>NC_085929.1:16775603-18025603 GCF_028885655.2 Pongo abelii | reverse complement strand
TTGGAGCGCTGTGAGGCCTCCTGTGGAAAATCAAATATGTTGACATAGAAACTACTCAGAAGCATTCTGAGAAACTTCTTTGTGATGTGTGTATTCAACTCACAGACTTGAACCTTTCTTTTGATTGAGCAGTTTCGAATCTCTCTTTTTGCAGTATCTGCAACTGGATGTTTGCAGAGCTTTGAGGGCTATTGAGGAAAAGGAAATATGTTTAGATAAAAACTACACAGAAGCATTCTGAGAAACTTCTTTGTGAGGTGTGCATTCAACTCACATGGTTGAACATATCTTCTCATTGAGAAGTTTTGAATCTCTCTTTTTGTAGAATCTGCAAGTGGATATTTGGAGCCCTTTGTGCCCTACAGTGGAAAAGGAAATATCTCCAAATAAAAACTAAACAGAAGCATTTAGAGATACTTCTTTGTGATGTAAGCATTCAACTCACAATGGGCCTAATGTGGTAAAACAAATATCTTCACCTAAAAACTACACAGAAGTATTCTGATAATCTCCTTTGGGATGTGTGCATTCAAATCACAAAGTTGAACCTATCTTTTGATTGAGCAGTTTTGAATCTCTCTTTTTGCAGAATCTGCAAGTAGATATTTGGAGCACATTGAGGCCTACCGTGGAAAAGCAAATATTTTCAGTTAGAAACCACATGGAAGCATTCTGACAAATTCCTTTGTGATGTGTGCATTCATCTCACACAGTTGAATGTATCTTTTGATTGAGCAGTTTTTAAACACTCTTTTTGTAGAATCTGCAAGTTGATAATTGGAGCCCCTTGAGGGCTATTGTGGAAAAGGAAATATCACATAAAAACTACTCAGAAGCATTCTGAGAAACTTCTTTGTGATATGTGCATTCAGCTCACAGAGTTGAAACTATCTTTTCATTGATCAGATTAGCATCTCTCTTTTTGCAGTATCTGCAATTGGATATTAGGAGACCTTTGTAGCCTGTGGTGGAAAAGGGAATATATTCCAATAAAAACTACACAGAAACATTCTGAGAAACTTCTTTTTTATGTGTGGATTCATCTCACAGGGTTGAACCTATCATGATTGAGCAGTTTTGATACACTGTTTTTGTAGAATCTGCACGTGGATATTTGGAGCGATTTGAGGCCTACCATGGAAAAGCAAATATCTTCAGTTAAAAACTACACAGAAGCATTCCGACAAATTTCTTCATGATGTGTGCATTCATCTCACAGAGTTGAATCTTTCTTTTGGTTGATCAATTTTGAAACACTCTTTTTGTAGAATCTGCAATTTGATAATTGGAGGCCTTTGATGCCTATTGTGGGAAAGGAAATACCTTCACATAAAAACTACTCAGAAGCATTCTGAGAAACTTCCTTGTGAGGTGTGCATTCAATTCACAGAGTTGACCTATCTTTTGATTGAGCAGTTTTGAATCTCTCTTTTTGTATAATATGCAAGTGTATATTTGGAGCCCTTTGCATAATATGGTGGAAAAGGAAATACTTTCAAATAAAACCTACACAGAAGCATTCAGAGAAACTTCTTTATGATGTGTGCATTCAACTCACAGAGTTGAACCCATCTTTTGATTGAGCAGTTTTGAGTCTCTCTTTTTGTAGAATCTGCAAGAGGATATTTGGAACAAATTGTGGCCCATGGTGGAAAAGGAAATAACTTCATATAAAAACTACACAGAAACATTCTGAGAAACTTATTTGTGATGTGTGCATTCATCTTATAGGGTTGAAACTATCTTATGATTGAGCAGTTTTGAAACACTCTTTTTGTAGAATCTGGAAGTGGATATTTTCTTCACTTTGAGGTCTACCGTGGAAAAGCAAATATCTTCAGAAGAAAACTACACAGAAGCATTCTGAGAAACTTCTTTGTGATGTGTGCATTCATCTCACAGAGTTGAACTTTTCTTTTGATTGAGCAGTTTTGAAACACTTTCTTTGTAAAATCTGCAAGGCGATATTTGGATCACTTTGAGGCCTATGTTGGAAAAGGAAATATCTTCACATAAAAACTACATAGAAGCAATCTGAGAAACTTCTTTGTGACGTGTGCATTCATCTCACAGAGTTGAACATTCCTTTTGATTCAGTAGTTTTGAAACACTCTTTTTGTAGGATCTGCAATTGGATAATTGGAGCCCTTTGTGCCTTATTGTGGAAAAGGTAATATCTTCAAATGAAAACTACACAGAAGCATTCTCAGAAACTTCTTCATGATGTGTGCATTCAACTCACAGAATTGAACCTATGTTTTGTTTGAGCAGTTTTGAATCTCACTTTTTGTAGAATCTTCAAGTGGATATTTGGAGCCCTTTGTGCTCTATGGTTGAAAAGGAAATATCTTCAAATAAAAACTACACAGAAGCATTCTCAGAAACTTTTTCATGATGTGTGCATTCAACTCATAGAACTAAACCTATCTTTTGTTTGAGCAGTTTAGAAACTCTCTTTTTGTAGAATCTGCAAGTGGATAATTAGAGCCATTTGAGGTCTTTTGTGGAAAAGGAAATATCTTCACATAAAAACTACGCAGAAAAATTCTGAGAAACTTCTTTCTGAGGTGTACATTCAACTAACAGTGTTGAACCTATCTTTTGATTGAGCAGTTTAGAAACTCTCTTCTTGTAGAATCTACAGGTAGATATTTGGAGCCCTTTTTGCCCTATTGTGGAGAAGGAAATATCTTCAAATGAAAACTACAAAGAAGCATTCTCAGAAACTTCTTCTTGATGTGTGAACTCAACTCAAACAGTTGAACAAATCTTTTGTTTGAGTAGTTTTGAATCTCTCATTTTGTAGAATCTGCAATTGGATATTTGGAAAGCTGTGAGGCCTACTGTGGAAAATCATTTATCTTAACATAAAAACTACACAGAAGCATTCTGACAAATATTTTTGTGATGTGTGCATTCATCTCACAGATGTGAAACTTTCTTTTGATTGAGCAGTTTTGAAACACTCTTTTTGTAGAATCTACAAGTGGATAATTGGAGCCCTTTGAGGCCTATTGTGGAAAAGGAAATATTTTCACATAAAAACTACTCAGCAGCACACTGAGAAACTTCTTTGTGATGTGTGCATTCAACTCACAGGGTTCAACCTATCTTTTGATTGAGCAGTTTAGAATCTCCCTTTTTGTAGGTTTTGCAAGGGGATATTTGGAGCCCTTTGTGCCCTATGTTGGAAAAGGAAATATCTTCCAATAAAAACTACACAGAAGCATTCAGAGAAACTTCTTTGTGATATATTCATTCAACTCACCGAGTTGAACCTGTCTTTTGATTGAGTAGATTTGAATCTCTCTTTTTGCAGAATCTGCAAGTGGATATTTGGAGCCCTTTGATGCCTACTGTGGAAAAATATGTATCTTCACATAAAAAGTACACAGAAGCATTCTGAGAAACTTCTTTGGGATGTTTGCATTCAACTCACAGAGTTGAACCTATCTTTTGATTCAGTAGTTTTGAATCTCTCTTTTTGCAGAATCTGCAAGTGGATGTTTGGAGAGATTTGAGACCTATTGTGGAAAAGGAAATATCTTCACATAAAAACTACACAGCAGCATTCTGAGAAACTACTTTGTGAGGTGTGCATTCAGCTCACAGAGTTGACCTTATATTCTCATTGAGCAGTTTTGAATCTCTATTTTACTAGAATCTGCAATTGGATATTTTGATCCCTTTGTGAACTATGGTGGAAAAGGAAATATCTTCAAATAAGACTACACAGAAGGATTCTGAGAAACTTCTTTGTGATGTATGTATTCAACTCACAGAGTTGAACCTACCTTTTGATTGAGCAGTTTTGAATCTCTCTTGTTGCAGAATCTGCAGGTGGATATTTGGAGCCCTTTGAGACCTACTGTGGGAAAGCAAAAATCTTCACATTAAAACTACCCAGAAACATTCTGAGAAACTTTTTTGGGATGCGTGCTTTCAATTCACAGAGTTGAACCTATCTTTTGATTGAGCAGTTTTGAATCTCTCTTTTTGCAGAATTTGCAAGTTGATATTTGGAGCCCTTTGCGGCCTGTGTTGGAAAAGGAAATATCTTCAAATAAAAACTACACAGAAACATTCTGAGAAACTTCTTAGTGATGTGTGCATTCCTCTCACAGGGTTGAACCTATCTTCTGATTAAGCAGTTTTGAAATACTCTTTTTGTAGAATTTGTAAGTGGATATTGGAGCGCTTTCTGGCCTACCGTGGAAAAGCAAATATCTTCAGAAAAAAACAACATAGAAGCATTCTGAGAAACTTCTTTGTGAAGTGTGCATTGATCTCACAAAGTTAAAATTTTCTTTTGATTGAGCACTTTTGAAACACTCTTTTTGTAGAACCTGCAAGAGGATATTTGGAGCCCTTTGAGGCCTACTGATGGAAAGGAAATATCTTCACTAAAAAACTACACAGAGGCATTCTGAGAAACTTCTTTGTGATGTGTGCATTCATCTCACCGAGTTGAACCTTTCTGTTGATTGAGCAGCCTTGAAAAACTCTTTTTGTAGAATCTGCAAGTGGATAATTGGAGCCCTTTGAGGCCTATTGTGGAAAAGAAGGTATCTTCACGTAAAAACTACTAAGAAGCATTCTGAGAAACTTCTTTGTGATGTGTGCATTCAAATTACAGAGTTGAACCTATCTTTTGATTGAGCAGTTTAGAATCTCTCTTTTGTAGAATTTGCTAGTGGATATTTGGAACCATTTGTGCCCTCTGGTGGAAAAGGAAATATCTTCAAATAAAAACTACACAGAAACATTCTGAGAAACTACTTCCTGATATGTGTGTTCATCTCACAGGGTTGAACCTATCTTATGATTGAGCAGTTTTGAAACACTCTTTTTGTAGAATCTGCAAGTGGATATTTGCAGCACTTTGAGGCCTACTGTTGAAAAGCAAATATCTTCAGGTAAAAATTACACAGAAGCATTCTGAGAATCTTCTTTGGGATGTTTGCATTCATCTCACAGTGTTGAAACTTTATTTTGGTTGAGCAGTTGTGAATCACTCTTTTTGTAGAATCTGCAAGTGGATATTTGGAGCTCTTTGAGACCTATTGTGGAAAAGGAAATATCTTCAAAGAAAAACTAAACAGAAGCATTCAGAGAAACTTCTTTGTGATGAGTGCATTCATCACACTGAGTTGAACTTTTCTTTAAATAGAGCAGTTTTGAAACAATCTTTTCACAGAATCTGGAAGTGGGTAATTGGAGGGCTTTGAGGCCTATTTTGGAGAAAGTGATATCTTCAAATAAAAACTACACAAAAGCATTCAGAGAAACTCCTTTGTGGTGAGTGCATTCATCACACAATGTTGAACCTTTCTTTGAATAGAGCAGTGTTGAAACACTCTTTTCATAGAATCTGGAAGTGGATATATGGAGCGCTTTGAGGCCTACTGTGGAAAATCAAATATGTTCACATAAACACTACACAGAAGCCTTCTGAGAAACTTCTTTGTGATGTGTACATTCAACTCACAGTGTTGAACACAACTTTTGTTTGAGCGGTTTAGAATCTCTGCATTTACGGAAAATGCAAGTGGATATTTGGAGAGGATTGAGGCCTATTGTGGAAAAGGAAATATACTGACATAAAAACTACACAGAAGCACTCTGAGGAACTTGTTTGTGAGGTGTGCCTTCAATTCACAGTGGTGAACCTATCTTTTGATTGAGGAGTTTACAATTACTTTTTGTAAAATCTGCAAGAGGATATGTGAAGTCCTATGCGCCCTGTGGTGGTAAAGGAAATATCTTCAAAGCAAAACTGTACAGAAGCATTCTCGGAAGCTACTTCATGATGTGTGCATTCAACTCACAGTGTTGAACCTATGGTTTGATTGAGCAGTTTTGAATCTCTCTTTTTGTAGAATCTGCAAGTGGATATTTGGAGCCCTTTGCAGCCTTGGGTAGAAAACAATTATCTTCAGATAAATGCTACACAGAAGCATTCTGAGAAACTTCTTTGGGATGTGTTCATTTATCTCACAGAGTTGAAACTTTCTTTTGATTGAGCAGTTTTGAACACTCTTTTTGTTTAATCTGCAAGTGGATATTTGGAGCAATTTGAGGCCTATTGTGGAAAACGAAATATCTTCACATAAAAACTCAGATGCATTCTGAGAAACTACTTTGAGATATGTGCATTCAACTCACGGAGTTGAAGCTATCTGTTGTTTGAGCCATACAGAATCTCTCTTTTTGTAGAATCTGAAAGTGGATATTTGGAACCCTTTGGGCCCTATGGTGGAAAATGAAATATCTTCAAATAAAAACTACACAGAAGCATTCTCAGAAACTTCTTCATGATGTGTGCATTCAACACACATAATTGAATCTATCTTTTGATTGAGAAATTTTAATCTCTCTTTTGCAGAATCTGCAAGTGGATATTTCAAGCGCTTCGAGGCCTACTGTGGAAAATCAAATATCTTCACATAAAAAGTACTCAGAAGAACTCTGAGAAACTTCTTTGTGATTTGTGCACTCAACTCAAGAAGTTGAACCTATCTTTTGATTGAGCAGTTTTGAGACACTCTTTTTGTGGAATCTGCAAGTCGATATTTGGAGCGATTGGAGGCCTATTGTGGAAGAAGAAATATCTTCACAAAAAACTACACAGAAGCCTTCTGAGAAATTTCTTTGTGATGTGTACATTCAACTCACAGTGGTGAACCTATCTTTTGATTGAGGAGTTTACAATTACTTTTTGTAGAATCTGCACGTGGATATGTGGAGCCCTTTGTGCCCTGTGGTGGTAAAGGAAATATCTTCAAATCAAAACGACACAGAAGCATTCACCGAAGCTACTTCGTGATGTGTGCATTCAACTCAAAGTGTTGAACCTATGGTTTGATTGAGCAGTTTTGAATCTCTCTTTTTGTAGAATCTGCAAGTGGATATTTGGAGCCCTTTGCGGCCTTGGGTGGAAAAGGAAATATCTTCAAATAAAAACTACACAGAAGCATTCTGAGAAACTTCTTTGTGATATGTGCATTCATCTCACAGTGTTGAACCTATCTTATGATTGAGCAGTTTCAAAACAATCTTTTTCAGAATCTACAACTGGATATTTGGAGCGCTTTGAGCCCTAATGTGGAAAAGCAAATATCTTCAGATAAATGCTACACAGAAGCATTCTGAGAAACTTCTTTGTAATGTGTGCATTCGTCTCACAGAGTTGAAACTTTCTTTTGATAGAGTAGTTTTGAAGCACTCTTTTTGTTTAATCTACAAGTGAATATTTGGAGCGATTTGAGGCTTATTGTGGAAAAGGAAATATCTTCACATAAAAACTACTCAGAAGCATTCTGAGAAACTTCTTTGTGATGTGTACATTCAACTCACAGAGTTGAACGTATCTTTTGATTGAATAATTTAGAATCTCTCTTTTTGTAGAATCTGCAACGTGGATATTTGGATCCCTTTGCGCCCTATGGTGAAAAAGGAAATAACTTCAAATAAAAAATATACAGAAGAATTCTGAGAAACTTTCTTGTGATGTTGCATAAAACTCACAGAGTTGAACCTATCTTTTGGTTCAGCAGTTTGAATCTCTCCTTTGTAGAATCTGCAATTGGATATTTGGAGAATTTTGCAGCCTATGGTCGAAAAGGAAATATCTTCAAATAAAAACTACACAGAAGCATTCTGAGAAACTTCTTTGTGATGTGTCCATTCATCTCACAGGGTTGAAACTACCTTATGATTGAGCAGTTTCAAAGCACTCTTTTCTTAGAATCTGCAAGTGGATATTTGGAGCACTTTGAGGCGAATCATGGAAAAGCAAATATTTTCAGATAAATGCTACACAGAAGCATTCTGAGAAACTTCTTTGTGATGTGTGCATTCACCTCACATTGTTGAAACTTTCTTTTGATTGAGCAGTTTAGAATCTCTTTTTTTGTAGAATCTTCAAGTGGTTACTTTGAGCCCTTTGCACCCTGTGGTGGAAAAGGAAACATCTTCAAATAAAAACTACAGAGAAGCATTCAGAGAAACTTCTTCATGATGAGTACATTCATCACACAGTGTTGAACCTTTCTTTGGATTGAGCAGTTTTGAAACACTCTTTTTCCAAAATCAGCAAGTGGATATTTGGAGAACTTTGAGGCCTATTGTGGAAAAGGAAATATCTTCAAATAAAAACTACACAAAAGCATTCTTAGAAACTTCTTTGTCATGTGTGCATTCATCTCACAGGGTTGAACCTATCTTATGATTGAGGAGTTTTGAAACATTCTTTTTGTAGAATCTGCAAGTGGATATTTCAAGTGCTTTGAGGCCAACTGTGGAAAGGCAAAAATCTTCAGATAAAAGCTACACAGAAGCATTATTAGAAATGTCTTTGTGATATGTCCATTCATCTCACAGTGTTGAACCTTTCTTTTGTTTGAGCAGTTCTGAAACACTCTTTTTGTAGAACTGTAAGTGGATATTTGGAGCGATTTTAGGCATATTGTGGAAAAGGAAATATCTTCACAGAAAACTACACAGAAGCATTCTGAGAAACTTCTTTGTGATGTGTGCATTCAACTCACAGTGTTGAGCCTATCTTTTCATTGAGCAGTATAGAGTCTCCTTTTTTGCAGAATCTGTTAGTGGATATTTGGAGCGCTTTGAGGCCTACTGTGGAAAATGAAATATCTTCACATAAAAACTACACAGAAGCATTCTGTGAAACTTCCTTGTGATGTGTGCATTCAACTCACTGAGTTGAACCTATCTTTTGATTGAGCAGTGTTGAGTCTCTCTTTTTGCAGAATCTGCAAGTGGATATTTAGAACCCTTTGAGACCTACTGTGAAAATGCAAATATCTTCACATAAAAACTACAAAGAAGCATTCTGACAATCTTCTTTGTGATGTGTGCATTCAACCCATAGAGTTGAACTTATCTTTTGAATGAGCAGTTTTTAATCTCTCTTTTCGCAGAATCTGCAAGTGGATATTTTGATCTCTTTGCGGCCTATGGTGGAAAAAGAAATATGTTCACATAAAAACTACACAGAGGCATTCTGATAAATTTCTTTGTGATGTGTGAATTCGTCACTCACAGTTGAACCCTTATTTTGAATGAGCAGTTTGGAAACACTCCTTTTGCAGAATCTGTAAGTGGATATTGGGAGTGCTTTGAGGCCTATGGTGGAAAAGGAAGTATCATCAAATACAAACTATACAGAAGCATTCTGAGAAACTACATTGTGACGTGTCCATTCAACTCACAGGATCTAACCTATCTTTTGATAGAGCAGTTTTGAAACACTCTTTATGTAGGATGTGGAAATGGATATTTGCAGCATTTTGAGGTCTATGGTGGAAAAGGAAATATCTTCTCATAAAAACTACATGGAAGCATTCTCAGAAAAATCTTAGTGATGTGTGCATTCAACTCACAGAGTTCAACCTATCTTTTGATAGATCTGTTTTGAAAGTCTCTTTTTGTAGAATCTGCAAGTGGATATTTGGAGCCATTTGTGGCCTATGGTAGAAAAGGACATATCTTCACAGAAAAACTACACAGAAATATTCTGAGGAACTTCTATTTGATGTGTCAATTGAACTCAGAGAGTTGTACCTATCTTTTGATAGAGCAGTTTTGAAAGTCTCTTTTTAAATAATCTGCAAGTGGATATTTGCAGCCTTTTGCAGCCTATGGTGGAAAAGGAAATATCTTCCAATAAAAGATAAACAGAAGCATTATGAAAAAATTCATTGTGTTGTGTGCATTCATCTCACAGAGTTGAGGATTTCGTTTGATTGAGCACTTTTGAATTTCTCTTTTTGCAGAATCTGCAAGTGGATATTTGGAGCCCTTTGCGGCCTGTGGTGAAAAAAGAAATATCTTCACATAAAAACTACACAGAAACTTTTGCAGAAACTTCTTTGTGATGTGTGCATTAGTCTCACACAGTTAAAACCTTCTTTTGATAGAGCTGTTTTGAAACTCTCTTTTTGTATAATCTGCCGGTGGACATTGGGAGTGGTTTGAGGCCTATGTTGGAAAAGGAAATAACTTCACATAAAAACTAGACAGAATAATTATGAGAAACTTCCTTGTGATGCAAACGTTCATCTCACAGATTTGAACCTTCCTTTTTATTGAGCCATTTGGAAACACTCTATTTGTAGAATCTGCAAGTGGATATTTGGAGAACTTTGAGGCCTATGGTAGGAAAGGAAATATCTTCACATAAAAACTAGACAGAAGCATTCTCAGAAACTTCTTTGTGACGTGTGTATCCAACTCACAGAGTTGAACGTTCCTTTTATTAGAGCAGTTTTGAAACATTCTTTTTGTATAATCTGCAAGTGGATATTTGGAGTGCTTTGTGGCCTATGTTAGAAAAGGATATATCTCCAAATAAACTCTAGACTGAAGAAACCTGAGTAATTTCTTTGTGACGTGTGCATTCATCTCACAGAGTTGAAAATTTCTTCTGATTCAGCAGTTTGGACACACACTATTGGAGAATCTGCAAGTGGATATTTGGAGAGCCTTGAGGCTTACAGTGGAAAAGGAAATATCTTCACATAAAAACTACAGAAGCACTCTGAGAAACTTCTTTGTGATGTGTGCATTCAACGCACAAAGTTGAAACTATCTTTTGATTGAACAGTTTTGTATCTCTCTTTTTGTAGAATCTGCAAGTGGATATTTGGAGCCCTTTGTGGCCTATGGTGGAAAAAGAAATATCTTCACATAAAAACTACACAGTAGAATTCTGAGAAACTTCTTCATGATGAGTGCATTCATTTCAAAATTTGAAACTTTCATTAGATTGAGCAGTTTTGAAACACACCTTTTTTAGAATCTTCAAGAGGTTATTTGGAGCACTTAGCAGCCTCTTGTAGAAAAGGAAATATCTTGAAAAAACCTACACAGAAGCATTTTGAGAAACTGCTTTTTGATTTGTGAATTCATCTCATGGTGTTGAATCTTTATCTTGATGGAGCAGTTTTGAAACACTCTTTTTGTAGAATCTTCAACTGGATATTTGGAGCTGCTTGAGGCCTATGATGGAAAAGGAAATATCTTCACATAAAAACTACACAGAAGCATTCTAAGAAAATTCTCTGTGATGAGTGTATTCAACTCTCAGAGTTGATCATTTCTTTTGATTGAGCAGTTTTGACACACTCTTTTTATAGAATCTTCAAGTGGATATTGGAAGCACTTAGAGGCCTATTGTGGAAAAGGATATACATTCACATAAAAACTTCTTTGTAATGTGTGCATTCATCTCACAGACTTGAAAATTCCTTTTGAATGAGCAGTTTGGAAACATTCTTTTTGTAGAATCTGTAAGTGGATATTTAGAGCACTTTGAGGCCTATTGTGGAAAGGAAATATCTTCACATAAAAACTACACAAGAGCAATCTGAGAAGATTTTTGCCATGAGTGCGTTCATCCCACAGAGTTGAAATTTTTTTTTGGTTGTGCAGATTGGAAACACTCTTTTTGTAGAATGTGCAAGTGGATATTTGTAGTGCTAGGAGGCCTATGGTGGAAAAGGGAATATCTTCACATAAAAACTACACAGAAGCATTCTGAGAAACTTCTTTATGATGTTAGCATTCATCTCACAGAGTTGAACTTTTCTTTTGATTGAGCAGTTATGAAACACTCTTTTTGTAGGTTCTCCACGTGGATATTTGGATGGCATTGAGGCCTACGGAGGAAAAGGAAATATCTTCACATAAAAAATACACAGAAGCATTCTGAAAAACTTCCTTATGATGTGTGCATTGATCTTACAGAATTGAACCTATGTTTTGATAGAGCAGTTTTGAAACTCTCTTTTTGTAGAATCTGCAAGTGGATATTTAGAGCCCTTTGTGGCCTATGATGAAAAAGGAAATATCTTCACATAAAAACTACACAGAAGCTTTCTGAGAAACTTCTTTGTGATGTTTGTATTCATCTCACAAAATTGAACCTTTCTTTTGATTGAGCAGTTTAGAAACACTCTTTTAGTAGAATCTGAAAGTGGATATTTGGAGCACTTTGAGGTTGTGTTGGAAAAGGAAATATCTTCACATAAAAACTACACAGAAGCATTCTGAGAAACTTCTTTGTCATATGAACATTCAACTGACAGAGTTGAAGCTTTCCTTTGATTGAGTAGTTTGGAAACACTCTTTTTGCAGTATCTGCAGGTGGATATTTAGTGCGCTTTGTGGCCTATTGTGGAAAAGGAAATATCTTCACATAAGAAGAATTCTGAGAAACCCGTTTGTGATGTGTGCATTTGTCTCACAGAGTTGAACATTTCTTTCAATTGAGCAGCTTGGAAACACTATTTTTGTAGGATCCACAAGTGGCTATTTGGAGTGCATTGAGGACTATCTTGGAAAAGGAAATATCTTCACATAAAAACTACAAAGAAGCATCCTGAGAAACTTCTTTGTGATGTGTACATTCATCTCACAAAATTGAATCTTTTTCTCATTGAGCAGTTTGGAAACACTCTTTTTGTAGCATCTGTTAGTGAACATTTGTAGCACTTTGGGTCATATGGTGGAAAAGGAAATGTGTCACATAAAAACTACACAGAAGCATTCTGAGAAACTTCTTCGTGATGTGTGCATTCAAATCACAGTGTTGAACATTTCCTTTGACAGAGCAGTTTTGAATCTCTATTTTTGTAGAACCTACGAGTGGATACTTGGAGCCCTTTGAGGCCTATTGTGGAAAAGGAAATATCTTCACCTAAAAACTACACAGCGGCATTCTGAGAAACTTCTTTTTGATATGTGTCTTTATCTAACAGAGTTGAATCTTTCTTTTGATTGAACAGTTTTGAAACACTCTTTTTATAGAACCTGGAAGTGGATATTTGAAGCTCTTTGAGGCATATTTTGGAAAACGAAATATTTTCACATGAAAACTATGAAGAAGCATTCTGAGAAACATCTTTCTGATGTGTGCATTCGTCTCACAGAATTGAAACTTTCTTTTGATTGAGTAGTTTGGAAACACACTTTTTGTAGAATCTGCAGCTGGATAATTGGCGTGCATTCAGACCTATGGTGGAAAAGGAAATATCTTCACATAGAAACTAGAGAGAAGCATTCTGTGAACCTTCTTTGGATTTGTGCATTCATCTCACAGAGTTGAACCTATCTTTTGATAGAGCAGTTTTGAAACTCTCTTTTTGTAGAATCTGCAATTGGATATTTGGGGCCTTTTGTAGCCTACGGTGGAAAAGGAAATATCTTCACATAAAAACTACACAGAAGAATTCTGAGAAACTTCTTTGTGATGTGTGCATTCATCACAAAATGTTGAACCTTTCATTTGATTGAACAGTTTTTAAACACTCTTTTTGTAGAATCTGTAAGAGGATATTTGGAGCACTTTGAGGCCTATTGTACAAAAGGAAATATCTTCAAAAAACCTACACAGAAGCATTTTGAGAAACTACTTTTTGATTTGTGAAGTCATCTCACAGTGTTGAATCTTTCTTTTGATGGAGTAGGTTTGAAAGAGTCTTTTTGTAGAATCTTCAACTGGATATTTGGAGCTGTTTGAGGCCTACGTAGGAAAAGGAAATATCTTCAGATAAAAACTACACAGAAGCATTCTGAGAAAATTCTTTGTGATGTCTGCATTCAACTCTCAGAGTTGATCATTTCTTTTGATTGAGCAGTTTTGACACAAGCTTTTTATAGAATCTTCAAGTGGAAATTTTAAGCGCTTTGAGGCCTATTGTGGAAAAGGAAATATCTTCAAATAAGCACTACACAGAATCATTCTGAGAAACTTCTTTGTAATGCCTACATTCACCTCACAGAGTTGAAAATTGCTTTTGGTTGAGCAGTATGGAAACACTCTTTTTGTAGAATCTGTAAGTGGATACTTAGAGTGCTTTGAGGCCTATTGTGGAAAAGGAAATATCTTCACATAAAAACTACAAAGAAGCATTCTGAGAAACTTCTTTGTTATGTGTGCATTCATCTAAAAGAGTTGAACCGTTTTTTTTTTATTGAGCAGTTTGGAAACACACTTTTAGTAGAATCTGCAAGTGCATATTTGGAGTGCTATGAGGCCTATGGTGGAAAAGGAAATATCTTTACATAAAAACTACAAAGAAGCATTCTGAGAAACTTCTTTCTGTTGTGTGCATTCGTCTCACAGTGTTGAAAATTTCTTTTGATTGAGCAGTTTGGAAACTCACTTTTTGTAGAATCTGCAGGTGGATAATTGGAGAGCATTCAGACCTATGGTGGCAAAGGAAATATCTTCACATAAAAACTAGAGAGAAACATTCTGTGAAACTTCTTTGTGATCTGTGCATTCATCTCACAGAGTTGAACCTATCTTTTGATACAGCAGTTTTGAAACCCTCTTTTTGTAGAATCTGCAAGTGGATATTTGGAGCGCTTTGTGGCCTATGGTGGAAAAAGACATATCTTCACATAAAAACTACACAGAAGATTCTAAGAAACTTCTTTGTAATGTGTGCATTGATCTCAAAGAGTTGAACCTTTCATTTGATTGAGCAGTTTTGAAATACTCTTTTTGTAGAATCTGCAAGAGGATATTTGCAGCACTTTGAGGCCTACTGTGCAAAAGGAAATATCTTCAAAAAACCTACACAGAAGCATTTTGAGAAACTACTTTTTGATTTGTGAATTCATCTCACAGTGTTGAATCTTCATCTTGATGGAGCAGTTTTGAAACACTGTTTGTAGAATCATCAAGTGGATATTTTGAGCTGTTTGAGGCCTATGTTGGAAAAGGAATTATCTTCATATAAAAACTAAACAGAAGCATTCTGAGAAAATTCTTTCTGATGTCTGCATTTAACTCAGAGTTGATCATCTCTTTTGATTGAGCAGTTTTAACACACTCTTTTCATAGAATCTTCAAGTGGATATTTTAAGTGCTTTAAGGCCTATTGTGGAAAAAGGAATATCTTCACATAAAAACTACACAGAATCATTTTGAGAAACTTATTTTTGACGTGTGCATTCCTCTCACAGAGTTGAAAATTCCTTTAGATTGAGTAGTTTTAAACACTCTTTTTGTAGAATCTGTAAGTGAATATTTAGTGCGCTTTGAGGTTTATAGTGGAAAAAGAAATATCTTCACATAAAAACTACAAAGAAGCATTATGAGAAACTTCTTTGTGAGGTGTGCATTTATCTAAAACAGTAGAATCATTCTTTTGATTGAGCAGTTTGGAAACACTCGTTTTGTAGAATCTGCAAGTGCGTATTTGGAGTGCTTTGAGGCCTGTAGTGGAAAAGGAAATATCTTCACATAAAAAATACACAGAAGCATTCTGAAAAACTACTTTGTGATATGTGCATTCAACTCACAGTGTGTAACCAATGTTTGCATAGAGCAGTTTTGAAACTCTCTTTTTGTAGAACTGCAAGTGAATATTTGGAGCCCTTTCCTGCCCGTTATGAAAACCAAATAAGTTTACTTAAAAACTACACAGAATTATTCTGAGAAACGTCTTTGTGATGTGTGCATTCATTTCACAGAGTTGAAACTTTCTTTTGATTGAGCAGTTTTGAAACACTCTTTTTGTAGAATCTGCAAGTGGATATTTAGAGTTATTTGAGGCCTATGGTGGAAAAGGAAATATCTTCACATAAAAATGACACAGAAGCATTCTGGGAACCTTCTTTGTGATGTATGCATTCATCTCACAGAGTTGAAACTTTCATTTGATTGAGCAGTTTTGAAAAACTCTTTTGGGAGATTCTGCAAGTAATTATTTGGAGCGCTTTGTGTCCTGTTGTGGAAAAAAAAATTTTCTCTTAGAAACTACACAGAAGCATTCTGAGATACTTCTTTGCGATGTGTGCACTCATCTCACAGAGTTGAACATTTCTTTTGATCGAGCCATTTGGAAACACTGTTTTTGTAGAATCTGCACGTGGATATTTGGAGTGCTTTGAGGCCAGTTGTAGAAAAGGAAATATATTCACATAAAAACTACACAGAAGCATTCTGAAAAACTTCTTTGTAATGCATGCATACAACTGACAGAATTGAATGTATCTTCTGAATAAGCAGTTTTGAAACTCTGTGTTTGCAGCATCTGGAAGTGGATATATGGATCCCTTTGAGACCTATCATTAAATAGGAAATACCTTCACATAAAAACTACACAGAAGAATTCTGAGAAACATCTTTCTTATGTGTGCATTCATCTCACAGAGTTGAACCTTTCTTTTGATAAGCAGTTTTGAAACACTCTTTTTGTAGGGTCTGCAAGTGCATATTTGCAGACCTTTGAGGTCTATTGTGGAAAAGGAAATATCTTTACATAAAAACTACACATAACCATTCTGAGAAACTTATTTGTGATGTGTGCATTCATCTCACAGAGTTGAACCTTTCTTTTGAATGAGCAGTTTGGAAACTCTTTCTGTAGAATCTTCAAGTGGATATTTGAAGCGCTTTAAGTCCTATGGTAGAAACGGAAATGTCTTCACATAAAAACTACACAGTAGCATTCTCAGAAACTTCTTTGTGATGTGTGCATTCAACTCACAGAGTTGAACCTATCTTTTGATTGAGCAGTTTTGAATCAATATTTTTGTAGAATCTGCAAGCAGATATTTGGTGTCCTTTGTGGCCTATTTTGGAAAGGGAAATATCTTCACATAAAAACTACACAGAAGCATTCTGAGAAACTTCTTTGTGTTGTGTGCATTCATCTCACAGAGTTGAACCTTTCTTTTGATTCAGCAGTTTTGAAACGTTCTTTTTGTAGAATGTGCATGTGGATATTTGGAGCGCTTTTAGACCTATTGTGGAGAAGAAAATATCTTCACATAAAAACTACACAGAATCATTCTGAGAAACTTCTTTGTGATGTGTGCATTCATCTCACAGAGTTGAACCTTTCTTTTGATTAAGTAGTTTGGAAACACTCTTTCTGTAGAATCTGCAAGTGGATATTTGAAGCTCTTTGAGTCCTGTGGTAGAAACGGAAATGTCTTCACATAAAAACTACACAGTAGCATTCTCAGAAACCTCTTTGTGATGTTTGCATTCAACTCACAGAGTTGAATCTATCTTTTGATTGAACAGTTTTGAATCACTCTTTTTGTAGAATCTGCAAGCAGATATTTGGTGTCCTTTGTGGCCTATATTGGAAAGGGAAATATCTTCACATAAAAACTATACAGAAGCATTCTGAGAAAATTCTTTGTGATGTGTGCATTCATCTCACAGAGTTGAACCTTTCTTTTGGCAGAGCAGCTTTGAAACACTCTTGTTTTAGAATCTACAATGCATAATTGGAACGCTTTTTGGCCTATGATGAAAAAGGAAATATATTCACATAAAAACTACACAGAAGTATGCTTAGAAACTCTTTTGTGACGTGTGCATTCATCTCACGGAGTTGAACCTACCTTTTGATTGAGCAGTTTTGAATCTCTCTTTTTGTAGAATCTGCAAGTGGATATTTGGAGCCCTTTGCGGCCTATTTTGGAAAAGGATATATTTTCACAAAGAAAATACACAGAAGCATTCTGAGAAACTTCTTTGTGACGGGTGCATTCATATCACAGAGTTGAAACTTTCTTTTCAATGAGCAGTTTGGAAGCACTATTTTTATAGAATCTGCAAGTGGATATTTGAAGCGCTTTGAGGATTATGGTTGAAAAGGTAATATCTTTACTTAAAAGCGATACAGAAGCATTCTCAGAAACCTCTTTGTGATGTGTGCATTCATCTCACAGTGTTGAACCTTTTTTAATTGAGCTGTTTGGAAACAATACTTTTGGAAAATTTTCACGTGTATATATGGTGCGCTTTGAGACCTATTGTGGAAAAGGAAATATCTTCACATAAAAACTAGATGGAAGCATTCTCAGAAACTTCTTTGTGATGAGTGCATTCAAATCACAGAGTTGAACCTTCCTTTTCATAGAACAGTTTTGAAACACTCTTTTTTGTAGAATCTGCAAGTGGATATTTGGAGCGCTTTGAGGCATATGCTGGAAAAGGAAATATCTTCATATAAAAACTAGACGGAAGCATTCTCAGAAACTTCTTTGTGATGAGTGCATTCAACTCACAGAATTGAAACTTCCTTTTCATACAGCAGTTTTGAAACACTCTTTTAGTAGAATGTGCAAGTGGATATTTGGAGTGCTTTAAGGCCTACACTGAAAAGGAATTATCTTCACATAAAAACTAGACAGAAACATTCTCAGAAACTTCCTTGTGCTTTATGCATTCAACCCACAGAGTTGAACCTTCGTTTTGATAGAGCAGTGTTGAAACACCCTTTTTGTAGAATCTGCAAGTAGATATTTGTAGCACTTTGAGCCCTTTGGTGGAAAAGGAAATATCTTCACATAAAAATTAGACAGAAGCATTCTGAGAAATTTCTTTGTGATGTTTGCGTTCATCTCACAGAGTTGAACCTTTCTTTTGATTGATCAGTTTTGAAACACTCTTTTTGTAGAATCTGCCTGTGGATGTTTGGAGCGCATTGGGACCTATGGTGGAAAAGGAAACATCTTCACATAAAAACTACACAGAAGTAATCTGAGAAACTTCTTTCTGATATGCACATTCAACTGACAGAGTTGAACCATTCTTTTTATTGAGCAGTGTGGAGACAATCTTTTGGTAGTTTCTGAAAATGGATACTTGGAGCACTTTGAGGCATATGGTGGAAAAGGAAATATCTTCACATGAAAACTGGACAGAAGCATTATGAGAAATTTTTTTGTGAAGTGTGCATTGAATTCACAGATTTGAAACTTTCTTTTGGTTGAGCAATTTGAAACACTCTTTTTGTAGAATCTGTAAGTGGATATTTAGAGCACTTTGTGTCCTCTAGTGGAGAACAAAATATCTTCCCATAAATACTACAAAGAAGCCTTCTGAGAAACTTCTTTGTAATGTGTGCATTCATCTCACAGAGTTGAACCTTTATTTTGATTGAGCATTTTTGAAACGCTCATTTTGCAGAGTCTGAAAGAGCTTATTTGCAGCACTTTGAATGCTAAGGTGGAAAAGAAATATCTTCACATAAAAACTAGACAGAAGCATTCACAGAACCTTCTTTGTGATGTTTGCATTCAGCTCACAGAGTGGAACCTTACTTTTGATTGAGCAGTTTTGAAACCCTCTTTTTGTAGAATCTGCAAGTGGATATTTGGAGCGTTTTGAGGCCTAAGGTAGAAAAGGAAATATCTTCATATAAAACTAGATAGAAGGATTCTAAGAAACATCTTAGTGATGTGTGCATTCATCTCACGGAGTTGAACCTTTCTTTTGATTGAGCAGTTTTGAAACCCTCTTTTTATGGATTTTGCAAGTAGGTATGTGGGGAGCTTTTCAGCTCACGGTGAAAAAGGAAATATCTTTGCATAAAAACTAGACAGAAGCATTCTGAGAGACTTCTTTGTGATGTTTGCATTCATCTCACAGATTTGAACTTTTCTTTGATTGAGCAGTTTTGAAGCACTATTTTTTTAGGATCTGCATCTTGATATTTTTAGCGATTTGCGGCGTATGGTGGAAAAGGAAATAACTTCACACAGAAACTAGACAGAAGTATTGTAAGAAACTTCTTGGTGATACGTGCATTCAGCTTACAGAATTGAACCTTTCTTTTGATTGAGCAGTTTAGAAATACTCTTTTTGTAGAAACTGCAAGTAAATATTTGGAGAGATTTGCAGCCTATGGTGGAAAAGGAAATATCTTCACATAAAAACTAGAAAGAAGCATTCACAGAAACTTCTTTGTGATGTGTGCATTCATCTCACAGAGTGGAACATTACTTTTGATTGAGCAGTTTGGAAACACTCTTTTTGTAGAATCTGCAAGTGGATATTTGGAGCGATTTGAGGCCTAAGGTGGAAAAGGTAATATCTTCACATATGAACTACGTAGAAGCCTTCTGCGAATGTCTTAGTGATGTGTGCATTCAACTTACAGAGTTGAACCTTTCTTTTGATTGAGCAGTTTTGAAACCCTCTTTTTGTGGATTCTGCAAGTGGGTAATTGGGGCGCTTTGCAGCCCATGGTGAAAAAGGAAATATCTTCACAAAAAAAACTAGACAGAAGCATTCTGAGAGACTACTTTGTGATGTGTGCATTCATCTCACAGATTTGAAACTTTCTTTTGATTGAGCAGTTTTGAAACCCTCTTTTTGTAGAATCTGCTACTTGATATTTTTAGCACTTAGCGGCGTATGGTGGAAAAAGAAATAACTTCACAGAGAAATTAGTCAGAAGTATTCTGAGAAACTTCTTAGTGATATGTGCATTCAAATCACAGAGTTGAACCTTTCTTTTGATTGAGCAGTTTAGAAACACTCTTTTTGTAGAAACTGCAAGTGGATATTTGGAGAGATTTGCGGCCTATGGTGGAAAAGGAAATATTTTCACCGAAAAACTAGACAGAAGTATTCTGATAAACCTCTTTGTGCTGCGTGCATTCATGTCACAGAGTTGAAACTTTCTTTTGATTCAGTAGTTTTGAAACACTCCTTTGTAGAATCTGCAAGTGGATATTTGGAGCGCTTTGATGTCTATGGTGGAAAAAGAAATATCTTCGTTTAAAAGCTAAACAGAAGCATTCTGAGAAACTTCATTGTGATTTGTGCCTTCATCTCACAGAGTTGAAACTTTCTTTTTATTGAGCAGTTTTCAAACACTCTTTTTGTAGAATCTGCAAGTGGATATTTGGATCCATTTGAGACCTACGATGGAAAAGGAAACATCTTCACTTAAAAACAAGACAGAGGAATTCTGAGAAATTTCTTTGTGATGTGTGCATTCATCTCACAACGTTGAACATTTCTTTAGATACAGCAGTTTTGAAACACTCTTCTTGTAGAATCTGCAATTAGATATTTTGATTCCTTAGGGGCCTAAGGTGCAAAATAATTATCTTCACATAAACACCAGACTAAAGCATTCTGAGACACGTCTTTGTGATGTGTGCATTCATCTCACCGAGCTGAAACTTTCTTTTGATTGAGCAGTTTTGAAACACTCTTTTTCTAGAACCTGCAAGTGGATATTTGGAGCTCTTTGCGGCCTCTAGTGGAAAGGGAAATATCTTCACATAATAATTAGACAGAAGCATTCTGAGAAACTTCTTTGTGATGTGTGCATTCATCTCACAGATTTAAACCATTCTTTTGATTGAGCAGTTTTGAAACACTCTTTTTGTAGAATCTGCACGTTGATAATTGGAGTGCTTTGAGGCCTATGGTGGAAAAGCAAATATCTTCACATAAAAACTAGACAGAAGCATTCTGAGAAACTTCTTTGTGATGTGTTCATTCATCTCATGGAGTTGAGCCTTTCTTTTGATTGAGAAGTTTTGAAATACTCTTTTTGTAGAATTTGCAAGTGGATATTTTGAGGGCATTGAGACCTATGGTGGAAAAGGAAATAACTTCACATAAAAATTAGAAACATTCTGAGAATCTTCTTTGTGATGTGTGCATCCATCTCACAGAGTTGAAGATTTCTTTTGATTGAGCAGTTTTGAAACACTGTTTGTAGAATCTGCTGTGGATATTTGGAGCGCTTTGGGGCCAATTGTGGAAAAGGAAATATCTTCACATAAAAACTACACAGAAGCTTTCTGAGAAACTTCTTTGTGATGTGTGCATTCATCTCACACAGTTGAACCTTTCTTTTGATTGAGCGGTTTTGAAAAACTCTTTTTGCAGAATCTGCAAGTGTGTATTTGGAGCGCTTTGTGGACTATTGTGGAAAAGGAATTATCTTCACATAAAATCTAGGCAGAAGCATTCTGAGAAACCTCTTTGTGATGTGTACATTCATCTCACAGAGTTGATCCTCTCTTTTCATTGAACAGTTTTGAAACACTTTTTTTCTTGAATCTGTAAGTGGATATTTGGAGCGCTTTGAGGCCTATGGTGGATAAGAAATATTTTCACATAGAAACTTCACAGAAGAATGTGAGAAACTTCTCTATGATGTGCACACTCATGTTGCAGAGTTGAAGCTTTCTTTTGATTTAGCAGCTTTTAAACACTTTACTTGTAGAATGTGCATTTGTAGATTTAGAGTTCTTTGAGTCCTATTGTGGAAAAGGAAATATCTTCCCATAAAAACTACACAGAAGCATTCTGAGATACTTCTTTGTGATGTGTGCATTCATCTTACACTGTTGAACCTATGTTTTGATTGAGCAATTTTGAAACACTCTTTTTGTAGAATCTGCAATTGGAATTTGGAGCGCTTTGAGGTCTATGGTGGAAAAGGAAATATCTTCACTTAAAAATGACACAGAAGCATTGTAAGGAACATCTTTCTGATGAGTGCATTCATCTCACAGAATTGAACTTTTCTTTATATTGAGAAGCTTGAAACACTCTTTTTTTAGAGTCTGCAACTGTACATTTGGAGCGTTTTGTGGCCTATGGTGGAAAGGAAATTTCTTCAAATAAGAGGTAGACAGAAGCACTCTGTGAAACTTCTTTCTGATGTGTGCATTCATCTCACAGAGTTGAACCTCTCTTTTGATTGAGAAGTTTTGAAACACTCTTTTTGTTGAATCTGCAAGTGGATATTTGGAGTGGTTTAAGGCCTATGGTGGAGAAGGTAATATCTTAACATAAAAATTAGACAGAAGCATTCTGACAAATTCCTTTGTGATGTGTACATTTATCTCACAGAGTTGAACTTTTCTTTTTATTGAGCAGTTGTTAAACTATCTTTGTGTAGAATCTGCAATTGGATATTTGGAGCCCTTAGAGGCCTATGGTGGAAAATGGAACACCTTCACATAAAAACTAGACAGAATCATTCTCAGAAACTTTTTTGTGATGTCTGCGTTCATCTCACAGAGTTGAAACTTTCTTTTGTTTGAGCAGTTTTGAAACACTCTTTTTGTAGTACCTGCAAGCAGATATTTCGAGTGGTTTGGGGCCTATGGTGGAAAAGGAAATATCGTCACATAAAAGCTATACAGAAGCATTCTGAGTAGCTTCTTTGTGATGTGTGTGTTCATCTTGCAGAGTTCAAACTTTCTTTTGATTGAGCAGTTTTGAAACACACTTTTTGTGCAATCTGCAACTGGATATCTGGAGCCATTTGGGGCTTATGGTGGAAAAGGAAATATATTCACATAAAAACTAGACAGAAGCATTCTGAGAAGCTGTTTTGCTATGTGTGGATTCATCTCACAGAGTTGAATCTTTCTTTTGATTGAGCAGTTCTGAGTCACTCCTTTTGTAGAATCTGCAAGTGGGTATTTGGAACATTTTATATACTGTTGTGGAAAAGGGAAAAATCTTCTCATAAAAACAAGACAGAAGCATTCTGTGAAACTACTTTGTGATGTCTGGTTTCAACTCACAGAGTTGAAACTTTCTTTTGATTGAGCAGTTTTGAAACACTCTTTTTGTAGACTCTGCAAGTGGATATTTGTAGTGCTTTGCAGCCTAAGGTGGAAAAGGAAATATCTTCAAATAAAAACTAGACAGAAGCATTCTGAGAAACTTCTTTTTGATGTATGCATTCATCTCACCAACTTGAAAATTTCTTTTTATTCAGCATTTTTGAAACATTCTTTTTGTACAATCTGCAAGTGGATATTTGGAGAGCTTTCAGGCCTATGTTGGAAACGGAAATATCTTCACATAAAAACCAGACAGAAGCATTCGGACAAACATCTATGTGATGTGTGCCTTCATCTCACAGAGTTAAACCTTTCTTTTGATTGAGCAGTTTTTAAGCAATCTATTTGTAGAATCTGCAAGTGGATATTTGAAGAGCTCTGTGGTCAATGGTGAAAAAGGAAATATCTTCATATAAAGATTTGACAGAAGCATTCTGAGAAGCTTCTTTTTTGTGTGTGCGTTCATCCCAAAGAGTTGAACCTTTCTATTCATTGAGCAGTTTTGAAACAGTGTTTTTGTAGAATCTGCAAGCAGATATTTGTAGCGCTTTGAGCCCTTTGGTGGAAAAGGAAATATCTTCACATAAAAATTAGACAGAAGCATTCTGAGAAACTTCTTTGTGACGTCCGTGTTCATCTCACAGAGTTGAACCTTTCTTTTGACTGAACAGTTATGAAACACTCTTTTTGTAGAATCTGCATGTGGATGTTTGGACCGCATTGGGGCCTATGGTGGAAAAGGAAACATCTTCACATAAAAACTACACAGAAGTAATCTTAGAATCTTCTTTGTGCTGTGCACATTCACCTCACAGAGTTGAAACTTTCTCTTGATTGAGCAGTGTTGAAACACTCTTTTTGTACTATCTGCAAATGGATAATTAGAACGGATTGAGGCCTACCGTGGAAAAGGAAATATCTTCACATAAAACCTTGACAGAAGCATTCTGAGAAACTTTTTTTGTGATGTGTGCATTCATCTCACAGAGTTGAACCCTTCTTCTGATTGAGCAGTTTTGAAACAGTCCTTTTGTTCATCTCACAGAGTTGAACCCTTCTTCTGATTGAGCAGTTTTGAAACAGTCCTTTTGTACAATCTGCAAGTGGATGTTTGGAGGGCCTTAGTGCCTATGGTGAAAAAGGTAATATCTTCACATAAAAACTAAACATGAGAATTCTGAGAAACTTCTTTGTGATATTTGCATTCATCTCACAGTGTTGAATCTTTTTTTTAATGAGCAGTGTTGAAACACTCTTTTTCTACAATCTGCAAGTGGATATTTGGAGAGCTTTGAGGCCTATGGTGGAAAAGGAAATGTCTTCACATAAAAACTAGACTGAAGCATTCTGAGAAACTTCTTTGTGATGTGTGCATTCAACTCACAATGTTGACCTTTATTTTGATTGAGCAGTTTTAAAACACAGTTTTTGTTGAATCTGCAAGTGGATATTTTGCATGATATGTGACATTTACTGGAAAAGGAAATATTTTCACATAAAAACTAGACAGAAGCATTCAGAGAAACTACTTTGTGATGTGTGCATTCATCTCACACAGTTGAACCTTTCTATTAATTAAGTAGTTTTGAAACACTCTTTTTGTAGAATCTGCAAGTGGTGATTGGAGCACTTTGAGACCTATGTTGCAAAAGGAAATATCTTCATGTAAAAACTAGGCGAAAGCATTCTGAGAAACTTCTTTGTGATGTGTACATTCATTTCACAGAGTTGAAACTTTCTTTTGATTGAGCAGTTTTGAAACACTCTTTTTGTAGAATCTGCAAGTGCATATATGGATCGCCTTGAGTCCTGTGGTGGAAAAGGAAATATCTTCACATAAAAACTAGACAGAATCATTCTAAGAAACTTCTTTGTGATGTGTGCATTCATCTCACAGTGTTGAACCTTTCTTTTGATTGAGCAGTTTTAAAACACTCTTTTTGTAGAATCTGCAAATGGATATTTGGAGCATTTGAGGCCCATGGAGGAAAAGCAATTATCTTCACATAAAAACTAGACAGAAGCATTCTAAGAAATTTTTTTTGTGATGTGTGCATTCATCTCACAGAATTGAACCTTTCTTATGAGTGAGCAGCTTTTAAGCACTCTGTTTGTAGAATCTGCAAGTGGATATTTGGAGCGCATTGAGGTCAATGGTGGAAAAGGAAATATCTTCATATAAAGATTAGACAGAAGTTTTCTGAGAAACTTCTACTGATGTGTGCATTCGTCTCACAGAGTTGAATATTTCTTTTGATTGAGCAGTTTTGAAACACTCTTTTTGTTCAATCTGCCTTTGGATATTTGGAGCACTTTGGGGCCTATGATAGAAAAGAAATATCTTCACTTAAAAACTACACAGAAATAATCTGAGGAACTTCTTTGTGATGTGTGCATTCAACTCACAGAATGGAACCTTTCTTTTGATTGACCAGTTTTGCAACACTCTTTTTGTAGCATCTTCAAATGGATATTTGGTGCGGATTCAGGCATATGGTGGAAAAGGATATATCTTCACATAAATACTAGACAGAAGCATTCTGAGAAACTTATTTGTGATGAGTGTATTCAACTCACAGAGTTAAAACTTCCTTTTGATTGAGCAGTTTTGAAACACTCTTTTACAGAATCTGCATGTGGATATTTGCAGATCTCTGGGGCCTATGATGGAAAAGGAAATATCTTCACACAAAAACTAAACAGAAGCATTCTGAAAAACTCCCTTTTGATGTGTGAATTCAACTCGCAGATTTGAACATTTCTTTTGATTGTGGAGTTTTGAGGCACTCTTTTTGTAGTATCTGCCAAAGGATATTTAGAGCATATTGAGGCCTATAGTGGAAAACGACATATCTTCACATAAATACAAGAAAGAAGCATTCTGAGAAACTTATTTGTGATGTGTGCATTTAACTCACAGGGTCGAAACTTTCTTTTGATTAAGCAGTTTTGAAACACTCTTCTTGTAGAATCTGTAGGTGGATATTTGGAGTGCTTTGAGGCCTATGGTGGAAAAGGAAGTATCTTCATATAAAAACTTGACAGAAGCAATCTGAGAAACTTCTTTGTGATGTGTGCATTCATCTCACAGAGTTGAACCCTTATTTTGATTGAGCAGTTTTGAAACAGTCCTTTTGTAGGATCTGCAAGGGTATGTTTGGTGAGTCTTGGGGCCTGTGGTGGAAAAGGAAATATATTCACATAAGAACTAAACAGGAGCATTCTGATAAACTTCTTTGTGATGTTTGCATTCATCTCACGGAGTTAAACCTTTCTTTTGGTTAAGAAGTTTTGAAACACTCTTTTTGTGGAATCTGTAAGTGGATATTTGGAGTGATTGGCAGCCTACGATGGAAAAGGAAATACCTTCACATAAAAACTAGACAGAAGCATTCTGAGAAACTCCTTTCTGATGGGTGCATTCAACTCACAGAGTTGAACAACTGTTTTGTTTGAGCAGTTTGGTAACAGTCTTTTTGTAGTATCTGCAAATCGATATTTGGAGCACTTTAAGGGCTGTGGTGGAAAAGGAAATATCTTCACATAAAAATTGGACAGAAGCATTCTGAGAAACTTCTTTGTGATGTGTGCATTTACCTCACAGACTTCAACATTTCTTTTGTTTAGCAGTTTTGAAACTCTCTTTTTGTAGAATCTGAAATTGGATATTTCGAGCACTTTGCAGATTCCAGTGGAAAAGGAAATATCTTCACTTAAAAGCTCGACAGAAGCATTCTGAGAAACTGCTTTGTGATGTGTGCATTCATCTCACTGAGTTCAAACTTTATTTTTATTGACCAGTTCTGAAATACTCTTTTTGTTGACTCTATAAGTGGATATTTGTTGTGATTAGAGGCCTTTTTTGAAAAAGGAAAAATCTTCATATAAAAACTAGACAGAAGCATTCTGAGAAACTTCTTAGCAATGTGTGTATTCATCTCACAGAGTTGAACTACATTTTTGATTGAGCAGTTTGGAAACAGACTTTTTGTAGTATCTGCATGTGGATATTTGGAGCACTTTGATGCCTATGGTGGAAAAGGAAATACCTTAACATAAAAATTAGACAGAAGGATTCTGAGAAACTACTTTTTGTTGTTTGCATTCATCTCACAAAGTTGAACCTTTCCTTTGATTGAACATTTTTGAAACACTCTTTTTTTAGAATCTGCAAGTGGATATTTGGAATGCTGTGAGACCTATGGTGGAAAAGGACATATCTTCACATAAGAACTGTAAAGCAGGTTTCCTAAAAACAGCCTTGTGATGTATGCATTCATCTCACAAAGGTAAGGGTTTCTTTTCTCTGTTCAGTCTGGAAACTCTGTTCTTGTACAATCTGAAAAGGGGTATTTTTGAGCACTTTGAGGCCTATATTGACAAAGGAAATATCTTCACATGCAAAGTATAAAAAAAGTTTCTGAGATACTTCTTTGAGATATGAGCATTCATCTCACAGGGTTGAACCTCTCTTTTGATTCAGCAATTTGGAAATGGTATTTTTACAGAATCTGCTAATGGATATTTTTGAGCACTTTGAGGCCTATGCAGAAAAAGAAGTATCTTCAGAGAAAACTATAAAGAAGTTTTCTGAGAAACTGTTTTCTGATGTCTGCGTTCATCTCACAGAGGTAAATGATTCTTTTCTTTGATCAGTTGGGATACTCTGTTTTTTTAGAATCTGCTAAGGGATATTTGTGAGTGCATAGAGCCCTATCGTGAAAAAGGAATTGTCTTCACATAAAAATTAGACAGAAGTCTACTGAGAAACTTCTTGGTGATGTGTGCATTCATCTCACAGAATTGAAACTTTCTTTTGATTGAGCAGTTTGGAAACGTCTTTTTGTGGAATCTGTAAAGGGATATTTCTGAGCACTATGAGGCCTACAGTGAAAGAGAAAATATGTCCACATATAAACTAGACTAAAGAATTCTGAGAAACTGCCTTGTGATATATGCATTCATCTCACAGAGTTCAACAATTCTTTTTATTGTGCAGTTAGTTGGGAAATCGTCTTTTTGTGGAATCTGCAAAGGTATATTTGTGAGCGCTTTGAGATCTATGGTTAAAAGGAAATATCGTCACATAAAAACTATAAAGAAGGTTTGTGAACAACTTCTTTGTGATGTGCACATTCATCTGACAGAGTTGAAACATTCCTTTGACTCAGCAGTTTGGAAACAGTCTTTTTTTAGTATCTGCAAAGAGATATTTTTGAGCACATTGAGGCCCATGGTGAAAAAAGAAACACATTCACATAAAACCAAGATAGAAGTTTTCTGAGAAACATCTTTTTGATATATGTATTCATCCCAGAGAGGTGAACCTTTCTTTTGATAAGCAGTTGGAAACAGTGTTTTGTAGAATTTCCAAATGATTATTAGTTAGCACTTTGTGTCCTATGTTGAAAAAGGAATTATCTTTACATAAATGCTAGATGGAATATTTCTGAGAAACTGCTTTGTGATGTGTGATTTCATCTCACAGAGTTAACCATTTCTCTTCATTGAGCAGATTGGAAATTCTATTCTTTTAAAATCTGCAAAGGGATATTTGTCAGCGCTTTGAGGCCTATGGTGAAAAAGGTATTATATTCATGTAAAAACTAGACAGAAGCTTTCTGTGAAACATCTTGGAGATGTGAGAATTCATCTCACAGAATTGAAACATTCTTTTGATTGAGCAGTTTGTAAACAGTATTTTGGTAGCATCTGCAAAGGGATATTTGTGATGCTTTGAAGCCTAAGGTGAAAAAGGAAATATTTTCACATGAAAACTAGAGAGAAGCTTTCTGATAAACCTCCTTGAGATGTGTGCATTCATCTCACAGATTTGAAACTTTCATTGGATTGAGCAATTTGGATACAGTATTTTTGTAGAATCTGTAAAGGCATCTTTTTGAGAGCTTTGAGGCTTATAATGAAATAGGAAATATCTTCACATAAAAACTAGACAGAAGCTTCCCAAGAAACTTCTTTGTGATTTGTACATTCATCTCATAGAGTTCAACCATTATTTTGATTGAACAGTTTGGAAAAAGTCTTTTCATAGAATCTGCAAAGGGATATTTATGAGTGCTTTGAGGCCTATGGTGAAAAAGGAAATATATTCACATAGAAAGTATAAACAAGGTTTCTCAGAAACAGCTTTGAAATGTATGCATTCATCTCACAGAGGTAAACTTTTCTTTTCTCTGGTCAGTCTGGAAACTCTTCTTGTAGAGTCTGCAAAGGGATATGTATGAGTCCTTTGAGGCCTATGGTGAAAAAAGAAATATCTTCACATAAAAATTAAAGTGAGGATTTCTGAGAAACCTCTTTGTGATGTGGGCATTCATCTCACAAAGATGAAACTTACTTTTGATTGAGCAGTGTGGAAACGGTCTGTTTGTGGAATCTGCAAAGGGATGTTTATGAGCGCTTTAAGGCCAATGGTGAAAAAGGAAATATATTCATATAAAAGGTATAAAGAAGGTTTCTTAGAAACAGCTTTGTGATGTGTGCATTGATTTCACAGAGGTAAACGTTTATTTTCTCTGGTTAGTCTGGAAACTCTCTTCTTGTCCAATCTGCAAAGGGATATTTGCGAGGGCTTTGAGGCCTATGGTGAAAAAGGAAATACCTTCACATAAAAACTAGACAGAAGCTTTCTTAGTGGCTTCTTTGTGATGTGTGCAATCATCTCACAGAGTTGAACCATTCTTTTGATGGAGCAGTCCGGAAAACGCCTTTTTGTAGAGTCTGCAACTGATATTTTTCAGGACTTTGAGTGCTATGGTGAAAAAGGAAATATCTTCACATAAAAAATGGACAGAAGATTTCTGAGAAACCTCTTTGTGATGTATGCATCCATCTAACAGATTTCAAAAATTTATTTGATTGAGCATTTGGAAAGCAGTCTTTTTGCAGAATCTGCAAAGGGATATTGCTGAGCACTTTGAGGCCTATGGTGAAAAAGGAAATACCTTCACATAAAAACTATAAAGAAGGTTTCTGATAAACTTCTTTGCGATGTATGAATTCATCTCACAGATTTGAACTATTTTTTTGATTGAGCAGTTTGGAAACAATCTTTTTGTAGAATCTGCAAAGGGATATTTTTGAGTACTTTGAGTCCTAGGGAGAATAAAGAAATATCAGCACATAAAAAGTATAAAGAAGGTTTCTGAGAAACAGTTTTGTGATGTGTGCATTCATCTCACAGAGAAAAACATTTGTTTTCTTTGATCAGTATGGAAATTCTGTTCATGTAAAATCTGCTAAGGGATATTTGTGAGCAGATGGAGGCCCATGGTGAAAAAGGAAATGTCTTCATATAAAAATGAGACAGAAGCCCCCTGTGAAACTTCTTAGTGATGTGTACATTCATCTCACAGAGTTGAAACTTTCTTTTCTTTGAGCCGTTTGGAAACAGTCTTTTTGTAGAACCTACAAATGGCTATTTGGAGCACTTTGAGGCCTATGGTGAAAAAAGAAATATATTCACATAAAAACTAGACTGAAGGTTTCTGAGAAACTTCTTTGAGGTGTGTGAATTCATCTCACAAAGTTCAATAATTATTTTTATTGAGCGGTTTGGAAACAGTCTTTTTGCAGAATCTGCAAACAGATATTTGTGAGGGCTTTGATGCTTATGGTGAAAAAGGAAACATTCACATAAAAACTTAATAGAAGCTTTCTGAGAAACTTCTTTTTGATGTGTGCATTCATTTCACAGAGTTGAAACTTTCTTTTGATGAGCAGTGTGGAAACAGACTTTTTGTAGAATCTGCAAAGGGATAATTTTGAGTGCTTTGCATCCAGTGGTGAAAAAGGAAATAACTTCACATGAAAACTAGACAGAATGTTTCTGAGAAACTGCTTTGTGATATGTGCATTCATCTCCCAGATGTTTCTGTTTCTTTTCATTGAGAAGATTTGAAACTATTTTCTTGTAAAAACTGCAAAGGGATATTTATGAGCCCTTTGAAGCCTATGGTGAAAAAGGAAATATCTTCACATAAAAACTACACAGAAGATTTCTGGGAAACATCCTGGTGATGTGAGCATTCATCCACAGAGTTGAAACATTCTTTTGATTGAGCAGTGTGTAAAGAGTCTTTTTGTAGAATCTGCAAAGGGATATTTGTGAACCTTTTGAGGCCTATGGTGAAAAAGGAAACATCTTCACATAAAAATAAGAGAGAAGCTTTCTGAGAAACCTCTTTGTGGTGTGTATACATCACACAGAGTTGAAACTTTCTTTTGATTGAGCAATTTGGAAAAAGTATTTTTGTAGAATCTGTAAAGGGATATTTGTGAGCACTTTGAGGCCTATGGTGAAAAGCAAGTATCTTCACCTAAAATCTAGACAGAAGCATTCTGAGAAACTTCTTTGTGATGTGTGCATTCATCACACAGAGTTAAACCTTTGTTTTGGTTGAGCAGTTTGGAAACACTCTTTTTGTGGAATCTGCAAATGAATATTTGTAGTGCTTTGAGGCCTATGGTGAAAAAGGAAATGTATTCACATAAAAACTAGACTGAAGGTTTCTGAGAAACTTCTTTGAGATGTGTGCATTCATCTCACAGTGTTCCATAATTCTTTTTATTGAGCAGTTTGGAAACAGTCTTTTTGTAGAATCTGCAAAGGGATATTTGTGAGGGCTTTGAGGTGAGGCTTATGGTGAAAAAGGAAATATCTTCAGAGAAAAACTTTAAAGAAAGTTTCTGAGAAACTTCTTCATGATGTGTGCATTCATCTCACAGAGTTGAAACATTCTTCGGATTGAGCAGTTTGGAAACAGTGTTTTTGTACAATCTGCAAAGGGATATTTAGGAGTGCATTGAGGCCTATGGTGAAAAAAGAAATATCTTCACATAAAAACTAGAAAGAAGCATTCTGAGAAGCTGCTTTAAGACATGTGTATTCATCTCACAGAGGTAAACGTTTCTTTTCATTGAGTACTTTGTAAACTCTGTTATTCTAGAATCTACAAAGGGATATTTTTGAGTGCTTTGAGACCCACATTGAAAAAGGAACTATCTTCACATAAAAATTAGTGAGAAGCTTGCTGAGAAACTACTTTCTGATGTGTGCATTCATCTAACAGAGTTGAAACTTTCTTTTGATTGAGCAGTTTGGAAAGTCTTTTTGTAGATTCTGCAAAGGTATGTTTGGGAGTGCGTTGAGGCCTATGTTCAAAAAGGGAATATCTTCACATAAAAACGAGGAGATTTTCTGAGAAACTTCTTTGTGATGTGCACATTCATCTCACAGGGTTGAACCACTCTGTTTGTTGAGCAGTTTGGAAACAGTCTTTTCATAGAATCTGCAAAGGGATATCCGGGAGCACGTTGAGGCATATGGTGAAAAAGGAAATATCTTCACATAAAAAATAGAAAGTAATTTTCTGAGTAACTCTTTCTGACATGTGCATTCATCACACAGAAGTAAAAGTTTCCTCCCATTGAGCAGTTAGTTTTTTTGTGAAGATGTTTCCGTTTTCACCATAGATCTCAAACTGCCTATATATATCCCTTTGCAGATTCTACAAAAAGACTGTTTCCAAACGGCTCAAAGTAAGTTTCCACCCTGCGAGATGAATGCACACATCACAGAGAAGTTTCTCAGAAAGCTTCTGTCCAGTTTTTATTTGAAGGTATTTCCTTTTTCACCATAAGTCTCAAAGCATTCAAATTATCACTTTGCAGATTCTACAAAAACATTTTCCAACCCGCTCTATCTAAAGAAAGGTTCAAAGCTGTGAGAAGAATGCGCACATCAAAAAGAAGTTTCATAGAATGCTTCTGTCTAGTTTTTATGTGAAGACATTTCCTTTTTCACCATAGAGCAAAAAGGGATCCTAATTATCCCTTTGTACATTCTACAAAAGGACGGTTTCAAAACTGCTTAATCCAAAGAGAGTTTCAACTCTTCAGGATGAATGCACACATCACAACGAAATATCTCAGAAAGCTTCTGTTTAGTTTTTGTGTGAAGATATTTCTTTTTTCACCATAGGCTTCAAAGGGCTCACAAATATCACAAAGCAGATTCTACAAAAAGACTCTATCCAAACTGGTCAATGAAAAGAACACTTCAAATCTGTGAAATGAATGAGCACATCACAAAGAATTTTCTCAGAAAGCTTCTGTCTAGTTTTTATGTGAAGATATTTCCATTTTCACCATAGATCTGAAACCGCCTACATACGTCCCTTTGCAGAATTTACAAAAAGGTTGTTTCCAAACTGCTCAATCAAAGAAAGCTTTCTACTCTGTGAGATGAATGCACACGTCACACAGAAGTTTCTCGGAAAGTTTCTATCTAGTTCTTGTTTGTCGATACTCCTTTTTTCACCATAGGCCTCAAACCGCTCATAACCCTTTGCAGATTCTACAAAAGTACTGTTTCCAAACTGCTCAATCAAATGAAATTTCAGCTGTGTGAGATGACTGCACACATTACAAAGAAGTTTCTCACAAGGTTTCTGTCTGGTTTTTATGTGAAGATACTTCATTTTCACCACAAGCCTCAAAGCGTTCACACATTTTCCTTTGCAGATTAAACGAAAAGACTGTTTCCAAACTGCTCAATCAAAAAAAAGGTTCAACTCTGTGTGATGAATGCCCACATCACAAAGAATTTTCTCAGAAGGCTTCTGTCTAGATTTTATTTGTGGATATTTCCTTTTTCACTACAGGCCTCAAAAAGCTCACAAATATCCCTTTACATATTCTACAAAAAGACTGTTTCCAAACTACTCAATGAAAGAAAATTCAACTCTGTGAGATGAATGCACACATCACAAAGTGGTTTCTCAGAATACTTATGTCTAGTTTTTATATGAAGATATTTCCTTTTTCACCACATGCCTCAAACTGCTCAAAAACATCCCTTTGCAGATTCTCCAAAAAGATTGTTTTCAAACTGCTCAATCAAAAGTAAGATTCAGCCCTTTGAGATGCATACACCCATCACAAAGAAGTTTGCCAGAAAACATGAGTCTAGTTTTTATGTGAAGATATTTCCTTTTTCTCCATAAGCCTCAAAGCCTTCACAAATATCACTTTGCAGGTTCTACAAAAAGACTGTTTCCAAACTGCTCAATCAAAAGAAAGATTCAGCCCTTTGAGATGCATACACCCATCACAAAGAATTTTCCCAGAAAACATGAGTCTAGCTTTTATGTGAAGATATTTCCTTTTTCTCCGTAAGCCTCAAAGCATTCACAAATATCACTTTGCAGTTTCTACGAAAAGACTGTTTCCAAACTGCTCAATCAAAAGAAAGTTTCAACCCTGTGAGATGCATGCACACATCACAAAGAAGTTTTTCAGAAAGCTGCTGTCTACATTTTATTTTTTGATATTTCCTTTTTCACCATAGGACTCAAACCACTGAAACATATTGCTTTGCAGATTCTACAAAAAGACAGTTTCCAAAATGCCCAATGAAAAGAAAGGCTCAACTCTCTGAGATGAATGCACACATCATGAAGAAGTTTCTCAGAATGCTTCTCTCTAAGTTTTATGTGAAGATATTTCCTTTTTCACTGCAGACCTCAAACTGCTCATAAATATCCCCTGCATATTCTACAAAAAGACTGTTTCCAACCTGATAAGTCAAAAGAAAGTTTCAACTCTGTGAGATGAATGCACACATCACAAGGAAGTTTCTCAGAAAGTTTCTGTCTACTTTTTATGTGAAGGTATTTCCTTTTTCACGATATGCCTCAAAACACCTTCAAATATCCCTTTACAGATTATACAAAAAGACTGTTCCCAAACTGCTCAATCAAAACAAAGGTTCAACTCTGTGAGATGAAGGCACACATCTCAGAGAAGTTTCTCAGAAAGCTTCTGTATAATTTTAATGTAAAGATATTTCCTTTTTCACTATAGACCTCAAAGAGCTCAAAAATGTCTCCTTACAGATTCTACAAAAAGACTGTTTTTGAACTGGTGAATCAAAAAAAATGTTCAACTCTGTGAGATGAATGCACACATCCTAAAGAAGTTTCTCAGAAAGCTTCTTTATAGGTTTAGGTGAAGATATTTCCTTTTCCACCATAAGCCTGAAAGCATTCACAGATATCTCTTTGCAGATTGTACAAAAAGACTATTTAAAAACTGCTCAATCAAAACAAAAGGTCAACTGTGTGAGATGAATGCACACATCACAAAGAAGTTTCTCAGAAAGCTTCTGTTTAGATTTTATTTGTAGATAATTCCTTTTTCACCATAGGTTTCAAACTGCTCACAAATATTCCTTGCAGTTTCTAAAAAAGACTGTTTCCAAACTACTCAATCAAAAGAGAGGTTCAACTCTGTGAGATGAACACACACATCATAAAGAAGTTTCTCAAAAAGCTTCTGTCTAGTTTTTATGTGAAGATAATTCCTTTTTTAACATAGGCCTCAATGGGCTCACAACTATCCCTACGCAGATTCTACAAAAAGACTGTTTCCAAACTACTCAATCAAAAGGAAAATTCAACTCTGTGAGATGAATGCACACAACACAAAGAAGTTTCTCAGAGAGCTTCTGTCTAGATATTATTTGTGGCTATTTCCTTTTTCACCATAGGCCTCAAAGGGCTCACAGATATCCCTTTGCAGATTCTACAAAAACACTGTTTCCAAACTGTTCAATCTAAAGAGGGGTTCAACACTGTGAGCTGAATTCACACATCCCAGAGAAGTTTCTCAGAATGCTTCTGTCTAGTTTTTATGTGAAGATATTTCCTTTTTCACCATAGGCCTCAAATCGCTCACAAATGTCCCTGTGCAGATTCTACATAAAGACTGTTTTCAAACTGCTCAATGAAAAGAAAGGTTCAAATCAGTGAGATGAAAGCACACAACATGACAAAGTTTCTCATAATGATTCTTTCTAGTTTTTTAATGAAGATATTTCCTTTTTCACCATAGGCCTCAAAGGGTTCACAAATATCCCTATGCAGATTCTACAAAAAGAATGCTTCCAAACTGATCAATCAAAAGGAAGCTTCAACTCTGTGAGATGAATGCACACATCACAAAGAAGTTTCTCAGAAAATTTCTGTCTAGTTTTTTTGTGAAGATGTTTCCTTTTACACCATAAACCTCAAATTGTTAACAAATATTACTTTGCAGATTATACAAAACGACAGCTCCCAAACTGCTCAATCAAAACAAAGGTTCAACTCTGTGAGATGAATGCACATATCACAAAGAAGTTTCACAGAAATCTTCTGTCTAGATTTTATTTGCGGATATTTCCTTTTTCATCTTAGGCCTCAAACTGCTCACAAATATACCTTTGCAGATTTTCCAAAGAGACGTTTCAAAACAGTTCAATAAAAAGACAGGTTCAACTCCGTGAGATGAATGCACACATCACAAAGAAGTTTTTCAGAAATCTTCTGTCTTGTTTTAATGTGAAGATATTTCCTTTCTCAACATAGGCCTCAAAGCGATCCAAATATCCATTTGCAGATTCTACAAAAAGACTGTTTCCAAATTGATCAATCAAAACAAATTTTTAACTCTCTGGGATGAAAGCACACATCACAAAGAAGTTACTCAGACAGCTTCTCTCTAGTTTGTAAATGAAGATATTTCCATTTCATCTGAGGCCATAGAGGGCTCACAAATATCCCTTTGAAGGTTCTACAAAAAGACTGTTTCCAAAGTGCTCAATCAAAAGAAAGGTTCAACTCTGTGAGATGAATGCACACATCACACGGAAGTTTCTCAGAAAGCTTCTGTTTAGTATATATGTGAAGATATTTTGTTTTTCACCATGGACCTCAAAGCGCTCCAAATATTCACTTGCAGATTCTAGAAAAAGAGTGTTTCCAAACTCCTCAATCAAAAGAAAGTTTCAATTCTGTGAGATGAAAGCACACATCACAAAGAAGTTTCTTAGAAAGTTTCTGTCTAGTTTATATGTGAAGATATTTCATATTTCACTGTAGTACTCAATGGGCTCAGAAATGTCCCTTTGCAGATTCTACAAAAGGACTGTTTCCAAACTGCTCAATCCAAAGAATATTTCAACTCTATGAGATGAATGCACACATCACAAAGAACTTTCTCAGAATGCTTCTGTCTAGTTCATATGTGAAGATAATTCCTATTACACCATAGGCAAAAAAGGGTTCACAAATACTTTTTGCAGATTCTACAAAAAGACTGTATCCAAATTGCTTAATAAAAAGAAAGTTTCAACTCTGTTAGATTAATGGACATATCTAAAAGTAGTTTCTCGGAAAACTTGTGTTTAGTTTTTATGTGAAGATATTTCCTTTGTCACCATTGGCCTCAAAGTGCTCCAAATATCTATTTACAGATTTCACAAAAAGAGTGTTTCCAAACTGCTCAATCAAAAGAAAAGTTTAACTCTGTGAGATGAAAGCACACATCTCAAAGACGTTTCTCAGAAAGCTTCAGTCTAGTTTTCTTGTGAAGATATTTCCAGTTTCACTATAGGCCTCAAAGGGCTAAGAAATATCGCTTTGCAGATTCTAAAAAAGGACCACTTCCAAACTGCTCAATCAAAAGAAAGGTTAAATTGTGTGAGATGAATGCACACATCACAACGAAGTTTCTCAGAATTCTTCTGTCTCGTTTTTATGTGAAGATATTTACTATTTCACTATAGGCTTCAAATGGCTCACAATTATCCCTTTGCAGATTCTGAAAAAATACGGTTTCTGAACTGCTCAATTAAAAGAAGCGTTCAACTCTGTCAGAAGAATGGAGACATCACAAAGAAGTTCCTCAGAATGCTTCTGTCTGGTTTACATGTGAAGATATTTCTTTTTCACCATAGACCTCAAATGGCTCAGAAATATATCTTTGCAGATTGCAGAAAAAGACTGTTTCTAAACTGCTCAAATAAAATAAAGTTTCAACACTGTGAGATGAATGCACACATCACAAAGAAGTTTCTCAGAAAGCTTCTGTCTAGTTTTTTTTTTGTGAAGATATTTCCTTTTTCACCATAGGCCTTAAACTGCTCACAAATATCCTTCTGCAGATTCTGTAAAAAGACTGTTTCCAAACTGTTCCACCAAAAGAAAAGTTCACCTCCCTGAGATTAATGCACACATCACAAAAAAGTTTCTCAGAATCCTTCTGTCTAGTTTTTATGTGACGATATTTCCATTTTCACCTTAGGCCACACACCACTGCAAATATCCATTTGCAGATTATACAAAAAGACTGTTTCCAAACTGCGAAATCCAAAGAAATTTTCAACTCTTTGAAATGAAAGCACACATCACAAAGAAGTTTCTCAGAAATCTTTTGTCCAGTTTTTATCGCAAGATAATTCTTATTTCACCATAGGCCTCAACGGGCTCACAAATATCCCTTTGCAGATTCTACAAAAGTTCTGTTTCCAAACTACTCAATCAAAAGGAACGTTCAACATTTTGAGATGAATGCACACATCACAAAGAAGTTTCTCATAATACTTCTGTCTAGTTATTATGTGAAGCTATTTCCTTTTTCACCATAGTCTTTAAACCGCTCAAAAATATCCCTCTGCAGGTACTACAAAATGACTATTTCCAAACTGGTCCATCAAAGAAAGTTTCATCTCTGTGAGATGAATGGACTCATCACAAAAAAGTTTCTCAGAATTCTTCTGTCTAGTTTTTATGTGAACATATTTCCTTTTTCACCATAGGACTCAAATTGCTCCAAATATCCATTTGCAGATTCTACAAAAAGAATGTTTCCAAACTGCTCAATCAAAAGAAAGGCACAACTCTGTGAGTTGAAAGCACACATCACAAAGAAGTTTTTCAGAATGTTTCTGTCTAGTTTTTATGTACAGATATTTCATTTTCACCACAGACCTCAAATGGCTCAGAAATATACCTTTGCAGATTTTACAAAAAGACTGTTTCCAAACTGCTCAATCAAAAGAAAGATTCAACTCTCTGAAATGAAATCTCCAATCACAAAGAAGTTTCTTAAAATGCTTCTGTCTAGTTTTTATGTGAATATATTTAGTTTTTGACCTTAGGCCTCAAAGCTCTCCAAATACCATTTGTAGACTCTTCAAAAAGACTGTTTCCAAAGTGATCAATCAAAAGAAAGGTTCAACTGTGTAGGATTACAGCACACATCACAAAGAAGTTTCTCAGAAAGATTCTGTCTTGTATTTATGTGAAGATATTTCCTATTTCTCCATAGGCCTAAAGCAGATCACAAATATCCCTTTGCAGATTCTACAAGAAGACTGTTTCCAAACTGCTCAATGAAAAGAAAGAATCAGCTTTGTGAGGGGAATGCACAGATAAAAAAGAAGTTTCTCAGAATGCTTCTGTCTAGTGTTTATGTGAAGATATTTCTTTTTCACCACAGGCCTGAAACCACTCCGAAATATTCCTTTGCAGATTGCACAAAAAGAATGTTTCCAAACTCCTCAATGAACAGAAAGGTTCAACTCTTTGAGATGAATGCAAACATCACAAAAAGTTATCTCAAAAAGCTTCTGTATGGTTTTTGTGTGAATATTTAGTTTTTCAGCATAGGCATCAAACCACTCACAAATATACCGTTGCAGATTCTATACAATGACTTGTTCTCAAACTGCTCAATGAAAAGAAATGTTCAAATCTGTGAGATGAAAGCATGCATCACAAAGAAGTTTCTCAGAAAGTTTCTGTCTAGTTTTTAGGTACAGATACTTCCTTTTTCACCTTATGCCTCAAAGCACTCCAAATATCCATTTACTGATTCTACAAAGAGTGTTTCCAAACTGCTCAATCAAAGGAAACGTTCAACTCTGTGAAATGAAAGCACACATCACAAAGAAGTTTCTCAGAATGCTTCTGTCTAGTTATTATGTGAAGATATTTTCTGTTTCACTATAGGACTCAAAGGGCTCAGAAATATCCCTTTGCAGATTCTACAAAAGGACTGTTTCCAAACTGCTCAATCAAAGGAAACGTTCAACTCTGTGAAATGAAAGCACACATCACAAAGAAGTTTCTCAGAATGCTTCTGTCTAGTTATTATGTGAAGATATTTTCTGTTTCACTATAGGACTCAAAGGGCTCAGAAATATCCCTTTGCAGATTCTACAAAAGGACTGTTTCCAAACTGCTCAATCAAAAAAAAAGGTTCAACTCTGTGAGATGAAAGCACGTATCACAAAGGAGTTTCTCAAAAATCTTCTGTCTAGTTTTTATGTGAGGATATTTCCTATTTCACCATAGGTCTCAAAGGGCTCAGAAATATCCCTTTGCAGATTCTATGAAAAGACTCTTTCCAAACTACTGAATGAAATGAAGGTTTCAACTCTGTGGGATGAGTGCACACATCATGGAGAAGTTTCCCGGAATGCTTCTGTCTGATTTTTATGTGAAGATATTTCTTTTTCCCTCAAACCACTCAGAAATATCCCTTTACAGATTGTGCAAAAAGACTGTTTCCAAACAGCTCAATGAAAAGGAACATTCAACTCTGGGAGATGAATGCAAACATCACAAAGAAGTTTCTCAAAAAGCTTCTGTCTGGTTTTTATGTGAAGGTATTTCCTTTTTCACCATAGGCCTCAAACTGCTCACAAATATCCCTTTGCAGATTCTACAAAAAGACTGTTTCCAAACTGCTCAATGAAAAGAAAGGTTAAACTCTGTGAGATGAAAGCACACATCACAGAGAAGTTTCTCAGAATGCTTTTGTCTAGTTTTATGTGAAGAAGTTTCCTTTTTCACCATAGGACTCAAAACACTCCAAATATCCATTTGCAGATTCTACGAAAAGACTGTTTCCAAATTGCTCAACCAAAAGAACGGTTCAAATGTGTGAGATGAATGCACACATCCCAAAGAAGTTTCTCAGAAAACTGCTGTTTAGTTTTTATGTGAAGATATTTCCTTTTTCACCATGGGCCTCAAAGCACTCAAAATATCCACTTGCATATTCTACAAAAACAGTGTTTCCAACTGCTCAATCAAAAGAAAGGTTCAACTCTGTGAGGTGAAAGCACACATCACAAAGAAGTTTCTTAGAAACTTTCTGTCTAGTTTTTATATGAAGATATTTCATATTTCAAAATAGACCTCAAAGGGCTCAGAAATATACCCTTGCAGATGCTACAAAAAAAGAGTGTTTCCAAACAGCTCAATCAAAAGAAAGATTTAACTTGGTGAGATGAATGCACACATAACATAGAAGTCTCTAAGAATGCTTCTGTCTAGTTTTTTTGAGAAGCCATTTCCTTTTACACTATAGGCCTCAGTCCGCTCATTAATAGCCCTCTGCAGATACTAGAAAAAGAGTCTTTCCTAACTGCTCAATCAAAATAAAGGTTCAAATCTTTGAGATGAAAGCCCACGTCACAAAGAAGTTTCTCATAAAGTTTCTGTCTACTTTTTATGTGAAGATATTTCCTATTTCACCTTAGGCCTCAAAGGGATCACAAATATCCCTTTTCAGATTCTACAAAAAACTGTTTCCGAACTGCTTCTTCAAAGGAAAGGTTCAATTCTGTGAGATGAATGCACACATAAAAAATTGGTTTCTCAGAATGCTTCTGTCTTGTTTTTATGTGAAGATATTTCTTTTTCACCATAGGTCTCAAACCGCAAACAAATATTCCTTTGCAGATTGCACAAAAAGTGTTTCCACACTGCTCAATGAACAGAAAGTTTCAACTCAGTGAGATGAATGCAAACATCACAAAGAGTTTTCTCAAAATGCTTCTGTCTAGATATTATGTGAAATAATTACTTTCTCACCATAGGTCTCAAACTGCTCACAAATATCCCTTTGGAGACTCTACAAAATGACTTGTTGCCAAACTGCTCAATGAAAAGGAAGGTCCAAATCTGAGATGAAAGCACGCATCACAAGGAAGTTTCTCAGAAGTTTCTGTCTAGTTTTTATGTGCAGATATTTACTTTTTCACCATAGGCCTCAAAGCACTCCAAATATCCGTTTTCAGATGCCATAGAAAGAGTGTTTCCAAACTGCTCAATCAAAAGCAAGGTTCAACTCTTAGAGATGAAAGCACACAGCACAAAGAAGATTTTCAGAAAGCTTCTGTCTAGTTTTCAGGTGAAGACATTTCCCATTTCACCATAGGCCTCAATGGGCTCACAAATATCCCTTTGCAGATTCTACAAAAGGACTCTTTCCAAACTGCTCAATCCAAGGAAAGTTTCAACCCTGTTACATGAATGCACACATCACAAAGAAGTTTCTCAGAATGCTTCTGTCTGGTTTTTATGTGAAAATATTTCCCGTTCACCATAGGCATAAAACGCTGCAAATATCCATTTGCAGATTCTACAAAAAGACTGTTTCCAACCTGCTCAATCAAAAGAAAAGTTCAACTCTGTGAGATGAATGCACACATGACAAATAAGTTTCTCAGAAAGCTTCTGTCCAGTTTTTATTTGAAGATATTCCCTATTTCACCATAGGCCTGAAAGGGCTCACAAATATCCTTTTGTATATTCTAAAAACAGACTGTTTCCAAACTGCTCAATCAAAAGAGAGGTTCAAATATGTGTGATGAATGCACACATCACAAAGAAGTTTCTCAGAATGTTTTTATCTAGTTTTTATGTGAAGATATTTCTTTTTCACCATAGGCCTCAAATGGCTCAGAAATATCCCTTTGCAGCTTGTACAAAAAGACTGTTTCCAAACTGCTCAACCAAAAGAAAGTTTCAACACTATGAGATGAATGCACACGTCACAAAGAAGTTTCTCAGAAAGCCTCTGTTTAGCGTTCATGTGAAGATATATCCTTTTTCACCATAGGCCTCAATGGGCTCAGAAATATCCCTTCACGGATTCTACAAAAGGACTGTTTAGAAAACTGCTCAATCTAAAGAAAGTTTCAACTCTGTGAGTTGAATGCATACATCTCAAGGAAGTTTCTCACAACGGATCTGTCGAGTTTTTTTGTGAAGATATATCCTTTTTAACCATAGGCTATAAACGGCTCATGAATATCCCTCTGCAGATACTACAAAAAGACTGTTTCTAAACTGCTGCATCCAAAGAAATGTTCGGCTCTGTGAGATGAATAAACCTATCACAAAGAAGTTTCTCAGAATGCTCCTGTCTGGCTTTTATGTGAAGATATTTCCTTTTTCACCATGGGCCTCAATGTGTTCCAAATATCCATTTACAGACTCTACAAAAAGAGTGTTTCCAAACTGCTTATTGAAAAGAAACGTTCAACTCTGTGAGATGAAAGCATACATCAGAAAGTGGTTTCTCAGAAAGCTTCTGTCTAGTTTTTATGTGAAGATATTTTCTATTTCACTGTAAGCCATAAAGGGCTCACAAATATCTTTTGCAGATTCTTCAAAAAGACTGTGTCAAAACTGCTCAATCCAAAGAAAGGTTCAACTCTGTGAGATGAATTGACACATCACAAAGAAGTTTCTCAGAATGCATCTATCCAGTTTTTATATGAAGATATTTCTTTTTCATCCAAGGCCTCAATGGGATCAGAAATATCCCTTTGCAGATTCTAAAAAAGGACTGTTTCCAAACTGCTCCATCTAAAGAAAGGTTCACTTCTGTGAGTTGAATGCACATATCACAGAGAAGTTTCCCAGAATGCTTCTGTCTAGTTTTTATGTGAAGCTATTTCCTTTTTTACCATAGGCCTCAAACTGCTCACAAATATCCCTCTGCAGATACAACAAAAGAACTGTTTCCAATCTGCTAAATCAAAAGCTAGGCTCAGTGACGTGAGATGAATGCATGCATCACAAAGAAGTTTCTCAGAATGCTTCTGTCTAGTTTTAATATGAAGATATTTACTTTTTCACCATAGGACACAAAGCACTCCAAACATCCATTTGCAGATTCCACAAAAAGACTGTTTCCAAGCTGCTCTATCAAAATAAAGGTTCAACTCTGTGAGATGAAAGCACACGTCACAAAGAAGTTTCTCAGAAAGCTTCTGTCTAGTTTTTATGTAAGGATATTTCCTATTTCACCACAGGCCTCAATGGACTCAAAAATATCCCTTTCAGATTCTACAAAAAGCGTGTTTCTGAACTGCTCAATGAACTGAAAGTTTCAACTCTGTGAGCTGAACGCACACATAGAAAAGAAGTTTCTCAGAATGCTTCTGTCTAGTTTTTATGTGAAGATATTACTTTTTAACCATAGGCCTCAAACTGCTCAGAAATATCCCTTTGCAGATTGAACAAAAAGACTGTTTCCATACTGCTCAATGAAAAGAAAGATTCATCTCTGTGAGATGAATGCACACATAAAAAAGAAGTTTCTCAGAATGCTTCTGTCTAGTTTTTATGTGAAGATATTTCCTTTCTCACCATAGTCCTTAAACCATTCACAAATATCCCTTTGCAGATACTACAAAAAGACTGTTTCCAAACTGCTCCATGAAAAGAAAGGTTCAATTCTGTGAGATGAATGCACACACCATGAAGAAGTTTCTCAGAATGATTCTGTCTAGTTTTTATGTGAAGATAATTCTTTTTCACCACAGGCATCAAACGGCTCAGAAATATCCATTTGCAGATTGTACAGAAAGACTGTTTCCAATCTGCTCAATCAAAAGAAAGGTTCTGCTCTGTGATATGAATCCAGGCATCACAAAGAAGTTCTCAGAAAGTTTCATTTTAGTGTTTTTGTGAAGATATTTCCTTTTTCACCATAGGCCTAAAAGCACTGCAAATATCCATTTGTGGATTCTACAAAAAGACTGTTTTGAAACTGCTCAATCAAAAGAAAAGTTCAACTCTGTGAGATGAAAGCACACATTGCAAAGCATTTTCTCAGAAAGATTCTGTCTAATTTTTATGTCAGGGTATTTCCTATTTCATCATAGGCTGTGAAGGGCTCACAAACATCCATTTGAATATTTTTAAAAAAGACTGTTTCCAAACTCCTCAAACAAAATAAAGGTTCAACTCTGTGAGATGAATGCACACATCAGAAAGAAGTTTCTCAGAATGCTTCTGTCTAGTTTTCATGTGAAGATACTTTTTTTTTCACATTAGGCCTCAAATGGCTCAGAAATATTCCTTTGCAGATTTTACAAAAAGACTGTTTCCAAACTGCTCAATCAAAAGAAAGTTTCAACACTCTGAGATGAATACACACATCAAAAAGAAGTTTCTCAGAAAGCTTCTGTCTTCTTTTTATTTGAAAATATTTCCCTTTTCACCTTAGGCTTCAATGGGCTCAGAAATATCTCTTTGCAGATTCTGCAAAAGGACTGTTTAGAAACTGCTGAATCCAAAGAAATATTCACCTCTGTGAGATGAATGCACACATCACCAAGAAGTTTCTCAGAATGCATCTGTCCAGTTTTTATGTGAAGATATTTTCTTTTTCACCATAAGCCTCAAAGCGTTCCAAATACCCATTTGCAGTTTCTATAAAAAGAGTGTTTTCAAACTGCTCAATCAAAAGAAAGTTTCAACTCATGACACAAAAGCACACATCACAAAGAATTTTCTCAGAAAGCTTATGTCTAGTTTTTATGTGAAGATATTTCCTATTTCATCATGGGCCATATAGGGCAAAAAAAATATTTTTTGCAGATTCTACAAAAAGACTGTTCCCAAACTGCTCAATCCAAAGAAAGTTTAAACTCTGTGAGATGAATGGACACATCACAAAAAAGTTTATCTGAATGCTTCTATCTAGTTTTTATGTGAAGATATCTCTTTTTCACCCTAGGCTTCAATGGGCTCAGAAATATCCCTTTGCAGATTCCTCAAAAGGACTGTTTCCAAACTGCTCAGTCAAAGAAATGTTCACCTCTATGAGATGAATGCACACATCCCAGAGATGTTTCTCAGAATGCTTCTGTCTAGTTTTTATGTGAAGGTATTTCCCTTTTCACCATAGGCCTCAAAGCGCTCCAAATATCCATTTACGGATTCCACAAAAAGACTGTTTCCAAACTACTCAATCAATAGAAAGGTACAGCTCTGTGAGTTGAAAGCACACATCACAAAGAAGTTTGTCAGAAAGCTTCTGTCTAGTTTTTCTGTGAGGATAATTCCTGTTTCACCGTGGGCCATAAAAGGCTCACAAATATTTTTTGCAGATTCTACAAAAAAATTGTTTCCAAACTGTTCAATCCAAAGAAAGGTTCAAATCTGTGAGATGAATGGACACAACAGAAAGAAGTTTCTCAGAATGTTTCTATCTAGTGTTTATGTGAGATATTTCCTTTTTCACCATAGGCCTCAAAGTGCTCCAAATATCCATTTGCAGATTCTACAAAAAGACTGTTTCCAAACTGCTGAATCCAAAGAAAGGTTCAACTCTGTGAGATGAATGGACACAACAGAAAGAAGTTTCTCAGAATGTTTCTATCTAGTGTTTATGTGAGATATTTCCTTTTTCACCATAGGCCTCAAACTGCTCCAAGTATCCGTTTGCAGATTCTACCAAAAGACTGTTTACAAATTGCTAAATCAAAAGAAAGGTTCAGCTCTGTGATATGAATGCATGCATCACAAAGAAGTTTCTCAGAAAGCTTCTGTTTAGTGTTTATCTGACGATATTTCCTTTTTCACCATAGGCCTCAAAGCACTGCGAATGTGCATTTCCAGATTCTACAAAAAGTCTGTTTCCCAAACTGCTCAATGAAAAGAAAGGTTCAACTGTGTGAGATGAAGGCACACATCACAAAGAAGTTTCTCAGAATGTTTCTTTCTAGTTTTTTTGTAAAGATATTTCCTTTTTCACCATAGGCCTCAAAGCACTACAAATATCCATTTGCAAATTCTACAAAAAGACGTTTACAAACTGCTCAATCTAAAGAAAGTTTCAACACTGTGAGATGAATGCATGCATTACAAAGTAGTTTCTCAGAAAGCTTCTGTTTATTTTGTATGTGACGATATTTCCTTTTTCACCATAGGCCTCAAAGTATTCCAATTATCCATTTGCAGATTCTGCAAAAAGAGTGTTTCCAAACTGCTCAGTCAAAGGAAATGCTCAACTCTTTGAGTATGAAAGCACTCATTTAAAAGAAGTTTCTCAGAAAGCTTCTGTCTAGCTTTTATGTGAAGATATTTCCTATATCACCAAAGGCCTCAATGGGCTCAGAATTTTCCCTTTGTGGATTCTACAAAGGACTCTTTCCAAACTGCTCTAGCAAAAGAAAGCTTCAACACTGTGAGAGGAATGGACCCATCACAAAAATGTTTCTCAGAATCTTTCTGTGTAGTTTTTACATGAGGATATTTCCTACTTCACCATAGGTCTCAAAGGGTTCACAATTATCCCTTTGTAGATTTTACAAAAAGACTGTTTCCAAATCTTCAATCAAAGAAAAGTTCAACTGTGTGAGATGAATGCAAATGTCACAAAGAAGTTTCTCAGGATGCTTCCGTCTAATTTTTATGTGAAGATATTTCCTTTTTCACCATAAGCCTCAAAGCACTCCAAATATCCATTTGCAGGTTGTATGAAAAGACTGTTTCCAATCTGCTCAACTGAAGGAAATGTTCAACTACATGAAATGAAAGCACACATCACAGAGAAGTTTCTCAGAAAGCTACTGTTTAGTTTTTATGTGAAGATATTTCCTATTTCACCATAAGCCATAAAGGGACCACAAATATACCTTTGCAGATGCTACAAAAATACTGTTACCAAACTGCTCAATCAAAGAAAGTTTCAACTCTGTGAGATGAATGAACACATCACAAAGTAGTTTCTAAAAATGCTTCTGTCTAATTTTTATAGGAAGGTATTTCTTTTTCACCATTGGCCTCAAACAGCTCAGAAATATCCCTTTGCAGATTGTACAAAAACACTGTTTCCAAACTGTGCAATCAAAAGAATGGTTCAACTCTGTGAGATGAATGCACATGTAGCCAGGAAGTTTCTCAGAAACTTCTGCCAAGTTTTTATGTGATGATATTTCCTTTTTCACCATAGGCCTCAAACTGCTCACAAATACCCCTTTGCAGATTCTAAAAGAAAAGAGTTTCTCATCTGCTAAATGAAAAGAAATGTTTACCTCTGTGAGATGAATGCCCACATTGCAGAGAAGTTTCTCAGAAACCTTCTGTCTAGTTTTTATGTGAATATATTTCCTTTTTCACCATAGACCTCAAAGGACTACAAATATCCATTTGCATATTCTACAAAAAGACGGTTTTCAAACTGCTCAATCAAAGGAATGTTTCAACTCTGTGAGATGAGTGCACACATCACACAGTTGTGTCTCAGAAAGCTTCTGTCTAGTTTTCATGTGAAGATATTCCCTTTTTCACCATAGGCCTCAAAGTGTTCAAAAATATCCCTTTTCAGATTCTTCAAAAAGACTGTTTCCAAAATGCTCAATCAATAGAAAGGTTCAACTCTATGAGATGAATTCACACATCACAAAGCAGTTTCTCAGAAACCTTCTTTCAAGTTTTTATGTGAAGATATTTCCTTTTTCACCATAGGTTTCAAAGCGCTCACAAATATCCTTTTCAGATTCTACAAAAAGACTGTTACCAAACTACTCAATCAAAAGAATGGTTCAACTCTGAGATGAATGCACACATCACAAAAAAGTTTCTCAGAAAGCTTCTGTCTTGTTTTTATGTGAAGATATTTCCTTTTTCACCATTGACCTCCAAGTGCTCACAAATATCCCTTTGCCGATTCTCCAAAAATAGTGCCTCCAAACTGCTCATTCCAAAGAATATCTCAACTCTGAGATAAAGGCACACAACCGGAAGTTTCTCAGAAACTTCTGTCAAGATTTTATGTGATGATATTTCCTTTTTCACCATAGGCCTCAACCTGCTCACAAATATCCCTTTGCAGATCCTACAAGAACACAGTTTCCAATCTGCTCAATTAAAAGAAACATTTACCTCTGTGAGGTGAACACACACATCACAAAGCAGTTTCTAATAAACCTTCTTTCTAGTTTTTATGTGAAGATATTTCCTTTTTCACCATAGGCCTCAAAGCGCTCACAAATATCCCTCTACAGATTCTATAAGGGCACCATTTCCAAGCTTTTCAATCAAAAGAATGGTTTAACTCTGTGAGATGAATGCACACGTCACAAAGGAGTTTCTCAGAGAGCTTCTGTCTAGTTTTTATCTGAAGATATTTCCTTTTTCACCATAGACCTCAAAGCACTCACAAATGTCACTTTGCAGATTGTACAAGAACAGAGTTTCCAGACTGATCAAAGGAGTGAAACGTTTAACTCTGTGAGATGAAAGCAGACATCACAAAGCAGTTTCTCAGAAACTTTCTTTATAGTTTTTATGTGAAAGTATTTCCTTTTTCACCATGGCCTCAAAGCACTCACAAATATCCCTTTACAGATTCTACAACAACAGAACTTCCAAACTGCTCATAATTAGTTTTTAGGACAAACATGAGCGTTTAGACACACTACTTGTGGTGCAGCACACATGTATTATCCACACTGAAATTAGGAATTCAACTGAAGTTCATGTGAAGCCGAAAATATGAATATTTGGGGGACCTTGGAGATGATCTAGCTCACTTTATTTCGTAGAAAAGAAAACAGATTCAGGGAAAGGGCATGCATTGCCTAAGGTGATTCAGCAGTTTTGGCACAGAAACAAAACACACCTAAGGTGATTCATCAGGTTTGGAGCAGAAACGCAATACAATCTCTGTTCTTTTGCTTCTCAGATCCAGAAATGTTTCACAATACTGAACTACTTATGTTTCTGATTCCTTATTTTTTCTTTTTAAATTTTCCCAGTATTGTCTTATGAAGATCCTATTCTTTACCCTAAATACTTAAATTTGTTACTAGTATTCTCTTTATAAGTAAAATTTCTACTTGTTATTATAAATGATCATTCAATCACTTTTCATTTTTTGGGGGTCCAGTACAAAGTTAGTTACAAATAACACTATCAGCCTTGGCAATCCAAGAGGAGCTCAAGTTCTCCAGGGCACGTCAGGAAAAGGCTAAATGACAGCTGTGCTGCGAGTGGACAGAATACAGCTCTCATACAGATTATTGAGTATTTGATGTTCTTCAACAATTTCATTAATCTTCAGGTTTTTTCCTCTTTGAAGTGAAAGTCTGCTATGACTTTCAAGTTTCTTTTGAAATAATTATAGATTCACAGGAAGTTGCAAAAGGTACAGGGATATCTTAGGTACTCTTCACTAATTACAGTGGTGACATGTCGCATAGCCATAGAGCATTATCAAAACCTGGAAACTGACATAGGCACAATTCAGAAAGCTTACTCAGATCACAACCATTTTGTATGCATTCATTATTGTATGTGTGTATGTGTGTGTGTGTGTTCTGTGCATTTTTATGTGGTGTAGATCTCTGTAACTACCACTTCCACAGTCAAGATACAAAAGTGTAGCCTCACCAACAGGCTCCAACTTGCGATCTTTGCTGACACTCTGACACGTTTTCCTCCACCCTTTCCTCTTGGCAACCCCATAGTCTGTTCTACATCTTTACAATTTTATTTCAATAATTTATATAAATGTAATTGTACAAAATCGTATTTTTAAAGGGAAAAATCAAGGCTCAGATAGTTTTGTTACCACTGTGAAATAGTCTTTAACATTCATTTGTTTTATGTTCTATTTGTCTCAAAAAAATGTGCTTTGTTCTTTCCCATACTTTCTGACATCAGTATAGGAAATCAATACCAAACAAAACAATTCCATTCATTTTTTTCCACAGCTTTCACTGTTGTTGCCTAACATTTATTGTTCCATTTACTCTTTCTCTCTGTTTTCCATCACATAAAAGTAACTTTGTGTTCTTTATCTCTTCTAAGAAAACTTGATAATGAGCCTTTAATGTGAATCCCGGACCACCCTTGTTTTGATTTTGTGTTATGAGTGTTCTTTTATGTGATCGTTCTCATGGAGCGTTCTTGTGAAGCTGGGCTTTTCCAGTGGTTTGTCAAAATGGAAATAAATATTTAACAAACCAAACACAAAAAGACCTTGCTCCAGGAATGCATCATTTCTGAGAAAACACTACCTTTTCCAACTAGAGATTGTGAATGTTACTCATATTATCCTTTATTTCCTTTTATTAAAACTGTATTTTTTTACACATTTGTATAACTCGTGTAATAAAATGTGAAGCTAAGTGACTACCTACCAATTACAATTGATGTTAATGATGCTACTGGGAGGCCACCCCTACAGTGGCTGCACCAAGTCTGGGGAGTTTCTAGCTTTGCTAAGATACATGGGATTGCCTACATACTAAATGGAGGTGGGGGACGGGTCCAAGGACACGGTGGCACCACCCTGCCCCAACGTTGAAGCTCCGGACGGGGCCCCAGGCACCTCCCAGCTGAGAGCCAGAGGCAGGCACGTGATGGCAGATGACACTGCAGCTTCCAGCAGGTCACCACCACAGGCAAGTGAACCCTGGGACTGCGGCCACAAGCCCTGCCAGACGGGCCGAGTGGCGGACTTCCGGCCCGGGACACACCACGACACACGCCAGGCAGGTGGGGGGAGGGCGGGTGAGAAGGATGGTGTCTCGGAGGGGTGTTGGGGAGGAGAGGCGGTGGTTGGCAGGTCGCCGGGCTGCCACCAGGGGTTGGCAATAAACCACGGTGACTGGGACGCGCTCCCCCACCCTATCCCCGGCAATTCAAATTAGTTCTCACAGCTAGCTGCATTGTTCATCGACACAGGAGCCTAGTGATCCACCACTAAAAGTCATACAAGGTTGATTTGGTGAGGGTGCTTCCAACAACGGGAGGCCCTCCTGGCACAACACATCCCCCAGAGGGATTTCCTCAGGCCGGCCAGTCAGACAGCAATGGGACAAGACTCCAGAGAGGGGTCGGAAGGTTTCACAACACAGGGAGGGGGTGCCAACCACAGAGGGGGACGAATGCTGACACCACCCCACGGGCACCGGGAGCTCCCGCCCCCACATCACGGGACACATGCCACACACGCGACACACGCACGTTGGCATGACGGCCGCCGGGTAAAGCCCCCACCAGCATCAGCGGCGACACGCAAGTGCAGCACGGCCCCGGCCGGCTGGGGAAACGGACTCGGCTGGTGAGGCGAGGGAGGGGCCAGCCCCTCCCGAAAGGACTCCCCCGTGGACCCACTGCACCCAACCCACAGGTGGATGGGTGACCCCCCCAAGGGGTCCTTAAACCTCTGCACCAGAACGCGCTAGGTACCCGGATGGTGGGGGTGGATAAGGAGGGGGACAGGCGTCCAGCCTCCTACCCTAGAGACGCCCTACCAGGAAGGCTAGGGAGAGCCAGCGGGCTGGGCCAGGCCCTGGGGCGTGGTGTGGCAGAGGTGATGATGGCAGCAGCAGCAGCGATGGGAACCCGGCTGGCCCCGACAGGAGCAGGTGGGATGGGGCCGAGCCGGCAGGACAGGGTGGGATGACGGTCCCGGCGGGAAGGGCTCCGAGACCCCCACCCTGCCATGACACTGAGAACCACTCTCGCACCCACTGACACACACGTGGGGGCCACGGCAGGGGACTCCTCCATGGTTCTCATCAGGCCGGCGAGCCATCCAGACCACCCCACAACACGCACACATGGTTTCGTCCCCACATGCATGTCTCTCTTCCCCACCTCCCTCCCGAGTTCTCCAGCTCTCGGTGCAGGTTGGGCTGTGCAACCAACAAAGGGCACGACCCCGCCCACACATGCACCATATGGGGAACACGGTCGGCCAAGGAGGAAAGACGCGGTGGTGCCTCCCCGGTTTCGCTCTTCTCCATTAATGATCCCTCCGCAAGTTCACCTACGGAAACTTTGTTGCGAATTTTACTTCCTCTAGGTAGTCAAGTTAAACTGTCTTCTCAGTGCTCCGCCAGGGCAGTGGGCTGACCTGGCGGGGCTGATCCAAGGGCCTCACTAAACCATCCAATCAGTAGTAGCTACCGGCGGTGTGTACAAAGGGCAGGGACTTCATGCAAGCCTATGACCCGCACTTACTGGGAATTCATCGTTCATGGGGAATAATTGCAATCCCCGATCACCATCACCAATGGGGTTCAACAGGTTACCCGCGTCTGCCACATAGGGTAGGCACACGCTGAGCCAGTCAATGTAGCGTGCATGCAGCACTGGACATCTAAGGGCATCACAGACCTGTTATTGCTCAATCTTGGGTGGCTGAATGCCACTTGTCCCTCTGAGAATTTGGGGGACGCCGACCGCTCGGGGGTTGCATAACTAGTTAGCATTCCACAGTCTTGTTCATTATCAGAATTAACCAGACAAATCACTTCACCAACTAAGGCCATGCACCACCACTCATGGAATTGAGAAAGAGCTATCAGTCAAACCTGTCCGTGTCCAGGCCGGGTGATATTTCCCGTGTTGAGTCAAATTAAGCTGCAGGCTCCACTCCTGGTGGTGCCTTTCCACCAATTCCTTTAAGTTTCAGCTTTGCAACCCTACTCCCCCAGAAACCCAAAAACCCAAAGACTGGTTCCTTGGAAGCTGCCCAGCGGGTCATGGAAATAACGCCACTGCATCGCCAGTCGGCATTGATTATTGTCGGAACTACGACGCTATCTGATTGTCTTGGAACCTCCAACTTTCATTCTTGGTTAATGAAAACATTCTTGGCAAATGCTTTCGCTCTGGTCCGAACTGCGCCAGTCCAAGAATTACACCTCTAGCGGCGCAATACGAATGCCCCCGGCCATCCCTCTTAATCATGGCCTCAGTTCCGAAAACCAACAAAATAGAACCGCGGTCCTATTCTATCATTCCTAGCTGCGGTATCCAGGCGGCTCAGGCCTGCTTTGAAAACTTTTTGAAAGTAAACGCTTCGGGCCATGGGACACTCAGCTAAGAGCATCGAGGGGGTGCCTAGAGGCAAGGGGTGGGGACGGGATGTGACTCACCCACCCGCCGTCTCCCAAGATCCAACTATGAGCTTTTTAACTGCAGCAACTTTAATATACACTATTGGAGCTGCAATTACCACAGCTGCTGGCACCAGACTTGCCCTCCAATGGATCCTTGTTAAAAGATTTAAAGTGGACTCATTCCAATTACAGGGCCTCGAAAGAGTCCTGTATTGTTACTTTTCATCACTACCTCCCTGGGTAGGGAGTGGGTAATTTGCACGCCTGCTGCCTTCCTTGAATGTGGTAGCCGTTTCTCAGGCTCCCTCTCCAGAATCGAACCCTGATTCCCTGTCACCCATGGTCACCATGGTAGGCAGAGCGACTACCATTGAAAGTTGATAGGGCAGACATTCAAATGGGTCGTCGCTGCCACTGGGGGCGTGCGATTGGCCTGAGGTTATCTAGAGTCACCAAAGCCGTCGGCACCCGACCCCCCTGGCCGGGGCCAGAGAGGGGCTGACAGAGTTGGTTTTGATCTGACAAATGCACACATCTTCCCCGTGAATTGAGTCAGCACCCTTTGGCATGTATTAGCTCTAGAATTACTACAGTTTTCCAAGTAAGAGAGGAGCAAGCAACCAAAAGAAACATGACATATTTAATGAGCCATTAACAGTTTCAGTGTACTGGTCCTGCGTACTTAGACATGTATGGCTTAATCTTTGAGACAAGCATATGGTTCTGGTAGGATCAACCATGTAGGTAGAAAGCGGCCTCCAGGCCTCGTGAGGATGAGCCCAGAGTCCCAGTCGCGAGGATGGGCAAGTCAGGGAGGGTGACGAGGCGTGTGAGAGGGAGGGAACAGTGTGGGGTGGTGGGGGGGGGCGGTGGGGCAGCGAACCGGACATCCCATCCACCCACACGACACAACACCCCCCCACGGGCTCACCACTCCCAACCCTTCATGCCCAAGTGCGAGGAGGCAGACCTCCCGACCCGTTCACGGCAGCCACGAGGGACTGGCGGCCATTCGCATGCGGCAGGCGCAGGGTGGCCCCGACGTTTGGACAGCGAATGAGAGGCGGACCACGGTGCCTGGGATCTCACTGCCAGCAGCCTCTGAGCACGAAGGTGTCTCAGCGCAGCACCTAGAGTGTCTGACTGGCCTTCGGCAAGCCCACAGCTCCACCACCGCTGCTGCCATCGCGTCCAGCCCCCGGAACCCTCTCCCCCCACACGTGCTGCAGGCTGACCCCAAACCCTCCAGGTGCCCACCAAGCCCAAGCGGGGCGCCGCCGACTTGGTCCCAAAGGCGCACGCGTGGAGACACGGACAACAGGCCAAACAGTGGCCAGTGGCAGTGCCCCACAAGGCGGAGCTGGGTTTAGTCCCAGACGGGGCCACCATAGCCTAAGCTGGTGAGCCGCCCAGGGAGAGAGGATCAGTGGGCAGGGAGGGGGGCACAGACAGGCAAGGCTAGGGACTGCGAGGGCAAGGGCACCGGGGAGCCTGCAGAGGGGCGGCTCGGGGAGAAACCTCAGGCACGGCCGGGCCACCAGGAAAACACTGCCACGGGATCCCACCACCACAGGCACGAGGGAGATCCCACGGCACTCCATCTAGGATGCCGGATGGCCCTCGGCAGTCACCAAGACCCACTTCATGAGCCCCAGGTCCTGCCATTGGGACCCCAAAGCGACCTCAGCCACAAACCCAATGCCAAGGCCACGTTGCTCATTTCCCGTCCATCCTCCAACCTGGTCAAGCTCTGGGAGAATGATGCGCCCCCCACTTGGGATGCTTCCCATGGCCAGGCGGCCCAACCCCGTGCAATGCAAATGCGGTCGTCAGCACGGTCGCTATTCCATAGGGGAGCAGGCGAAGAGCCAGCTTGCAGTGGAGCGGGTCACTCACCAGGTGAAACGCCGGGCACAGCCACTGCTCGCGCACAGACTCGGAAGGAGGAGGCGTGGGCCACACAGTAGGCAATGAGCCACCCTCGGTCCCCACTGCGGAGGCCGGGGAACCCTCTCTCTTCCCCCCTCACCCTGTCGATGGGGAAGCGGAGGAGTGTCCTCTGCAAGCGAGTCGCTACGGCAGTGCTACCTTAACGCAGAGAGAGGCAGCAGGCCGGGGAATCCGGTACCCCAAAGGCACACCTCTCGGATCGCTAGAGAAGGCTTTCTCACCGAGGGTGGGTCACACTCCCCACCCGCCAGTCACCCCTCGTCAGGCCTGCAGAGGTGCTTAGGGATGCCTGGAGAAGGGGGGGGCTTGCGGTACCAGGAAAAATCTGCTTGAGGCAACCTTGAGCCTTCGCGGTCTGGGCAGGGGACCTCGCCACTGCGCATGCGCGCAATCCCCTAAGGACTCCACGTCCACCCACCTCCTATCTCCCAGGCAAAGCACCTCCAAGTAAACCCACACACAACCAGTCAGAGGCAGAATGGTAGCCCCTCGGCGGCCGGCCGGCACATGCGTCACCTGCCCCAGCCCACTGCGATCATTAACACGCCCCGCGCACAACCGCCAGAGGGGAGCACGGGACCTGCACTCAGCAGACCAGGCGGCGCCCTTCCCTGCATGGCAGGGGTCGTCTCACTCAACCGCCTGAACCCCCACACCAACGAGCTCCCTCAGGACCCACTCGCGGACACCATGGCAGTGACCGGAGGAGGGGGCGCTGGGGATGGGAAACACACACCACCGCTGGGCCTCGGGCACCTGAGTGATAAGCTGGGGGTGGAAGAGGGGAGCCGGGTGCAGTAGGCTCACGCCTGTCATCTCCGCACTTTGGGAGGTGAGGGAAGGTGGATCCCTCGATCCAAGCCTTGGCAACATGGTGAAACCTCGTCTCTAAAAAAATACAAAAACTAACTGGTTTCAGAACCTGGACTCAAAGTTAATAAATAGATAAATAGGCCGGGCACGGTGACTCAAGCCTGTAATCCCATCACTTTGGGAGGCCGAGGTGGGCGGATCACGGGGATCAGGAGATCGAGACCATCCTGGCTACCACAGTGAAAACCCGTCTCTACTCAAAATACAAAAAATTAGTCAGGCGTGGTGGGCGCCTGTAGTCCCAGCTACTTGGGAGGCTGAGACAGGAGAATGGGGTGGACCCAGGAGGCAGAGCTTGCAGTGAGCTGACATCACGCCACTGCACTCCAGTCTGGGCAACAGAGTGAGATTTTGTCTCAAAATAATAATAATAATAATAAATAGATTAAAATTGAAAATTTGAAAGAAAACGTAGCTGGCTGGGCACAATGGCTCACACTTGTCATCCCAGCACTTTGGGAGGCTGAGATGGGCAGATCACATGAGGTGGCCAGTTCGAGACCTGCCTGACCACATGGAGAAATGCTGTCTCTACTAACAATACAAAATCAGCCAGGTGTGGTGGCACATGCCTGTAATCCCAGCTACTCAGGAAGCTGAGGCAGGAGAATCACTTGAACATGGGAGGTGGAGGTTGCGGTGAGCCGAGATGGTGTCATTGCACTCCAGCATGGGCACCAAGAGTGAAACTCCATCCCAAAAAAAAAAAAAGAATTAAGGGCTATATTCTGTTATTTTTGCTTCCTACCCTGAGAAGAACATAATACAGCTGTTGTCTGTCTGCCTGCCTGCCTGCCTGCCTGCCTGTGACAGGGCCTCACCCTGTCTTTCACCCAGACTGGAGCGCAGTGACACCATTATGGCTCACACATTGCAGCCTCAACCTCCCCAGGGTTAGGCAATTCCTCAAGGGATCCTACAGCCTCGACCTCCCAAAGTGTTGGGGTTACAGACGTGAGCCACAAGCACCCAGCCTGAGTTAATACATCTGGTCTCACTACGTCTTAACCACACACTCATGAAGAACTCAAGTCAAGAGAGATTCGGCAAGAGACTCACAGCATTCTCTCCCGAAAGCAGTGAGGTGGATGGCAGACGTGTGTCTCGAGCTCCTAGGGTTTTAGGTGACCATGCGTAGAGGAGAGATTTCCAATGTTTCCAGAGATGCACGAACCACACTTATTCGGGGCATCCGAACACGAGATGGGGTTTCTGACAGCGACTTAAGGGCCAGGAAGGGCCAGAATCTGCCAAGGCTCCTGTCCCAGGGTGGGGCCGATGGAACCCAAGGTAGAGGGAGTCAGCGGTCTGCACAGAGAGAGCTCCAGCCCTAGGCCCCACCGTGCAGACCAAATCAGAAGGAACAGAGTCCTTCGTCCTACATGCCACATCGCTCCACTGAACTTGGGAGCGGATCCGTTTTCCAAACACGAGGTGACTTTCACTTTGCAATGGATCACAAGGGGCCGGGCTTTCCAGAGTCGGCAGGATAAAGAAGTCATTCTGGCTTGGCCTCCCCCATTCCCCGGTAGCTGGTGAATTTAAATGAGCCGAGGCTGGCCGGGCCGGAGCCGCTACAGGGCGGAGGGGGGTGGGTGGGGTGGCGGGTTGCCTGAGGCACTGCAGAAATTGGGCCTGAGCCTCGAGGATGACCGTGCTGCAGGAACCCGTCCAGGATGCTATATGCCAAGCACTAAACCACTATGCTTACCGAGATGGGGTTTTCCTCACAGAAGGCCTTTATGCAGAAGTACACTCAGAAGAAGCCTTGTTTTTACTGGCGACCTGTTCTTGCCGCCCAGAAAAGGCCTATAAAGCATATAGACACTTGAAAAGTCACAGTTGTCCTACACCGCAATGCAAATACCAGCTTGCAAAATGTTGTGTTGATCTCAGTAAGCTTGCAGACTGGGAAAAAATCTTGTCTGGTGGAGTGTTTAATAAGCAGAAAAGCCATGATGATATTGTCACTGAGTTTGGTGATTCAGCTTGCTTTCCCCTTTCATTGTTGGGACATGTATATTGCAAGACAGATCGGCTTGCCAAAGGATCAGAAGGTTACCAAAAGAGACTTAGTTTAAATCCTTTCCTCTGGTATCCCTTTGAATCATTATGTGAAATAGGTGAAAAGCCAGATCCTGACCAAACATTTAAATTCACATCTTTACAGAACTTTAGCAACTGTCTGCCCAGCTCTTGCACAACACAAGTACCTAATCACAGTTTATGTCACAGACAGCCTGAGACCGTTCTTACGGAAACACCCCAGGACACAATTGAATTAAACAGATTGAATTTAGAATCTTCCAATTCAAAGTACTCCTTGAATACAGATTCCCCAGTGTCTTCTATTGATTCAGCTGTAATTTCACCTGATACTCTCCCACTGGGAACAGGAACTTCCATATTATCTAAACAAGTTCAAAATAAACCAAAAACTGGTCGAAGTTTATTAACAGGACCAGCAGCTCTTAGCCCATAAACCCCAAGTTTTGGGATTTTGCCATTAGAAACCCCAAGTCCTGGAGATGGATCTTATTTACAAAACTACACTAATACACCTTCTGTAATTGATGTGCCATCCACAGGAGCCCCTTCAAAAAAGTCTGTTGCCAGAATTGGCCAAACTGGAGCAAAGTCTGACTTCTCGCAGAGTGGAAATAGCCGAGAGGTAACTCCAATTATTTCACAAACAGAAAGTTCTGGTCCATAAATAAGTACAACACCTCAGGTAATGAGCCCCACTATGACATCTCCCCGAAATGCACTGCATCAAAAAACTTCATGACTCTTTACTAGTGACAGTTCCACAACCAAAGAGAATAGGAAGAAATTTAAAATGAAATTTCCACCTAAAACCCCAAACAGAAAAACAAAAAGTAAAACTAATAAAGGAGGAATAATTCAACCTAATATAAATGACAACCTGGAAATTACAAAATTGGACTCTTCCATCAATTCAGAAGACAAAATATCCACAATCACACATCAGATTCAGGCTTTTAATCTACAAAAAGCAGCAGCAGAAGGCTTGATGAGCCCTCTTCATGAAAGTGGGAAAGGTTATTTAGCTTTGTGTTCATACTACTGCAAAGAAGCTATAAATATTTCGAGCCATCTACCTTCTCACCACTACAATACTAGTTGGGTACTGTGCCAAATTGGAAGGGCCTATTTTGAAATTTCAGAGTACATGCAAGCTGAAAGAATATTCTCAGAGGTTAGAAGGATTGAGAATTATAGATTCGATGGCATGGAAATCTACTCTACAACACTTTGGCGTCTTCAAAAAGATGTCTCTCTTTCATTTCTGTCAAAAGACTTAACAGACATGGATAAAAATTCGCCAGAGGCCTGGTGTGCTGCAGGGAACTGTTTCAGTCTGCAGCGGGAACACGATATTGCAATTAAATTCTTCCAGAAGGCTATCCAAGTGGATCCAAATTATGCTTATGCCTATACCCTATTAGGGCGAGAGTTTGTCTTAACTGAAGAATTGGACAAAGCATTAGCTTGTTTTCGAAATGCTATCAGAGTCAATCCTAGACATTATAATGCATGGTAAGTGGTAATGAAGTGTAAAGACAAATCTTGTTGATGGTGCTGGTAGTCACTAATTTTTCTTGTTAGATAGCTCTTTATTGTCATGAATTTGGTTACTAATACTTAGGGATGGTACATACAGGTCAATAACTTCAAACTAACATGTTTTCTTATGAAATGTATGTCTTTAACAAATTCTTCAGTTAACTAATTATAATAGAATACCAGATGATTATACTCAACAGTTTCAGTCTTCTACCAAACTTTTGCAAATACTGTAGTTGTGTTTTGTTTGTTTGCTTGTTTAGTTTTGTTAATTGATTTGTTAGTTTTTCTTCAAACACAGAAATGGTGATTGGGACAAAAAGTGCTTGGGAAATTGGAAAGGAATAGCATAATTCACTTATTGGATAATAGAAAAAAACACTGAAAAATTCACTAGTTGCTGCTTTTTGACAGTGTTCCAGTTTATTGAGTTACTATTAAGGACTTAGTGTACCCTTTTATTTAGCAGTATTTCTGTTTTACTTTTTTGTATTTGTGTATAAGTAGACACATAGGAAATTACTACCCAGGCCATATTGTTATCAACTGAATAACATATGAAAACGTTTGGTCCTACTTCTGCCTCAACACCGTACTTACTGTTGACATTTATTGTATTTTTCTGGACTGACATAAAAGTTTAAATATCAAGAGAAGGCCAGGCATGGTGGCTCATGCCTGTCATCCCAGCACTTTGGGAGGCCAAGGCAGGCAGATCACATCAAGAGATCGAGACCATCCTGGCCAACATGGTGAAAATCCGTCTATATTAAAAGTATAAAAATTAGCTGGGCATGGTGGTGGGTGCCTGTAGTCCCAGCTACTCAGGAGGCTGAGGCAGGAGAATCGCTTGAACCTGGGAAGTGGAGGTTGCAGTGAGTCAAGATTATGCCATTGCACTCCAGCCTGGGTGACAGAGTGAGACGCCGTCTCAAGAAAAAAATAAAATAAAATAAAATAAAATAAAATAAAATAAAATAAATAAAATAAAATAAAATAAAATAAAATAAATAAGTAAATATCAAGAGAAAGTATAATTCTGAAGTCGTAACTCTGTGGAAGCTTTTCTGTCAGATATGGTTATCTTTGGGGTTAATTATTATAGCAGTTGAGTTTTAACACTTGATTTGCTTCTAAATCTGAAGCATTATATTACTAAAATATTTTTTGATTTGTGAATATGTTGTTCAATGGATTATATCTCATTTTGCAGTAGTAGTTGCAGTGCCTGAAAGATTGCCAAAAAAAAGTGCTAGCTTTTGCTGACAAATGTAACAATCAACTTGCCAATATTGCCTTCTTTTCCAATAGCTATGCTCTCCATAATATTTTAAGAACTCAGTTCTTCATAAGGCTTGTGTTTTTTTTTATTTTTTCCCAAGTCTGGTTGATCCTTGTGCTGTTCTTTTTTAAATGTGTATTGTCTGTTCAGCTATTGTACAAGAGTCACATTCTTAAAAACCTTAACCATATCAAAAATTGTGTTTAAAGGAGGATTATTCAGATTGGCAAGTTTTTAGTAGGAGGAGTTTAAATGCTGACATATTTAGGTAACTCGAAATACTGAGCAACTTCATTCTAACTACTAAATAGATAACCATTCTTTTGTTTTCACTTTCACTATCATTAGCACCGTGTTTAATATCTTTTCTTCATCTATAACACAATCATAACGATATACAAAGCCACTCAAATAAAGCAGATATATTGTGCTTTAAAAAAAAAAAAAGTCATTATGTGGCACACAATGAGGTGTGACTCGAATCTAGAATCTCCAGTGAAAACCAATGAAACAGGGTCAAATCCCTTGTCTACCAAAAATAAAAAAATGAGCCAGGCGTGGTGGTGCTGAGGCAGGAGAATCACTCTAACCCAGGAGACAGAGGTTGCAGTGAGCTGAGACCACGCCACTGCACTCTAGCCGCGGGGGGACAGAGCAAGACTCCATCTCATAAGCAAACAAACACAGAAAGCCAATAAAGCTGTTTAACTCAACGTGTCAGGCTCAGGTCTCTTTTCAGGATACATCCAGCACCAGGGGAAACGTTGAGGGGTGGGGTGGAATCTATTTTGTGGACTCAAGGAAGGGTTTGAGAGACAGTCCCACAAACGTGACGGCCTAAAGAAGCCCCTCCGCCCAAGAAGCAATATTCATTTGTATCCTGTAGCCACCCACGAGGAGAATCAGGCTCTCTACAGACCCCCACCCCACCCCACCCCATCCCACCACCCCACCTCATGAAATGAGCTGTCGCTGTGTCAGGCTCTATTCATGCCGTGTGGTTTTGTAACCTCCAGCATTTGTGTGTGTGTTGCGGGGTGGGGTTGGGGTGGCTGTGGACAGAGGAGAGGATAAAGCGGTGGTGTCCCACGGGTGCCCAGTACATGGGACATGAGTGGGTTGACCAGAGGCTAGGGAACTCATCTCCTGTCAGGACGTCTCCCCTCCTGGTCCCCTCTCTGACCTATGCTCCACATCGCAGTTCAGTGGGGATCTTGTGGGTGGAGTCACCATCCCTTTGGACTATAGTCAACGAAGGCCGGGCTCCCAAGAGTCTCCCCAGAGTCGGGGCCTTGGCCAGGCTCACAAGGATGCTGACGGTGATGGTTGGTGATGGTGATGTACGTTGGAGACCTCGGGCCAATGCAGAGGTATCCATTGGACCTCGGTGGGACAGGTCAGCTTTGCAGAGTCCCGTGCATCCTTCCAGAGACTCATCCAGCACTAGCAAGCATGGTCCCGAGGATCCCAGCTCCCAGCAGAAGCACTTTTGTTCACACAGAATCCTGGGCAGGAAAGTTCTGAGCAGGTTTAGACCTCCTAGCCAAAAAGCCAAAGTCACTTCTGGGATTTTTTTTCAAAGAGCCAGTGATTCCACAAAGGGCCATGAGTAGTTGCGGAAATGGAGAGAAGTGCTTGCAGATACATATTTGAGACAGAACAGACAGGGCTTGGTCATAGGTCATGGAGGACATGAGCAGATGCACATTGAGAAAACCCTCCCAGCATCCTAGGTGAACGGAGGTATGATTTTTCGAGACAGTCGAGCTAGAAACAACGCCAGATTTTAGGGTTGGATATTTATTAATATGTAGTATCTACGAGGTATCCAAGTCCAGAAATCAACTCTCCAGTTCTGTACAGCATTCTGTAGGGAGATCAAATCTGGGATGCCTAAAGTTAAGAATTCAGGCCGTGGTAATGGATTAGATTAGATGTACTTGAACTTATTTTGCCAAGAATGAGAGGGGAGAAGATAGAGACAGCCAGAGAGTGAGCGAGCGAGAGAGAGAGAGAGAGACACAGAGACAAAGAGACAGAGAGACACAAAGATACACAAAGAGAGAAAGACAGAAAGAGAGAGAGACAGACAGATAAAGACACAGAGAAAGACACAAATGGACAGAGATAGAGAGAAACTGAAAGAGAGACAGACAGAAAGAGAGAGAGACAGACAGAGAGAGAGAGACAGACCGACAGGCAGACAGACAGGCAGAGAAAGAGAGTAAGGCAGAAAGCAGACACACGCACACACAGAGACAGAGAGAGTTGGAGAGATAGAGAGAAAGAAAGAGAGAGACAGACAGAGGGAAAGAGAGAGAGAAAGAGACAGACAGAGGGAGAGAGGGAAACAGAGAGAAAGAGAGAGAGACAGACAGAGACAGAGAAAGAGACAGAGAAACAGACAAGGAGAGAGAGAGACAGACAGGCAGAGAAAGACTGTATGACAGAAGACAGACACACAGAGAGAGAGACAGAGAGACAGAGACAGAGAGACAGACAGGCAAAGAGAGAGAGAAAAAACAGACAGACAGGGAGAGAGAGAGACAGACAGAGAGGGAGAGAGACTGACAGACAGGCAGAGAAAGAGAATAAGACAGAAGACAGACACAGTGAGAGAGACAGAGACAGAGACAGCGAGACAAAGAAAGAAAGAGAGATACAGACAAAGAGACAGACAGAGAAAGACGAGACAGACAGAGAGAGACAGAGAGAAACAAAGAGTTAGAGAGACAGAGAGAGAGAAAGAGAGAGAGAGAGACAGGCAGGTAGAGAAAGAAAGAAGACAGTCACTGTGAGAGAGACAGGCAGAGAGAGAGACACACAGAGACAGAAAGAGAGAGAGAAAGAAAGAGACAGTCAGAGAAAGAGACAGACAGAGAGAAACAGACAGACAGGGAGAGAGAGAGAGTGACAGACAGACAGGCAGAGAGAGAGACAGACAGGCAAAGAAAGGGAGTAAGACAGAAGACAGACACAGTGAGAGAGACAGGCAGAGAGAGAGAGAGACAGAGAGAGAGAGAAGACAGAGAAAGAGAGAGACAGAGACAGACAGAGAGAGAGAGGAGGAGGAACGGCGTGCTCAGGAAATAATTACACATATTTTATAATGCTTTTGATTCCATTAAGGGTGGCTGGGGAGTGCTTTGAAAACAACAACAGCAACAAGAGCAGCAGCAGCAGCAAGAGCAGCAGCAGCAGCAAGAACAGCAGCAGCATTCGCTTAAGGATTTCTAGAAAATAAGATGTTCTGAAGTAAACATCAACCGGCTCTCACTACACGTTGAGAGATTCACAAAAGCGCTAGTTAACAACAGGAGAAAACAGCAGCTAACATGTCTTGGGGAAAATATACATCTTCCTGAAAATTGGGGATTTCTACTTCACCTGAAAAGAAATACATACGAAAAAGGAAAAACACGAACAAAACAAAACAAAACAAAACAACAAACACGGGCCAAGTCACCGTCCCTGGAAATCTTAAGTGAGCAAAGTATTAGTTTTCAGAAAACGTTTCTATTTTGGGCAAATAATAAGAAGGCCTACACTAGAGCTGTGATGCCATTCCCATTGTGAAACTATGTTGGCCGGAGGGCGGAGAAACTAAAACATCATGATAAAAGGTGATTGAGACCCATCCAGGGTGAAGCTTTCCTAGGGAGGGAGGCCCGAGGAGGGACACGGGGGAAAAAACCCCAAAACAGCAGACCCGCCTGCTTGCCCAAATGGGTCAAGGGCTATGCCATCGGCCAGAGCTGCCTCCAGGGAATTGGGACCGTGCCACCCCCATCTTCAAAAACGGTGGCCACTGAGTGAGGCCTGACTCCCACCGTTGCAAATGGCAGCCTGGCAAGAATGAGATCGCCGGTAAGGGGTGGGGGAAGGGAAGAGAAGACGGAGGCACACTGGGGAGGCTCTGGAAGGTTTCCAAGCAGGGTGTTGGGAGGCGGGGGGTGGGGGGTTGGGAGGAACCCACCTAACTGACTCACTAAATGAAAATAAAGGGATGTGGGTAGTGGGGGGAGCGAGGGGGCAACTTGAAAATTAAACTGACCCCTCCTAAAACCCAAGTAAAAGAGTCTATGCGCATGAAAGAATCCAACACACAAAGAAAACTAAAGCGCTGATGAAAGCACAATAGGGCCCCCGCCAGGGCGGAGGTTCCCTAGGCAACCAGGGAGAGAGGGAGGGGCCTCCAGAAGGGAGAGAGAGAAACCCGTTGCCCCAGGCTCCGTGAAGTCTGCGAGACCTCCCTCCATGTCACCTAGACTTTCAATAACAGTGGCCGCTAGATGATGCCCAAAGACAACTGATGTCTGCAAGTGTCAGTCAGCATGGAAAAGAACGCATTTATTTATTTATTTATTTATTTGTTTGTTTGTTTAGAGACAGAGTCTCACTCACTCTACAGCCCAGGCTGTAGTGCAGTGGCACGATCTCGGCTCACTGCAGCCTCTACCTCCCAGATTCAAGTGATTCTCCCACCTCAGCCTCCCGATTAGCTGGCATTACAGGCTCATACCCTACTGCGCCCGACTCAGTTTAGTATTTTTAGTAGAGACAGGGTTTCGCTGTGGTGGCAAGGCTGGTCTCGAAATCCCAACCTCACGTGATCCCCCGCTTCAGCCTTCCAAAGTTCTGGGATGACAGACATGAGCCACCACGCCTGGCCTTAACCATGTATTTTTGAGTCGAGGAGCTTATCAGGAAAATACGAAAAGTAGGGAAGCCACACATGACAGAGAGAAAAGTCTGAAAATGCCCCTTCCATCCAAGTGGGGACCCAGACTCGACCTCCCAAAATCATACACTGAGTGGCGAAGCCTAGCAAGGCCCGTCTGTCTGGATTCCTCTTGACCTCTCTAAGCAGGCGCTTCTCACTTTTGTGGAAGGGGCAGGGCCCTCTCCAGCATGGGGGGTCTGACAGACTGACAGAGAAAGAGACAGACATAGAAAGACAGAGATGGACAGAGAGAAACCGACAGAAAGACAGAGAGAGAGACAGAGACAGAGAGAGAGAGAAACAGACAGACAGGGAGGGAGAGAGACAGAGAGAGAGACAGACAGACAGACAGACAGAGACAGACAGAGAGGAAACAGAAAGAGAGAGACAGAAAGAGAGAAACAGAGAGACTCACAGAGACAGACAGAGAGAAACAGAAAGAGAGAGACAGAGAGAGAGAGAAAGGGAGGGAGAGAGAAATAGACAGGCAGAGAAAGACAGTAAGACAGAAGACAGACACAGTGAGAGAGACAGGCAGAGAGAGAGACAGACAGAGACAGAGAGAAAGAAAGAGAGAGACAGACAGAGAAAGAGACAGACAGAGAAAGAGAGAGATGCACACAGAGAAACAGAAAGAGAGAGAGACAGAGATAGAGAAAGAGAGAGAAACAGAAAGAGAGAGACAGAGATAGACAAAGAGAGAGAAACAGACAGACAGGGAGGGAGAGAGACAGAGAGAGACAGACAGACAGAGAAAGACAGAGACAGACATAGGGAAACAGACAGAGAGAGATGGAGAGAGAGAGTGAGAGATAGAGAGAGAGAGAAACAGAGAGAGAGAGAGAAACAGAAAGAGAAGGGGAGAGAGAGACAGACAGTCAGGCAGAGAAAGAGAGTAAGACAGAAGAGAGACACAGTGAGAGAGACAGGCAGAGGGAGAGAGAGACAGAGACAGAGAGAAAGAAAGAGAGAGACAGAAAGAGACAGACAGACGGACAGAGAGAAACAGCGAGAGAGAGACAGAGAGAGCGAGAGTGAGAGAGACAGAGAGAGAGAAACAGACAGGGAGGGAGAGAGACAGACAGAGAGAGAGAGACCGACAGGCAGAGAAAGAGAGTAAGACAGAAGATAGGCACATAGAGAGAGAGGAAAGAAAGAAAGAAAGAGAGAGACAGGCCGGGCGCGGTGGCTCACTCCTGTCATCCCAGCACTTTGGGAGGCTGAGGCTGTTGGATCACGAGGTCAGGAGATCGAGACCATCCTGGCTAACACAGTGAAATCCCGTCTCTACTAAAAATACAAAAAATTAGTCGAGCTTGGTGGCGGGCGCCTATAGTCCCAGCTACTCGGGAGGCTGAGGCAGGAGAATGGCGTGAACCTGGGAGGTGGGGCTTGCAGTGAGCCGAGATGGCGCCACTGCCGTCAAGCCTGGGCGACACAGTGAGACTCCGTGTGAGAAAAAAAAGAAAGAGAGAGACAGACAGACAGAGAAAGAGACAGACAGAGACAGACAGAGAGAAACAGACAGAAAGAGAGACAGAGAGAGAGAACAGAAAGGCAGGGAGAGAGAGAGACAGACAGGCAGAGAAAGAGAGCAAGACAGAAGACAGACACAGTGAGAGAGACAGGCAGAGAGAGACAGACAGAGACAGACAGAAAGAGAGACAGATGAGACAGAGAGACAGAGAGAAACAGACAGAGAGAGAGTGAGAGAGAGAGGGAGAGAGACAGAAAGGGAGGAAGAGGGGCAGACAGAGAGAGAGAGACAGACGGGTAGAGAAAGAGAGTAAGACAAGATAGACACAGAGAGCGAGACAGAGAGAGAGCGAGAGATACAGAAAGAGAGACTCAGAAAAAGAAAGAGACAGACAGAGAAAAACAGAGACGGACAGAGAGAAACAGAGACAGACAGAGAGAAACAGACAGAAAGAGAGAGACAGAGAGAGATAGAAACAGACAGGGAGGGAGAGAGAGAGAGACAGGCAGAAAAAGAGACAGATAGAGAAAGACAGAGACAGACAGAGAGAGACAGAGAGAAACAGACAGAAAGAAGGTCCTAGCCCAGTAGCAATACAGTGCCTTTTCTTCATTTTCTCTTTGTTTTCTGGTTTCTTTTCTTTTTTCCTTTTCTTTTCTTCTCTTCTTTTCTTTCTTTTCTTCTTTCCTTTCCTTTCTTTCTTTCTATTTATTTATTTAGAGACAGAGTCTCACTCTGTCACCCAGGCTGTAGTGCAGTGGCATCATCCCGGGTCACTGCAACCTCCGCCTGCCAGGTTCAAGTGATTCTCCTGCCTCAACCTCCCGAGTAGCTGGGATTATAGGTGCCTGCCCCACTGCGCCTGACTCATTTTCGTATTTTCAGTAGAGATGGGGTTTCACCATGTCGGCTAGGCTGGTTTTGAACTCCTGACCTCGTGACCCACCCACCTCGGCCTCCCAAAGTGCTGGGATGAAAAAGTGAGCCACTTCATTCAGTGTACAGTGCCATTTGTTAGAAATCACTCATGGGAACACACACTTATAGGTCATGTGTAGAGATTTTATTTATTTATTTATTTATTTATTGCACGCGAAGGTGGGGGGATGGTGTTTCACTCTTGCTACCCAGGCTACAGTGCAATGCCATAGGGAACTCAAAGAGTCAACCTATGGCAGAGAGGACACGTCATTCTGAGTGTAAGGCCCACAGTGAAAGGTGGCAGGGCTGGCATTTTAAAGGATGAAATCCCTACGGCTCAGGCCTGTCGTCCCAGCACATTGGGAGGCCCAGAAGGGCAGATCACTGTAGGTCAGGAATTCAATCCCAACGCGGCCAACATGGAGAAACCCCGTCTCCACTAAAAATAGAAAAAATAGCCGTCTGTCGTGGTGTGCGTCTGTAATCCCAGCTACCGAAGAAGAATCACTGGAACCCGGAAAGCAGAGGTATCAGTGAGCCAAGAGAGTGCCACTGCATCGCAGCCTGGGTGACAGAATGAGAGAGACTCAGACCAAAAAAGGGAAATGAAGAGAGAAAAAAAAAAGAACAGGCCCAAATACTGCATTGTCGCTGAATATTCCCCCCAAAGGCCGGAAATCCCCTGACTCAGGTCAAGGAGGTGGTGTTTCGTTTCACTTATCTCTGTCCCTCTCTCCCTCTCTCTCTCTTTCTCCTTTAACTTTCATTTCTTGTTCAAGCATACATGTGCAAGATTGTTATAAAGGTAAACTTCTGATGGGGGGTTCAGTGTGCAGATGATTTCATCACCCAGACACTCAGCACAGTACTCGACAGTTTTCATGTTTCGTTTTGTTTTGGTTTCTCCTGAAGCTGTCTCTCCTTCCACCCCTCTTCCCTCAAGTAGGCTCCCGTGTCTCTCCTCCCCCTCGTTCTGCCCATGCAGAACTCTCATCTATAAGTTCCCACTTATGGATGAGAACATGCGGTATTTAGCTGATTGTTGCTTTCATCTTCGGTGGTGGCGGTTAAAGAGGCATGACACTAAATTGACCCTTAGGACGCTCCCCTCTGTCCCCACCCTGCACTCCCTCCCCACACACACCCTCATTCCTCCACCCCCTCCTCAAATGCAGGAAAGGAAGAAAGACAGAAATTAAAGTAAGAGGTCAGCCTCCAAGGCGGTGGAGGCAGGGGATCTCAAAGGGTGAGCAAGCGATGGGGGTCGGGGGATGTCTTGGCTGAGCTTGCAACAATGGGGGACAGAGTTTCCATCCCCAACACACCCCGTAATCCTCAGCCGTAGCCAGCCACTGGGTGGGGTTGCGCGTATAAAACTTCTGAATGGAGAGAAGCCCAAGGCAATGGAAGACATCAGCTCCAACTCCAGGAAGGGAATAGGGCTTTGTGCATTTGAATGGGGCTTTAGAAGGCAGTGCTGCGGCTTCCAAAGCATTGCGTCTCGCCTCGCCTCACTTCGCCCAGAGTGAGACTCCATCTCAAAATCAATCAATCAATAATAAAAAAAATCAATGAAATAAAGAAAAAGAAAGAAAGAAAGAAAGAAAGAAAGAAAGAAAGAAAGAAAGAAAGAAAGAATCAGTACAGTGGTCGTGGTCGTGAATCATTCCCCGGAGTCCAGGCACAGTGGCTCACGCCCATCACGCCAGCACTTTGAGTCACAGGGTCAGGAGGGTTGCAACAAAATGATGAGACTCTGTCTGTGGAAAAACATTGAAAAATGAAGGCCAGGTTCGGTGGCTCACGCCTGCCATCCCAGCAGTTCGGGAGGCTGTAGAGGGCAGATCACCTGAGGTCGGGAGTTCAAGTCCAGCCTGACCAACATGGAGAAGCCCCATCTCCACTAAAAATACAAAATCCGCCAGACGTGGTGGCATGTGCCTGTAGTCCCAGCTACTGGGGAGGCTGACGCAGGAGAATCGCTTGAACCCAGGAGGCAGAGGTTGTGGTGGGCCAAGATTGTGCCATTGCACTCCAGTCTGGGCAACCAGAGAGAAACCCTGTCTCGGGAAAATGAATAAATAAATAAATAAAAATGATCTGGGCACAGTGGTGCGTTCCCGTGATCCCAGGTACTCTACTCTGGAGGCTGAGGTGGCAGGATGGCTTGAGTCCAGGAGCGTCCACGCTGCAGTGAGTGAGTTATGATGGCATCACTGCCAGGGTGACAGAGTGAGACGCTGTCTCTAAATCAGTCAATCAATCAAATCACTGGAAGGTGCTGTCTGTGTCTTACTTTCAAAGGGTGTCTCTTTAGGCCAAGCAGGCATGGTGCCTCACACCAGTAATCCTGGCACTTTGGGAGGCTGAGGCAGGAGGAAAGAAAGAAGGGAGGAAGGGAGGAAAGAAGAAAGGCAGGAAGACAGTCAGGCAGGAAAGGAAGAAAAAAGGAAGGAAGGGAGGGAGGGAGAAGAAGAGAGAAGAAAAGAGAAGAAAAGAAAAGAAAATGGGAAGGGGCATATCTCCTTGACTGGTGACACCCCAGGATACAGCTGACTGAAGCCTCGACCTCTGGGGCCTCAAGTGTTCTCCTTATCTCAGCCTCCCGAGTAGCTGTGACTACAGGCAGGTATCACCACACAAAACTAATCTTATAATAATATTATAATTATTATTAAGAAAGAGTCTCGCTCTGTCTCAATAATTGCCATGGCATGATCTCAGCTCACTGAAACCTCGGCCTCCCTAGTTCAAGCAACTCACCTGCCTCAGTCTCCTGAGTAGTTGTGATTACAAGCCTATACCACCAGACCTGGCAATTGTTCTATTTTTCATAGATATGGGGTTTCACCATGTTGGCCAGCCTGGTCTTGAATTCCTGGCCTCAAGTGATCCACCCACCTTGGCCTCCCAAAGTACTGGAATGACAGGCGTGAGCCACTGTGCCCGGCCCAGATGATTTTTTTATAAATTGTAGAGAAGAAGTTTTGTCAGCTGACGGGTGGAGAGTGGGGTGGGTTTTACTCAGACTGTGTCCTGTGAAAAGGGTAAATTGTGGCTTGTGAACTAGATGTGGAAATTGTGTGTGTGTGTGTGAGAGAGAGAGAGAGACCAATCCAACCATGAGGACCCGGAAATGGTGTTTGATTTGGGTCCCTGTCTAGTCACCTGTCTGTGTGTAGATGACTGAAGATTCCACAAATGAAGGTCAGCAGTATCTATTGAGCTGTTTCTCCCTCTCATGCGTCTCATGTGTGTGGTGGAGAAAGGGAAGAAAAGAGGTTCTGATGGGAAGTTGTCTTCACGCCTGAGGAAGCTGAAGGCAGGCTGACGGGAAGGAGGGCATCCTATGTGACATTTCCATACCTGGACACCCTTTACAATGCTGGGGCTGCCAGTCCACCCTGTATGTCAACACACCCCCAAGAACAGCACGGTCCAGGGTGGTCCAGTCTCGTCCCATCTAGCCCACCCGGGGCATCTGGTGGAAGTCTTCACTGGAGTATTCAACACCATGGAATACTATGCAGCCATAAGAAAATTATGAGTTCATGTCCTTTGTACGGACATGGATGAAACTGGAAACTATCATTCTCAGCAAACTATCACAAGGACAAAAACCAAACACCGCATGTTCTCACTCATAGGTGGGAACTGAACAATGAGAACACATGGACACAAGAAGGGGAACATCACACACTGGGGACTGTTGCGAGGTGGGGGGAGGCGGGAGGGATAGCATTAGGAGATATACCTAATGCTAAATGACGAGATAATGGGTGCAGCACAACAACATGGCACATGTATATATATGTAACAAACCTGTACGTTGTGCACATGTACCCTAAAACTTAAAGTATAATAATAATAAAATAAAATAAAGAAAAAAAAAAGAAAGATTCATCGCGGTTCCCTTGGGGTCGCCAGGCAAAGGCCAGCTGGGGGAGGGTGGTGGGATGTGAAAGGGGGTGGGACATCAGCCTCAGAGCTCCCTGGAAGGTGGCAGGCAGCTGGTGGGGGACGCTGAGCCAGAGACGTCTGGCAGGATATAGATCTGGAAGACGCATCAGTCCTCTCCCATACCTCTCCCATGGAAAATCCCACAGCGGCGGTGGGAGCCTTGGTTGGGGGAGAAGCAGGGACAAGGGGGAGAGGGAAGGAGGCCCCCAGGAGGATTTAGCACCGAAAACCCACCCAGGCAATCTTCCTCCTATCGGGTCCAAGGTACACCCTGGGAGGCGGCAAGAGGAACGTTCACCACATGCTTTTTGTCTTTCTCTTTATTTTTTTCGTCTTTTCCATTTTACAAGAGATCCTCATTTCAACAACCAGGCGGTGGATGTTATGGGAGAAGTGTCAAGGCCAGGAGTTTGAGACCAGCCCGAGCAACTGAGCAACACAAGTAGGAGATCTCAGTTGAAAAAAATGAAAAAAAAGGAGGAGGAAGAAAGAAAAGAAAAGAAAAGAAAAGAAAAAAGAAAAACAACCACCAAGAAAGTTAAAATTCTCTAATGGTGCAGGCACAAAAAAAGAGTGATTTCACGTCTTTTCCCACAACATGGACAGAGCTGGAAGCAAGTATGTACCCAGTGAACTGCCTTCTGCTTAAAAGTGGGAGGTAAACCGTGGGTACGCACATGGTCATCAAAATGGAAATAACAGACACTCCAAAAGGGAGGAGGAGGGTAAGAGGGGGACAAAGGATGAATAAATCGCCCGTCGGAGACAACGTTAGCCACGTGGGTATCAGATACAATGGAAGTCCACTTCTACATCCGGAGGCAGTAGTATGCTGATCTAACAAACAAGCACGTACACCCCCTGAGTCTGTAAGATACCAAAACAACGACGACAGCACCAGCAGCAGCAGCAACAACAACAACAACAGAACAGAAGCTGGAACACAAAATCACCACCACCACCACCACAATCACCAGTTGGGGGTTGGGGGAGGGTGGCCGCGCTCGAGGCCCGCAGGCTCATTCCCCTCGGGTTTAAAAAAGAAAACAGCAGACTCATTCCCGTCTGTAGGCAGGAAAAATCCAATCAAAGTTCTCGGTTGCTAGAAAGGGAAGTAGAATAAGGAGAAGGGCTTATTGATCTTCTTGTGATCGATCGAGACCATACATGTAAGAAAAAATTAAATACAGACAGCAACACTTTCTACACTGTTCAAAAGCATCGGAGATCAGACGCATCACACTCCATGGGGCTTGTGCCACTAGAAAGAAAAGACAGGCCAGGCTTGTTGGCTCACGTCTGTCATCCCAGCACTTTGGGAGGCCGAGGCAGGTGGATCACTAGGTCAGGAGATCGAGACCATCATGGCTAACACGGTGAAACCCCATCTCTACTAAAAATACAGAAAATTTGCCGGGCCTGGTGTGGGTGCCTGTAGTCCCAGCTACTCAGGAGGCTGAGGCAGGAGGATGGTGTGAACCCGGGAAGCGCAGCTTGCAGTGAGCCGAGATAGAGCCACTGCACTCTGGCCTGGGCTAAAGAGCGAGACTCCGTCTCAAAAAAAAAAAAAAAAAAAAAAGCCAGACATAGTGCTGCATGTCTGTAGTCCCAGCTACTCAGGAGGCTGTGGTAGAACAATCACTTCACCCAGCAGTTAGAGGCTGCAGTGAGCTATGATCATGCCACTGCACTATGGTCTGGGTGACAGAGCGAAACCCCTTCTCAAAGCAAAGAACAACCAAAAACTTACAAGCATACTCAGAGACAGTGTAGGTTTGGTTCCAGACAACCACAATTAAGCAAATGTTACAATCAAATTGGTCGCATAAACATTTTGTTTCCCAGTGCTTATAAAAGTTATGCTTAAACTGTGTTGTAGTCTAATGAGTATTTAATAATTAATTATTAATTAATTAATTAGTAATCGCATTATGTCTAAAAAACTATGTACATACCTTAACTTAAAATACCTCATTGCTGAAAAATTCTAATGAATATCTAAACCTTACCAAGTCATAATCTTTTTTCTGGTGAGTGAAGGGGTGGCCTGCCCTTCCACACTTATGGGTATTTCTAGTCAAGTGGGACGAGAGACTCAGAAAATATGTAAGACACAGAGACAAACTATAGAGAAGCAATAGTAGGCCCAGGGGACTGGCACTCAGCATACGAAGGACCTGCACAGGCACCGGCCTCTGAGTTCCCTCAGTTTTTATTGCTTATTATTTCCATTATTTCAGCAAAAAGGAATGTAGTAGCAGAGCAGGGTGATAATAAGGAGAAGGTCAGCAAAAAACTTGAGCAAAAGAATCTACGTCACTTAAGTTCAAGGGAAGGTACTATGACTGGACGTGCACGTAAGCCAGATTTATGTTTGTCTCCATCCAAACATCTCAGTGGAGTAAAGAATAACAAAGCAGCATTACTGCAAACAAGTCTGGCCTCCCACCATAGGGCGGTTTTTCTCTTATCTCAGAATTGAACAAATGTACAATCAGGTTATATACTGAGACATTCAGTTCCCAGGGACAGGCAGGAGACAGTGGCCTTCCTCTATCTCAACTGCAAGGGACTTTCCTCTTTTACTAATCCACCTCAGCACAGACGCTTAACGGGTGTCGGGCTGGGGGACAGTCAGGTCTTTCTCATCCCACAAGGCCATATTTCAGACTTTCACATGAGGAGAAACCTTGGACAATACCCCGCTTTCAAGGGCAGAGGTCCCTGCGGCTTTCTGCAGTGCATTTTGCCCCTCGTTTATTGAGAGTAGAGAATGGCAATGACTTTTACCAAGTATACTGCTTGTAAACATTTTGTTAACAAGGCACATCCTGCACAGCCCTAGATCCCTTAAACCTTGATTTCATACAATGCTTGTTTTTGTAAGCTCCAGGTTGGGTCAGAGTGGCTGAGGCAAAGTGGCTGGGACAAAGCTACAAATTAACAACATCTCAGCAAAGCAATTGTTTAAAGTACAAGTCTTTTTCAAAATGGAGTCTCTTATGTCTTTCCTTTCTATATAGACACAGTAACAGTCTGATCTCTCTTTCTTTTCTCTACAGTGAGGGTCTTGCCTCTATATTGATGGCTGCTGACTGATCAGTGTGGGGGCTGCTGAAGTTTGGGTCCCTGTGTGAATTTCTTAAAACAATGAAGTTTGTTCCTTTCACAAAAGATTTCCATGTATAATGTGATGCTGTTTGACAGCATTTTATCCACAGTAGAACTTCCTTCAAAATTGGAGTAAACCCTCTCAAACCCTGCTGCTGCTTTAACCACTAGGTTTATGGAATATTCTAAATCCTTTGTTGTTATTTCAACAATGTTCATAGCATCTCCACCTGGGGTAGATTCCATCTCAAGAAAATATTTTCTTTGCTCATCCATAAGAAGCAACTCCCCACTTATTCAAGTTTCATGATGAGTTACAGCAATTTAATCTCATCTTAAGGCCCTAATTCTAATTCTGGTTGTCTTGCGATTTCTACCACATCTGTAGGGACTTCCTCCACTGACATCCTGAGCCCTCAAAGTCATCCATGTGGGCTGGAATCAACTTCTTAAAAACTCCTGTTAATGTTGATATTTCAACTTCCTCCCATCAATCACAAATGTCGTTAATGGTATTTGCTATTAAGGAAATTTGTGATTCATGGGAGGAGGCTGAAATATCATGAAGGAATTAATGGTGAAACCTTTCCAAAAGGTTTTCAATTCACTTTATCCAGATTCATCAAAGAAATTACTATGACAGCTATACCTTTACAAAATGCATTTATTATTTAATATAAACACTTGAAAGTCAAAACCACTCTTTGATCCACAGGCTGAAGGATAGATATTGTATTAGCAGCCATAAGCATAACATTAATTTCCAAGTACATCTCCATCTAAGCTTCTGGGTAGCTAGGAGAATTATTAATAAGCAGCAATCTTTTTTCCTTTTTTCTTTTCTGTCCTTTTTTTTTTTCCTTTATGTGGTTTCCCTCTTGTTGCCCAGGATGGAGTGCAGTGGTGTGGTCTTGGCTCACTGCAACCTCCGCCTCCAGGGTTCAAGCCATTCTTCTGCATCAGCCTCCCAAGTAGCTGAAATTACAAGCACCACCACCATGCCCGGCTAATTTTTTGTATTTTTATTAGACATAGGGTTTCATAATTTTCACCAGGCTGGTCTCCAACTTCTGACCTCAGGTTATCCACCCACCTCAGCCTCCCAAGGTGCAGGGATTACAGGTGTGAGCCACTGCACCAGGCCAAGCAGCAATCCCTTTAAAGGACTCGTTTTTTTTTGTTTTTGTTTTTTTTTTTTTTTTTTCTGAGCAGTAGGTCTCAATAGTGGGATTAAAATATTCAGTAAACCATGATGTTAACAGATGTCACTCAGACCGTGATGTTCCATTTCTAGAGCACAGAAAGAATAGATTTTGCATAATTCTTAAGGGCCCTGAGATTTTCAGAGTTGTCAATGAGCATTGGCTGTAACTTAAAGTCATCAGCTGCAGTGGTCCTCAAAGACAGTCAGCCCATCCTTTGAAGTTTTGAAGCCAAGTGTTGACGTCTCTCTAGCGATGAAAATTTTACATCTTCAGTAAGCTTAATCATTTCCAGCTCTGGACTTAAAGTGAGAGACGTGCAATTCTTCCTTCCATTTGAGATCTTTGAGGCCACTGTGGTTACTAATTAACACCCCCAGTGGGTGTCATCCTCCTCCCTCCTCAATCGAGTTCACCAACACTGCGGCGTGGGGAACAGGGCTTCCTGCATCACACATGCCCTGCATGCCTGGGGCTCTGCCACAGGGGCCTTTCGTGAGCCAGAGAGCAAGAGCCGTCCCCCCACTCCAGCCCAGCCAGGCTGCACAGGCAGAAGGAATCTCTCAACCTGTCACTGCACGCGGGAATTTTGTGTTTGCTGCCCTGGCTCCCCTGGAAGTAGGACTGTCCAACCCTCAGACTCTTCGGTGGCCTCTGCACCCCAACAAATGCCAGGAGGACGAGGATCCACAGCACGGCAGCTTGATGGGCACATGCTCAGTGGGACAGCTTGGGCTCCCTCAAACTGAGTCACAGGGGCAAGGTGTGTTTGCACCACCCATGTCCCACCGGAGTACGCGGTGGGTCTGGAGCCCCAGGTCGCCAGGGCAGTGTGGGAAACCAAAGAAGGGGCACCTCCACCTCTGAAGCTTGCGACCCTGGAGGCCTCCTCATCAAGCACAGATGCAAGCCATCCAGGCACCTCTTAACTGCTTCAGGAGCCAGGGTGCTCGTCTACACTCACCTCCAGCCTGTTAGATGAGCTCCTATCAACCCCATCGTTTCAGCAAAAGGCACAACATTTCCTGGATCTGGCACCACTGGGGAAGCTGAAGGAAGTGGAAGAGTTTGCTCCGCTGGAAACACTCCTCACACAGGAAGAACACCGGGCTCTGCTGGAGGAGCTTTAGGACGCAGGATTGGGGCGGGCTGGGGGCAGGGCGGCGACCTCTCTTTCACGATGAACTTCTGACTCGGTATTGAGAGACGTGTCTTCCCTTCCAGCTGACTGGCCTAGGATCCCTGAGTTCCAGGTCCCATGAGAGACTCCAATCAGAGGAGGGCTATTCTTTCCTGAGCATCCTGGGGATCCCAGAGCCCATCCAGGTACCGGGAGGTGGACTGTCTGCTGCTCATGCGCGGGTTAGCAGGCAGCAGCCTAGGTTTTCTAACCAGCCCAGGTGGAGCTCTCATCCCGTCCCTCTTGCCCCCACTGCCACATTCTTCAGTGGGGCGGGCGGAGACCTCCATCCCGAGAAACACTGGCCCGGTCAGGCACCAAGCCTACTCTTCTTTCTGCGTCTCACCACCTCTGTCTCCCCACCCCACCGTCACTCGCCTACGCTTGCCCTGCCAGCTTCCTCGGCATCACCGTGGAGCACCTGACAGCTAAATGCAAACCCGAGACCCCGCGCAAACCGGGGTGCTGCCCTTTCTACCCGGGAGGGAACTCAGGCAGCGATGGGGAGAGGAAAGGAGACAGGGAGGGAGCGATGGAGGCAGGAAAGAATGGATGGACCAAGGGACCTTGGAAGGGTTGGAGGGATAGAAGGAGGGAGAGAGGGAAGGAGGGACGGAGGGAGGAAGGGAGGAAGTGAGGGAGGGACGGAGGGAAAGAGGGAGGGAGGGAGCAAGAAACAGAGAGAGGAAGGCAGAGAGAAAAGCGTTCTTCTGCCTCCAGGACCAGCAGGATCTCGCACTCCGGGAAAAGGTTGGGTGCCCAGTGCAGGCTAAGTGCTCGGCCCACAGCTGTGTCGGCCTACGGGGCTCTCACTGGCCCTCCTGATCGTCAGCCTGGGTTACTTCATCCAGGAGCGATTCAGACGAATTTCATCTCCGAAGGAATGAGGGAATTACCCAGAGAGCAATGAGTCGAGACTCGGGTGATTGTCCATTTTTCATCCACGTGGTTCACAGATGAGATAGCCCCACATTGAGCCTGCAAAGGAGCACGAGATGCATAGTCCCGTCCACACAGGAGTCACAATCAGGCTGACTGAAGCGTGGTTTCAGGTTCCACGTTCCTTTGTCTTCTGCAAGGGGGCCTGTTGCTCATGTGTCTGTAGCCCCCGAAAGCGTGACCAGGTTGACTGTTTGGTTCCCGAGCTCTGTGGGAACACAGAAACATCCAGAGAAGAGTGGAAAAGCAGCATCCTGTCTTTGCTCTCCTTTCCAGTTTCCTGTTTGGAAACAGGTCATACTGGAGACTCCCCATGTCGTAGGAAACAGGAATCCATCGTCAGGCCGTGATGCACCGGACATTTCTTTTCTCTGTAGTTTCACTCTCGTTTTCTACATGAAAATGAACAAGATGCACAAGGAATCAGAAAAGAATTTATGGTACACAAGTCTTGACTACTGTTTCATTCCACTTTGAAATCATTTTGAGCTAAAACAACAGTTTTCCAAGATTTAAAGAAAAATAGATTTTATAAAAGGGATTCTTTTATTCACTCAATACATCATTAATGTTACTGACAGTAACAAGTGATATTTTTTCCACTATAATTTGTTCTGATGAAAGAAATAATTCTTTTAACTCCTCACAAATGCTACATTTTCAAGACTAAAGGAATTATCAGTAGGCATTCTTTCTTCTTCATCTAAGTTATTTGTCTCTAAAATATGTCAAGTAAGCTTTTAAAGATTCAGAGATGGGCAGTTTCATTATTTTTTCTCTCAGTAAATTTTGAGGTGGCTCCTCTGGCTTCATCGCTTCACTGTGATCCTTTTCTTCCTCTTCTTTGCTATCTTCTTCCATTTTTTCATCCACCTCACTGTCTAGAGGCTGAGGAATAAGCTGATTACCCACAAATACGTAAGTGGTAATTCTCCGTTTAACTCTATTTCTTTTCCTTTTGGGTGGAGCCCTTTGAGGAATCCTTTTGGCCTGCATCTCATCATTTATGAAATTTTTAAGTGTGGGTCGAATGTAAATACGAGCCAAGTCCTGTAGATTCCTGACAGTGATTCCTTACAGATTTGTAGTGGTGACGGTTAGATTTAATTTTACATAAGGTTTAAATAATAGTTAAGCTTATGTAACCTGATCTGAATTTGCATTTCCTCTATGAAAACTTCATTTATCTAATAAGGAAATCAAATGATTGCAGACTTATTTACCTTACTTTTGTTGGAATCACTGTTGCTGGGTTGCTGTATATATATTCTGGGCAATATATGAGTGTAACAACAATACAAAATATTGAATAATTTAGCTTTTAAAAGTCCCACAAATTTTATGAAATTTTACAGCACTGCTACTTTTGCTTTTGAATCTCTTTCCAAAAGACCTGAGTAAAATATCGACTTCTCTCACAGAGATTTTAAGAGCAAAGCAAGTGAATTACTAAAATAGGAAGTATGTATTTAATGCAACTTTTTATATGGACCCTTTACATTTTCAGTATTTTAAAAAATGAGGTTATCTTAACTCTCTCGAATTTTTTTATTATTATTATACTCTAAGTTTTAGGGTACATGTGCACAATGTGCAGGTTAGTTACATATGTATACATGTGTCATGCAGGTGTGCTGCATTCATTAACTCGTCATTTACAAGAAGGTAAATCTTCTCAAGTTATCCCTCCACCCTCCGCCCACCCTACGACAGTCCCCAGAGTGTGATGTTCACCTTCCTGTGTCTGTGTGTTCTCATTGTTCAATTCCCACCTATGAGTGAGAACATGCCGTGTTTGGTTTTTTGTCCTTGCGATAGTTTACTGAGAACGATGATTTCCAATTTCATCCATATCCCTACAAAGGACATGAACTCATCAATTTTTATGACTGCATAGTATTCCATGGTGTATATGTGCCACATTTTCTTAATCCAGTCTATCACTATTGGACATTTGGGTTGGTTCCAAGTCTTTGCTATTGTGAATAGTGCCACAATAAACATACGTGTGCATGTGTCTTTATAGCAGCATGATTTATAGTCCTTTGGGTATATACCCAGTAAAGGGATGACTGGGTCAAATGGTATTTCTAGTTCTAGATCCCTGAGGAATCGCCACACTGACTTCCACAACGGTTGAACTAGTTTACAGTCCCACCAACAGTGTAAAAGTGTTCCTATTTCTCCACATCTTCTCCAGCACCTGTTGTTTCCTGACTTTTTAATGATTGCCATTCTAACTGGTGTGAGATTGTATCTCATTGTGTTTTTGATTTGCGTTTCTCTGATGGCTAGTGATGGTGAGCATTTTTTCATGTGTTTTTTGGCTGCATAAACGTCTTCTTTTGAGAAGTGTCTGGTCATATCTTTCACCCACTTTTTGATGCGGTTGTTTGTTTTTTTCTTGTAAATTTGGTTGAGTTCATTGTAGATTCTGGATATTAGCCCTTTGTCAGATGAGTAGGTTGTGAAAATTTTCTCCCATTTTGTAGGTTGCCTGCTCACTCTGATGGTAGTTTCTTTTGCTGTACAGAAGTTCTTTTGTTTAATTAGATCCCATTTGTCAATTTTGGTTTTTGTTGCCACTGCTTTTGGTGTTTTAGACATGAAGTCCTTGCCCATGCCTGTGTCCTGAATGGTAATGCCTAGGTTTTCTTCTAGGGTTTTTATGATTTTAGGTCTAAAGTTTAAGTCTTTAATCCATCTTGAATTATTTTTTGTATAAGGTGTAATGAAGGGATCCAGTTTCAGCTTTCTACATATGTCTAGCCAGTTTTCTCAGAACCATTTATTAAATAGGGAATCATTTCCCCATTGTTTGTTTTTCTCAGGTCTGTCAAAGATCAGATAGTTGTAGATATGTGGTGTTATTTCTGAGGGCTCTGTTCTGTTCCATTGGTCTATATCTCTGTTTTGGTACCAGTACCATGTTGTTTTGGTTACTGTAGGCTTGTAGTATAGTTTGAAGTCAGGTAGCGTGATGCCTCCAGCTTTGTTCTTTTGGCTTAGGATTGACTTGGTGATGCAGGCTCTTTTTTGGTGCCATATGAACTTTAAAGTAGTTTTTTCCAATTCTGTGAAGAAAGTCATTGGTAGCTTGATGGGGATGGCACTGAATCTATAAATTACCTTGGGCAGTATGGCCATTTTCACGATATTGATTCTTCCTATCCATGAGCTTGGAATGTTCTTCCATTTGTTTGTGTCCTCTTTTATTTCATTGAGCAGTGGTTTGCAGTTCTCCTTGAAGAGGTCCTTCACATCCCCTGTAAGTTGGATTCCTAGGTATTTTATTCTCTTTGAAGCAATTGTGAATGGGAGTTCACTCATGATTTGGCTCTCTGTTTGTCTGTTATTGGTGTATAAGAATGTTTGTGATTTTTGTACATTGATTTTGTATCGTGAGACTTTGCTGAATTTGCTTATCAGCTTAAGGAGATTTTGGACTGAGACAGTGGGGTTTTCTAGATATATAATCGTGTCATCTGCAAACAGGGACAGTTTGACTTCCTCTTTTCCTAATTGAATACATTTTATTTCCTTCTGCTGCCTAATTGCCCTGGCCAGAACTTCCAACAGTATGTTGAATAGGAGTGGTGAGAGAGGGCATCCCTGTCCTGTGCCAGTTTTCAAAGGGAATGCTTCCAGTTTTTGCCCATTCAGTGTGATATTGGCTGAGGGTTTGTCCTAGATAGCTCTTATTATTTTGAGATATGTCCCATCAATACCTAATTTATTGAGAGTTTTTAGCGTGGAGGGTTGTTGAATTTTGTCAAAGGACTTTTCTGCATCTATTGAGATAATCATGTGGTTTTTGTCTTTCCTTGTGTTTATATGCTGGATTACATTTATTGATTTGTGTATATTGAACCAGGCTTGCATCCCAGGGATGAAGCCCACTTCATCATGGTGGATAAGCTTTTTGATGTGCTGCTTTATTTGGTTTGCCAGTATTTTATTGAGGATTTTTGCATCAATGTTCATCAAGCTTACTGGTCTAAAATTCTCTTTTTTGGTTGTGCCTCTGCCCAGCTTTGGTATCAGGATGATGCAGGCCTCATAAAATGAGTTAGGGAGTATTCCCTCTTTTTCTATTGGTTGGAATAATATCAGAAGGAATGGTACCAGATCCTCCTTGTACCTCTGGTAAAATTCGGCTGTGAATCCGTCTGGTCCTGGACTCTTTTTGGTTGGTAAGCTATTGATTATTGCCTCAATTTCAGAGCCTGTTATTGGTCTATTCAGAGATTCAACTTCTTCCTGGTTTAGTCTTGAGAGGGTGTATGTGTCGGGGAATTTATCCATTTCCTCTAGATTTTCTAGTTTATTTGCATAGAGGTGTTTGTAGTATCCTCTGATGGTAGTTTGTATTTCTGTGGGATCGGAGATGATATCCCCTTTATCATTCTTTATTGCGTCTTTTTCATTCTTCTCTATTTTCTTCTTTATTAGTCTTGCTAGCGGTCTATCAATTTTATTGATGTTTTCAAAAAACCAGCTCCTGGATTAATTGATTTTTTGAATGGCTTTTAGTGTCTCTATTTCCTTCAGTTCTGCTCTGATTTTAGTTATTTCTTGCCTTCCGCTAGCTTTTGAATGTGTTTGCTCTTGCTTTTCTAGTTCTTTTAATTGTGATATTAGGGTGTCAATTTTGGATCTTTTCTGCTTTCTCCTCTGTGCATTTAGTGCTATACATTTCCCTATACACTGCTTTGAATGTGTCCCAGGATTCTGGTATGTTGTGTCTTTGTTCTCATTGGTTTCAAAGAACATCTTTATTTCTGCCTTCATTTCGTTATGTACCCAGTAGTCATTCAGGAGCAGGTTGTTCAGTTTCCATGTAGTTAAGCGGTTTTGAGTGAGTTTCTTAATCTTGAGTTTTAGTTTAATTGCACTGTGGTCTGAGAGACAGTTTGTTATGATTTCTGTTTTTTACATTTGCTGAGGAAAGCTTTACTTCCAACTATGTGGTCAATTTTGGAATATGTGTGACGTGGTGCTGAAAAAAATATATATTCTGTTGATTTGGGGTGGAGAGTTCTGTAGATGTGTATTAGGTCTGCTTGGTGCAGAGCTGAGTTCAATTCCTAGGTATCCTTTTTCACTTTCTGTCTCTTTGATCTGTCTAATGTTGAGAGTGGGGTGTTAAATTCTCCCATTATTATTGTGTGGGAGTCTAAGTATCTTTGTAGGTAATGCAGGACTTGCTTTATGAATCTGAGTGCTCCTGTATTGGGTGCATATATGTTTAGGATAGTTAGCTCTTCTTGTTGAATTGATCCCTTTACCATTATGTAATGACCTTCTTTGTCTCTTTTGATCTTTATTGTTTTAAGGTCTGTTTTATCAGAGACTAGGATTGCAACCCCTGCCTTTTCCTGTTTTCCATTTGCTTCGTAGATCTTCCTCCATCCCTTTATTTTGAGCTCATGTGTGTCTGTGCACATGAGATGGGTTTCCTGAATACAGTACACTGATGGGTCTTCACTCTTCATCCAATTTGTCAGTCTGTATCTTTTAGTTGGATCATTTAGTCCATTTACATTAAAAGTTAATATTGTTAAGTGTGAATTTGATCCTGTCATTATGATGTTAGCTGGTTATTTTGCTCGTTAGTTTATGCAGTTTCTTCCTAGCCTCAATGGTCTTTACAATTTGGCATGATTTTGAAGTTGCTGGTACCGGTTGTTCCTTTCCATGTTTAGTGCTTCCTTCAGGATCTCTTTTAGGGCAGGTCTGGTGGTGGCAAAATCTCTCAGCATTTACTTGTCTGTGAAGTATTTTATTTCTCCTTCACTTACGAAGCTTAGTTTGGCTGGATATGGCATTCTGCGTTGAAAATTCTTTTTTTTAAGAATGAGGAATATTGATCCCCACTCTCTTCTGGCTTGTGGAGTTTCTGCTGAGAGATCTGCTGTTAGTCTGATGGACTTCCCTTTGTGCATAAGCCGACCTTTCTCTCTGGCTGCCCTTACCATGTTTTCCTTCATTTCAACTTTTGTGAATCTGACAATTATGTGTCTTGGATTTGCTCTTCTCGAGGATTATCTTTGCAACGTTCTCTGTATTTCCTGAATCTGAATGTTGGCCTGCCTTGCTAGATTGGGGAAGTTCTCTAGGATAATATCCTGCAGAGTTTTTTCCAGCTTGGTTCCATTCTCCCTGTCACTTTCAGGTACACCAGTCAGACGTAGATTTGGTCTTTCCACTTAGTCCCATATTTCTTGGAGGGTTTGTTTGTTTCTTTTTATTCTTTTTTCTCTAAACTTCCATTCTCATTTCATTTCATTCATTTCATCTTCCATCACTGATACCCTTTCTTCCAGTTGATTGCATCAGCTCCTGGGACTTCTGCATTCTTCACCTAGGTCTCAAGCCTTGGATTTCAGCTCCATCAGCTCCTTTAAGCACTTCTCTGTATTGTTTGTTCTAGTTATACATTCGTCTAAATTTTTTACAAAGTTTTTTAACTTCTTTTCCTTTGGTTTGAATTTCCTCCTGTAGCTCGGAGTAGTTTGATCATCTGAAGAGTTCTTCTCTCAACTCGTCAAAATCATTCTCCGTCCAGCTTTGTTCCATTACTGCTGAGGAACTGAGTTCCTTTGGAGGAGGAGAGGCACTCTGCTTTTTAGATTTTCCAGTTTTTCTGCTCTGTTTTTTCCCCATCTTTGTGGTTTTATCTACTTTTGGTCTTTGATGATGGTGATGTACAGATGGGTTTTTGGTGTGGATGTCCTTTCTGTTTGGTACTTTTCCTTCTAGCGACAGGACCCTCAGCTGCAGGTCTGTTGGAGTTTGCTAGAGGTCCACTCCAGACCCTCTTTGCCTTTATAACAGCAGCGGTGGCTGCAGAGCAGCAGATTTTCATGAACCGCAAATTCTGCTGTCTGACCGTTCCTCTGGAAGTTTTCCCTCAGGAAGTACCCGGCCGTGTGAGTTGTCAGTCTGCCCCTACTGGGGGGTGCCTCCCACTTAGGCTGCTTGGAGGTCAGGGATCAGCGACCCACTTAAGGAGGCAGTCTGCCCGTTCTCAGATCTCCATCTGTGTGCTGGGAGAACCATTGCTCTCTTCAAAGCTGTAAGACATCGAGATTTAAGTCTGCAGAGGTTACTGCTGTCTTTTTGTTTATCTGTGCCCTGCACCCAGAGATGGAGCCTACAGAGTCAGGCAGACCTCCTTGAGCTGTGGTGGAATCCACCCAGTTCGAGTTTCCCGGGGGCTTTGTTTACCTACACAAGCCTGGGCAATGGCGGTGCCCCTCAACCAGCCTAGCTGCTGCCTTGCAGTTTGATCACAGACTGCTGTGCTAGCAATCAGTGAGACTCCATGGGCGTAGGACCCTCTGAGCCAGGTGCGGGATATAATCTCCTGGTGTGCCGTTTTTTTAAGCCTGTCAGAAAAGTGCAGTATTAGGGTGGGAGTGACCCGATTTTCCAGGTGCCGTCTGTCACTCGTTTCTTTGACTAGGAAAGGGAACTCCCTGATCCCTTGCACTTCCCATGTGAGGCAATGCCTAGCCCTGCTTCAGCTCACACACGGTGCACTGTACCCACTGTCCTGCGCCCACTGTCTGGCACTCCGTAGTGAGATGAACCCGGTACCTCAGATGGAAATTCAGAAATCACCCGTCTTCTGCGTCACTCACTCTGGGAGCTGTAGACTGCAGCTGTTCCTGTTCGGCCATCTTGGCTGCCCCCACTCTCGAGAATTTTAAAATTGTATTTAGAATTGTTTTTTCTATAGTTCACTGTATAAAGTATTTGGTTTTTTTAAAAAAGCAAATCATCATTATGTGTGACTCTTTATAGGCCACAGAAGGAGTGAATGAGCATGAGTGAGGCCACTTTCTTAGATGGCTGTAAGTAGCAGGGCCATGGTAGACCTGGTCAGCAGTTGCACTTTAGCAGATGGAACTTCCAGTTTCCGTGAATATTTATCCTTGACAAGGTAGGGCTGAGCCTACATTTGCTTTAGATTTTTCTAGTACAAGAAATAGTCACAGAAATTGTATGTAGATAGCTTTTTTTTTGGAAAATCCTGTTCAGAATCATAATGTAATCTTTGGGACTCATGCCATGCTCATTTGACTTCTTCCCATATTTTTTATGTTTCTTTTGGTAAAACTATAATGGTTTCCATTTTTTACTTAATATCACACAATTAAACTGTCCATATTTGAGCTTTATTGTAGCTTATCAGTGATAAAAAACAGGTAGTAAGTGCCATTGTTTGTTTGTTTGTTTTCCTAATAAGTCCTGAAAACAGCCATTCCTTATTAAGACAGTGTGCAATGTTAACATATTTGCTAGAGTTACATGGATGATATATTTCTTAAAGGGAAAAATTTGAGAGTATCATGGATTACCACCAGGATTATTATTACAGTAGTTGCTCATATTTGGTTAAGGAAGACCAATCAATGTATAGTGAAAGGATTATTATCTCTCTGCTAAGATTCAGATATTGTTTCAAAAATCTCAGCACCAATAATTCCACAACATCTGAAAACAAGTGTTTGTGATCATGTGTAAGCATGAAATTGTTCCAAGTAATTGAGGATATTTTAGTTATGTGAAAGACAGTATCAATGGAAGGTTATTTGTTTTATACCAGTGGCTAGGATGGTGGAATTGGGGTTATTTCTACAGTTATTCTTAGATGATTACTAAACAGTTAAGAAATTCCACATATCATTTGTATCTAGGAAAGAAAAAAATCAATATCATACTGTTGTCATCTGTCAGAAATGTTCATTTTATTCTGAATTAAATGTGGCTTTTGAAGTTACCTTGAATTCCTGGTGACCTCACGTTTTTATCTGGAAAACCTGGGGAAAGTTGTCTGTCCCATCTACCCTGCTGTTTTCTTTTTCTCGGTTGGAACTGCTGTTTAGATGATGCTTTTACTATGCAGGAGAGAGTTTTTGTTAAGGATATATTTGAAGATTGGGTTTTCCATAATGTCTTTCATTCTTTGACTTTGGCGAAGTGTACAGTAGATTTTCATGATCATTGCATACTTCTTGTAATTGAAATGTATTTTTATGTTTTTAAATGCATTCAGTTTATACTTGTGACTTTATTATTTACTTTAAGGGGTAGAAATAAAAAATGAAAATTTAAAAAAAACGAAAATGAACGAGATCCAAACACCTGCGTGTGTGAGAATATCATGGCAACAGCGACACCCACAGGCATTGCCGCCTTCACGGAGTGGGCATGGAAAACTCAAGACTATCATGGAGGTTCAGTTCTACACTCTACCCTTCCAAGGTGGTTTCTCGCTGAAATCGTGTGTGAGCCCAAAGAGAAACTTCCAGTTTCCGTAGAATTCTGGAGAACTCAGAGAGCCAGCCCCGGAAGCCCCCCTTTCCCGGCTGATCTGGCCCCACCTTCACGTACCACACAAGGCCCTGGTCTGTGGTTTCTGGCTTCAGAGGGCGGGTTACCCAGGGCCCTTGGGTGCTCACGCATATTCGTGAAGGAGTGAAGCTGGTGGGTCTTTATAAGGGCCACTGGTGGGGTTGGACTCCTGACTGGACCTGTGTGCAGCACAAAGGCCAACTGAGGTGCGAGGGACCCACCGGCCACTCTCTGCCCGTGTCTGTCCGTGAAATTCTGGCCAGGTGTCTTCGCGATGGCTCTCCCAACACCTTCTGACAGCCCCTTCCCCATGGAAGCCTGAGGACGAGGACAGCAAAGGAGACTCTTTTGTAACCTGAACAAAAAAGATGCCCTGCCAGCGTGCTTTGAGCAGAACCCTTACCCGAACTGGCCAGAGAGACCTGCCTTTTAGAGTCCAGGATTCAGATTTCATGTCAGAATCGAAGGTTCAGGCATCCAGGCCACGGTGGCAAGGAATCCGTGCACGCAGGCGGCCTGTGCAAAGCGGCCAAGCATGGTGCCACCCTCCCTCCTTGGTCTCCTTCAGCCCTGCCAGGGCGTGGGGAACAGGGGGCTTTCATGAGCCAGGCAGCAAGTGTCGCCTCTCTGCTGCAGCCCAGCGAGGCTTTGCAGGCAGAAGGAATCTCCCAACCTGCCATGGCACACGGGAATTTTGGGTTTGCTGCCCTGCCTCCTTTGGAAGTGGCACTGTCCCACCCTCAGACACCTGGGTGACCTCCGCACCCAAACGGATGGCAGGGGGACCAGGATCGGCACTACTGTGACTTTCTGGGTGTGTGCTCAATGGGACAGCTTGGGCTGCTCACGCTGAGTCAAACAGATGGCAGGGGGACCAGGACCCACAGCAAGGCGGACTTCTGGGTGCCTGCTCAGTGGGACAACTTTAGCTGCTCAGGCTGAGTCACAGGAGCAAAAGTGTGCTTGCGCCACACACGTCCCACATGAGTCCGTATTGGGGCTGGGACCAGGGTCTCCAGGTCGCCAGGGCGCTTGGGGACGTGAAGCTGAGTCACATCTACCTCCGCAGCTCGCGCCCATGGAGGCCTCTGCATGTCAGAAGCAGATGTAAGCCATCCAGGCACCCTCCCAACCACTACAGGAGCTTAAGCGTTCATCTGCACTCGCATCCACCCTATTATATAAGCTCCTGTCGACCCCAGAATTTCAGCAAAAGGCACATCCTTTCCTAGCAAAGGAGCAACTGGGGGAGTTGAAGGACGTGGAAGAGACCGCTTTTCTGGAACCACTCCTCAGCCAGGAAGAACACTAGGCTCAGCTGGAGGAGATTTAGGACGCGGGGTTGGGACAGGATGGGGGCAAGGGGGTGGCCCTTCTTTCGCGGTGAATCTCTGGCTCGGTATGGAGACCTGTGTCTTCCCTTCCAGCTGACCTGTCTAGGATCCCTGAGTCTAGGTCCGGCGAGAGACTCCACAGAAAGGAGGGCTGCCATTCTTTCCTGAGAATCTCAGGGATTTCAGAGCCAGCACAGGTACTCAGAGATGGGCAGTCTCCTGTGCATGCATGGGTCCGCGGGCAGCCGGCTAGTGTTTGGGACCAGCCCAGGCAGGGCTCTCATCCCTTCCCCAGCCCCCCAACGCCGTATTCCCCCCCCGCCCCCGCGTTCTTCAGTGGTGTAGGCGGAGACCCCCACCCCGGGAAACACCGGCCGGGGCAGCGGCCAGGCCTGTTCTCCTTTCCGTGGCTCAACTCCACTACCTCCCCGCTCCACCATCACTCGCCCACCTGTGCCCTGCCATCCTCCCCGGCATCACGTGGAGTGCCTGGCAACTAAATGTAGACCCCGAGATCTCGCACAAACTGTGGTTCTGCCCTTTCTAGGTGGGAGAGAAGCCAGGCAGAGATGGGGAAAGGAAAGGAGACAAAGTGAGTGGGAGTGACAGAGGGAGGAAAGGACTGATGAACGGAGGGACCTTGGAAGGGATGGAGGGAGGGAGTTAGGGAAAGAAAAAGAGAAAACGGGAGCGAGGGAAAGAGGGAGAAGGAGAGGTATGGATGGAGGGAGAGAGGGAAGGAGAGAAGAACAGAGGGAGGGAGAGAAGGAAGAATAGAGGGAAGGATGGACAGAGGGAGAAAAGGAGCAAGAAACAGAGAAAGGAAGGCAAAGAGAAAAGCCGTCTTCTGCCTCCAGGACCAGCAGGACCTCAAACTCCGGGAAAATGTTGGGTGCCCAGTGCAGGCTGAGTGCTCGGCCAAAGGCCACGTAGGCCGACGGTGCCCTCACTGGCCCTCGGGATTGCCAGCCTGGGTTACTTCATCTGGGAGCGATTCAGACTAATTCTGCCTCCCAAGGAATGAGTGAATTCCTCAAAGAGCAGAGCCGAGACTCGAATGGTTGTATGTTTTTCATCCACATGGTTCACAGATGACATATCCCCACACTAAGCCTGCAACAGAGTGCGAGGCAGATACTCCTATCCACACAGGAGTCACACTCAAGCCGAGTGAACCATGATTCCGGATTCCACGTTCCTTTGCCCTCTGCAAAGTGGTCTGTTGCTCACTGGCCTCTGGCCCCCGAAAGCATGACCATGTTGACTGTTTGTTTCCCGAGCTCTGTGGGGACACAGAAACCTCCAGCGAAGCGTGGAAAAGCGGCATCGTGTCTTTGCTCTCCTTTCCAGTTTCCAAACAGGCCATTTTGGAGACTCCCCATGTTGCAGGAAACAGGAATCCGTCGTCAGGCTGTGATGCCACAGTCCCCTGCCCTGGCTCCAGGCCCACCAGGCGGCCTCCCTTTCACTGACACTCCAGGCCTTCCACTGGCTCACGAGGTCCCAAGATTACAACACATGGGTCCGGCTCAGGAGAGGGTGTATTTGGAGGCGTTAGGGCTCAAGGCCCACCGTCCTGAGATCCCCTCTGGTCCTCTGCCTTACCGCGGAAAAATTGTTTTGGATACCTCGCTGCCCCTCCTGCAAGGACCGCTCTTGTCCCACACACCCAGAGCCGCCAGGGCTGCCCAGGGTTGAACAGCCTGCTCAGCCGTTTTTCTCACAATGCCCACACCATCATCGCTTGTCCCGAAGAGGACCCACCTGTGGCCAACGTGACTAGAAGGCCCTGCTTTGCTCCAGGTGGCACTAGAGCCCCAGCAGTCTGATCCAGGGAAAGAGGGGCTGACAGATACCCAGACACACCACACCAACAGCACGAGCAAACCCACCGCGACACACACACAGATACACACAGGTGCACGTACACAGGCACACATGCACACACTCGGACACACACACAAGGGCATACAGACAAAGACACAGACACAGCTTGAAAGAGAGCTAGGGAGACTGGGATGGAGAGATAGGAATGTGGGGAGAGAGAGAAAGGTGGAGGAGGAGAGAGACAGAAGGTGACAGAAGAGTGAGAGGTGGAGGGGGAAATAGAGAAAGGGAGATGGTGAGGGAGTTGTAGAGCAAGAGAGACAGAGCCTTGGAGAGGGAGGCTCTGCTCTGGTAGACAGGGCACCTTTGAGCAGGCCGGGGTGAGGTGGAGGGTGCTTGGGCCAGGCTAGAACAGGGGGTCAGGACTGCCCAAGCGGGAAAACCAACGGAGCCCTGAGACGTGTTTTTTTTTTTTTCTTGGATTTGTTGGTTGCTTTGGGGATGCATTTCGTAGGGTCCTTCTGTCTCCTTGGTGTGGTGGTCCCTGAGATTTGTAGAGTGCACCCGTCCATCTGGTGGAAGCAGTGGCACTGAGCATGTCCATGTGGTCAGGCCTGGGTCTCTCTCGTGTCCTGAGGACTAGAATTTACACAAAGTCGGTGGCAATGGGAAACAGGGTGCACAGGGACGGATTTCTTCGTGGCTGGTAAAGACAATGTCCTTCCCTCGGGGAAAGCAGCCCACGTGTTCTGGAGCGGAGGTCTTGGCTAGCGACTGTGGGACCTGCTGCCCCAGCTTGGATGGTTGCAGTGGCGCTTGATCAATGAATTGAATTGCCTGGGGTCCGGGGAGTGGGAAGACAACCCAGAGGGCAGTAAACCCTAGCCTGTGCCTTCAGGGTCTAGTACCTGCCACAGCGCCCCGGCTGGAGCCAGGCTCCTGGTGGGGCTGTAGCCAGGCGGAAGAGGTGGGATGCTGCCCCCTGGCGGTATTGCAGCTGCGGATCCCCACGAGGAGGTTTCATCTCGACATAAATATTTTTCTTTCTTCAGCTGATATGTATCCTTAATTTTAGATTAGTGGTAACTGCACAAATTTAGAGGCACAAAATATGATTGCCCACACCTTATAATCGCATTACCACCTCGCATTACCATCACCTTTCCCCCTCCTCACCACCCTCAACCCGTAGACTAGGTCTCGCCATGTTGCCCAGGCTGGCCTCAAACTCCTGGGCTTAAGTGATATGCCTGCCTTGGCTTCTCAATGTGCTGGGATCAGAGGTGTGAGTCCCCATGGCCAGACAACCACCAACAAGTTTTGATTCAGCAGCACTGGGTCGTGGAGCTAAGGACCCACAAATTTAGAAAAGTTTTTAAATATCATAATTTTTCTGTGAGGAAATAGTATTTGGTATTACATTTTTAGACTCTTTTATAATGTTCTGTTTTTTTCCACTAAGCACAGGACTAAGTAGTAATTGGAAAATCACAGCATAAGTCATATTACTTTTTCTAATACAGAGTCCTTCGCTGTTCTCTAAGCTAAACCTGATCACCTACATTGAGAAAAAGAAAAAGCCCCAGAGTGTGAGGAGACAGGAGATAGTAGCCAATCATCCAAAGAGGTGGGAGTGAATAAGGCAGATGACACGGATGAGATGTCCAAAGGTCAAGGAGAAAGCCAGATCTTAAAGTGTGGTTTGCGAAGTTATGCTCCAATGGAAATCTTTTCTGAGAAGCCCTGATTTCTTTCTCTTGCTTTCATTAGAGACAAACATCTTCTGCCCCATGCTCTTCAATTTTCTAGGACTGGACTTCCACTTCAATGATCATTCATCTAAGTTAAAAAGAAAATCAAACCATTTGCATGGCTTGCAAGTGACTGGAGGACCTGACTGCTTGCTCTTTTATTGCTTTTGAGGACATGGGACCATCTGTGATTTTTAAGGAACTCTATGTTAAACATTTTCTAATTTCCATTTTGAATCTTGTCTAAAATGTGTAAGAGTAGTGGAGATATTGGGATTTGGTTTAGAAATTGCAGAGACACCACATCCAGGTGTCACAAGATTTCTGCTTTATAATTTCATATCCTGTGAAGGTTTCAAATGTGATTCTACGGAAATTCATACTCAATAATTTTATCAGAACACTAAGCATCTGCCCCATATAATAAAACCTAATGATATTTTACTTCAAAATTTTAAGTTTTTGGTATGTATTGAGGCTAAAACTGTAAACACTCTGTGCCATAATTCCTAAACTGTAATATGGTTTAATGTATCTACTTTCTACATTTAAAACATGTACTTTGCCATTGAGTAACTTAGAATATTGCTCAGCATGTATTAAATACCCATTTGTTTCCTGATTTTTAAATAGTTATCATTTTATAATTTTCTCTTGTTTAGTTTGAAGCTTACTAGGAATTTGTCATTGATATGTATGTGTATATATATATATATATATATATATAAACACACACAAGTATATACATAACAACTTATGTAATTGATATATATGTATATGTTTTATATATGTGTATATACACACTTATGTGAATATATGCATGTGTAGATAACATTAATTTTTTGACCAATAAAAATTGCATAATTATGTTTTGACTACATTATAATAATTTGATAGGTATATATATTGTAAAATGTTTAATACAATTAAGTTGATGAAAAATTATGTCAGCCCACATGGTTATGATTTTGCAGTGAGAGCATTTGAGGTCTCCTACTGTTGTAGCAAATTCTAAGCATAAAACACTGTTATTAACTACATTTTAAAGCTATACATTAGACCACCAAAACTTATTTATCTTATAACTGAAAGTTTGTACTCTTTGAACACCTTATCATTTTTTCTACTTCCAGGCCTGGTCTTTACCATTGTACTCTCAGCTTCTGTGAGTTCAGGCTTTTTAAATTCTCAATTTAAGTGAGAACATACACTGTTTGTTTTTCTGTGCCCAACTTATTTTGTGTAGCATAATGTACTCAGGTCAATTCATGTTGTTGAAATAGCAGAATTTCATTCTTTTATATGGGTGAATAATATGTGGTTGTCTATTTATACCACATTTTCCTTATCCATTCATCATCTACAGATAAGTCATTTTTTTAAAAAAAAAATACCCTTGAGAGTTGTGAATAACGCTTCATTGAATACAGGGGTGCAGATTATTTTTGAGATGCTGATTTTATTTTGTTTATAGACAGAAGTGGAATTTCGGGATTGTATGATAGTTCAATTTTTTAAAATAACCTGCATACTAATTTTCATAATGACTCTTCCAATTTACAACTCATTAAGACTGTACAGAAATATTTTGTCACATCCTTGTTAACACTTGTCATATTGCTTTTTTTGATATTAGCCATTCCAACTGCTGTAAAGTGATATCTTTTGATTTGCAATTTTCTCATGAATGGTAGTGTTTAGCATATTTCTACACACCTGTTGGACATTTGAATATGTTTGTAAAAAATATTTAGTCTTGGTCGGTGGAGCCAAGATGGCTAAATAGGAACAGCTCCAGTCTACAGATCCCAGCTTGAGTGACGCAGAAGATGGGTGATTTCTGCATTTCCAACTAAGGTACCAGGCTCATCTCACTGGGGAGTGCTGGTCAGTGGGTACTGGACAGTGGGTACAGTGCGCTACACATAAACCAAAGCAGGGTGAGGCATCGTGTCACCTGGGAAATGCAAGGGGTCACGGAATTCCCTTTCCTAGTCAAAGAAAGGGGAGACAGATGGCACCTGGAAAATTGGGTCATTCCCACCCTAATACTGCACTTTTCCAATGGGCTTCACAAATATCACACCAGGAGATTATATCCTGCACCTGGCTCAGAGGTTCCTATGCCCACAGAACCTCGCTCATTGCTAGCACAGCAGTCTGAGATCAAACTGCAAGGTGGCAGTGAGGCTGTGGGAGGTGTGCCTGCCATTGCTCAAGCTTGAGTAGGTAAACAATGTGGCTGGGAATCTCGAACTGGGTGGAGCCCACCACAGCTCAAGGAGGTCTGCCTGCCTCTGTAGGCTCCCCCTCTGGAGGCAGGGCACAGACAAACAAAAGACAGCAATAACCTCTGCAGATATTAATGTCCCTGTCCCACAGCTTTGAAGAGAGTAGTCATTCTTCTAGCACGCAGCTTAAGATCTGAGAATGGGAAGATTGCCTCTTCAAGTGGGTCCGAGACCCCTGAGTAGCCTAATTGGGAGGCACCCCCCAGTAGGGTTGGACTGACACCTCACACGGCCAGGTACTCCTCTGAGACAAAACTTCCAGGGGAAAGATCAGGCAGCAGCATTTTTGGTTCAACAATATCCGTTTTTCTGCAACTACCACTGCCAATACCCAGGCAAACGGGGTCTGGGGTGGACCTCCAGTAAACTCCAACAGACCTGCAACTGAGGGTCCTGACTGTTAGAAGGAAAACTAACAAACAGAAAGGACATCCACACCAAAAGCCCATCTGTACATCACCATCATCAAAGACCAAAGGTAGATAAAACCACAAAGATGAGGAAAAAAAGAGCAGAAAAACTGGAAACTCTAAAAATCATAGCACCTCTCCTCCTTCAAAGGAACGCAGCTCTTCACCAGCAATGGAACGTAGCTGGATAGAGAATGACTTTGACGAGTTGAGAGAGGAAGACTTCAGAAGATCAAACTACTCCAAGCTAAAGGAGGAAGTTCAAACCAATGGCAAAGAAGATAAAAACTTTGAAAAAAAATTAGACAAATGGATAACTAGAATAACCAATGCAGAGAAGTCCTTAAAGGACCTGATGGAGCTGAAAACCATGACACCAGAACTACGTGATGAATAAACAAGCCTCTGTAACCAACGCGATCAACTGGAAGAAATGGTATCAGCGATAGAAGACGAAATGAATGGAATGAAGTGTGAAGAGAAGTGTAGAGAAAAAAGAATAAAAAGAAATGAACAAAGCCTCCAAGAAATATGGGACTATGTGTAAAGACCAAATCTACGTCTAATTGGTGGACCTGAAGGTGACGGGGAGAATTGAAACAAGTTGCAAAACAATCAGCAGGATATTAGACAGGAGAAATTCCCAAATCAAGCAAGGCAGGCCAACATTCAAATTCAGGAAATACAGAGAACACCACAAAGATACTCCTCGAGAAGTGAACTTTAAGACACAACATTATCAGATTCACCAAAGTTGAAATGAAGGAAAAAATGTTAAGGGCAGCCAGAAAGGTCGGATTACCCACAAACGGAAGCATATCAGACTAACAGCAGATCTGGTAGCAGAAACTCTACAAGAAAGAAGAGAGTGGAGGCCAATGGTCAACATTCTTAAAGAAAAGAATTTGGACCCAGAATGTCATATCCAGCCAAACTAAGCTCCAGAAGTGAAGGAGAAATAAAATCCTTTACAGACAAGCAAATGCTGAGAGATTTTGTCAGCACCAGAAATGCCGTAAAAGAGCTCCTGAAGGAAGCACTAAACATGGAAAGGAACAACCGGTAACAGTCACTGCAAAAACATGCCAAATTGTAAAGACCATCCAGGCTAGGAAGAAACTGCATCAACTAACGAGCAAAATAACCAGCTAACATCATAATGATAGGATCAAGTTCACACTTAACAATACTAACCTTAAATGTAAATGGGCTAAATTCTTGAATTAAAAGGAACAGACTGGCAAATTGGAAAAGAGTGAAGACCCATCAGTGTGCTGTATTCAGGAAACCCATCTCACGTGCAGAGACACACATAGGCTCAAAATAAAGGGATGGAGGAAGATCTAGCAAACAAATGGAAAACAAAAAAGGCAGCGGTTGCAATCCTAGTCTCTGACAAAACAGACTTTAAACCAACAAAGATCAAAAGAGACAAAGAAGGCCATTACATAATGGTAAAGGGATCAATTCAAAAAGAAGAGCTAACTATCCTAAATATATATGCACCCAATACAGGAGCACCCAGATTCATAAAGCAAGTCCTCAGTGACCTATGAAGAGACTTACACTCCCACACAATAATAATGGGAGATTTTAACACCCCATTGTCAACATTAGACAGATCAATGAGACAGAAAGTTAACAAGGATACCTAGGAATTGAACTCAGCTCTGCACCAAGCGGACCTAATAGGCAACTACAGAACTCTCCACCCCAAATCAACAGAATATACATTATTTTCAGCACCACACCACACCTATTCCAAAATTGACCACATACTTGGAAGTAAAGCACTCCTCAGCAAATGTAAAAGAACAGAAATCATAACAAACTGTCTCTCAGACCACAGTGCAATCAACCTAGAACTCAGGATTAAGAAACTCACTCAAAACCGCTCAACTACATGGAAACTGAATAACCTGCTCCTGAATGACTACTGGGTACTTAACGAAATGAAGGCAGAAATAAAGATGTTCTTTGAAACCAACGAGAACCAAGACACAACATACCAGAATCTCTGGGACACCTTCAAAGCAGTGTGTAGAGGGAAATTTATAGCACTAAATTCCCACAAGAGAAAGCAGGAAAGATCTAAAATTGACACCGTAACATCACAATTGAAAGAACTAGAGAAGCAAGAGTAAACACATTCAAAAGCTGGTGGAAGGCAAGAAGTAACTAAAATCAGAGCAGAACTGACGGAAATAGAGACACAAAAAACCCTTCAAAAAATTAATGAATCCAGGAGCTGGTTTTTTGAAAAGATCAACAAAATTGATATACCACTAGCAAGACTAATAAAGAAGAAAAGAGAGAAGAATCAAATAGACGCAAAAAAAAAAAAAAAAATGACAAAGGGGATATCACCACGGATCCCACAGAAATACAAACGAGCATCAGAGAATACTATAAACACCTCCACATAAATAAACTAGAAAATCTAGAGGAAATGGATAAATTCCTGGACACATACACCCTCCCAAGACTAAACCAGGAAGAAGTGGAATCTCTGAATACACCAATAACAGGCTCTGAAATTGAGGCAATAATTAATAGCTTACCAACCAAAAAAAGTCCAGGACCAGATGGATTCAGAGCCGAATTCTACCAGAGGTACAAGGAGGAGCTGGTACCATTCCTTCTGAAATGATTCCAATCAATAAAAAGAGGGAATCCTCCCTAACTCATTTTATGAGGCCAGCATCATCCTGTTACCAAAGCCGGGCAGAGACACAACCAAAAAAGAGAATTTTAGACCAATACCTATGATGAACATTGATGCAAAAATCCTCAATAAAATACTGGCAAACCAAATACAGCAACATGTCAAAAACCTTATCTACCATGATCAAGTTGGCTTCATCCTTGGGGATACAAGGCTGGTTCAACATACGAAAATCAATAAACGAAATCTAGCATATAAACAGAACGAAAGACAAAAACCACTTGATTATCTCAATAGATGCAGAAAAGGCCTTTGAAAAAATTCAACATTTCATGCTATGAACTCTCAATAAATTAGGTATTGATGGGACTTTTCTCAAAATAACAAGAGCTATCTATGACAAACCCACAGCCAATATCATACTGAATGGACAAAAACTGGAAGCATTCCCTTTGAAAACTGGCACAAGACAGGGATGCCCTCTCTCACCACTCCTATTCAACATAGAGTTGGAAGTTCTGGCCAGGGCAATCAGGCAGAAGAAGGGAATAAAAGGCATTCAATTAGGAAAAGAGGAAGTCACACAGTCCCTGTTTTCAGATAACATGATTGTATATCCAGAAAACCCCATCATCTCAGCCCAAAACTTCCTTAAGCTGATAAGCAACTTCAGCAAAGTCTCAGGATACAAAATCGATGTGCAAAAATCACAAGCATTCTTATACACCAATAACAGACAAACAGAGAGCCAAATCATGAGTGAACTCCCATTCACAATTGATTCAAAGAGAATAAAATACCTAGGAATCCAACTTACAAGGGATAGGAAGGACCTCTTCAAGGGGAACTACAAACCACTGCTCAATGAAATAAAATAGGATACAAAGAATGGAAGAACATTCCATGCTCATGGGTAGGAAGAATAAATATTGTGAAAATTGCCATACTGCCCAAGGTAATTTATAGATTCAATGCCATCCCCATCAAGCTAATAGTGACTTTCTTCACAGTATTAGAAAAAACTACTTTAAAGGCCATATGGAACCAAAAAAGAGCCCGCATCACCAAGTCAATCCTAAGCCAAAAGAACAAAGCTGGAGGCATCACACTGCCTGACTTGAAACCATACTACAAGTCTACAGTCACCAAAACAGCATGGTACTTGTACCAAAACAGAGATATACACCAATGGAACAGAATAGAGCCCTCATAATGCCGCATATCTACAACTATCTGATTTTTGACAAACCTGAGAAAAACAAGCAATGGGGAAAGGATTCCCTATTTAACAAATGGTGCTGGGAAAACTAGCTAGACATATGTAGAAAGCTGAAACTTGATCCCTTCCTTACATCTTATACAAAAATTAATTCAAGATGGATTAAAGACTTATATTTTAGACTTAAAACCATAATAACACTAGGGGAAAACCTAGGCAATACCATTCAGGACATAGGCATGGGCAAGGACCTCATGTCTAAAACACCAAAATGAATGACAACAGAGGCCAAAATTCGCAAACAGGATCTAATTAAACCAAAGAGCTTCTGTAGAGCAAAAGAAACCACCATCAGAGTGAACAGACAACCTACAGAATGGGAGAAAATTTTTGCAATCTACTCATCTGACAAAGGGCTAATATCCAGAATCTACAACGAACTCAAACAAATTTACAAGAAAAAAACAAACAACCCATCAAAAATTGGGCGAAGGATATGAACAGACACTTCTCAAAAGAAGATGTGTGTGCATCCAAAAAACAGATGAAAAAATGGTCATCATCACTGGACATCAGAGAAATGCAAATCAAAACCACAATAAGATACCATCTCACGCCAGTTAGAATGGCGATCATTAAAAAGTTAGGAAACAACAGGTGGTGGAGAGGATGTGGAGAAATAGGAACACTTTCACACGCTGGTGAGACTGTAAACTAGTTCAACCATTGTGGAAGGCAGTGTGGCGTTTCCTCAGGGATCTAGAACTAGAAATACATTTTGACCCAGCAATCCCATTACTGGGTATATACTCAAAGGATTGTAAATCATGCTGCTATAAAGACACATGCACACGTATGTTTATTGCAGCATTATTCACAATAGCAAAGACTTGGAACCAACAGAATGTCCAACAATGATACAGTGGGTTAAGAAAATGTGGCACATATACACCATGGAGTACTAGGCAGACATGAAAAACGATGAGTTCATGTCCTTTGTAGGGACATGGATGAATCTGGAAACCAACATTCTCAGCAAACTATCTCAAGGACAAAAAACCAAACACCGCATATTCTCACTCATAGGTGGGAATTGAACAATGAGAACACATGGACAGAGGAAGGGGAACATCACACACTGGGGACTGTTGTGGGGTGGTGGGAGGGGGGAAGGATGGCATTAGGAGATATTCCTAATGCTGAATGACGAGTTAATGGGTGCAGCACAACAACATGGCACATGTATACGTATGTAACAAACTTGCACGTTGTGCACATGTACCCTAAAAGTTAAAGTATAATAATATTAAAAAATAATGTTTAGTCTTTTGCCTATTTTTTAGTTGGGTATTATAATTATTATTGTTTAGTTTCTGATTTGTATGAGTTTCTGCTGTATTTTGAATACTATCCTCTTATCATATATGGTTTGCAAATATTTTATCCAATCTTAAATGTTTTCTTATTTTTTGCTGTGCACAATTGTTTAATACACTGCAGCTTTATGTCTGGTTTTATTGCTATACTTTTGATATCATATTTAAAAAAATTGTCAAGGCCGGTATCATGGAGGCTTTTCATATGCTTTTTTAAAGATTTTCTTTTAAGGATTTATGAATTAAATTTAAGTCAATTTTTGTGTCTGGCGTAAGAAATATGATCAAGTTTTATCATTGTGCTTGTGAGTATCCAGTTTTCCCAGCACTAAGTATTGAAAAGGCTACACTTTTTGTATTGCTTATTCATAGGGCCCTTGTCAAAGATTAACTTTAGATGCATAGTTTTACTTCTGGGCTCTGTATTCTGTTCCATTGGTTTTTGTGTGGGTTCCTATAAACATACCATTCTATTATGTTTACTGTAGTCTTGAAATGAAGTTTTAAATAATAAAGTATAATGTCCCCAGTTTTCGTTTTATTCCTCATGATTGCTTTGGCCTTTCAATATTTCTTATAGTTTTATATACATTGCAGAATTTATTTTCTATTACTGTAAAAAGTGGCACAGGAATTTTGACAGGAAGTTGAATTAATCTACAGATTGCTTTGGATAATATGGCTCTTAGACAATATTCTTCTAATCCATAAATATGCAATATATTTACATTTATTTGTGTTTTTTTAATTTTTTTCATCAATATATTTTATTTTTTATTGTAAAGATCTTTCACCACACTGGTTAAATTTACTGCTGAGAAATCTATTATTTTGTTGCTATTGTAAATGAGATTTTTTTCTTTTTTATTGGTTTGTTGCTAGCATATAGAAACAAAACTGATATTTGTATGTTAATTGTATACTCTGTTTCTTTACTGAGTGCATTTATTAGATGCACTATTTATATACAGATGCGCTAAATGCACTATTTAAATGTATTATTTATGTTTTTTATATATAATATTATGTCATCTACAAACAGTGACGTTATTTCTTCTTTTCAATTTGGATCTTTTAGGTTTTCTTGCTTAATTTTTTGATGTAGGACTTAATTAGTCTATGTTGGACTTCCAGTTCTATGTTAAAATAGAACCGTTAGAATGGTCATAATATAGACTTGCATTGGTGTTTGTGCATTTGAATTAGCAAACACCTCTTTTCATTTTTTTGTTGTTGTTATTTTGTTTTTCAGATGGAGTCTCGCTTTGTCACCCAGGCTGGAGTGCTGTGGCACGATCTTGGCTCACTGCAATCTTCACCTCCTGGGTTCAAGCAATTCTCTGCCTCAGCATCCCGAGTAGCTGGGATTACAGGCGCCAACAACCATGCCTGGCTAATTTTTGTATTTTTAGTAGGGACAGTGTTTCGCCATCTTGTCCAGGCTGGTCTTGAACGCCTGACCTCGGCCTCCCAAAATGCTGGGATTACAGGTTTCGACCACAGTGCCCAGCCACCTCTTTTCATTTTTATAAACTGCTTTTAGTAGGTAAAGATCTTCATCTGTTGGGTCTCAAGGCTGATGAGATCTTTACTGGGTTTGCAGTAAAAAGTCTTGTAGCTGCGTCACAAGGTGGCTGCCGAATCTGAAGTGAGTTTTACTTTTAGTGGGTTTGTTGCCAGGAGCACGTGTGGTTGTGAGTTCTGTCATGTTTTTGGGCAGGCTGGATTGTCTTCAGGGCTTTGTTCTGTGGAGCAGGCACTAGGGCAGGTTCTGCTATATGCTGGGCCTAATAGCAGATGTGTGGGTGAGTGTGGCTCCCACTGAGTACCTAGAACGGTTTCCCCAGTTTATCTACAAACAGTGATTTTTGAACTGTTTTGTGTGAGTCACGAGTATGAAGTCCCCAGCTTTTTTCTTATTCCTCATGATTGGCTTGGCCATTCAGCCTACATTGTAGGCTTACATTTTCTATTACTATAAAAAGTGGGACAGGGATTTTGATAAGGATTTGAGTTAACTTACAGATTGCTTTGGATAATATGACACCTTATTAACCAAAGGGCCTGCCTTCTCAAAATGACACTTTTCGATCTTGGGTTTTAGCAAGGTTTCATAATGCCCTTTATCCCAAAGCTCACTATATTGCCCAGGCTGTTCTTGAACTCCTGGCCTGGCAGTCCTCCCACCTCAGGCTCCTGAATGGAGGAGATTACTGTCATGAGCCACTGTGCCTGCATCTCTCATAAAGTTACTTTGGTTGATGGATGGCTGACTAGTTTTTATTGCTTCAGGAGAATACAAAAGTAGGGACCTCCTATTCCACCACCTTGATAATGTCACTGTCTCCATACATTTCTTCCTAATTTTGTTCTCTTGTATGTTTTTGTGTTATTTTAGGTTCAAATATTAAGACCAATAGGCTAGGACTTATACATTGTGTGAAAAGTAAATTAGATAGCCAGTAGGAACCCTATATATATTATAATGTTCTCCTATAAGATTAAGTTTAGTGCAGGCAAAAAGGGCTCCTTAAAACTTTCATTCACTTTTTCAACCTCTATCCAAACTATAATGTAATTTGTGCCCCAATTTTTATTTTATCAATTACTTTTAACGATATTTCATAAAATTTATATTTTTTCTTTATTTAGAAATGTAAGGCTATTATTTGCTTTTAAAGGCTGTAATACAGCTTTTTTATTTTGTGAAATAATAGCACCAATATTATAAATATTTATAGTGTAAATACTTATTCATTAAAATCTTCCCATTAGAGAATTTTATTAATTATTGTAGTGTATTTCTGTAAAATTGTACTGCCACACACTACAGGGCAATGATTCAAAATGCCTGGTCTTCACAGATGCACAGTCACAGTTGAACATTGTAGTTATTTAGAAAAAATTTTTTCTAGTGTTACATCAATGTTCCAAACAAGATTTTATGGGTAAATATTTCTCCCATTCTAGTTTTGCAATTCCATGTTAATTGTATTTTTATTTTAGGGTAGGTTCATTGACATTGGTTTATAGTATTTTTGGTTTTAACTAAGTATTATTTTGGATGACAATGTGCAGCAACTTTTAATGTATAGTTTATGTCAATGTGCAGTTTAATTACAATATGAATCAGCCATATATTTATTCACAATTCAAGTTTAACAAACTTAATGAAAACTAAGCAAACTAGCATTACATGATAAAGCCCCAATCAGCTATCTTATACTTAAGCAAATTCACCAAAAAATAGTTTGTAGCTTTATTGCTGCTTTTGTTCAAACTATGGTTTATATTCCCTATGACCAAGGAAATTTCTGATATTTTCCTACCACGCTAAAGAAACAGACAAAAAGACAGTGATCATACTTTGAAGTAGCAGTTTGTGTAGAGCCCCAGATATTCCATCTGTAGACCAATATGCTCATATTTCTTTGTTTTAATAAGGCTGTAGCCCAAAACCTTACATTTTTGTGGAAATTGAAGCTTTTCATTTCCATACTAAAGAGAGGACAGCCCCATGATCTAAATCCAAGGGTGATGGCTTAGAGTGAGGACCATTTCTTGTTGACATGGAGATGGTTGAGTTGGTCTACAATAAATCTATGGGAGAGGCAGGTTGTGGTAAGTTGGAAGTGTTGGCTGCCTTCATGGTCTCAAAGTTCCCTGTCAAGTTCACCTCAGCACTGCTGTACTCCTGTTCTGATGTCAGGTTGGGAATGCTTGGCCAGTAGAGGTTCTCCACATGGTCCTCAACTGCCAGTGCTTCCCTGATCCACTGCCTGGCAGAAATGCAATTGTAGCAGAGGAGGCTGGTAAGGGGACAGAAGCCAGAGATGGTAACAGGCCCACTGCCTGGTGGGGGAAGACAGCAGTGGGCTCTCAATCCTAGCTCACATGCCAACTGCCATTCTCATCCCAGCACCCAGTGGTGTCCCCCATAATGTGCACTGCCTGGCATGAGGTAAATGGAGAGCCCAGCTAAGGCCTAAAGTTGAAAAGGGGCTTTCCAGGGTCCCATGTGTGCTGGACATCTCACCAGCCCTGGAAAGAGTCTTTGTCCTTGTGGCCACAGATAGACAATGATGGGAGCCTGCCCACATTTCAGGGCCTTCTGGAGTCTTCACCTGAGAGTTCAGCTCTGGCAACAGAGGACACTTCTGGTGTCCAGAGATTCTCAGTGCCTGGCGGATGTAAAACCGATTGATGGCATCTGTTGGTTTCTGGGAGCACTGCTTGGCCATCCTTATCTGTGGGCCCCAGCCAAGGCACTGCAGAAAGCCTGGTCTCTGGCTAGCATTCTGGACTGTGAGACAGCATGGCTGCAGCTAGCACTGGATGGAGAGAGTACAGTGTGGTGAAGTGGGGATAGTGGGCATTCTGCCACATGGCCTAGGGTTTCTCGTGACTCTGGACTGCCCAGGTGCGGTGAACAGAAGGGAATCAGGGATTGGAGACCATTTCTTGGCCACAGCTCAGGGAGGGAGAACCCAGGCTGAGCCTGGTGATGGTCCTGAGTTGAGGAGATAACCTCGGAGTCCAGGGAGACCAAAGAAGCTCAGATAAACTCTGCAGGGCAGAGTATTCAGGGCATGAAAAGGACAAAGTCACAAAATGAAAACACTCCAGAGTCTTCAGTTAGATACTGATCAGCACATGTATGTGTGTAAACTACAAGTCTGGGGGAAAAAATACCTGAAGGAAACAGAAAGAACAATGCTTGAACCTCCCACGGAACCAGGCATATTTGGTGTTCCCACCAGCAACAGTGGGCAAATCTTATACTTCCCGGACGATTGGATGGAACACTCAGAAAAGAATTGCCTCAGCAGTGTGAAAGATTAGATCTAGGCCGAGGCTGCTAAGGTCCTAAATAACAAGACCTAAAAGAAAACCCTCAAAGAACCAAAATCTTTCCAGATAATTTAACTGCATCTTAGAACATAGCTCAATAATATTTATAGGAACCCAACAATATCCAACACACAATAAGATATATTTCATGTTGTCTGCCATCCAGCTGAAAATTACCAGGCATGTGAAGAAAAAGGAAATGTCTCAATAATGAGAAGAAAACTTGATCAATAGATGCAGAAATTGCAAATAAGATGGAATTAGTAGGCAACAATATTAAAACAGTTATTGTAATGATAACATTCCACAATAAGAAAGTCAAGGGAAGGTACAACATGGAAGTAGAGACATGGAAGACCCAGCTTGAACTTCTAGAGATGAAAAATACAATGTCTGAGATGAAAAATATACTAAATGGCATTTAAAATAGAATAGATGTTATACAAAAAAGGATTAGTCAACTGGAAGATGTAGCAGTAGAAACTATCAAAAATGGAACATGGAGAAAATAATGGAAAAAACTGAACAGAAAATCAGCACCAACAGGACTAATATATGTGTAATTGCAGTTCCTGAAGAAGGTGGGGCGGAGTAGGAGAAAAAATATTTGAAAAAACTGTGGCTGAAAAATTTTAAATTTGAGAAAAACTGTAATCCCAGAGATCTAAGAACCAGTGGACCCTTAGCACAAGAGACATGAGGATGACACACTGAAGCACATCCTAATCAAATTGCCCCAAACCAGTGACAAAGAGAAAATCTGAAAAGTTACCAAAGGGAAAAGGACATTATACAGAGAGGAACAAGGATGAAAATGGGCTGAGCGTGGTGGCTCACACCTGTAATCCCAGCACTTTGGGAGGCTGAGGCAGGATGATCACTTTAGCCCAGGAGTTCAAGACCAGCCTGGGCAACATGGGAAAACCCCGTCTCTACTAAACACACAAAAATTAGCAGGGCATGGTGACATGCATCTGTAACCCCAGCTACTCAGGAGGCTGAGGCAGCGAGAATCGCTTGACCCTGTGAGGCAGAGGTTGCAGTGAGCTGAGATGGTGCCATTGCACTCCAGCCTGGGCAACAGAGCGAGATTCTGTCTCAAAAAAAAAAAAAAAAAAAAGATGGCAGATTCTGGTTAGAAACAACACAATGGCAGATGTGTTGGCGCATGCCTGTTATCCCAGCACTTTGGGAGGCCAAGGCAGGATGATCACTTGAGCCCAGGAGTTCTAGACCAGCCTGGGCAATATGGCAAAACCTGGCCTCTATATAAAATGAAAAAATTAGCTGGCTGTGGTGGCGCATGCCTTTAGTCCCAGCTACTTGGGAGGCTGGGGCGAGAGGATTGCTTGAAACCAGGAAGTAAAAGTTTCAGTGAGCTGAAATCATGACACTGCGCTGCAGCCTGGGTGACAGAGTGAGACCCTGTCTCAAAAAAAAAAAAAAAAAACAGAAACAATGCAAACCAAAGGATTGTAGAGTGACTTCTATAAAATTCTTAAGGATAAAACGATTGTCAGTATAGAATTCTACACCCAGCAAAAATATCTTTCAAAGATGATAGTGCAGTAAAGACTTTCAGACATTGAAAAGCTTGAAGAATACATTACCAGCAAGTCCTCACTGCAAGGAATATTAAAGGAAATCCTTCAGGCAGAGGGAAAGTGAAACCAGATAGAAGTCTAGATGTACACCAAAGAATGTAGAGCACCTGAGATGGCAAATGTTTGAGCAAAAATACAACATTAAAAAGCATTTTTTTCTTTATTATTATTATTATTATTATACTTTAGGCTCTATGGTACATGTGCGCAACGTGCAGGTAAGTTACATATGTATACATGTGCCATGCTGGTGCGCTGCACCCACCAACTCGTCATCTAGCATTAGGCATATCTCCCAATGCTATCCCTCCCCCCTCCCCCCACCCCACAACAGTCCCCGAAGTGTGATGTTCCCCTTCCAGTGACCATGTGTTCTCATTGTTCAATTCCCACCTATGAGTGAGAATATGCGGTGTTTGGTTTTTTGTTCTTGCTATAGTTTACTGAGAATGATGATTTCCAATTTCATCCATGTCCCTACAAAGGACATGAACTCATCATTTTTGATGGCTGCATAGTATTCCATGGTGTATAAGTGCCACATTTTCTTAATCCAGACTACCATTGTTGGACATTTGGGTTGGTTCCAAGTCTTTGCTATTGTGAATAATGCTGCAATAAACATACCTGTGCGTGTGTCTTTATAGGAGCATGATTTATAGTCCTTTGGGTATATACCCAGTAATGGGTTGGCTGGGTCAAATGGAATTTCTAGTTCTAGGTCCTTGAGGAATCGCCACACTGACTTCCACAAGGGTTGAACTAGTTTACAGTCCCACCAACAGTGTAAAAGTGTTCCTATTTCTCCACATCCTCTCCAGCATCTGTTGTTTCCTGACTTTTTAATCATTGCCATTCTAACTGGTGTGAGATGGTATCTCATTGTGGTTTTGATTTGCATTTCTCTGATGGCCAGTGATGGTGAGCATTTTTTCATGTGTTTTTTGGCTGCATAAATGTCTTCTTTTGAGAAGTGTCTGTTCATGTCCTTCGCCCACTTTTTGATGGGGTTGTTTGTTTTTTTCTTGTAAATTTGTTGGGGTTCATTGTAGATTCTGGATATTAGCCCTTTGTCAGATGAGTAGGTTGCAAAAATTTTCTCCCATTTTGTAGGTTGCCTGTTCAAAAAAATAAATAAATAAAATAAAAAATAAAAAGCTTTTTTAAAAGATAATTGACTGTCTAAGGCAAAAATGATAACAAATTAATGTGAGTTTACAGGACATATAGAAGTAAAATGCATGAAAACAATAACACAAAACCCAAAAAGAGGGAAATGAATGGGCACTGTTTTAAGGTTCTTATCCGCTATGTGAAGTGGTATAATGTAGATAGCAGCCAATGCTAAGTTAAAAACATATACTGTATTAGTCAGTTCTTGAACAGTTATAAAGAAATGTCTGACACTTCTCAAAATAAGACATTTATGCAGCAAAAAATCACATGGAAAAATGCTCATCATCACTGGCCATCAGAGAAATGCAAATCAAAACCACAATGAGATACCATCTCACACCAGTTAGAATGGAGATCATTAAAAAGTCAGGAAACAACAGGCGCTGGAGAGGATGTGGAGAAATAGGAACACTTTTACACTGTTGGTGGGACTGTAAACTAGCTCAACCATTGTGGAAATCAGGGTGGCAATTCTTCTAGAAATACCATTTGACCCAGCCATCCCGTTACTGGGTGTATACCCAAAGGATTATAAATCATGCTGCTATAAAGACACATGCACACTTATGTTTATTGCCATGCTATTCCCAATAGCAAAGACTTGGAGTCAACACAAATGTCCAACAATGATAGACTGGATTAAGAAAATGTGGCACATATACACCATGGAATACTATGCAGCCATAAAAAATGTTGAGTTCATGTCTTTTGTAGAGACATGGATAAAGCTGGAAACCATCATTCTGAGCAAACTATCACAAGGATAAAAAAGGAAACTCCACGTTCTCACTCATAGGTAGGAATTGAACAATGAGAACACATGGACACAGGAAGGGGGACATCACACACCGGGGACTCTTGTGGGTTGGGGGAAGGGGGGAGTAATGGCATTAGGAAACATACCTAATGCTAAATGACGAGTTAATGGGTGCAGCACACCAACATGACACATGTATTCATATGTAACAGACTTGCACATTGTGCACATGTACCCTAAAACTTAAAGTATAATAATAATTTAAAAAAATAATAAATAAACTAAAAAAAAAAGAGATGTCTGAGACTGGGGCTGGGCATGGTGGTTTATGCCTGTAATCCCAGCACTTTGGGAGGCTGAGGCAGGTGTATTATGAATTCAAGAGATTGAGACCATCCTGGCCAACATGGTGAAACCCTGTCTCTACTAAAAATACAAAAAATATTAGGTGGGCTTGGTGGCATATGCCTGTAGTTCCAGCTAAGCCACTTGGGAGGCTGAGGCAGCAGAATCACTTGAACCAGGGAGGCAGAGGTTGCAGTGAGCCAAGATCGCACCACTGCACTGCAGCCTGGGCGACAGAGTGAGACTACGTCTCAAAAAAAAAAAAAAAAGTCTGAGACTGGGAAATTTATGATGAAAAGAGGTTTAATTGGCTCACAGTTCTGCAGGCTGTACAGGAAACGTGATTCTGTCATCTGCTTGGCTTCTGGGGAGGCCTCAGGGAGCTTACAATCATGACAGAAGGCAAAGGGGAAGCGGGCGCATCTTATGTGACTGGAGCAGGAGGAAGAGAGAGAGGAGGAGTTGCCACACACTATTAAACAACCAGATCTTGTGAGAACTCACTTGCTATGTGGTACCAAGCGGGGATGGTGTTAAACCATGAGAAACTGGCTCCATGATGCAATCACATCCCTGCAGTCCCCACGTTTGGCATTGGGGATTAGATTTCCACATGAGATTTGGGTAGGGACGCAGATCCAAACCATATGATATACCATAAACCATAGAGTAATGATTAAAGCTCAAAACCAAACCAAGCAAAAATAGTTATATGTAAAAGGCCAACAAAGAAGATTAAATGAAATAAAAATACTCAACAGATTCAAAAGAAGTCAGAGAAAGAGGAAAAGGACAACAAACTACAGATGGGACGAATAGAAAGCAAACAGGAAGATTACCAATTAAAACAAACTCTCCGGCATTCCACCAGTTGCGTGTGGTTATTTAGCAACTCTCTACCTGTGACAACAATACCTGTCACACAGGGTAGTCATCAGAACTTGCCACATGTGATATGGAAACCCTGCCTTTTGCAGACCTGCAATCATTATACATTAGCTCGTAATGTTGGTAGGAGAGACACAGGTCTCTGTATTGGTCATGCTGAGAGCTCCCTTCTCATTGCTCTGTTTTCCTCCTACTTTGATCCCTTCCTGTACTTCCACGCCCCACACCATCTAGTTGGAGAAGATTCTCAGCCTCCCAGTCTGCAAATGTTCAATGTCCATGAACCAAATAGCCAACAAATGTATTTCTGTACGTTTATCTGCTACCCAGGGATCCAGGAGAAATGCTTTCCTTCCTGCAAGAAGTCCGTGGTTGCTGATGCCAAGAATGTGCTCTCTCTGTCCTCTTCTCTTTTGTGATCTGCATATTCTCAGCTGTTCTGCATTTCTGGGAAGACTTTACACAGGGACAACTATGAGTTTTTGTAAGAAGATGAGAAGTCACCACTTTGGGAACCATCCATTAGACGTTCCAATATTGCTGCAGACAGGGACTCTAGCACGTTCTCTTCTTCTCTGACACCCACCCCTTCCCCCATTGGCCACAGCAACTTGGGTTTGCTCTTCAGTTATGTCAGTACCTACCCCTGGGGAACTGTGAATTGTTTTACACCCTATCTAATAACACAGTGTGTCCTTATACAAAGTAAGTATTCAATATACATCTATTGAAGGGATTTCATCACAGTTAAATCTGTGGAGAGTTCAGCAGATAAGTGAGTTGCTCAAGATGGTCAGAGGCTCTCTTATTCCATTTGGGCTACCGTAACAAAATACCTTAGCCTAGGGGGCTTATAAGCAGCAGAAATATATGTCTCATAGGTCTGGATGCTGGCAAGTGGAAGGTCAAGGTAGTGGCAGATTGGGTGTCTGTTGAGGGCCTGTTCCTTATGGAGGGCACCTCCTAGTTGTGTCCTCACATGGTGGAAGGAGAGAACAAGCTCCCTTGGTTCCCTTTTACAAGGCCACTTATCCCATTCATGGGGTCTTTGCTTTCATGATTAAATCACTTCCTAAAGTCTTTGCCTCCTAATTCAAACCTAACCTATCAGGGGTTAGGTTTCAACACTCGGATTTTAGGGGTACAAAAACATTGACTATAGCAAAGACATAGATGTACTTGGGTCTGGGACCTTCTGGGTCCAGCTCCATTATGGCACCCACACTGCCCATGGTCTCCCACATGATGTAATTCTGTCCTGTGACATTGTGCCCATGAGGCAGGGATGCAGTAGAGGCCTCTGCAGACATGGCTTGTTCTTGGGACTTCGGCCTGGCTTTGTGCTGCCAGCCTGGAAGAATCCACCAGCTGCCCACTCTCATGCCTGATTCAGGTTCGTGGGTCCCTCCAGGCACATGTCAGATAGCACACTCAATTTTTTAGTTGCCCCACCTCCATGGGTTCCCTTCTGAACTCAGGGACCATGGAGGGAGCTGGGAGTCTCTGTTTTTAGTTGATGCTCTTGTCTCCTATTTGGGAACAACGCCCAGGCAAGGGAATCTCTTTCCTACTGTTTTCTAAGAACATCAGGGGCTTCCTCCAAAATCTTCACCTACTCCCTCCACTAATCCCTTCTCCCTCAGGGACACAGGGCACAAGCCCAATTCCTGTGTGAAGATCCTGCCACAGAGTGGCTCTTTGGTTTTCTGCAGGCATCCAGACAAGAAGCTAAAGGTGAATGCACTCCGGAATCCAGGAGCACTGGCGATTTTCTCACCTTAGCTCAGAGAGCATCCCCACAGATACCCCTCGCCCCACCCCGGGCCCCCTGAATCCATACCATAAAATGTATGTCAGTTTGTTCAAATAAGGACCCAGCTGAGTATTTAATCCCTATTTAAAGATGATGTTTATTTTATTTTAGAGTTGAAATTAATCAGCCTTAGGATACAGAATTAGATAAGGCTGGGATTTAGCTCCTCTGGAATAATTCATTTCACATCAAGCCTTCTTAACTCTTTGGCTGCAGAGGGAAAGTGTCTGTGTCTTTCTCTGCAGAGTTTCCCAGGGCTGGCCAGGTGAACAGACATGCTCCCTCCTCCCCGTCCTGCCAGCCAGGGCATGGTGTGTGCTTATGATGCATGGAGTTAGGATACTAGCCTTTTCATCACAACAGTCTTAAATCCTCACACAGGGAAATAGAGATAATATACAAGTAGGAAAAAAAAAGAAAAATAAGCAGTCTTGAATTCTGCTACCTAAAGATAACCATTGTTACCATGTAGGCAAGCTTCCTTTCATGCTGTGCCAATTGTTTAAAAAATATGGCTCAATATTACAAACACACAGAACTATGTAGAGGATAATGACATCAAATTTTCATGTACCTCCCAGTTAAAATTCAAACGTGGTAGTTTTGGATGCATTTGCTCCAGAGTTTAAGGGAAGAAAACTACGGATTCAGCCTTGTTTATGCTGACTCTCGAGTTATATGTCCCTTTTCTAGTCCATTTACCGCCTCCTTCCCCACTATCCTGAAGTCAATGTGTGTCTTTGCATCCATGTTTAATACCTAGTGTGCCTGTCCATGAAGAATAGATAGTGCTCTTTGGTCTGTTTTTGCAATTTTATACAAATATCAGTCCGTACGTACTCTCCTGAAAGTTGCTTTTCCCTTCAACAATGTCTTCCAGATGAATCTAGAATTCTGCATTTCTCATGAGGAGAGGACGAGCGACCCCCCCTGCAACCCCCACCCCAAGGTGATGCTGATGTTCTGGTCCAAGGCCTGCACACAACCTGGTGAGGCTTGGAGTCTTGGGACAGGTCTGTTGTCAGCCCTTCCTTCCTAGGAAGCACAGCCAGATGACCTTGGGGCTGGAGACCTCACTAGGCCCCTCGCCAGCAGTGCGCACATCCGTCTTCACTCATCTTCATCAATATTTGTTATCACACTTTCTGATATTGTCTGTGGATTTTGCTGTGCAGCTGAATGCCTGCCTTGTTTTTCCCAGCCTTTCGGGTCTCCTCCTCTGTGAATTGCTCCTGTCGCATATGTCTGTTGGGTTTTGGCTTCTCCTTCCTGACTTGTAAGTGCTTTTTTTTTTTTTTTTTTAGATGGTGTTTTGCACTTGATGCCTAGGTGGGAGTGCAATTTCATGATTGCAACTCACCACGACTTCTGCCTCCTGGGTTCAATTGATTCTCCTGCCTCAGCCTACTGAGTAGCTGGGATTACAGGTAAGTGCCACCACGCCCGGCTAATTTTGTATTTTTAGTAGAGACAGGGTTTCTTCACGTTGGTCAGACTGGTCTCGAACTCCCGACCTCAGGTGATTCACCCGCCTCAGCTTCCCAAAGTGCTGGGATTACAGGCATGACCCACCATGTCTGGCCAATTTTGATTTTAATGATCTGGATATCAATGCTTTTTTGGCCAAATACCTTACAAATATGTTTTCCCTTTTGGTGCACTGTATTAGTCCATTTTCACACTGCCAATAAAGAGATACCCCAGACTGGGAAGAAAAAGAGGTTTAATTGGACTTACAGTTCCACATGACTGAAGAGGCCTCAGAATCATGGTGGGAGGTGAAAGGCACTTCTTACATGGTGGTGGCCAGAGAAAAATGAGGATGATGCAAAAGTGGAACCCCCTGATAAAACTGTCAGTTCTCATGAGACTTAATCACTACCAGGAGAACAGTATGGGGGAGCCGCCCCCATGATTCCAATTATCTCCCACCAGGTCCCTCACACGACACAGGAGAATTATGGGAGGACAATTCAAGATGAGATTTGGGTGGGGACACACAGCCAAACCATATCATGCACTGTCTTTGTCTTTTAACTTTATTCATTGCCTCTTTTGTCACATCAAAGCTTCTACATTTAATACGATTGAATTTATCAGTAATTTCTTTTATGGTATCTGTGTTTTGTGTCATATTAAAAAAGCTTTTCTCTGCTTAGTGTCATAAAATCTGTCCTCTGTTTTCTTCTAAAAATTGGAAATCTGCTTTTCACGTTTTGTTTTATTTCCTTTGTTCTTTGATTCATAGGGATATGAGGTAGAAATCTCTATTAGTTAACTCTCCTTTTGTAACAAATAACCCCACAACTCAGAGGCCTACGACCATAGGTCACCATTTCTCACTCATGGGCATGGGTTTCTTGGGAGGTTTCAGCTCGAACTGTGGTGGCTGAGCTGGATCTGCTCCAAGTGTCTCTGATCCTCCTGGGTTTGGGGCCTGCCAGGGTGCCTTATTCTCATAGCAATGGCAGGAGTGCAAAGAACAAAGGGAAATGTGAAGGTCTCTTATCTCACCACCCAGGCTGAGAATGGGCAGACTACCACTTTACCACATCCACTGGCCAAAGTGAATCACGTAGCCAAACCAGAAGTCAAGGGCAGGAAGTTTACGTATGAATCCCATCTCCACGTGCTATGATTTCCTGGGCTTTCAACTTCTTAAGGCTGAATTGTTTTATTCTCACCTCCTCAGACTGCAGAAAACACATTTTCTCCAGGACTCGTTGAGCCATAGGGCAGCATGATTGTAGTTGATAAGGACTAGACGGAACTCAAGTCTCCAGCCTCTGTGCAGTGGGCAGGTGCCATTTGGCCACTGAGGCCACTTCCTTCCCCTTGTCCCCATTTAGGTCCTCTGTTCTGCTCCAATCTCCCTGTCATTCTTCCCAGGCCTTCCAGGCATCAGCCTCTTAATAGTTCCTGGCTTTGTTCCCTCTCTATCATGTGAGGGTTTCCATCTTTATTTGGTGTAGGAGGACTGGACTGAGTCAACTCAGCCTGTCACGTCCCCACTTTCAGCACCTGGGTACCCCTGAGTGCTCAGCATAAGTGGTGTCCCTTGGTGCCTCCCTCCATGGCATGTTCTGAAGGCATAGGAGCTGGACTGATATTCGGGACACCTAAACCTTTGTTCCACTTCAGCCATGACAACTTCATTGGTCTAGGCAAATCATGGCAGCTCTCTATGCCTCATTTATTTATTCCTCACACAATGGAATGACATAACCCTCAGTGCTTACCTAAAGGAGGATAAATGATTCCCCTGCCTTCTCCCCATTTCTGCATTTGCCAGAGCAACAGATTTTTGTGTCTGGACAAAAATATAGGGAAGGAAGAGCAGGTAAGCTTTGAGCACAAAGAGGGCGTTTAGGGATTTCACTTAAGGAAAGAAAGCCAGGGGGCAGAGAGGGGTGGTGGAGCATGATCTTGGGCCAGTGGTGAAGAACCAATGAAGTGCAATTGCATGGGTTAAGTTGTGTAGCAGCCTGGGTTCCATCAAGAGATAGAAACCACATAGTGGGTCTAAAGGGGAAGTGTAGTATAAAAGATTGCAACTATGATAAAAGAGTCACGGTAAGACATAAAGCAACTCTGCCTTGTGCCCTAGTGCAGAGGGAGGTACCCAAGGAAGTACAGATTTGAAAGGTGTTTGGACGTCATAAAATATGGTTCAGCCACCACATAAGAGACGTTTGTGGATTTGTGCAGGCTGGAGCTCGTCAGCAGCTTTTGCACAAGCACTAGGCCACCCACTGGAGTGTAGGTGAGGGAGCCTGCTGTCAGCCACTGGTGCAGGTGAGGGAGCCAGCTGTGAGCTGCTGGAATGCAGGGGAGGGAGCTGGCCATGAACCGCTGTTGTACAGGGGAGGGAGCAGGCCATGAGCCATTGTGGCAGATGAGGGAGCTGGCCACGAGCCACTGGAGTGCAGGTGAGGGAGCTGGCCGTGAACCGCTGGTGCACGGATGCATGGCGGGAGTCTGGCTGCCTTTGTAGGGAAGGAAGCCTCCAGAATGCGTGAGTCCCGCAGGGTCTGGCAGAAGAAATGGCAGCTTTTTGTGCACCCTCTAGAATACAGGTCACTGTGTGCAGATTGCACAAGGGGTACTAGAGGGGGTCTGGGAAAATTTCAGGAACTTTCTGATCTCATGGTCCCTGCTGCGTTTTGGTTTCCATGTCAAGATATTGCAAGCCAAGGCTACAAGGTGGCTGAGGGACCATGCCTAGGTCTGTGGTTGGGGCTTGAATATGATCAAGGCCCAGCCAGAGAGCTCCTGACACCTGCAGTCTCTCCATCCTCTACCTAGATGCCTGCAGAATGTTCATTTCCAGAGGGTATATTTAACGGTGTTTCCCAGTTTATCACAGTGCACTTATTGAAACGTGCACTAGGAGCTGGGAGGCAACAGACTGAAAACTGACACTGGAGACGCTGGCTCATAGCAACGAAGAGAAGCTGAAAAGGAGTGGGAAGGAACTAACTGTAATTTTACATTAATGATCTGCATCTTTGTTTCGATGGTTTGGGGCAACCGAAATGACTATTCTTTCTACCTTGCTAGTTCAGACACAGCCTGAGACTTTTTTTTTTTTTTTTTGAGATGAAGTCTCACTCTGTCACTCAGGCTGGGGTGCAGTGGCCTGGTCTCGGCTCATTGAAATCTCCGCCTCCCAGGTCCAAGTGATTCTTCTGCCTCAGTTCCAGAGTAGCTGGGGCTAACAGGCACCCACCACAATGACCGGCAAACTTTCGTATTATTGGTAGAGATAGGGTTTCTCCATGTTGGTCAGACTGGTCTTCAACTCCTGACATCAGGATATCTGCCCGCCTATGCCTCCCAAAATGCTGAGATTACAGATGTGAGCCACTGTGCCCGGCCACCTGAGACATTTTGGGCAACAGCTGTGACAGAAGAAATGTGTATCCCTTCCGGGCAGGGGATTTAAGAAGTGGTTCATAGCTGATTGTGTTTTCTTTGCTCTGTTTCTGGAACTGTGGGAGCATCTTCTGGGATAAGGTCTATCTGTTTGAGTCTCTGAATGACTACGACCACCAGAGCCCCCTTGTTGACCCGTGATGGATGTGAAATTAATTGAGAAGTCAAGGCCTGGTACGGTGGCTCACACCTGTAATCCCAGAACCTTGAGAGGCTGAGGTGGGCAGATCATAAAGTCAGGTAATCAAGACCATCTTGACTAAGACGGTGAAATCCGGTCTCTACTAAAAATACAAAAAAATTAGCCAGGTGTGGTGGCAGGCGCCTGTAGCCCCAGCTACTCAGGAGGCTGAGGCAGGAGAATCTCTTGAACTCAGGAGGTGGAGGTTGAAGTGAGCTGAGATTGCACCACTGAACTCCAGCACGGGCGACACAGCGAGACTCCATCCACCGCACCGCACCCCCTGAAAAAAAAAAGAAAAGAAGTCAATTTTGCTGTTGAAGCCACTGAGGTTTGGGGGCTTTTTTGTCACACTGCGTCACCTGTCCTGACGAATGCATGACTCATTTCATCCTTGCCACAGCCCCTGAGAGAAGGGGCTTCATCCTCATTTCACAAATGAAGAGTCAAGTCTCAGAGAGGTTAGGAGCATGAGCAAGGTCACACAGTGAGGGGTGGAGCTTGGATTTGAATCCAGGTCTGTCTAACCTCAAAGACTGAAGTGGGGATGAAAATAAGTTGCCATTGTTGTTTGCCTGTCACCCAGGTGATGTAACTCTTGTCTAGGCTCTGCCTACGGGGGCTTTGTGACATATCTCTGCACTGATCACCTAGGTGATGGGACTGTTTTCTAGGCTCTTCTATCCTTGGATTGTAACCTTGCAGGATCTTGGACTCATATCCTTTCAGGGATCATAGAAGTGAACACATCAAAGCTGCCATGATAAAGTTGTGGAAAAGTGGGCAATATTGCCAAATGCAAAATATCTGGGCTATATTTTGGTCGGAGATAACCATTTGAGATTCCTGGAAGTTAGGGAATATGGAGGTCAACTCCCATAGGGATGTCGTATAAGACTCCAATTCCTAAGTCAATGATCTCAACACTGTGGATCAGCACTCTCCCTGTAATGGGACATCTTCACCCATTTTGTGCTGCTATAACAGAATACCATGGACTAGAGAATCTATAAAGAAAATAAATTTATTTCTTAGAGTTCCAGAGGCTAGGAAGTCCAAGGATGAGGGCTCTGCATCTGGTGAGGGCCTTCTTGCTGTGTTATCTCATGGCTGAAGGCAGCTGGGCAAGACTTTGAGAAAGAAAGAGAGCAAAAGGGGCTGAACTTGCTTTTTATACAAGCCCACTCCCAAGGTAACTAACCTACCTCCAAGATAACTAACCTATTCCTGAGATAGTGACATTAATCCATGCATGGGGACAGAATCTCATAAACCAATCACTCTTATTAGGGCCCACGTCTCAACACTGTCACATAGAGGATTAAGTTTCCAACAATTGAGCTCTGGGGGACAAATGCAGACCTTACATGGGGGATTGATGAGTATATGGGAGGGACCAGTCATGAATATTTTGGCTGAGAGTTGTGTTTGGGAGCTGAAGCCATGCTCCATCATGGCAGGGCACACATAGACCTTTGAATGCTCTGAGGAATGAATATTGAACAGTGTAACTCACGGCAGAAGGTGGAATATTTAAAAAGCAGAACTGCCTGGGTCAACTAAAAGAGTGAACAAACAGCCTGTAGCCTGTGGCTGGCTCCTCTTCTCTTCCCATCTCCACCTTTCACCTTTCTCTCTTTCCCTCCCTCCCTCTCATTCTCCCTTCCTTCTGTTCCTCATTCCTTCCTTTCTTCCTTCCTCTGCCTTCTTCTTTCTCTCCCCCCCTGCTTCCTTGTTTCTTTCCTTCTTTCCGTTTCCCTGTTTCTCTCCCTCCTTCCTTCTTTCTCTCTCATTTCCCTCTCTCTTTCTTTCTCTCTCTCTCCATCTTTCTCTTCCTCCATCCTTCCTTCTCTCATTCTTTCCTTCCTTCTCTCTTTCCTTCTTTACCCCCTTCTTTCCTTCCTTTCTTCCTTCCTCCTTCCTGCCTTCCTTTCTTCTCTCTTTCTTTGACTGATGTGTTCTGAGCCCAAGCACCCTGTGGGATAGTAAGTGGTACCAAAATTGACTCAATAATCAAGAAGAAATAGAAAACATAAGAAGTACTATAACATGAAGAACATAAAACCTCTAGTAAAATAAAATCTTTCACAAAGGAAGGACAAGGCCCAGATGATTGTATGAGCAAATTTTACAGACTTTCAAAGAATGGATCATTCTAATTATGATGCCCCAAACAACTGTAGCTAGGAATATTAATGCTTGATTTTTCAAGAGCTTCATTTCCTAAAATCTGTAGGATCAAAGGTAGATTGGCATGTGTTGGAAATTCTCAAATGTTGTGCAGTTCCTTGGAGTCTTAGCATTAAAAAAGAAAGTCCTTGCTTGCATTAACTTTGAATTTTGTAATAGTTACCAGTTAATAGAGATACTCTATGAATTTATGTACATTCTGATTTTATAGGAATGGAGGCATATCAGACAATTGACACTGCACCCAGATTTTTTACTTTGTAACATATCTTGGACATCATTTTTGAGCATCCTTTTACAATTTATTTTTTCAAATAGCTGCATAGTATTCTATCATATGAATAACCATAATTTCAATAAACAGTAAGGTGATAATCATTAATGTGATTGATAAACATTAAGGTGATTTCTAGACTTTTGTTAATTAAAAAGATGGTATAATACTTTCTCCCATTCATACATAATTCCAGGCATCATGAGTATGTCTGTAGGGTAAATTTCTGGAAAGGAAATTGCTGAATCAGAGGGTATTTCCATTTATAATTTTGTTATATATTGTTTAATCACAATTGATATAGTTTGTACTAATTTATAATCCCAGTAACAAGATGTGAGTAACACTTCAAACTCCACAAATTCACTGCCAGTGCTTGAAGTCTTGATGCATATTGCCAGCCTTCCTTCAAGTAAAATTCTATAAATGGCAGATGTTACATTTCCAGATAGCTTTGTGGTAATCAAAAAAGAATTGATTTATTAGCAATTTGTGTATCACATTGAGACAAAATACATTTGTAATAAATATCATTATTGTTACGTACTTAAAACATCCCATGTATTGCAAAATCATACTTTAGATGGGGCCAAGCTGGCCGATTAGAAGCAGCTGTGGCCCGTGGCTTTCACAAAGAGCAATGAAAACTGTGAGTGAATTCAGCACCTTCAATTGAGGTATTCAGGTTCTTGCATTGGGACTGACTAGGCAGACAGCTCGACCCACAGAGAGTCAGGAAAAGAAAGTGAGTCAATGATCCACCCAGGTGTGGCACGGAGCTAGCTGAGCCCTCACTCGCAGGCAAGGGAGGCTAAGAGTAATTGTGTGACTCTGCCTGGGAAACCACGCTTCTGCAATGGATCTTTGTAACCTGCAAATCAGGAAGTCCCTTCATGAGCTCAGCCACCATGGCCTCGGGTCTGAAGCAAAGAGCTGTGTGGAGTCTCAGCAGCATGCTTGCTGGCTTACTGGGGCATGCATGGAAACCCAGGAATTTTGTATACTCTGCCCTGAGAATTCCAGCAAAGCGGGAGATACATCTGTGCATTCCCTTAGGAAGGGGACTGAATCCAGGGAGCCAGGTGACATCATTCTGAGGCCCCACTCCCACAGCACCTCACAAGACCCATTGGCTTGGAATCCCAGCTGGCCAGTCGCAGCAGGATGGAGAAAGCCAGAGGTGGACCGAGTTTGCAGGGGGAGAGGCAGCTGCTCTATCTTTGGTTTGAGTTGACCTCTCTAGCCTGCTGGCACCAGGGAACAGGAAGAGTCCCCTATAATATAGTACAGCTGTTGTGACTGATCGTGGCCAGGCTGCTTCTTTAAGTGAGACCAAAATCCATCCCTCCTCACTGGACAGGGCCTCCCCATAGAATTTTAGCAACTCCAGCCAGAGTTCTATGGACAGAACTCTAATTTTTCCCTGGGATGAAGTCCACAGGGAGAGGGGTAGCTGCTGTCTCTCCAGTTCAGCCAACTGAACTTTTCCAGCCTGCTGGCTCTGGAGAGTCCTGGGGGTCAGAACAACACACCTGCTCTGCCAAAGTTCAGCCAGACTGCTTCTTTAAGAAGTCCCTGATCCTGTTCCTTCCTCCTGACTGGGTGAGACCTCCCAACCGGGGTCTCCAGACACCTCCTACAGGAGGGTTCCAGCTGACATCAAGTCAGTATTCCCTTGGACTGGTGCTCCCAGAGGAAGGAACAGGTTGCCATCTTTGCTGTTTTACAGCCTTCACTGGTGATACCTCCAGGTGCAGGAGAGACTGATGTGACTAGGGTCCACAGTGGACCCCCAAAAATCACAGCAGCCCTAGCCCTAGGGAAGAGAGGTCTGACTGTTAAAAACAAACAGAAAACAACAACAACAACATCAACAAAACGACCCCATGAAAAACTCTGTACAAAGTCAGCAACGTCAAAGACCAAAGGTAGATAAGCCCACAAAGATGAGAAAGCATCAACACAAAAACGCTGAAAACTCAAAAAGGCAGAATGCCTCTTCTCCTCTAAATGACAACAACACCTCCCAAGCAAGGGCACAGAACTGACCCGAGGCTGAGATGGCTGAATTTACAAAAGTAGGCTTTAGGAAGTGGGTAATAACAAACTTCTCTGAGCTGAGGGAGCGCGTTCTAACTTAATGCAAGTAGCTAAAAATCATAAAAGAACACAGTAGCTGATAACCAGAATATTCAGTTTAGAGAGGAACATAACTGACATGATGGAGCTGAAAAACACAACATGAGAACTTCACAACACAACCACAACTATCACTCACAGAATAGGCCAAGTGGAGGAAAGAATCTCAGAGCTTCAAAACTATCTGTCTGATATAAGACAGGAAGAGAAGAATAGAGAAAGAAGAATAAAAAAGAACAACAAAACCTTCAAGAAATATGAGATTATGTAAAAAGACTGAACTTAAGACTGATAAGGGTAACTTGACCCACCATGATCAAGACGGCTTCATCCCTGGGATACAAAGTCGGTTCAACAAAGGCAAATCTATAAATGTAATTCATCACATAAACAGAACTAAACACAAAAACAACACGGTTATCTCAATAGATGCAGAAAAGGCCTTCAATAAAATTCAAAATCCCTTCATGTTAAAAACTCTCAATAAGCTAGGTATTGAAAGATCACTACTCAAAATAATAAGAGCCATATATGACAGACCCACAGCCAATATCATACTGAGTGAGCAAAAGCTGGAAGCGTTCCCCTTGAAAACTGACACAAGAAAAGGATGGCCTCTCTCACCACTCCTATTCAACGTAGTACTGGAATTTCTGGCCAGGGCAATCAGGCAAGAGAAAGAAATAAAGGTATTTAAATAGGAAGAGATGAAGTCAAATTATCTTTGTTTGCAGATGGCATGATCCTATATCTAGAAAACCCAATCATCTCAGACCAAGAGGTTCTTAAGCTGATAAACCACATCAACAGAATCTCAGGATACAAAATCAGTGTGCAAAAATTGCTAGTATTCCTATAAACAAACAATAGGCAAGTAGAGAGCCAAATCGTGAATGAAATTCATTCACAATCGCTACAAAAAGAATAAAACACATAGGAATACAGCTAACAAGAGAAGTGAAGAACCTCTTCAAGGAGGACTAGAAACCACTGCTCAGAGAAATCAGATAGGACACAAACAAATGGAGAAGCATTCCATGATCATAGATAGGGAAGAATTCATTCCTGAAAATGTCCATACTGCCCAAAGTAATTTATAAAAGAATTCAATGCTATTCCCATTAAACTACCAATGAAATTCTTCACAGAATTAGAAGAAAGTATTTTTAAATTCTCATGAACCAAAAAAGAGCCCAAATAGCCAAGGCAATTCTAAGCAAAAAGAACAAAGCTGGAAGCATTACACTACCCAACTTCAAACTACACTATAATGCTACAGTAACCAAAACAGCATGGCACTGGTACAAAAACAACCAATGAAACAGAATAGAGAACTCTGAAATAAGACCATACACATACAACTATCTGATCTTTGACAAATCTGACAAACACAAGCAATGGGGAAATGATTCCTTATTTAATAAATCATGTTGGGAAAACTGGCTAGCTATATGCAGAAACTGAAACTGGACTTCTTCCTTATACCTTAGACAAAAAATAACTCAAGTTGGAATAAAGACTTAAACATAGACCTAAAACCATAAAAACCATTGAAGAAAACCTAGGCAATACCATTCAGGACATAGGCATGGTCAAAGACTTTGTGACTAAAACACCAAAAGCAATGGCAACAAAAGCCCAAATTGACAAATGGGATCTAATTAAACTAAAGAGCTTTTGCACAGCAAAATAAACTATCATCAGAGTGAACAGACAACCTACAGATTGGGAAAATATTTTTGCAATCTATCTGTCTGACAAAGGGCTAATATCCAGAATCTACAAAGAACTTAAACAAATTTACCAAGAAAAAAATGCCCCATCAAAAAGTGGCCAAAGGAAACAAGCAGACACTTCTCAAAAGAAGACAGTTTTGTGGCCAACAAACATGAAAAAAAGCTCATCATCACTGGTCATTAGATGAATGCAAATCCAAACCACAATGAGATACCATCTCACGCCAGTTAGAATGGCGATTGTTAAAGTCAGGAAACAGCAGATGCTGATGAGACTGTGGAGAAACAGGAATGCTTTTACACTGTTGGTAGGAGTGTAAATTAATTCAGTCATTGTGGAAGACAGTGTGAAAATTCCTCAAAGATGTAGAACCATAAATACCATTGACCCAGCAATCCCATTATAGGGTATATACCGAAAGCATTAGAAATTATTATAGTATAAAGACACATGCACTTTATGCTTATGTCAGCACTGCATATTTATTTCAGCGCTATTCACAATAGCAAAGACTTGGAACCAACCCAAATGCCCATTAATGATAAACTGGATAAAGAAAATGTGGCACATATACACCATGGAATACTATGCATTTATGTCTTTTCCAGGGACATGGATGAAGCTGGAAACCATCATTCTCAGCAAACTAACACAAGAAAAGAAAACCAGGCCAGGAGCACTGACTCATGCCTGTAGTCTCCGAACTTTGGGAGGCTGAGGAGGTGAGTTTGAGATCAGCCTGATCAACATGGAGAAGCCCCGTCTCTACTAAAAATACAAACAATTAGCCAAGCATGTTGGCACAATACCTGTAATCATAGCTACTTGGGAGGCTGAGGCAGGAGAATCGCTGGAACCCAGGATGCAGAGGCTGGGTTGAGCCGAGATCATGCCATTACATTCCAACCTGGGCAACAAGAGTGAAACATTGTCTCAAAAAAAAGAGAGAGAGACAGAGGGAAAGAAAAAGAAAAAAGAAAAGGAAACCAAACACTGCATTTTCCCACTCATAAATCGGAATTGAACAATGAGGACACATGGACACAGGGAGGGGAACATCACACACTGGGGCCTGTCATGGGGTGGGAGGCTAGAGGAGGAATAGCGTTAAGAGAAATACCTATGTAGATGACGGGTTGATAGGTGCAGCAAACCACCATGGCACTTGTATAACTATGTAACAAACCTGCATGGTCTGCCAATATATCACAGAACATAAAGTACAACAAAGAAAACTTTACATAAATACATAAAGTCTAGAACAGCTAATACATTATAATGAAAAGTCAACAATAATCTCAGCTCAAAGAGAACATCATAAAATTATGAAGAGCTCTCAACAAATCTCTAAATTTATGTCCTCATAAGATTACATTTCTATTTCTTCTTGAATAATTTCCCCATTTTAGCTATGATTTGGTGATAGTAAGATGGTAATTCTGAAGAGAAAATTCTCCTAACCCTTCATTGAGAAAATTCTGCCTCATTTCACCACACACCTGAGTCTTAAGCAGTCACTTCTAAAGTAGCTGAATAATAGATCCTCACCCAGCTGAGTCTATGAGTTGAATCCATGTACGTGAGATAAGGCCCCCAAGGAGAGGTAATAAGCTGGGAATGCCATCAGTTCATCTTTCTTCAGGCCTATATTTGTCATTGTCACTTGTAGTAGCAGGACAGCCCTGGCATTGGGATTTGTAGTAACAGAGAGTATTGAAGGGAAAACAGAACTTCCCTAATTTTTGGAAAAAAGCAGATTGGAAGCAGATGAGTTCCAACGTTTTCCATGTGTGAGGCCATTGTCCCAGGTAGTCTTGCTCAGCACATTTCTTGTCAGCAAAACAGAAGTCAAACGATATTTCTACCTTCCAAGAGAATAGAATATAATGTCAGATTTTCTCATGGATTCCCACAAGTTCAAGAAACTTTCATGGCCTTATTTAACTGCTTCAGCATTTCAACTAAAAAATTGTCTTTCAAATACACAGGAATATGTTTGGAAAAATTTTAACCAGAAAAAGTTGGAATTCTAAAGTAAAAAATTCATGAGGCCATAAAAATTTTTACATCTTTTAATTTATATGTCAACTGGGGAAAGAAAAACATTCTTTGAAGTTTCCGTTTATACCATTAAAGACTTATTCTTTATTTCAGCAATACAGGGTGACTTATTCAGGTTGAATCTTGAAGGTAAACTTTAACTTAATTTTAAGTTCTGGCTAATTTTTAAGCATTTCTCAGTCACCTACCATGATTTCATCTCAGAAACCAAAATCTCAATTTCATTTAGACCTTTGAAATATTAAAACAAAAGGTTAAATGCTTCAAAATAATATTCATGTAGAGACTTACATAGGTGGACCAGGAATCTCCAGGTATTACAAAGTTTATGAGAACATAACAAATGTTGATACACACACTTAATTCTGAAATAAAAACTTACAACAAATAAAATTAACAAATCAAGAAAATTTTGTAGGTTACACATTTTATGTCTAAAAATATAGGTATGAAACACTCAAGGATGGATAAAAGAAGAAATCACAATAGAAAATAGAAAACATCTAGAGACAAATTAAAAACATGAAATCCCAAAAGTTAAGAAATACATCAAAAACAGTACCATAAGGGAAAAATTTATAGCTATAAGTGATTATAAAAAATAAGATACCGAATCAACAACTTTACTCCTAAGGAACTAAAAACAGAGGGAAAAAGAGGGACTATTAAAGAGGGACAACTAAAAGCTAGCAAAATTAAAAAAATGATAAAGATAACAGTGGAAACAAGTGAAATAGAGAATAGAAAAACAATATCAAAACTCAACAAAACCTAGTTTTTTCTCTGCAGAAGATCAAAACTGACAAAATTTTATCTAGATTGACTAACAAAAAAAGGCAATATTCAAATTATTAAACTCAAAAATAAAATGAGTATATTACTAACAAATTTTTGGAGTAAAAAAGGGATGTAGGAGAGTACCATAAGGAACTATACATTAAAAAATTGAATAGTCTAAATAAAATGAACAAATTCCTAGAAACAAAAAACCTACTAAGACTGAATCAGAAAAGTTGAATAAACCTAAACCTATTCAGCAAGGAGATTCAGCAGGAAGATTGCATCAGTAATCAAAAACCCAGCAACAAAGAAAAGCCTGGAGCAGAGGGCTTCACTGTTGAATTCTACCCAATGTTTAAAGCAGAATTAACACCACTTTTTCAGAACTTTGAAGACGAGATAATTTTTTCTAACTTATTCTATAAGTCCAATATTACCCTGACACCAAGCCAGACAAAGGCACCATAAGAAAACTACAAACATCCCTTATAAATGCTGATGCAAAAATCCTCAACGAAATACCAGCAACTCAAACTTAGCAGTACATTAAAAGGATTATACACTATGAATGAGTATAATTGACTCCTGAAATAAAAGTATGTTCCAACACATGAAAATCAGCATAATATCACATTAACATAAAGAAGGAAAAAATCCTCATGTCATCATCTTAATCAAAGAAGAAAAATCATTTGTCAAAATTTAACCCACATTCATGATAAAATATAAACTATAAAAAGAAAGAAAACACCTTAACATAATGCTATACAAAAAACAAAACAAAATAAAAAAACACAGGTAACATGGTGAAAGACTGAAAGCTTTTACCCTAAGAGCAAAAACAAGGATGACTGGTTTTACTACTTCTATTTAATATAGTACTGAAGGTTCTGGTTAGTTAAAACAGTAAGGTGAGTAAAATAATTAAAGATATTCCAATTTTTTAAAAAAGTAAAATTATCTGTTTGCAGATGACATAACTTTATATATTAAAAATCTTTTAGTTTCTGTGAAATAAACTGTCAGATGCAATAAATAAAATTCAGCAAAGCTGCATGATACAAAATAATACACAAAAATCAGTTGTATTTCTACAATAACAATAAACTATCTGAAGAATAAATCAAGACAACAGTATCCTGTATGATAGCATCAAAAGAATAAAATACTGAGAAACCCATTTAACCAAGGAAATGAAAAACCTGTGCAACAAAAACTATAAACATGGCATGAAAGTATTAAAGATGACACAAATAAATGAAAAGACATCATGTGTTTATGGACTGGAAGACAAAATCTTGTCAAGGTGCCATTGTTATCTATAGTCTTCTACAGATTCAATAAAATCACTACAAAAATTCCAATATTTGTAAAAATAGAAAAACCTATTCTAAAATTCAGATGAAATCTCGAAAAACCCCAAGCGGCCAAATCAATCTTAAAAACTAACAAAGTTAGAGGACTAACACCTCCTGGTTTCAAACTTCAGTAAGCAAAACAATGCTGTAACAGCATAGAGACGGACACAAAGACGAATGCAATAAAAATAAAGAAAAAAATATATAGTCACGATTTTTAACAAGGGTGTCAACACTGTTCAATGGGGAAAGGACGATACTTTTTTAAATGGTGTTAAAAACAGATATTTACATCTATCTATCTATATATTTATATGTATATATATACATATCCCAAATTAGCTTTTTGTCTGTCATGTACGTTGCAGATATATTTTCCCAGTCTGTTGACTTTTGACTTTGAGGAAGTTTTCTCTCATACAAAATTTTAATTTTTATGGAGTCAAATACAACCTTGGCGCCGATCTGGTTCCCGTACTGCCCGGCCTGCGTGAGCACGTTTTCCCTCATGGCCAAGGCGGGATTAGAGCGGCAGGAGAAACGCGAGTAGGTGGAGCAGACGCACAGCTACCCAGCCCGCCCTCCATCAACGCTGAAATAGCCCCGCACCCACCTCCCTCAGCCTTGGATTTGGCTCCCAGAATAAGCAAAAGCTTTACTTCCACACAGGTGTACCCACCTGTTCCCTTGGCGTTGAACGTCTGTTGGAGAGCTCAGCTGTCCTGCTGTGGTCCTTTCCACGTTGGGGAAAGCTGGTCAGCTGGAGAACTTCCTCCCACATCTTTAGTAAGACTAAATCCCTAGCTGAGCTGAAACTGAATTTTCCTCCCATGTGGGAGGAGAAGACTCTTGTTTCCATATTCACAGAGTGCCTTTGCACCTGTCATAGATTGATGACGTATTGTTGTAATTGATGAGTCTTTTCATCTATTAGGAGATCTATGCTTAGGAAAGGTCTTCCGAATGTTAACTTAACAGGATTTAATTATAAGTTTTACTTTGGAGCAGTCCAAACCCGCAGTAAGCTATGGGTGTTAGAGATAGTCAGGCGTCTGATTTAGCTGGAGTCTTCTTTAGAGTAGCATTAGCCCTTTCACCTTTTCGGAGGACTGCACTCTGCACACAGAGTGAAGGTAATATTGGATTCTTAAAGCTGAGGATAGGTGTTGGGATACACCTGCTGTGAAAGACAGGCCATTGCCACTTTGCAGGCTTTTAGATTACCCAAACTGAGGAGTTATTTCTTCTGGTAAACATTTTTCAGATGGGGTGGGGAATGCCTCGATCTAACCAGTGAAGTTATCAGTAAGCATTAGCAAATATTTGAATCTCCTGCAGAAAGGTATCTGAGTAAATTAGAGTTGCCAGTTCTTACCTGAATAGGTTCCTCAATTTTGCACAGGTTTACCTGGAGAAGGAGAAAATTGCTGGCCGTTTGGGTTATGTCAGGCACAGAGATCACAGGGCTGAATCACCTGTTTTGGTGTCTTGAAAAGATTTACCCCTACAAACAAATGAGACATTAACAGAAACCAAGAATCCCTTCGAGGGTGAAAAGAATCATGAAAGTGCTGAATTATATTCCTATGATTGGTACTTGGCATTAGCAATTTATTACCATCATTCAGCCAGCCAGAGGGGCCCTGGACTGAAGTGCAAACCCTGGCCCATTTTTGTTCTTCTTCAGAGTGTTCTGGCCCAGTTCTATGTATGCTGTCCAGCACGCCCATCAGCTTCAGTGGCCCTTTCAGTGCAGGGGCCTTGGCTGTGGCATCTACAAGGGCATTTCCTTTTACATGGTCAGTCTCTCTTTTGATGTCCTCTGCAATTAATTATAGTCACTTTTTGGCAGCAAAGCAGCATTCTAACAAGCTCAAAATTTGAATGATATTGTATGGAAAAGCCCTTGGGGGTCAGGAGTCCCTACCCATTCCAAATTGCAGCATAAACGTGAAGCACTAAAAAGTCATACTTGGAATCAGTGTAAATGATAACTTTTAAATCCTTTCCCAACTGCAGGGGCTGAGTAAGTTCAATTAACTCAGCTTTTTGAGCTGAGGTCGAGGCCAGCAAAGCTTGTGCCTACTACTAATAGCATATCTACCCCTCCCGTTTTCCTGATGCATAAAACAACTTACATCTGTTAACCAATCTTCCTTGGGATGGTCAAGGGGCTCATCCTTCTTAAGTCTGGCCTGCTAGAATAAGTTTGTTTCATAACCTGTGACATGCTTTGACTGTGTCCCGAGTCAAATCTTATCTTGAATTGTAGCTCCCATAATTCCTATATATCATGGGAGGGACCTAGTGGGAGGTAATCAAATCGGGGGATGGGTCTTTCCCATGCTGTTCTCGTGACAGTGAATAAGCCTCATGAGATCTGATGGTTTATTTATTTATTTTTTAGACATAGTCTTGCTCTGTTGCTGAGCTGGAGTGCATTATCATGACCTTGGCTCACTGCAACCTCTGACTCCTGGGTTCAAGCGATTCTCCTGCCTCAGCCTCCCGAGTAGCTGGGATTACAGGCGACTACCACCATACCTGTCTAATTTTTGTACTTTTAGTATAGATGGGGTTTCACCATGTTTGTCAGGCTGGCCTCGATCTCCTCACCTCAGATCATCCACTGCATTGGCCTCCCAAAGTGCTGGGATTACAGCTCATGGTTTTATAAAGGGGAGTTTCCCTACACAAGCCCTTTTGCCTGCTGCCATGTAAGAGATGTGACATGGCTCCTCATTTGCCTTCTGCCATGAGTGTGAGGCTTCCCTGACCATGTGGAACTGTAAGTCAATTAAACCTCTTTTCTTTATAAATTACCCAGCCTCAGATATGTCTTTATTAGCAGCATGACAACAGACTAATACAACCTGTATGCCAGAAAGGCTAGAAGCACCTGTGGACTCTGGCAGATAAGTAGCTGGGTTTATGATTTGGCAGGCTTTAAGGATTATGTCTGGAATGTCTAGCAATAAGGCCTGATACTTTCGTAAATGTTCTCTTATTATCCACTGCTGCCCTTTAGCTTCTAGGACCACCTTCCCTTGGTGTGGAGTCAAAAACCTGTAGGTGCTGTTCTAATGTTAATTTATTAGCTTTGCCTGCTAGAAAAGTGGTAGCAGCAATAGCTCTAAGACATCAAGGCCACCCTGAGTCCACCTGGTCTATCTGCTTAGAAAATTAGGCTACTGTCCTTGGAATGTCCCCCAGTTTTGGGACAAGATTACCGAAGGCCTATGCCTTGCTTTTTGGTCACATAAAAACACATGGTTCATCCAACTTGGGGACTCCCATGGCTGCAGCAGAGCCCAATTTCTCCTTGAGAGTATTGAAGGTTTGCTTGCAGTTCTCATTACATTCTAGGAGCTCTAAATCTTTCCTTTAGTGTATCATATAAAGGCTTGGCTACATGCCCAAATCTGGGCACCCATAAGCAGCAGTATCCAGCCGTCTTCTAAAAAAGCCCACAGTCATTTTTTGGACAGGGACTCTTGGGTGACTAAAATAACTTTTTTATCTTCTAGGGATGTTGTTCAGTACCAGAGGTTAAGACAGATTCGAAATATTTAAGTCTTTCAGTCAAAATCTGAGCTCTGTGTGGTAATGCCCTATATCTGCAAGTTCCCAGGAAATTTACCAAGTTAACATTATTATTATGAGTCTTCTTTAGTTGCGCTAGCAATGAGCAAGTCACCTACATACTGAATAATTGTGTCCCTTTCCAATTGTAGATTTTTAAGTCCTTAGCTAGAGCATTTTCAAATAAGTGGGGGCTATCTCAGAACCCTTCAGAGATGACTGTCCAGGTTAGTTTTGAGGCTAAATGCATATCTGGATCAGTCCATTCAAAGGCAAACATATTATGAATTTGGATGCATTGAGATCCAGAAAAGTGCATCTTTCAGATTTAGGAATGTAAACCAGCTTGCATCCCCTGGAACTTGGTAAGCATTGGGGACAATGAGGTGTATGGAGACAACTGCATTTCTTAATGCTCTAAGGGTTCTGGCAAATCTGTACTTGCCATTAGGCTTTTTATCTGGTAACATGAGAGTATTGTAAGGAGACTCTCACTGCCTTAATAACTCATATGGCAAGAATTTGGCAATAAGGGGTTGAATTTCCCCTCATGCTTCTTGCCTTAAAATGTATTGTCTCTTCTGAGGTCGAGGAGAACTAGGCTGAAGTTGGATTTGAATGGGTGAGGTGTTTAGTGCGTTTCCCAGAGCCTGTGTGGCCCAAACCTCAAGATTTACTTGAGACAACACCTCAGATGGTAATTGTGACAGCTCATTCTTAACTTCTTTCTTCCCCTGAGGGGTCAGGAACAAAAGTAACAGTTTATATGCTTTATGATCTGTGAAGGTGACAATGACTTGGTCCCCTGAGTCAATAAACCTCTCCCCAGTAAGAGGTCAGGCAATCAGACATTACTAAAAAGGCAGGCGAGAAACCTAGAGGCTCTGGAGGACAACTTAGAAGATACAAGAAGGAGTGTTTTGGGGCTTGTCCATAATGAGAAGACAGGAGCCCATTGTATTAAATCAGGATAGAGTAATCTGCTCCCACACATAATACGAAGTTAATACTCCTACTTGCTACTTCAAGAGTCATCTGAGGCTCCTCCATCTCTCAATAGCTAGTAGTCCAATGGAAGCGGAGATAGGAAATATCAGGCCCTGCCACTTTTGAGTCTGCTGGGCTCTGATGATGGCTCCTTTGCAAGCACAGTGCATTCCTTCGGCAGTGGCTGACCTTCCTACAGAAGACACATTGATTTATATCCAAGGTGCAGTGGCCCAGAGGGACAGACTGGGACTTTCACCTTCTCACTTCCTCTGTGAGGGCCAGGGGTTAAGGGGCTGCCTGTGAAGTGGTGGAGAGCACAAGGCTGCAGCTAGAAGCTGGGCGTCTTGGAAGATTTGCTTTATTTTTTGTTTTCTTTGCCCAATTCCTGCGATGGAAAACTGCAAAATCCAAGTCTAAAATCTGATCCATGGGAGTTTGGAAGCCTACGGCTGCTTTTGGCAGCTTCCTGCAGATATCAGAAGGAGACCGCACTATAAATTAAACTCCTGGCAATGCCTGTCCCTTTTTGGAGTCAGGGTCAGTGTTAGTGTATTCCCTCAAGGTCTAAATTATCCACCTTTGTAATAAGGCAAGTTTTCATCTTTTCCCTGAGTAATTTTCCAGACTTTATAAAAACTAAAAAGCTGTATCACACTTTTTTATTATTCCTTCACAGAGTCAAACGATCATAATTTTTTCTCTATATATCCCACTTTCTTCCTAATTCATTTGTTTTTTCTAGATTCTAGTTCTTTTGGGTCCTAGTAAGGCACTGCTGTGCCTCCTACTTGATAGGTGTCAGGCCCCTGGTTGCAGGCTGCCACCCTATTAGCATGTGCTCTAGCCACTCCCATAATGCACTGCTTTTCTACCATGCAGCAGATAAAGATAAATATATGCAAATCCTTCCTGGTCAGATCATACTTCAAGGTTAGCCTTTTAAATTTGTCTATGAATTTTCCCAGAACCTCTGAAAACTGTTTTAGTTTTTCCTTGTATATGGCTACTTCAGATATAGAAAAGTGTACATATACCTATATATTGTGGGGAAAAGAAAGATAGATCAGACTGTTACTGTGTCTATGTAGAAATAAGTAGACATAAGACACTCCATTTTGTTCTGTACTAAGAAAAATTCTTCTGCCTTGAGATGCTGTTAATCTGTAAACTTAGCCCCAACCCTGTGCTCACAGAAACATGTGCTGTGTCGACTCAAGGTTTAATGGATTTAAGGATATGCAGGTTGTGCTTTGTTAAACAAATGCTTGAAGGCAACATGCTTGTTAAAAGTCATCACCACTCACTATTCTCAAGTACCCAGGGACAAAAAACACTGCGGAAGACCACAGGGACCACTGCCTAGGAAAGCCAGGTATTGTCCAATGTTTCCCCCCATGTGTTAGTCTGAAATATGACCTCATGGGAAGGGAAGGACCTGACCATCCTCCAGCTCGACACCTGTAAATGGTCTGTGCTGAGGAGGATTAGTAAAAGAGGAAAGCCTCTTTGCAGTTGAGATAAGACAAAACCATCTGTCTCCTGCTCGTCCCTGGTCAATGGAATGTCTCAGTGTAAAACCCAGTTGTATATTCCATCTACTGAGATAGGAGAAAGCTGCCTTAGGGCTGGAGGTGATACTGGAGGCAATACTGCTCTTTAAGGAATTGAGATATTTATGTATATGCACATCAAAAGCACAGCACTTTTTTCTTTACCTTGTTTATGATGCAGAGACATTTGTTCACATGTTTTCCTGCTGGCCCTCTCTCCACTGTTACCCTATTGTCCTGCCACATCCCCCTCTCTGAGAAATGCCTGATAATGATCTATAAATACTAAGGAAACTCAGAGACTAGTGCCGGCGCGGGTCCTCCGTATGCTGAGCACTGGTCCCCTGGACCCACTTCTTCTCTGTACTTTGTCTCCGTGTCTCTTTTCACAAGTCTCTCGTTCCACCTGATGAGAAACGCCCACAGGTGTGGAGAGACAGGCCACTCCTTCAACATAGTGTCCCTATTATCATTTGTCACTTCCCAGAGAGGGCAAACATTCAACATTGCCAGCTGATAAGAGGCCCCACTGCATGTTGTTCTGGTGAAGCTCGGGTGTTTCGAGAGTGGGGTATGTACGTAAGACAGAACTCAAAGGGCAGGGAGAAGATGATGACTGGACACTAGATAACCCTGGAAAACTAGAAGAAATTAATAACATGTTGCACACCTCACTAGAATTGGAAGGAGTCTGACTATGTTCTTATGGGGTTCTTGGACTGGCAGGGGGAGTTCAGCCCCAGCTAAGAAAAGCCTAATATTAAGAGTAACTTGCATTAAAAGGGTAATCAATTATGTGCCATCCCTATTTTGTCTTTTCCTCCATCAAACATATAGAAGCCCATTTTAATTTTTATCCTGACCAAGCATCAGAGAAGCCTGTATATAATGTATTTCCTCCCTCTTAGTTTCTCTTCTATAAAACCAATGAAGCTGCAAAATAGGAGTTAGATAAAACAGGGGAAATGGGAAGGCTGTAACTTGTATATTGTAATGAATTAGTCCACTTTTCTTTTTTTTATATACTTTAAGTTTTAGTGTACATGTGCACAATGTGCAGGTTAGTTACATACGTATACATGTGCCATGCTGGTGTGCTGCACCTGTATTCCACTCCGCTCCACTCCAATCCATTCCATTCCACTCCTTTCTATCAACAGGACCTCCCTCTGTCAAACAGGCTGCAGTGCAGTGGCACAATCTCAGAACAAATTTCTCTATTCCATTCCATTCCATTCCGTTCCTTTCCATTCTCTTCCTTTCCGTTCCATTCCACTCCACTCCTCTCCACTGTATTCCATTACAGCCGTTTCCATTCCACTCCATTCCACTCCTCTCCACTCCACTGCACACCACTCCACTCCATTCCACTCCATCCCATTCCATTCCACTCCATTCCACTGCACTCCACTCCAACCCACTCCACTCCAGTTCATTCCATTCCATTCCATCCCATTCCATTCCTCTCCATTCCGCTCCACTCCACTTCACTCCACTCCACTCCAGTCCACTTCTTTCCATTCCATTCCATTCCATCCGATTCCATTGCTCTCCATACCACTCCACTCCATTTCACTCCACTCCACTCCAGTCCAATCCTTTCCATTCCATTCCATTTCATTTCATTTCATTTCATTCCATTCCATTCCATTCCATTCCACTGCATTCCATACCATTGCTTTCTTTCGAGAGTGTCTCACTCTGTCACACAGCCTGTAGTGCAGTGGCACAATCTCAGCTCCCATTACATTATTCCAATCCTTTCTATTTCATTCCATTCAATTCCATTCCATTCCACTGCATTCCATTCCATTGCATTCGATTTCATTCCATTCCTTTCAATTACATTCCTTACCATTCCATTGCATTCCATTCCACTCTACTCTGCTTCACTCCACTAAACTCCATTCCATTCAATTCCATTCCACACTACTCCATTCCACTCCACTCCACTCCATACGATTCCAATCCATTCCATTCCATTTCATTTCATTGCATTGCTCTCCATTCCATTCCACTCCACACCATTTCATTCCACTCCACCCCAATCCATTCCACTCCACTCCACTACATTCCAGTCCACTCCACTTCATTCCATTCCATTCCACCCCACTCCATTCTACTCCACTCCACTCCATTCCCCTCCATCCATTTCCATTCCGCTCCGTTCCACTGCAGTCCACTTCACCCCACTCCACTCCACTCCATTTCACTCCACTCCACTCCAGTCTACTCCATTCCATTCAATTAAATTCCATTCCATTCCACTGAATTCCATTCCATTCCTTTCTTTCGAGAGTAGCTCACTCTGTCACCAGCCTAGAGCGCAGTGGCACAATCTCAGCTTGCATTCCATTCCGTTCCATTCTGTTCTGTTCCATTGTTTTCTGATCTTTTCTGCTTCGCACCACTCTGCTCCCCTCCCATCCACTCAATTCTATTCCATTCCATTCCATTTCATTTCATTTCATTCCATTCCATTCCATTCCATTCCACTCAATTCCATTCTGCTCCACTCCATTCCATTCCATTCCATTCTATTCCATTCCATTCCACTCCTTTCTTTCAAAAGGATCTCCCTCTGTCACACAGGATGTAGCACAGTGGCACAATGTCAGCACACATTTCACCATTCCATTCCATTCCTTTCAGTTATTTTCCCTTCCATTCTGTGCCGTTCCACTCTGTTCCACTCCAATCCACTCCACTCCACTACAATTCGTTACATCCGATTCCATTCCACTGCATTACACTCCTCTCCACTCCACTGCACTGCACTCCACCCCATTCCACTCGATCCCATTTCATTCCACTAAATTCCACAGCACTACACTCCACCCCATTCCACTCCACTTCTTTCCATTCCATTCCATCCCATTCCATTCCTATCCGTTCAACAACACTGCACTGCACTCCACAGCAGTCCACTCCATTTCATTCCGTTCAATTCCATTTCACTGCATCCCATTCCAATACTTTCTTTCGAGAGAATCTGACTCTGTCACCCAGCCTGTGGCGCAGTGGCATAATCTGAGCACACATTTCATTATGCCATTCCTTTCCATTCAATTCCATTCCATTCCAATCCATTCAATTTCATTCAATTCAATTCAATTCCATTCCATTCTACTGCATTCCATTCTATTCCTTTCTTTCCAGAGTATCTCAATCTGTCACCCAGCCTGAATTGCAGTGGCACAATCTCAGCTCACATTCCATTCCATTCCATTCCATTTTGTTCCATTCTGTTTTGCTCCGCGCCTCTCCACTCCACTCCAAACCGCTCCCCTCCATTCTATTGCATTCCATTCCATTCCATTCCATTAAACTCAATTCCACTCCGTTCCACTCCAATTCATTCCATTCCATTCCATTCCATTCCAGTCCTTTCTTTTGAAAGGATCTCCATCTGTCAAACAGGCTGCAGCGCAGTGGCACAATCTCAGCACACATTTCTCCATAAAGTTCTGTTCCACTCCGTCTGTTCCGTTCTGATACATTCCATTCCGTTCTGTTCCACTCCGTTCCACTCCACTCCACTCCACTCCACAACTTTCCATTACATCCTATTCCATTCCACTCCATTCCACTCCCCTCCACTCCACTGCACGCCACTCCATTCCACTCCATTCACCTGCACTCCACTCCATCCCACTCCACTCCACTTAATTCCGTTCCATTCGATCTCATTCCACTCCTCTCCATTCCACTACACTCCACTTCACTCCAAACCACTCCAATCCACAAAATTCCGTTTCATTTCATTCCATTCCATTCCATTCCACTGCATTCCGCTCCATTGCTTTCTTTCGTTAGTATCTCAAACTGTCACCCAACCTGGAGCACAATGGCACAATCTCAGCTCACATTTCATTATGCCATTCCATTCCATTCCGTTCCGTTCTGTTCCAATCCATTGCATTCCATTCCTTTCCGTTCCATTCCACTGCATTCCAATTCACACAATTCCTTTCCATTGCATTTCATTCCATTCCTTTCTTTTGAAAGTTTCTCACTCTGTCACCCAGCATGGAGCACAGTGGCACAATCTCAGCTCACCTTTCTTTATGCCATTCCATTCCATTCCATTCCACCACATTCCTTTCCATTCCATTCCACTGCATTTCTTTCCATTCCATTCCATTCCATTCCATTCCACTACATTACATTACATTCCCTTCTTTCGACAGTATCTCACTCTGTCACCCAGCCTGCAGTGCAGTGGCACAATCTCAGCTCACATTCCACTCCGTTCTGTTCCATTCCTAAACGTTACATTCCGTTCTGTTCTGTTCCGCTCCACTCCACTCCAATCTGCTCCATTCCATTCCATTCCATTCCACTCCACTCCGTTGCATTATATCCCATTCCATTCCACTCCATTCCACTCCAATGCACTACACCCCACTCCACTCCAATCCACTTCACTGGATTCAATTCCATTCCCTCCATTCCATTCTGCCCCATTACATTCAACTCCATTCCACCCTACTCCATTCCATTCCACTCCACTCCACTCCACTCCATTCCACTCCACTCCATTCTATTCCATTCCATTCCATTCCACTCCACTACATTCCACTCCACTCTACTCGACTCCACTCTAATCCACTCCATTCCATTCCATTCCACTCCACTCGATTCCATTCCATTCCATTCCACTCCGTTCCATGCCACTCTATTCCATTCCACTCCACTGCACTCCACTCCAATCTACTCCACTCCGTTATACTCCACTCCATTCCATTTCATTCCATTCCATTCAATACCAGTCCTCTGCACTCCACTCCAATCAATTACATTCCACTTCAGTGCACTCCACTCCACTCCACTACTTTCCACTCCACTCCATTCCATTCCACTCAACTCCCCTCCAATCCACCACACTCAATTCACCTCCAGTCCACTCCATTCCACTCCATTCCATTCCATACCACTTCACTCCACTCCACTCCATTCTATTCCCTTCTATTCCATTCCATTCCATTCCATTTAATTCCATTCCTTTCTATTTCAATCCACTCCACTCGACTCCACTCTGATCTACTCCATTCCCCTCCACTCCACTCCATTCCATTCCACTCCACTCCTCTCCATTCCAATTCATTCCATTCTATTCCATTCCACTCCACTCCACTCCATTACAATCCACACCATTCCACTCCACTCCTTTGCATTCCACTCCACTCCACATCACTCCACTACAGTCCTTTCCATTTCACTCTATTCAACTTCACTCCACTCCATTCCACTACGCTCCAATCCATTCCATTTCTTTCCACTGCTATCCACTCCACTTTATTCCATTCCACTCCACAGCTCTCCATTCCACTCCACTCCACTCCATTCCACTTCTCTCCACTCCTCTCCACTCCAATCCACTCCATTCCTCTCCATTCCATTCCACTCCTCTCCACTCCATTCCACTCTGTTCCATTCAATTCCTTTCCAATCCACTCCATTCCATTAAATTCTTTTCTTTCCGTAGGATCTCACTTTGTCACAAAGGCTGGAGTACAGTGGCTAAATCTCAGCTCACATTTCTTTTCACATTTCCATTGCATTCCATTCCATCCCTTTCCATGCCATTCTATTTCACTCCACTTCACTCCACTCCACTCCATTCCATTCCACTCCATCGCAATCCATTCGAGTCCCCTCCATTCCACGTGATTCCATTCCATTCCTTTCCACTCCACTCCCGTCCACTCTATTCCATTCCACTCCATTCCACTTAACTCCATTCCACTCCAATCCACTCCATTCCATTCCAATCCATTCCACTCCACTCCCCTCCATTCCACTCCACTCCATTCCACTCCACTCCATTCTATTTCATTCCACTGTACTCCACTCCACTCTACTCCACTCCACTCTGTTCCATTCCATTTCATTCCATTCCACTCCATTCCATTCCACTCCACTCCTTTCCAGTAAATTCCATTGCATTCTACTCCACTCCACTCAACTCCATTCTATTCCATTCCTTTCCACTCCAGTCCATTCCATTCCGCTCCACTCCATTCCATTTGATTCCATTCCACTCCAATCCAGTCCATTCTCCTCCACTCCAGTCCACTGTACCCCACTACATTGTACTGCATACCACTCCTTTCCTTTCCATTCCATTCCATTCCATTCAATTCCATTCCACTCCACTGCATTCCATTCCGTTCCACTCCACTACATTCCATTCCATTCCATTCCTTTCCATGTCACTTCATTCCTTTCCATTTCACATCATTACGCACCACTCCACTCCACTTCATTCCACTCCACTGCACTCCACTCCATTCGACTCCATTCCACTCAACTCCATTCAACTCCAATCCTCTCCACTCCACTCCACTGAATTTCATTCCACTCCATTCCACTCCATTACATTCCATTCCACTCCAATCCACTCCGCTCCAGTCCACTCCACCGTATTCTATTCCACTCCATTACATTCACCTCCATTCTACTCCACTTAACTACGTTCCACTCCACTTCATTCCATTCCTTTCCATTCCATTCCACTCCACTCCATTCCATTCCACTCCATTCCACTACTCTCCATTCCATTCCACTCCACTCCACTTCGTTCCATTAGACCACTCCGCCCAACTCCATTCCACTCCACTGCATTCCATTCCACTCCACTCCTTTCCACTACATTCCGTTACACTCCATTTCACCCCACTTCATTCCCTTCCACTGAATTGATTCCATTCCATTCCCCTCTACTGCACTCAATTCTGCTCCACTCCACTCTAATAAACTCCATTCCATTTCATTCCACTCTACTCCTTTCCATTCCATTCCATTCCACTCCATTCCACTCCACTCCATTCCACTCCATTCCACTCCATTCCGCTCCATTCCAGAAAACTCCATTCCATTCCACTCCACTCCACTCCACACCATTCCATATCAATCCATTGCACTTCACTCCACTCCATTCCACTCCATTCCATTCCATTCGATTCCATTCCATTCTACTCCACTCCACTCAGTTCCACTCCATTCCACCTCACTCCCTTCCATCTCATCCCAATTCTTGCCACTCCATTCCATTCAATCCCGTTCCCCTCCACTCCACTCCATTTCCTCCATTCCAATCCATTCCACTCCATTCCACTCCACTCCATTCCAATCCATTACACTCCATTCCATTCCATACAATTCCATTCCACTCCGTTCCTTTCCACTCCAATACTTTCCAGTTCACTGCACTCCATTTCACTCCACTCCACTCTTCTCCCCTCCACTGAAGTACATTCCATTCCTTTCCAGTGCATTCCATTCCAGTCCATTCCACTGCACTCCACTCCACTCCCGTCCATTCCACTGCATTCAATTCCACTCCATTCCATTCCACTCAATTCCACTCTATTCCAATCCATTCCACTCCACTCCTCTCCATTACATTCCACTGAACTCTACTCCACTCCTCTCCATTCCACTCCACTCCACTTACATTCCACTCCACTTCATTCCATTCCATTCCACTACACTCCACATCACTCCATTCCATTCGACCCCGATCCATTCTACTCGATTGCACTCCACTCCACTCCACTCTACTCTACTCCACTCAACTCCATTGCATTCCACTCCACTCCATTCCATTCCACTCCACTACATTCCATTTCATTCCATTCAACTGCACTCCACTCCACTCCATTTCAATCCATTCCATTCCATTCCAATCCACTACATTCCATTCCATTCCATTCGACTCCACTCCCCTCCATTCCACTACACTCAATTCCCCTCCACACCATTCTATTCCATTCCACTAAACTGCACTCCATTCCACCACAGTCCACTCCATTCCACTCCACTCTACTCCATTCCATTCCATTCCACTCCATTCCATTCAACTCTACCCTTTTCCACTCCACTCCACTCCATTCCACTCCACTCTACTCTACTCAACTCAACTCCATTCCACTCCGTTCCATTCCACTCCATTCTATTCCACTCAATTCCATTCCTCTGCATTCCAATGCACTCACGTCCATTCAACTCTTTTCCACTGTATTCCATTCCACTCCATTCCATTCCACTCAATTCCACTCCACTTCATTCCATTTCACTCCACTCCATTCCATTCCATTACACTCCACTCCACTACATTCCACTCCACTCCACTCCACGCCATTGTACTTCACTCAACTCCTTTCCATTCCATTCCATTCAACTACATTCCACTCCACTGCAATTCATTCCACTCCACTCCATTCCATTCCATTCCATTCCGTTCCATTGCATTCCACTCCACTCCATTCCATTCCATTCCATTCCATTCCATTCCATTCCATTCCATTCCATTCCATTCCATTCCATTCCATTCCATTGCATTCCATTCCACTCCATTCCATTCCATTCCATTCCATTCCATTGCATTCCATTCCACTCCATTCCATTCCATTCCACTCGATTTCATTCAATGCCACTCCATTCCTGTCCACTCCACACCACTCCATTCCACTCCATTTAACTCCATTGCACTCCATTCCGTTCGACTGCATGGCACTCCACTCCATTCCATTACATTTCTCCCCATTCCACTCCAGTACAATGCATTTCATTCCTCTAGACAACACTCAATTCCACTCCATTCCATTCCACTCCAATACACTCCATTCCATTCCATTCCATTCCATTCCACTCCACTCCATTCCTATCCATTCCACTCCATTCCACTCCACTCCCTCCATTCCATTCCATTCCACTCCACTCTATTCCTATCCATTCCACTCCATTCCACTCCACTCCCTCCATTCCATTCCATTCCACTCCTTTCCACTAGACTCCATTCCAATAACCTCCACTCTACTCCATTCCATGCCATCTAATTCCATTACAATCCATTCCATTTGAATCCACTCCATTAAGTTCCATTCCATTCCATTCCATTGCACACCAGTCCACACCATTCCTGTCCATTCCCCTCCATTCCCCTCCACTACACTCCATTCCATTCCTCTCCATTACACTCCACTCCACTCCATTGCACTCCATTCCACTCCATTCCATTCCACTCCACAGCCTTCAAGTCTGCTCCATTCCATTCTACTCCACTCCACTCTACTCTACTGAACTCCATTCCAGTCCATTCTGCTCCACTACACTCCATTGTATTCCACTCCTCTCCATTCCACTCCATTCCTCTGCATTCCGCTTCATTCCATTCCACTCCATTCCACTCTTCTCTAATCCATTCCATTCCATTCCACTCCCCGCCACTAAATTCCACTCCTCTCCTGTCCATTCCATTCCACTCCATTCCATTCCATTCCACTAAACTCGGTTGCACTCCATTCCATTCCAGTCCACTCCTTTCCAGTCCATTCCATTAAACTCCATTCATATCCATCTTCATCAGTCCACTCCACCCCACTTCATTTCATTCTATTCCATTCCACTCCAGTCCCTATCTCTCCATTCCTCTCCATTCCACTCCAATCCACCCCATTCCATTACAAGGTATTCCTTTCCACTCCATTCCATTCCACTCCATTCCAGTCCACTCCACTCCATTCCACTCCACTCCACTCAACTCCTTTCCATTCCACTCCACTCCATTCCATTCCACTCCAATCCATTCCATTCTACTCCATTCCAGTCCACACCACTCGATTCCACTCTGCTCCACTCCATTCCACTCCTCTCCACTCTATTTCAATCCATTCCATTCCATTCCCTTCCCTTCCACTCCATTCGAAGCCATTCCACTCCAATCCATTCCACTCCATTCCATTCAATTCTGCTCCATTCCACTCCACATTATTCCACTCCACGCCATTTCCTTCCATCCCATTCCACTCCATTCCTTTCCATTCCACTACATTCCACTACATTACACTGCTCTCCACTCCATTCCATTCCATTCCATTCCACTCCGCTCCATTTCCCTCCATTCCATTCTAATCCACTCCATTCCATTCCATTCCATTCCACTCCATTCTACTCCACTCCACTCCACTCCACTCCACTCTATTCCACTGCACTCCACTCCATCACATTCTATTCCTTTCCACTCTATTTCATTACACTCCACTCCATTCCATTCCACTCCACTATATTCCACTCTACTCCACTTCACTCAACTCCATACCATTCCTCTCCACTCCATTCCATTATACTCCACTACATTCCATTTCATTCTATTCCACTGCACTCCTCTCCAATCCAATCCATTCCCTTCCATTCCATTCCATTCCACTCCAATCCTTTACACTACACTACAACCCACTGCACCCCACCTCCCTCCACTCCATTTCTCTGCATTGCAATCCAATACATCCCATTCCATTGTATTCCATTCCATTTCACTCCACTCCACCCCACTCTATTCCATTCTACTCTACTCCATTCCGTTCCATTCCATTCCATTCCATTCCACTCCATTCCATTCCATTCCACTCCACTCCATTCCATTACATTCTACACCACTCCACTCCACTCCATTTCATTCCACTCCATTCCATTATCCTCGATTCCACTTCACTCCATTCCTCTCCACCCCATTCTATTCCATTCCAATAAAATCCACTCCATTTCTCTCCACTCCACTCCGTTCCACTCCACTCCACTCCATTCCCTTCCATTTCATTCCATTCCACTCCATTCAATTCCACTCCACTCGTTTCCAATCCACTCCACTCCATTCAACTCCACTCCAACCCACTCCACTCCATTCCATTCCATTCTACACCACTCCACTCCACTCCATTCCATTCCACTCCATTCCATTTTCCTCGATTCCACTTCACTACATTCCTCTCCACCCCATTCTATTCCATTCCAATAAAATCCACTCCATTCCTATCCACTCCACTCCGTTCCACTCCTCTCCACTCCATTCCCTTCCATTTCATTCCATTCCACTCCATTCAATTCCACTCCACTCGTTTCCAATCCACTCCACTCCATTCAACTCCATTCCAACCCACTCCACTCCGTTCTATTCCATTCCATTCCATTCCACTCCTCTCCATTCCAATCCATTCCACTGCATTCCACTCCACTCCAGTCCATTCCACTCCACTCCACTGCATTCATTTCCAATCCATTCCTTTCCACTCATTTCCACTCCACTCCCTTCCGTTCCACTCCATTCCATTCCATTCCATTTCATTCCACTACACTCGACTACATTCAACTCCACTCCACCCCATTGTACTCCACTCAACTCCATTATATTCCATTCCATTCCATTCAACTCCGTTCCACTCCACAGCATTCCATTGCACTCCACTACTCTCCTTTCAATTCCAACCCATTCCACTCCATTTCATTAAATGCCACTCCATTCCAGTCCTTTCAACTTCATTCCACACCACTCCACTCTACTCCATTCCACTCCATTGCAGTCTATTCCGTTCAACTACATTCCATTTCCTCCATTCCATTCCATTACTCTCCACCCCACTCCACTCCATTATATTCCATTCCATTGCAATCCATTCCATTCCATTCCATTCCTCTCCACTCCACTCCATTCCACTCCAGTACATTCCATTCCATTCCAGTAAATTCCATTCCATTCCACTCTACTACATTCCACTCCACTCCTCTCCGCTACATTCCTTTCCATTCCACTGCCCTATATTGCCCTCCAATCCATTCAATTGCATTCCACTGCATTCCATGCCTTTGCATTCCACTCCCCTCCGTGCCACCCCACTAGATTCCACTCCCATCCATTCTATTCCAATCCATTCCATTCCATTCCATTCCACTCCACTCTGCTTCATTCCATTCCAGTACATTCCATTCCATTCCAGTAAACTCCACCCCATTCCATTCCTATCCAATGCAATCCACTCCACTCCTTTCCCTTCCAATCCATTCCACTGCAATCCATTCCATTCCACTCCTCTCCACTCCACTCCATTCCACTCCTCTCCACTCCACTCCATTCCACTCCAATCCACTCCACTCCACTCCACTCAACTCCATTTCATTCCATTCCATTCCATTCCACTCTATTCCATTCCACTCCAATACATTCCACTCCACTCCATTCCATTCCCTTCCGTTCAACTCTATTCCACTCCACTCTACTACATTCCACTCCACTCCACTCCACTACATTCCTTTCCATTCCACTGCCCTCTATTGCACTCCAATCCATTCCATTGCATTCCACTGCATTCCATGCCATTGCATTCCACTCCCCTCCATGCCACCCCACTAGATTCCACTCCCATCCATTCTATTCCAATCCATTCCATGCCACCCCTCTAAATTCCACTCCACTCAACTCCATTCCACTCCACTCCCTTCCTTTCTACTCCATTACATTCCATTCCAGTCCACTCCATTCTATACCATTCCACTCCAGTTTATTCCACTCCATTCCATTCCATTCCATTCCACTCTAATCCATTCCATTCCATTAGACTCCATTCCACTTCTCTCCACTCCTCTCCATTGCAGTCCATTCCTCTCCACTCCATTCCGCTTCATTCCACTCCACTTCATTCATTTCCATTCCTCTCCATTCCACCCCTCTCCAACCCATTCCATTACACTGAATTCCACTGCATTCCACTCCATTCTAATCTACTCCACTCCATTCCACTCCACTCAATTTCATTCTATTCCTTTCAATTCCATTCCATTCCACTCCACTCCACTCCACTCAATTTCCTTCCACGCCCCTGCCCTCCACTCCACTCCATTCCACTCCACTCCGTTGCGTTCCTTTCCACTCCATTCCACTGCAGTCTAATCCAATCCACTCTAGTCCATTCCATTCCATTCCGCTGCATTCCATTCCATTCCACCCCACTATAATACACACCATTCTACACAATTTCATATCATTAAATTTCACTCCACTCCATTCCATTCCATTCCACTGCATTCCATTCCATTCCATTGTATTCCACTCCACTGCCCTCAGATCCACTCGATTCCATTTGATTCCATTCCACTAGAACACATTCCATTCTATTGCATTCCATTCCACTCCACTCCATTCCATTCCACTGCACTCCACTCCATTACATTCCACTCCATTCCATTCATTTCCAATCCATTCCATACCACTTCATTCCATTCCATTCTTCTTTACTCCTGTCCACTCTACTCTACTCCACTCCACTCCATTGCTTTTCATCCTTTCAAGTCCATTCCAATCCACTCCACTCCATTCAACTCCAATCAACCCCATTCCACTTCACCCCCTTCATTCCATTCCTTCCCACTCCTTTGTATTCCATTCCAGTCCACTCTATTACACTCCACTCCATTTCACGCCATTCCAGTCCATTCCCCTCCATTCCGATCCACTCCATTCCACTTCACTCCACTACATTCCACTCCACTCCAGTACATTAAATTTCATTCCATTCCCCTCCACTCCACTCATTCCAAGTCCATTCCGTTGCATTCCACTCCATTCCACTCCACTCCATTCCATTCCATTCTGCCCAACTCCATGCCACTCCATTCTTTGCCCTTCTTTCCACTCCACTCCATTCTACTCCACTCCATTCCATTCCATTCCACTCAATTCCATTCCATTCCACTCCACTCGTCTCCATTAAATTCTACTCCAATCCACTCCTTTCCACACCACTACACTCCACTCCATTCCACCCCACTCCATTCCATTCCTCTCTACTCTATTCCATTCCATTCCATTCTAATCGAATCCACTTCATTCCATTCCACTCCTTTCCACTCCATTCTGCTCCATTCTACTCCACTCCACTCCATTCCATTCCATTTCATTCCACTGTACTCCAGTCCACTCCTTTAAATTTCACTCAATTCTAATCCACTCCTTTCCATCCCACTCCATTCCATTGCATTCCACTGCATTCCATTATACTCCACTCCACTCCATTCCATTCCACTCCACTCCATTCCTTTTCACTCCACTCCACTCCACTCCAACCCACTCTACTCCATTCCATTCCATTCCTCTCCATTCCACTGCACTCCATTCCACTCGATTCCACTACATTCCTTTCCCTTCCAGGCCAATCCACTCCACTGCTCTCCATTCCATTTGATTCCTCTGCACTCCACACCACTCCATTCCATTACAAACCATTCCACTACACTCCATTCCATTACAAACCATTCCACTACACTCCATTCCATTCCACTCCACTCTGCTCCTTTCCAATCCACTCCATTCCATTCCACTCCATTTCATTCCACTCCACTCCACTCCACTGCTCTCCATTCCACTGCATTCCATTGCACTCCACTCCATTCCATTCCTCTCTCCTCCATTGCATTCCATTAAATTCCGCTCCATTCCACTCCACTCCATTCCACTCAATTACACTGCATTCCAGTCCACTCCACTTCATTCAATTCCAGTCAATTCCACTGCACTCAACTCCATTCCATCCCAATCCATTCCACTCAAATCCATTCCATTTCACTCCACTCCACTCCATTCCAATCCATTCCACTCCATTCCACTCCAGTCCACTGTATTCCGTGCCATTCCATTCCATTCGAACACATTCCATTTCATTCCACAACATTCCATTCCATTCCACTTCATTCAAGTCCATTACACTCTTTCTACTCCACTCAACTCCATTGAAATCCATTCCCATGCATTCCACTCCATTCCATTCCACTCCATTCCATTTCACTCCATTCCATTCTATTATACTCCACACCAATCCACTCCATTCAATTCCACTCTTTTCCACTCCACTCCTTTCCATTCCTCTCCACTCCACTACACTCCATTCCATTTCTTTCCATTCCACCCCATTCCACTCGTTTCCATTCCATTCCACTGTATTCCATTCCACTAAAATCTTTTCCATTCCTATCCATTTCATTCCATTCCACTCTCCTCCATTCCATTCCATTCCACTCCAATGCACTCCACTCCACTCCATTCCACTCCACTCCCCTACATTCCATTCCATTCCACTCCATTCCATTCCATTCCACTGCATTCCATTCTATCCCATTCCATTCCACTGCATTCCATTCTATTCCATTCCACTCCACTCCACTCAATTGCACTCCTTTCCATTTCATTCTATTCCACTCCACCCCATTCCATTTCATTCCATTCCATTCCATTCCATTCCACTCCATTGCACTCCACTCCATTCCTTTCCATACAACTCTCTTCCACTCCATTCCATTCCACTCCACTTCATTCCAGTCCACTGCACTCCATTCCACTCCACTCCACTTTAATACACTACATTACTCTCCACTTCACTCCATTCTATTTCATCCCATTCCATTCCATTGTATTCCATTCCACTCCTCTCCATTCCAGTTCACTCCATTCCATTCCACTCCATTCCACTCGACTACTGTAAATTCCATCCCACTCCACTCCACTCCTTTCCATTCCATTCCACTGAATTTCACTCCATCCACTTCACTCCAATCCATTCCACTCCATTCCATTCCACTCCACTCCATTCCATTTGATTCCATTTCACTGCATTCCACTCCACCCACTCCTCTCTGCTCCATTTCTTTCCATTCCATTCCACTCCACTCCACTCCACTCTATTCCATTTAATTCCACTCCACTCCATTCCACTCCACTCTGCTACATTCCATTCCACTCCACTGCACTCCAGTACACTCCAATCCATTCCACTCCATTCCACTCCACTCCACTGCATTCAACTCCACTCCAGTCCGTTCCTCTCCACTCCACTCCACTGCTCTCCATTCCGCTCCATTCCACTCCACTCCACTCCATTCCATTCTTCTCTACTCCATTGCATTCCATTGAATTCCGCTCCATTCCACTCCATTCCATTCCACTCCATTCCACTCCATTACACTGCATTCCAGTCCACTCCATTTCATTCAATTCCATTCCATTCCACTGCACTCCACTCCATTCCATTCCAATCCATTCCACTCAGCTTCATTCCATTTCACTCCACTCCATTCCATTCCAACCCATTCCATTCCGTTCCACTCCAGTCCACTGCATTCCATGCCATTCCATTCCATGCGAACCTATTCCATTTCATTCCACAACATTCCCTTCCATTCCACTCTATTCCAGTCCATTACACTCTTTCCACTCCACTCAACTCCATTCAACTCCTTTCCCATCCATTCCACTCCATTCATTTCCACTCCATTCCATTCCACTCCATTCCATTCTGTTATACTCCACGCCAATCCACTCCATTCAATTCCACTCTTTTCCACTCCACTCCTTTCTATTCCTCTCCACTCCACTCCACTCCACTCCGTTCCTTTCCATTTCACTCCATTCCATTCGTCTCCATTCCATTCCACTGTATTCCATTCCACTAAAATCTTTTCCATTCCTATCCATTTCTTTCCACTCCATTCCCCTCCATTCCACTCCAATGCACTACACTCTGATCCATTCCACTCTACTCCATTCCACCACAATCCACTCCATTCCACTCCACTGCACTACATTCCATTCCATTCCATTACACTCCATTCCATTCCATTCCACTGCATTCCATTCTATTCCATTCCAGTCCACTCCACTCAATTGCACTCCTTTCCATTACATTCTATTCCACTCTACCCCATTCCATTCCTTTCCATTCCATTCTATTCCTTTCCACTCCACTCAATTCCACTCCACTCCACTCCCTTCCATTCCATTCCATTCCATTCCACTCCATTGCACTCCACTGCATTCCTTTCCATACAACTCCATTCCACTCCACTCCATTCCACTCCACTTCATTCCAGTCCACTGCACTCCATTCCACTCTGCTCCACTTCAATACACTCCATTCCTCTTCCCTCCACTCCATTCTATTTCATTCCATTCCATTCTATTCCTCTCCACCCCACTCCAATCCACTGCACTGCACTCCCTTCGATTCCTCTCATCTCAATTCCACTCCACTCCATTCGATTCCATTATTTTCCTCTCCACTCCACTCCACTGCATTCCATTCTATTCTGCTCCTCTCCACTCCACTCCATTCGATTGCACTCCATTCCACTCCACTATATTCCATTCCACTCCACTTCATTCTCTTCCAATCCATTCAATTCCATTCCTTTCCAGTCAATTCCATTCCACACCACTACACTACACTCCTCTCCATTCCACTTTACTCCACTCCTTTCCCCATCACTCCACTCCACTCCACTTCACCCCACTCCATTCCATTCCACTCCACTCCTTTCCATTCCATTCCACTCGACTCCACTGCACTCCATTCTATTCCTTTCCACTCCATTCCCGTCCACTCCACTCCATTCCATTCGATTCCATTGCACTGCACTCTACTTCACTCAATTCCTTTCCACTCCATTGCACTCCACTCCTTTCAATTCCAATCCATTCCATTCCAATCCATTCCACTCCGTTGCATTCCACTCCACTCCACTCCATTTCATTCCAATCCACTGCACTCCATTACACTCCACTCCACTCAATTGTAGTCCACTCTACTCCATTCTATTCCACTGCATTCCATTCTACTCCACTACATTTAACTCGATTCCACTCCATTCCACTCCATTCCACTGCACTCCACTCCATTCCATTCCATTCCACTGGACTCCACTACACTCCATTCCATTCCAAACAATTCCACTCCACTCCATTCAACTCCACTCCACGACAACCCATTATATCCCACGCCATTCCGTTCCACTCCATTCCACTCCACTCTACCTTATTCCACTCCACACCATTCCATTCCATTCCACTCAACTCCAATCCATTCCACTCCACTCCATTCCACTCCACTCCGCTCCAATCCACTTAAATCTATTCCATTCCACTGCACTACACTCCATTCCAATCAATTCAAGTCCATTCCACTCCACTCTACTCTTTCCAATTCCACTCAATTCCATTCCACTTCATTCCACTCCACTCCATTCCATTTCCTTCCAATCCACTCCACCCCACTCCATTCCATTTCCCTCTATTCTACTCCACTCCATTACTTTACACTCCATTCCATTTCATTCCACTACATTCCGTTCCATTCCACTCCATTCCATTCCTTTCCGCTTTACTCCATTCCAAACCATTCGATTCCACTCCACTCCATTGTATTCCATTCCATTCAAATCCATTCCACTCTACTCCACTACATTCCACTCCACTCCATTCTATTGCAATCTGTTCCATGCCACTCTACTAAATTCCACTCGACTCCACTCAATTCCACTCCACTACATTCCTTACAACTCTATTCCATTCCACTCCACTACACTCCATTCTATTCCATTACACTCTATTTTATTTCATTCCATTCCATTCCATTCCAATCTATTCCTTTCCATTCCAATCCATTCCTTTCCCTTCCACTCCATTCCACTTCACTCCACTCTACTCCAATCCACTCCATTCCACTCCATTCCATTCCACTCCACTCCACTCATTTCCATTCCTCTACACTCCACTCCGCTTCATTCCCTTCCAGTCCATTGCATTCCATAACACTACTTACTTATTAACTAAACTTGAGTCCACTCCATTGCACTCCACTCCACTCCCTTCCATTCCATGCCACTTCATTCCATTACAATCCACTAAATTCCATTCCATTATTTTCCACTCAATTCCATTCCACTACACAACACTACACTCCATTCCATTCCACTACAATGCCCTCCTTTCCACACCACTCCACTCCACTCAAATCCACCCCACTCCATTCCACTCTACTCCATTCAATTCCATTTCATTCCAGTCCACTACACTCCACTCCACTGCATTCCTTTCATTCAACTGCAGTCCACTCCACTCCATTCCATTGCACTCCATTGAACTCCACTCCTTTCCATTCCACTCCATTCCACTCCATTTCATTCCCCTACACTCCACTCCATTCGATTCCACACAACTCCAATCCACTCCATAACAGTCCATTCTACTCCTTTTCATTCCATTCAATTCCATTCTACTCCATTACACTAAACTACATTAAACTCGATTCCACTCCATTCCACTGCCATCCAGTCCACTCCACTCCACTCCATTCCTTTCCACTCCACTGCACTCCACTCCACTCCATCCCATTCCAAACCATTCCACTCCACTCCATTCCATTCCACTCCACTCTACTACAATCCATTACACCCCATTACATTCCAGTCCATTCCATTCCACTCCATTCCACACCACGCTACTCCATTCCACCCCACTCGATTCCATTCCACTAAACTCCACTCCATTCCACTGCACTCAATTCCACTCCACTCCACTCCATTCCGTTCCATTCCACTCCCATCCATTCCATTCCAATCCATTCCACTCCATTTCACTCCACTCCCCTCATTCCTATTCCATTATATTCCATTCCACTCCACTCCATTCCATTCCATTCTGCTCCACTCCACTCCACTCCATTCCATTGCCCTGCTTTTCACTCCACTCCTTTCCATTCCAATCCATTCCACTCAATTCCATTCCATTCCACTCAACTCTGCTCCTTTCCACACCACTCCACTCCACTCCACCCCACTCCATTCCATTCCACTCTACTCCATTTCATTCCTTTCCATTCCGCTCGACTCCACTACGCTGCTTTCCACTCCTTTCCACTCCATTCCATTCCACTCCAGTCCACTCCACTCCGTTCCACTCCATTCCACTGCATTGCATTACGAACCAATCCATTCCATTCCATTGTCTTCCATTCTCCTCCACTCCACTCCATTCCACTCCAATCCACTCTATTCCACTCCACTCCATTCCATTCCACTTAATTCCATTCCATTCTATTCAATTGCACTGCATTCCTTTGCATTCCAGTATATTCCATTCCACACCACTCCATTCCACTTCACTCCATTCGATTCCATTCCATTCATCTCCATCCCACTCTACCCCACTACATTCCACTCCACTCCTTTCCGTTTTATTCCATTCCATTCAACTGCACTGCATTCCACTCCAATCTATTCCATTGTATTCCAGTGCATTCCATTATATTCCATTCCACTCCACACCACTGAATCCCACTCCATTCCATTCCATTCCATTCCACTCCATCCCACTGCATTCCATTCCATTCCACTCCACTCCATTCCACTCTACTCCACTCCACTCCTTTCCATTCCATTCAATTCCATTCCATTCCTATCTACTCCATTGGAATCCACTGCATTCCTTTCCACTGAGCTCGAGTCAACTCCATTCCACTCCACTCCATTCCATACCACTCCTCACTATTCCATTCCATTCCATTTCATTCCTTTCTACTCCATTGCACTCCATTCCACTCCATTCCATGGCATTCCACGCCATTTCACTCCTTTCCATTCCATTCCACTGCACTCCATTCCAGTCCACTGCACTCCATTCCACTCTACTCCACTACTCTCCATTCCATTCCCCTCCACTAAATTTCATTCCATTCCATTCCACTCCATTCCATTCATCTCCACTCCATTCCATTCCATTTCTTTCCAGTATATTCCACTCCACCCCACTAATCTCCCCTCCTATCCATTCCACTTCACTCCATTCCTTTAGACATCACTCCACTCCACTCCATTTCATTCCAATCTTCTCCATTTCATTCCAGTCCATTCCACTAGAATCCATTCCACTCCATTACAGTGCACTCCACTCCACTCCTTTCGATTCCATTGCACTGCACTCCACTCCACTCTATTCCATTGCACTCCATTACACTCCACTCCTTTCCTTTCCAATCCGTTCCATTCCAATCAATTCCATTCCATTCCATTCCATTCCACTCCACTCCGTTTCATTCCAATTCAATGCACTCCATTTCACTCCACTCCACTCCATTCCAGTCCACTCTACTCCATTCCATTGCATTCCATACCATTCCACTCCACTATATTACACTCGATTCCACTCCTTTCCACTCCATTCCAGTGCACCCCACTCCACTCCACTCCATTGCATTCCATTCCACTGGACTCCATTCCACTCCATTCCATTCCAAACCATTGCACTCCACTCCATTCCATTCCACTCCACTCCACGCCACACCGCCCCAATACATTCCACTCCATTCCATTGCACTCCATTCCGCTCCACTCTACTTCATTCCAATCCATTCCATTCCATTCCATTCCATTCCATTCCATACCATTTCATTCCATTCGACTCCACTACACTCCACTCCACTCCATTCCACTCCACTCCATTCCACTTCTCTCTGCTCCATTCCATTTAAATCCATTCCATTCCACTACACTACATGCCATTCCAATCCATTCAACTCCATTCCACTCCACTCCACTCTTTTAAATTCCATTCCATTCCATTCAAATCCATTCCTCTCCACTCCATTGAATTCTTTTCTGATCCACTCCACTCCAATCCATTCCATTGACCTCCATTCCATTCCACTCCACTCCATTCCATTCCATTCCATTCCACTGAATTCCATTCCATTCCACTCCACTCCTCTACTTTCGATTCCACTCCACTCCACTCCTTTACACACCACTCCACTCCATTCCACTCCACCCCACTTCATTTCATTCCAATCTACTGCACTCCATTACACTCCACTCCACTCCATTCCAGTCCACTCAACTCTTTTTCATTCCATTCCATTCCATTCCACTCCACTACACTAAACTCGATTCCACTCTATTCCACTCCATTCCAGTCCTCTCCACTCCACTCCATTCCATTCCATTCCACTGGACTCCACTCCACTTCATTTCATTCGAATCCATTCCACTCCACTCCATTCCATTCGACTCCACTGCACGCCACCCCATTACATTCCACGCCATTCCATTCCACTCCATTCCACTCCACTATACTACATTCCACTCCACTCTATTCCATTCCACTCCACTCTATTCCATTCCATTCCACTCCACTACACTCCATTCCACTACACTCCATTCCACTCCTCTCCACTCCATTCCATTTAAATCCATTCCATTCCACTCCACTACACTCCACTCCAATCCATTCAACTGCATTCCACTCCACTCCACTCTTTCCAATTCCATTCCATTCCGTTCCACTCCATTGCACTCCACTCCCTTCCATTCCCTTCCGATCCACTCCACTCCATTCCATTGCCCTCCATTTCAGTATATTCCATTCCATTACACTAATTCCATTCCATTCCATTCCACTCAATTCAATTCCATTCCACTCCACTCCTCTCCATTCCATTCCACACCACTCCACTCCTTCACACAACACTCCACTCCATTCCACTCCACCCCACTCCATTCTATTCCACTGTGCTTCATTCCATTCAACTCCATTACACTTCACTCCTCTCCACTCAATTCCACTACACTCCAATCAACCCCACTCCATTCCATTCCTTTCCATTCCACTCGACACCACACCACTCCTTTCTGCTCCTCTACATTTCATTCCAGTCCATTCCAGTCCACTGCACTCCACTCCACCCCATTCCACTCCAGCCCATTCCATTCCAATCCACTCCATTCCATTCCATTCTCCTCCACGCCACTCCATTTCAATCCAATGCACTCCATTCCACTCCACTCCACTCCATTCCATTCCATTTCATTCCACTCCATTCCATTCCATTTCATTCCACTCCATTCCATTTCATTCCACTCCATTCCATTCCATTCCACTCTACTCCATGCCAAACCATTCCATTCCACTCCACTCCATTCCATTCCATTCAACTCCATTCCACTCCACTCCTCTACATTCCGCTCCACTCCACTCTCTTCCAATCCATTCCATGCCACTCCACTATATTCCACTCCACTGCACTCCATTCCACTCCACTACGTTCCTTATAACTCTATTCCATTTCACTTCACTCCACTGCATTCTATTCCATTCTACTACATTTTATTCCATTCCATTCCATTCCATTCTAATACATTTCTATCCATTGGAATCCATTCTAGTCCATTCCACTCCATTCCTCTTCACTCCACTCTACTCCAATCCACTCCATTCCACACCATTCCATTCCACTCCATTGCACTCCACTCCGTTCCTTTCCATTCCTCTGCTCTCCACTTCACTCCATTCCCTTCCACTCCATTGCATTCCATAACACTACTTACTCATCCACTCAACACGAGTCCACTCCATTGCACTCCACTCCACTCCATTCCATTCCATTTCATTCGAGTCCACTCCACTCCACTCCACTACATTCAAGTCCATTCCAATCCATTCCAGTCCACTCAACTCCACTCCACTGCATTCCTTTCATTCAACTGCACTCCACTCCACTCCTTTCCATTGAACTCCTTTCCACTCCTCTCCTTTCCATTCCACTCCTTTCCGTTCCATTCCAATCCATTACATTCTACTCCACTTCACTCCATTTCATTCCACTATACTCCACTACACTTGATTCCACTCATCTCCAATCCACTCCATTGCAGTTCACTCTACTCCTTTTCATTCCATTCAATTCCATTGCACTCCATTCCACTAAACTACATTAAACTTGATTCCACTCCATTCCACAGCCTTCCAATCCACTCCACTCCCCTCCTCTCCATTGCATTCCACTGCATTCCACTCCACTCCATCCCATTCCAAACGGTTCCACTCTATTCCATTGAACTCCACTCTACTACACTGCACTCCACTCCACCCCATTACATTCCACTCCTTTCCATTGTACTCCATTACACTCCTTGCTACTCCATTCCACTCCAGTCCATTCCATTCCTTTCCACTCTACTCCAATCCATTCCACGCCAATCCATTCCACTCCATTCCCTTCCATTCCATTCCACTGCACTCCTTCCCATTCCAAACCATTCCACTCCACTCCATTCCATTCCACTCCACTACACACCACTCCACCCCATTACATTCCACTCCATTCCACTCCACACTACTCCATTGCACTCCAGTCCATTCTATTCCATTCCACTCCAGTGCACTCCATTCCACACCACTCCATTCCACTCCCATCCACTCCATTCCAATCCATTCATCTTCATTTCACTCCGCTCCCCTCATTCCAACTCCATTCTATTCCATGCCACTCCATTCCATCCCATTCTGCTGCACTCCAATACACTCCATTCCATTTCCCTGCATTTCACTCCACTGCATTCTATTCCACTCCATTCCATTCCAATCCATTCCACTCAATTCCATTCCATTCCACTCCACACTTCTCAATTCCATTCCACTCTACTCTACTCCTTTCAACACCACTCCACTCCACTCCACCCCACTCCTTTCCATTCCACTCTACTACATTCCATTCCTTTCCATTCCACTCGAATCCACTACACTCCATTCCACTCCTTTCCACTCCACTCCATTCCATTCCAGTCCACTCCACTCCTTTCCACTCCATTCCACTCCATTCCCTTACACTCCAATCCATTCCATTCCATTGTCTTCCATTCTATTCCACTCCACTCCATTCCACTCCAATCCACTCCATTCCACTTCACTCCACTCCATTCCATTCCATTCCACTCCATTACATTCCATTTCATTCCATTCCACTCCACTCCATTCCATTCCATTCCAGTATACTCCACTCCACACCACTCCATTCCCCTCACTCCATTCCATTCTGGTCCATTCAACTCCATTCCACTCGACTCTACTACATTCCACTCCACTCTGTTTTATTTGATTCCATTCAAATCCACTCCATTCCACTCCACTCCATTCCATTGTATTCCACTGCATTCCATTCTATTCCATTCCACTTCACTCCACTCAATTCCACTCCATTCCATTATATTCCATTCCACTCCACCCCATTGCATTTCATTCCAATCCACTCCACTCCATTCCACTCCAATCCACTCCACTCCACTCCATTCCATTCAATTCCTTTCCATTGCAGTCCACTCCAATGCACCCCTCTCCATTCCTTTGCATTCAACTCGAGTCCACTCCATTCTACTCCACTCCATTCCATACCACTCCACCCGTTTCTGTTCTATTCCATTTCATTCCATTCCATTCCACTCCTTCCTAATCCATTCCACTCCATTCCACTGCACTACACTGCATTCCATGTCATTCCATGCCATTTCACTCATTTCCATTCCATTCCACTCCACTCCATTCCAGTCCACTGCATGAAATTTCATTCCACTCCACGCCTCTCCATTCCATTCCATTCCACTCCACTCCATTCCATTCCATTCCTCTCCATTCCATTCCATTCCACTGCATTCCAGTCCACTCCATTCCATTCCACATCATTCCACTCCAATCCACTCCATTCCATTCCACTCCACTCCATTCTATTCCATTCCATACCACTGCAGTCCACTCCGTCCACTCCACTCCACTCCATTCTATTCCATTCCACTCAAATTTATTCCATTCCATTCCGTTCTATTCCATTCCTTTCCAGTCCATTCCACTCCATTCCACTTCACTCCACTCTACTCCATTCCACTCCATTCCACTCCATTCCATTCCACTCAATTCCTCTCCACTGTATTCCTTTCCATTCCTCTGCACTCCACTCCACTTCATTCCTTTCCACTCCATTGCATTCCATTTCACTACTTACTAATCCACTCAATTCGAGTCTGCTCCATTGCACTCCACTCCACTCCATTCCATTCCATTCCACTTCATTCCATTCCAATCCACTCTTTTCCATTCCATTCCACTGAATTCCATTCCAATCCACTCTACTACACTCCATTCCATTCCACTACACTACACTCCTTTCCACACCACTCCACTCCACTGCACTCCATTCCACTACTTTCCAATGCACTGCACTCCATTCCATTCCTCACTACTCCATTGCAGTCCATTAAATTCTACTCCATTCCACTCTACTCCTTTCCACTCCATAACACTGCATTTCCCTGAATTCCAGTCCACTCCACTCCACTCAAATCCATTCTATTCCACTGCATTCCACTCCGTTCCATTTCAATGCATTCCACTCCACTCCATTCCATTGCAATCCATTCCACTCAAGTCCATTCCATTCCACTCCACTCCACTCCATTTCATTCCACTACACTCCACTACATTCGATTCCACTCATCTCCAATCCACTCCACTGCAGTTCACTCTACTCCTTTTCATTCCACTTAATTCCATTCCACTCCATTCCACTATACTACATTAAACTCGATTCCACTCCATTCCACAGCCTTCCAATCCACTCCACTCCACTCCTCTCCATTCCATTCCGTTCCACTGCACTCCACTCCACTCCGTCCCATTCCGAACTCTTCCTCTCCACTCCATTGCATTCCACTCCACTCCACTGCACGGCACTCCACCCCATTATATTCGACTCCATTCCACTCCATTCCATTCCACTCCATTCCACTCCACGCTACCCCATTTCACGCCACTCCATTCCATTCCATTCCACCCCACTCCATTCTTCACCAATCCACTCCACTCCACTCCACTCCACTCCCTTCCATTCCATGCCAATGCACTCCACTACACTCCATACCATTCCAAACCATTCTACTCCACTCTATTCAATTCCACTCAACTCCACTCCACTCAAATCCACCCCACTACATTCCACTCCATTCCATTCCACTCCATTCCACTCCACGCTACTCCATTGCACTCCAGTCCATTCCATTCCATTCCACTCCACTGCACTCTATTCCACACCACTCCATTCCAGTCTACTCCACTCCATTCCATTCCACTCCCCTCCACTCCATTCCAATCCATTCCAATCCATTTCACTCCACTCCACTCATTCCAATTCTATTCCATTCCATTCCACTCCATTCCATTCCATTCCACTGCACTCCAATACACTCCATTCCATTGCACTGCATTTCACTCCACTCCATTCCATTCCACTCCATTCCATTCCAATCCATTCCACTAAATTCCACTCCATTCCACTCCACACTTCTCAATTCCATTCCACTCCACACTTCTCAATTCCATTCCACTCCGATCTACTACTTTCCACACCACTCCACTCCACTCCACTCCACCCCACTCCATTCCACTCCACTCTACTACATTCCATTCCTTTCCATTCCAGTCGACTCCACTACACTCCATTCCACTCCTTTCCACTCTATTCCATTCTATTCCAGTCCACTCCACTCCATCCCACTCCACTCCATTACACACCAATCCATTCCAATCCTTTGTCTTCCATTCTCGTCCACTCCACTCCATTCCACTTCGGTCCACTCCATTCCGCTCCATTCCATTTCACTCCATTCCACTCCATTGCATAAGATTCCATTCCACTCCATTCCATTCCATTCCACCGTAGTCCACTCCACACCACTCCATTCCCCTCCACTCCATTCCATTCCGTTCCATTAAACTCTATTCCACTCGACCCCACTACATTCCACTCCACTCCGTTTTATTCGATTCCATTCTACTCCACTCCATTCCACTCCACGCAATTCTATTGTATTCCACTGCATTCCATTCTATTCCATGCCACTGCAAACCAATCAATTCCACTCCTTTCCATTCCATTCCATTCCACTCCATCCCTTTACATTCCATTCCACTCCACTCCACTCCATTCCACTCCACTCCCTTCCATTCCATTCAATTACATTCCATTGCATTCCACTCCATTGCACTCCACTCCATTCCTTCCATTCAACTCGAGTCCACTCCATTCTACTCCACTCCATTCCATACCACTGCACTGCTTTCCATTCCATTCCATTTCATTCCTTTCCATTCCACTCCTTTCTAATCCACTCCATTCCACTCCATTACACTCCATTCCACTCCACTCCACTCCATTCCATGCCATTCCATGCCATTTCACTCCTTTCCATTCCATTCCACTCCACTCCATTCCAGTACACTGCACGACATTTCACTCCACTCCACTCCTCTCCATTCCATTCCACTCCACTCCATTCCATTCCACTCCATTCCATTCCTTTCCACTATACTCCACTCCACACCACTCCATTCACCTCCACTCCATTCCATTCCGCTCAATTCAACTCCATTCCACTCGACTCCACTACATTCCACTCCACTCCATTTTATTCGATTCCATTCAACTCCACTCCATTCCACTCCACTCCATTCCATTGTATTCCACTGCATTCCATTCTATTCCATGCCACTGCACTCCAATCAATTCCACTCCATTCCATTACATTCCATTCCACTCCATCCCTTTGCATTCCATTCCACTCCACTCACTCCTTTCCACTCCAGTCCACTCCACTCCATTCCATTCCATTCAATTACATTCCACTGCATTCCACTCCATTGCACTCCACTCCATCCCTTTCCATTCAACTCGAGTCCACTCCGTTCTACTCCACTCCATTCCATACCACTCCACTGCTTTCCATTCCATTCCATTTCATTCCATTCAATTCCACTCCTTTCTAATCCATTCCACTCCATTCAACTCCCCTACACTCCATTCCATGCCATTCCATGCCATTTCACTCCTTCCATTCCATTCCCCTCCACTCCATTCCAATCAATTGCATGACATTTCACTGCACTCCTCTACATTCCATTCCATTATACTCCATTTCATTCCATTCCATTCCATTCCATTTCATTCCACTTCTTTCCATTCCACTTCACTCCATTCCAGTGCACTCCATTCCATTCCACATCATTCCATACCACTCCACTGCTTTCCATTCCATTCCATTTCATTCCATTCAATTCCACTCCTTTCTAATCCATTCCACTCCATTCAACTCCCCTACACTCCACTCCATGCCATTCCATGCCATTTCACTCCTTTCCATTCCATTCCACTCCACTCCATTCCAATCAATTGCATGACATTTCACTCCACTCCTCTACATTCAATTCCACTATACTCCATTTCATTCCATTCCATTCCATTCCATTCCATTCCACTTCTTTCCATTCCACTTCACTCCATTCCAGTACGCTCCATTCCATTCCACATCATTCCACTCCACTCCACTCCTTTCCATTCCACTCAACTTCATTCCATTCAATTCCATTCCATTCCACTGCAGTCCACTCCATCCACTCCACTCCACTCCATTCTATTCCATTCCACTCCATTTTATTTCATTCCAGTCCAATCTTTTCCAGTCCATTCCACTCCATTCCACTTCACGTTACTCTACTGCAATCCACTCCATTCCACTCCATTCCATTCCACTGAATTCCTCTCCACTGCATTCCTTTCCTTTACTCTGCCCTCTACTCCACTCCCTTCCCTTCCACTCCATTGCATTCCATTCCACTACTTATTAATCCACTCAATTCGAGTCGACTGCATTGCACTCCACTCCACTCCATTCCACTCTATTCCATTCCACTTAATTCCATTCCAATCCACTCCATTCCATTCCATTCCACTGAATTCCATTCCAATCCTTTCCACTACACCCCATTCCATTCCACTACACTACACTCCTTTCCACTCCACTCCACTACACTGCACTCCATTCCACTGCACTGCAGTCCATTCCATTCCTCACTACTCCATTGCAGTCCATTAAATTCTACCCCATTCCACTCCACTCCTTTCGAATCCATGACACTCCTTTTCACTGCATTCCAGTCCAATCCACTCCACTCAATTCCAATCCATTACACTCCATTTCACTGCATTCCAGTCCACTCCACTCCACTCAATTCCATTCTATTCCACTGCATTCCACTCCATTCCATTCCAATCCATTCCACTCCAATCCATTCGATTCCAATCCATTCCACTAAACTGCATTCCATTCCACTCCACTCCACTCCATTCCAATCGATTCCACTCCATTCCACTCCACTCCACTGCATTCCATTACATTGCATTATATTCCATTCAACTCCTTTCCACTCTACTCCACCCCATTCCATGCCATTCCGTTCCATTCGAAACCATTCCATTTCATTCCACACCATTCCAGTAGATTTCACTGCATCCCAGTCCATAACACTCTTTCCACTCCACTCAACTCCATTCAACTCAATTCCCCTCCATTCCGCTCCATTCCATTCCACTCCGTTGCATTCTCTTATACTCCACGCCACTCCTCTCCATTCCATTGCTTTCCATTCCACTCTACTCCTTTCCAATCATCTCCACTCCACACCAATGCTCTCCATCCCTTTCCATTCCACCCCATACCATTCATCTCCTTTCTACTCCACTCTATGCCATTCCACTCCAATCTTTCCCATTCCTATCCATTTCAATCATCTCCACTTCCCTCAATTCCATTCCATTCCACTCCAATGCACTCCAATACAATCCATTCCAATCCACTCCTTTCCACACCACTCCATTCCAATCCAATCCACTCCATTCCACTCACGTCCACTACATTCCATTCCATTCCATTCCACTCCATTCCATTCGATTCCACAGCATTCCATTCTATTCCATTCCACTCCACTCCTGTCAATTCCACTCCTTTCCATTACATTCTATTCCACTCCACTGCATACCATTCCATTCCATTCCATTCTATTCCACTCCTCTCCACTCCATTTCACTCCACTCCACACCCTTCCATTCCACTCCATTCCACTCCACTGCATTGCACTCCATTCCATTCCTTTCCACTGAACTCCATTTCACTCCATTCCATTCCATTCCACTCCACTCCATTCCAGCACATTCCACTCCATTCCACTCCACTCTCATCCACTCCATTCCACTCCACTCCATTCTATTTCATTCCATTCCATTCCACTCCATTCCATTCCACTCCACTCCACACCAGTCCACTGCATTCCATTCCACTCCATTCCACAATACTCCTCTAAATTCCATTCCACTCCACTCCATTCCATTCCATTCGATTCCACTGCATTCCACTCCATCCACTCCACTCCACTCCATTCCACTCCATTCCATTCCACTCCACTCCATTTCTTTCCATTCCATTCCACTCCACTCCACTCTTTTCCAATCCATTCCACTCCAATCCTCTCCACTGTAATCCATTCCATTCTATTCCACTCCATCCATTCCATTCCACTCCACTCCATTCCTCTCCACTCCATTCCACTCCACTTTATTCCATTCCATTCCTCTCATCTCCATTCCACTCCACTCCATTCCTTTGATTCTATTCCACTGCACTCCACTCCACTCCATTACACTCCATTCCATTCTTCTCCATTGTACTCCACTCCATTCCATTCAATTCCGCTCCTCTCTACTCTACTCTATTCCATTGCACTCCATTCCACTCCACTCCATTCCATTCCAATCCATTCCATTCCATTCCATTCCTTTCCAGTCAATTCCATTCCACCCCACTACACTCCACTCCTCTCTATTCCACTTCACTCCACTCCTTTTCATGCAACTCCACTCACTCCACTCCACCCCACTCCATTCCATTCCACTCTACACCATTCCATTCCATTCCATTCCATTTCACTCCACTCCACCCCACTCTATTCCATTCTACTCTACTCCATTCCGTTCCATTCCATTCCATTCCATTCCACTCCATTCCATTCCATTCCACTCCACTCCATTCCATTAAAATCCATTCCATTCCAATCCATTGCAACCCATTCCATTCCACTGCACTCCACTCCATTTCATTCCAATCCACTGCACTCCGTTACACTCCACTCCACTCCATTCCAGTCCACTCTACTCCATTCCATTCCATTCCATTGCACTCCACTAAATTAAACTCGATTTCACTCCATTCAATTCCATTCCAGTCCACTCCCCTCCACTCCATTCCATTCCATTCCTCTGCACTCTACTCCACTCAATTCCATTCCAAACCATTCCACTCCACTCCATTCCATTCCACTCCACTCCACTCAACTCCACGTCACCCCATTACATTCCACTCCATTGCATTCCACTCCATTCCACTCCTCTCTACTACATTCCCCTCCACTCCATTACTTTTATTCCACTCCACTCCAATCCATTCCATTCAACTCCATTCCACTCCACTCTGCTCCATTCAACTTAAATCCATTGAATTCCACTCCACTATACTCCATTCCCATCCATTCAATTCCTTTCCACTCCACTCCACTCCTTCCAATTCCATTCCATTCCATTCCACTCCATTCCACTCCTCACCATTCCATTCCCTTCCGATCCACTCCACTCCAGTCCATTCCATTGCCCTCCATTCCACTACACTCCATTGCATTACACTCCATTCCATTCCAGTCAATTCCATTCCATTCCACTCCACTCGTCTCAATTCTATTCCACACCACTCTACTCTTTTAAACACCACTCCTCTCCATTCCACTCCAGCCCACTCCATTCCATTCCTCTCTGCTCCGTTCCATTCCATTCCATTGCACTGCACTCCTCTCCATTCCATTTCACTCCACTCCTCTCCTTTCCACACCACTCCACTCCATTCCACCCCACTCCATTCCAATCGTTTCCATATCACTCGAGTCCAATCAACTCCTTTCCGCTCCTTTCCTCTCCATTAAACTCCATTCCAGTCCACTGCAGTACACTTCACTCGACTCCACTCCAATCCACTCCATTCCATTGATTCCAATTCTCCTCCATGCCACTCCATTCCACTCCACTCTACTCCATTCCATTCCATTCCATTCCACTCTACTCCATTCCATTCCATTCCATTCCATTCCATTCCACTCCATTCCATTCCATTCCATTCCACTCCATTCCACTCTACTCTATTCCAAAACATTCCATTTCACTCCACTCCATTCCATTCAACTCCATTCCACTCCACTCATCTACATTCCACTCCACTCCATTCTCTTCCAATCCATTCCATGGCACTCCACTAAATTCCATTCCACTACACTCCATTCCACTCCACTACATTCCTTACATCTCTATTCCATTCCACTCCACTCCACTCCATTCTATTCCATTCCAATCCATTTTATTCCACTCATTCCATCCCATTCCATTCCACTCCATTCCAATACATTCCTTTCCATTCCAATCCATTTTATTCCACTCATTCCATTCCATTCCATTCCATTCCAATACATTCCTTTCCATTCCAATCCATTCCAGTACATTTCACTCCATTCCAATTCACTCCACTCTACTCCAATCCACTCCATTCCACTCCATTCCATTCCATTCCACTCCATTCCTTTCCATTCCTCTGCACTCCAGTGCTCTCCATTCCCTTCCAGTCCATTACATTCCATAACACTACTTTCTCATACACTCAACTCGAGTCCACTCCATTGCACTCCACTCCACTCCGTTCTAAGCCATTCCATTCCACTCATTCTACTCCAATCCACTCCATTTCATTCCATTCCACTCAATTCCATTCCGCCCCACAACACTAAACTGCATTCAATTCAACTCCACCACACTCCTTTCCATACCACTCCATTCCACTCAAATCAACCCCAGTTCATTCCACTCTACTACATTCCATTCCATTTCATTCCAGTCCACTCTACTCCACTCCACTATATTCCACTCCATTCCACTCCACTCCATTCCAGTTTACTCCACTCCACTGCAGTCCATTCGTTTCATTCAACTGCACTCTATTCCATTGCACTCCATTCCACTCCACTCCTTTCCATTCCACTCCATTCCATTCCATTCTATTCCAATCCATTCCATTCCACTCAACTCCACTCCATTTCATTCCACTCCACTCCACTCCATTCCATTCCACTCAACTCCAATCCACTCCATTCCAGTCCACTCTACTCCTTTTCATTGCATTCAATTCCATTCCACTCCATTCCACGCCACTACATTAAATTTGATTCCACTCCATTCCACTGCCTTCCAGTCCACTCCACTCCACTCCACTCCATTCGATTACATTCCACTGCACTCCAATCCACTCCATTCCATTCCAAAAAATTCTACTCCACTCAATTCCATTCCACTCCACTCCACTACACTCCACCCCATTGCACTCCACTCCATTCCAATCCACTCCATTACACTCCACGCTACTCCATTCCACTCCACTTCATTCCTTTCCATTCCACTCCACTCCACTCTATTCCTTTCCAATCCATTCCACTCCCTTCCATTCCATTCCATTCCACTCCATTGCATTCATTTCCATTCTTCTGCACTCCACTCCACTACATTCCATTCCACTCCGTTCCATTCCAATGTATGCCACTCAATTCCATTCCATTCCTCTCCACACTTCTCCATTCCCTTTCACTCCACTTTATTCATTTCCGCACCACTCCACTCCACTCCACCCCAGTCCATTCCTTTCCACTCTACTCCTTTCCATTTCTTTCAATTGCACTCGATTTCACTGCACTCCATCCACTCCTCTCCCCTCCATTCTATTACTTTCCGCTCCATTTTATTCCATTCCATTCCATTCCATTCCATTCAATTCCATTCATTCTATTCCACTCCATTGCACTTCACTCCACTCTCCTCCATTCCACTCCATTCCATTCAATTCCATTCATTCTATTCCACTCCATTGCACTTCACTCCACTCTCCTCCATTCCACTCCATTCCATTGGACTACATTCCACTCCACTGCATTCCTTTCCATTCCTCTGCACTCCACTCCACTCCATTCCCTTCCACTCCACTGTATTTCATTCCACTACTTAGTAATCCACTCAAATCGAGTCCATTCCATTGCACTACACTCCACTCCAGTCCATTCTGTTCCACTCCATTCTGCTTCATTCCATTCCAATCCACTCCAGTCCATTCCATTTCACTCAATTCCATTCCACTCAACTACACTACACTCCATTCCATTCCACTCCAATCCACTCCTTTCCACCCCACTCCACTCCACTAAACTCCACCACAATCCATTCCAATCTACTCCATTCCATTCCATTTCCTTACATTCCACTTAACTCCACTCCACTATATTCCACTCCATTCCACTCCATTCCACTCCATTCCAGTCCACACTACTCCACTTCACACCATTCTATTCATTCAACTGCACTCGTCTCAACTCCATTCCATTTCGCTCCATTCCACTCTACTACTTTCCATTTCACTGCTTTCCATTCCATTCCATTCCATTCCACTCCACTCCACTCCATTTCATTCCACTCCACTCCACTCCATTTGAATCCACTCAACTCCAACCCACTCCATTGCAGTCCACTCTACTTCATTCCATTCAATTCCATTCCACTCCATTCCACTTCACTACATTAAACTCAATTCCACTCCATTCTACTGCCTTCCAGTCCACTCCACTCCACTACACTCCACTCCATTCCATTCCATTCCACTGCACTCCACTCTACTCCATTCCATTCCAAACCATTCCACTCCACTCCATTCCATTCCACTCCACTCCTCGCCATTATATTCCACTCCATTTCATTCCACTGCATTCCACTCTACGCTTCGCCATACCACTCCACTCGATTCCATTCCTTTCCACTCCAATCCACTCCATTCCACTCCACTCCATTCCATTCCACTCCACTACCCTCCACTCCATTCCAATCCATTCCGTTTCATTTCACTCCACTCCACTCATTCCAATTCCATTCCATTCCATTCCACTCCACTCCACTACACTCCTTTGCACTGCCCTGCATTTCACTCCACTCCACTCCATTCCACTCCATTCCCTTCTGATCCATTCCACTCAATTCAATTACATTCCTCTCCACACTTCTCCATTCCATTCAACTCCACTGTACTTCTTTGCACACCACCCCACTCCACTCCACCCCACTCCATTCCGTTTCACTCTACTCCGTTCCAATCCTTTCCATTCCACTCGACTCCCCTACACTCAATTACACTCCTTTCCACTCCATTCCATTCCATTCCAGTCCACTCAACTCAATTCCACTCCAGTCCACTCCACTCCATTATACGCCAATCCATTCCAATCCTTTGTCTTCCATTCTCGTGCACTCCACTCCATTCCACTTCAGTCCACTCCATTCAGCTCCATTCCATTTCACTCCATTCCACTCCATTGCATTCGAATCCATTCCACTGTAGTCCACTCCACACCACTCCATTCCCCTCCACTCCATTCCATTCCATTCCATTAAACTCTATTCCACTCGATGCCACTACATTCCACTCCACTCCATTTTATTCGATTCCATTCTACTCCACTCCATTCCACTCCATGCAATTCTATTGTATTCCACTGCATTCCATTCTATTCCATGCCACTGCAAACCAATCAATTCCACTCCTTTCCAATACATTCCATTCCACTCCACTCCACTCCATTCCACTCCACTTCCTTCCATTCCATTCAATTACATTCCATTGAATTCCACTCCATTGCACTCCACTCCATTCTTTCCATTCAACTCGAGTCCACTCTATTCTACTCCACTCCATTCCATACCACTCCACTGCTTTCCATTCCATTCCATTTCATTCCTTTCCATTCCACTCCTTTCTAATGCACTCCACTCCACTCCAATCCATGCCATTCCATGCCATTTCACTCCATTCTATGCCATTCCACTCCATTCCATTCCAGTCCACGGCACTCCATTCCACTCCACTCCACTCCACTTCACTCCATTCCACTCCACTCCACTCCATTCCATTACGTTACTTTCCATTCCACTGCATTCCATTCCACTCCACTCCTTTCCAGTCCTCTCCATTCCATTCGACATGATTCCACTCTACTCCACTCCATTCCATTGCACTCCACTCCATTCAATTCCATTCCATTCCACTGCTCTCCACTCCATCCACTCCAATCCAGTCCATTCTATTCCATTCTACTCCATTTTATTCCATTCCATTCCATTCCTTTCCATTCCATTCCATACCTTTCCATTCCATTCCATTCCAGTCCATTCCACTCTATTCCACTTAACACAACTCTACTCCATTACACTTCAATCCATGCCATTCCATTCCACTCCATTCCACTCCACTCCATTCCTTTCCATTCCTCTGCACTCCACTCCACTTCATGCCCTTCCGCTCCATTTCATTCCATTCCACTAATTACTAATCCTCTCAACTCGTGTCCACTCCATTGCACTCCACTCCTCTCCATTACATTGCATTAGATTACATTACATTTCATTACATTCCATTCCATTTCACTAAATTCCATTCCACTCCACTCCACTACACTCCATTCCATTCCATTCCACTCCACTCCATTGCTTTCCATTCCATTGCCTTTCATTCCACTCCACTCCATTTCATTCCACTCCATTCCTTTCCATTCCACTCATTTCCTTTCCACTTCACTCCACTCCACTCCATTCTATTCCACTCCACTCTACTTCTTTCCACACCACTCCACTCCCCTCAGATACACTCCACCCCATTCCACTCTAATCTATGCCATTCCATTCCATTCCAGTCCACTCAACATCAATTCACTACATTCCACTCCTTTCCACTCCATTCCACTCCATTCCATTCCACTCCACTCCACTCCATTCCAATGCTCTCCACTCCCCTCCATTCCATTTCACTCCATTCCACTCCACTCCTTTCCATTCCTCTCAATTCCATTCCATTCCATTTCTTTCTAGTCCATTCCATTCCACTCCAGTCCACTACATTTAATTCCACTCCACTCCACTCAATTCTATTCCACTCAACTCCAATTCACTCCATTCCATTCCATTCCACTCAATTCCATTCCATTACACTACATTAACTCCATTCTATTTAACTCCTCCCCAATCCTTTCCAAGCCACTCCACTCCACTGAACACCACCCCACTCCATTCCACTCTACTCCATTCCATTCCAGTCCACTTGTCTCCACTCCACTACATTCCACTCCTTTCCCTTCCATTCCACTCCATTCCAGAACACTCCACTTCACTACACTCCATTACATTACATTTCACTGCACTCCACACCACTCCATTCCATTGCAATCCTTTCCAATTCACTTCTTTCCATTCCATTCCATTCCATACCATTCCATTCCAATCCATTCCATTCCACTCCACTCCACTCCATTTCATTCCACTCCACTCCTCTCCATTCAATTCCTCTCGAATTGAATCCACTCCATTCCAGTCCACTCTACTCCATTTCATTCCATTTAATTCCTTACCATTCCATTCCACTCCTCTACATTAAACTCGATTCCACTCCATTCCACTCCATTCCAGTCAACTGTACTCCTCTCCACTCCATTCCATTCTATTCCACTGCACTCTACTCCACTCCATTCCATACCAAGGCATTCCAGTCCACTCCATTCCATTACACTCCAATACACTACACTACAATCCACCCCATTCCATTCCACTCCATTCCATTCCACTCTATTCCACTCCATGCTACTCCATTCCACTCTACTCCATTCCATTCAATTAAACTCCACTCCACTCCATTCCACTGCACTCCACTCCTCTCCACTCCATTCCAATCCATTCCACTCCATTTCACTCTCCTCCACTCATTCCAATTCCATTCCATTCCATTCCACTCCATCCCATTGCACTTCAATCCATTCCATTTCACTCCACTCCACTCCATTCCATTACCCTACATTTCACTCCACTCCATTCCATTCCATTCCACTCAAATCCATTCCAGTCCATTCCACTGCCCTCCTCTCCAATCCATAATACTCCACTCTACTCCTTTCGACACCACTCCTCTCCCTTCCACTCCATCCCACTCCCTTCCATTCCACTCTATTCCATTCCATTCCTTTCCATTACAATTGACTCCACTCCGTTCCACTCCTTTTCACTCTAATCCATTCAATTCCAGTCCACTCCACTCCATTCCACTCCCCTACACTACAATCCAATCCATTCTTTCCATTGTATTCCATTCTCCTCCAATCCACTCCATTCCACGCCAATCCATTTAATTCCACTCCACTCCACTCCATTCCATTCCAATCCATTCCACTCCATTCCATTCCAGTCCATTCCATTCCACTCACTTCCATTCCATTGCACTATACCCCATTCCACACTACTCCATTCCACTCCTCTTCATTCCATTCCATTCCATTCAACTCCATTCCACTCGACTCCTCTACATTCCACTCCAATCTACTCCATTTTATTCCATTCCATTCAACTCCCCTCCATTCCAATCCACTCCATTCCATTGTATTCCACTGCATTCCATTCTATTCCATTCCACTACACAACACTCTATTCCACTCCATTTAATTACTTTCAATTCCACTCCTCCCCATTCCATTCCATTCCACTCCTCTCTACTTCATTCTACTCCACTCCACTCCATTCCATTCTATTCCATTTCACTGCACTCGACTCCATCCACTCCACTCCACTACATTCCATTCCATTCCATTCCACTACAGTCCAGTCCATTCCAACCCATTCCACTCCATTCCACTCCCCTCCACTCCATTCCATTCCATTCCATTCCATTCCACTCTACTCCATTCCTCTCCACACCATTACTCTCCATTCCATTCCTCTCCATTCCACTCGATTCCATTCCATTCAATTCCTCTCCAATCCACTCCACTCCATTCCGTTGCAATCCATTCCATTCCACTGCATTCCATTCCACTCCCTTCCTTTCCATTCCTTTCCAGTCAATTCCATTCCACTCCAGTACACTCCATTCCTTTCCATTCCACCCCACTCCACTCCTTTCCACACCACTCCACTCCACATGACTACATTCGATTCAACTCTACTCCATTCCATTTCATTCCATTCTAATCCATCTGAATCCACTACTCTCCATTCCACTCCATTCCACTCCATTCCTTTCCACTCCACTGCACTCCACTTCATTTAATTGCACTCCACTCCACTTCACTCTATTTCAATGAACACCATTCCACTCCACTACTTTCCATTCCAATCCATTCCATTGCATTCTACTCCATTCCATTCCAAACGACTCCACTCCATTTCATTCAACTCCACTGCACTCAATTCCACTCCACACCGTTCCAGTTTGCTCTATGCCATTCCGTTCCATTCCATTCCATTCCATTCCATTCCTTCCACTTCACAACACTACATTAAACTCCATTCCACTCCATTCCACTCCATTTCAGTCCACTCCACTCCATTCCATTCCTTTCTACTGGACTCCACTCCACTTCATTCCATTCCAAACCTTTCAACTCCACTCCATTCCATTCCACTCAACTCCACTCCACTACACCACATTACACTCCACTCTGTTCCATTCCTCTCCATTCCACTACACTCTACTTCATTCCACTCTACTCTATTCCATTCCCTTCCACTCCACTCCTCTCCATTCCACTCTTCTCCATTTCACTCCACTCCGCTCCATTCCATTCCACTCCAATACACTCCATTCCAATCCATTCAACTCCATTTCACTCCACTCCACTCCCTCCAATTCCATTCCATTCCATTCCGTAGCATTCCATTGCATTCCACTCCATCCCATTCCACTGCACTACATTCCAGTCCACTCCACTCCACTTCTCTCCACTACATTAAATTCCACTCCACTACATTCCATTCCATTCCACTCCATTTCCTTCCATTCCATTCCACTTCACTGCAATCCATCCACACCACTCCACTCCATTCCATTCCAATCCATTCCTCTCCAATCTATTCCATACCATTCCATTCCTTTCAACTGCACTTCACTTTATCCACTCTACTCTGCTCCATTCCTTTCCATTACATTCCACTCCAGTACACTCGTTTCCAATTCATTCCACTGCAATTCACTCCACTCCACTGCATTCCATTCCATTCCATTCCACTCCATTCCACTCCATTCCTTTCCAGTCCAGTATACTCCATTCCTCTCCACTCCATTCCACTCGACTCCGGACAATTCTGTTACTCTCCACTCCATTCCATCACACTCCATTCCATTCCATTCCATTCCCCTGCACTCGAATCCACTCCGTTACACTCCGTTGCATTCCTTTCCATTCCACTCCACTCTATTCCATTCCATTCCGCTCCAGTACACTCCAATCCATTGTATTGCACACCATTCCACTCCACTCCGTTGCATTCCACTCCATTCCATTCCATTTAATTCCAATCAATTCCATTGCACTCCACTACAATCCACTCCTTTCCAATCCATTCCATTGCAATCCTTTCCACCCCACTCCACTCCACTCCAACCCAATCCATTCCATTCCACTCCACTCCATTCAATTGCATTCCATTCAATTCCACTCAGCTCCACTCCACTACATTCCTCTCCATTCCAGTCAATTCCACTGTATTCCAGTTCAATCCACTAAATTCCATTCCATTCCACTGCACTCCACTCCTCTCAACTTCATTGCACTCCACTCCACGCCACTGTTTTCCATTCCACTCAATTCCATTCCATTCCTTTCCATGGCATCCATTCCATTCCACTCCTGTCCTTTCCACTCCACTCCACTCCACTCCATTCCAATCCACTCTACTCCATTCCATTCCATTCAATTCAATTGTACTCCATTCAATTCCACTCCATTCCACTCTACTACATTAAACTAAAATCCACTCCATTCCACTCCATTAAAGTCCAATCCACTCCACTCTACTCAGTTCCTTTCCATTCCACTGGACTAAACTCCATTCCATTCCAAACCATTGCACTCCACTCCATTTCATTCCACTCCACTCCACTCCACTCCACCCCATTACATTCTACTCCATTCCATTCCACTCCATTGCAATCCACTCTACTCCACTCCACTCTACTCCATTCTATTCCTTTCCACTCCACTCCACTCCGTTCCACTCCACTCCTTGTCAATCCACTCTGCTCCTTTCCATTGCATTCCATTTCACTCCAATCCATTCCACTCCAATCAATTCCACTCCATTCCACTCCACTTCACTGATTCAATTTCCATTCCACTCCATTCCAGTCCACTATGCTCCATATCACTCCAATCCACTCCACTCCACTACATTCCATTCCATTCCGTGCCATTCAATTCCACTACACTCCATTCCATTCCTTTCCACTGCATTCCATTCTATTCCATTCCACTCGACTCCACTCAAATCCACTCATTTCCATTACATTCTATTAAAGAACACCCCATTGCATTCCATTCTATTCCATTCCATTCCACTCCAATGCACTCCATTATACTCCACTCCACTCCATTCCATTCCATTCCATTCCACTCCATTGCACTCCAATCCATTCCTTTCTATTCAACTCAATTTCACTCCATTCCATTCCATTCCATTCCACCCGAATCAAGTCCACTCTACTCCATTCCACTTCACTCCACTCCAATACACTCCATTCCACTCCACTCCATTCTATAACATTCTATTATATTCCACTCCATTCCATTCCACACCATTCCATTCCACTCCATTCCATTCCACTCCATTCCAGTCCACTACATTCCATTCCACTCCACTCCACTAAATTCCTTTCCACTCCACTCCATTCCATTTCATTCCATTGCATTCCATTCCAATGCATTCCACTCCATCCAGTCCACTCCACTCCATTCCACTCCATTCCTTTCCTCTCCACTCCATTCCATTCCATTCCATTCTGCTGCACTCCACTCCATCCACTTCACTCTGCTCCATTCCTTTCCATTACATTCCACCTCAATCCACTCCACTCATCTCCATTCCATTCTATTCCACGCCATCCATTTCATTCCACTCAACTCCTTTCCTCTCCACTCCATTCCACTCCATTCCATTGCATTCCTCTCAACTCCATTGCACTCCACTCCATTCCAATACATTCCAATCCACTGCACTCCATTCCACTCAAATACACTCCATTCCATTCCTCTGCATTCCACTCCACTCCATCTCATTCCATTCCGCACCTCTCCACTCCTCTCCATTCCATTGCACTCCATTCCTCTCCAGTCCATTCCATTCCACTCCATTCCATTCCTTTCTGGTCAATTCCATTCCACTCCACTCCACTCCACTCCTTTCCATTACACTCCACTGCATTCCATTACACTCCACTCCATTCCATTCCATTCCATTACATTACATTCCACTCGACTCCACTCCACTCCATTCTAGTCCATTCCACTCCATTCCAGTCCACTCCACTCAATTCCTTTGCACTCCATTCCACTCCACGCCTTTCCTTTCAAATCCATTCCATTCCATTCCATTGCACTCCAATCCATTCCACTGCATTCCACTCCACTCCATTCTATTCCAATCCTTTGCATGCCACTCCACTGAATTCCACTCCACTCCACTCTATTCCACTCCACTCCATACCATTCGACTCTATTCCATTCCTCTCCACTCCACTCCATTCTATTCCATTCCACTCCATTTTGCTGCAGTCCTTTCCATTCCGTTTAATTCAATTCCATTCCATTCCAATCCATTCCAATCCATTCCACCCCATTCCACTTCACTCCACTCTACTCCATTCCACTCCATTCCATTCCACTTCATTCCACTCCACTCCTTTCCTTTCCATTCATCTGCACTCTACTCCACTGCATTCCATTCCACTCCATTCCATACCTTTTCACTCGTTACTAATCCACTCCACTCCATTCCACTTCACACCAATCCATTTCATTCCATTTCATTCAATTCCATTCCATTCTCCTCCAATCCAGTCCACTCCACTCCATTCGACGCCGCTACACTGCACTCCACTCCACTAAACTCCATTCCACTCCATTCCATTCCATTACATTCCATTCCACTCCATTCCACTCTACTTCATTCCTCTCCACTCCTTTCCTCTCGACTCCAGTCTATTCTGTTCCTCTGTGCTCCATTCTATCACCCTCCATTCCATTCCATTCCTTTCCACTGAACTCCAATCCACTCTGTTACACTCCGTTACATTCCTCTCCATTCCGCTGCACTCCATTCCATTCCATTCTGCTCCACTACTCTCCAATCCATTGCATTGCACTCCATTCCACTCTATTCCATTCCACTCCACTGCATTCCATTTAATTCCACTCAATTCCATTCCACTCTTCTACACTGCATTTCTTTCCATTCCATTCCACTCCACTCCTGTCCACACCACTCCACTGCACTCCAGCCCAATCCATTCCATTCCACTCCACTCCATTCTGTTGCATTCCATTCCATTCCAATCAACTCCACTCCACTACATTCCACTCCATTCCAGTCCAATCCACCGTACTGCAGTCCACGCCATTCCACTAAATTCCATTTCATTCCACTGCACTCCTCTCCACTCAATTTGATTGCACTCCACTCCACTCCACTCTTTTCCAATCCACTCCATTCCATTCCATTCCATTCCACTGCATCCATTTCACTCCACTCCTCTCCATTCCACTCGACTCGACTCCAATCCATTCCAATCCACTCTACTCCATTCCATTCCATTCCATTAAATTCCTGTCCATTCCACTCCACTACATTAAACTTGAATCCACGCCATTCCACGCCATTCCAGTATAATCCGCTCCACTCCACTTAATTCCTTTCCATTCCACTGGACTCCACTCCATTCCATTCGAAGCCATTCCACTCCACTCCATTTCATTCCACTCCACTCCACTCCATTCTACTCCACTTCACCCCATTACATTCCACTCCATTCCATTCCACTCCATTCCAATGCACCCTACTCCATTCCACTCCATTCCACTCCACTCCATTCCACTCCACTCCCCTCCATTCCATTGCATTCCATTTCTCTCCACTCCTTTCCACTAACAATCCATTCCACTCCATTCCACTCCACTCCACTCCCTCCAATTCCATTCCACAGCATTCAAGTCCACTACACTCCATACCACTCCAATCCACTCCACTCCACTACTTTCCATTCCGTTCATTTCCATTCATTCCACTCCACTCCTTTCCATTCCATTTTATCACATTCCACTCCACTCCACTCAAATCCAATCATTTCCATTACATTCATTTCAACAACACCCCATTTCATTCCATTGTATACCTTTCCATTCCACTCCACTCCAATCCATTCCACTCCATTCCACTCCATTCCATTCCATTCCATTCCACTCCATTCCACTCCACTCCACTAAATTCCTTTCCAATCCACTCCGTTCCATTTAATTCCATTCCATTCCATTCCAATGCATTCCACCCCATCCATTCCATTCCACTCAACTCCTTTCCCCTCCACTCCATTCCACTCCACTCCATTCCATTCCATTCCTCTTAACTCCATTCCACTCCACTCCACTCCAATCCATTCCATTCCATTCCACTGCACTCCACTCTACCCAAATACACTTCATTCCATTCTTCTCCTTTCCACTCCACTCCACTCCATTCTATTCCATTTCACTCCATTTTGTTGAATTCCATTCCATTCCATTCAATTCAATTCCATTCCATTCCAATCCATCCCAGTCCATTCCACTCCATTCCTCTTCACTCCACTGTACTCCATTCCACTCCATTCCATTCCACTCCATTCCACTCCACTCCTTTCCTTTCCATTCATCTGCACTCTACTCCAGTGCATTCCATTCACTCCATTCCACACCATTCCACTCGTTACTAATCCACTCCACTTCATTCCACTTCACTCCAATCCATTTCATTCCGTTTCATTCAATTCCATCCCATTTCCCTCCAATCCACTCCACTCCACTGCATTCCACTCTGATCCACTCCCCTCCACTAAACTCTATTCCACTCCACTCCATTCCATTCCATTCCATTCCATTCCACTCCCGTCCATTCCATCTAGCGCCACTTCACTCCACTCCACTCCACTCCATTCCATTCCATGCTATTCCCTTCCACTGCATTCCATTCCATTCCACTCCATTCCAGTCCGCTGCACTCCATACCACTCTGACACACTACACTCCGCTACACTCCATTCCATTCCATGTCATTCAATTCCACTCCACTGCATTCCATTTCATGCCACTGTATTCCGTTCTATTCTATTCCACTCCACTCCACTCATTTCTACTCCTTTCTGTTACATTAGATTCCACTGCACCGAATTCCATTCCACTCCACTCCACTCTATTTCGCACCACTCCATTCCATTCCATTCCATTTCACTCCATTGCACTTCATTCCATTCCTTTCTATTCAACTCCTTTCCACTCCAATCCACTCCATTCCTCCCCACTCCAATCTAGTCCACTCCACTTCATTCCACTCCACTCCACTTCAATTCATTCCATTCCACTACACTCCACTCCATTCTATTACTTTCCATTCCATTCCACTCCAATCCATTCCTTTAGACAACATTCCATTCCACTCCATTCTACTCCACTCCACTAAATTCCATTCCACTCCACTCCATTCCACTCCATTCCATTCTATTCCTCTGCATTCCACTCCATCCACTACACTCCACTTCATTCCATTCCATTACATTCCACTCCACTCCATTCCATTCACTTCCATTTCATTCCACTGCACTCCACTCCATCCACTCCACTCCGCTCTACGTCTTTCCATTCCATTCCACTCCACTCCACTCCTTTCCAATCCATTCCCCTTCAGTCCACTCCAATCAACCAGATTCCATTCAATTCCACTCCATCCATTCCATTCCACTCAACTCCATTCCTCTCCACTCCATTGCATTCCACTCCTTCATATTACATTCCTCTCAAGTCCATTGCACTCCACTCCATTGCATTCCATTTCATTCCACTGCACCCCACTCCACTCCACTCCATTAAACTCCTTTCCTGTCCTCTCCTTTCCACTCCACTCCATTACATTTAATTCCGTTTCTCTCCACTTCACTCCATTCCATTGCACTCCATTCCACCCCGCTCCATTCCATTCCATTCCAGTCTATTCCATTACACTCCAGTACACTCCACTACTTTCCATTCCACACCACTCCACTCATTTCCACCCCACTCCTGTCCACTACACTCCATCCCACTCCATTCCATTACACTCTATTCCATTCCATTCCATTCTATCCCATCCGACTCCACTCCACTCCATTCCACTCCATTCCACTACATTCTACTCCATTCCTGTCCACTCCTCTGCACTCCATGCCATTCCAGTGCACTGCACTCCACTCCACTCAATTCCATTGCATTCCATTCCACTTCACTCCTTTCCATTCCAATCCTTTCCATTCCATTCCACTCCACTCCACTCCTTATCATTCCATTCCACTCCACTCCATTCCAGTCTACTCTACTCTATTGTATTCCATTCCATTCCATTCCACTCCACTACATTAAACATGATTCCACTCCGTGCCACTCCTTTCCAGTCCACTCCACTCCACTCCATTCCCTTCTATTCCACTGGACTCCACTCCATTCCATTCCAAACTTTTCCACTCCACTCCATTCCTTTCCACTCAACTCCACTCCACTCTACACCATTACATTCCACTCCATTCCATTCCTCTCCATTCCAATCCACTCTACTCCATTCCACTCCGCTCCATTCCATTCCAATCCATTCCATTCCACTCCATTGCATTACAGTCTAATCCATTCAACTCCATTTCACTCCACTCCACTCATTCCTATTCCATTCCATTCCATTCCACTCCATGACACTCTATGCCAACCATTGCATCCCATTCCATTCCACTCCATTTCATTCCACTGCACTCCATTCCACTCCTCTCCTCTCCACTCCTCTCCGCTGCATTAAATTCCACTCTACTCCATTCCACTCCACTCCATTACATTCCATTCTATTCGACTACATTCCACTCCGTCAACTCCACTCCTCTCCATTACACTCCATTCCATTCCACTCCACTCCATTCCATTCCGTTGCATTCCACTGCACTCCAATCCTTCCACTCCACTCCATTCCATTCCACTCCATTCCACTCCATTCCACTCCATTCCATTCCTCTTCAATCTATTGCATTCCATTCCATTCCTTTCCACTGCACTTCACTCTATCCACACCACTTTGCTCCATTCTTTTCCATTGCATTCCACTCCACTCCTCTCCTTTCCAATCCATTCCACTCCAATACACTCCACTCCACTCCACAGCATTCCATTCCATTCCATGCCATTACGTTCGACTCAATTCCTTTCCATTCCACTCTACTCCTTCCCTCTCCACTCCATTCCACTTGACTGCATTCAATTCCTTTCTTCTCCACTCCATTCCACCACACTCTATTCCATTCCATTCCATTCCACTGCTCTCCAATCCTCTCCGTTAAACTCCATTACTTTCCTCTCCATTCCACTCCACTCCATTCCATTCCATTCTGCTCCACTCCACTCCATTCCATTACATTCCACTCCACTCCACTCCATTCCATTGCACTCCATTCCACTGCATTCCATTCCATTTAATTCCTCTCAATTCCATTCCACTCCACTACACTCCAATCCTTTCCATTCCACTCCATTCCACTCCTTTCCACACCACTCCATTCCACTCCACCCGACTCCATTCCATTCCACTCCACTCCATTCCATTGCATTCCATTCCCTTCCACTCAACTCCACTCCAGTCCATTCCACTCCATTTTGCTCCATTCCACTGCATTCCAGTCCACTCCACTCCACTACTTTTCAATCCATTCCACTGCACTCCAATCCACTCAATTTCATTGCACTCCATTACACTCCACTCCTTTCCATTCCACTGCATTCCATTCCATTCCATTTAACTGCATTCCATTCTGCTCCACTCCACTCCATTCGACTCTACTCCACTCCACTCCATTCCAGTCTACTCTACTCCATTCCATTCCAAACCATTCCTCTCCACTCCATTTCATTCCGCTGCACTCCACTCCACTCTACTCCACTCCACCTCTTATATTCCACTACATTCCATTCCACTCCATTCCACTCCACATTACTCCATTCCACCCCACTAAATTCCATTCCACTGCATTCCACTCCGCTCCACTCAATTCCATTCCACTCCTCTCGGCTCCATTCCATTCCATTCCATTCCACTCCTCTCCACTCCACTCCAATCCTTTGCACTCCATTCCACTCCACTCCACTCCTTCCAATTGCATTCCACTCCATTCCAATCCATTACACTCCATACCAATCCAATCTACTCCACTGCACTAAACTCCATTCCATTCTATGTCATTCAATTCTACTCCACTCCATCCCATTCCATTCAACTGCATTCCATTCTATTCCCTTCCACTCCACTCCCCTCGAATCCACTCCTTTTCTCCTTTTCATCACATTCCATTCAACTCCACAAAAGTCGATTCCATTCCATTCTATTCCACGTCACTCCACTCCATTCCCTACCATTCCATTGCACTCCAGTCCATTCATTTCCATTCAACTACTTTCCACTCCATTCCATTTCATTCCACTCCACTGCAATCCAGTCCCATTCCATTCCACTCCACTCCACTCCAGTCCACTCCATTCCACTCCACTCCACTCCATTCTGTTACATTCCATTTCATTCCACTCCATTCCATTCCACCCCACTCCTTTCTATTCCACTCCATTCCATTCCACTCCATTCCACTCCACTCCACTAAATTCCATTCCACTCCACTCCATTCCATTCCATTGCATTCCATTCTATTCTATTCTGCTACATTCCACTTCATCCACTCCACTCTACTCCATTCCACTCCATTCCATTCCATTCCATTCCACTCCACTCCATTCCATTCCATTCCATTCCTTTCCAATGCACTCCACTCCATCCACTCCACTCTGCTCCATTCCTTTCCATTCCATTCCACTCTACTCCACTCTTTTCCCATCCATTCCACTCCAGTCCACTCCACTCAACTCCATTCCATTCTATTCCACCCCATCCAATCCATTCCATTCAACTCCATTCCTCTCCACTCCATTCCACTCCACTGCATTCCACTCCACTCCATTTCATTCCTTTCCATTCCACTGCACTGCACTCCTCTCATATACACTCCATTCCATTTCTCTCCATTCCACTCCACTCCATTTCATTCCATTCTGCTCCTCTTCATTCCACTCCATTCCATTGCACAATATTCCACTCCACTCCATTCCATTACACTCCATTTCATTCCATTACATTCCAGTCAATTCCATTCCACTCCACTACAGTCCACTCCTTTCCATTCCACTTCACTCCACTCCTTTCCACAACGCTCCACTACACTCCACTCCACCGCACTCCAATCCATTTCACTCTACTCCATTCCATTCCATTCCACTCGACTCCACTCCACTCCCTTCCACTCCGATCCACTCCATTCCACTCCATTCCAGTCCAGTCCACTTCACTCCTTTCTATTTTATTGTACTGCACTCCATTCCACTAAATTCTATTGCACTCCATTCCACTCCACTGCTTTTCATTCCAGTCCATTCCATTCCATTGCATTCAACTCCATTCGATTCCATTCCATTCCACTCCATTTCTTTGCACTCTACTGCACTCCATTCCACTCCACGCCACTATACTCCATTCCAGTACACTCTACTCCATTCCATTCCATTCCATTCCATTCCATTCCATTCCATTCCACTCCACTACATTAAACTCGATTCCACTCCATTCCACTCCATTCCAGTCCGTTCCCCTCCACTTCACTCCATTCCATTCCATTACACTGGACTCCACTCCACTCCATTCCATTGCAACAATTCTAGTCCACTCCATTCCACTCAACTCAACTCCACTCCACTAAAGTCCACCCCATTACATTCCACTCCATTCCATTCCACTCCATTCCACTCCATTCTACTCCCATCCACTCCAATCCATTGCACTCCACTCTGCTCCATTCCAATCCAATCCATTCCATTCCATTTCACTGCATTCCATTCCAATCCATTCGACTCCATTCAAATCCACTCGTCTCCTTCCAATTCCAATCCATTCCACTCCATTCCATTCCACTCCACTCCATTCCATTCCATTCCTATCCACTCCAATCCACTTCATTCCATTGCCCTCTATTCCACTCCACTTCATTCCATTACACTCCATTCCATTCTATTCCATTCTCTCAATTCCGTTCCATTCCAATACACTCCCCTCCATTCCATTCTACACCATTCCTCTCCTTTCCACACCACTCCACTCCATTCCACTCCACCCAACTCCATTCCATTCCACTCTACTACATTCCATTCCATTCCTTTCCACTCTATTCCACTCCACTCCATTCCACTCCTTCCAACTCCATTCCTCTCCATTACAGTACACTCCACTCCACTCCACTACTATCCATTCCACTCCAATTCATTGCATTCCATTGCATTCCATTCTCCTCCACGCCATTCTATTCCACTCCAATCTATTCCTTTCCACTCCACATCACTCCATTCCATTCCATTCCATTCCACTCCATTCTATTCCAACCCATTCCATTCCATTCCATTCCCTTCCACTCTACTCCATTCCACACCACTCCATTCCACTCGTCTCCATTCAATTCCATTCCATTCAACTCCATCCCACTACACTCCACTACATTCCACTCCCCTCCACTCCACTACATTCCACTCCCCTCCACTCCATTTTATTCCATTTCATTCAACTGCACTCCATTCTACTCCGCTCCATTTCACTGTATTCCTCGCCATTCCATGCTGCTGTATTACAATCCCTTTCATTCCACTCCACACTATTCTACTCCACTCCATCCCCCTCCAGTTGATTTTATTCCCATCCATTGCATGCCACTCCACTCATTTCCACACCAATCCACTTCATTCCACTCCATTCCATTCCATTCAACCCTATTCAATTCCACTACACCCCACACCATTCTATTCCATTCAATTCCAGTTTGTTCCAATCCATTCCATTCCAATTCATTCCCGTCAATTTCACTCCATTCCACTTCACTCCACTCTACTCCATTCCAGTTCATTCCACTCCATTCCATTCTACTCCATTCCACTCCCTTCCATTTCTTTCCATTCTTCTCCATTCCTCTCCACTCCATTCCATTCCAGTCCATTACATTCAATTCCACTCCTTACTAATCCACTCCACTCCATTCTATTTCATTCCATTCCATTCAATTCCATTCCATTCCTCCCCAATCCACTCCACTCCTTACCATTCCATTCCACTCCACTCCTCTCCCTTCCACCCCATTCCATTCCATTGCATTCCATTTCATTCCACTCCACTCCTATCAATTCCATTCAACTCCAGTGCACTCCACTCTGCTTCACTCCACTCCATTCTATTCCATCCCACTGCATTCCTTTCCATTCCACTCCATTGCAGTACATTACCCTCCATACCACTCCACTCCACTCCATTCAGATCCACTCCACTACGTTCCATTCCATTCCACTGCATTCCATTCTATTCCATTCCTCCCTACTCCACTCAATTCCACTCCATTCCATTAAATTCTATTCCACTCCACCCCATTCCATTCCATTCCTTTCCTTTCCATGTCACTCCACTCCACTCCATTCTACTCCACTCCACTCCTTTCCATTCCATTGCATTATATTTCAGGCCATGGCACTCCATTTCACTCCTTTCCATTCAATTCCAGTCCACTTCATTCCACTCCATTCAATTCCATTCGTCTCCACTGCATTCCATTCCATTCCATTTCATTCCACTGCTTTCTACTGCACTCCACTCCTTTACACTCCACTCAACTCCATTCCATGCCATTTCATTCCATTCCAGTCCACTCCACTCCATTCCACTCTACTCTACTCCACTCCATTCCTCTCCACTCCAGTCTGTTCCATTTCATTCCATTCCATTCGACTCCATACCATTCACTCCATTCCATTCCAGTCCACTCCATTCCCTTCCTCTCCACTCCACCAGATTCCTGTCCACTCCACTCCATTCCACTCCATTCCATTCCACTGCATTCCAGTGCATCCACTCCACTACACCCCATTGCACTTCATTCCATTCCCCTCCACTCCATTCCATTCCATTCCATTCGATTTCATTCCATTCCTCTGCATTTGACTCCATCCACTCCACTCCGCTCCATTGCTTTCCATTCTATTTCACTCCACTCCACTCCTTTCCAATCCATTCCACTGCAATCGACTCCACTACACTCCATTCCATTTCTCTGATTCCATTCCATTCCACTCCATTCCATTCCACTCCACTCTACTCCATTCCTCTCTATTCCATTCCACTCCACTCCATTTCATTCCATTATTCTCCGCTCCATTCCACTCCACTCTATTCCATTCCATTCCATTCCAACGCACTCCCCTCCACTCCATTATACTCCATTCCATTCCTCTCCATTCCACTCCATTCCATTCAATTCCATTTTACTCCACCCCACTCCACTCCTTTCCACACCACTCCACTCAACCCCACTCCACTCCTTTCCACCCCACTCCACTCCACCCCACTCCATTCCATTCCACTCTACTCCATTCCATTCCATTTTATTCCATTCCACTCAACTTCACTCCATTCCATTCCAATCCATTCCACTCCACTCCACTCCTTTGCTTTCCACTCCATTCCATTCCATTCTACTCCATTCCATTCCACTCCATTCCATTCCATTCCATTCTACTCCACTCCCCTCCAATTCATTCCACTCCACTCCTCTCAATTCCACTCCACTCCACTCCATTCCAGTCCACTCTACTCCATTCCATTCCATTCAATTCCATTCCATTTCACTCCATTGCACTGCACTTCATTGCACTCCACTTCATTAAACTCATTTCCTCTCTATTCCGTTCCATTCCAGTCCACTCTCCTCCACTCTACTCCATTCCATTCCATTCCTCTGCACTCTAATCCAAGCCATTCCATTCCAAACCAATCCACTCCACTCTATTCCATTCCATTCCACTCCACTCCACTCTAATACAACCCATTATATTCCACTCCATTCCATTCCACTCCCTTCAACTCCAGTCAACTCCACTCCACACCACTCCATTCCATTCCATTCCATTCCATTCCACTCCACTCAACTGCATTCCACTCCAATCCATTCCAATCCACTCCGCTTCATTCCTTTGCTTTCCATTCCACTCCACTCTTCTCCATTCCAAATCATTCCACGCCATTCCTCTCCACTCCACTCTTTCCAATTACATTCCAATCCATTCCACTGCATTGCACTCCACTCCATTCCATTCCATTCTGCTCCACTCCACTCCACTCTATTCAGTTGCCCTCCATTCCACTACACTGCATTCCATTCCACTCCATTCCTTCCATTCCATTCTACTCAATTCCATTCCGTTCCACTCCACTCCACTCCTTTCCACACCACTCCATTCCACTCCACTACACTCCATTCCATTCCTTCCCATTCCACTCGACTCCACCCCACTCCATTCCACTCCTTCCCACTCCATTCCACTCCATGCCAGTCCAGTGCACTCCACTCAACTTCATTCCACTCCACTCCATTCCATTGCTATCCCCTCCATTCCTTTGCATTGTATTCTCCTCCTAGCCACTCCATTCCTCTCCAATCCACTCCATTCAACATCACTCCACTGCAATCTATTCCATTTCATTCCACTCCATTCCTTTCTATTCCATTCCACTGCACTCTGTTCCAACGCAATCTACTCCATTTCAAACCATTCCATTCCACTCCACTCCATTCCATTCGGTTCCATTCAACTCCATTCCACTCCACATCCCTACATTCCACTCCACACCATTCTATACCCATCCATTCCATGCCGCTCCACTAAATTCCACTCCACTCCATTTCACTCCACTCCATTCCTTACAAATCTATTCCATTCCACTCCACTCCACTCCATTCTATTCCATTCCGCTCCATTTCATTCCATTCCATTCCATTCCATTCCATTTCATTCCACTCCATTCCACTCCACTCCATTCCTTTCCATTCCTCTGTACTCCCCTCCACTCCATTCCCTTCCACTCCATTGCATTCATTTCAATTAATTGCTAATCCACTCCACTGCATTCCACTCCACTCCATTGCATTCCATTCCATTCCATTCCAATCCACTCCACTCCACTCCATTCCACTCCACTCCACTCCATTACACTCCACTCCACTCCACTCCATTCCACTCCAGTCTATTCCATTCCATTCCATTCCATTCCACTCATCCATTCCATCCAACTCCACTCAAATTCGCTCCAATGCGCTCCACTCCATTATATTCTGTTATATTCCATTCCACTGCATTCCATTCCATTCCACTCCATTCCAGTTCACTACACTACATTCTACTCCACTCCACTCCACTTCACTGCATTCCATTCCATTCCGTTGATTTTCACTCCACTACTTTCAATTCCAATCTACTGCATTCCATTCTATTCCATTCAATTCCACTCCACTCAATTCCACTCCATTCCATTCCATTCCATTCCACTCCACCCAATTCCTTACCATTCCACTGCACTCCACTGCATTCCACTCCACTCCACTCCACTCCATATCATACCATTCCATTCCATTCCAGTCCATTCTATTCCATTCCATTTCATTACACTCCATTGCACTCCACTCCATTCCTTTCCATTCAACTCGAGTCCACTCCATTCCACTCCACCCCATTCCATACAACTTCATTGCATTCCATTCCATTCCATTTGCTTCCATTACATTCCACTCCTTTCTACTCAATTCCACCCCATTCCACTCCACTCAACTCCATTCCATGCCATTCCATGCCATTCCATTCCATCCCATTCTATTCCACTTCACTCCATTCCATTCCACTACACTCCATTCCACTGCATTCCACTCCACTCCACTCCCCTCCAACCCTTTCCATTCCATTCCACTCCACTTCACACCTGCCCACTCGATTCCATTCAACATCATTCATCTCCACTCCACTCTATTACATTCCAATCCACACAATTCCATTCCGTTCCATTCCACTGCACTCAACTCCATCCACTCCACTCTACTACATTCCACTCCACTCCATTCTATTCCATTCGGCTCCACTCCACTCCATTCCGTTGCCCTCCATTCCCCTCCATTCCATTCTACTCCATTCCAATCTACTCCACTCCACTCCAATTCATTCCACTCCACTCCACTCCATTCCAGTCCACTCTACTCCATTCCATTCCATTCCATTCCACTCCGTTTCACTCCATTGCACTCCACTTCATTAAACTCGATTCTTCTCTATTCCACTCCATTCCCGTCCCCTCCACTCCACTCCATTCCATTCCATTCCTCTGCACTCCACGCCAATCCATTCCATTACAAACCAATCAACTCCACTCCATTCCATTCCACTCCACTCCACTCCACTCTAATGCCACCCATTATATTCCACTCCATTCCATTCCACTCCATTCGTCTCCAGTCAACTCCATTCCACTCCACTACATTCCCTTCCATTCCACTCCACTCCACTGCATTCCACTCCATTCCATTCAAATCCACTCCGCTTCATTCCTTTGTATTCCATTCCACTCCACTCCACTCCATTCGAATTCGTTCCACTCCATTCCTCTCCACTCCACTCTTTCCAATTCCATTCCATTCCATTCCATTCCACTGTGTTCCACACCACTCCATTCCATTCCACTGCACTCCATTACATTCCAATCTGCTCCACTCCACTCCACTCCATTCAGTTGCCCTCGATTCCTCTCCATTGCATTACAATCTCCTCCAAGCCACTCCATTCCATTCCACTCAATTCCATTCCATTCCACTCCACTCCACTCCGTTCCATTCCATTCCACTCCACTCCACTCCTTTCCACACCGTTCCATTCCACTCCAACCCACTCCATTCCATTCCTTCCCATTCCTTTCGTCTCCACCCCACTCTATTCCACTCCTTTCTACTCCATGCCAGTCAACTGCCATCCACTCCACTCCTTTCCACTTCTCTCCTTTCCATGGCAATACACTCCATTCCATTGCATTCCATTCTCCTCTAAGCCACTCCATTCCTCTGCAATCCACTCCATTACAGATCACTCCACTGCATTCTATTCCATTTCATTCCACTTCATTCCATTCTATTCCATTCCACTCCATTCCATTCCAATCCACTCTACTCATCTTCAAACCATTCCGTTCCACTCCACTCCATTCCATTCCATTCCATTCAACTCCATTCCACTCCACTTCCCTACATTCCACTCCACACCATTCTATACCAATCCATTCCATGCCACTCCACTAATTTCCACTCAACTCCACTCCATTCCTTACAAGTCTATTCCATTTCACTCCACTCCACTCCATTCTATTCCATTCCACTCCATTTTATTCCATTCCATTCCATTCCATTTCATTCCATTCCATTCCATTCCACTCCATTCCATTCCATTCCACTCCATTCCATTCCATTCCACTCCATTCCATTCCATTCCACTCAATTCCACTCAACTCCATTCCTTTCCATTCCTCTGTACTCCACTCCATTCCCCTCCACTCCATTGTATTCTTTTCCACTAATTGCTAATCCACTCCACTCCATTCCATTCCATTCCATTCCATTCCACTCCATTCCATTCCATTCCACTCCATTCCACTCCACTCCACTCCATTCCACTCCATTCCATTCCACTCCACTGCATTACACTCCACTCCACTCCACTCCACTCCATTCCACTCCATTCCATTCCATTCCATTCTGTTCCGTTCCGTTCCATTCCATTCCATTCCATTCCAATCTTATCCATTCCATCCAACTCCACTCCACTTTGCTCCAATGCACTCCACTCCATTATATTCCATTCCATTCCATTCCACTGCATTCCATTCCATTCGACTTTATTCCAGTCCACTACACTCCATTCTACTCCATTCCACTCTACTCCACTCCATTCCATTCCATGACATTGATTTTCACTCCACTCCTTTCAATTCCAATCCACTGCATTCCATTCTATTCCATTCAACTCCACTCCACTCAATTCCAGTCCATTCCATTCCATTCCACTGCATTGCACTCCAATGCATTCCATTCCATTGCATTCCACTCCACTCCATTCCACTCCACTCCACTCCATTCAGTTGCCCTTCTTTCCACTCCATTGCATTCCATTCTTAAAGCCACTCCATTCCATTCCACTCAATTCCAATCCATTCCCTTCCACTCCACTCCATTCCATTCCAGTCCACTCCATTCCACTCCTTTCCACACCACTCCATTCCACTGCACCCCACTCCATTCCATTCCTTCCCATTCCACTCGACTCCACCCCACTGTGTTCCACTCCTTTCCACTCCATTCCACTCCATGCCAGTCCACTGAACTCCACTCCACTCCATTCCACTTCACTCCTTTCCATGGCAATACACTCCATTCCTTTGCAGTCCATTCTCCTCCAAGCCACTCCATTCTCCTCCAAGCCACTCCATTCCTCTCCAATCTACTCCATTCAGCATCACTCCACTGCATTCCATTCCATTTCATTCCACTCCATTCCATTCCGTTCCACTTCAATCCACTCCACTCCTCTCCATTCCACTCCACTCCACTGTATTACACTCCACTCCACTGTATTACACTCCATTCCACTCCATTCCATTCCATTCTTCTCCATTCCATTCCATTCCATTCCATTCCATTCCAATCTTATCCATTCCATCCCACTCCACTCCACTTCACTCCAATGCGCTCCACTCCATTATATTCCATTTTAATCCATTCCGTCGCACTCCATTCCATTCGACTCCATTGCAGTCCACTACACACCATTCTACTCCACTCCTCTCCATTACCCTCCTCCATTCCATTCCATGACATTGATTTTCACTCCACTCCTTTCAATTCCAATCCACTGCATTCCATTCTATTCCATTCAACTTCACTCCAATCAATTCCACTCCATTCCATTAAATTCCATTCCACTCCTACCCATTCCATTCCATTCCACTGCACTCCACTCCATTCCATTCCACTCCACTCCACTCCATATCATTCCATTCCATTCCTTTCCATTTCATTACACTCCAATCCCTTCCTTTCCATTCAACTCGAGTCGACTTCATTCCACTCCACTTCATTCCATACCACTTCACTGCATTCCATTCCATTCCATTTCCTTCCATTACATTCCACTCCTTTCTACTCAATTCCACTCCATTCCACTACACTCAAATCCATTCTATGCCATTCCACTCCATTCCGTTCTATTCCACTCCACTCCATTCCATTCCACTGCACTCCATTCCACTCCACTCCCCTCCACTCCATTCCATTCCATTCCATTCCATTCCATTCCATTCCATTCCACTCCAATCCATACCAGCCGACTCCATTCCATTCAACATCATTCTACTCCACTCCACTCTATCAAATTCCACTCCACTCCATTCCATTTCATTCTATTCCTCTGCACTCAACCCCATCCACTCCACTCCACACCATTCCACTCCATTCCATACCACTCCACTCCACTCCATTCCAATCCATTCCACTCCACTACACTCCACTCTTTTCCACACCACTTCATTCTATTCCATTCTGCTGCATTCCAGTCCACTGCACTCCATTCTAGTCCACTCCAATCCACTACACACCATTCCATTTCATGCCATTGATTTTCACTCCACTCCTTTCAATTCCGCTGCATTCCATTCTATTCAACTCCACTCCACTCCTTTCCACTCCATACCATTCCATTCCATTTCATTACACTCCATTGCACTCCACTCCATTCCTTTCCATTCAGCTCGAGTCCACTTCATTCCACTGCACTCCATTCCATACCACTTCACTGCATTCCATTCCATTTCCTTCCATTACATTCCACTCCTTTCTACTCAATTCCACCCCATTCCGCTACACTCAACTCCATTCCATGCCATTCCATGCCATTTCACTCCATTCCATTCTATTCCACTCCACTCCATTCCATTCCACCGCACTACATTCCACTCCACTCCACTCCACTCCACTCCACACCCCTCCACTCCATTCCATTCCTTTCCATTCCATTTCACTTCACTCCATACCAGTCCACTCCATTCCATTCAACATCATTCCACTCCACTCCACTCTATTACATTCCACTCCACTCCATTCCATTCAGTTCCATTCCACTGTACTCAACTCCACCCACTCCACTCCATTCCACTCCATTCCTTTCCACTCCACTCCACTCCATTCCACTCCATTCCACTCCACTCCACTCCATTCCAATATAGTCCATTCCATTCCACTCCATTCCATTCCAAACTACTTCATTCCTCTCCTCTCCATACCACTCCACTCCATTCCATTCCATTGCACTCCACTGCACTCCACTCCACTGCACTCCACTCCATTACACTTCATTCCATTCCTCTCCACTCCACTCGATTCCTTTCCATTCCCCTGCACTCCACTCCAATCCATTCATTTCCAAACCAATCTTCTGCACTCTATTCCATTCCACTCCACTCCACTCCACTCCAATCTAATCCACCCCATTACATTCCACTCCACTCCATTCCACTCCATTCGATTGCAGTCTATTCCATTCCACTCCACTCCTTTCCATTCCATTCCTCTACTGCATTGCAATCCACTCCATTCCAATGCTCTCCACTCCATTTCTTTCCATTCCATTCCACTCCACTCCATTCCAATCCATTCCACTCCAATCGTCTCCACTCCACTCCTTCCAATTCCATTGCATTCCATTGCAGTGCATTCCATTCCACTCCACACCATACCATGCCGCTCCACTCCACTCCATTCAATTGCCCTCCATTCCACTCCACTCCGTTCCACCGAACTCCATTCCTTTCCATTCCACTTCACTCCATTTCACTCCACTCCATTACATTCCATTCCATTCCTTTTCACTCCACTCCACTCCTTTCCACGCCACTCCACTCCACTCCAACCCAGTCCATTCCATTCCTTTCCATTCCTCTCGACTCCACTCCACTCCATTCCTCTCCATTCCAGTAAACGGCACTCCACTGCACTCCATTCTACTCCACTCCATTCCACTCCAATCCACTGCATTCAATTAGATATCAAACCATTCCACTCCATTCCATTCCACTGCATTAAACTCGATTCCACTCCATTCCACTCCATTCCAATCGACTCCACTACAGTACACTCCATTCCATTCTATTTCACTTCACTCCACTCCACTCAACTCCATTCCATTCCAAACCCTTCCGCTTCACTCCATTCCTTTCCTCTCCCCTGCAGTCCACTCCACTCCACCCCATTAAATTCTGTTCCTCTCTATTCCACTCCACTCAACTCCATTCCAATCCAATCCAATCCACTCCACTGTGTTCCACTCTACTCTGCTCCATTCCCTTCCATTCCATTCTAATCCACTACACTCCATTCCAATCCATTCCACTCCATTCCGCTCTACTCCAATCCTTCCAATTCCATTGCATTCCATTCCACTCCATTAAACTCCACTACTTTCCATTCCATTCCATTCACCTCCACTCCACTCCACTCCACTACATCCCATTGCCCTCCATTCCAATCCACTCCATTCCATTCCTCTGCATTCCATTCCATGCCATTCCACTCAATTTCATTCCACTCCACTACACTCCTCTCCATTTGATTCCACTCCTCTCCACTGCCTTCCACACCACTCCACTCCACAGCATAACACTCCACTCCATTCCACTCTACTACATTCCATTCCATTCCACTCGAATCCACTCCACTCCATTCCACTCTAATCCACTCCATTCCACTCCATTCCAGTCCACTCCACTCGACTCCACTCCATTCCATTCCATTCCACTGCACTCCACTCCACCCCATTCCATTGCACTCCATTCCACTTAACTCCTTTCCATTCCACTCCATTCCATTCCATTCCATTCCATTCCACCCAGTTCCATCTCACTGCACTCTACTCCATTTCATTCCTCTCCACTCCACTCCATTACGTTCCATTCCACTGCACTCCACTCCATTCCATTCGACTCCACTCCACTACGCTCCAATGCACTCCACCCCATTCCATGCCACTCCATTGCATTCCACTTCATTCCACTCCACTCTAATCCATTCCATTCCACTCCATTGCATTCCATTCCACTCTACTCCACTCCATTCCCCTCCACTCCATTCCATACCACTCCACTCCATTCCATTACATTCCTTTCCACTGTACTCCATTCCAGTCCATTCCACTCCATTCCATTCAACTCCACTGCTTCCAATTGCATTCCATTGTAGTCCACTCCGTTCCACTCCACTCCATTCCATTCCGTTCAGCTCCAGTCCACTCCACTCCATTCCGTTGCTCTCCATTCCACTCCACTCCTTTTCATTCCACTCCACTCCACTCCACTACATTCCATTACATCCAATTATATTCCATTCCATTCCATCCCTGTCCACTCCACTGCACTCACTCCATTAAAACCCATTCCATTCCATTCCGCACCATTCCCCCACAATCCACTCCACCCCACTCCGCTTCCTTCGATTACATTCCCTCCCATTCCATTCCTCTCCATTCCAGTCTACTCCACTTCAGTCCACTCCACTACAGTCCACTCCATTCCATTACATTTTATTCCACTGCATTCCATTCCATTCCTTTATTTCGAGTATATCTCACTCTGTCAACAAGCCTTGAGTTCAGTTGCACAATCTCAGCTCACATTCCGTTCTGTTTCATTCTGTTCCATTCCGTTCTGCTCCGCTCCGCTCCTATCCTCTCCATTCTATTCCCTTCCTTTCCATTCCATTCCACTCAATTCCACTCCTCTCCACTACAATGCATTCCTTTCTTTAGGGAGTATCTCATTCTGTCACACAGGCTGCAGCGCAACGGTCCAAACTCAGCACACATTTCTCCACTCCGTTCCATTCCTTTCCGTTCTGTTCTATTGTCTTCTGTTCTGTTCCATACCGTTACACTCCACTTCACTCCATTCCATTCCACTCCATTCTACTCCACTCCACTCCATTCCATTCCATTCTATTACATTCCATTGCACTCCATTCCACTCCATGACATTCCACTTCATTCCATTCCATTCAATTCCTCTCCATTCCATTCCACTCCACTCCAATCCATTCCGCAACACTCCAGTCCATTCCATTCCACTCCACTCCATTACATTTCACTCCACTCCACTCCATTCCACTCCACTCCATTCCATTCCACTCCATTCCATTCCACTCCACTCCACTTCATTCCACTCCACTCCATTCCATTCTACTGCATTCCAATCCATTCCTCTCCACTCCACTCCATTCCACTTCACTCCATTCCATTACTTTCCACTCCATTTCACTCTATTCCATTCCATTCCACTCAACTCCATTCGACTCCACTACATTCCACTCCAGTGCATTGCATTCCATTCCACTCCATTCCATTCCATTCTTTTTTTCCACAGGATCTCACTGTGTCACAAAGGCTGGAGTGCAGTGGCACATTCTCAGCTCACATTCCTTCACACCATTCCATTGAATTGCATTCCATTCCATTCTATTTCTCTCCACTACACTGAACGCCAATCCATTCCATTCCACTCCATCCCATTCCATTCGAGTCCGTTCCAGTCCACTTCACTCCACTCCATTCCATTCCTTTCCTTTCCATTTCACTCCACTGCATTCAATTCCTTTCTTTCGACAGTATATCACAGTGTTACTGAGGCTGGAGTGCAGTGGCAATATCAAACCTGACATTACATGCCAACTTTACATTGCATTTCACTGTAGTCCATTGCAATCCGTTGCATTCCATTCCATTCCATTCCATTCCATTACATTCCAATCGATTCCATTCCATTCCATTACATTCCAATCGATTCCATTTACTTCCATTCCATTCCACTCCGTTCTACTCCACTCCAATCCACTACATTCCATTAGATCCTATTCCATTCCACTCCATTCTACTCCTCTCCACTCCACTGCACTAAACTCCACTCCATTCAACTGAATCCCATTCCATTTCTCTCTGTTTGACTGCACTCCACTCCATCCCACTCCACTCCACTTCATTACATTCCTTTCCTCCCATTCCATTCCTCTCCATTCCACTCCACTCCACTTCACTCCACTCCAATCCACTCCAGTCCACTCCATTCCAGTCCATTCCATGGCATTCTATTCCATTCCTTTCTTTAGAGAGTATCTCATTCTGTCACACAGCCTGAAGTGCAGTGGCACAATCTCAGCTCTCATTTCATTATTACATTGCATTACATTGCTTTCCATTCCATTGCATTCCAATCCATTCCATTCCATTCAGGTCCATTCCATTGCACTTCATTGCATTCTGAGCATTCTGTTACATTGCATTGCATTCCATTCCATTCCATTCCACTTCAAGAAACTCCACTCCACTCCATTCCACTCCACTCCACGCCACACCACTCCACTCCTTTTCATTCCACCACATTCCATTCCACTCCAGTTCACTCCAGTTCACTCCACTCCACTCTATTCCATTCCATTCCATTCCATTTCATTCCATTGCACTCCACTCCATTCCAATCCACTGCACTCCGTTCCACTCCACTCCATTCCATTACGTTCCATTCCTTTCCATTTCTCTCCATTCCCTTCCACTCCACTTCATTCCATTCCACTCCACTCCATTCCATTCCACTTCACTCCATTTCATTCCATTCCACTGCATTCCAGTCCATCCTACTGCATGCCATTCCACTCCACTCCACTCTGCTACATTCCACTCCACTTCACTCCACAACTTTGCACTGTATTCCGTTCCATTAAATTCCATTCCATTCCACTCCACTCCACTCCACTCCATTTCACTCCATAACACTCCAATCTACTCCACTTCACTCCACTCCACTCCATTCCATTCCACTCCACTCCACTCCACTCCATTCCACTCCTCTCCATTCCATTACATTACATTCCACTCCACTCTATTCTACTCCTCTCCAATACATTCCACTCCATTAAACTCCATTCCATACCATTCCATTTCTTTCCACTCCATTCCAATCCATTCTACTCCATTCCAGTCCTCTCTACTCCACTACACTACACTGAACTCCACACCATTCCATTCCATTCCACTCCATACTTTTCCATTCAATTCCACTCCAATCCACGCCACTCCATTCCACTCCACTCCATTCCAGTCCACTACACTCCACTACATTCCATTCCATTCCATTCCACTCGTCTCCATTCTACTCCACTTCTCTGCATTCCATTCCATTTCACTCCATGCCATTCCATTCCACTCCATTCCAGTCCATTCCACTCCATTCCACTCCATTCCACTCCATTCCATTCCACTCCAGTCCACTCTACTCCATTCCATTACATTCAACTTCATTGTAATCAACTCCACTCCATTCCCCTAATATCTATTCCATTCATTTCCATTAATTTCTACTGCATTCCATTCTGCTCCATTCTTTTCCACTCCATTCCACTCCACTCCATTCCATTCCACTCCAATCCACTCCACTCCAATCCAATCCATTCCACATCACTCCATTCCACACCATTCCACTAAACTCCATTCGTGTCCATTCCATTCCACTCCACTGTACTCCATTACACTCCACTCCACTCCGTTCCACTCCACTCGACTCCCTTCTTTTCCTTTCCATTCCGCTCCGTTCCATTCCATTCAACTAAGTTCCATTCCATTCCACTCCAATCCACTGCACTCCAGTACTCTCCACTCCTTTCGATTCCACTCCAATCCCCTCCACTCCACGCCATTACACATCACTCCATTCCATTCCATTCCGTTCCACTCCACTTCATTCCACTCCATTCCACTCCATTCCACTCCACTCCACTCCATTCCACTCCACTCCTCTCCATTCCATTTCATTCCACTCCATTACATTCCATTCCACTCCATTGCCCTTCACTCCACTCCATTCCATTGCACTCCCTTCCATTCCAATCCATTCCATTCCACACCACTCCACTCGCCTGCACTCCACTCCACCCCATTCAATTCCAATTCACTGCTTTCCAATCCACTCCACTTCATTACACTCCACTCCATTCCCTTCCATTCCATTCCATGCCACTCCACTCGATTCCACTCCACTCCACTCCACTCCATTCCAATCCATTACACTACATTCCATTCCGCTACATTCAGTTCCACTCCATTCCACCCAACTACACTCCATTCCAGTCGACTGCATTCCATTCCATGCCATTCCATTACACTCCAATTCAATCCACTTCACTCCACTGCACTCCATTCCATTCCACTAAACTCCACTCAATTCCACTCCACTCCATCCGGTCCATTCTATTCCATTCCACTCCATTCCACTCCATTAAACTCCAATACACTGAATTCCACTCCACTCCATCCTGCCCATTCTATTCCATTCTACTCACCTACACTCCATTCCACTCCTCTCCATTCCACTCCACTCTGCTGCGTTCCGTTCCATTGCATTCCAGTCCACTCCACTCCTTTCCAATCCATTCCACTCCATTCCATTCCACTCCACTCCATTCCACTCCATTCCATATTGTTCCATTCCATTCCAGTCCACTGCACTCCACTCCATCCACACTTCTCCACTCCATTCCATTCCATTCCATTCCACTCCATTTCAGTCCACTCCATTAAATTCCATTCCACTCCATTCTACTCCACGACATTCCATTCCACTCTGCTTCACTCCTTTTCACACCACTCCACTCCAATCCACTACACCCCAATCCATTTCATTCCACTCGACTCCACTCCATTCCAATCGACTTGAATCCACTCCACTACATTCCACTCCATTGCAGTCCAGTCCACTCCATTCCAGTCCTCTCCGCTCCACTCCAGTCCATTCCATTCCATTACACTGCACTCCACTCCACTTCATTTCACTGCACTCCATTCCACTCCACGCCTTTCCATTCCATTCCATTCCACTCCACTCCTTTCAACTCCACTCCACTCCATTCAATTCCACTCAAAACCACTCCACTCCATTCCAGTCCACTCTACTCCAATCCATTCCATTCCATACCATTCCACTCCTGTACATTAAACTGGAATCCACTCCATTCCACTCCATTTCAGTACACTCCACTACACTTCACTCCATTCCATTCCATTCCACTGCACTCCACTCCACTCCATTACATTACAAATCATTCCAGTCCACTCCATTGCATTCCACTCCATTCCTCTCCACTCCTACCCATTACATTTCACTACAATCCACTTCACTCCACTCTACTCCTTTGCAATCCACTGCATTTAATTCCATTCCACTCCACTCCACTTCACTCCATTCCACTCCAATCCATTCCACTCCACTCCACTCCACTCCATTACATTCCATTTCGTTCTATTCGACTCCACTCGATTTCAATCCATTCCACTCCATTCCACACCACTCCACTCCTTCCAATTCCATTCCATTCCATTACAATCCATTCCACACCACTCCACTCCTTCCAATTCCATTCCATTCCATTACAATCCATTCCAGTCCAGTACATTCCATTTCATTCCTCTTCACTACACTACACTCCATTCCTTTGCCCCCATTCAACTGCACTCCATTCCTTTCCACTGCATTCCTTTCCATTCCCTTAAACTCAATTCCATTCCATTCCAGTCCACTCCTCTTCATTCAATTCAACTGTAGTCCACCCCTTTCCACACCACTCCACTCAACTCCACTCTACCCCACTCCATTCAATTCCACTGCATTGCATTTAATTCTTTTGCATTCCACTCGAACCCACTCCAATCCATTCCACTCCTTTCCACTCCATTCCACTCCATTTTAGTCTACTCCAATCCACTCCAGTCCATTCCATTCCACTGCAATCCAGTCCACTCCTTTCCATTACTCTCCATTCCTCTCCACTCCTTTCCATTCCATTCCATTCCATTACAATCCATTACACTCCATTCCTTTCCACTCCAATCCACTCCATTTCATTCCGCTCCAATCCACTCCATTCCACTCCACTACACTCCTTCCAAGTCCATTCCATTCCATTCCTTTCCATTCAAATCCATTCCATTCCACTCCATTTCATTCTATTCCTCTCTACTCCATTCCACACACTATTCCACTCCACTCCGTTCCATTCCATTCAACTCCATTCCACTCCACTCCACTGTATTCCACTGCAATCCACTCCATTTTGTTCCATTGCATTCAACTCCATTCCATTCAACTTCACTCCACTCCTTTGTATTACAATCCATTCCATGCCATTGCATTCTACTCCTCTCCATTCCACTCCACTCTGTTCTAATCGCCTCCATCCCACTCCACTCCATTCTATTCCAATCAATTCCACGCCACTCCACTAAATTCCTATCCACTCCACTTCATTCCACTCCACTCCATTGCATTCATCTCTGTTCCATTCCACTCCATTCCGTTCCATTCCATTCGATTACTTTCCTTTGCATTTCATTGCAATCTTTTCCAGTCCATCACCCTTCATTCGACTTCACTCCATTCTACTTCATCCCTCTTCATTCCACGCCATTGCATTCCACTCCTTTCGACTCCACTCCCTTCCTTTCCATTCTTCTCCCGTCCTATCCACTCCATTCCATTCCACTCCATTCCGTTCCATTCCACTCCTGACTAATCCACTCTACTCCATTCCTCTTCACTCCATTCCACTCCATTCCATTCCACTCGACTCCACCCCATTCCATTCCACTCCACTCCGCTCCATTCTTCTCCACTCCACTTCATTCCAATCCACTCTGATCAATTCCATTCCATTCCATTGCACTGCACTCCATTCTATGCCACTCCTTCCCAGTCCATTGCACTCTATTCCAAACCATTCAATACCATCCTATTCCACTCTGCAACACTCCACTACATTCTATTTCATTCCACTCCACTCCATTCCATTCCTTTCCACTACACACAATTCCATTCCGTTGCATTCCATTGAATTCTGTTCCATTCCATGCCTATCCATTCATGTCCACTCCATTCCATTCCTCTTCATTCCACTCCATTCCACTCCACTTCACTCCACTCCACTCAATTCCATTCCATTCCAATCCACTCCAATCCACTGAACTCCACTCCATTATACTCCAATCCATTCTATTCCATTCCATTGTATTCCACTCCAATCTGTTCCACTGCACTGCACTCCATCTCCATTCTGCTCAACTAGACTCCATTAAATTCCATTCCATTCCGCTTCATTCCATTCAATTCCAACCCATTCCAGTCCACTACACTCCATTCCACTACAATCAAATACACACCACTCCATTCCATGCCATTGCATTCCACTCCACACCATTCCATTCCATTCCACTGCATTTTATTCCATTCCATTCCACTCCCCTCCACTCCACTACACTCCAGTCAATTCCACTCCATTCCATTCAATTCCACTGCACTTCACTCCATTCCATTCCATTCCACTCCTTTGCACTCCACTCTACTCCATTCCATTCCATTCCACTCCTCTCCATTCCATTTCTTTCAATTCCATTCCACTTCGCTCCGTTCCATTCCACTCCACACAACTCTTCTACATTCCATTCCACGCACTTATATTCCTCTCCATTCCACTCCACTCCATTCCATTCCACTACATTTCATTTCATTCCATTACATTGCACTGCAATCCACTCCACTCCACTCCATTCATCACCACTCCACTCCATACTTTTCCACTCCATTCCATTCCACTCTATTCCATTCCGTTCCACTCCAATCCATTCCACTGCACTCCCTTCCACTCCAATCTCTTCCTTTCCTTTCCATTCCATTCCACTCCACTCCCTTCCATTCCTTTCCATTCCATTCCATTCAACTCCATTCCATTCCATTCCACTCGACTACATTCCACTCAACAACATTCCACTGTACCCCATTCCATTCCATTCCATTGAACTCCATTCCATTCTACTATATTCCATTCCACTCCACTCCACTCCCTTCCATTGCATTCCATTCCACGCCACTCTATTCCACTCCACTCCACTCCATACCTCTCCACTCTACTCCATTCCATTCCATTCGATTCCATTAAATTCGTTTTCATTCCACTCCACACCATTCCATTCCATTCCACTCCACTCCATTCCACACCACTCCACTCCAGTACATTCCTTTCCAATCCATTCCATTCCTCTTCAGTCCATTCCACTACACTACACTACAATACACTACGATCGAATCCATTTTATACCATTGCATTCCACTCCACTCCTTTCCATTCCATTCCACTGAATTCTATTCCATTCCATTCCACTCCACTGCTCTCCTCTCCACTCATGTCCAATATATTTCATTCCTTTCCATTCCATTCCACTCTACTCCACTCCACTCCACTCCATTCCACTTCATTCCCTTCCACTCTATTCCATTCCATTCCTTTCCTCTGCATTCCACTCCACTCCATTCCAATCCATTGCACTGCATTCCATCCCAATCCTCTCAACTCCACTCCATTCCATTCCATTCCATTCCATTCCATTCCATTCCACTCCACTCCATTCCATCCCATTCCATTCCATTCCATTCCATTCCACTCCATTCCATTCCAACCCTTTCCACTCAAATCTACTCCATTCCACTCCACGGCACTCCATTCCTTGCCATTCCATTACGTTACCCTCCATTCCATTCCATTCCAACCTATTTTATTCCAATCCACTCCATTCCAGTCCATGCCATTACATTCCTTTCCTCTCCAATCCACTTCATTCCACTCCACTGCACTCCATTCCTTGCCATTCCATTCCATTCAACTCCATTCCATTCCATTCCAATCCATTCCATTCTATTCCACTTCATTCTATTCCATTCCACTCCACAACACTCAATTCCATTCCATTCCATTCCATTCCATTCATTCCATTCCACTCCTTTCCACTCCAATCCACACTATTCCACTCCACTCCACTCCATTCCTTGCCATTCCATTCCTTTCCAACCCAATACATTTCATTCCAATCCATTCCACTCCATTCCACTCCATTCCAGTCCATTCCACACCTCTCCACTCCATTTTATTCCATTCCATTCCACTCCATTCCAGTCCATTCCACACCCCTCCACTCCATTCTATTCCATTCCATTCCACTCCATTCCAGTCCATTCTACTCAATTACACTGCACTCCAATCCATTCTACTGCATTCCATTTCATTACCCTCCATTCTGTTCCACTCCATTTGACTCTATTCCATTCCATTACATTACACTCCACACCACTGCACTCCATTCCATTCCTCTGTTTTCAACTCTACTCCATTTCATTACACTCTACAACACTCCACTACGCTGCACTCCACTCCACTACATTACATTCCACTCCATTCCATTCCTCTCCGTTCCACTCCACTCCATTCCACTCCACTCCACTCTACTCCATTCCATTCCACTGCATTCCACTCCACTCCATTCCAATGCATTCCATTCAACTCTAGTCCTCTCTATTCCTCTACTTTCCAATCCATTCCATTCCACTATATTTCTTTCCATTCCCCTGGACTCCGTTCCAACCCTCTCCATTTCACTGCACTCCATTCCATTCCATTCCATTCCATTCCATTACAGACCACTCCATTCAAATCCATTCCATTACACTCCATTCCATTGCAATACATTCCATTCCATTCCATTCCACTCCATTCCACACCACTCCGTGCAACTCCATTCCATTCCACTCCACTCAATTCCATTCCGTTACACTCCATTCCAGTCCATTCCACCCAACTCCACTCCATTCCATACCATTCCATTCAATTCCACTCCATTCCATTCCATTACACTCCATTCCATTCCACTCCACTCCATTCCACTCCATTCCCCTCCATTGCACTCCATTCCATTCCTCTCTATTCCACTCCACTCCATTCCATTCCATTACACTACATTCCATTCCATCTCATTACAATCTTCTCCACCAAATTACATTTCACTTAATTCCTCTCTACTCCATTCCATTCCAATCCACTCCACTCCACTCCATTCCATTCTATGCAACTCCATTCAATTCTTCTCCATTCCACTCCACTCCATTCATTTCCACTCCAGTCCACTTGATATCGTTCATCTCCACTCCACTCCACTCCACCACTTTCCTAAGCTCTTCACTGTACTCTATTCCTCTCCATTCCACTCCATGCCACTCCATTCCACTCCACTCCATTCCGTTTCACTCCTTTCCATTATATTCCATTTCACTCCAATCCACTACATTCCACTCCACGGCACTCCATTCCACTTCACTCCATTACTTTCCATTCCATTCTATTTTATTCCATTCCACTACATTCCATTCCATTCCGATACATTCCAGTTCAATCCACTCCATTCTACTGCACACCACGCCCCTCCACTACACTCCGTTACTTTCCATTCCATTCCACTGCACTCCATTCCATTCCATTCCACTCCAATCCACTTTACTCCATACCTCTCCATTCCACTCTATTCCACTACACTCCATTCCACTCCACTCCATTCCATTCCACTCCACTCCACTGCTTTCCACGACATTCCATTCCACTACATTCCACTTCAGTCCACTCCGTTCCCTTCCATTCCATTCCTTTCCACTCCATTCCATTCCATTCCATTCAAATCCATTCCATTCCACTCAATTCCACTCCATTCCAGTCCTCTCCGTTCCACTCCACTCCACTCCCCTCCACTTCATTCCATTACATCCTATTCCATTCCACTCAAATCCACTCCTCTCTACCACACTGCACTCCATTCCACTCCATTCCAATCCATCCCATTCTATTCCACTCCATTCCAGTGCTCTCCTCTAGACCACACTCCACTCCACATCATACCATTCCATTCCATCCCTTTCTATTCCTCTGCACTCCACTCCACTCCTCTCCAGTCCACTCTATTCCATTTAATTCCATTGCACTGCATTCCATTCCAATCCTATCTTTCGATAGTATTTCAGTCTGTCACTGAGCATGGAATGCAGCTGAACTATCTTAGCTTCCATTCCATTCCATTCCATTCCATTGGGCTGTATTCCACTCCATTCCATTCCACTCCACTCCACTCCACTCCATTCCACTACACTCCATTCCACTCCATTTCATTCCATTGGGCTGTATTCCACTCCATTCCATTCCACTCCACTCCACTGCACTCCATTCCACTCCATTCCATTCCACTCCATTTCATTCCATTCCACTCTACTGCATTCCATTCCGTTCCATTCCCTTCCACTCCATTCCATTCCTCTCCATTCTATTCCACTCCACTCCCATCCACCTCATTCCACTCCATTGCATTCTATTCCATTCCAATCCATTCCAATCCACTCCATTCCATTCCATTCAATTCCATTCCACTCCATAAAATTCTACTCCATTCCTTTCCATTCCATTCAACTCCACTCCACTCCATTCCTTTCCTCTCCAGTCCACTCCTTTCCACTCCACTCCACTACAATCCTCTATACTCCACTCCATTTCATTCCATTCCACTCTTCTCCATTCAATTCTATTCCACTGCCCTCCATTCCACTCAATTCCATTCCACTCCAATGCACTCCACACCACTCCATTCCAGAAAACTCCATTATACTCCACTACCATCCATTCCATTCCTCTCCACTCCACTCCGTTTCACTCCATTCCACTCCACTCCTCTACATTCCATTATATCCTATTCCATTCCACTCCATTCCACTCCTCTCCACTCCACCTCAATACACTCCACTCCATTCCACTCCGTCCAATTCCATTCTGCTGCATCCCACTGCACTCTGCTGCATCCCACTCCACTACACTTCGTTCCATCCAATTCCATTCCTCTCCATTGCAATCCACTCCAATTCATTCCACTCCACTCCACTCCAGTTCAATCCACAACAAACCATTCAATTCCATTCCATTCCACTCCAGTGCATTCAATTCCATTCCTTTGTTTCAAGAGTATGTCACTGTCACCCAGACTGGAGGGCAGTAGCACAATCTTAGCTCATATTTCATTATTCGTTTGCATTGCATTCCATTCCATTATTTTCCATTCCGTTCCATTCGGTTCCACTCCACTCCACTCCATTCCATTCCTTTCATTCCATTCAATTCCCTTCCATTCCGCTGCATTCCACTCCACTTTTCTCCAATACACTACACTCCATTCCACTGCACTCCACTCCACTCACCATCACTTATTCCACTCCACTCCATTCCAGTCCAGTAAACTCCACTCCACTCCATTGCATTCAATTCCACTCCACTCCTGTCCAGTCCACTTCTCTCCATTCCCTTCGATTCAACTCCAATCCACTCCACTCCACTCCATTCCATTGCACTTCACTGCACTCCATTCCATTCCACTCCATTGCATTCCAATCCATTTCTATCCATTCCAATCCACTCCACTCCATTCCACTCCACTCCATTCGATTCCACTCCACTTCATTCCCTTACCCCCCACTCCATTCCATTCCACTCCACTCCACTCCATTCCATTCCACTTCACTCAGTTCCATTCCATTCCACTCCATTCCTCTCCACTCTACTTCATTCCACTCCACTCCATTCCATTCCACTTCACTCAATTCCATTCCATTCCACTCCATTCCTCTCCACTCTACTTCATTCCACTCCACTCCATTCCATTCCACTCCACTCCATTCCATTCCGTTCCACTCCATTCCATTCCGTTCCACTCCATTCCTTTCCATACCACTCCACTTCACTACATTCCACTCCATTCCACTCCATTCCATTCCATTCCAATTTTTTCCACTCCGTTCCATTCCATTCTACTCCATACCAGTCGACTCTACTGCACTCCACTCCACTGCACTCCATTCCACTGCACTCCACTCCATTCCATTCCATTCCACTCCACTCCTTTCCATACAATTCCCTCCTTTCCATGCAACTCCATTGCACCCGCTCCTTTCCAGTCCACTCCATTCCACTCCACTCCATTCCATTCCATTCAATTCCACTGCACTCCAATCCATTCCACTCCACTCAATTCCACTCCACGTCTCTCCATTCCATTCCATTTAACTCCATTACATTCCACTTCACTCCATTCCAGTCCATTCCACTCCATTCCACTCCACTCCACTCCACTCCAGTCTTCTGCATTCCATTCCACTCCAGTCCACTCTACGCCTTTCCATTCCATTCCACTTCATTCTACTCCACTCCACTCCATTCCTGTCCAATATATTCCATTCATTTCCATTAATTTCCACTACATTCCATTGCACTCCATTCCTTTCCACTCCTTTCTTACCCACTCCACTCCATTTCAGTCCTCTCCATTCCATTGCACTCCACTCCACTCCTCTCCACTCCACTCCATTCCATTCCATTCCTCTCCACTCCACTCCACACCATTCCTCTCCACTCCATTTCAGTCCATCCCATTCTACTCCACTATACTACATTCCACTCCACTCCACTCCATTCCACTCTACTGCCCTCGGTTCCGTTCCATTCCATTCCATTCCACTCCATTCCATTCCATTCCAATCCAATCCACTCTACTTCATTACACTCCAATCCATTCAATTCCACTCTACTCCAGTCCTCTCCATGCCATTCCACTCCACTCCTTTCCACTCCATTCCACTCCACTCCACTCCACTCCATTCCACTCCACTGCACTTCATTCCACTCCACTCCACTCCAGTCCATTCCATTCCGTTTCTTTCCACTCAATTCAAATCCATTTCACTCCACTGCACTCCACTCCACTCCATTCCACTGCACTACATTCAATTCCTATTCATTCCATTCCACTCCACTCCACTTGCCTGCACGCCATTCCACCCCATTCAATTCCACTTCACTCCTTTCCAATCCACTCCACTCCACCTCACTCCAGTCTGCTCTATTCCATTCCATTCCATTCCACTGCATTCCATTCAATTCCTTTCTTTCGAGATTATCTCACTCTGTCACCCCGCCTGCAGTGCAGTGGCTCATTCTCAGCTCACATTCCATCCCGTTCTGTTCCGTTCCATTCCATTCTATTCAGTTACACTCCACTCTGCTCCACTCAAATCCACTCCGTTCCATTCCATTCCTTTCCCTTCCATTCCATTCCACTCAATTCCCCTCCGCTTCACTCCAATCCATTCCTTTCCATTCCACTCCTTTAGTTCGGGAGGATCTCCCTCTGTCACACAGGCTGTAGTACAGTGACACAATCTCAGCACACATTTCTTCAATCCGTTCTGTTCCATTCTTTTCTGTTCCTTTCTGTTCGATTCCATTCCACTCCACTACGTTCCATGACATCCGATTCCATTCCATTCCATTCCAGTCCACTCCACCCCACTCACTCTTCTTCATTCCATTCCATTCGTTCCCATTCCATTCCTCTCCACTCCACTCCGCTTCACTCCACTGCAGTCTACACCATTCCATTCCATTAAATTGCGTTCCATTCCAACGCATTTCATTCCATTCCTTTCTTTTGAGAGTATCTCACTCTGTCACCCAGCCTGGAGCACAGTGACGCAATCTCACCTCACATTCCATTCCGTTCCATTCCGTTCCTTTCCATTGTGTTCCACTTCGCTCCTCTCTGCTCTGCTCCAATCCGCACCATTCCATCTCATTCCCTTCCATTCCATTCCATTCCATTCCACTCAATTCCACTCTGCTTCACTCAAATCCATTCCATTCCGCTGCATTCCATTCCATTCCATTCCACTCCTTTCTTTTGAAAGGATCTCCTTCTGTCACACAGGCTCTAGCGCAGAGGCACCATCCCAGCAAATATTTCTTCACTCATTTCCATTCCATTCCGTTCAATTCCATTCCGTTCCGTTCCATTCCGTTTCACTCCCATCGACTCCAATCCGCTCCGTTCCATTCCATTCCATTCCGTTCCATTCCGTTCCATTCCAATAAATTACACTCTGTTCCACTCCAATCCATTCCATTCCATTCCATTCCGTTCCATTCCATTCCATTCCGTTCCACTCCATTCCATTCCATTCCGTTCCACTCCTTTCTTTTGACAGGTTCTCCCTGTGTCACACAGGGTGTAGCACTGTGGCACAATCTCAGCACACATTTCTGCATTTCATTCCTTTCCGTTACATTCCGTTCAGTTCTGTTCCGTTCCGTCACGTTCCGTGTACTCCGTGCCACTCCACTCTACTCCACTCCACTACATTCCATTACATCTGATTCCATTCCACTCCTCTCCACTCGACTCCATTCCACTCCATCCCATTCCATTCTGCGCCATTCCACTGCACTCAACTCCACCCCACTCCACTCCATTGCTTTCCATTCTGTTCTATCCAATTCCATTCCTCTCCACTCCTCTCCACACCACTTCACTCCACTGCAGTCTGCACCATTCCATTCCACTCCATTCCATTTCACTGCATTTCATTGCATTCCTTTCTTTAGAGAGTATCTAACTATGTCACCCAGACTGGAGTGCAGTAGCACAATCTCAGCTCACTTTTCATTATTCCATTCCATTCCATTCCATTCCATTCCATTCCATTCCACTGCATTTAATTCCATTCCTTTCTTTCCACAGGATCTCACTCTGTCAGAAAGACTGGCGTGCAGTGGCACAATCTCAGCTCACATTTCTATGCACCTTTCCGTTCCATTCCATTCCATCCCATTCCATTCCATTCTATTTCACTCCACCCCACTCCACTTCATTTCATTCCATTCCACTCCATTCCATTCCATTTCTTTCTTTCCACAGGATCGCACTCTGTCACTAATGCTGGAGTGCAGTGGCACAATCTCAGTTCACATTTCTATTCACCATTGCATTGCATTCCATTCCATCCCATTGCATTCCATTCTAATTCACTCCACTCCACTCCCCTCAACCCCACTCCACTCCAATCCATACCATTGCATTCCAAGGCATTTCACTTCATTGCATTCCATTCCTTTCTTTCTACAGGATATTAGTGTGTCACCCATCTGGAATGCAGTGGCACAATCTCAGCTCACATTACGTTTCAACATTCCATTGCATTGCGTTCTATTCCATTGCATTCCATTCCATTCCATCTGATTCCTTTCCACTCCGTTCCACTCCACTCCCTTCCACTCCACTCCACTACATTCCATTACATCTGATTCCATTCCTCTCCATTCCACTACCCTCCACTCCACAGTACTCCACTCCACTCCATTCCACTCCATCCGATTCCATTCCGTTTCATTCCATGGCACTCCAATCCATCCCACTCCACTGCACTTCATTCTGTTCCATTCCATTCCATTCCATTCCATTCCTCTCCATTCCACTCCACTCCACTTCACTCCACTCCACTCCAGTTCACTCCATTCCATTCCATTCCATTCCATTCCATTCCATTCCATTCTTTCCTTTCGAGAATATCTCACTCTCTCATCCAGCCAGGAGTGCAGTGGCATTATCTCAGTTCACATTTCATTACTCCATTCCATTCCATTCCATTCCATTTCATTCCATTATATTACATTACACCAAATTCCACTCCATTCCACTCCAATTTATTTCATTCCATTCCATTTAATTCCACTCCTTTCTTTCGACAGGATCTCCCTCTGTCACACAGGCTGTAGCCTAGTGGCACAATCTCAACACACGTTTCACCATTCGGTTCCCTAACGTTCTGTTCTATTCCGTTCCGTTCCTTTCTATTCCGTTCCATTCCGTTTCACTACACTCCACTCCACTACGTTCCATTACAACCGATTCCATTCCACTTCATTCCACTCCTCTCCAATCAAACGCACTCCACTCCACTCCATTCCACGCCATACCATTCCATTCTGCTCCATTCCACTTCAGTCCACACCACACCACTCCACTCCACTTCATTTCATTCCATTCCATCCCATTCCATTGCATTCCATTCCACTCCACTCCACTTCACTCCAATCCACTACGGTCCACTCCATTCCATTCCATTCCACTACATTCAAATGTTTAGAGAGAATGCCACTCTGTCACCCAGCCTGGAGTGCAGTGGCACTATCTCAGCTCATATTTCATTATCCCATTACCTTCCATTGCATTTCATTTCATTGGATTCCGTTCAATTGCATTTCCTTCCATTCCATTCCATTACCTTCCATTACATTCCATTGCTCTCCATTCCATTACGTTCCACTCCACTCCATTAAATTCCATTCCACTCCACTCCACTCCATTAAAGTCCACTCCACTCCATTAAACTCCACTCCACTTCATTCCATTCCATTCAATTCCTCTTCATTGCATTAAACTCCAATGCATTCCATTCCACTCAACTGCATTCCATTCCACTCTACTCCATTCCATTCCACTCCAATCCATTCCATTCCATTCCACTCCACAAGATTTCACTCCACTCCACTCCATTGCACTAATTCTCATTCTATTCCACTCCATTCCACTGCACTCCACTACATCCCACTCCACTCCACTTCATTCTATTCCATTCCATTGCATTCCATTCCTCTTCATTCCACTCCACTCCACTCCACTTCACTGCAGTCTAGTCCATTCCATTCCATTCCATTCCATTCCGTTGCATTCCATTCCATTCCTTTCCATTACTTTCCATTCCATTCCATTCCATTCCATTCCACTCCATTCCACTCCACTCAACTCCCCTCCACTCCACGCCATTGAATTCCACGCCACTCTTCTAAACTGCACTCCACTCCACTCCTTTCCACTCCATTCCAATCCACTCCACTCCAATCCATACCATTCCACTCCACTCCACTCCTCTCTACTCCTCTCCACTCCACTCCATTCCATTCCATTCAATTCCATTCCATTCCTCTCCACTCCTTTCCATTCTACTCCACTACATTCAATTTCGTTCCATTACACTGCACTCCGCTGCATTCCACTTCACTCCACTGCACTCCTTTCCACTAGACTCCACTCCATTCCACTCTACTCCATTCCATTCCACTCCACTCTATTCCTTTCAACTCCACTCAACTCCATTCCATTCCACTCCACTGCATTTCACTCCACTCCATTCCACTCTACTCCACTCCATTCCTCTCCACTCCACTCCATTGCATTCCATCCATTCCATTACACTCCTCTCCATTCAACCCCACTCCATTCCATTAAACTCCGCTCCACTCCATTCCATTCCACCACACTCCACTCCATTCGAATTCACGCCACTCCATTCCACTCCCCTCTACTCCTTTCCACACCATTCTATTCCATTCTTCTCCACTCCGTTCCATTCCGTTACACTCCATTCCATTACATTCCACTCCAATCCATTCACATCCGCTAAATTCCAATCCACTCCATTCCTCTAAACTCCACTCCACTGCACTCCACGCCACTGTACTCCATTCCATTCCATTGCACTCCATTCCATTGCATTCCTTTCTTTACGCAGGATCTCACCCTGTCACAAATGCTGTAGTGCAGTGGCACTATTTCAGCTCACTTTTCTTTTCACCGTTCCATTGCATTCCATTCCATCACATTCCATTCCATTCTAATTCTCTCCACTCCACTCCACTCCATTCCATTCCACTCCATCCCATTCCATTCGACATCATTCCACTCCACTCCAATCCAATCCATTCCAGTCCACTCCACCCCATTCCATTCCATTCCATTCTGTTTCACTCCATTGCATTCCATTCCTTTCTTTCGACAGGATATCACTGTGTCACCCAGGCTGGAATGGAGGGGCACAATCTCAGCTCACATAACGTATCAGCTTTCTATTGATTTGAATTCTATTACATAACATTCCATAGCATTCCATTCTATTCCATTCCATTCCATTCAATTCCATTCCATTCAACTGCATTCCACTCCATTCCACTCCACTCCTCTACATTCCATTACATGCTATTCCATTCCTCTCCATTCAACTCCACTCCACTCCACCTCACCACTCTACACTCTATTCCACTCCATCTCATTCAATTCCTCTGCATTACACTGCACTCCACTGCATCTCACTCCACTCCACTTCATTCCATTGCATTCCATCCCATTCCATTCCTCTCCGTTCCAATCCACTCCACTTCATTCCACTCAAGTCCACTCCAGACCACTCCATTCCAACCCATTCCATTCCATTCCACTCCACTGCATTCCTTTCCATTCATTTTTTTTGAGAGTATGTCACTCTGTCACCCAGCCTGGAGCACAGTAGCACAATCTCAGCTCACATGTCATTATTCCATTGCATTGCATTCCATTCCATTACAATCCATTCCACTCCATTCCATTTCACTCCATTCCATTCCATTCCATTCCATTCCATTCCATTCCATTCCATTGCATTCCATTCCATTCCATTGCATTCCATTCCATTCTTTTAAGTTGTGTACCATTCCGTTCCATTCTCTTCCACTCCACTGCACTCCATTCCATTCCTTTCATTCCATTCCATTCCATTCCACTGCATTCCACACCAATTTTCCCCACTCCACTACACTTCATTCCACTGCACTCCACTCCACTCAAAACCACTCCATTCCACTCCACTCCATTCCAATGCAGTAAACTCCACTCCACTCCATTCCATTCCACTCCACTCCACTCCACTCCAGTCCATTCCACTTCACTGCATTCCATTCCATTCCACTTCATTGCCTTCCACTCCAAACCATTCCACTCCATTCCACTCCACTTCATTCCACTCCAATTCACTCTATTCCACTCCATCACACTCCATTTCATTGCTATCCATTCCACTCCACTCCATTCCACTCCACTCCTCCTCGTTCCACTCCACTCCATTCCATTCCACTCCACTCCACTCCATTCCATTCCACTCCACTCCATTTCACTCCACTCCACTTCATTCCACTCCACTACATTCCATTCCACTCCACTCCATTCCATTCCATTCCACTCCTATCCTTTCCATTCCACTCCATTCCATTCCGTTTCACTCTCCTCCATTCCACTGCACTCCATTCAACTCCTCTCCATTCCACTCCACTCCAATCCACTCCACTCTACTCCAGTCCATTCCATTCCACTAAACTCCTTTCCATTCCTTCCTTTCCACAGAATCTCACTCTGTCACAAGGCTGGAATGCAGTGGCACAATCTCAGCTCACCTTACTTTTCACCATTCGGTTACAATCCATTCCATCCCATTCCATTTCATTCCATTCCATCCCATTCCATTCCATTCTATTTCACTCCATTCCACTCCACTGCACTCCATTCGATTCTCTTCCATCCCATTCCATTCGACTCCATTCCCCTCCACTCCACATCACTCCAATCCATTCCACTCCATTCCATTCTATTCCATGCCATTTCATTCCATTGCATTCCATTCCTTTCTTTCAACAGCATATCACTGTTTCAAACAGGCTGGAGTGCGGTGGCACCATCTCAGCTCTCATATCTTGTCAACATTCCATTGCACTGCATCCTATTACATTGCATTCCATTCCATTCCATTCCATTCTATTCCATTCCATTACACTTCGTTCTACTCCACTCCACTCCACTACATTCCATTACACCCGATTCCATTCCACTCCATTCCTCTCCTCTCCACTCCAATGCACTCGACTCTACTGCTTTCCATTCCAACCCATTATATTCCGCTCCATTCCACTGCACTTCACTCCATCTCCTTCCACTCCGCTTCATTCCAAACCATTCCATTCCCTTCCGTTCCTCTCCATTTCACTACACTCCACTTCACTCCTCTCCACTCCAGTCCACTCCGTTCCATTCCATTCCATTCCATTCGTTTCTTTTGAGAGTATCTCACTGTGTCACCCAAACAGGAACGCAGTGGCAGAATCTCAGCTCACATTCCATTCCGTTTTATTCCGTTACATTCCCCTCTGCTATGCTCCAATCTGCTCCATTCCATTCCATTCCATTCCATTTCTTTGCATTCCATTCCATTCCATTCCATTCCATTGGATTCCACTCCATTCCTTTGCATTCCACTCAATTCCACTCCGCTCCACTCCAATCCATTCCTTTCCATTTCATTCCATTCCCTTCCAATCCTTTCTTGCGACAGGATCTTCCTTTGTCACACAGGTTGTAGCGCCGTGGCACAGTCTCAGCACACATGTCTCCATTCCATTCCATTCTGTTCCGTTCTGTTCCATTTCATTCCGTTCCATTCCACTCCGTATCACTGCACTCCACTCCACTCAACTACATTCCTTTACATCCGATTCCATTCCACTCCATTCCAATACTCTCCACTCCACCACACTCCACTCCATTCCATTCCACTCCATCCCATTCCAATCCACTCCTTTCCACTGCACTCCATCCCCACCACTCACCTCACTTCATTCCATTCCATTCCATCCCATTCCATTCATCTCCATAACACTCCAGTCCACTCCATTCTATTCCATTCCATTTCATTCCAATCCACTCTACTCCACTCCATTCCTTCCCTCTCCATTCCACTCCACTCCACTCCACTTCACTCCACTGCACTCCAGTCCACTCCATTCAATTCCATTGCATTCCATTCCATGCCTTTCTATCGAGAGAATTTGACTCTTACACCCAGCCTGGCGCTCAGTGGCACAATCTCAGCTCATATTTCGTTATTCCATTCCATTGCATTCCAATACATTGCATTCCATTCCATTCCATTCCATTGCATTCCAATGCATTCCACTGCATTCTGTTCCTTTCCTATCCATTTCATTCCATTCCACTCTATTCCACTCCACTTAACTCCACTCCAATCCACTTCACTCCTCTCCACTTCACTCCACTCCACTCCATTGCATTCCATTCAACTACACTAAACTCCACTTCACTCCAAACCATTCCACTCCACTCCAATCCACTCCAATCCAATCCATACAATTCCACTCCACTCCACTCCTCTCCACTCCACTCCATTCCATTCAATTCCATTCCATTCCACCCCACTCCATTACATTCCACTCCATTACATTCCAGTCCATTCCATTCCATTGCTCTCCATTCCATTCCATTCAAGTCCATTCCATTCCATTCATCTCCATTCCATTCAATTCCACTCCTTTCCATTCCATTCCATTCCATTTCATTCCATTCCACTACATGTCATTCCACTCCACTCCATTCCATTCCACTGCACTCCATTCCATTCCATTCCTCTCGACTCCCTTCCACTCCACTCAACTGCATTCAAATTCATTCCATTCCATTCCACTCTCCCCCATTCCACTCTAGTCCACTGTACTCCATGCTACTAGACTCCACTACATTCCATCCAATCCCATTCCATTCCAACCCACTCCATTGCACTCCACTCCGTTACATTCAACTCCATTCCATTCCACCCGACTCCGTTCCACTCCACTCCATTCTTATCCACTCCACTCCATGTCATTGCACCCCACTCCACTCCATTCCAATCCACTCAACTCCATTCCATTCCACTCCACTCCATTCCACACAATTCCATTCCATTACTCTCCACTCCATTCCATTACATTATATTCCATTCCATTACATTCCATTCTAATTCATTCAACTCTGCTACATTCCAATCAACTGAATTCCTCTAAACTCCACTACACTGCACTCCACGCCACTGCACTCCATTCAATTCCATTCCACTACATTCCATTGCATTCCTTTCTTTCCACAGGATCTCACTCTGTCAGAAATGCTGTAGTGCAGTGGACAATCTCAGCTCTCATTTGTTTTCACCATTCGATTGCATTCCATTCCATCCCATCCCATTCCATTCCATTCTAATTCATTCCACTCCACTCCACTCCATTCCATTCCACTCCATCTCATTCCATTCGATATCATTCCACACCACTCCAATCCAATCAACTATAGTCCACTCCACTCCGTTCTATTCCATTCCTTTCAATTTCATTCCATTGAATTCCATTCCTTTCTTTCGACAATATATCACTGTGTCACCCAGCCTGGAGTGTAGGGGCACAATCTCAACTCTCATGACGTATCACTCCATTCCATTCCATTCCATTCCATTCCACTCCACTTCATTCCATTCCTTTGCAATCCACTCCACTACATTCCACTCCGTTCGACTCCATTATATTCCATTCCAATTCTTTCCACTCAATTCCATTCCATTCTACTCCATACCAGTCCACTCTACTCCACTCCACTCCACTGCACTCCATACCATTCCATTCCACTCCACTCCTTTCCATGCATTTCCACTCCTTTCCACGACACTCCATTCCACCCACTCCGTTCCAGTCCACTCCATTCCACTCCACTCCATTCCATTCCATTCCACTGCACTCCAATCCATTCCACTCCACTCCACTCGATTCTTTTACACTTCTCTGCATTCCATTCCATTTCACTCCATTCCATTCCATTTCACTCCATTCCATTCCATTTCACTCCATTCCATTCCATTTCACTCCATTCCATTCCATTTCACTCCATTCCATTCCATTTCACTCCATTCCATTCCATTTCACTCCATTCCATTCCATTTCACTCCATTACATTCCATTTCACTCCATTCAAGTTCATTCCACTCCATTCCACTCCACTCCACTCCAGTCCACTCCATTCCATTCCACTCGAGTCCATTCTATGCCATTCCATTCCATTCCACTCCATTCTACTCCACTCCATTCCTGTCCAATATATTCCATTCATTTCCATTAATTTCCACTCCATACCATTGCTCTCCATTCCTTTCCACCCCTTTCCTCCCCACTCCACTCCATTTCACGCCACTCCATTCCATTCCATTCCACTCCACTCCATTCCATTTCATTCCACTCCACTCCACTCCACACCGTTCCTCTCCAGTCCATTTCTGTCCATCCCATTCCACTCCACTATACTCCTTTCCATGCCACTCCACTCCATTCCACTCTACTGCACTCGGTTCCATTCCATTCCATTCCATTCCATTCCATTCCACTCCGTTCCATTCCATTCCACTCCAATCCACTCTAATCCATTAAACTCCAATCCATTCAATTCTACTCTACTCCACTCCTCTCCATGCCATTCCACTCCACTCCATTTCATTCCATTCCATTCCACTCCACTCTACTCCATTCCAGTCCACTCCACTGCACTCCATTCCACTCCACTCCACTGCATTCCACTCCACTACACTCCATTCCACTCCACTTCATTCCATTCCATTCCATTCCATTTCATTCCACTCAATTCCATTCCATTTCACACCATTGCCCTCCACTCCACTCCATTCCACTGCACTCCATTTCATTCCAATTCATTCCGTACCACTCCACTCCACTCGCCTGCATGCCACTCTACCTGATTCAATTCCACTTCACTCCTTTCCAATCCACTCCACTTAATTACACTCCACTCCATTCCTTTCCATTCCATTCCTTGCCACTTCACTCCACTCCATTCCACTGCACTCCATTCCACTCCACTCCAATCCATTCAACTACATTTCATTCCACTGCATTCCATTCCACTCCATTCCACTCAACTCCATTCCATTACAATCCTCTTCATTCCATTCCATTCCATTCTATTACACTCCAATCCAATCCATTTCACTCCAATGCACTCCATTCCATTCCACTCCACTCCACTCAATTCCACTCCACTGCATTCGGTCCATTCCATTCCATTCCACTCCACTCTATTCCACTCCACTCCACTCCATTCCACTCCACTCCACTACATTCCATTCCATTCCATTTCTTTCCACACCACTCCATCACGTTCTATTCCATTCCAGTCCCCTTTACTCCTTCCATTCCACTCCACTACCCTCCGATCCATTCCATTCCATTCTACTCCACTCAATTCCATTCAATTCCACTCCATTCCACTCCTCTCCCTTCCACCGAACTCCATTCAACTCCACTCCATTCCATTCCATTCCTTTCCAATTCACTCCAATCCATTCCACTCCAGTCTTCTCCATTCTACTCCACTTCATTTCCTTCCATTCCATTGCATTCCTATCCATTCTATTCCAGTCCATTCCAATCCATTCCATTCCATTCCACTCCATTCCTTCCCACTCCTCTCCATTACACTCCTCTCCTCTCCTCTCCATGTCACTCCATTACACTCTATTCCTTTCTACTCCAATGCACTCTAATCTCTTCCATTCCATTCGAATCCGTTCTACTCCACCCCACTCCTGTCTTCTCCACTCAATTCCTTTCCATTCCATTCAATAGCATTCGATTTCACTCCACTCCACTCAACTCCTCTCCATTCCATTCCACTCTTCTCCCACTCCATTCCACTACAGTACAATCCATTCCATTACACTCAACTCCATTCTACTCCACTCCACTGCTTCCACTCCAATCCATTCCACTCCACTCCCTTCCACTCCACTCCGTTCAACTCCACTCCATTCCATTCCATTCCAGTCCATGCCACTCCACTCACTCAATTCCACTCCACTCCACACCACTCAATGCCATCCATTCAATTTCGTTCCATTCCATTACACTCCACTCCATTCCATTCAACTCCACTCCACTCCTTTCCATTCTACTCCACTCTACTCCTCTCCACGCCATTCCACTTCTCTCCATTCTTTTCCATTCCATTCCACTCCACTCCAGTCCATTCCACACCATTCTAGTCCATTCCCGTCCATTCCATTCCACTGCACGCCACTCCATTCCATTCCATTGCACTCCACTCCATTCCATTCCATTCCTCTCTACTCCATTCCATTCCAGTACAGTCCACTCTACTCCAGTACACTCCACTCCATTCGATTCCACTCCACTCCATTCCATACCACACCATTCCAATCCACTCCATTCCATTCCACTCTACTCCACTCCATTCCACTCCACTCCACTCTATTCCTCTCCACTCCACTCTACTCCATTCCATTCCCTTCCACTCCATTTCATTCCATTCCAGTCCATTCCAGTCCACTCCACTCCATTCCACTCCATTCCTTTCCATTCCATTCCACTCCACTACATTCCGTGACACTCCTTTCCACTTCACTTCATTCCACTCCACTTCATTCCACTCCACTCCATTCCATTCCTTTGTATTCCATTCCATGCCACTCCACTACAGTCCACTCCACACCATTCCGTTCCACTTCACTCCACTTCACTCCACTCCACAACACTCCAATCCACTAAATTCCGTTCCATTACATTCCATTCCGTTCCAGTGTATTTGTTTCCATTCTTTTCTTTCGAGAGTATCTCACTCTGTCACCCATCTTGGAGCACAGTGGCACAATCTTAGCTCACATTTCGTTATGCCATTCAATTCCGTTCCATTCTATTCCATTCCATTCCACGGCAATCCTTTACATTCCTTTCTTTCTGGAGTACCTCACTCTGTCACCCAACCTGGATCGCAGTGGCACAATCTCAGCTCACATTCCATTCCGTTCCGTTCTGTTGAATTGCGTTACGTTCCTTTCCCTTTCGGGCTGTTCTGCTCCAATCCACTCCATTCCATTCCACTCCATTGCATTCCGTTCCACTCAGGTCCACTCTGCTGCACTCCCATCCATTCCATTCCATTCCATTCCATTCCATTCCATTCCATTCCATTCCATTCCTTTCTTTTGACAGGATCTGCCTCTGTCACACAGGGTGTAGCACAGTGGCACAATCTCAGCACACATTTCTACCCTCTGTTCCGTTCCGTTCCGTTCCGTTCCATTCTGTTCCATTCTGTTCCATTCTGTTCCGTTCCTTTCCACTCCACTACACTACACTACATTCCATTTCATCCGATTCCATTCCACTCTATTCCACTCCTGTCAACCCCACTGCACTCCACTCTGCTCCATTCCACTCCATCCCATTCCATTCCTCTAATTCCACTGCACTCTACTCCACCCCACTCCACTCCAATTTGTTCCATTCCATTCCGTCCCATTCCCTTCTTCTACATTTCACTCCACTGAACGTCAGTCCATTCCTCTCCATTCCATTCCATTCCACTCCATTCCTCTCCATTCCATTCCATTCCATTCCACTCCATGCCACTTCACTACCCTCAAATCCATTCCATTCCCTTCAAAAAACTCCACTGAATTCGATACCATTGCATTCCATTCCATTGGATTCCATTCCAGTCAAATCCACTCCACTCCTCTCCCCTCCACTCCACTCCTTTCCACTCCTATCCACCCCATTCTGCTCCATTCCATTCCACTACATTCCACTCCCATCCCCTCAATTCCATTCCACTCAATTCCACTCAACTCCATTCCTCTCCACTCCATTCTATTACATTCCACTCCACTCCATTCCCCTAATTTCCACTCCATTTCACTCCATTCCACTCCTCTCATTCCATTCCATTCCACTCCATTCCTCTCCAATCCTCTCCATTCCTTTCCAATCCACTCCATTCCATTCCATTCCATTCCATTCCATTCCACTCCATTCCAGTCCACTCCACTCCACTCCACTACCCTCCATTCCTCTCCATTCCACTCGTCTCCATACCATTCCAATCCACTCTATTCTTCAATCCACTCCACTCCTTTACACTCCACTTCATTCCATATAATTCCATTGCACCCAATTGCGCTCCACTCCATTCGACTCCACTCTACTCCATTCCACTCCACTCCACTCCATTCCACTCCACTGCATTCCATTAAATTCCATTTCATTCCTCTCCATTCCTTTCCTCTCCACTGCACTCCATTCCACTTCACTTCACTCCTTTCCATTCCATTCCATTACATTACACTCTACTCTTTTCCATTCCACTCCATTACAGTCCATTCCACTCAACTCCTTTCCAACCCATTCCACTAAAATCCACACCATTCCAGCTCACTCCATTCAATTCCATTCCACTCCACACCACTACCATTCATTCCATTCCACTCCATTCCATTCCTTTCCGCTCTACTTTCCTCCACTCCATTCCACTCCACTCCACTCCATTGCATCTCATCCCTTTCCATTCCATTGCATTCCACTCCACTCCACTCCACACCACTGCAAACCTCTCCATCCCATTCTGTCCCATTCTTTTCCTCCGCACTCCACTCCACATCAGTCCCATCCTCTTCTATCCTCTCCGTTCCATTCCATTGTAATACATTCCATTCCATTCAACTCCATTGCACTTCCATATAGTACGCTACATTCCATTAAATCCTTTTCCATTCCACTCCTTTCCACTTCTCTCCATTCCACTACCCTCCATTTCACTCCATTCCACCCCACTCCATTCGATTCCATTTCACTACACTCCACTCCACTCCTTAACATTCCACTCCACTCCATCGAATTCGACTCCATTCCATTCCATTCCACTCCACTCCAATCCATTCAACTCCAGTGCACTCCATTCCACTCCACTCCATTCCACTGTTCTCCTCTCTACTCCATTTCCTTCCACTGCACTCTACTCCATTCCATTCCATTCCACTCCATTCTATACCACTCCATTCCATTCCACTCCATTCCATTCCAATACATTCCATTCCACTCCGTGCCAGTCCATTCCACTACATTCCACCCCACTCGGCTTCAATGAGCTCCACTCCCTTCCACTACATTATATTCCACTCCATTCCACTCCACTCCATTCCATTTCACTCCATTCCACCTGACTACATTCCATTCCAATCCATTCCTTTTCATTCCATTCCACTCCATTCCATTCCACTCCACTGCACTAAAGTGCACTCCATTCCATTCCACTCCACCTAAGCCATTCCATTCCACTCCATTCCTTTCCATTCTATTCCACTCCTTCCCATTCCTTTCCACTCTACTCCACTATGTTCCCTCCAATTCCACTCCACTCCACTCCATTCCATTCCGCCACACTCTACTCCATTCCATTCCACTCCTTTCCTCTCGACTACACTCCATTCCACTCCATTCCATTCAGCTCCACTCCTCTGCCTTCCATTCCATTAAATTCTACTCCTATCCACTCCATTCCACTCCATTCGACTCCACTCCATTCCATTCCATGCCATTCCATTCCAATCAACTCCATTGCATTCCACTCCGTTCCATTCCACTCTGTTGCATTACATTCCAGTCCACTCCACTCCATTCCATTCCACTCCAATCCACTCCACTCCATTCCACTCCATTTCACTCAACTCCAGTCCACTACACTCTAATCCATTCCATTCCACTCCACTCTACTCCATTCCCTTCCATTCCGTTCCACTCCATTCCATTCCATTCCACTCCTTTCCAGTCCATTCCACTACATTCCATCCCACTACACTCCACTGCATTCCACCTCATTCCATTCCATTCCTTTCCATTTCATTACACTCCATTCCATTCCATTCCACTCCACTCCACTCCATTCCACTCCACTCCACTCCACTCCATTCCACACCACTCCACTCAACTCCACTCCACTCCACTCCATTCCTTTCCTCTTCACTTCATTCCCTTCCTCTCCATTCCATTCAATTCCATTTCACTTCATTACATTAAACTCCACTCCTTTCCATTCCATTCCACTCCACTCCACTCCACTCCATTCCATTCCACTCCATTCCTCTCCAATCCTCTTCAGTACTTTCCACTAAACTCCATTCCATTCCATTCCACTGCATTCCACTCCATTCCATTCCATGCCATTGCACTCCACTCCACTACCCTCCAATCCATTGTATTCCACTCCACTCCATTCCTCTCTAATCCCCTCTATTCCATTCCATTTTTCTCCACTCCGTTCCATTCCATTCCATTCCAATCCACTCCATTCTTCTCCATTCCACTCCACTCCATTCTATTCAATTCCATTCCATTCCACTGCATTCCATTCCATTCCTTTCTGTCGAGAGTATGTAAATCTGTCATTCAGCCTGGAGCACAGTGGCACAATCTCAGATTCCATTCCATTGCATTCCATTCCAATCCATTCCTCTGCACTACATTCGAATCCACTCCACTGCATTCCACTCCATTCCATTCCACTAAATTCCACTCCACTCCATTCCTTTCTATTCCACTCCACTCCACTGCACTCCACTGCATTCCACTCCATTCCATTCCAATCCACTCTTTTCCATTCCACTCCATTCCAGTTCACTCCACTCTACTCCACAGTACTCCATTCCATTCCACTCCATTCCATTCCAATCCATTCTGGTACACTCCACTCCACTCCATTACAATCCATTATTTTCCATTCCATTGCATTCCATTCAACTCCATTCGATTCCATTCCACTCCAATCCAGTCCATTCCCTTCCACTCCACTCCACTCTATTCGTCTCCACTCCAATCCACTCCAATACACTCGACTCCACTCCAATCCATTCCATTCCATTCCATTCCATTCCACGCCTTTCTATGCCACTCCATTGCCATCCGTTGCACTCCATTCCAATCCACCCCTTTCCAAAGCACTCCGTTCCATTCTATTCAACTGTGCTCCACTCCACCACATTACATTCCATTCCACTCCACTCCACTCCATTCCAATCCATTCCACTCTAATCCACTCCATTCCTCTCCACTCCACTCCATTCCAGTTCACTCCACCCTATTCCATTCCATTCCACTCCATTCCTCTTCATTCCATTCCGTTGCACTCCATTCTAGTCCATTCCCCTCCATTCCACTCTACACCACTCAATTATATTCCACTCAATTCCACTCCATTCCATTCCACACCATTCCATCCGACTCCACTCCATTACACCACATTGCATTTACTTTCATTCCATTCGATTCCACTCCACTCCACTCCACTCCACTCCTCTCTGTACCATTCCACTCTACTGCACTGCACTCCACTCCATTCCATTCCATTCCATTCCTCTCCTTTCTATTCCATTCCACTCCATTCCAGTTAACTACACTCCTTTCCACTCCACTCCACTCCACTCCCCTACACACCACTCCATTCCATGCCATTCCATTCCACTCCCCTCCATTCCATTCCACTGCATTCCATTCTATTCTCTTCCATTCCGCTCCACTCCACTCCTTTCCACTCCATTCCATTCCACTCCTTTCCTCTCCATTTCATTCCATTCCATTTCTTTCCACTCCACTCATCTCCACTCCATTTCACTCCAGTCTATTCCACTCCCCCCATTCCATTCCACTGCATTCCTTTCCATTCCATTCCACTCCATTCCATTCCATTCCACCCCACTCCACTTTATTCTGTTGCTCTGTACTCCATTCTTTTCCAATCCATTCCACTCCATTCCACTCCTCTCCAATCCACTGCATTCCACTCCATTCCAGTTCAACCCACTCCAATCCTCTCAACTCCATTCCATTCCATTCCACTGCACTATAGTCTTCTGCATTCCATTCCATTTAATACCAATCCACTCCATTGCACTCCACTCAACTCCACTCCACTGCATTCTATCCATTCCATTCCACTCCATTCCAATCAAATCCATTCCATTCCACTCCACTCATCTGCATTCCATTGCAATCCATTCAATTCCATTACATTCCTTTCCATTCCAGTCCACTCCACTTATTTCTATTCCATTCCAATCCATTTTATTGCATTCCATTCCATGAACTTCCATTCCATTCCAACCCATTCAAATCCATTCCATTCCGTTCTACTTCACTCCACTCCACTCCATTCTATTCCATTTCATTCCATTCCATTTCACTCCATCCCAAATCACTCAATTTCTCTCCATTTGATTCCACTCCTTTCTACTCCACTTCACTTAATTCCACTCCATTCCATGCCATTCCATTCCACTCCATTCCATTCCATTGCACTCAACTCCACTGCACTTCACTACATTCCATTTCATTCCATTCAGCTGCATTCCATTCCATTCCACTCCATTCCAGTCTACTACACTCCATTCCACTCTACTACACTCCAATGCCATACAATCCAATCCATTCCATCCCATTACATTCCACTCCATTGCATTCCTTTCCAATGCATTTTATGCCATTCCATTCCACTCGACTCCACTCCACCACATTCCACTGCATACCATTCCACTCCATTCCTCTCCCTTCCATTCCGTTCCATTCCACTCTGCTCCACTACACTCCACTCCACTCCATTCATTTCCAGTCCATTCCACTCCACTCCATTCCATTCCACTGCATTCCTTTCCATTCCTTTCCACTCCATTCCATTCCACTCCATTCCACTCCATTCCCCTCCACTCCATTCCACTTCACTCCACGCAAATCCTCTCCATTCCACTTCTCTCCACTCCACTCCACTCCATTCCACTCTACTCCATTTCATTCCATTCCATTTCATTACACTCCATTCCACTCCACTCCAATCCACTCCATTAAACTCCACTCCACTCCACTCCATTCCATTCAATTACACTGCACTCCACTCCTCTCCATTCCATTCCAATTAATTCCTCTCCACTCAATTGCACTCCACTCCACTCCACTCTATTCCATTCCATTCCACTCCATTCCATTCCACTCCTTTCTAATCCAATCTTCTCCCTTCCACTCCACTCCTCTACAATCCATTGCATTCCACTTCATTCCAGTCCATACCACTCCACTCCACTCTATTCCACTCCACTCCATTCCACTCCACTCCATTCCACTCCACTCCATTACATTTCATTCCACTCCGTTCGAGTCCTTTCCACTCTACTCCATTCAACTCAATTCTATTCCATTCCATTCCATTCTACTCCATTCCAGTACATTCCACTCCATTCCACTACACTCCACTAGATTCCTCACGATTCCTCTCCATTCCAATCCATTCCTCTCTTCTACATTCCAATTCATTGTATTCCATTCCATTACACTCCACTCCATTTCATTCCATTCCATTTCACTGCAATCCACTCCATTGCATTCCACTCCGTTCTATTCCACTCCATTCCACTCCACTCCATTCCATTCCATTCCACTACGCTCCACTCCACTCTTTTGCATTTAACTCCATTCCACTCCACTCCATTCCATTCCACTTCATTCCATTCCTTTCTACTCTTCTGAACTCCACTCCATTCCACTAAACTTCACTCCAATCCACTCCATTCCAATCAACTCCATTCCAATCTACTCCACTCCATTCTATTCCACTACATTCCGTTCCATTCAACTCCACTTAACTCCATTCCATTACAGTCCACTCCATTCAACTCCATTCCACTCCTTCCACTCAACTCCAGTCCACTCCACTACATTCCATTCCAATCTGCTGCATTCCATTCCATTCTATTCCATTACTTTTTATTTCATTCCACTTCATTCCCTTCAATTCCGTTCCATTCCAGTCCATTACACTACATTTCAACACACTCCACTTCACCCCACTCCACTTCATTCCACTCCATTCCATTCCACTCCATTCTACCCCACTGCTTTCCATTCCTTTCTACTACGCTTCAGTGCACTCCATTCCATTCCATCTCACTTCAATCCATTCCATTCCATTCCTTTCCATTCCATTCCACTCCATTCCATTCCATTTCCCTCCACTCCACTCCATTCCATTCCACTCAACAGAATTCTGCTCCATTCAACTACACTCTACTCCATTCCATTTCACTCCTTTCCACTCGACTCCTCTCTATTCCACTCCAATCCATTCCACTCCACTTCTCTTCATTTCATACCATTCCATTCAATTCCATTCCATTCTATTCCATTCTTCTCCTTTCCACTCCAATCCACTCCATTCAACACAACTCCACACTTTCCATGCCATTCCATTCCACTCCAGTCCTTTCCATTCCACTGCATTTCATTCCATTCCACTCCACTCCACTCCATTCCATTCCACTACAATCCATTCCAGTCCTTTCCACTCCACACCACTCAACTTCACTCCGCTCCACTCCACTCCATTCCATTCCACTCCTTTGCACTCCACTCCTTTCCACTCCACTCCATTCAAATCCATCCCACTACTTTCCACTCCACTCCTTTCCATTCAACTCCATTACACTCCACTCGATTCCATTCCACTCCATTCCATTCCATTCAACACCACTCAACTCCATTCCTTTCCACTCCACTCCAGTCCACTCCATTCCTCTCCATTCCACTCAACTCAAATACAATCCACTCCACTCCATTCCATTCCACTTCACTCCATTACATTCAACTCCACTCAACTCCATTTCATTCCAATCCATTCGACTCAACTCCTTTAAATGCCATTCCAATCCATTACCGTCCATTCCACTCCAGTCAACTCAATTCTATTCTATTCAATTCCATTCCACTCCATTCCAGTACATTCCACTACATTCCACTACACTCCACTCCATTTAACTCGATTCCCCTTCATTCCACTCCATTCCATTCTTCCAAATTCCACTCCATTCTATTCCATTCCATTACACTCCACTCCATTTCATTCCATTTCATTCCAATGCAATCCACTCCACTGCACTCCACTCCAATCCATTCCATTCCATTCCATCCACTCCACTCCATTCCATTCCATCCCACTACGTTCCACTCCATCCCTTTCCATTCAAGTCCATTACACTCCACTCCATTCCATTAAACTCCATTCCATTCCATTCAACTCCATTTCACTCCATTCCTTTCCACTCCACTCCACTCCACTCCATTCGTCTCCATTCCTCTCTAGTCAAATCCAATCCACTCCACTCCATTCCTTTCACTCCATTCCATTACATTCAACTCCACTCAACTCCATTCCATTCCACTCCACACCACTCAACTCCATTCCACTCCATTCCACTCAACTCCAGTCAAATCCACTCCACTCCATTCCATTCAAATCTACTGCATTCCATTCCATTCTATTCCATTCCATTTCATTCCATTTCACTCTATTCCATTCCATTCAATTCCATTGCATTGCATTTGATTCCACTCCATTCCATTCCATTCCAATCCATTCCATTCCACTCCATTCCAGTCCATTCCACTACCTTTCACCACACTCCACTTCACTCCACTGCACGCCTTTCCACCCCATTCCATTACACTCCATTCTACTACCCTCCTTTCCATTCCATTCCACTCTATTCCACCTCACTCCATTGCATTCCATTCCATTCCTTTCCTATCAATTCCATTCTGTTCCCCTCCACTCCACTCCATTCCATTCCACTGAACTGCCCTCCACTCCATTCCACTCCACTCTACTCCATTCTATTCCCCTCCTTTCCCCTCGATTCCACTCCATTCCAATCCAATCCATTCCACTCCACTCCTCTGCATTCCATTCCATTTCATTCCATTCCTTTCCATTCCATTCCACTCCACTCAATTCCACTCCACTCCTCTGAATTCCATTCCATTCCATTCCATTCCATTCCATTCCTTTCCATTCCATTCCATTCCATTCGTTTCCATTCCACTCCTCTCCACTCCACTCCATTCAACTCTACTCCACTCCGTTCCATGCCATTTCTTTCCACTACACTCCATTCCATTCCACTCTATTCCATTCCATTCCACTACCCTCCACTCCATTGCATTCCACTCCAATCCACTCCACTCCATTCCAATCCACTGCACTCAACTCCACTCCTTTCCACTCCACTCTACTCTATTCCATTCCACTCTACTGCATTCCCTTCCATTCCATTCCATTCCATTCCACTCCTACATTCCACTCTATTCCACTACACTGCCCTGCATTCAACTCCAGTCCACTCCATTCTGCTCCATTCCATTCCACCTCAGTCCACTCCATTCTATTGCATTCCACTCCATTTTACTCCATTCTATTCCATTCAATTAAATTCCCTTTCTTTCCATTCCATTCTGCTCCACTGCATTCCAGTCCACTTCATTCCACTCCACTCCACTCAACTCCAATCCACTCCACTCCACTCCATTCCATTCGGCTCCATTCTACTCCATTCCATTCCATTCCATTCCATACCATTCCATTCCAATCCATTCCATTCCACGACATTCCAGTCCATTTCACTACATTCAATCCCACCCCTCTCCATTCCATTTCACTCCTTTCCATTCCATTCCATGCCACTGAATTCCACACCAATCCATTCCATTCCACTTAACGCCTCTCCATTGCTCTCCATTCCATTCCACTCTTTTCCACACCATTCTTTTGCATTCCACTCCACTCTATTCCTTTTCATTCCACTCCACTCCAATCCTTTACATTCCAATCCACTCCACTCCACTCCATTCCACACCACTTCACTCAACTCCACTCCATTCCTCTCCATTCCATTCCATTCCACTCCTGTCTACTTCTCTCCATTCCATTCCTTCCCATTCCGTTCATTTCCTTTCCACTCCATTACATTCAACTCCACTCCTTCCCATTCCATTCCATTCCACTCCATTCCTCTCCATTCCATTCCACTCCATTCCTCTCCATTCCATTCCATTCCATTCCACTCAACTCCAGTCTATTCCATTCCAGTCCATTCCACTCCACTCCATTCCAATCGACTGCATTTCTTCCCATTCCATTATATTCCATTCCGTTCCATTCCATTCCATTCCACCCCATGTCATTCCATTCCATTCCACTCTACTCCATTCCATTCCATTCCAATCCATTTCACACCATTCCAATCCAATCCATTGAACTCCATTCCTGTCGAATCCACTCCACTCCTCTCAACTCCATTCCATTCCATTCCACTGCACTCAACTCCTCTCCATTCCATTCCAATTAACACTACTCCACTCTATTTCACTCCACTCCATTCTATTCCATTCCATTCCACTCCATTCCAATCAAATCCATTCCATTCCACTCCACTCCACTGCATTCCATTGCATTCCATTCCATTTCACTCCACTAGTTTCCACTCAAGTCCACTCCACTCATTTCTATTCCATTTTATTCCATTCCATTCCATTAACTTACATTCCATTCCAATCCATTCCAATCCATTCCACTCCATTCCACTTCACTCCACTCCACTCCAATCCATTCCATTCCACTCCATTCCTTTACACTCCTTTCTACTCCATTCCACTTATATCCACTCCATTCTATGCCATTCTATTCCATTCCACTCCGCTCCACTCCATTCCATTACCCTGGACTCTGTTACACTCCATGCCATTTCAATTCAATCCATTCCATTCCTTTCCATTCCATTCCATTTCGCTGCATTCCATTCCATTCCTCTGCATTCCATTCCATTCCTCTGCATTCCATTCCATTCCATTCCGCTGCATTCCATTCCATTCGTCTGCATTACTTTCCATTCCTCTCCATTCCAGTCCACTACACTCCACTCCCCTATATTCCAGAACATTCCATGACATTCCATTTCACTCCACTCCATTGCATTCCATTCCAATGCATTCCAAGCCATTCCACTCCACTCCACCCCACCCCATTCCACTGCATACCATTCCACTCCTCTCCACCCCATTCCACTGCATACTATTCCACTCCACTCCTCTCCATTACATTCCGTTCTATTCCAGTCCATTCCACTCCACCCCATTCCATTCCACTGCATTTCTTTCCACTCCGTTCAATTGCATTCCACACCACCCGATTCCATTCCATTCCATTCCATTCCCTCCCCTCCACTCCATTCCACTCCACTCCACTCCACTCAATTCCACTCCACTCCACTCCATTCCATTCTCTCTACTCCATTCCAATCCATTCCATTCCATTACACACCATTGCATTCCACTCCCATCCATTCCATTCCATTCCAGTCCAGTCCACTCCACACCACTCCACTCCATTACATTCCACTCCACTACCCTCCACTCCATTCCACCCAACTCCACTCAATTCCACTCCATTCCTTTACACTCCTTTCTACTCCATTCCACTTATATCCACTCCATTCTATGCCATTCTATTCCATTCCACTCCGCTCCACTCCATTCCATTACCCTGGACTCTGTTACACTCCATGCCATTTCAATTCAATCCATTCCATTCCTTTCCATTCCATTCCATTTCGCTGCATTCCATTCCATTCCTCTGCATTCCATTCCATTCCTCTGCATTCCATTCCATTCCATTCCGCTGCATTCCATTCCATTCGTCTGCATTACTTTCCATTCCTCTCCATTCCAGTCCACTACACTCCACTCCCCTATATTCCAGAACATTCCATGACATTCCATTTCACTCCACTCCATTGCATTCCATTCCAATGCATTCCAAGCCATTCCACTCCACTCCACCCCACCCCATTCCACTGCATACCATTCCACTCCTCTCCACCCCATTCCACTGCATACTATTCCACTCCACTCCTCTCCATTACATTCCGTTCTATTCCAGTCCATTCCACTCCACCCCATTCCATTCCACTGCATTTCTTTCCACTCCGTTCAATTGCATTCCACACCACCCGATTCCATTCCATTCCATTCCATTCCCTCCCCTCCACTCCATTCCACTCCACTCCACTCCACTCAATTCCACTCCACTCCACTCCATTCCATTCTCTCTACTCCATTCCAATCCATTCCATTCCATTACACACCATTGCATTCCACTCCCATCCATTCCATTCCATTCCAGTCCAGTCCACTCCACACCACTCCACTCCATTACATTCCACTCCACTACCCTCCACTCCATTCCACCCAACTCCACTCAATTCCACTCCAATCCACTCCATTCCATTCTCTCTACTCCATTCCAATCCATTCCATTCCATTACACACCATTCTATTCCACTCCAATCCACTACTTTCCACTCCATTCCAGTCCACACCACTCCACTCCACTTCATTCCATTACATTACACTCCACTCCACTCCTCTCCAATCCTTTGCAATTTATTCCTCTCCACTCCATTGCAATCCACTCCACTCCACTCCACTCCATTCCACTCCATTGCACTCCACTCCATTCCACTCTCTTCCAATACAATCCACTCCATTCCACACCACTCCTCTGTATTCCATTTCATTCCACTGCATTCCAGTCCATTCCACTCCACTCCACTCAATTCCATTCCTTTTCATTCTATTCTACTCCATTCCAGTACATTCCACTCCATTCCACTCCACTCCACTCCATTCCACTCGATTCCCCTCCATTCCACCCCATTCCTTTCCTCTACAGTCCAGTCTATTCTATTCCATTCCATTCCACCTCACTCCATTTCATTCCATTCGATTCCACTGCAAACCACTCCACACCACTCCACTCCAATCCATTCCACTCCATTACATTCCACTTCTTTCCACTCCACTCCATTCCATTCCATTCCACTACACTCCATTCCTCTCCTTTCCATGCAACTCCATTCCACTCCACTCCATTCCATTCCACTCCGTTCCACTCCACTCAACTCCCTTCCATTCCACTCCACTCCACTACACTCCACTTCATTGCCCTCATCTGCACTCCACTCCACTCCTCTTTATTCCATTTCACTTTACTCCATTCCATTCCATTCCATTACACCTCACTCCACTTCACTCTGCTCCACTCCATTCCACTCAATCCATTCCACTCCATTCCACTCCACTCCAATCCATTCCATTCCATTCCACTATGCTCCAGAACACTCCATTCCATTTTATTCCACACCACTCTACTCCATTCCATTCCACTCCACGGCACTCTACTCCATTCCTCTCCACTTTACTCCAATACATTCCACTCCTTTCCACTCGACTCCACTCCATTCCTCTTCATTCCATTCCACTCCACTCCATTCCACTCCACTCCTCTGCATTCCATTCCATTCCATTCCATTCCGTTCCATTCCATTCCACTCCTTTCCACTCCACTCCACTTCATTGAACTCTACTCCATTCCATTCTAAGCCATTTCATTCCACTCCACTGCATTCCATTCCATTCCACTCCTTTCCACTCCACTCCACTCTACTTCATTGAACTCTACTCCATTCCATTCTAAGCCATTTCATTCCACTCCACTGCATTCCATTCCACTGCAAGGTATCCCATTCCAATCCACTCCACTCCGTTATATTCCACTCCAATCCACTCCCATCCATTCCACTCCACTCCAATAACCTCCACTACACTCCACTACATTCCATTACACTCCTCTCTACTCCATTCCATTCCCTTCCATTCCATTCCATTCCACTCCATTCCATTACATTCCAACCCATTCCATTCCAACCCATTCCTTTCCACTCTTTTCCAGTCCATTCCACTATATTCCATCCCAATCCGCTCCACTCCACTCCATTCCATTCCACTCCATTCCTTTCAATTCCTTTCCACTCCATTCCATTCCATTCCACTACACTCCATTACATACCAATCCAATCCACTCCACTCCATTCCACACTACTTCACTCCACTCCACTCCACTAAATTCCAGTCCATTCCACTTCACCCCACTCCTCTCCATTCCCTTCCTCTCCGATGCATTCAATTCCATTCCATGCATTACATTTAACTCGTCTCCTTTCCATTCCATTACTTTCCACTCCATTCCATTCCATTCCATTCCACTAGATTCCTCTCGAATCCTCTCCACTCCTTTCCACTCCACTGCATTCCATTCCGTTCCCCTCCATTCCATTGCACTGCATTCCATTCCATTACACTCCACTCCACTTTCCTCCATTCCACTCCATTCCACTCCACTCCATTCCTTTCCATTCCACTACTCTCCAGTCAAATCCTTTCCATTCCACTCCATTCTAGTCCATTCCACTACGCTTCAGTGCACTCCATTCCATTCCACTCCATTCCAACTCACTCCATTCCAGTCCATTCCATTGCTTTGCATTCCATTCCACTCTATTCCATTCCATTCAACTACACTCCACTCCATTCCATTCCACTTCACTCCACTCCACTGTATTCCACTCGACTCTATTCCATTCCATTCCATTCCTTTCCACTCGACTCCACTTCATTCCCCTTAACTCCATTCCACTGCACTCCTCTGCATTCCATTCCATTCCATTCCATTCCATTCCATTCCATTCCATTCCATTCTACTCTTTTCCACTCCACTCCACTCCATTCAACTCCACTCCACTCCATTCCATGCCATTCATTTCCTCTCCACTCCATTCCACTCCATTCCTTTCCGTTCCATTCCACTCCACTCCACTCCATTCCATTCCACGACAATCCAAACCCACTCCATTCCACTCCACTCCACTCAATTCCACCCCACTCCACTCAATTCCACCCCACTCCACTCCACTCCACTCCATTCCATTCCACACCACTCTACTTCTTTCCATTCCATTCCATTCCACTCTAATACAGTACATTCCACTACATTCCATCCCACTCCACTCCACTCCATTCCATTCCATTCCACTGCATTCCAATCCATTCCATTCCATTCCGTTCCACTACACTCTATGCCTCTCCATTCCTCTCAATTCCACCTCTCTCCATTCCAATTCGTTCCATTCCACCCCACACCACTCGAATCCACTCCACTCCACTCCACTCCACTCTGCTCCATTCCCTTCTGTTCCACCCTACTCTCTCCATTCCATTGCTTTCAATTCCATTCAATTCCATTCCACTTCATGCCATTCAATTCCACTGCTTTCCATTCCATTGCACTCCACTCCACTCCACTCCATTCCATTCCCCTCCTTTCCACTCCACTCCAAACCACTTCATTCCACTCCATTCTAGTCCAATCCACTCCATTCCTCTCAACTCCATTCCATCCGATTCCACCGTACTCCACTCCTCTCCATTCCATTGCAATTAATACTACTCCACTCCTTTGCACTCCACTCCACTCCACTCCATTCTATTCTATTCCTTTCCACTCCATTCCAATCCAATCCATTCCATTCGAATCCACTCCTCTGCATTCCAACGCATTCCATTCCTTTCCATTCCAATCCATTCCCTTCCAGTCCACTCTACTCATTTCTATTCCATTCCAATCCATTTTATTCCATTCCTTTCCATTAACTTCCATTCCATTCCATTCCATTCCATTCCATCGCATTCCATTCCATTCCATTCCATTGCATTACATTCACTTCCCTTCCCTTCCCTTCCATTCCACTCCACTCCCCTCCTCTCCACTCCACAACATTCCATTTCATTCTTTCCATTCCATTCCATTTCATTCCATGCCCCTTCATTTCACTCCACTCCACTACACTCCACTAAACTCCATTCCAGTCCGTCTCATACAATTCCACTCCATTCCACTCCACTCCACTCCACTCCAATCCACTGCACTCCACTGCATTCTATTGCATCCCATTCCATGCCACTACATTCCACTCCACTCCATTCCATTGTACCCCACTCCACTGCACTACAGTCTACTGCACTCCACTGCATTTCTTTCCATTCCTTTCCATTCCACTGAATTCCATTCTATTCCTTTCTTTGACAGGATCTCACTCTGTCACCCAGGATGGAGTGCAGTGGTACAATCTCAGCTCACATTTCATTTCATCATTCGTTTCCATTCAATTCCATTCCATTCCACTCCCCTCCACTCCTCTTATCTCCAATCCTTTCAAATCCATCTCTTTCCATTCCTCCCCATTCCAATCCACTCCATTCCACTCCACTCCTCTACACTCCAATCCATTGCACTCCATTCAGTTGCATTCCATTCCATTCCATTCCACTCCATTCCACCCCAGTCCACTCAACTCCACGTCATTCCAGTATGTTCTATTGCATCCCATTGTATTCCACTTTATTCCACTCCACTCCACTCCATTAAATTCCATTCCACTCCATCAAATTCCACTCCACACCACTCCAATGCACCCCACTCCACTGCACTGCACTCCACTCCACTCCATTCCATTGCTTTCCATTCAATTCCACTCCATTCCATTCCATTCCTTTCCTTCAACAGGATGTAATTCTGTCACACAGGCTGGATTGCAGTTCACAATCTCAGCTCACATTTCATTTCACCATTGCAATCCACTCCATTCCACTCCTCTCCACTCCACTCCACTCCACTACTCTCCACGCCACTCCACTACTCTCCACGCCACTCCATTCCATTCCTTTCCAATCTATTCCACTCCTTTCTTTTGACAGCAACTTACTCTGTCATGCAGGCTGGAGTGCAGTGGCACAATTTCTGCTCACATTTCATTTCTGCATTCCATTCTATTCCATTCCAGTCCATTCTTTCCATTCCAGTCCAGTCCAATATATTCAACTAAACTGAACTCCACTCCACTCCACTCCGCTCCACTCCAATCCATTCCATTCTGTTCCAATCCATTGAGCTCCACTCCACTCCACTCCACTCAACTCCAATCCATTCCATTCCACTCCATTCCACTCCACTCCACTCCACTCCACTTCACTCCATTACTTTCCTTCCAATTCCATTCCACTTCACTCCACTCCATTACTTTCCTTCCAATTCCATTCCACTTCACTCCACTCCACTCGTCTCCACTCCACTGCAGTCGACTCCACTCCACTCCAATCAATTTCATTCTTTTCCATTCCACTCCATTCCATTACATTCCTTACTTTTGACAGGATCTCACTCTGTCACACAAACTGGAGTGCAGTGGCACAATCTCAGGTCACATTTCATTTCACCATTGCATTGCATTGCATTCCATTCCATTCCATTCCAATCCATTCCATTCCTTTCTATTCCATTCCATTCCATTCCATTCCATTCCTTTCCATTCCATTCCATTCCATTCCATTCCTTTCCATTTCATTCCATACCAATCCATTCCATTCCATACCAATCCATTCCATTCCATTCCATTCCATTCCATTCCACTCCACTCCTCTCCACTCCATTCCATTCCATCCCATTACATTCCACTCCATTCCACCCCAGTCCACTCTTCTCTGCACCACTACACTCTATTCCATTCCATCCCATTGTATTCCACTTCATTCCACTCCACTTGACTCCACTGCATTAAATTCCGGCCCACTCCACCCCACTCAACTTCACTCCACTCCACTCCATTCCATTGCATTCCTTTTCTTCAAAAGTATGTCTCTGTAACCAAGGCTAGTGTGCATTGGAACAATTTCAGCTCACATTTCATTTATCCATTGCATTCCATTTCATTCCATTCCATTCCATTCCTTTCCATCCCATCCGATTAAACTCCTTTCCACTCCTCTCCTCTCAATTCCACTCAACTACTCTCCACTCCATTCCATTCCATTCCATTCCAATGCATTCCACTCCTTTCTTTAGACAACAACTCACTCTTTCACACAGGCTGGAGTTCAGTGGCACAATCTCTGCTCACATTTCATTTCTGCATTCCATTACAATCCATTCCATGCCATTCCATTCCATTCCATTCCTTTCCATTCCAGTCTAGTCCATTTTTTTCAACTCAACTGCACTCCACTCCACTCCACCTCACTCCACTCCAATCCGTTCCTTTCCATTCCACTCCATTCCACTCCACTCCTCTCCACTCCACTCCACTCCATTCCATTCCATCCCATTACATTCCACTCCATTCCACACCAATGCACTCCAATCCACTCCACTCAATTCGATTAGATTCCATCCCATTCCATTCAAGTCCATTCAACTCCTCTCGAATCCACTCGACTCCACTTGACTACACTCCACTCGATTCAATTCCATTCTAGTCCATTCCACTTCATTCCATTGCATTGCTTTCTTTCGACAGGATCTCACGCTGTCACCCAGGCTGGAGTGGAGTGGCACAATCTCAGCTCACACTTCATTTCACCATTCCATTCCATTTCATTTCATTCCATTTCACTCCACTCCACTCCACTCCTCTAAAATCCATTCCATTCCACTCCACTCCACTGCACTCCACTCCATTCCTCTCCACACCTCTCAATTCTATCCCATTCCTTTCCACTCCATTCCACTCCACTAAACGCCACTAAATTTCATTCCACTATATTCCATCCACTCCTGTCCACTCCACTCCATTCCATTCCATAGCATCCCATTCCATTCCTCTCCATTCTATTCCACTCCATTCCACTCCATCCCATTCCACTCCACTAAATGCCACTAAATTTCATTCCACTATATTCCATCCACTCCTATCCACTCCACTCCATTCCATTCCATTGCATCCCATTCCATTCCTCTCCATTCTATTCCACTCCATTCCACTCTACTTGAATCCACTCCACTCCATTCCATTCCATTCCATCGCATTCCAATAAACTCCATTGTATTAGATTCCTTTCTTTCAACGGGATCTCACCCTGTCACCTAGACTGGAGTGCAGTGGCACAATATCAGCTTACATTTCATTTCACCATTCTATTTCTATCTGTTACATTACATTACATTACATTACATTACACCCCAGTCTACTACACTACACTCCATTCCACTCCACTCCACACCACTCCACTCCATCCCATTCCATCCCTTTCCATTCCACTGCAATCCACTCTGCTCCATCCACTCGTCTCCTGTCCACAACACTCCATTTCCATACCATCCCATTTCTTGGAAAGGGAAGGAGTGGAAAGCAAGGGAATGGAATGGTGAAATGAAATGTGGCCTGAGATTGTGCCACTGCCCTCCAGCCTGTGTGGCAGGGAGAGATCCTGTCAACACAAAGGAATGCAATGGAATCGAGTGGAATGGAAAAGAATGGAATTGAATGGAATGTAGTGTAGTCCAGTGCAATGGAGTGGAGTCGAATGGAGTGGAATGGAGAGGAATGGAATGGGATGGATTGGAATGGAATGGAATGGAGTAGAGTGGAGTGGAGTTCAGTGGAGTAGACTGGAGGGGAGTGGAGTAGAATGCAGTTTAATGGAATGGAATGGAATTGAGTCTAGTGGATTGAAGTGGAATGGAATAGAATGGAATGCTCTGGAATAGAATGGAATGGTGAAATGAAATGTGAGCTGAGATTGTGTCACTGCACTTCAGCTTTGATGACACAGTGAGATCTGGTCGAAAGAAAGCAATGGAATGGAATGGAGTGGAATAGAATGGAATGGAATGGAATGGAATGGAATGGATTGGAATGGAATGGAATGGACTGGACTGGAGTAGAGTGGGTTGGAATGGAGTAGAGTGGGGTGGAGTGGAGTGGAATCGCATGGAGTGGAATGGAATAGAGTGGAGTGGAGTGAAGGAGAGTGGAATGGAATGGAATGGATTGGAATGGAATGGAATCGAAAGGAATGCAATGGAAAGGAATGGAATGGAATGGAATGGAATGCAACAGAATGGAATGGTGAAAGAAAATATGAGCTGAGATTGTGCCACTACACTCCTTCCTGGGTGACAGTGTGAAATTCTCCAGATTGAAAGGAATGGAAAGGATGGAGTGGAACAGAATGGAATGGAATGCAATGGAGTGGACTGGAGAGTAGGGGAGTAGAGTAGAGTGGAGTGGAGTGGAATGGCTAGAGTGGAATGAGATGGAATGGAATGGAATGAATTGGAGTGGAGTTGAGTGAAGTGGAGTGTCGTGGAATGCAGTGGAATGGAATTGGATGGAATGGGACAGAGTGGGGTGGAATGGAGTGCAGCGGATTGGAATTGAAGTGAATTGAATGGAGTGGAGTAGAGTGGAGTGGAGTGTAAGGGACTGCAATGTAATGTAATGTAATGTAATGGAATGGAATGGAGGGAGATGGAGTGGAATGGAATCAAATTAATCTAACGGAATGGAAGGGAATGGTGAAATGAAATGTGAGCTGAGATTGTTCCACTGCACTCCAGCCTGCATGACAGAGTGAGATACTGTCGAAAGAGAGGAATGGAACGGAATGGAGTGGAATGAAATGGGATACAAAGGAATGGGGTGGAGTGGATTGGGGTGGAATGGAGTGGAATGGAACGGGATGGAATGGAATGGAGTGGAGATGAGTGGTGTGGAGTGGAGTGGAGTGGAGAGGAAAGGAATGGAATGGAATGGAATGGAATGGAATGGAATGGAATAGAATGAAATGGAATGGAGTGGATAGGAGTGGTGTGGAATGGAATGAAATCAAGTGGAATGGAATGGAATGGAGAGGAGTGGAGTGGACAGGAATGGAGTGGAATGGAGTGAGATGGTGTGAAATGGAATGGAGCGAAAATGAGCAGAGTGGAGTGGAATGGAGTGTAATTGAATAGAATGGAATGGAAAGGAACGGTGAAAGAAATGTCAGCTCAGATTGTGCCACTGCACTCTACATTGGGTGACAGAATGAGATCCTGTCAAAAGGAAGGAATGGAATGGAATGGAGTGGAATGGAGTGGAATGGAAAGGAAGGCAGTGGAGTGTAGTAGAGTACAGTGGAGTGGAGTGTAGTAAAGTGTGGAGTGGAGTGGAATGGAGTGGAATGGAATGGGACAGAATGGAATGGAGCAAAGTTTAGTGGAGAGGAGTGCAGTGAAATGAAGTGGAATGGAATGGAAGGGAAGGGAATGGAATGGAATGGAATCAAATGGAATGGAGTGGAGTGGAGTGGAGTGGAATGTAATGGAATGGAATGGAAAAGAATGGAATGAAATGGAATGGAATATCATGGAATGCAATGGTGAAATGAAATATGAGCTGAGGTTGTGCCACTGCACTCCACCCTGTGTCACAGAGTGAGATCCTCTCGATAACAAGCAATGGAAAGAAATGTAGTGGAGTGCATGGAACGGAATGTAATGGAGTGGAGTGGAGTGGAATGGATCATAATGTAATTGGATGGAATGGAATGGAATGGATTGGAGTGGAGTGGTGTGGAGTGGAGTGGAGTGGAGAGGAAAGGAGTGGAATGGAATGGAATGAAATTGAGTGGAATGGAGTGGAGTGAAGTGGAGTGGAGAGGAGTGGAATGGAGTGGAATGTGTCGAGATGGAATGGAATTGCGTTGAGTGGAGTGAAGTGGAATGGAGTGGAATGGAATTGGATGGAATGGAAGGGATTGGAGTGAGGTGGAGTGGAGTGGAGTGTAACGGAATGGAATGAAAGGGAATGTAATGGAAAGGAATGGAGTGTAGGTCAGTGGAGTGGAAGGGAAGGTAATAAAATGGAATTGAATGGTGAAATGAAATGTGAGCTGAGATTGTGCCGCTGCACTCCAGCCTGTGTAACAGACTGAGACTCTTTTGAAAGAAAGGTATGGAATGGAATGGAATCGAATGTAATGGAATGAAATGAAATGGAGTGGAGTGGAGTGCAGTGGAGTCGAATGGAGTGGAAATAAATGGGATGGAATAGAATGGAATGCAGTGGAGTGGAGTGGAGTGGAATGGAGTGGAGAGGAATAGAGTGAAAAGGAATGGGATTGATTTCAATGGAGTGGAGTGGAGTGGAGTGGTGTGGAATGCAACGGAATGGAAAGGAACGGAATGGAAAGTAATGGAATGGAATGGAGTTGTGAAATGAAATGTGAGCTGCGATTGTGCCGCTACACTCCAGCTTGGGTGACAGGGTGACATCCTGTCGAAAGAAAGGTATGGAATGGAATGGGGTGGAAGGGAATGGATTGCATTGCAGCAGAGTGAAGTGGAGTGCAGTGGAGTGGAGTGGATTGGAGTGGAATGAAGTGGAATGGAATCTGCTGGAGTGGTATAAAGTAGTGTGGACTGGAGTGAAGTAGAGTGGAGTTGAATGGAGTGGAGTGGAGTGGAGTGGAAAGGAAAGGAGTGAAATGGAATGGCATGCCATGGAATGGAATGGAGTGGAGTGGAGTGGAGTGGAATGGAGTGGAATGGAATAGGATGGAATGGAATGGAGTGGAGTGGAGTGTGGTGGAGTGGAGTGGAGGTGATTGAAGTAGAATGGAGTTTAATGGAATGGATTGGAATGAAGTACCGTGGAGTGGAGTGGAGGTGATTGAAGTGGAATGGAGTTTAATGGAATGGATTGGAATGAAGTACAGTGGAGTGGAGTGGAGTGGCATGGAATGGAATCGAGTGCAGTGGAGTGGAATGGAGTGGAATGGAATGGGATGGAGTGAAATGAAGTGGAGTTGCCTAGAGTCGAATGGAGTTGAGTGGACTGGGGTGGAGTAGAGTGGAATGGTGAAATGAATTGTGAGCTGAGATCTTGCCACTGCACTCCAGCCTGTATGACTGAGTGACATCCCATCGAAAGAAAGGCATGCAATGGAATAGAGTGTACTGGAATGGAATGGAATGGAATGGAATGGAGTGGTGTGGAGTGGAGTGGAGTTGATTGGAAAGGAGTGGAATTGATTGGCATGTAATGGAATGGAGTGGAGTGGAGTGGAGTGAAATGGAATGGAATGGAATAGGATCGAATAGAGTGAACTGGAGTGGAGAAGAGTGCAGTGGAGTGGAATGGAATGGAATGAAATGGACTGAAGTGGAGTGGAATGGAATGGAATGGAATATAATGGAGTGGAATGGTGAAATGAAATGAGACCTGAGATTGTGCCACAGCACTCCAGCCTGTGTGACAGAGAGAGATCTGTCAAAATAAAGGATTAGAATGGAATGGAGTGGAATGGAGTGAAATGGAATGGAAAGAAATGGAATGGAATGGAATGGAATGGAATGGAATGGAATGGATGGGAGCAGACTAGAGTGGAGTGGAGTGGAGTGGAGTGGAATGGAATGGAATGGAATGGAATGGAATGGAATGGAAGGGAGTGGAGTGTAGCAGAGTGGAGTGGAATGGAGAGGAATGGAGTGGAATGGAATGGAATGGAATGGAGTGGAATGGAAAGGAATGGAATGGGGTGGAGTGGAGAGGAGTGGAATGGAATGGAGTGGAATGGAATGGCATGGAATGGAGGGGAGTTGATTGGAAGGAGAGGACGTGAGTGGAGTGGAATGGAATGGAACCGAATTGAGCGGAGTGGAGTGGAGTAGCGTGCACTGGACTGGAATGGAATGGAACGGAATTGAATGGTGATACTACATGTGAGCTGAAACTGAAACTGCACTCCAGCCTGCATGAGAGAGTGATATGCTGTTGAAAGTCAGAAATGGAATGGAATGGAGTTGAAAGGAATGGAATGGAATGGAATGGAATGGAATGGAATGGAATGTAGAGGAGGGGAGTGGAGTCGAGTGGAGTGGACAGGAGGGTAATGGAATGGAATGGGATGGGATGGAGTGGAATGGAATGGAGTGGAATGGAAAGGCATGGAATGGAGGGGAGTGGATTGGAGTGGAGTGGAATGGAGTGTAATCTAATGGAATGGAATTAAATTGAGTGGAGTGGAGTGGAATGGTGTGGAATGGAATGGCATGGAATGGAATGGAATGGAATTAAATGAGTGGAGTGGAGTAGAGTGCACTGAACTGGAACGGAATGGAATAGAATGGAATGGTGAAATGAAATGAGAGCTGAGATTATGAAACTGCACTGCATCCTCGGTTACAGAGTGAGATGCTGTCGAAAGATATGAATGGAATGGAATGGAATGGAATGGAATGCAATGGAATGGAATTGAGAGGAGAGGTGTGGAGTGGAGTGGAGTGGAATGGAGTGGAGTGAAGTGGACAGGAGTGTAATAGATTTTAATGGGATGGGTGGAATGGAATGGAAAGGAGTGGAGTGGAATGGAGTGCAATGGAATGGGATAGAGTGGAATGTAGTGAATTGCCGGGGAGTGCAATGGAGTGGAATGAACTATAATGTAATGGAATGGAATGGCGTGGAGTGGAATGGAATGCAGTGTAGTGGAGTGGATTGGAGTGGAATTAAATGGAATAGAATGGAATGAAATGGAACGGTGAAATGAAATGTGAGATGACATTGTCCCAATGCACTCCAGCAGGGGTGACAGAGTTAGATCCAGTCGCAGGAAAGGAATGGAAAGGAATGAGGTGGAATGGAACGGAATGGAATAGAGTGCTGTGGAGTGGAGTGGAGTGGAGTGAAGTGGAATGAATGGGAGGGAGTGGAGTCTACTAGAATGGATTGGAGTGGAATGAAGTGAAATGGAATGATATGCAAAGGAATGGAATGTAGTGGAGTGGAATAGAGTGGTGTTGTTTGCAGTGGAATGGATTGGAATTTAATGTGATTGAATGGAATGGAGTTGATTGGATTGGAGTGGAGTGGAGTGGTAAGGAGTGGAGTGGAGACGAATGGAGTGGAGTGGAGGAGAGTGGAACGGAATGGAAGGGATTCGAATGGAATTGAATGGAATTGAATGGAATGGAATGCAATGGAATGGAATGGAATAGAATGGAGTGCAATGGAATGAAATGGTAAAATAAAATGTGAGCTGAGATTGTGTCCCTGCACAACATCATGGGTGACAGAGTGAGATCGTGTCAAAAGAAAGGAATGGAATGGAATGGAGTGGAATGGAAATGACTGGAATGGAATGTAGTAGAGTGGACTGGAGTGCTGTGGAGTGGAGTGGAGTGGAGTGGAGTAGTGTGGAGTCCAATGGACTGGAGTAGAATGGAGTGGAATGGAATGGGATGGAATGAAACGGAGTGAAGTGGAGTGGTGTGTAGTGGAGTGGCTTGGATTGTAGTGGAACGGAGTGGAATGGAATGGGATGGAACGGAATGGAAAGGAGTGGAGTAGGGTGGAGTGGATTGGAGTGGAAAGGAGTGGAATAGAAAGGAATAGAGTGGAGTGGAGTGGAGTGCAATTGAATGGAATCGAGTGGAGTGGGGTGGGGTGTAGTAGAGTGGAATGGAGTGGAAGGAAAGGGGATGGAGTGGAATGAAGTGGAGTGGTCTGGAGTCTAGTGGAGTGGCATGGAATGGAATGGAATGGAACGGAATGGAATGGAGCGGAATGGAATGGAAAGGAATGGAATGGTGAAATGAAATGAGAGCTGAGATTGTGCCACTGCACTCCTGCCTGTGTGACAGAGTGAGATCCTGTCAAAAGTACAGAATGGAATGAAATGGAGTGGAATGGAATAGAATGGAATGGAGTGGATTGGAGTGGAGTGGATTGCAGGGGAGTGGAGTGGAGTGGAATGGAATGGGATGAGGTGCAATGAATTGGTGTGGAATGCAGTGAAATGGAGTGGAGTGCAATGGAGTGGAGTGAAATGGGATGTAATTAAATGCAGTGGAGTGAACAGCAGTGGGGTGGGATGGAGTGGAATGGATTTGAATGGAATGGAGTGCAGTGTAGTGGACTGGAGTGGAGTGGAATGGAGTGGAATGGATTTGAATAGAATGGAGTAGAGTGTGGTGTAGGGAGTGCAATGGAATTTGATGGAATGGAATGGAATGGAGTAGAGTGGAGTGGAGTGGACTCGAATTTAATGGAATGGAATCAAATAGAGAACTGAAAATCGAGCTGAGATTTTGACACTGCACTTCAACATTTGTGACAGAGTGACATCCTGTCAAAAGGAATGGAACGTAATCAAGTGGTATGGAATGGAATTGAATGGAGTGGAGTGGAGTGTAGTGGAATGGAATGGAATGGAATGGAATGCTATGGAATTGAATGGAATGTAACGGAATGGTGAAATGAAATGTGAACTGAGATTGTGCCACTGCACTCCAGCCTCGGTGGCAGTGTGAGATCCTGTCAAAAGAAAGGAATGGAATGGAAGGGAGTCGAATGGAATGGAATGGAGTCGAATGGAATAGAATGGAATGAAGGGGAGTCGAGTGGAGTGGGGTGCAGTGGAAAGGATGGGAATGGAATTGGATGGAATAGAATGGTGTGGACTGGAGCAGAGTTGAGTGGAATGGAGTTCAGTGAATTGGAATGGAATGGAATGCAATGAAATGGAATGGAAAGGAATGCAATGGAATGAAATGGTGAAATGAAATTTGAGCTGAGATTGTGCCACTGCACTGCAGCCTGGGTGACAGTGTGAGATCCTCTGGAAAGAAAAGAATGGAATAGTATATTGTGGAAAGGAATGAAAAGGAATGGAATGGATTGGAATGGAATGGAATGGAATGGAATAGATGGAGCACAGTGGAGTGGATTGGAGTGGGGTGGAATGGATTTTAATGGAATTGGATGGAATGGGATGGAATGGACTGGAGTGTAGTGGAGGGGAGTGGAATGGATTGGAATGTAATGGGATATAATGGGATCAAGTGGAGTGGAGTTGAGTGGAGTGGAATGGAGTGTAATGGAATGATATGAAATGGAATGGGGTGCAGTGCAGTGGAGTGTAGCAGAATTCATAGGAATGGAATTGGATGGAATAGAAGGGAGTGGAGTGGAGTGCAGTGGAATGGAGTGGAGTGGAATGGTGTTGAATGGAATGGAATGGAAAGGAATGCAATACAATGGAATGGAATGGAATGGAATTCAACAGAATGGAATGGTGCAGTGAAATGTGAGCTGAGATTGTGCCATTGCACTGCAGCCTGGGTAACAGCGTGAGATCCTGTGAAAAGAAAGGAATGGAATGGTATGGTGTAGAAAGGAATGGAATGGTATGGTGTGGAAAGGAATGGAATGGAATGGAATAGAATGGAATTGAATGGAGTGGAGTGGAGTGTTGTGGAATGGGGTTTAATGGAATGGGATGGAATGATATGCAATGGAGTGCAATGGAGTGGAGTAGAATAGAGTGGAAAGGAATGGGGTGGAATGGGATGGAATGGAATACAGTGGAATCGAATGGGATGGAATGGAATGTATTGGATTGGAGAAGAATGCAGTGGAGTGGAGTGTAGTGGAGTGGAGTGTAGTGGAATGGAGAAGAAAGGAGCCTGATGGAATGGAATGGAGTGGAGTAGAGTGGATTGGAGTGGAGTGGTGTGGAACGGGTGGGATTGAGTGGAGTGGAATGTTGTGGAATGGAGCGAAGTGGAAAGAAATGGAATGGAATACAGTGGAATAGAATGGGAAGGAATGGAATGGAATGGTGAAATGAAGTGTTAGCTGAGATTGTGCCACTGCACTCCCGTCTGGATGACAGTGAGATCATGCTGAAAGAAAGGAATGTAATGGCATGAAGTGGAATGGAATGGAATGGAAAGAAACGGAATGTAATGGAGAGAAGTGGAGTGGAGTGAAGTGGATTGGGGTTGAATGGAGTTTAATGGAATAGGATGGAATGGGATGGAATTGGAAGGAATGGAGTGGAGTGGAGTGGATTGGAGAGGAGTGGAACGGAGTGGAAAGGAATGGGATAGAATGCGATTGAGTGGAGTGAAGGCGAGTGGAGTGGAATTGAGTCGAATGGAATGATAGGAAACGGAAAGAAGTGCAGTGGTGTAGTACGGAATGGAATAGAGTGGAATGGAATTAAATGGAATGGAATGGAATTGTGAAATGAAATGTGAGCTGAGATTGTGCCACTGCACTTCAGCCTGTGTGACAGAGTTATATAATGTACAAAGAAAGGAATGGAATATAAAGGAGTGTCAAGGAATGGAAAGGAATGGAATGGAGTGGATTGGAAAGGGATAGAGTGGAGTGGAGTGGAGTGGACAGGAGTGGAATGCAATGTGATTGAACGGAATGGATTCAAATGTAGTGGAGTGGAGTGGAAAGGAGTGGAGTGGAATGGTATGGTATGGAGTGGAAGGGGGAGGAGTGCAGTGGAGACAAGTGGAATGGAATGGAGTGGAATGGAGTGGAGTGGAGTAGAGTGGAGTGGAATGGAGTGGAATGGAATGGCATGGAGTGGAATAGAATGTAGTGGAGTGGAATTGGATGGAATGGACTGGAGTGGAATGGAAAGATATGAAGTGGAGTGGAGTGGAGTTGAGCGGAGTGCAGTGGAATGGAGTGGAATGTTATAGGATGGAATGGAATGGAATGGTGTAATGAAATGTGAGCTGAGATTGTGCCACTGTACTCCAGCCTTGGTACAGTGTGAGAAGCTGTTGAAAGAAAGAAATTGAATGGAATGTAGTGGAATGTAACGTAATGGAATGGAATGGAGTAGAGTGGAGTGGAGTGGAATTGAATGGAGTGGAATGGAGAGGAATGGAATGGAATACAAAGGAATAGAGTGGAATGGTGTGGGGTGGATTGAAGTGGAGTGGAGTAGAGTTCAGTGGAATGGAGTTCAAGGGAGTGGAAAGGAATGGAAGGGAATGGAATGCAATTCAATAGAATGGAATGCAATAGAATGGAATGGAATGGAATTGAATGATAAAATGAAATGTGAACTCAGATTGTGCCACTGTACTCCAGGCTGGGTTACAGATTGAGATCCTGTTGAAAGAAAGAATGGAATGAAATGAGTGGAAAGGAATGAAATGGAGTGGAATGGATTAAAATGGATTGGAATGGAGTGGAGTGGAATGGAATGGAGTGGAGTGGAATGGAGTAGAGTGGACTGGACTGGATTTGAGTTGAGTGTACTCGAATGGATAGGAATGGAATGGGATGGAATAGAATGTAATGGATTGGAGTGGACTGGAATGCATTGGAAAGAAATGGAGTCGAGTGGAATGATGTGGAAAGGAATTGGATGGAATGGAATGCAGTGGAGTGAAGCGGAGTTGAGTGAAGAGGAGTGGAGCAGAATGTAGTGTAGTGGACTGGAGTGCAGAGGAATGGAATTTAATGTAGACGAACATAACGGAATGGAATGGAATGGAATGGAGAAATGAAATGTGAAGTAAGATTGTGCCACTGAACCCCAGCCTAGGTGACAAAGTGAAATACTTTTGAAAGAAAGGAATGGAATGGAGGGGAAAGCAATGGAATGGAGTGCAGTGGAGTGGAGTGGAGTGAAATGGAATAGAAAGGAGTGGAATGGAATGGGATTGAAGGGAGTGTAGTGGAGTGGAGAGGAGTGGAATGGAATGGAGTGGAATGAAATGGAATGCAATGGAAAGGAATGGTGTAATGAAATGTTAGCTGAGATTGTGCCACTGCACTCCAGTCTGGGTGACAGAGTAATATCATGTAGAAAAAAAGGAATGGAATGGAATGGAGTGGAATGCAATGGAATGGAATGGGATGGGATGGAATGGAGTGGAGTTTAGTGGAGTGGAGTGGATTGGAGTGGATTGGAGTGGAATGGAAGGGAATGGAATGGAGTGGAGTAGAGTGGAGTCGAATGGAGTGTAGTGGAGTGGATTGAATGGGATGGAATACAGTGGATTGTAGTGGAGTGGAGTGGAATGGATTGGAATGTAATGGAGAGGAGTGGAGTGGAGAAGAGTGGAGTGGAATGGAGTGGAAAGGGATTGGATGGAATGTAATGGAGTGGAGTGCACTGGAGTGGAGAGGAGTGGAGTGGCATGGAGTTGAATGGAGTGGAATGGAATGGGATGGAATGTAACCGAATGGAGTGGAGTGGATTGGAGTGGAGCAGAGTGAAGTGGAATGAAATGGAATTTAGTGGAATGGAATGGAATGGAGTTTGTTGGAGTGGAGTGGATTGGAATGTATTGGAGTGTAATGGAAGGGGATGGAATGGAATGGAGTTGAGTCGAGTGCACTCGAATGGAGTGTAGTGGAGTGGATGGAATGGGTTGGAATACAGTGAATTTTAGTGGAGTGGAGGGGAATAGAGTGGAATGTAATGGAGAGGAGTGGAGTGGAGAAAAGTGGAGTGGAATGCAGTGGACAGGGATAGGATAGAATGGAATGGAGTGGAGTGGACTGGAGTGGAGAGGAGTGGAGTGGCATGGCGTGGAATGGAGTGGAATGGAATGTCATGGAATGTAATCGGATGGAGTGGAGTGGATTGGAGTGGAGTGGAGTGCAGCGGAATGGAATGGGATGGAATGGAATGGAGTGGAGTGGAGTGGATTGGAGTGGATTGGAGTTGAGTGGAAATGAACAGAATGGAATGGAATGGAGTGGAATGGATTGCAGTGGAGTGGAGTAGAGTGAATGGATTTGAGGGGAATGCAATGGAATGGGGTGGAGTGGAGTAGAGTGGAATGGAAAATAGTGGAGTGGAATGGAGATTAGTGGAGTGGAATGGAGCGGAATGGATTGCTTTGGAATGGTATGGAGTGGAGAGAAGTGGAGTGGATATGAATGGAATAGAGTGGAGTGGAATGAAGTGGAATGGATTTGATTGGAACTGAATGGAATGGCATAAAACGGTGTAATGAAATGTGAGCTGAGATTGTGCCAATGCACTCCAGCCTGGGTGACGGAGTGAGATCCTGCAGAAAGAAAGGAATGGAATGGAGTGGTATGGAATGGAATGTAGTGTAGTGGAGTGGAGTGCAGTGGAGTGGAGTGGAGTGGAGAGGAGTAGAATGGAATGGAAAGGAAAGGGATGGAATTGAAGGGAGTGGAGTGGAGTGGCGTGGAGTGGAGTGGTGGGGTGGAGTACAATGGAATTTAATGCAGTGGAATGGAATGGACTGCAATAGAATGGATTGTAATGGAGTGGAATGGAGTTGAACGGAATGGAGTGAAGTGGAATGGAATGGAATGCCATGGAATGGAGTGCAGTGGAATGGAAAAGAATGTAATGGAATGGAGTGGAATGGACTGGAGTGGAGTAAACTGGAGATTAAAGGAATGCAGCCGAATGACCTGGAGTGGAGTAGAAAGGAGAGGAAATTAATGGAGCGGAATGGAATGGAGTGGAGTGGAGTTGAGTGGAATAGAACGGAATGGAGAGGAGTGGAATAGAGTGGAATAGAATGGAGTGGAATGGAGTGGAATGTAGTGATATTGAGTGAAGTGGAAAGGACTAGAATGGACAGGAATGGAGTGGAATAGAAAGAAATGGAGTGGAAAGTAATGGAATGGAGTGGAGTGGAGTGGAAAGGAATGGAATGGAATTGAATGGATCGGAGTGGAAAAGAGTTTAGTGGAGTGCAGGAGAGTGGAGTGGAACGGAGAGGAGTGGAGTGCAGTGGAATACAATGGAATATATTGGAGTGTGGTGGAATGGAGTGGAGAGGAGTCCAGTGGAAAGGAGAGGAGTAGAATGGAGTCGAATGCAATCGGATGTAAAAGAATGTAGAGGACTATAATGGAGTGGAGTGGAAAACTTTTTAATGGAATGGATTGGAATGGAATGTACTGGAGTGGAGTGGAGTGGAGTAGTGAGGAGTGGAGTGGAATGGAGTGGAATGGAGTGGAGTGGAGTGGAATGGTATAGAGTCGAGTGGAATGGAATGGATCGGAATTGAATGGAGCAGAGTGGAATGGAATGGAAAGGAATGGAGTGGATTTGAATGTAGTGGAGTGGAATGGAGTGGATTTGAGTGTAGTCGAGTGGAATGAAATGGAATGGAATAAATGGAATGGAATGGAGTGGAATGGAGTGTAGTGCAGTGGCATATAATGTTCTGGAATGGAGTGGAGAGGAGAGGAGTGGAATGGAATGGAATGGAATCGAGTGTAATGGTTTGGAATGGAATGACGTGGAAAGGATTGGAGTGGAGGGGAGTGGAGTGGAGTGGAGTGCTGAGAATGGAATGGAATGGAATGGAATGGTGTGTAGTGGAATGGAATGGAGTGAAGGGGAATGGAATGGAATGGAGTTGAGTGGAGTGGAGTGGAGTGGAATGGAGTGGATTGGACTTTAATGGATTGGAGTAGAATGAAATGGAATGGAATGGAGTGGAGTGGAATGGAATGGCATGGAATGCATTGGAAATAAGTGGATTGGAATGGAATGGTGTGCAGTGTAGTGGAATGCAGCCGAGTGGAGTTTAATGAAGTGTAGTGGTGTGGAGTGGAATGGAGGGCAGTGCTGTGTAATGGTGTGGAATGGAGTGGAGTGGAGTGGAGAGGAATGGAGTGGAGTGGAGTGGAGTGGAATGGAATAGTATGGAGTGGAATGGAATGGAGTGGAGTGGAGTGGAATGGTGTTGAATGGAACAGATTGAAATGGAATGCAGTGGATTGGAGTTGTGTGGACTGGATGTGAGTGGAGTGGGATGGTGTGGAATGGACTGGAATAGAGTGTAGAGGAGTGGAATGGAATGGAATGCAGTGGAATGGAGTGGAATTTAGTGGAATCTACCGGAGTGGAGTGGAGTGGAGTTGAATGGACCGGAATGGAGTGGAGTGGAATAGATTGGATAGGAATGGAGTGGAATGGAGTGGAATGGAGTGGTGTGGAGTGGAGAGCAATGGAATGGATTGGAATGGATAGGAGTGGAGTGTAGTGCAGTGGAATGAAAAGGAAAGGAATGGAGTGGACTGGAGTGGAATGGAGTGGAGTGGAATGGAATTGAATGGAATGGAGTTGAGTGAAGAAGTGTGGGTTGGAGTGGAATGGAGTGGAGTGGACTGGAAAGGAGTGAAGTGGAGTGGAATGCACTGTAATGGAGTAGAATGGAATGGAATGGAGTGTAATAGAATAGATTGGAGTGGAGTGGAATGGAATGACAATGAATGGAGAGTAATGGATTGGAATGCACTGGAGTGGTGTGTAATGAAATGGAATGGAATGGATCGGGGTGCAGTGGAATGTTGTGGAGTGGAATGGAGTGGAATGGAGTGGACTGGAGTGCAGTGGAAATAAACGGAATAGAATGGAGTGGAGTGGAATGGAGTGGAGAGGAATAGAAAGGAATGCAACGGAGTTGAGTGCAGTGAAGTGGAGAGGAATGCAGTGGATTGGAATGAAGTGGAGTGTAATGAAATGGATTGGAATGGAATGCAATTCAATGAAGGGGAGTGGAATGGAGTGGAGTGCAATGGGGTGGAGTGGAATGGAATGGAATGGATTGGCGTGGAGTGAAGTTGAATGAAGTGAAGTGGCGAGGAATGGAGATTGATGGAATGTAATGGAATGGAGCAGAGTGGATTGGAGTGTAATGGAATGGAGTAGAGTGGAATGTAATGGAATGGAGTGGAGTGGATTGGAGTGTAATGGAATGGAGTAGAGTGGAATGGAATGGAATGGAGTGTAATGGAATAGAATGGAATGGAGTGGAGTGGAATGGAGTGGAGTGGAGTGGCACGGAGTGGAGTGGAGTGGACTGGAATGGAGTGGAATGGAATGGGATGGAATGGAAGGGAATGGAGATTAGTGTACTGGAGTGGTGTGGAGTGGAATGCCCTTGAGTGTAATGCGATGTGACTGGATACAGTGAAGTGGAGTGGAATGGAATGTAACGGAATGGAATGGAAAGGAATGGTGAAATGTAAAGTGAGCTGAGATTGTGCCACTGCACTCTATCCTGTGTGACAGAAGGACATACTGGAGAAAGAAAGGAATGGAATGGAATGGAGTGGAATGTTATGGAATGGAAAGGTTTGCCGTGGAGTGCAGTACAACGGAGAGGAGTGAAGTGGAGTAGAGGGGAGTGGTGTGGAGTGGAATGGAGTGGAATGGAATGGGATGCAATGGGATGGAATGGAGTGAAGTGGAGTAGACTGGAGTGGAGTGGAATGGAAAGGAGTGGAATGGTATGGGATGGAATGGAATGGAGTGAAGTGGAGTGTAGTGGAGTGGAATGGGATGTAATGGAAAAGAATGGCATGGCATGGCATGGAATGCAGTGGAGTGGAGTGGAGTGGAATGGAATGGAATGGAATGCAATGGAGTGGAATGGAATGGAATGGAATGGAATGGAATGGAATGGAATGGAATGGAATGGAAGGAAACTGAATGGAACGGTGAAATGAAATGTGGGCTGAGATTGTGCCACTGCACTCCAGCCTGGGTCATAGAGTTAGATACTGTCGAAAATAAGGAATGGAATGGAATGGATTACAATAGAATGGAAAGGAATGCAATGGAGTGTAGTTTAGTGGAGTGGTGTGGAGTGGAGTGGAGTGGAATGGAGTAGAGTGGATTGGAGTGGAATGGACTGGAATGGGATGGGATGGAATGAAATGGAATGGAATGGAGTAGAGGGGAGTGGAGTGGAGTGGAATGGAGTGGAACGGAATGGGATGGAATGGTATGGAGTGGAGTGTAGTGGAATGAAGGTGAGTGGACTGGATTGGAGTGGAATGTAGTGGAATAGAATGGGATGGAAAGGCACGGAGTGGAGTGGAGTTGAGTGGAGTGGAATGGACTGGATTGGAATGGAATGAAATGGAATGGAAGGCAATGGAGTGGAGTGGAGTGGAGTGCAATGGAATGGAAAGATGAAATGTAGGGTGAGCTGACAGTGTGGTACTGCACTACATTCTGGGTGACAGAGTGTGATCCTGTGGAAGGAAAGTAATGGAATGGAATGGAGTGGAATGGTACAGAACCGAAATGAATGGAGGGGACTGGAGTGGAGTGCAATGGAATGTGATGCAATAAAATGGAATATAGCTTAGTGGAGTGGAGTTGAGTGGACTGCAGTGGAATGGAGTGGAATGGAAATGGATAGAGTGGAGTGGAATGGAGTGGACTGGAATAAAGTGGAATGGAATTGAAGGCAATGGAATGGAGTGGAGTGGATTGGAGTGGAGAAGAGTTGAATTAACTGGAATGGAGTGGAATGGAATGGAATCGAAGGGAATGGAAAGGAATGGACGGGAATGGAATGTGGAAATGAAACGAGAGCTGATATTGTGTCACTGCACTCCAGCCTGCGTGAAACAGAGCAATCCTGTTGAAAGAAGGGAATGGAGTGTTATGCAGTGGAATGGAAAGGAATTTAGTGTAATGGAATGCAGTGCGCTGGAGTGGAGTGGATGAGAAAGGAGTAGAATTGAATGTTGAAATTAAATGTGAGCTGAGATTGAGCTACTGCACTCCAGCCTGAGTGAAAGAGTGAGATTGGGTCGAAAGAAGGAATGGAATGGAATGGAGTGGAATGTAATGTAATGGAATGGAATGGGATGGAATGGAATGGAATGGAGAGGAGGGGAGAGGAGTGGTGTGGATTGGAGTGGAATCGAATGTGATGAAATGGAATGTAGTTGAGTGTAGTGGAGAGGAGTGGAGTATAGTGGAGTGGAATGGAATGGAATGGAATGGAATGGAATGGAAAGGAATGGAGTACAGTGGAGTGGAGTGCAGTGGAGTTGTATGGAATGGAATGGAATGGAACGGTGAAATGAAATGTGAGCTTTGATTCTGCTACTTCACTCCAGCGTGGGTGACAGAGTGAGATGCTGTAGAAAGAAAGAAATGGAAAGGAATGGAGTGGAAAGGAATGGAATGGATTGGAGAGGAGTGGAATGGAATGGAGTGGAGAGGAGAGGAGTGGAATGGAGTACAATGGGATGGGGTGGAATGGAATGGAATGGAGTGGAGTGGAGTGGAGTGGAGTGAAGTAGAATGGGCAGGAATGGAATGGGATAGAAAGGGATGGAGTGGAGGGGAGAGGAATGGAGTGGAATAGACTGGAAAATAATGGAATGGTATGGCATGGAGCAGAGTGGAATGGAGTGCAGTGGAATTAAATGGAATGGTATGGAATGCAATGGAAGGTTGAAATAAAATGTGAGCTGATATTGTGCCACTGCACTACAGCATGTGTGACAGAGTGAGATCTTGTTGAAGGAAAGAATGGAATGGAATGCAGTGGAATGGAATGTAGTGGAGTGGAGGGGAGTGGAGTTGAGTGGACTGGAATGGAACGGGATGGAGTGGAATGGAATGTAGTGGAGTGGAGTGCATTGTAGTGGATTTGAGGGGAATGCAGTGGAATGGAATGGTAAGGAACGGAATGGAGTGGAGTGGTGTAGTGTGGAGTGGAGTGGAGTTGAGTGGAATAGAGGGGAATGGAATTGGATGGAATGTAATGGAATAGAGAGGAGTGGAGTGGAGTGGAATAGAATGGAATGGAATGGAAAGGAATGGAATGCAACAGAATGGAATGGTAAAATGAAATGTGAGGTGAGAGCAGCCACTGCACTCCAGCCTGGGAGACAGAGTGAGTTCCTCTCGAAATAATGGAATGGAATGGAATGGAGTGCAATGGAATGGAATGGAATGGAATGGAATGGAATGGAGTGGAGTGGAAGAGAGTGGAGTGGAGTGGAGTGAAATGGAATGGGATGTAATGGAATTGAGTGAAGTGGAGGGGAGTGGAGTGGAATCAATAGGAATGGAATTGGATGGAAAGGAATGGAGTGGAGTGGAGTGGTAAGGAGTGGAGTGGAGTGGAATGTAGTGGAGTGGAGTTGAGTGGAGTGTAATGGAATGGATGGAAATGGAATGGAATGGAATGCAATGCAATGGAATGGAATGGAACGGAGTGCAATGGAATGCAATGGTGAAATGAAATGTGAGTTGAGATTGTGCTACTGCACTCCAGCCTGGGAGACAGAGTGAGATCCTCTCGAAAAAATAGAATGCAATGGAAAGGAGTGCAATGGAATGGAATGGAGTGGAATGTAGTGGAATGGAATGGAATGGAGAGGAGTGGAGTGGAGTCCACTGGAGTGGAGTGGGGTGAAGTGGAATGGAGAGGAATGGATTGGATTGAAATAGGATGGAATGGAATGGAGTGGAGTGAGGTGGAGTGGAGCTGAGTGGAGTGTAGTGGAGAGGAATGGAATGGAATGGAGTGGAGTGGAGTGGAATGGAGTGGAATTGAGTAGAATGGAATGGGATGGAATGGGGTGGAGTGGAATGGATGGCAGTGGAGTGGATTGGAGTGCACTTGAGTGGAATGAGATGGAATGGAGTGGATTGAATTAGAGTGGAGTGGAGTGGTTTCGAGTGGAATGGAGCAGAATGAAATGGGATGGAATGGAGTGGAGTGGAGTGGAGTGGAATGGGGTGAAGTGGAATGGAGAGGAATGGAGTGGAATGGAATTGGGTGGAATGGAATGGAGTGGAGTGGGGTGGAGTGGAGCTGAGCGGAATGAAGTGGAGAGGAATGTAATGTAATGGAATGGGATTTAATGGAGTGGAGTGGAGTGGAGTGGAATAGAGTGGAATTGAGTGGAATGGAATGGGATGGAATGGGGTGGAGTGGATTGGACTGGAGTGGAGTGGATTGGAGTGCACTTGAGTGGAATGGGATGGAATGGAATGAATTGGAGTAGAGTGGAGTGGAGTGGAGTGCCGTCGAGTGGAATGGAGCAGAATGAAATGGGATGGAATGGAATGGAGAAGAGAGGAGTGGAAAGGAATGGAATTGAATAGAATGGAATGGAGCGGAGTGGAGTGGAGTGGACTGTAATCGAGTGGAATGGAATGAGATGGAATGGGATCGAGTGGAGTGGAGTGGAGGGGTAAGGTGTGGAGTGGAGTGGAATTTAGTGGAGTGGAGTTGAGTGGAGTTTAATGGAATGGACAGGAATGGAATGGAACGGAATGCAATGGTATGGAATGGAACGGAGTGCAATAGAATGGAATGGTGAAATGAAATGTGAGCTGAGATTGTGCTAGCACACTCCAGCCTGGGAGACAGAGTGAGATCCTGTCGAAAGAATAGAATGGAATGGAATGGAGTGCAATGGAATGGAATGGAGTGCAATGGAAGGGAATGGAGTGGAATGGAATGGGGTGGAGTGGAGTGGAGTGGACTGGAGTGCACTTGAGTGAATGGGATGTGATGGAATGGAGTGAAGTGGAGTTGAGAGGAGTGGAGTGTAGTGAAATGGAATGGAAGGGAATAGAAAAGATTGGTGAAATGAAATGTGAGCTGAGATTGTGTCACTGCACTCCATCATGTTTGACAGTGTGAGATGCTGGCAAAAGAAAGGAATGGAATGGAATGGAGTGGAATGTTACGGAATGGAAAGAATTGCAGTGGAGTTCATTAAGGCCAAGCGGAATGGAGAGGAATAGAGTGGAGTGGTGAGGAGTGGAATAGAGTGTAATTGAATGGATGCAATGGAAAGGAATGCAGAGCAGTGTTGTGGAGTGGAGTGGATTGGAGTGGAATGGAGTGGAATGGAATGGGATGGAATGGAATGGACTGAAGTGGAGTGTATTGTAGTGGAGTGGAATGGATTTGAAATGATTGGAATGGAATGGAATGGAATGGCATGGAGTGGAGTGGAGTGGAATGGAATGGAATGGATTGGAATGGAATGGAATGGAATGTTATGGAATGGAATGGAATGCTATGGAATGAAATGGAATGGAATGCAATGGAATAGAATGATGAAAAGAAATGTAAGCTCAGATTGTGCCATTGCACTCCAGTCTGGGTAGCAGAGTGAGATTCTTTCGAAAACAAAGAAAGGAATGGAATGGAGAAGAATGGAATAGAAAGGAATGCAATAGAGTGTAGTGTAGTGTAGTGTAGTAGTGTAGTGTAGTGCAGTGTAGCGTAGTGGAGTGGAGTGGAGTGGAATGGGATGTGATGGAATGGAATAGAATGGAGTGGAGTGGAGTGGAATGGAGTGGAAAGGAGTGGGATGGAATTGGAAGAAGTGTAGTGGAGTGGAGTGAAGTCCGGGGGACTGAAGTAGGGTTGAATGGATTGGAATGGAATGAAATGGAAAGGGATGGAGTGGAGCGAAGTTGAATGCAGTGGAATGGCGTGGATTGGAATGGAATGGAATAGAATGGAGTGGAGTGGAGTGGATTGTAGTGGAAAAGAATGGGAGAGTGAAATGAATCATGAGCTGATATTGTGCCACTGCACTCCAGCCTAGGTGACAGAGTGAGAGCCTCTAGAAAGAAAGAAATGGAATCGTATGGAGTGGAATGGTACGGAATACAAATGAATGGAGAGGAGTGGAGTGGAGTGCAATGGAATGTGATGGAATGGAATGGAATGTAGCTTAGTGGAGTGGAGTTTAGTGGAGTGAACTGGAGTGGAATGAATGGAATGGAAAGTGATGGAGTGGAGTGGAATGGAGTGGAATGGAATGGAATGCAATGGAATGTCATGGAATTGAGTGTTGTGAAGTGGAGTGGATTGGAGTGGAATGAAGTGGAATGGAGTGGAATGAAATGGAATGGAATGGAATGAAATGGACTGGAGTGGATTGGAGTGGAATGAAATGGAATGGAATGGAAAAGAATGGATTGGAATGTAATGGTGAAATGAAATGTAAGCTAATATTTTGTCACTGCAATCCAACCTGGGTGACAGGGTGATATCCTGTCGAAAGAATGGAATGGAATGGAACGGAATGGAATGGAATGGAATGGATTGGAATGGAGTGGAGTCGAATTGACTGGAGAGGAGTGGAGTGGAGTGTAATGGAGGGAGACGGGATGGAAAAGAATGGAGTGGCGTTCGTTGGATGGGGTGGACTGGAGTGGAGTGGAATGGGATGGGATGGAATGAAATGGAGAGAAGGGGACTGGAGTGGAGTGAAATGGAATGGGAGGAAATTGAATGGAGTGGAGGAGAGTGGAGTGGAGTTTAGTGGAATGGAGTGGAATGGACTGGAACGGAATGGAATGGAATAAAGTGGTGAAAAGAAATGTGAGCTGAGATTGCTCCACTGCACTGCGACCTGGGTGATGGAGTCAGATCCGGTCGAGAGCAAGTAATGGAATGGGATGGAGTGGAATGCAGTGGAATGGAATGGTGAAATGAAATGGGAACTGAGATTCTGCCACTGCACTGCAGCCAGGGTGATGTAGTGAGATGCTGTCGAAAGCAAGAAATGGAATGGAATGGAATGGAGTGGATTGCAATGGAATGGAATGGAGTGGAGAGGAGTGGAGTTGAGTGTAGTGCAGTGGAGTGGATTGGAGGAGAGTGGAATGGGATGGAATGCACTGGACTGAAGTGGAGTGCAGTGGTGTGGAGTGGAGTGGTGTGGAGTGGAGTGGAGTGGAATGGAGAGGAATCAAATGGGATTCAACAGGATGGAGTGGAGTTCAGTGGAGTGGAGTGGAATGGAATGGAATGGAATGGAAAGGAGTCGAGTGTAATGGAATGCAATGTTACGGAATAGAAGGGAATGGATTGGAATGGTGAAATGAAATGTGTGCTGACATTTTGCAACTGCAATACAGCCTGGGTGACAGAGTAAGATTCTGTCAAAAGAAAGGAATAGAATGGAATAGAGCGGAATGGAATGAAATGGAATGGAGTGGACTGGAGTGGGGTGGAGTGGAGTTTAGTTGAGTGGAATGGAGTGGAACGGAATGCGATGCAGTAGAACGGAAATGTATGGATAGATTGTAGTAGAGTGGAGTGGAGTGGAATGGAATGGAATGGAATTGAATGGAATGCAATGGAATGGAATGGTGAAATGAAATCTGAGCTGAGATTGTGCCACTGACCTCCAGCCTATATAAAACAGTGAGATATTGTCGAAGTATTGAAATGGAATGGAATGGAATGGAATGGAATGGAATGGAGAGAAGTGGAGTGGAGTGGAATGAAATGGATTGGAATGGAATGTGTTGTAATAGAATGGAATGGAGTGGAGTAGAGTGGAGTGCAATGGAGTGGAATGGAAAAGGATGGATTGGATTGGAAAGATTGGAGTGGAGTGGGCTGGAGTGGAATGGAGTGGAATGGAATGGGATGGAATGGAATGGAGGAGAGGGGAGTGGAGCAGAAAGGATTGGAATGGAATGGGATGGAAAGGAATGGAGTGTAGTGTACTGGAGTGCAGTGGAGTGGAATGGAATGGATTGGAATGGAGTGCAATGACATGGAATATAATGTAATGGAAAAGAGTGGAATGGAGTGGAGTGGAGTGGAATGGCAAGGAATGGAAAGGAATGGAACGGAATGGAATGCAATGGTGAAATGAAATATGAGCTGAGATTGTGCCACTTCACTCCTGCCTGGGTGACAGAGGGAGATCCTGTCGAAATTAATGAATGCAATGGAATAGAGTGGAATGGAATGTAATGGAATGGAGTGGAGTGGAGTGGAGTTGCCTGGAAAGGAGTGCAGTGAAATGGAATGGAGTGGAATGGAATGGGATCTAATGGAACGTAATGGAGTGGTGTGGAGTAGAGTTGATCAGAGTGGTATGGAGAGGAATGGAATGGAAGGGAATGGAGTGGACTGGAGTGGACTGGAGTGGAGTAGAGTGGAATGGAGTGGAATGGAATGGAGAGGAGTGGAGTTGAGTTGAGTGGAGTGGTGTGGAGTTAAATGGAATGGAATTTAATCGAATGGGATGATGAAATGAAATGTGAGCTGAGATTGTGCCATTGTACTCCAGCCTGTTGGACAGAGGGAGACCCTGTCGAAAGAAAGGTATGGAATGTAATGGAGATGAATAGAAAGTAACGGAATGGAATGGAGTGTAGTGTAGTGGAATGCAGTAGAGTGGAATGGAATTAAATGAAACAGGATTGAAAGGAATGGAATTGAGTGGAATGGAGTGGAATAGAGAGGACTGCAGTGGAGTGAAATGCAGTGAAATGGAATGGGATGGATTTTAATGGAGTGAAGTGGAGTGGAGGGGTGTGTACTGGAATGGAATGGAATGGAACGGAATGGATTGTGAAATAAAATGTGAGCTGAGATTGTGCCGCTGCACTGCAGCCATGGCGACAGAGTGAGATCCGGTCAAAAGAGAGGAATGGAATGTAATGGAGTGGAATGGCATGGTATGGAGTGGAGTGGAGTGAAGTGGAGTGGAGTGGAGTGGAGTGGATTGGAGTGGAATGGAGTGGTATGGAATGTGATGTAGTGGAAGGAAGTGGAGTGGACTGGTGTGAAATGGAGTGGAGTGGAGTGGAGTGGTATGGAATGGAATTTAATGGAAAGAAACGGAATGGAATGGAATGGTGAAATGAAATGTGAGCTAAGGTTGTGTCACTGCACTCCAGCCTAGGTGACAGAGTGTGATCCCGTCGAAAGAAAGGAATGGAATGGAATGGAGTGAATTGGAATGCAATGGAAAGGAGTGGAGTGAATTGGAGTGGAGTGGAGTTGAATGGAGTGGAATGGATTGGAATCGAGTGGAGTGGAGTGGAATGGACTGGAATGGAATGTGATGGAAAGGAGAGGAGTGGAGTGGAGTGGAATGGAATGGAGTGGAGTTGAGTAGATTGGAGTGGAGTGGAATGCAATGGAATGGAATGAAATGCAATGAAATCCTGAAAAGAAATGTGATCTGCAATTGTTTCCCTGTACTGCAGCCTGGGTGACAAAGTTAGATCCTGTTGAAAGAAACGAATGGAAAGTAATGGAGTGGAATAGAATGCAATGGAATGGAAAGGTGTGGAGTGTAGTGGAGTCGACTTCAGTGGAAATGGATTGGAATGGAATGGGATGGAATGCAGTGGAGTGGAGAGGAGTGGAATTGAGTGGAATTTAGTGGAGTGGAGTTGAGTGAAGTGGAGAGGTGTGCAGTAGAATGGAATGGAATAGAATTTAATGGAATTGAATGGTGAAATGAAATGTGAGCTATATTGTGCCATAGCACGCCAACCAGTGTGACAGACGGAGATCCTGTCGAAAGAAATGAATGGAATGTGATGGAGTCGAAAGGAAAAAAATGGAATAGAACGGAGTGGAGTGGAGAGGAATGGAGTGGAGTGGAGAGGAATGGAGTGGAGTAGAGTGGAATAGAATGAGATGGATTGGAACGGAATGGAGTGGAGTGGAGTGGATTTGAGAGGAGTGGAGTGGAATGGAGTGGAATGGAGTGGAATGGAATAGGATGGAGTGGAATAGAGTGGAGTGGTTTGAATTGGAGTGGACTGGAGTGGAATGGAGTGGAATGGAATGGGATGAAATGGAATGGAGTGGAGTGGAGTAGAATGGAATGGAGTGGAGTGGAGTAGAATGGAATGGAATGGAATGGAAAGGAATGGATTCGAATGGAATAGAATGGTGAAATGAAATATGACCTGAGATTGTGCCACTACACTCCAGCCTGGGTAACAGAGTGAGATCCTTTCAAAAGAAAGGAATGGAATGGAATGGATTGGTATGTAATGTAATGGATTGGAATGGAATGGAAAGAAGTGGAGTGGAGTGTTGTTGAGTGGAGTGTAAAGGATTGGAATGAAATGCGATGGAATGGAATGCAGTGGAGTGGAGTGGTGTGGAGTGCAGTGGAATAGAGTGCAATGGAATGGGATGGAATAGAATGGAATGGTGACAAGAAATGTGAGCTGATTGTGCAACTGCACACCAGACTGGGGGACAGAGTGAGATCCTGTCAAAAGAAAAGAATGGAATGGAATGGGGTGTAATGGAATGGAAAGGAGTGGAATGGAGTGGAATTCAGTGGAGTGGAGTGGAGTGGACTTGAGTGCAGTGCACTGCAGTGGACGGGAATGGAGTGGAAGGAAATGGGATGGAGGGGAATAGAGTGAGTTGGAGTGGATTGGAGTGGAGTGGAGTGGAACGTAGTGCAATGCAATGGGATGGAATGCAATAGATTGGAGTAGAGTGGAGTGGAGTGGATTGGAGTGGAAAGAAGTGGAATGGAATGAAACGGAAAAGAATGGAATGAAAAGGAGTGGAGTGTAATGGAGTCGAGTGTAGTGTAGGGGAATGTAATGGAATGGAATGGAATGGAATGGAATGGAATGGAATGGAATGCAAGGGAATGGAATGAAATGGAATGCAATGGAATGGAGTGCAACTGCACGCCAGCCTGGGTCACAGAGTGAGATCCTGTTGAAAGAAAGGAATGGAATGGAATGGAGTGGAATGGAATGGAATGAAATAGAGTGGAATGGAATTCCATGGAATGGAGTGGAGTGGAATGGAATAGAATTTAAAGGAGTGAAATGGAGTGTAGTGTAATAGAGCGCAGTGAAGTGTAATGCAATGGAATGCAATTCAATAGAATGTAATGGAATACAATGGAATGAAATGGTGAAAGAAAAGTGAGCTGAGATTGTACCATTGCACTCCAGCCTGCGTGTAATAGTGAGATCCTGTTGAAAGAAAGGAAAGGAAGGGAATGGAGTGGAATGGAATTGAATGGAATGAAATGGGATACAATGGATTGGAGTGGATTGGAGTGGAGTGGAGTGGAGTGAATTGGAGTGGAGGCGAATGGAGTGGAATGGAATGGGATGGAATAGAAAGGAGTGGAGTGGACTTGAAAGAAATGGAATGGAATGGAGTGGAAATAAATGGAACGGAGGTGAATTGAAAGGAATGTAGTGGAGTGGAGTGGATTGGAGTGGAATGGAATGGAATGAGATGGGAAGGAATGCAATGGAATGGTGTGTATTGGAATGGAGTGGAATCGAATGGGATAGAATGGGATGGAGTGGATTTGAGAGGATTAGAGTGGAGTGGAATGGAATGGAATGGAATGGAATGGAATGGAATGGAATGGAATGGAATGGAATGGAATTGAATGGAGGAGAGTGGAGTGGAGTGGAATGGAATGTAATCGAATTGAATGGAAAGGAATGCAGTGGAATGGTAAAAAGAAATGTGAGCTGAGATTGTGCCCCTGCACTCCAGCCTGTGCAACAGAGTGAGATCGTGTCTAAAGAAAGGAATAAAATGGAAAGGAGTGGAATGGAATGGAATGGAATGGAATGGAATGGAATGGAATGTGGTGGAGTGAAGTGGAGTAGAGTGGAGTGGAGAGGAAAGGACTGGAATGGAATGGGATGGAATGGAGAGGAGAGGAGTGGAGTGGAGTGGTGTGGAGTTGAGTGGAATGGAATGTAGTGTAGGGGAGTGGAGTGGAGTGGAATGAAAGGGAATGGAATGGAATGCAATGCAATCATAAAATGAAATGTGAGCAAAGATTGTGCCACCGCACTCCAGCTTATGTGACAGAGTGAGATCCTGTCGATAGAAATGAATGGAATGGAATGGATTGGAGTGGAGTGGAGTGGAGTGGATTGGCGTGGTCGAAATGGAGTGGAAGTGGAATGGAATGGGATGCAATAGAGCTGAGTGGAGTGGAGTAAAATGGAAGGGAATGGAATGGAATGGAGTGGAATGGAATGGAATGGAGTGCAATTGAACGGAATGAAGTGGAGTGGAGTGGAGCGGAATGGAGCGGAATGGGATAGGAAGGAATGAAATTCAATAGATTGGAATGGATTGGAATAGAGTGGAGTGGAATGGAGTGCAATGGAATGGGATGAAATGGAATGGAGACGAGTGGAGTGGATTGGAGTGGATTAGAGTGGAGTGGAATGCAGTGGAATGTAATATAATATAATGGAATGGAATGGAAAGGAATCGAGCAGAGTGGAGTGGAGTGGAGTGGAATAGAATGGAATGCAATGGAATGGTGAAATGAAATGTGAGCTGAGATTCTGCCACTGCACTCCTGCTGTGTCACAGAATGAGATCATGTTGAAAGAATGGAATGGAATGGAAGCGAGTAGAATGGAATGGAATGGAATGGAATGGAGTGGAGTGGAGTGGAGAGGATTGGATTGGAATGTAGTGGGATGTAATCGAAAGGACTGGAGTGGAGTGCAGTGGAATGGAGTGGAATGGAATGGGATGGATTGGAATGGAATGGGGTGGAGAGGAGTGGAGTGAAGTGGAGTGGAGTGGAATGGAAAGGAATGGTATTTATAGGAATGGAATGGAATGGAATGGAATAGACTGGTGAAATGAATTGTGAGCTGAGATTGTTGCACTGTAATCCAACCTGGGTGACAGAGTGAGATCACGTCGAAAGAAAGGAATGCAATGGAATGAAATGGAATGGAGGGTAATGGAATGCAATGGAATGCAATGGAATGGAATAGTGTAATGAAATGGAGCTGAGATTGTGCCACTGCACTGCCGCCAGGGTGACAGAGTGAGATACTGCCAAAAGAAAGGAATGGAATGGAAGGGAGTGGAAAATAAAGGAATGGAGTGTAGTGGAGTGAAGTAGAGTGGAGTGGAGTGGAATGGAGTGGAATGGAATGGGATGGAGTGGAACGGAATGGAGTGGAGTGGAGTGGAGTGTAATGGAGTGGAGTGGAATGGAGTGGGAAGGAATGGGATGGAGTGGAGTTGTGTGGAGTGGTGTGGAGTGAAAAAGAATCGAATGGAGTGCAGAGGAGTAGAGTGGAGTAGAGTGGAGTGGAGTGGAATGGAATGGAATGTATTGGAATGGATTGGAATGTTGAAATGAAATGTTAGCTGAGATTGTGGCAATGCACTCCAACCTGGGTGACAGAATGAGATCCTGTTGAAGAAATGGAATTGAATGGAGTGGAATGGAATGGAGAGGAATGGAATGGAGTGGAATGGCATTGAGTGGAGTGGAGTGGAGTGGAATGGAGTGGAATGGAATGGTGAAATGAAATATGATATGAGATTGTGCTACTGCACTACAGCCTGTTTGACATAGTAAGATGCTGTTGAAAGAAGGGAATGGAATGGAATGGAGTGGAATGAAATTTAATCGAATGGAATGGAATGGAAAGGTGAAATGAAGTGTGAGCTGAGATTCTGCCACTGCACTCCTGCCTGGGTTACAGAGTGAGATCCAGTTGAAAGAATGGAATGGAGTGTATTGGAAAGGAATGGAATGGAGTGCAGTGTAGAGCAGTTGAGTGGATGGGAGTGGAGTGGAGTTGAATGGAGTGGAATGGAATTTGATGCATTGAAGTGGAATGGAGTGGAGTGGAGTAGAGCGGAATGGAGTGGAGTGGAAAGGATTTGAATGGATTGGGATGGAATGGAGAGGGGTGGAGTGGAGTGGACTAGACTGGAGTTGAATGAAATGGAATGGAGTGGAGGGGAGAGGAGTGAAGTGGAATGAAATGGAATGGTAAAATGAAATGAGAGCTGAGACTGTGCCACTGCATTCCAGGCTGTGTGACACAGTCAGATTCTGTTGAAAGAAAGGAATGGAATGGAATGGAATGGAGTGGAGTGAAATGGAATAGAATGGAATTGAAGGGAGTAGAGTGCAGTGTAGTGGAGTGGATGGAGTGGAATGGACTGGAGTGGAATGGAATAGAAAGCAATGGAATGAAGTGGAATAGAGTGGAGCGGAGTAGAATGCAGTGGAATGGAATGGGATAGAATGGAGTGTAGTGTAGTGGAATGGAGTGGAGTGGAGTGGAATGGAATGGAATGGAATGGAATGGAATGGAATGATAAAATGAAATGTGAGATGAGATTGTGCCACTGAACTCCAGCCTGGGAGACAGAGTGAGATCCTGTCAAAAGAAATGAATTGAATGGTATGAAGTGGAATGGAATGGAATGAAATGGAGTGTAGTAGAGTGGAGTGGAGTTGAGTGGTGTGGAGTTTAGTGGAATGGAGTGGAATGGAATAGGATGAAATGGAATGGAATGGAGTGGAGTTGTGTGGAGTAGTGTGGAGTGGAGTGGAGGGGAATGTAGTAGAATAGAATGGGATGGAATGGAATGGAGTAGAGCAGAATGGAGTGGAAAGGACTGGAAATAAAAAGAGTGGAATGGAGTAGATTGGAGTGGATTGGAGTGGAATGGAGAAGAGGGGAGTGGAGTGGAATGGAATGGAATGGTGAAAGAAAATATGAGCTGAGATTGTGCCACTGCACTCCAGCCAGGGTGACAGAGAGATCTCATCGAAAGGAAGGGAATGGAATGGAGTGTAATAGAATGGAATGGAATGGAGTGGAGTGAAGTGGAGTGGAATGTAATAGAATGGATTGCAATGGAATGGAATGGAATGGAGATGAGTGGAGGCTAGTGGAATGTAATGGAATGTAATGGAGTGGAATGGAGTGGAGTGGAGTGGAATGGAATGTAATGGAGTGGAATGGAGTGGAGTGAAGTGGAATGGAGTGGACTGTAGTGGAGTGGAATGGAAAGCAATGGAATGGAATGGAATGGAATGCAAGGGAATGCAATGGTGTGGAATGGTGAAATGAAATGTGAGCTGAGATTGTGCAACTTTACTACAGTCTGCGTGACAGACTGAGATCCTGTCAAAAGAAATGAAAGGAATGGAATGGAATGGAATGGAGTGCAACGGATTGTAAAGGAATTGAATGGAGTGGAATGGAGTGGAGTGGAGTTGACTGGAGTGGAGTGGAGTGGAATGGTATGGCATGGAATGGGTTGGAGTGGAATGGAATGGAGTGCAGTGGAGTGGAGTGGAACTGAGTGGAATGGAATGGGATGGAATGGAATGGAGTGGAATGGAGTTGAGTGGATTGGAATGTAGTGGAATGGAATGGAATGGAACGCCAAGGAATGGACTAAGGTGGTGTGGAGTGGAGTGGAGTCGAATGGTATGAAATGGAAAGGAATGCAATAGAATGGAACGAAATGGAATGCAATGGAATCTAACAGTGAAATTAAATGTAAGCTGAGATTGTGCCACTGAACTCCAGACTGTGTCACAGAGTGAGATCCTGTCAAAGAAAGGAATGGAATGGAATGGAACGGAGTGGAAAGGAGTGGAGTGGAGTGAAGTGTAGTTTAGTGGAATGGAGTGGAATGGCGGGGAATGTAATGGGATGGAATGGAATGCAGTGGAGTGGAGTGGAATCGAGTGGAATGGAATGGGATTGAGTGGAATGGAGGGGAGGGGTGTGGAATTGATTGGAATGAAATGAATGGAATGGAATGGAATGGATTGTAGTGCTGTGGAGTGGAAAGGAATGGAATGGAAAGGAATGGAATGGAATGGATAGGAAAGGAATGGAATGGAATTGAATGGAAAGGAATGCTGAAATGAAATGTGACCTTAGATTGTTGTACTACACTCCAGCCTGGGTGACAAAGTGAGAACCTGTCGAAAGAAAGGAAAGGAATGGAATGGAGTGGAATGGAGTGGAATGGAATGGAATGGAATAGAGTGAAGTGGAGTGTAGGGGAGTGGGGTGGAGTTCATTGGAGTGGAATGGAGTGGTATGGAATGGGATGTAATGGAATGGAATGGAGTGAAGTGGAGTCGACTGGAGTACAATGGAGTAGAATGAAATGGGATGGTATGGAGTGGAGTGGAGTGGAGAGGACTCGAGTTGAGTGGAATGGAATGGAATGTAGTGGATTGGAGTGGAGTGGGTTGGAATGGAATGAAAGAGAATGGAATGGAACGGAATGGTGAAAAGAAATGTGAACTGACATTGTGTCACTGCACTGCAGCCTCAGTGACAGAGTGAGATCCTGTCGAAAGAAAGGTATGGAATGGAATGGAGTTGAACAGATTGGAATGGAGTGGAGTGCAGTGGACTGGAGTGCAGTGGATTTGAGTGGAATGGAGTGGAATGGAATTGGACAGAATGAAATGGAATGGAGTGGAGTGCAGTGGAGTGGTGTGGAATAGAGTGGAATGGAATGGGATTGAATCTAATGGAGTGCTGTAGTTGAGTGTAGTGGAGTGGACTGGAATGGAATAGAATGGAATGGAAAGGAGTGGAGTGAGTGGAGTGGAGTGGAGTGGAATGGAATGGAATGATGAAATGTAATGTGAACTTAGATTGTTGTACTACACTCCAGCCTGGGTGACAGAGTGAGATCCTGTCTAAAGAAAGGAAAGGAATGAAATGGAGTGGAATGGAATGGAATGGAATGGAGTGGAATGGAATGGAATGGAATGGAATGGAGTGGAATGGAATGGAATGGAATGGAGTGGAATGGAATGGAATGGAATGGAATGGAGTGGAATGGAATGGAATGGAATGGAATGGAATGGAAAGGAATGGAGTGAAGTGGAGTGGAGGGGAGTGGGGTTGAGGGCATTGGAGTGGAATGGAGTGGAATGGAATGGGATGTAATGGAATGGAATGGAGTGGAGTGAAGTGGAGACGAGTGGAGTAGAATGGGGTAGAATGAAATGGGATGGTATGGAGTGGAGTGGGGTGGACTCGAGTTGAGTGGAATGGAATGGAATATAGAGAAGTGGAGTGTAGTTGAGAGGAGTGGAGTGGGTTGGAATGGAATGAAAGAGAATTGAATGGAATGGAATGGTGAAAAGAAATGTGAGCTGACATTGTGTCAGTGCACTCCAGCCTCAGTGACAGAGTGAGATCCTGCTGAAAGAAAGGTATGCAACGGAATGGAGTTGAATGGAATGGTGTCGACTGGAGTGAACTGGAGTGTAGTGGAGTGGAGTGGAATGGAGTGGAATGGAATGGAATGAAGTGGAGTAGAGTGGAGTGGAGTGGAGTGGTGTGGAATGGAGTAGAATGGAATGTTATTGAATTTAATGGAGTTGACTGTAGTTGAGTGGAGTGGAGTGGACTGGAATGGAGTGGAATGGAATGGAATGGAGTGGAGTGGAGTGAGTGGAGTGGAGTGGAGTGGAATGCAATGGAAGGGACTGGAATGGAATGGAATGGAATGGTGAAATGAAATAGAGCTGAGATTGTGCAGCTGTACTCCACCTTGGTTGACAGAGTGAGATCCTGTCGAAAGAAAGGAATGGAATGGAATAGAACAGAATGAAATGGAACTTATTGGAATGCAGTGGAGTGGAGTGAAGTGGAGTGGAGAGAGTGGAGTAGAGTGTAATCGAGTGGAATGGGATGGGACGGGTTGGAATGGAATGGAGTGGATTGGAGTGGAATGGAGTGGAATTGAATGGGATTGAATGGGATGGAGGGGATTGTACTGGAGTGGAGTGGAGTGGAATGGACTGGAATAGAATGGAATGGAATGGATTGTAGTTAAGTGGAGTTTAGGGGAGTGGAGTGCAGTGGAGTCGAATGATATGGAATTGAATGGAATGCAATGGAATGCAACAGAATGGTGAAATGAAATGGGAGCTGAGTTTGTACCACTGCACTCCAGCCTGGGTGACGGAGTGACATCCTATAGAAAGAAAGGAATGCAATGGAATGGAGTGGAATGGAATGGAATATAATGGAATGGAGTGGAGTGAATTGGGTTTGAGTGGAGTGGAGTGGTATGGAGTGGAATTGAATGGGATGGAATGGACAGGTGCGGAGGGGAGTGGAGTGGAGTGGAGAGGAGTGCAATGGAGTGGAATGCAATGGGATGTAATGGACTGTAGTGGAGTGGAGTGGAGTGGAATGGAATGGAATGGAAGGGAGTGGAATGGAGAGGAGTGGGGTGGAGAGGAATCTAATGGAATAGATTGGAATGGAATAGAATGCAATGAAATGGAATGATGAATTGAAATGTGAACAGAGATTGTGCCACTGAACGCCAGCCTGGGTGAAAGAGTGAGATCCTGTCGAAAGGAAAGAATAGAATGGAGTGGAGTGAAATGTTATGGAATGGAATTGCATGGAGTGAAGTGGATTGGATTGGAGTGTAGTGGATTGGAATGGAGTGGTGTGGACTGGACTGAAATTAGGTGGAATGAAATGTGATGGATTTCAAAGGAATGGAGTGGAGTGGAGTGGAGTATGGTGGATTATAGTGGAATGGAATGGGATGGAATGGAATGGTGTTGAATGGAGTGGAGTGGAGTGAAACGGAATTGAATGGAGTGGAGTGGATAGGAGTGGAGTTAATTGGAGTGAAAAGAAATGGAATGCGATGGAATAGAATGGAATGGAAAGGAGAGCTTAAATGAATTGTGAGCTGTGATTGTGCCACTACACTCCACCCTCCTTGAAAGAGTGAGAGCCTTTCGAAAGAAAGGAATGGAAAGTAATGGAGTGGAATGGAATGGAGTGGGATGGAATGGAGTGGAGTGGAGTGGAGTTGTGCGGAATGGAGTGTAATTGAATGGTGAAATGAAATGTGGGCTGAGTTTGCGCCACTGCACTCCAGCTTGTGTGATGGAGTGAGATCCTGTGAAAAGAAAGGAATGGAATGGAATGGAATGGAATGGAATGGAATGGAATGCAATAGGATGCAATGGAATGGAATTCAGTGGAGTGGAGTGGAGTGGAGTGGAATGGCATGTAGTGGAGTGGAATGGAATGGAGTGGTGGAGTGCAGTGGAATGGAATGGGAGGGAGTGGAATGGAATGAAGTGGAGTGGGTGGAGTTGAATGGAATGGAATGGAATGGGATGGATGGAATGGAGTGGAGTCGTGTGGAGTGTAGTGGACGGGAGTGGAATGGAGTGGTGTGGAATAGGACGGAATAGAGTGGACTGGAATGGAGTGGAGTGGAGTGGAATGGAAAGCAATAGAATGCAATGGAAAGGAATGGAAATGAATGGAATGGTGAAACGAAATGTGACCTGAGACTGTGCCACTACACTTCAGCCTGGGAGACAGACTGAGATACTGTTAAAAGAAAGGAAATGAGTGGAATGGAGTGCAGTGGAGTGGAGTTGAGTGGAGTGGAGTGGAATTTAGTGGAATGGAATGTGTTGGAATGTAATGGGGTGGAGTGGAGTGGTGTGGGGTGGAGTGGAGTGGTGTGGAGTGGAGTGGACGGGAATGTAGTGGAATGGAATGGGATGGAATTGAATGGAGCGGTGTGGAGTGTAGTGGAGTGGAATGGACTGGAATTGGAAAGACTGGAATGGGGTGGATTGGAGTGGAGTTGAATGGAGCGGAGTGGAGTGGAGTGTAATGGAATGGAATTGCATGGAATGTAATGGAAAGGAATGGAGTGGAAAGGAATGGAGTGGAAAGGAATGGTGAAAGGACATTTGAGCTGAGATTGGGCCACTGCACTCCAGCACGGAGACAGAGTGAGATCCTGTCAAAAGAAAGGAATGGAATGGAATGGGGTGCAATAGAATGGAATGGAATGGAATGGTATGGAATGGAATGGAATGCAATGGAAAAGAATAAAATGGAATGCAATGGAATGGAATAGTGAAATTATATGTGAGCTGAGATTGTGCCACTGCACTCCAGCCTTGTCAAAGAGTGAGATTCTGTCAAAAGAAAGGAATGGAATGGACTGGAAAGGAATGGCGTGGAAACGAGTGGAGTGGAGTCGAGTTTAATTGAGTGGAGTGGAATGGAGTGGAGTGGAATGGAGTGAAATGGAATGGGCTTGAGTTTAATGGAGTGGAGTAGAGTGGAGTGGAACGGATTGGAATGAAATGCATTGGGGTGGAATGGAATGGATTGTAGTGGAGTGGAAAGGAATGGAATGGAATGGAATGGAATTGAATGGTGAAATGAAATGTTTGCTGAGATTGTTGTACTACACTCCCGCCTGGGTGACAGAGTAAGATCCTTTCAGAAGAAAGGAATGGAATGGAATGGAATGGAGTGGAATGGAATGGATTGAAGTTGAGTGGAGTGGAGGGGAGTGCAGTGGAGTGGAATGAAGTGGAATGGAATGGGATGTAATGGAATGGAATAGAGTGGAGTGGCATCGAGTGGAGTGGAATGGGGTGGAATGGAATGGGATGGTATGAAGTGGATTGGAGTGGAGTGGACTCGAGTGGCGTGGAATGGAATGGAATGTATTGAGGTGGATTGGAGTTGGGTGGATTTTAATGGAGTGGGTTGGAATGGAATGAAATTGAATGGAATAGAAGGGAATGGTGAAATGAAATGGGAGCTGAGATTGTGTCACTGCACTCTGGACTCTGTGACCGAGTGATATCCTGTTGAAAGAAAAGTATGGAATGGAATAGAGTTGAATGGAATGGAATGTAATCGAATGGAGTGGAGTGGAGTGGATTAGAGTGTAGTGGTGTGAAGTGGAATGGAGTGGAAAGGAATGGCATTGAATGGAATTCAATGGAGTGGAGTAGAGTGGAGTGGAGTGGAGAGGAGTGGAATGGAATGGAATGGAATGGAATGGAATTGAATCTAATGGAGTGGAGTGGACTGTAGTGGAGTGAAGTGGACTGGAATAGAGTGGAATGGAATGCAAGGGAATGGAGTGGAGTGGAGTGGAGTGGAATGGAAAGGAATTGATTGAAATGCAATGCAATGGAATTGAATGGAATGGAATGGAATGGTGAAATTACATGTGAGCTGAGATTGTGCCTTTGAACTCCAGCCCAGTGACAGAGTGAGATCCTTTTGAAAGAATGGAATGGAATCGAATGGAGCGGAATGAAGTGGAATGGAGTGGAATGTAGAGGAGTAGAGTGAAATGGACTGGAGTGGAATGGATTAGAGTGGAATGGAGTGGAATGGGATGGGATAGATTGGAATGAAATGGAGTGGAGTGGAATAGAGTGGAATTGAATGGGATGGAATGGGATCGAGTGGATTTTACTGTAATGGAATGGAGTGAAATGGAGTTGAATGGAGTGGAGTGGAGTGGAGGGGAGTCGAATGTTATGGAATGCAATAGAATGCAACAGAATTGTGAAATGACATGTGAGCTGAGATTGTTCCACTGCACTCCAGCGTGGGTGATGTAGTGAGATCCTGTCAAAAGAAAGGAATAGATAGGAATGGAATGGAATGAAATGGATAGGAATGGAGTGAAGTGGAGTTGAGTGGGCAGGATTGGAGTGGAATGGAAGGGAATGGAATAGGATGGAATGCAATAGCGTGGAGGGGAGGGGAGTGGAGTGGAGTGCAATGGAGGGTAATGGAAGGGGATGTAATTGAATGGATTGCAGTGGAGTGGAGTTGAGTGGAGTGTAACGGAATGGATTGGAAAGGGGTGGAATGGAGTGGAGTGGAGTGGGATGGAGTGAAATGGAATGAAATGGAATGGAATGGAATGAAATGGAATGAAATGGAATGGAGAAGTGAAATGTGAGCTGAGATTGTGCCACTGCACTCCAGCCTGTGTAACAGATTTAGATAATGTCGAAAGAAAGGAATGGAATGGAAAGGAGTGGAATGGAATAGAAAGGAATGGAATGGAATGCAATGGAATGCAATGGATTGGAGTGGAGTGGAGTGGAGTGGTTTGGAGTGGAATGTAATGGGATGTGAAGGAAAGGAGTGGAGTGGAGTGGAATGAAGTTGAGTGGAATGGAGTGCAATGTAATGGGATGGAATAGAATGGGGTGGAGCAGAGCGGAGTGGAGTGGAATGGAAAGGAATGGAACTTAATGTAATGTAATGGAATGGAATGGGATGGAAAGGAATGGAATTGACTGGTGAAACGAATTATGAGCTGAGATTGTTGCACTGTAATCCAACCTGGGTGTCAGAGTGAGATCCTGTCGAAAGAAAGGAATGGAATGGAATGGAGTGGAATACAGTGGAATGGAATAGAGTGGAGTGGAATACTGTGGAATGGAATGGAGTGGAACAGGATACAGTGGAATGGAATGGAATGGAATGGAGTGGAATGGAGTGGAGTGGACTGCAGTGCAGTGGAGTGGAGGGGAATGCAGTGGAATAGAATGGGATGCAGTGGAATGGGATGGAGTGGAATGGAGTGCAGTCGAATGGACTGGTGTTTAATGGAGTGGAATGGAATGGGATGGAATGGAATTGAGTGGTGTGCTCTGGAGTGGAGTATAATGGATGGGAATGAAATGCAATGGAATGGGATGGAATGGAGTGGAATGGAGTGGAGTGGAGTGGAATGGAGTGGAGTTTAGTCGAATGGAATGGAATGGAATGGAATGCTATGGAATGTAATGGAATGCAATGGAATAGAATGGTGAAATGAAATGTGAGGTAAGATTGCACCACTGCACTGCAGCCAGGGTGACAGAGAGTGATCCTGTTGAAAGAAAGGAATGGAATGGAAGGGAGTGGAAAGAATGGAATGGAGTGGAGTGGAGTGGAGTGGAACAGAGTGGTGTGGAATGGGATGGAGTGGAACGGAATGGAGTACAGGGGAGTGGAGTGGAGTGGAATGGAATGGGATGGAATGCAAGGGAGTGGAGTGGAGTGGAATCGAGTGGAAAGGAATGGGATTGAGTGGAATGGAGTTGAGTGGAATGCAATGGATTGGAATGAGAGAGAATGTAATGGAATGGAATGGATTTTAGTGGAGTGGAGTGGACTGCAATGGAATGGAAAGGAATGCAATGGAAAGGAAAGGAATGGTATGGAATGGAATGGAATGGTGAAGTGAAATGTGAGCTGAGATTGTTGTACTGCACTGTAGCCTGGGGGACAGAGTGAGATCCTATCGAAAGAAAGGAATGGAGTTGAATGGAATGGAATGGAATGGAATGTAGTGAAGTGGAGTGGAGTGCAGTGGAGTGGAATGGAGTGGAATGGAATGGAATGTAATATAATGGAATGGAGTGGAGTGGAGTCGAGAGGAGTGGAATGCAGTGGAATGGAATGGGATGGTATGGAGTGGAGTCTAGTGGAGTGGAATGGACTCCAGTTGAGTGGAATGGAATGGAATGTAGTGCAGAGGAGAAGAGTGGAGTGGGTTGGAATGGAATGAAATAGAATGGAATAGAATGAGATGGTGAAATGAAATGTGAGCTAAGATTGTGCCGCTGCACTCCAGACTCTGTGAAATAGTGACAAACTGTTGAAAGAAATGTGTGGAATGTAATGGAGTTGAATGGAATGGATTGGAATAGGTTGGAGTTTAGTGGAGTGGACTGTAGTGCAGTGGAGTGGAGTGGAATGGAGTGGAAAGGAATGGAATTGAATGGAATGGAATGGAGCGGAGTGGAGTGGAGTGGAGTGGAATGTAGTGGAATGGAATGGGATTGAATCTAATGGAGTGGAATGTAGTGGAGTGGAGTGGACTGGAATGGAGTGGAATGGAATGAAATGGAATTAAATGGAGTGGAGTAGAGACGAGTGGAGTGGAGTGGTGTGGAATGGAGTGGAATGGAATGGAAAGGCATGGAATGAATGGAATGGCCAAATGAAATGTGAGTTGAGATTGTGCCGCTGCACTCCAGCCTGGGTGAAAGAGTGAGATCCTCTGGAAAATAGTAATGGAATGGAATGGAGTGGAATTGAATGGAATGGAATGGAATGGAGTGAAGTGCAGTGGATTGGAGTGTAGTGGATTGGAGTGGAGTGGTGTGGAGTGGACTGGAATGAGTTGGAATGGAATTTGATTGATTGGAATAGAATGGAGTGGAGTGGAGTAGGGTGAATTAGAGTGGAATGGAATGGGATGGAATGGAACGGTGTTGAATGGAATGGAGTGGAGCGAAACGGAATGGAATGGAGTGGAGTGGATTGGAGTGGAGTCGATTGGAGTGGAAAGGAATGGAATGTGATGGAATGGAATGGAATGGAAAGGAATGCTTAAATGAAATGTGAGCTGTGATTGTGGCACTGCACTCCCACCTGCATGAAAGAGTGAGATACTTTCGAAAGAAAAGACTGGAAAGTAATGAAGTGGAATGGAATGGAGTGGGATGGAATGGAGTGGAGTGGAGTTGTGAGGAATGGAGTGTAATTGAATGGTGAAATGAAATGTGAGCTGAGATTGCGCCACTGCACTGCAGCCTGTGTGACAGAGTGAGATACTGTCAAAAGAAAGGAATGGATAGCAATGGAATGGAACGGAATGGAATGGGATGGAATGGAATGGAATTCAGTGGAGTGGAGTGAAGTGGAGTGGAATGAAATGGGACGGAATGGAGTGGAGTTTAGTGGAGGAAAGTGGAGTGGATTGGAGTGGAATGAGGTAGAATTGAATGGGATGGAATGGCATGGAGTGGAGTGGAAAGGAGTGGAATGGAATGGAATGGAATGGAATGCAATGCAATGGAATGGAATGGTGAAATTAAATGTTTGCTTAGATTGTGCCACTGCACTGCAGCCTGCGTGACAGGGTGAGATCCTCTCAAAAAAAGAAATGGAAGGGAAAAGAGTGGAATGGAATGGAATGGAGTGAAGTGGGGTGGGCTGGAGTGGAGTTGTGTGGGTTGGAATGGAATGGAAAGGAATGGAATGGAATGGGAAGGAATGGGATGGAATGGAATTGAGTGGAGTGGAGCAGAGTAGAGTGGAATGGTGTGGAATGGTATGGGATGGAATGGAAAGGAATGTAGTGTAGAGGAATGAAGTGGAATGGAGGGAAGTGGAGTGAAGTGGAATGGAGTAGAATGGAGTGGGATGGAGTGGAATGGAGTTGATTGGACAGGAGTGGAGTGGAATGCAGTGCAATGGGATGGAGAGGAGTGGAATGCAGAGTAAGGGAATGAAATTTAATGCAATGGAATTTATTGGAATTTAAAGAAAATTAAAGTTCAACTCTGTTAGATGAATGCACACATCACAAAGAAGTTTCCCAGAATGCTTCCGTGTAGTTGTTTTGTGAAGATATTTCCTTTTCCGCCATAGGCATCAAATCACTCCAAATGTCCATTGCAGATAGGACCAAAAGGGTCTTCCAGATCTGCTGAATCAAAAGTAAGGTTAAACTTTGTGAGTTGAATGCACATTTCACAAAGAAAGTTGTCAGAATGCTTCTGTCTATTTTTAATGTGGCGATATATCCTTTTCCACCAAAGGCCTCAAAGCGGAACAAATGTCCACTTGCAGCTTCTACAAAAAGAGTGTTTCAAAGCTTCTCAATCAATAGAAAGGTTCATCTCTGTGAGATGAATGCACACATCACAAAGAAGTTTGTCAGAATGCCTCTGTATAGTTTTTATGTGAAGATATTTCCTTTTCCACCATAGTTCTGAAAACATCACAAATATCCACTTGCAGATTCTACAAAAAGAGTGTTGTAAAGCTGCTCAATGAAAAGTAGCGTTTAACTCTGTGAGACGAACGCACACATCATAAAGAAGTTTGTAAGAATTCTTCTGTCTCGTTTTTATGTGAAGATATTTCTTTTTCCACCATAGGCCTCAAAGCAATCCAAATGTCCACTCGCAGATTCTACAAAAAGGGTGTTTCTGAGCTGTTCAAAAAAAAGAAAAATTCAACTCTGTGAGATGAATGCACACGTCACAAAGAAGTTCGTCAGAATGCTTCTGTCTAATTTTATGTGAAGATATTTCCTTTTCCACCATAGGCCACAAAGCGCTCCAAATGTCCACTTGCAGATTCTACAAAAAGAGTGTTTCAAAGCTGCTTAATCAAAAGTAAGGTTCAACTCCGTGAGATGAATGAACACATCACAAAGAAATTTCTCATAATGCTTCTCTCTAGTTCTTATGAGAAGTTATTTCCTTCTCCACCATAGGCATCAAATCACTCCAAACGTTGACTTGCAGATAGTACAAAAAGGGTCTTTCAAAACTGCTCCATCAAAAGTAAGGTTCAACTCTGTGATATGAATGCACACATGACAAAGGAATTTGTCAGAATCTTTCTGTCTCCTTATTATGTTAAGATAATTCCTTTTCCACAATAGGACTAAGAGCGCTCCAAATGTCAACTTGTAGATTCTACAGAAAGAGAGTTTCAAAACTGCTTAATGAAAAATAAGGTTCAACTCTGTGAGATGAATTCACACATCACAAAGAAGTTTGTCAGAATGCTTCTGTATAGTTTTCATGTGAAGATAATTCCTTTTCCACCATAGGACACAAAGCACTCCAAGTGTCCAATTTCAAATTCTACAAAAAGAGTGTTTCAAAGCTGCTCAATAAAAAGAAATGTCCAAACCTGTGAGATGATTGCACACATCACAAAATGTTTGTCAGAATGCCTCTGTCTGGTTTTTATGTGAAGATATTTCCTTTTCCACCATAGGCCTCAAAGCGCTCCAAATGGCCACTTGTAGATTCTACAGAAAGTGTTTTTCAAAACTGCCCAATGAAAAGTAAGGTTCAACTCTCTGAGATGAATGTACACATAACAAAGAAGTTTTTCAGAATGCTTCTGTCTAGTTTTTATGATAAGATATTTGCTTTTCCACCATAGGCCACAAAGCGCTCCAAATGGACACTTGAAGATACTACAAAAAGAGTGATTCAAAGCTGCTCAATCAAAAGAAATGTTCAACTCTGTGAGATGAATGCACCCATCACAAAGTAGTTTCTCAGAATGCTTCTGTCTAGTTATTATATGAAGATATTTTCTTTTCCACCATTGGCATCAAGGCACTCCAAATGTCTACTTGCAGATTATATGAAAAGAGTGTTTCAAAACTGCTCAATAAAAAGTAAGGTTCAACTCCAACTCTTTGAGATGAAAGCACACATTACAAAGAAGTTTGTCAGAATGCTTCTGTCTAGTTTTTACGTGAAGATTTTTCCTTTTCCACCATAGGCCCCAAAGCGCTCCAAATGTCCACTTGCAGATTCTACAAAAAGAGTGTTTCAAGACTGCTCAATCAACAGAAAGGTTCGACTGTGTGAGATGAAAGCACACATCACAAAGAAGTTTGTCAGAATGCTTCTGTCTAGTTTTTACGTGAAGATATTTCCCTTTCCACCATAGGTCTCAAAGCGCTTCAAATGTCCACTTGCAGATTCTATAAAAAGAGTGTTTCAAAGCTGCTCAATCAAAAGAAATGTTCAGTTCTGTGAGATGAATGCACTCATCACAAAGAAGTTTGTCAGACTGCTTCTCTGTAGTATTTATGTAAATATATTTCCTTTTCCAACACAGGTATCAAAGCGCTCCAAATGTCCACACGTAGATTCTACAAAAAGAGGGTTTCAAAACTGCTCAATGAAAACTAAGGTTCAACTCTGTGAGATGAATGTACACATCACAAAGAAGTTTTTCAGAATGCTTCTGCCTAGTTTTTATGTGAGGATATTTCCTTTTCCACCATAGACCTCAAAGCACTCCAAATGTCCACATGCAGATTCTACAAAAAGAGTGTTTGAAGGCTGCTCAATCAAAAGAAAGTTTGCACTTTGTGAGAAGAATGCACACATCACAAAGAAGATTGTCGGAATGGTTCTGTCTAATTTTCATGTGAAGATATTTCCTTTTCCATCATAGACCTCAAAGCGCTCCAAATGACCACTTGCAGATTCAACAAAAAGAGTGTTTCAAAACAGCTCAATGAAAAGTAAGGTTCAACTCTGTGAGATGAAAGCACACATCACAAAAAAGTGTGTCAGAATGCTTCTCTCTAGTTATTATTTGAAGATACTTCGTTTTCCAACATAGGCCTAAATGCGCTCCAAATATTCATTTCAGATTCTACAAAAATAGTGTTTCAAATCTGCTCAATCAAAAGAAATGTTCAACTCCGTGAGATGAATGCACACATCACAAAGAACCTTGTCAGAATGCTTCTGGGTGTTTTTTAGGTGAAGATATTTCCTTTTACACAATAGGCCTCAAAGCACTCCAAATGTCCACTTGCAGAGTCTATAAAAAGAGTGTTTCAAACTGCTCAGTCAAAAGAAAGGTTCAACTCTGTGCGTTGAATGCATAGATCCCAAAGAAGTTTGTCAGAATGCTTCTGTCTATTTTTTGTGTGAAGAAATTTTCTTTTCCAACATAGGCCTCAAAGCGCTCCAAACGTCCACTTGTAGATTCTACAAAAATAGGGTTTCAAAACTGCACAATGAAAAGTAAGTTTCAACTCTGTGAGATGAATACATGCATCACAAAGGAGTGTGTCAGAATGCTTCTGTCTAGTTATTACGTGAAGATAGTTCCTTTTCCACCATAGGCCTAATTGTGCACCAAATGTACACTTGCAGATTCTACAAAATTAGTTTTTCAAAGCTGGTCAATCAAAAGAAAGGTTCATCTCTGAGAGACGAATGCACACATCACAAAGAAGTTCGTCGGAATGCTTCTGGCTGGTTTTTATGTGAAGATATTTTCTATCCTACCATAGGCCTCAAAGTGCTCCAAATGTCCACTTGCAGATTCTGCAAAAAGAGTGTTTCAAAGCTGCTCCATCAAAAGAAACGTTCACATACGTGAGATGAGTACACACTTCACAAAGAAGTTTATCAGAATGCTTTTGTCTAGTTATTATATGAAGATATTTTGTTATACACCACAGGCCTCAAGGCGATCCAAATGTCTACCTGCAGATTCTATAAAAATAGGGTTTCAAAACTGCTCAATGACAACTGAGGTTCAACTCTGTGAGGTGAATGTACACAACACAAAGAAGTTTGTGAAAATGCTTTTGTCTAGTTTTAATGTGAAGATATGTCCTTTTCCACTGCAGGCCTCAAAGAGCTCCAAATGTCCACTTGCAGATTCTACAAAAAGAGGGTTTCATAGTATTCCATGGTGTATATGTGCCACATTTTCTTAATCCAGTCTATCATTGTTGGACATTTGGGTTGGTTTCAAGTCTTTGCTATTGTGAATAATGCCGCAATAAACATACGTGTGCATGTGTCTTTATAGTAGCATGATTTATAGTCCTTTGGGTATATACCCAGTAATGGGATGGCTGGGTCGAATGGAATTTCTAGTTCTAGATCCCGGAGGAATCGCCACACTGACTTCCACAAGGGTTCAACTAGTTTACAGTCCCACCAACAGTGTAAAAGTGTTCCTATTTCTCCACATCCTCTCCAGCACCTGTTATTTCCTGACTTTTTAATGATTGCCATTCTAACTGGTGTGAGATGGTATCTCATTGTGGTTTTGATTTGCAAAAATGATGAGTTCATGTCCTTTGTAGGGACATGGATGAAATTGGAAATCATCGTTCTCAGTAAACTATCGCAAGAACAAAAAACCAAACACCGCATATTCTCACTCATAGGTGGGAATTGAACAATGAAAACACATGGACACAGGAAGAGAAACATCACACTTTGGGGACTGTTGTGGGGTGGGGGGAGGGGGGAGTGATAGCATTGGGAGATATACCTAATACTAGATGACGAGTTAGTGGATGCAGAGCACCAGCATGGCACATGTATACATATGTAACTTACCTGAACATTGCTCACATGTACCATAAAACCTAAAGTATAACAATAATAATAATAATAATAAATAAATAAAGAGGGTTTCAAAACTGCTTAATGAAAACTAAGGTTCAACTCTGTAAGATGAATGCACACATCACAAAGAAGATTGTCAGAATGCCTCTGTCTAGTTTTTATATGAAGATATTTCCTTTTCCATGATAGGACTCAAAGCGCTCCAAATGACCCCTTGCAAATTCCACAAAAAGAGGGTTTCCAAACTGCTCAATCAAAAGGAAGCTTCAACTCTGTGGGATGAATGCACACATCACAAAGAAGTTTCTCAGGATTCTTCTGTCCAGTTTTTATGTGAACATACTACCTTTTACACCATAAGCCTCAAAGCGTTCCAAATGTTCTCTTGCAGATTCTACAAAAAGAGTGTCTCGAAACTGTTCAAACAAAAAAAAATGTTTAACTCTGGGAGATGAATGCACACATCAAAAAGAATTTTCTCACAATTATTCTGTGCAGTTTGTAGGTGAAGATATTTACTTTTCCACCATTGGCCTCAAAGCTCTCCATATGTCCAGTTGCAGATTCTACAAAAACAGTGTTTTAAAACTGCTCAATGAAAAGAAAGTTTCAACTCCATGAGATGAATGAACACAACACAAGGAAGTTTGTCATAATTTTTCTGTATACTTTTTATGTGAAAATATTTCCTTTTCCACCATAGGTCTCATAGCGCTTCAAATGTCCACTTGCAGATACTACAAAAAGAGTTTTTCAAACCTGCTAATTGAAAAGAATGTTTAAAATCTATGAGGTGAACGCACACATCACAAGTAAGTTTCTCAGAATGCTTGTGTCTAGTTATTATGTGAAGATATTTCGTTTTCCACCATAGGCCTCATAGCATTCCTGATCTCCGATTGCAGATTCTACAAAAGAGTGTTTCCAACCTATGCAATCAAAAGAAAGGTCAAATCTGTGAGATGAATGCACACGTCACAAAAAGTTTCCCAGAATGCTTGTGTCTATTTCTTGATTGAAGATATTTCCTCTTCCACCATAGGCCTCCAAATATCCACTTGCAGATCCTACAAGAAGAGTGTTTAAAACTGCTCAATCAAAGGAAACTTTCATCTCTGTGAGACGAATGCACCCATCACAAAGAAGTTTCTCAGATTGCTTCTGTCTAGGTTTATATGAACATATTTCCTTTTCCACCATAGGCCTCAAAGCACTCCAAATGTCCATTTGCAGACAGTACAAAAAGGGTGATTCAAAACTGCTCAATCAAAAGTAAGGTTCAACTCTGTGAGACGAATGAACATATCACAAAGAAGTTGGTCTGAATGCTTCTGTCTAGTTTTTATGTGAAGATATTTCCTTTTCCACCATAGGCCTCAAAGAACTCCGAATGTCCACTTCAAGATTCTTCAAAAAGATAGTTTTCAAAATACTCAATCAAAATAAAGTTCAAATCTGTGGGATAAATGCACACATCACAAAGAAGTTTCTCAGAATACTTCTGTCTAGTTATTATGTGAAGATATTTCCTTTCCCACCATAGACCTCAAACACTCCAGTTGTCCACTTCCAGATTCTGCAAAAAGAGGGTTTCAAAACTGCTCATTCGTAAGTAAGGTTCAACTCTGTGAGATGAATGCATATATCACAAAGAAGTTACTCAGAATGCTTCTGTCTACTTAAGTGAAGATATTTCGATTTCCACCATAGGCCTCAAAGCACTCCAAATGTCCACTTCCAGATTCTACAAAAAGAGTGTTTCAAAACTGCTCAATCAAAAGAAAGGTTCAAATCTGTGAGATAAATGTACACATCACAAAGAAGTTTCTCAGAATGCTTCTGTCAAGTTTGTAAGTCAATATACTTCCTCTTCCACAATAGGCCTCAAAGTGCTCCAAATACCCACTTGCAGATTTTAGAAAAAGAGTTTTTCCAAACTGCTCAATATAAAGAATGTTTTAACTCTCTGAGATGAATGCACCAATCACAAATAATTTTCTCTTAATGATTCTGTCTAGGTTTTAAGTGAAGAAATTTCCTTTTGCACCATGGGCCTCAAAGCGATGCAAATGTACACTTGCAGGTTGTACAAAAAGAGTTTTTCCAAACTGCTCAATCAAAAGAAAGGTTCAATGCTGTGAGATGAATGCAAACATCGCAAAGAAGTTTGTCAGAAAGTTTCTGTATAGTTTTTATTTGAAGATATTTCCTTTTCCACCATCAGCCTCAAAGCACTTCAAATGTCCAATTGCAGATTCTACAAAAAGAGTTTTTCAAAGCTGCTCAATAAAAAGAAAGTTCAAGTGTGTGAGATGAATGCACACATCTTGAAGAAGTTTCTCAGAATCCTTTTGTCTTGCTATTATGTGAAGATATTTCGTTTTCCACGTTGGCATCAAAGCACTTGCAGATTCCACAAAAAGAGTGTTTCAAAAGAGCTCAATCGAAAGTAAGGTTCAACACTATGAGATGAATGCACACATCACTCAGAAGTTTCTGAGAATGCTTCTGTCTAGTATTTATGTGAAGATATTTCCTTTTCCAGCATGGGCTGCAAAGCGCTCTAAATGTCCACTTGTAGATTCTGCAAAAAGTCTTTCAAAACTGCTCAATCAAAAGAAAGGTTGAAGTCTGTGAGATGAATGCACACATCACAATGAAGTTTCTCAGAATGCTTCTGTCTAGTTCTTAAGTGAGGATACCTCCTTTTCCACCATAGGCCTCAAAGTGCTCCATACATCCAATTGCAGATTCTACAAAGAGAGAGTTTCCGAACATCTCAGTCAAAGAAAGTTTCAACTCAGTGAGAGGAATGCACAAGTCACAAAGAAATTTGCACAATTCTTCTGTCTAGTTATTATGAGAAGATACTTCCTTTTCCACCATAGGCCTCAAAGCACTCAAAATGTCCACTTGCAGATAGTACAAAAAGGGTGTTGAAAAACTGCTCAATCAAAAGTAAGGTTCTATTTTGTGAGATGAATGCACATATCACAAAGAAGTTTGTCAGAATGCTTCTGTCTAGTTTTTATGTGAAGATATTTCCTTTTCCATCTTAGGACTCAAAACACTCCAAATGTCCCCCTGCACATTCTACAAAAAGAGTGTTTCCAAACTGTTCAATCAAAACAAAGGTTCCACTCTTTGAGAGGAATTCACACATCACAAAGAAGTTTCTCAGAATGTTTCTGTCTAAGTTTTGTGTGAAGATATTTCGTTTTCCACCATAGGTCTCAAAGCCCTCCAAATGTCCACTTGCAGATTCTACAAAAAGAGTGTTTCCAAACTGCTCAATGAAAATAAAGGTAAAACTCTGTGAGATAAATGCACACATCATAAAGAATTTTCTCAGAATTATTCTGACTAGTTTTTATGTGAAGATATTTCGTTTTCCACCATAGGCCTCAAAGCGCTAAAATTGTCCACTTGCAGATTCTATAAAAAGAGTGTTTCAAAATTTCTCAATCAAAGCTAATGTTCAACTTCATGAGATGAATCCACCCATCAAAACGAAGTTTGTCAGAATGTTTCTGTATAGTTTTTATGTAAAGATATTTCCTTTTCCGCCACAGACCTCAAAGTGCTCCAAATGTTCGTTTGCAGATTCTACAAAGAGTGTTTCAAAGCTGCTCAATCAAAAGAAAAGTTCAACTCCGTGAGATGAATGCACACATCACAAAGAAATTGCTCAGTATGCTTCTGTCTAGATTTTATGTGTAGATATTTCCTTTTGCACCATAGGCCTCAAAGCACTCCAAAAGTCCTCTTGCAGATAGTACAAAAAGGGTGTTTCAAAACTGCTCAATGCAAAGAAAGTTTCAATTCTGTGAGATGAATGCATGCATCACAAAGGAGTTTGTCAGAATTTTTCTGTTTAGTTTTTATGTGACGATATTTCCTTTTCCACCATAGGCCTCAAAGCACTCCAAAAGTCCACTTGCAGATAATAAAAAAAGGGTGTTTCAAAACTGGACAGAAACATTCTGACAAACTTCTTTGTGATATGTGCCTTCATCTCACAGAGTTGAACATATCTTTTGATTGAGCAGTTTTAAAACAGTTTTTTTGTAGAATCTACAAGTGTTCATTTGGAGCACCTTGAGGCCTATGGTGGAAAAGGAAATATCTTCACATAAAAACTAGACAGAAGCATTCTGACTAACTACCTTGTGATATGTGCGTTCATCTCACAGCGTTTAACCTCACTATCAATTGAGTAGCTTTGAAACACTCTTTTTGTAGAATCTGCATGTGGACATTTGGAGCGTTTTGAGAACTATGGTGGAAAAGGAAATATCTTCACATAAAAATTGCACGGAAGCATTCTTAGAAACTTCTTTGTGATGTGTGCATTGATCTCACAGAGTTGAACCTTTCTTGGATTGAGGAGTTTGGAAACACTCTTTTTGTAGAATCTGCAAGTGTACATTTGGAGTGCTTTGAGGCCTATGGTGGAAAAGGAAATATCTTCACCTATAAACTAGACAGAATCATTCTGAGAAAATTCTTGGTGATGTGTGCATTCATCTCACAGAGTTGAACATTTCTTTTGAATCAGTAGTTTTAACACACTCTTTTTGTAGAATCTGCTAATGGACATTAGGAGCGCTTTGAAGAATATGGTGGAAAAGGAAATATCTTCATATAAAAATGAGACAGAAGAATTCTGAGAAACTTCATTGTGATGGTTGCATTCAGCTCACCGAGTTGAAACTTTTTTTTGACTGAGCCATTAGGAAACACTCTTTTTGTAGAATCTGCAAGTGGATATTTGGAGCGTTTTGAGGCCCATGGTGGAAAAGGAAATCTCTTCACATAAAAACTAGACAGAAGCATTCTGACAAACTTCTTTGATATGTACATTCATCTCACAGAGTTCAACCTTACTTTTGATTGAGCAGTTTTGGAACACCCTTTTTGATTTAGGTGTAAGTGGACATTTGGAGTGCTTTTTGGTCTATGGTGGAAAAGGAGATATCTTAACATAAGAACTAGACAGAATCAGTCTGAGAAAACTTTTGGTGCTGTGTGCATTCATCTCTCAGAGTTGAACCTTTCTTTTGGTTGAGCAGTTTGGAAACACTCTTTTTCCAGAATCTGCAAGTGGCCATTTGGAGGGCTTTGAGGTCTATGTTGGAAAAGGAAATATCTTCACATAAAAACTAGACAGAAGCATTCTGACAAACTTCTTTTTGATATGTTCATTCACCTCACAGAGTTCAACCTTACTTTTGATTGAGCAGTTTTTCAACACCCTTTTTGAACTAGTTGCAAGTGGACATATGGAGTGCTTTGTGGCCTATGGTGGAAAAGGAGATATCTTTACATAAATACTAGACAGAATCAGTCTGTGAAAATTCTTGGTGATGTGCACATTCATCTCACAGTCGTGAACCTTTCTTTTGATTGAGTAGTTTGGAAACACCCTTTTTCCAGAATCTGCAAGTGGACATTTGGTGAGCTTTGTGTCCTATGGTGGAAAACGAAATATCTTCAAAGAAAACCTAGACAGAAGAATTCGGAGAAACTTCTTTGTGATGTGTGCATTCTTCTCACAGAGTTGAATCTTCCTTTTTATTGAGCAGTTTGGAAACACTCTTTCTGTAGAATCTGTAAGTGGACATTTGGAGCGTTTTGAGGCATATGGTGAAAAAAAAATCTTCACATAAAAACTAGACAGAAGGATTCTGACAAACTTCTTTGTGATATATGCAGTCATCTCATAGAGTTGAACCTTACTTTTGATTGAACAGTTTTGAAACACCCTTTTTGTACTCTCTGCAAGTGGACATTTGGAGTGTTTGAGGCCTATCTTGGAAAAGGAAATCTCTTCCCAAGAACTAGACAGGAGCATTCTGACAAATTTCTTTGTGATGTGTGCATTCATCTCACAGGGTTGAACCTTTCATTTGATTGAACAGCTTTGAAACACTTTGTACAATCTGCATGTGGACATTTGGGGCGCTTTGTAGCCTATGGTGGAAAAGAAAGTATCTTCACAAAAAAACTATACAGAAACGTTATGACAAAATTTTTTGTGATGTGTGCATTCATCTTACAGATTTGAACCTTTCTTTTCATTGAGCAGTTTTGAAACACTGTTTTTGTAGAATGTGCAAGTGTATATTTGGAGAGTTTTGAGGCCTATGGTGGAGAAGGAATTATCTTCACATAAAAACTAGACAGAAGCATTCTGAGAAACTACTTTGTGATGTGTGGATTCACCTCAGAGACTTGAACTTTTATTTTTATTGAGAAGTTTAGAAACACTCTTTTTGTAGAATCTGCTAGTGGACATTTGGAGCACTCTGAGGCCTAGTGTGGAAAAGGAAATATGTTCATATAAAAACTAGACAGAATCATTCTGACAAACTTCTTTTGGATGTGTGCATTCATCTCCTAGATTTGAACCTTACTTTCGATTGAGCAGTTTTGAAACACTTTTTTTGTAGAATCTGCAAGTGGACATTTGGAGCACTTTGTGGGGTATGGTGTAAAAGGAAATATATTCACATGTAAACTAGACAGAATCATTCAGACAAACTTCTTTGGGATGTGTGCATTCAATTGACAGAGTTGGACTTTCTTTTGATTGATCAGTTTTGAAACACTCTTTTTGTAGAATCTGCAAGAGGACATTTGGAGCACTTTGAGGCCTATGGTGGAAAAGGAAATATCTTCACTTCAGAGCTAGACAGAAGCTAGACAGAAGCATTCTGAGAAACTTCTTTGTTATGTGTTCATTCATCTCACAGAATTGAACCTTTTTATTATTATTATTATACTTTAAGTTTTAGGGTACATGTGCACAATGTGCAGGTTAGTTACATATATGTACATGTGCCATGCTGGTGTGCTGCCCCCATTAACTCGTCATTTAGTATTAGGTATATCTCCTAATGCTGTTACTCCCCCCTCCCCCCACCCCACAACAGTCCCCAGAGTGTAATGTTCCCCTTCCTGTGTCCATGTATTCTCATTTTTCAATTCCCATCTATGAGTGAGAACATGCAGTGTTTGGTTTCTTGTCCTTGCGATAGTTTACTGAGAATGATGATTTCCAATTTCATCCATCTCCTTACAAAGACATGAACTCATCATTTTTTGTGGCTACATGGTATTCCATGGTGTATGTATGCCACATTTTCTTAATCCACTCTATCATTCATGGACATTTGGGTTGGATCCAAGTCTTTGCTACTGTGAATAGTGTCACAATAAACATACGTGTGCATGTGTCTTTATAGCAGCATGATTTATAGTCCTTTGGGTATGTACTCAGTAATGGGATGGCTGGGTCAAATGGAATTTCTAGTTCTAGATCCCTGAGGAATCGCCACACTGACTTCCACAATGGTTGAACTAGTTTACAGTCCCACCAATAGTGTAAAAGTGTTCCTATTTCTCCACATCCTCTCCAGCACCTGTTGTTTCCTGACTTTTTAATGATTGCCATTCTAACGGTGTGAGATGGTATCTCATTGTGGTTTTGATTTGCATTTCTCTGATAGCCAGTGGTGATGAACATTTTTCATGTGTCTTTTGGCTGCATAAATGTCTTCTTTTGAGAGGAGTCTGTTCATATCCTTTGCTCACTTTTTGATGGGGTTGTTTGTTTTTCTTCTTGCAAATTTGTTGGTGTTCATTGTAGATTCTGGATATTAGCCCTTTGTCAGATGAGTAGGTTGCGAAAATTTTCTCCCATTTTTACGTTGCCTGTTCATTCCAATGGTAGTTTATTTTTGCTGTGCAGAAGGTCTTTAGTTTAATTTGATCCCATTTGTCAACTTTTGCTTTTGTTGCCATTGATTTTGGTGTTTTAGACATGAAGTCCTTACCCATGTCTATGTCCTGCATGGTAGTGCCTAGGATTTCTAGGGATCAATTCAACCAGAAGAGTTAACTATCCTAAATATATATGCACCCAATACAGGAGCACCCAGATTCATAAAGCAAGTCCTGAGTGACCTACAATGAGACTTAGACTCCCTCACAATAATAATGGGAGATTTTAACACCCCACTGTCAACATTAGACAGATCAACGAGAAAGAAAGTTAACAAGGATACCCAGGAATTGTACTCAGCTCTGCACCAAGTGAACCTAATACACATCGACAGAACTCTCCACCCCAAATCAACAGAATATACGTTCTTTTCAGCACCACACCATACCTATTCCAAGACTGACCACATAGTTGGAAGTAAAGCTCTCCTCTGCAAATGTAAAAGAACAGAATTTATGACAAACTGTCTCTCAGACCACAATGCAGTCAAACTAGAACTCAGGATTAAGAAACTCATTCAGAACCGCTCAACTACATGGAAATTCAACAACTTCCTCCTGAATGACTACTGGGTACATAAAGAATTGAAGGCAAAATTGAACTTTTCTTTTGATTGAGCTGTTTTGAAACACTCTTTTTGTGGAATCTGCAATTGGATATTTGGAGCGCTGTGCAGACTAAGGTGGAAAAACCAATATCTTCATATAAAAACTAGACAGAAGATGTCTGACAAACTTCCTTGTGATGTGTGCATTCATCGCACAGAGTTGAAAACTCACTTGCAATTGAGCAGTTTTGATACAATCTTTTTGTAGAACCTGCAGGTGGACATCTGGAGGGCTTTGAAGCCTATGTTGGAAAATGAAATATCTTTACATAATTAATGGAAGCATTCTGAGAAACTTCTTTGTGATGTGCGCATTCATCTCACAGAGTTGAAAATTTGTTTTGATTGAGCAGCTTTGAAACACTCTTTTGTAGAATCTGCAAATGGACATTATGAGCGCTGTGAGGCCTATGTTGGAAAACTAATTGTCTTCACATAAAAACTATACAGAAACATTCCGACAAACTTCTTTGTGATGTGTGCATTCGTCTCACAGAGTTGAAACTTTCTTTTAATTGATCAGTTTTGAAACATTCTTTTTGAAGAATCTGCAAGTGTCTATTTGGACAGTTTTAAGGACTAGGGTGGAAAGGAAATATCTTCACATTAAAACTAGACATAATCATTCTGAGAAAATTCTTTGTGATATGTGCATTTATCTTAGAAAGTTGAACCTTTCTTTTCATTGAGCAGTTTTGACACAGTCTTTTTGTAGAATCTGCAAATGGTCATATGGAGCGCTTTGAGTCCTATGGTGGAAAAGGAAATGTCTTCTCATAAAAACTAGACGGAAGCATTCTGAGAAACTTCTTTGTGATGTGTCCATTCATATCACAGACTCCAACTTTTCTTTTGATTGAGCAGTTTGGAAACACTCTTTTTGTAGAATCTGTAAGTGGATATTTGGAGTGCTATACTGACTGTAGTGGAAAAGGAAACACCTTCACATAAAAACTGGACAGAATCATACTGAGAAATCTTCCTTTTGATTGAGCAGTTTGGAAACACGCTTTTTGTAGAATGTGCAAGTGGACATTTGGAGAGCTTTGGGACCTCTGATGGAAATGCAAATATCTTCCCATATAAACTAGGTAGAAGCATTATGACAAACTTCTTTGTGATATGTGCATTCGTCTCACGGAGTTTAACCTTACTTTGGATTGTGCAGTTTTGAAACATCCTGTTTGTTCTATCTGCATGAGGACAGTTGGAGTGTTTGAGGTCTATGGTAGAAAAGGAAATATCTTCACATACAACTAGACAGAAGCATTCTGAAGAATGTCTTTGTGATGTGAGCCTTCATGTCACTGAGTTGAATCATTCTTTTGATTGAGTAGTTTGGAAACTATCTTTTTGCAGAATCTGCAAGTGGACATTTGGAGGGCTTTGAGTCCTATGGTGGAAAAGGGAATATCCTCACACAAAAACCAGACAGAAGCATTCTGACGAACTTCTTTGTGATGCATGCATTCATCTCAGAGAGTTGAACTTTTCTTTTCATTGAGCAGTTTTGAAATACTCTTTTTGTAGAATCTGCAAGTGGGCAATTTGTGCATTTTGAGGCCTATGGTGGAAAAGGAAATATTTTCACATAAAAACTAGACAGAAGCCTTCTGAAAAATTTCTTTGTGATGTGTGCATTCATCTTACAAAGTTGAACATTTCTTTTGGTTGAGCTGTTTTGAAACACTGTTTTTGTAGAATCTGCATGTGGACAATTGAAGTGCTTTGAGTCTTATGGTGGAAAAGGAAATATCTTCACTTAAGAACTAGACAGATGCATTCTGACTAATTTGCTTGTGATGTGTGCATTCATCTCACAGAGTTGAACCTGATTTTCGATTGAGCAATTTTGAAACACACTTTTTATAGAATCTGCAAGTGGACATTTGGAGTGCTTGAGACCAATGCTGGAAAAGGAAATATTTTCACATGAAAACTAGGCAGAAGCATTCTGACAAACTTATTTGTGATGTGTGATTTCATCTCACAGGGTTGAACCTTATTTTTCATTGAGCAGTTTTGAAACACTCTATTTGTAGAATCTGCAATTGGACATTTGGAGTGCTTTGAGGCCTGTGGTGGAAAAGGAAATATCTTCACATACAAACGAGACGGAAGCATTCTGACAAACGTATTTATGATGTGTGCATTCAACTCACAGTGTTGACAATTTCTTTTGATTGACCAGCTTTGAAACACTCTTTTTGTAGAATCTGCAAGTGGGCATTTAGAGTGCTTTGGGGAATATGGTGGAAAAGGAAATACCTGCACATAAAAACTAGACAGAAGCATTCTGAACAACTTCTTTGTGATGTGTGCATTCATCTCACAGTGTTGAACCTTACTTTAGATTGAGCAGTTTGAAACACTCGTTTTGTAGAATCTGCAAGTGGACATTTGGAGCGCTTTGAGGTATATGGTGGGAAAGGAAATATCTTCAAATAAAAACCAGACATAAGCATTCTGACAAACTACTTTGTGATGTGTGCATTCATCTAACAGATTTGAAATTTACTTTTCATTGAGCAGTTTTGAAACACTCTTTTTGTAGAGTCTGCAAGTGGACATTGGAGGGATTTGAGGCCTATGGTGGAAAAGGAAATATCTTCACATAAAAACTAGACAGAAGCCTTCTGAAAAATTTATTTGTGATGTGTGCATTCATCTTACAGAGTTGAACGTTTCTTTTGTTTGAGCAGTTTTGAAACACTCTTTTTGTAAAATCTGGAAGTGGACATTTGGATTGCTTTGAATCCTATGGTGAATAACGAAATAACTTCATATAATAACTAGACAGAAGCATTACGAGAAACTTCTTTGTGATGTGTGCATTCATCTCACACGGAGTTGAATCTTTCTTTTGATGGAGCAGCTTTGAAACACTATTTTTGTAAAATATGGAAGTGGACGTTAGGAGCGCTTTGAGGCATATGGTGGAAAAGGAAATATCTTCACATGAGAACTAGACAGAATCATTCTGAGAAAATTCTTTGTGATATGTGCATTCACCTTATAGAGTTGAAACTTTCTTTTCTTTTCTTTTTTTTTTAAGACATGAAAGTGTTTATTTTTCTTTATTTCCTGTTTCATTGAGCAATTTTGAGAAAGTATTTTTGTAGAATCTGCAACAGGTCATTTTGGGCACTTTGAGGTCTATGGTGGAAAAGGAAATATTTTCGCATAAAAACTAGACAGAAGCATTGTGAGAAACTTCTTTGTTATGTGTGCATTCATCTCATGGACTCAAAACTTTCTTTTGATTGAGCAGTTTGGAAACACTCTTTTTGTAGAATCTGCAAGTGGATATTTGGAGTGCTATACTGCCTCTAGTAGAAAAGGAAATATCTTCACATAAAAACTAGACAGAAGGATTCTGAGAAACTCCTTTGTGATGTGTACATTCATCTCACAGAATTGAACCTTTCTTTTGATTGAGCAGTTTTGAAACACTCTTTTTGTAGAATCAGCAATTGGACATTGGAGCCCATTGAGGCCTATATTGGAACACGAAATAACTTCACATAGTAGCTAGACAGAAGCATCCTGAAAACGTCCTTTTGATGTGTGCATTCATCTCATGGAGGTGAAACTTCCTTTGATTGAGCAGTATTGAAACACTCTTTTTGTAGAATATAAAATTTGACATTTTTAGCTCTTTGACGCCTATGGTGGAAAAGGACACATCTTCACTTAAAAACTATATAAAAACATTCTGACAAACTTCTTTGTGATGTGTGCATTCATCTCACAGAGTTGAAATTTCTTTTCATTGAGCAGTTTTGAAACACCCTTTTGTAGAATCTGCAAGTGTACATTTGCAGCGCTTTGAGGCATATGTTGGAATAGGAAATATCTTTACATTAAAACTAGACAGAAGCCTTCTGAAAAACTTCCTTGTGATGTGTGCATTCAACTTTGAGGGTTGAACCTTTCTTTTGATTGAGCAGTTTTGAAACACCCTTTTTGTAGAATCTGCAAGTCAACAATTGGAGTGCTTTGAGGATTATGATGGATAATGGAATGTCTTCGTATTATAACTAGAAAGAAACAGTATGAGAACCTTCTTTGTGTTATCTGCATTCTTCTCACAGGGTTGAGCCATTCTTTTTGTTGGACAGGTTTGAAAAACTCTTTTTGTAGAATCTGAAAGTGGGCATTTGGAGCACTTTGAGGCTTATGGTGGAAAAGGAAATATCTTCCCATAAAAACTAGACAGAAGCATACTGAAAAACTTCTTTGTAATATGTGCATTCATCTCACAGTGTTAAACCTTACTTTCAATTGAGCAGTTTTGAAACACTCTTTTTGTAGAATCTGCAAGTGGACATTTGAAGCGCTTTGAGGCCTATAGTGTGTAATGAAATATCTTCATATAATAACTAGACAGAAGCATTATGAGAAACTTCTTTGTGATGTGTGCATTCATCTCAAACTGAGAAGAACCTTTCTTTTGATTGAGCAGCTTTGAAACACTCTTTTTGTAGATTCTGCATGTGGACATTTGGAGTGATTTGAGGCCTATGGTGGAAAAGGAAATATCTTCACATTAAAACCAGACAGAAGCATTCTGAGAAACTTCTTTGTGATGTGTGCATTCATCTCACAGGGTTGAACCTTCCTTTTTTTGAGCAGTTTTGAAACCCTCTTTTTGTAGAATCTGCAAGTGGAAAATTGGAGCACTTTGAGGCCTACAGTGGAAAAGGAAACATCTTCACATAAAAACTAGACAGAAGCCTTCTGGAAAACTTCTTTGTGATGCGTTCATCCATCTTAGAGTGTTGAAACTTTCTTTTGATTGAGCTGTTTTGAAACTCTATTTTTGTAGAATCTGCAGGTGGACATTTGGAGCACTTTGAAGATTATGGTGGACAACGAAATATCTTCATATAATAACTAGACAGAAGCATAATGAGAAATTTCTTTGTGTTGTGTGTATTCATCTCACACTGAGTTGAATTTTTCTTTTGATTCAGCAACTTTGAAACACTCTTTTTGTGGAATCAGCAAGTGAACATTTGGAGCGCTTTGACACCTATGGTGGAAAATGAAATATGCTCACATAAAAACCAGACAGAAGCATTCTGACAAATTTCTTTATGATGTGTACATTTGTCTCACAGAGTTAAACCTTACTTTTCATTGAGCAGTTTTGACACACTCTTATTGTAGAAACTGCAAGTGGATAATTGGAGCTCTGTGAGGCCAATTGTGGAAAAGGAAATATCTTCACATAAAAACTGTAGAGAAGTATTTTGACAAACTTCTTTCTGATGAGAGCATTCATCTCATAGAGTTGAACCTTTCTTTTGGTTAAGCAGTAGAACCTTTCTTTTTGTAGAATCTGCCAGTGGACATTTGGAGACCTTTGAGGCCTATGATGGGAAAGGACATATCTTCACATGAAAACTTCACAGAAGCATTCTGACAAACTTCTTTGTGATGTGTGCATTCATCTCACAGAGTTGAACCATTCTTTTGTTTGAGCAGCTTTGAAACACTCTTTTTGTACAATCTGCACGTGGACATTTGTAGTGCTTTGAGGCCTGTAGTGGAAAAGGACTTATCTTCACTGAAAAACTAGACAGAAGCATTCTGTGAAACTTCTTTGAGACGTGTGCATTCATCTGAAAGAGTTGAACCTTTCTTTTGATTGGTCAGTTTTGAAACACTCTTTTTATAGAATCTGCAAGTGGAGATTTTGAGTGCTTTGAGGCCTATGGTGGAAAAGAAAATATCTTCACATAAAAACTAGACAGAAGCATTCTGACAAACTTCTACATGAAGTGTGCTTTCATCTCACAGAGTTGAAACTTTGTTTTGTTTAAGCAGTTTTGAAAATCTCTTTTTATGCCACCTGAAAGTGAACATTTGGAGTGCTTTGAGGCCTATGGTGTGAAAGGAAATATCTTCACCTAAAAATCAGACAGAAGAATTCTGACAACCTTCTTTGTGATATGTGCATTCATCTCATAGAGTTGAACTTTACTTTTCACGGAGCAGTTCTGAAATACCCTTTTTGTACTGTTCACAAGTGGATATTTGGAGTTCTTTGGGGCCTATGATGGAAAAGGAAATATCTTCACTTAAAAACTAGACAGAAGCATTCTGACAAATTTGCTTGTCATGTGTTCATTCGTCCCACACAGTTGAACCTTACTTTCAATTGAATAGTTTTGACATACTCTTTTTGTAGAATCTGCAAGTGGACATTGGGAGCGCTTTGAGGCCCATGGAGGAAAAGTTGATATCTTCACATAAAAAATAGACAGAAGAATTCTTATAAACTTCTTTGTGATGTGTGCATCCATCTCACAGATTTGAAACTTACTTTCCATTGAGCAGTTATGAAACATTGTTTTTGGATAAATTGCAAGTGGACATTTGGAGGGCTTTGAGGCCGATGGTGGAAAAGGAAATATCTTCACATAAAAACTAGACAGAAGAATTCTGACAAACTTCTTTGTGATATGTGCATTCATCTCACAGGTTTGAACCTTACTTTTGATTGAGCAGTTTTGAAACAACCTTTTTGTACTATCTGCAAGTGGATATTTGGTTTGCTTTGAGACCTATGGTGGAAAGGAAATATCTTCACATAAGATCTAGACAGAAGCATTCTGAGGACTTTCTTTCTGATGTGTGCATTAATCTCACAGAGTTGAACCTTACTTTCGATTGAGTACTTTTGAAACACTCTTTTTGTAGAATCTTCAGGTGGACATTTGGAGCACTCTGAGGCCTATGGTGGATAAAGAAATATCTTCATATAATAAGTAGACAGAAGAATTATGAGAAACTTCTCTGTGATGTGTGCATTTATCTCACAGAGTTGAACTCTACTTTTTATTGAACAGTTTTGAAACACTCTTTTTGTGGTATCTGCAGGTGAACAATTGGAGAGCTTTGGGGATTAGGTTGAAAAGGAAATATCTTCACATAAAAAGTTGACAGAAATTTCTGACACACTTCTGTGATTTGTGCATTCATCTTACAGAGTTCAACCTTTCCTTTGATTCAGCATCTTTGAAACCCTCTTTTTGCAGAATCTTCAAGGGGACGTTTGGAGTGCTTTGAGACCTACGGTGAAAAAGGAAATATCTTCATATACTAACTAGACAGAAGCATTCCAAAAAACTTCTTTGTGATGTGTGCATTCATCTCACAGATTTGAACTTTTCTTTTGATTGAGCACCTTTGAAAACTCTTTTTGTAGAATCTGCAAGAGGACATTTGGAGCGTTTTGAGGCCTATGGCAGAAAAGGAAATATATTCACATAAAAACAAGACAGAACCATTCTAACAAACTTTTTTGTGATGTGTGCATTCATCTCACAGAGTTGAATCTGTCTTTTGATTGAGCAGTTTGGAAACAGTCTCTTTGGAGGATCTGCAAAGGTATATTTGTGAGCAGTTTTAAGCCTAAGGTGAAAAAGGAAAAATCCGCAAATAAAATCTAGACAGAAGCTTTCTGTGAAACCTCTTTGTGATGTGTGCATTTATCTCACAGAGTTGAACCTTTGTTTTGATTGAGCAGTGTGGGAGCTGTCTTTTTGTATACTCTGCAAAGTGATATTTGTGAACAATTTGAGGTTTATGGTGAAAAAGGAAATATCTTCACAAAAAAACTAGACAAACATTATGAGAAATATCTTTGTGATGTTTGCATTCATGTCACATAGTCGAAGCTTCCTATTGATTGATCAGTTTGGAAGCATTCTTTTTGTACAAGCTTCATAGGGATATTTGTGAACCCTTTGAGGTAGGTCTATGGTGAAAAACGAAACATCTTCATATAAAAACTAGACAGAAGCATTCTGAGAAACTTCCTCATGTTGTGTGCTTTAATCTCAGAGTTGAATCTTTCTTTTCATTGAGCAGTTTGGAAACAGTCTTTATGTAGAATCTGCACAGGGACATTTGTGAGCAATTTGAGGCCTATGGTGAAAAAGGAAATATCTTCACATAAAAACTAGACAGAAGCATTCTGAGAAACTTCTTTGTGATGTGTGCATTCGGCTCACAGTGTTGAGCACCTCTTTAGATTGAGTAGTTTGGAAACAGTGCTTTTGTAGAATCTGCAAAGGGATATCTGTGAGCCCTTTGAGGCCTATGGTGAAAAAGGAACTATCCACAAATAATATCTAGACAGAAGCTCTCTGAGAAACTTCTTTGTGATGTGTGCATTCATCTCACAGAGTTGAATCTTCCTTTTGATTGAGTAGTTTGGAAACAGTCTTTTTGTAGAATATGCATAGTGATATTTGTAAGCCCATTGAGGCCTATGTTGAAAAAGGAATTATCTCCACATAAAAACTAGACAGAAGCTTTTTGAGAAACTTCTTTGTGGTGTGTGCATTCATCTCACAATGTTGAACCTTTCTTTTGATTGAGCAGTTTGGAAACAGAACTTTTGTAGAATCTGCAAAGGGATATTTGTGATCCCATTGAGGCGTAAGGCAAAATAAGATTTATCTTGAGATAAAAACTAGACAGAAGATTTCTGAGAAACTTCTTTGTGATGTGTGCATTCATCTCACATAGTTGAACTTTTATTTTGATTGAGCAGTTTTTAAACAGTCTTTTTGTACAAACTGCAAAGTCATATCTGTGAATGCTTTCAGACTTATGGTGAAAAAGGAAATATCTTCACCTAAACCTATAAAGAAGCTTTCTGAGAAACTTCTTTAGGATGTGTGCATTCATCTCACAGAGTTGAACATTTGTTCTGATTCACCAGTTCAAAAAAGTCTTTTTGTAGAATCTGTAAGGAGACATTTTTGAGCTCTTTGAGGCCTATGGTGAAAAAGGAAATATCTTTACATAAAAACTATACAGAAGGTTTCTGAGATACTTCTCTGAGATGTATTCATTCATCTCACAGAGTTGAACCTTTGTTTTGATAGAGAAGTTTGGAAACAGTCTTTTTGTAGGATCTGTAAAGGGATATTTGAAGACATTTTGAGGCATATGGTGAAAAAGGAAATATCTTCACATAAAAACTAGACAGAAGCTTTCTGAGAAACTTCCTTGTGATGTGTGCATTCATCTCACAGAGTTCAAACTTTCTTTTGACTTATCAGATTGGAAACAGTCTTTTTGTAGAGTACACAAAGGGATATTTATGAGTTGTTTGAGGTCTGCAGTGAAAAAGGAAATATCTTCACATAAAACCTAGAGAGAAGCATTCTGAGAAACTTCTTTGTGATGTGTGCATTCATCTCAGAGAGTTGAACCTTTCTTTTCATTGGGCAGTTTGAAAACCATCTTTTTGTAGAATCTGCAAAGCGATATGTTTCAGTGGTTTGAGTCCTATGGTGAAAAAGGAAATATTGAAAAATAAAATGTAGACAGAAACTTTCTGAAAGACTTCTTTGTGATGTGTGCATTCATCCCACAGGATTGAAACTTTCTTTTGATTGAGCAGTTTGGAAACAGCCTTTTCATAGAACCTGCAAGGTGATATTTTTGAAAGCTTTGAGGCTTATGGTGAAAAAGAAATATCTTCACATAAAAACTAGACTCATGTTTCTGGGAAACTTCTTTGTGATGGGTGTATGCATCTCAAAGAGTTGAGTCTTTCTTTTGATTGAGCAGTTTGGAAACAGTCTTTTTGGAGAATCTGCAAAGGAATATTTTTGATTGGTTTGAGGCATGTGGTGAAAAAGGAAATATATTCATATAAAAACTAGACAGAAGCATTCTGAGAAACCACTTTGTGATTTCTGCATTTATCTCACAGAGTTGAATTTTCTTTCATTGAGTAGTTTGGAAAGAATCTTTTTGTAGAATACGCAAAGGGATATTTGTGAGTTTTTTGAGGCCTATTGTGAAAAAGGAAATATCCACAAATAAGATCTAGACAGAAGCCTTCTGAGAAACTTCTTTGTAATGTGTGCATTCATCACACAGAGTTGAACTTTTCTTTTGATTGAGCAGTTTGGAAACAGTCTTTTCGTAGAATCTGCAAAGGAAAATTTGTGAACGCTTTGAGGCTTATGGTGAAAAAGAAGTTTCTTCACATAAAAACGAGACAGAAACGTTCTGAGAAACTTATTTTTATGTGTGCATTCATCTCACACAGCTGAACTTTCGTTTGAATGACCAGTTTGGAAACAGTCCTTTTGTAGAATCTGCAAAGGGTTATTTATCAGCGGTTTGAGGCCTATGGTGAAAAAGGGAGTATCAACAAATAAGAACTAGACAGAAACTTTATGAGAAACTTTCCTGTGACGTGTGCATTCACGTCACATAGTAGAAAGTTTTCTTTGATTGAGCAGTTTGGAAACAGTCTTTTTGTAGTATCTGCAAAGGGATATATGTAGGCGGTTTCAGGTCTATGGTGAAAAAGGAAATATCTTCACATTAAAAACTAGACAGAAGCTTTCTGAGAAAATCCATTGTGATGTGCTCATTCATCTCACAGATTTCAAGTGTTATTTTCACTGACCAGTTTGGATAGAGTCTTTCTGTAGACTCTGCTTTGTGATATTTGTGAGCCCTTTGAAGCCTATGGTGAAAAAAGAAATATCTTCACACAAAAACTAGACAGAAGCTTTCTGAGAAACTTCGTTGTGATGTGTACATTCATCCCAAAGAGTTGAACCTGTCTTTGGATTGAGCAGTTTGGGAACGTCCTTTTGTAGAATGTACAAAAGGATATTTGCGATCCTTTTTTGGCCTATGGTGAAAAAGGAAATGTCTTCACATAAAAAGTAGACAGAAGCATTCTGTGAAACTTCTTTTAATGTGTGAATTCTTCTCACAGTGTTGAACCTTTCTTTATATAGAGCAGCTTGGAAAATGTCTTTTTGTAGAATCTGCAAAGTGATAATTTGAATGCTTTGAGACTTACGGTGAAAAAGGAAATATCTTCACATAAAAACTGGACAGAATCTTTCTGAGAAACTTCTTTGTGATGTGTGCATTCATCTCAAAGAGTTGAAGCTTTTTTTTGGTTCAGTAGTTTGGGAACAGTCTTTTTGTAATATCTGTAAAGGGACATTTTTGATCACTTTGAGACCTATATTGAAAAAGGAAACATCTTCAAATAAAAACTAGACAGAAGCTTTCTGAGAAACTTCTTTGTGATGTGTGCATTCACCTCACAGAGTTGAACCTTTCTTTTGATTGAGTAGTTTGGAAACAGTCTTTTTGTAGAATCTGCAATGGGTTATTTATGAGTGGTTTGAGGCCTATGTTCAGCAAGGCAGTATCAACAAATAAGAACTAGACAGAAACTTTCTGAGAAACTTCTCTATGATGTTTGCATTCATCTCACAGAATGGAAGCTTTGTTTTAGCCGTTTGGAAACAGTCTTTTTGTAGAATCTACAAAGGGATATATGTAGGCTGTTTGAGGTCTATGGTGAAAACGGAAATATCTTCACATAAAAACTAACTGCTCAATGGGAAGAAACATTTACTTCTGTGTGATGAATGCACATGTCACAAAGGCATTACTCAGAAAATTTCTTTCTACTTTTTATGTGAAGATATTTCCTTTCTCACCATATGCCTCAACGTGCTCCCAGATATCCCTTTGCAGATTCTATGAAAAGACTGTTACCAAACTGCTCAATAAACAGAATGGTTCAACCCTGTGAGGCGAATGTGCACATCACAAAGAAGTTTCTCAGAACACTTCTTTCTCATTTTTCTGTGAAGATATTCCCTTTTTGAACATAGGCCTCAATGCACTCCCAAATATACCTCTGCAGAATATACAAAAAGACTGTCTGTCTCCAAACTGTTCAATCAAAAGAAAGTTTCAACTCTGTTAGATGAATGCATACATCAGAAAGTAGTTTCTCAGCAAGCTTCTCACTAGTTTTTATGTGAAGATAGTTCCTTTTTCAACCTGGGTCTCAAAGCACACAAAATATTCCTTTGTAGATTCTAGAATAACAGAGTTTGCAAACTGCTCAATGAAAAAAAAGTTTACCTCTGTGAGATGAATACACATATCTTAAAGCAGCTTCTCAGAATGCTTCTTTCTAGTTTTTATGTGAAGATATTTCCTTTTCCACCATAGGCCTCAACGTGCTCCTAAATATCCCTTTGCAGATTGTACAAAAAGACTGTTTCCAAACTGCTCAATCCAAAGAATGTTTCAACTCGGTGAGATGAATGCACACATCACAAAGAAGTTTCTCAGAAACTTTCTTTATAGGTTTTCTGTGAAGATATTTCCTTTTTCACCATAGGCCTCACCTCAAAGCCCTCACAAATATCCCTTTGCAGATTCTACAAAAAGACTGTTTCCAAACCACTCAGTATAAAGAATTATTGAACACTGTGAGATGGATGCACACATCTCAAAGAAGTTTCTCAGAAACCTTCAGTCTAGTTTTTATGTGAGTATATTTCCTTTTTCACCATAGGTCTCAAAGCGCTCAAAATTGTCCCTTTTCAGATTCTACAAAAAGTCTTTTTCCACACTGCTCATCAAAAGAAAGGTTCAACTCCGTGAGATGAATGCCCATGTCAAAAAGAAGTTTCTCAGAAGGCTTCTATTAAGTTTATATGTGAATATTTCCTTTTTCACCATGAGCCTCAAAGTGCTCACAAATATCCACTTGAAGAATATTAAAAAATACTGTTTCCAAACTTCTCAATCAAAAGAAAGGTTGAACTTTGTCAGATGAATGTACACATCACAAATAATTTTCTCAGAAACCTTCTTTATTGTTTTTCTGTGAAGATATTTCCTTTTTCACCATAGGTCTCAAAGCCCTCACAAATATCTTTTTGCAGATTCTACAAAAAGACTGTTTTCAAACTGCTCAATAAAAAGAATTATTGAACTTTGTGAGATGAATGCACACATCTCAAAGAAGTTTCTCAGAAACCTTCAGTCTAGTTTTTATGTGAATGTATTTTCTTTTTCACCATAGGCCTCAAAGTGCTCCAAATAGCCATTTTCAGGTTCTACAAAAAGACTGATTCCAAATGGCTCAATGAAAAGAAAGTTTCAACTCTGTGAGATAAATGCACATATCACTAAGAAGTTTCGCAGGAAGCTTCTGTCTAATTTTTATATGAAGACATTCCCATTTTCACCATAGGCCTCCATCTGCTCACAAATATCCCTTAGCAGATTCTACAAGAACAGAATTTCCAGACTGATCCAAAAAAACAAAAGTTTTACTCTGTGAGATGAATGCACACATCACAAAACTGTTTCTCAGAAACCTTCTTTATACTTTTTATGGGATGATGTTTTATTTTCTCCCTAGGACTCAAAGCGCTCAAAAATATCCCTTTGCAGATTCTTCAGAAAGATTATTTCCAAACTGCTCAAACAAAAAAATCATTCAACTCCGTGAGATGAATGCATACATCACAATGAAGTTTATCAGAAACCTTCTTTATAGTTTTTATGTGAAGATATTTCCTTTTTCACCATAGGCCTCAAAGTGCTCAGCAATATCCCTTTGCAGATTCTACAAAAAGATGGCTTCCCAACTGCTCAATCAAATAAATGTTTGAACTCTGTGAGATGGATGCACACAACACAAAGTGGCTTCTCATAAATATTCTGTTCATTTTTTATGTGAAGATATTTCCTTTTTCACCATAGCACTCAAAGTCCTGAAAAATATCCCTTGCAGATTCTACAAAAAGATGGTTTCCAGACTGCTCAATCAAAATAATGGTTCAACTCTGTGAGATGATTGAACACACCACAAAGAAGCCACTAAGAAAGCTTCTGTCTAGTTTTTATGTGAAGATATTTCCTTTTTCACCATAGGCCTCAAAGCACTCACAAATATCCCTTTGCAAATTGTACAATAACAGAGTTTCCAGACTAATCAGAGAAAATAAACGTTTACATCTGTGAGATCAATGCACACATCACAAAGCTGTTTCTAAGAAACCTTCTTTATTCTTTTATATGAATACATTTCCTTTTTCACCACTGGCCACAAAGTGCTCATAAATATCCCTTTGCCGATTCCACAAACAGTTTCCATACTGTTCAATCAAAAGTAAGTTTCATCTTTGTGAGATGAATGACCACATCACAAAGAGGTTTCTCAGAAAGCCTCTCTCTAATTTTTATATGAAGATATTTCCTTTTTCTTTTTTATTTTATTTTATTTTATTTTTATTTATATATTTTTTCTTTTATTATTATTATTATTATTATCATTATTATACTTTAGGTTTTATGGTACATGTGAGCAATGTGCAGGTAAGTTACATATGTATACATGTGCCATGCTGGTGCGCTGCACCCACCAACTTGTCCTCTAGCATTAGGTATATCTCCCAATGCTATCCCTCCCCCCTCCCCCCACCCCTCAACAGTCCCCGAAGTGTGATGTTCCCCTTCCTGTGTCCATGTGTTCTCATTGTTCAATTCCCACCTATGAGTGAGAATATGCGGTGTTTGGTTTTTTGTTCTTGCGATAGTTTACTGAGAATGATGATTTCCAGTTTCATCCATGTCCCTACAAAGGACGTGAACTCATCATTTTTTATGGCTGCATAGTATTCCATGGTGTATATGTGCCACATTTTCTTAATCCAGTCTATCATTGTTGGACATTTGGGTTGGTTCCAAGTCTTTGCTATTGTGAATAATGCCGCAATAAACATACGTGTGCATGTGTCTTTATAGCAGCATGATTTATAGTCCTTTGGGTATATATGCAGTAATGGGATGGCTGGGTCGAATGGAATTTCTAGTTCTGGATCCCTGAGGAATCGCCACACTGACTTCCACAAGGGTTGAACTAGTTTACAGTCCCACCAACAGTGTAAAAGTGTTCCTATTTCTCCACATCCTCTCCAGCACCTGTTGTTTCCTGACTTTTTAATGATTGCCGTTCTAACTGGTGTGAGATGGTATCTCATTGTGGTTTTGATTTGCATTTCTCTGATGGCCAGTGATGGTGAGCATTTTTTCATGTGTTTTTTGTCTGCATAAATGTCTTCTTTTGAGAAGTGTCTGTTCATGTCCTTCGCCCACTTTTTGATGGGGTTGTTTGTTTTTTTCTTGTAAATTTGTTGGAGTTCATTGTAGATTCTGGATATTAGCCCTTTGTCAGATGAGTAGGTTGCGAAAATGTTCTCCCATTTTGTAGGTTGCCTGTTCACTCTGATGGTAGTTTCCTTTGCTGTGCAGAAGCTCTTTAGTTTAATTAGATCCCATTTGTCAATTTTGGCTTTTGTTGCCATTGCTTTTGGTGTTTTAGACATGAAGTCCTTGCCCATGCCTATGTCCTGAATGGTAATGCCTAGGTTTTCTTCTAGGGTTTTTATGGTTTTAGGTCTAACATTTAAGTCTTTAATCCATCTTGAATTGATTTTTGTATAAGGTGTAAGGAAGGGATCCAGTTTCAGCTTTCTACATATGGCTAGCCAGTTTTCCCAGCACCATTTATTAAATAGGGAATCCTTTCCCCATTTCTTGTTTTTGTCAGGTTTGTCAAAGATCAGATACTTGTACATATGTGGCATTATTTCTGACGGCTCTGTTCTGTTCCATTGATCTATATCTCTGTTTTGGTACCAGTACCATGCTGTTTTGGTTACTGTAGCCTTGTAGTATAGTTTGAAGTCAGGTAGTGTGATGCCTCCAGCTTTGTTCTTTTGCGTTAGGATTGACTTGGCGATGCTGGCTCTTTTTTGGTTCCATATGAACTTTAAAGTAGTTTTTTCCAATTCTGTGAAGAAAGTCATTGGTAGCTTGATGGGGATGGCATTGAATCTGTAAATTACCTTGGGAAGGATGGCCATTTTCATGATATTGATTCTTCCTACCCATGAGCATGGAATGTTCTTCCATTTGTTTGTATCCTCTTTTATTTCCTTGAGCAATGGTTTGTAGTTCTCCTTGAAGAGGTCTTTCACATCCCTTGTAAGTTGGATTCCTAGGTATTTTATTCTCTTTGAAGCAATTGTGAATGGGAGTTCACTCATGATTTGGCTCTCTGTTTGTCTGTTATTGATCTATAAGAATGCTTGTGATTTTTGCATATTGATTTTGTATCCTGAGACTTTGCTGAAGTTGTTTATCAGCTTAAGGAGATTTTGGGCTGAGACAATGGGGTTTTCTAGATGTACTATCATGTCATCTGCAAACAAGGACAATTTGACTTCCTCTTTTCCTAATTGAATACCCTTGATTTCCTTCTCCTGCCTAATTGCCCTGGCCAGAACTTCCAACACTATGTTGAATAGAAGTGGTGAGAGAGGGCATCCCTGTCTTGTGCCAGTTTTCAAAGGCAATGCTTCCAGTTTTTGCCCATTCAGTACGATATTGGCTGTGGGTTTGTCATAAATAGCTCTTATTATTTTGAGATACGTCCCATCAATTCCTAATTTATTGAGAGTTTTTAGCATGAAGGGTTGTTGAATTTTGTGAAAGGCCTTTTCTGCATCTATTGAGATAATCATGTGGTTTTTGTCTTTGGTTCTGTTTATATGCTGGATTACATTTATTGATTTGTGTATATTGAACCAGCCTTGCATCCCAGGGATGAAGCCCACTTGATCATGGTGGATAAGCTTTTTGATGTGCTGCTGGATTCTGTTTGCCAGTATCTTATTGAGGATTTTTGCATCAATGTTCATCAAGGATATTGGTCTAAATTTCTCTTTTTTTGTTGTGTCTCTGCCAGGCTTTGGTATCAGGATGATGCTGGCCTCATAAAATGAGTTAGGGAGGATTCCCTCTTGTTCTATTGATTGGAATAGTTTCAGAAGGAATGGTACCAGCTCCTCCTTGTACCTCTGGTAGAATTCGGCTGTGAACCCATCTGGTCCTGGACTTTTTTTGGTTGGTAAGCTATTGATTATTGCCACAATTTCAGCTCCTGTTATTGGTCTATTCAGAGATTCAACTTCTTCCTGGTTTAGTCTTGGGAGGGTGTATGTGTTGAGGAATTTATCCATTTCTTCTAGATTTTCTAGTTTATTTACATAGAGGTGTTTTTAATATTCTCTGATGGTAGTTTGTATTTCTGTGGGATCGGTGGTGATATCCCCTTTATCATTTTTTACTGCATCTATTTGATTCTTCTCTCTTTTTTTCTTTATTAATCTTGCTTGCGGTCTATCAATTTTGTTGATCCTTTCAAAAAACCAGCTCCTGGATTCATTTATTTTTTGAAGGGTTTTTTGTGTCTCTATTTCCTTCAGTTCTGCTCTGATTTTAGTTATTTCTTGCCTTCTGGTAGCTTTTGAATGTGTTTGCTCTTGCTTTTCTAGTTCTTTTAATTGTGATGTTAGGGTGTCAATTTTGGATCTTTCCTGCTTTCTCTTGTGGGCATTTAGTGCTATAAATTTCCCTCTACACACTGCTTTGAATGCATCCCAGAGATTCTGGTATGTTGTGTCTTGGTTCTCGTTGGTTTCAAAGAACATCTTTATTTCTGCCTTCATTTCGTTATGTACCCAGTAGTCATTCAGGAGCAGGTTGTTCAGTTTCCATATAGTTGAGCGGTTTTGAGTGAGATTCTTAATCCTGAGTTCTAGCTTGATTGCACTGTGATCTGAGAGACAGTTTGTTACAATTTCTGTTCTTTTACATTTATTGAGGAGAGCTTTACTTCCAAGTATATAGTCAATTTTGGAATAAGTGTGGTGTGGTGCTGAAAAAAATGTATATTCTGTTGATTTGAGGTGGAGAGTTCTGTAGATGTCTATTAGGTCTGCTTGGTGCAGAGCTGAGTTCAATTCCTGGGTATCCTTGTTGACTTTCTGTCTCGTTGATCTGTCTAATGTTGACAGTGGGGTGTTAATATTTCCTTTTTCACCATAGGCCTCAAAGCACTCACAAATATCCCTTGGCAGACTCTACAAGATCAGTTTCCAGACTGACCAGAGAAAAGAAACGTTTACCTCTGTGAGATGAGTGCATACATCACAAATCTCTTCCTGAGAATCCTTGTTTATACTACTTATGTGAATATATTTCCTTTTTCACCATGGGCCTCAAAGCACTCATAAGTATCCCTTTGCAGATTCTACAAATAGACGTTTCCAAACTGTTCAATCAAAAGAATGGCTGAACTCTATGAGACGAATGCACACATCACAAAGAAGTTTCTTGGAAAGCTTCTGTCTAGTTTTTATGTGAAGATATTTCCTATTTCATCATAGGCTTCAAAGCTCTCAAAAATGTGCCTTTACAGAGTCTACCAAAATACTGTATCCACATTACTCAATCCAATGAAAGTTTCAAATCTGTGAGATAAATGCACACATCCAAGGAGGTTTCTCAGAAAGCTTCTCTCTTGTTTTCATGTGAAAATATTTCCTTTTTCACCATAGGCTTCAACGCATCACAAATATCGCTTTGCAGGTTCTACCAAAATACTGTTTACAAACTGCTCCATCAAAAGAATGTTTCAACTCTGTGAGATGAATTCTCGCATCTCCAAGATGTTTCACAGAAAGCTTCTGTCTAGTTTTTACGTGAAGATAATTCGTTTTTTACCATATGCCTCAAAGCACTGACAAATATCCCTTTGCAGATGTTACAAGAACAGAATTTCCAATCTGCTCAATGAAGAGAAATGGCTACCTCTGTGAGATGAAAGCACACATCACAAAACAGTTTCTCTGAAATATTCTGTCTAGTATTTATGTAAAGATAATTCCTTTTTCAACATAGGACACAAAGCGCTAAGTAATAAACATTTGGAAATTCTACAAAATACTGTTTCCAAACTGATCATCAAAAGAAAGGTTCACCTCTGTGGGATGAATGCATATATCAAAAAGATGTTTCTCAGAAAGCTTCTATCTTGTTTTTATGTGAGTGTGTTTCCTTTTTCACCACGAGCCTCAAAGTGCTCAAAAGTATCCCTTTGCAGATCCTAAAAAAAGACTGTTTCAAAACTGCTGAGTCAAAGGAATGGTTCAACTCTTTGAGATGAATGCACACATCATGAAGAAGTTGTTCACAAACCTTCTTTATAGTTTTTATGTGAAGATATTTCCTATTAACCATAGACCTCAAAGCGCTCACAAATATACCTTTGCAGGTTCTACAAAAAGACGGTTTCCCACCTGCTCAATCAAAAGAATTTTTGAATTCTGTGAGATGAATGCATACATCACAAAGCAGTTTCTCAGAATTCTTTAGTCTAGTTTTTACGTGAAGATATTTTCTCTTTCACCATAGGCTTCAAATTGCTCAGAAATATCCCTTTACAGATTACACAAAAAGACGTTTCCAAACTGCTCAATCAAAAGAAAGTTTCAATTATCTGAGATGAATGCACATATCATGAAGAAGTTTCTCAGTATTCTTCTGTCTAGTTTTTATGTGAAGACAATTCCTTTTTCACCATCGGGCTCTATGCACTCACAAATGTCCCTTAGCAGATTCTAAAACAACAGAGTTTCCCAACTGATTAAAGAAAAGGATTGTTTACCTCTGTGAGATGAACGCAGATATCACAAAACAGTTTCTCAGAAGCCTTCTTTATAGTTTTCTGTGAAGATACTTCTTTTTCTGCATAGACTTCAAAGTGCTCACAAATATTCGTTTACAGATTCTGCAAAAATACCATTTCCAAACTGCTGAATCAAAAGAGAGGTTAAACTCTGTGAAATGAATGCACATATCACAAAGAAGTATCTCAGAAAATTTCTTTATACTTTGTAAGTGAAGGTATTTCCTTTGCCAACACAGGCCTCAAATTGCTCAAAAATACCCCTTTTCAGATTGTACAAAAACAGAGTTTCCTGACTGATCAGAGCAAAGAAATGTTTATCTCTGTGAGATGAATGCACACATCACAAGGCTGTTTTTAGGAAAACTGCTTTACAGTTCTTAAGTGAAGATATGTCCTTTTCAAACATAGGCCTCACAGTGCTCCAAATATCCACTTGCAGATTCTACAAAAAGAGTGTTTCAAAACTGCTCAATCAAAGGAAAAGTTCAACTCTGTGAGATGAATGCAAACAACACAAAGAAGTTTCTCAGAATGCTTCTGTCTAATTTTTATGTAAGGTATTTCCTTTTCCACCATAGGCATTAAAGTGCTCCAAATATCCACTTGCAGATACTACAAAAAGAATGTTTCAAAACTGCTCAATCAAAGGAAATGTTCAAATCTGTGAGGTGAAGCACACATCACAAAGAAGTTTCTCAGAGTGCTTCTGTCTAATTTTTATGTGAAGATATTTCCTTTTCTACCATAGGCCTTAAAGCGCTCCAAGTATCAATTTGCAGATACTACAAAAAGACTATTTCTAAAATGCTCAAACAAAACAGTTGTTCAACTCTGTGAGTTGAATGCACACATCAAAAAGAAGTTTCTCAGAATGATTCTGTGTAGTTTTTATGTGAAAATATTCCCTTTTCCATTGTAGGCTGCCAATCACTCCAAATATCCAATTGCAGATTCTACAAAAAGAGTGTTTCAAAACTGGTCAATCAAAAGAAAGTTTGAACTCGGTGAGATGAATGCACACATCACAAAGCAGTTTCTCAGAGTGCTTCTGTCGAGTTTTTATGTGAAGATATTTTCTTTTCCACTGGAATCTGCAAAACACTCCAAATATCCAATTTCAGATCCTACAAAAATAGTGTTTCAAAACTGTTCAAACAAAAGAAAGGTTCAACTCTGTGAGTTTAATGCACACAGCCCAAAGAAGTTTCTCAGATTGCTTCTATCTAGTTTTTATGTGAAGATATTCCCATTTACACCATAGGTCCCAGGCACACTAAATATCCACTTGCAGATTCTACAAAAAGGGTATTTCAAAACTGCTTAATCAAAAGAATGGTTCAACTCTGGGATGTGAATGCACACATCACAACGAAGTTTCTCAGAATGCTTCTTTCTAGTTTTTATATGAAGATATTTCCTTTTCCAGTAGAGGCTGCCAAGCTCTCCAAATATCCACTTGCAGATACTACAAAAAGAGTGTTTTAAAACTGCTCAATCAAAAGAAATGTTCAAATCTGTGAGGTAAAGCACACATCACAAAGAAGTTTCTCAGAATGTTTCTGTCTAATTTTTATGTGAAGATATTTCCTTTTCTACCATAGGCCTTAAAGCACTCCAAATATCGATTTGCAGATACTACAAAAAGATTATTTCTAAAATGCTCAAACAAAACACCTGTTCAACTCTGTGAGTTGAATGCACACATCAAAAAGAAGTTTCTCAGAGTGATTCTGTCTAGTTTTTATGTGAAGATATTTCCTTTTCCATTGTAGGCTGCCAATCACTCCAAATATCCAATTGCAGATTCTACAAAAAGAGTGTTTCAAAGCTGCTGAATCAAAATAAAGGTTCAACTCTGTGTGATGTATGCAAACATCACAAAGAAGTACCTCGGAATGTTTCTGTCTAATTTTTATGTTAAGGTATTTCCTTTTCCACCATAGTCCTGAAAGCATTCCAAATATCCACTTGGAGATTCTATAAAAAGAGTGTTTCAAAACTGCTCAATGAAAAGACAGGTTCAATTCTGTGAGAGAAATGCATACATCAAAATGAAGTTTCTCAGAATGCTCTGTCTAGTTTTTATGTGAAGATATTTCCTTTCAAATGTAGGCCTCAAAGCACGCCAAATATCCATTGCAGGTTCTACAAAAAGTGTGCTTCAAAACTGCTCAATCCAAAGAAAGGTTTAACTCTGTGAGTTGAATGCATACATCACAAAAAAGTTTCTCACAATGCTTCTGTCTAGGTTTTATGTGAAGATGTTACGTTTTCCACTTTAGGCGGCAAAGCTCTCCAAATATCCACTTGAAGATTCTACAAAAAGAGTGTTTCAAAACTGTTCAATGAAAAGAAAGGTTCAACTCTGTGATATGAATGCACACATCACAAAGAAGTTTCTCAGAATGCTTCGGTCTAGTTTTTGTGTGAAGATATTTCCTTTTCCACCATTGGCTGCAAAGAGCTCCAAATATCCACTTGCAGATACCACAAAAAGACTGTTTCCAAACTGCTCAATCAAAAGAGTGGTTCAACTCTCCCAGATGAATGCACACATCACTAAGAAGTTTCTCAGAATGCTTCTGTCTAGTTTTTATGTGTAGATATTTCCTTTTCAAATATAGGCCTGTAAATGCTCCAAATATACATTTGTAGATGCTACAAAAAGAAAGTTTCCAAACTGCTCAATCAAACGATAGGTTCAACTCTCTGAGTTCAATGCACACATCTCAAAGAAGTTTTTCAGAATGCTTCTCTCTAGTTTTTATGTAAAGATATTTCCTTTTCCACCAGAGGCCACAAGGCACTCCACATATCCATTTGTGGATTCTACAAAAAGACTGTTTCCAAACTGCTCAATCAAAAGTAAGTTTCAGCTCTGTAAGAAGAAGGTGCACATCACAAGGAAATTTCTTAGAAAGTTTCTGCCTAGTTTTTATGTGAAATTATTTTCAGTTTTCCTAGAGAACACAAAGGGCTCTGAAATATCCCTTTGCAGATTCTAGAAAACGACAGATTCAAAACTGTTCAATCTAAAGAAAGGTTCAACTCTGTGAGATGAATGCACACATCACAAAGAAGTTTCTCAGAATGCTTCTGTCTAGTTTTTACGTGAAGATATTTCCTTTTCAACTATAGGCCACAAATCACTTCAAATATCCACTTGCAGATTCTATAAAAAGAGTGTTTCAAAACTTTCCAATCAAAAGAAAGTTTTAACTCTGTGAGATTAACACACACAACACAAAGAAGTTTCTCAGAAAGTTTCTTTCTAGTTTTTATGTGAAGATATTTCCTACTGACTCAGAGGCCGCAATAGGTTTACAAATATCCCTTTGCAGATTGGGCAAAACGACTGTTTCCAAACTGCTCCATCAAAAGAAAGGTTTATCTCTGTGATATGAATGCACACATCACAAAGAAGTTTCTCAGAATGCTTCTGTCTAGTTTTAATTTGAAGATGTTTCCCTTTCCACTGTAGTCCACAAAACACTCTAAATATCCACTTGCAGATTCTACAAAAGGACTGTTTCCAAACTGCTCAATCAAAGGAAAGATTCAAATCTGTGAGATGAATGCACAAGAAACAAGAAGTTACTCAGAATGCTTCTGTCTAGTTTTTATGGGAAGTTATTTCCTTTTCCACTCTAGGCCACAAAGAGCTCCAAATATACACGTGCAGATCTTATAAAAAGAGGATTTCCAAACAGCTCTATGAAAAGAAAGGTTCAATTCTGTGACAGAAATGCATACATCACAACGAAGTTTCTCAGAACACTTCTGTCTAGTTTTTATGTGAAGATATATCCTTTTCCTCTATGGACCACAAAATGCTACAAATATCCACTTGTAGATATTACAAGAAGAGTGTTTCAAAACTATTCAATCAAAGGAAAGGTTCAACTCTGTGAAATGAATGCACACATAAAAAAGTCGTTCTCCAGAATGCTTCTGTCAAGTTTTTATGTGACTATATTTCCTTTTTCAATGTATGTCTCAAAGCGCTCCAAATATCCATTTGCAGATAGTACAGAAAGACTGTTTCCAAACTGCTCTATCAAAACAAAGGTTCAACTCTGTGAGATGAATGCACACATCAGAAGGTAGTTTCTCAGAATGTTTCTGTCTAGTTATTATCTGAAGATATTTCCTATTTCCCCAGAGACCTCAGTGGTCTGACAAATATCCCTCTACAGAGTCTACAAAACGACTGTTTCCAAACCTCTCAATCAATACAAAGGTTCAAGTCTGTGAAATGAATGCACACATCACAAAGAAGCTTCTCATAATGTTTCTGTCTAGTATTTATGTGAAGATATTTCCTTTTCCACCAAAGGCCTCAAAGTACTCAAGTTATCCTCTTGCAGATTGTACAAAAGAGTGTTTCAACACCACTCAATTAAAAAAAAAAGTTCAACACTGTGAGTTGAATGCAAACATCACAAAGAAGTTTCTTAGAATGCTCTTGTTTAATTTTTATATGAAGATATTTCCTTTTCCACCATAGGCCCCAGGGAGCTCCAAACTTAAACTTGCAGATTCTACAAAAGGACTGTTTCAAAACTGCTCAATCAAAAGAAGGGTTCAACTCTGTGACATGAATGCACGTATCACAAAGAATTTTCTCAGAATGCTTCTGTCAAGTTTCAATGTGAAGATACTTCCTTTTCCACCATAGGCCTCAATGCACTCCAAGTATCCACTTGCAGATTCTACAAGAAAAGTGTTTCAAAACTGCTTAATCAAAAGAAAGTTTCAACTCTGTGAGTAGAATGCACACATCACAAATAAGTTTCTCAGAATGTTTCTGTCTAGCATTTATGTGAATATATGTCCTTTTCCACCATAGGCCTCAATCTGCTCCAAGTATCCATTTATACATAATACAAAAAGAGTGGTTCAAAACTGCTCAATAAAAAGAAAGTTTCAACTCTGTGAGTTGAATGCACACATCACAACTAAATTTCTCAGATTACTTCTGTGTAGTTTTTATGTGAAGATATTTCATTTTCCACCATAGGCCCCAAAGCGCTCCAAACATCCACATGCAGATTCTACAAAAAGAGTGTTTCAAAACTGATCAATCAAAAGAAAGGTTCAGATCTGTGAGGTGAAAGCAAACATCACAAAGAACCTTCTCAGAATAGTTCCCTCTAATTTTATGTGACGATATTTCCTTTTCCACCATAGGGCTCAATGCGCTCCAAATATCCACTTGAAGAGTCTGCAAAAACAGTGTCTCAAAACTGCTGAATCAATAGAAAGGTTCAGCTCTTCCAGTTGAATGCATACATCAAAAAGAAGTTTCTCAGAATGCTTCTGTCTAATATTCATGTGAAGGTATTTCCTTTTCTAGCATTGGCCTCAAATCGCTCCAAATATTCACCTTCAGATTCTACATAAAGAGTGTTTCAAAACTGCTCAATCAAAAGAAATCTTCAACTCTGTGAGATGAATGCACACGTCACTAAGGAGTTTCTCAGAATGCTTCTGTCTAATCTTTATATAAAGATATTTCCTTTTCCACCATTGACTTCAGAGTGCTTCAAATATCCACTTGCAGATTCTACAAATAGCGTTTTTAAAAACTGCTCAATCGAAAGAAAGGTTCAACTCTGTGAGATGAATGCACACATAGCAAAGATGTTTGTCTGAATACTTCTGTCTAGTTTTTATGTGAAGATATTTCCGTTTTCAACATAGGCCACAAAGCTTTCCAAATATCCACTTGCAGATTGTACAAAAAGTGTGTTTCAGAAATGCTAAATCAAAAGAAATTTTCAACTCAGTGAGATGAACGTACACATCAAAAAGAAGTTTCTCAGAATGCTTCTGTCTAGTTATTATATGAATATATTTCTTTTTCCAACTTAGGCCACAAAGCGCTCCAAATATCCATTTGCAGATTCTACAAAGTGTTTCAAAACTGCTGAATCAAAAGAAATGTTCAACTCTGTGAGTTGAATGAAGACATCACAAAGAAGTTTCTCAGAATGTTTCTGTCTAGTTTTTATGAGAAGATATTTCCTTTCCCACAATAGGCCACAAAGCACTTCAAATATCCACTTGCAGATCCTACAAAAGGAGTGATTCAAAACTGTTCAATCAAAAGAAAGTTTCAACTGTGTGAGATGAATGCACACATAACAATGTAGTTTCTCAGAATGCTTCTGTCTAGTATTTATGTGAAGATATTTCCTTTTCTACCATAGGCCACAAAGAGCTCCAAATATCCACATGCCGATTCCCCAAAAAGTGTGTTTCAAAACTGCTCAATCAAAAGAAAAGTTCAAATCTGTGAGCTGAATGCACACATCATAAAGAAGCTACTCAGAATGTTTCTGTCTAGCTTTTATGTGATGATATTTCCTTTTCCACCATAGGCCCCAAACTGCTCCAAATATCTGCTTGCAGATACTACAAAAAGAGTGTTTCAAAACTGCTCAAACAAAATAAAGATTCAACTGTGTGAGATAAACGCACACATCACAAAGATGTTTCTGAGAATGCTTCTGTCTAGTTAATAATTGAAGGTATTTCCTTTTCCACCATAGGCCTCAAAGGGCTCCAAATATCCACTTGCAGATTCCACAAAAAGATAGTTTAAAAACTTCTGAATCAAAAGAAAAGTTCAACTCTGTGCAGTAAATTCACACATCACAAAGAAATTTCTCAGACCTCTTCTGTCTAATTTTTATGTGAAGATATTTCCTTCTCCACTGTAGGCCTCAATGCACTCAAAATATCCACTTGCACACTGTACAAAAAGAGTGTTTCAAAACTTCTCAAACAAAAGAAAGCTTCAACTCTGTGAGATGAATGCACTCATCAGAAAGAAGTTTGTCAGAATGCTTCTGTCTTGTTTTTAAGTGAAGATATTTCCTTTTCCACCATAGGCCTCAAAGTGCTCCAAATATCTATTTGCAGATTCTACAAAAAGAGTGGTTCAAAACTGCTCAATCAAAATAAAGGTTCAACAGTGTGAAATGAATGTGCACATCACAAAGAAGTTCCTCAAAATGCTTCTTCTAGTTTTTATGTGAAGATATTTCCTTTTCCACCATAGGATTCAAAGAACTCTAAATCTCCACTTGCAGACTCTACAAATGGAGTGTCTCAATACTGCTCAATCAAAAGAAAGGTTCAACTCTGCGAGATGAATTCACACATCACAGAGAAGTTTCTCAGAATTCTTCTGTGAAGTTTTTATATGAAGATGTTTCTTTTCCACCATAGCGCTAAAACCACTCCAAATATCCACTTTCAGATTCCACAAAAAGAGTGTTTCTAAACTGTTCAATGAAAAGAAAGGTAGAACTATTTGAAATGAATGCACACATCACAAAGAGGTTTCTCAGAATGCTTCTGCCTAGTTTTTATATGAAGATAGTTCCTTTTCCACCACAGGCCGCAAATTGCTCCAAATACACACATGCAGATTCTACAAAAAGAGTTTTTCAAAACTGCTTATTCAAAAGAATGTTCAACTCTGTGAGATAAATGCACACATCACAAAGAGGTTTGTCAAAAGGCATCTATCTAGTATTTATGTGAAGATATTTCCTTTTCTACCATATGCCGCAGAGCACTCCAAATACCCATTTGCATATTCTACAAAAAGAGTGTTTATAAATTGCTTAATCAAAAGAAAGGTTCAAATCTGTGACTTGAATACACACATCAAAAAGAAGTTTCTCAGAATGCTTCTGTGTAGTTTTTATGTGAAGATATTTCTTTTTCCAACATTGGCCCCAAACCAATCCAAATATCCACAGGCAGATCCTACACAAAGAGTGTTTCAAAACTCCTCAATCAACAGAAAGGTTCAACTGTGTGAGAAGAACGCATACATCATGAATTTTCTCAAAATGCTTTTGTCTAGTTTTTATTTGAACATATTTCCTTTTCCTCCATGGGACTCAAAACGCTCCAAATATCGACTTGCAGATTCCAACAAAAGAGTGTTACAAAACTGCTCAATCAAAAGAAAAGTTCAACTCTGTGAGATGAATGTATACATCACAAAGAAGTTTCTCAGAATGCTTCTGTGTAGTTTTTATGTGAAGATATTCCATTTTCCACCACAGGACGCAAAGTTCTCCTTATATCCACTTGCAGATTCGACAAAGAGTGTTTTAAAGCTGCTCAATCAAAATAAATGTTCAACTCTGTGAGATGAATTCACATCACAAAGAAGTTCCTCAGAATGCTTCTGTCTAGTTTTTATGTGAAATTATTTCCTTTTCCAACTCTGGCCTCAAAGCACTCTAAATATCCACTTGCAGATTTTACAAAAAGAGTGTTTCAAATGTGCTCATTCAAAAGAAAGATTCAACTCTGGGAGATATACACACACATCACAAATAATTTTCTCAGAATGCTTCTGTTTAGCTTTTATTTGAAGATATTTCCTTTTGACCATGGGCTCCAAAGCGCTCCAAACATCCACATACAGATTTCTACAAAAAGAGTGTTTCAAAACTGCTTAATCAAAAGTAAGGCTCAACTCGGAGAGAGCAATGCACACATCACAAATAACTTTCTCAGAATGCTTCTGCCTAATTTTTATGTGAAGATATTTAATTTTCCACCATAGGCCTCCAAGCACTTCAAATATCCACTTGCAGATTCTACAAAAAGAGTGTTTCAAAACTGCTCAATCAAAAGAAAGTTTCAATTCTGTGAGATGAATGCACACATCAGAAAGAACTTTCTCAGAATGCTTCTGCCTTGTTTTTATGTGAAGATATTAGTTTTCCATAACAGGCCTCAAAGCACTCCAAATATTCATGGGCGGATTCTACAAAAAGAGTGTTTCAAAACTGCCCAATCAAAAGGAAGGTTCAACTCTGTGAGATGAATGAACACATCTCAAAGAAGTTTCTCAGAATACTTCTATCTAGTTTTCATGTGAAGATATTTCCTTTTTCACCATAGGCCCCAAATCGCTCCAAATATCCACTTGCAGATTCTACAAAGAGTGTTTCAAAACTGCTTAATGAAAGGAAAGGTTCAACTCTGTGAGATGAATGTACACATCACGAAAAGTTTCTAGGATTGCTTCTGTCAGTTTTGATGGGAAGATATTTCCTTACCCACCACAGGCTGCAAAATGCTCCAAATGCCCATTTGCAGATTCAACAAAAAGAGTGTTTCAAAACTGCCCAATCAAAAGGAAGGTTCACCTCTGTGAGGTGAATGCACACATCACAAAGAAGTTTCTCAGAATACTTCTGTGTAGTTTTATGTGAAGATATTTCCCTTTCCACCACAGGACAGAAAGTGCTCCAAATACCCACTTTCAGATTCTGCAAAAAGTGTGTATCCAAACTGCTCAATCAATACAGAAGTTCAACGCTGTGAGATGAATGCACACATCACAAAGAAGTTTCTCAGAATGCTTCTGTCGAGTTTTTATGTGAAGATATTTCCTTTTCCACTATAGGCCACAAAACGCTCAAAATATACTCTTTCAGAATATACGAAAAGATTGTTTTGAAACTGCTAAATCAAAATGAAGATTTAGCTCTGTGAGTTGAATGCACACATCACAAAGAAGTTTCCCAGAATGCTTCATTCCAGTTTTTATGTGACGATATTTCCTTTTCCACCATAGGCCCCAAAATGCTCCACATATCCAATTGCAGATACTACAAAAAGAGTATTCCAAAACCACTCAATCAAAAGAAAGCTTCAATTCTGTGTGTTTAATGCACACATCACAAAGAAGTTTCTTAGAAAGTTTCTGTGTAGTTTCTATGTGAAGATGTTACCTTTTCCACCATAGGCCCCAAAACGCTCCAAATATCCACATGCAGATTTCTAAAAAAAGAGTGTTTCAAAACTTCTACATCAAAAGAAAGCTTCAACTCGGTTTGAAGAATGCAAACGTCACAAAGAAGTTTCTCAGAATGCTTCTGTCTACTTTTTATGGGAATATATTTAATTTTCCACTAAAGGCCTCAAAGTGCTCCAAGTATCCAATTGCAGATTCTACAAAAGTGTGTTTCAAAACTGCTCAATCAAAAGAAAGATTCAACTCTGTGAGATGAATGCACACATCACAAAGAAGTTTCTCAGAATGCTTCTGTCTAGTTTTTATGTGAAGATATTTCCTTTTCCAAAATAGGCCATAAAGCACTCCAAATATTGACATGCAGATTCTACAAAAAGAGTGTTTTCAAGCTGCTCAATAAAAATAAAGGTTCAACTCTGTGAGATGAATGCACATATCCAAAGAAGTTCCTCATAAAGCTTCTGTCTATTTTTTATGTGAAGATATTTCCTTTTACACCATAGGCCACAAAGCGCACAAAATATCCACTTGCAGATTCTACAAAAAGAGTGTTTAAAAATTGCTCAAGCAAAAGAAAGTTTCATCTTTGTTAGATGAATGCACACATCACAAAGTAGTTTCTCAGAATGCTTCTGTATAGTTTTTATGTGAAGATATTTCCTTTTCCACCATAGGCCACAAAGAGCTCCAAATATCCACTTGGAGATTCTACAAAATAGCGTTTCAAAACTGCTCAATCACGACAGGTTCAACTCTGTAAGATGAATGCACACATCACAAAGAAGTTTCTCGGATGCTTCTGTCTAGTTTTTGTGTGAAGATATTTACTTTTCCACCATAGGCCTAAAAGCACTCCAAATGTCCACTTGCAGATTCTACAAAAAGTGTTTCAAAACTGCTCAAACAAAAGAAGGGTTCAACTCTGTGAGATGAATGCACACATCAGTCAGAAGTCTCTCAGAATGCTTCTGTCTAGTTTTTGTGTGAAGATTTTTCCTTTTCCACCTTAGGCCACAAAGGACACCAAATATCCACTAGCAGATACTAGAAAAAGAGTTTCAAAAATGCTCAATCAAAAGAAAGGTTCAAGTCTGTGAGTTGAATACACACATCACAAAGTCATTTCTTAGAATGCTTCTGTCTAGTCTTTATGTGAAGATAACTCCTTTTCCATGATAGGCCTCAAAGCGCTCCAAATATCCACTTGCAGATTCTACAAAAAGAGTTTCAAAACTGCTCAATCGAAAGAAAGGTTCAACTCTGTGAGATGAATGCACACTAAAAATAGTTTTGTCAGAATGCTTATTTCTAGTATTTATGTGAAGATATTTCTTTTCCACCTTAGGCCTCATAGCACCCCAAATATACACTGGTAGATTCTGCAAAAAGAATGTTTTGAAACTGCTCAATCTAAAGAAAGTTTCAACTCTGTGAGATTTATGCACACATCAATCAGAAATTTCTCAGAATGCTTCTGTCTAGTTTTTATTTGAGGATATATCCTTTTCCATCATAGGCCGCAAAGCGATCCAAATATCCTCTTGCAGATGCTACAAAAAGAGTGTTTCAAAACTTCTCAATCAAAAAGAAAGTTTCAACTCTGTGAGTTGAATGCACACATGGCAATGACGTTTCTCAGAATGTTTCTGTCTAATTTTTACATGAAGATTTTTCCTTTTCCTCCATAGGCCACAAAGCGCTCCAAATATCCACTTGCTGATTCTACGAAAACAGTGTTTCGAAATTGCTCAATCAAAAGAAAGTTTCCACTCTGTGAGATGAATGCACACACCACAAAGAAGTTTCTCAGAATGCTACTGTCTCTTTATGTGAAAATATTTCTTTACCACCATAGGCCTCAAAGCGCCCCAAATTTCCCTTTACAGATTATACAAAAACAGTGTTTCAAAACTGCTGAATCAAAAGAAAGTTTCAACTCTGTGAGATGTATGCCCACATCAGCAAGGAATTTCTCAGAATGCTTCTCTCTACTTTGTATGTGAAGATATTTCCTTTTCCACCATAAGCAGCAAAGTACTGCAAATATCCACTTTCAGATTCTACAAAAAGTGTGTTTCAAAACTGCTGAATCAAAAGAAAAGTTCAACTCTCTTAGTTGAATGCACACGTCACAGAGAAGTTTCTCAGAATGCTTCTGTCTAGTTTTTATGTGAAGACATTTCCTTTTCCATCATAGGCCCATAAGCACTCAAATATCCACTTGTAGATGCTATAAAATAGTGTTTCAAAACCGCTCAATCAAAAGAAAGTTTCAAGTCTGTGGGATGAATGCACACATCACAAAGAAATTTCTCAGAATGCTTCTGTCTAATTTTTATGTAAAGATATTTCCTTTTCCACCCTAGGCCTTAAAGCACTCCAAATATCCACTTGCAAATTCTGCAAAAAGAGTGTTTCAAAACTCCACAAAGAAAACTTCAACTCTGTGAGATGAATGGAGACATCACAAAGAGGTTTCTCAGAATGCTTCTGTATAGTTTTTATGGGAAGATATTTGTTTTTCCAACATTGACCACAAAGTTCTCCAAATATCCACTTGCAGATTCTACAAAAAGAGTGTTTCAAAACTACTCCATCAAAAGAGAGTTCCAACTCTGTGAGATGAAGGCACACATCACAAAGAAGTTCCTCAGAATTCTTCTGTCTTGTTTTTATGTCAAGATATTTTCTTTTACACCATAGGCCACAAAGCTCTCCAAATATCCACATGCAGATTCTAAAACAAAGAGTGTTTCAAAACTGCTCAATCAAAAGAAAGTTTCAACTCTGTGACGTGAATGCACACATCACAAGGAAGTTTCTCAGAATGCTTCTGTATAGTTTTTATGTGAAGGTGTTTCCTTTTCCACCGTACACCTCAAAGCACTCCAAATATCCACCTGCAGATTTTATAAAAAGAGTGTTGCAAAACTTCTCAATCAAAAGAAAGTTTCAACTGTGTGAAAAGAATCTACACATAACAGAGAAGTTTCTTAGAATACTTCTGTCTAATTTTTATGTGAAGATATTATTTTTCCACCGTATGCCTCAAAGAGCTCCAAATATCCACCTGCAGATTGTACAAAAAAGTGTTTCAAAACTGCTCAATAAAAAGTTAGGTTCAACACTGTAACATGTATGCACACATCACAAAGAAGTTTCTCAGAATGCTTCTGTCTAATTTTTTTGTGAATATATTTCCTTTTCCGCCACATGCCTCAAAGCACTCCAAATATCCAATTGCAGATTCTACAAAAAGAGTGTTTCAAAACTACTAAACCAAAAGAAACATTCAACTCTGTGCGATGAACGCATCCATCACATAGAAGTTTCTCTGAATGCTTCTGTCTAGTTATCATGTGAATATATTTCCTTTTCCACCATAGGCCTTAAAGCGCTCCAAATATCCACTTGCAGATTCTACAAAAAGAGGGTTTCAAATATTCTCAATCAAAAGAAAGCTTCACCTCTGTGAGATGAAAGCACACATCACAAAGTAGTTTCTCAGAATGCTTCTGTCTTGTTTTTATGTGAAGATATTACCTTTTCCACCATAGGCTGCAAAGCACCCCTAATATCCACTTGCAGATTCTACAAAAAGAGTGTTTCCAAACTGTTACATCAAAGAAAGTTTCATCTCTGTGAGATGAATGCACACATCACAAAGAAGTTTCTCAGTATGCTTCTTTCTAGTTTTTATGTGAAGTTATTTCCTTTTCCACCATAGTCCACAATGCACTCCAAATATCCACTTGCAGAATCTACAAAAACTGTGTTTCCAAACTCCTGAATCAAAAGAAAGGTTCTCCTCTGTGAGTTGAATGCACACATCACAAAGAAGTTTCTCAGAATGCTTCTGTCTAGTTTTTACATGAAGATATTTCCTTTTCCAATATAGTCCACAAAGCTCTCCAAATATCACCTGCAGATTCTACAAAAATTGTTTTTCAAAACTGCTCAATCAATAGAAAGGTTCAATTCTGTAAGATGAATGTTCCCATCACAAAGAAGTTTCTCAGAGTGCTTCTGTCTAGTTTTTATGTGAAGATATTTCCTTCTACACTTTAGGCCTCAAAGCACTCCAAATATTGATTTGCATATACTGCAAAAAGACTGTTTCCATACTGCTCAATAAAACGAAAGTTTTAACTCTGTGAGTTGAATGCTCACATCAGAAAGGAGTTTCTCAGAATGCTTCTGTCTAGTTTTAATATGAAGATATTTCCTTTTCCACTATAGGCCACAAAGCACTCAAAATAGCCACTTGCAGATGCTATAAAAAGAGTGTATCACAACTGCTCAATCAAACGAAAAGTTCAACCTGTGAGTTGAATGCTCGCATCCTAAAGAAGTTTCTCAGAATGCTTCTGTCTAGTTTTTATGCAAAGATATTTACTTTTCCACCCTAGGCCACACAGCACTCCAAATATTCATTTGCAGATTCTACAAAAGGAGTGTTTCAAATCTGCTGAATCAAAGGAAAGGTTCAACTGTGTGAGATGAATGTAGACATCACAAAGAAGTTTCTCAGAATGCTTCTGTCTAGTTTTTATGTGAAGATATTTCCTTTTCCACCTTAGGCCACAAAGCCCTCCAAATATCCACTTGCAGATTCTACAATAAGAGTGTTTCAAAACTGCTAAATCAAAAGAAAGTTTCCTTACTGTGAATTGAATGCACACATCAAAAAGTAGTTTATATGGTTTTAGGTCTAACGTTTAAGTCCTTAATCCATCATGAATTAATTTGTGTATTAGGTGTAAGGAAGGGATCCTGTTTCAGCTTTCTACAAATGGCTAGCCAGGTTTCCCAGCACCATTTATTAAATAGGGAATTCTTAGCCCATTACTTGTTTTTCTCAGGTTTGTCAATGATCAGATACTCTTAGATATGTGATGTTATTTCTGAGGTTTCTGTTCCGTTCCATTGATCTATATCTCTGTTTTGGTACCAGTACCATGCTGTTTTGGTAACTGTAGTCTTGTAGTATAGTTTGAAGTCAGGTAGCGTGATGTCTCCAGCTTTGTTCTTTTGGCTTAAAATTGACTTTGCGATGCGTGCCCTTTTTTGGTTCCATGTGAACTTTAAAGTAGATTTTTCCAATGCTGTGAAGAAAGTCATTGGTAGCTTGAAGGGGATGGCATTGAATCTGTAAATTACCTTGGACAGTATGGCCATTTTCATGATATTGATTCTTCGAACCCATGAGCATGGAATGTTCTTCCATTTGTTTGTATTCTCTTTTATTTCATTGAGCAGTCGTTTGTAGTTCTCCTTGAAGAGGTCCTTCACGTCCCTTGTAGGTTGGATTCCTAGGAATTTTATTCTCTTTGAAGCAATTGTGAATGGGAGTTCCCTCATGATTTAGCTCTCTGTTTTTCTGTTATTGGTGTATAAGAATGGTTGTTATTTTTGTACATTGATTTTGTATCCTGAGACTTTGCTGAAATTGCTTATCAGCTTAAGGAGATTTTGGGCTGAGGCAATGGGGTTTTCTAGATACAGAATCATGTCTTCTGCAAACAGGGACAATTTGAATTCCTCTTTTCCTAATTGAATACCCTTTATTTCCTTCTCCTTCTTAATTGCCTTGGCCAGAACTTCTAACACTATGTTGAATAGGAGTGGTGAGAGAGGGCATCCCTGTCTTGTGCCAGTTTTCAAAGGGAATGCTTCCAGTTTTTGCCTATTCAGTATGATATTGGCTGTGGATTGGTCATAGATAGCTCTTATTATTTTGAGATAAGTCCCATCAATACCTAATTTATTGAGAGATTTTAGCATGAAGCATTCTTGAATTTTGTCAAAGGACTTTTCTGCCTCTATTGAGATAATCATGGGGATTTTGTCTGTGTTTCTGCTTATATGCTGGATTACATTTACTGATTTGCATATATTGAACCAGCCTTGCATCCCAGGGATGTAGCCCACTTGATCATGGTGGATAAGCTTTTAGATATGCTGCTGAATTCGGTTTGCCAGTATTTTATTAAGGATTTTTTCATCAATGTTCATCAAGGATATTGGTCTAAAATTCTCTTTTTTTATTGTGTCTCTGCCCAGCTTTGGTATCAGGATTATGCTGGCCTCACAAAATGAGCTGGGGAGGATTTCTTCTTTTTCTACTGATTGGAATAGTTTCAGAAAGAATGGTACCAGTTCCTCCTTGTACCTCTGGTAGAATTCAGCTGTGAATCCAAACTATAAAAACCTTAGAAGAAAACCTAGGCTTTACCATTCAGGACATACGCATGGGCAAGGACTTCATGTTTAAAACACTAAAAGCAATAGCAACAAAAACCAAAATTGACAAATGGGATCTAATTAAACTAAAGAGCTTCAGCACAGCAAAAGAAACTATCATCAGAGTGAACAGGCAAGCTACAAAATGGGAGAAAATTTTCGCAACCTACTCATCTGACAAATGGCTAATATCCAGAATCTACAATGAACTCAAACAAATTTACAATGAAAAAACCAAAAACCCCATTCAAAAGTGGGAGAAGGACATGAACAGACACGTCTCAAAAGAAGACATTTATGGAGCCAAAAAACACATGAATAAATGCTCATGATCACTGGTCATCAGAGAAATGCAAATGAAAACCACAATGAGATACCATCTCACACCAGTTAGAACAGCAATCATTAAAAAGTCAAGACACAAGAGGATGTGGAGAAATAGGAACACTTTTACACTGTTGGTGGGACTTTAAACTAGTTCAACCATTGTGGAAGTCAATGTGGCGATTCCTCAGGGATATAGAACTAGAAATACCATTTGACCCAGCCATCCTATTACTGGGTATATACCCAAAGGATTATAAATCATGCTGCTATAAAGACACATGCACAAGTATGTTTCTTGTGACACTATTCACAATAGCAAAGACCTAGAACCAACCCAAATGTCCAACAATGATTGACTGGATTAAGAAAATGTGGCACATATACACCATGAAATACTATGCATCCATGAAAAATGATGAGTTCATGTCCTTTCTAGGAACATGGATGAAATTGGAAATCATCATTCTCAGTAAACTATCCCAAGGACAAAAAACCAAACACAGCATGTTCTCACTCATAGGTGGGAATTTAACAATGAGAACAAATGGACACAGGAAGGGGAATATCACACTCTGGGAACAGTAGTGGGGTGGTGGGAGGGGGGAGAGATAGCATTAGAAGATATAGCTGATGCTAAATGACGAGTTAATGGGTACAGCAGACAGCATGGCACATGAATACATATGTAACTAATCTGCATATTGTGCACATGTACCCTAAAACTTAAAGTATAATAATAAAAAAAAGTAGTTTCTCAGAATGCATCTGTCAAATTTTTATGTGAAGATATTTTCTTTTCCACTCTAGGCTGCAAAGTGCTCCAAATATCCACATGCAGATCCTAGAAAAAGAGTGTGTCAAAACTGCTCAATCTAAAGAAAAGTTCAACTCTGTGAGATGAATGCACACAACACAAAGAAGTTTCTCATAATACTTCTGTCTAGCTCTTATGTGAAGATATTTCTATTTCCACTATAGGCCTCAAAGCACTCCAAATATCCACTTGCAGATTCTACAAAAAGTGTGTTTCAAAACTGCTCAATCAAAAGAAAGGTTCAAATCGATGAGATGAATGCACACATCACAAATATGTTTCTCTGAATGCCTCTGTCTAGTTTTTATGTGAAGATATTTCCTTTCCCAACATAGGCCTCAAATAGCTCCAAATATCCACTTGCAGATTCTACAAAAAGAGTGTTTCAAAACTGCTCAAACAAAAGAAAGTTTTAACTCTGTGAGATGAATGAACACATCACAAAGAACTTTCTCAGAATGCTTCTGTCTAGTTTTTATGTGAAGACACTTCCTCTTTCATCATAGGGCTCAAAGCTCCAAATATCCACTTGTAGATTCTACAAAGACTGTTTCAAAACTGGTCAATCAAAAGCAAGGTTTAACTCTGTGAGATGAATGCACACATAACCAAGAAGTTTCTCTGAATGCTTCTGTCTTGTTTTTATGTGAAGATATTTCGTTTTCCAGAATATGCCTCAAAGTGCTCAAAATATCCGACTGCAGATTCTACAAAATGGTCTTTCCAAGCTACTCAACGAAAAGAAAGGTTTAACACTGTGAGTTCAATGCAGACATCACAAAGAATTTTCTCAGAATGCTTCTCTGAAGTTTTCATGTGAGGATATTTCCATTTCCACCATAGACCTCAAAAGCACTCCAAATATCCACTTGCAGATCCTGCAAAAAAGTGTTTCCAAATTGCTCAATCAAAAGAAAGTTCCAACTCTGTGAGATGAATGCACAAAAAACAAAGAAGTTTCTCAGAATATTTCTCTGTACTTTTTATGAAAATATATTTCCTTTTAAAATTAGGCCTGTAAGTTCTGCAAATATCCGCTTTCAGATTCTACAAAAAGAGATATGCAAAACTGCTCAATCGAAACAATGGTCAACTCTGTGAGATTAATGCACACATCACAAATATGTGTCTCAGAATGCTTCTGTGTAGTTTTTATGTGAAGATATTTCGTTTTCCACAATGGGCCTCAAAGCCCTCACAATATCAACTTGCAGATTCTACAAAAAGTGTATTTCCAAACAGCTCAATCAAAAGAAAGTTTCAACTCTGTGAGATGAATGCACACTTCACAAAGAAGTTTCTGAGAATGCTTCTGTGTAGTTTTTATGTGAAGATATTTCCTTTTTCATAATAGGCCTCAAAGTACTTCAAATATCCAATTGCACATTCTATAAAAAGAGTGTTATAAAACTGCTCAATCAAAGGAAAGTTTCACCTTTGTGTGATGAATTTACACATCACAGAGACGTTTTTCAAAATGCTTCTGTGTAGTTTTTATGTGAAGATATTTTCTTTTCCACAATAAGCCTCAAAGCACTCCAAATATTCACTTGCAGATACCAAAAAAAGAGTGTTTCCAAACTGCTTAATCAAAAGAAAGGTTCAACTGTGTGAGATGAATGCACACATCACAAAGAACTTTCTCAGAATGGTTCTGTGTAGTTTTAATGTGAAGATATTTCCTTTTCCAACATAGGCCTCAAAGTGCTACCAATATTCACTTGCATAATCTACAAAAAGGGTGTTTTTCAACTGCTCAATCAAAAGAAAGTTTCAACTCTTTGAGATGAATGCACACATCACAAAGAAGTTTCTCAGAATGCTTCTGTGTAGTTTTTATGTGAACATATTTTCCTTTCCAAAATAGGCCGCCAAGGGCTCCAAATATCCAATTGCAGATTCTACAAAAAGAAAGATTCAAAACTGCTCAATCAAAAGATATGTTCAAATCTGTGAGCTGGATGCACACATCACAGAGAAGTTTCTCAGAATGCTTCTGTCTAGTTTTTATGTGAACATATTTAGTTTTCCAACATAGGCCTCAAACGGCTCCAAATATTCACTTGCAGATTCTACAAAAAGAGTGTTTCCAAACTGCTCAATCATAAGAAAGTTTCAACTCTGTGAGTTGAATGCACACATCAAAAAGAAGTTTCCCAGAATGCTTCTGTCTACTTTTTATGTGAAGATATATCCTTTTCCACCAAAGGCCTCAAAGAACACCAATATCCACTTGCAGATTCTACAAAAAGAATGTTTCCAAACTGCTCAATCAAAAAATGTTTGAAGTCTGTGAGATGAATGCACATATTACGAAGAAGTTTCTCAGAATGCTCCTGTGTAGTTTTTACGTGAAGTTATTTCCTTTTCCAAAATAGGCCGCAAAGGGCTCCAAATATCCACTTGCAGATTCTACAGAAAGAGACATGGAAAACTGCTCAATCAAAAAATAGGTTCAACTCTGTGAGATGAATGCACACATCAAAAAGAAGTTTCTCAGAATGCTTCTGTCGAGTTTTTATATGAAGATATTTCCTTTTCCACCATAGGCCTCAAAGCGCTCCAAATATCCACTTGCAGGTTCCACAAAAAGTGTGTTTCAAAAGTGCTCAATCAAAAGAAGGGTTCAACACTTTGAGATGAATGCACACATCAGTAAGAAGTTTCTCAGAATGCTTCTGTGTAGTTTTTATATGAAGATATTTCCCTTTCCAAAATAGGCAGCAATGGGCTCCAAATGTCCACTTGCAGATTATTCAAAAAGAGAGATTTAAAACTGCTCTATCAAAAGATAGGTTCCACTCTGTGAGTGGAATGCACACATAACAAAGAACTTTCTCAGAATGCTTCTGTGTAGTTTTTATGTGAAGATATTTCCTATACCACCATATGTCTCAAAGCGCTCCAAATATCCACTTGCAGTTTCTGCAAGTAAGAGTCTTTCCAAACTTCTCAATCAAAAGAAACGTTCAACTCTGTAAGATGAATGCACACATCACAGAGAAGTTTCTGGGACTGTTTCAGTGTCCTTTCCATGAAAAGATATTTCCTTTTAAAATTAGTCCGAAAAGGGCTGCAAATATCCACTTGCAGATTCTGCAAAAAGAGAGACGCAAAACTGCTAAATCAAAATAAATGTTCAACTCTGTGAGATTAATGCACACATCACAAATAAGTGTCTCAGAATGCTTCTGTGTAGTTTTTATGTGAAGATATTTCCTTTTCCACTATAGGCCTCAAAGCGCTCCCAATATCAACTTGCAGATTCTACAACAAGGGTATTTCCAAAGGCTCAATCAAAAGAAAGGTTCAACTCCGTGAGATGAATGCACACTTCACAAAGAAGTTTCTGAGCATGGTTCTCTGTAGTTTTTATGTGAAGATATTTCCCTTTCCACAATAGGCCTCAAAGTGCTTAAAATATACACTTGCAGATTGTATAAAAAGAATGTTATACAACTGCTCAATCAAAGGAAAGGTTCAACTCTGTGTGATGAATGTACACATCACAGAGAAGTTTTTCAGAATGCTTCTGTGTAGTTTTTATGTGAAGATATTTTCTTTTCCACAATAGGCCACAAAGCGCTCCAAATATCCACTTGCAGATTCTACAAAAAGAGTGTTTCCAAACTGCTCAATCAAAATAAACGTTTAACTCTGTGAGTTGAATGCACACATAACAAAGAAGTTTCTCAGAATTCTTCTGTATAGTTTTAATGTAAATATATATCCTTTTCCACCAAAGGCCTCAAAGTGCTCCAATATCCACTTGCAGATTCTACAAAAAGAGTGTTTCCAAACTGCTCAATCAAAAGAAAGTTTCAAGTCTGTGAGATGAACGCACACATCACGAAGAAGTTTCTCCGAATGCTTCTGTCTAATTTTTACGTGAAGATATTTCCTTTTCCACAATAGGCCTCAAAGCACTCTAAATATCCATTGCCAAATTGCACAAAAAGAGTGTTTCAAAACTGCTCAGTCAAATGTAAGTTTCAAGTCTGTGAGATGAATGTATACATCACAAAGAAGTTTACCAGAATGATTCTGTGTAGTTTTTATATGAATATATTTCCTTTTCCACCATAGGCCACAAAGGGCTCCAAAAAACCATTTGCAGTTTCTACAAAAAGAGAGTTTCAAAACTGCTTTATCAAAAGATAGGTTCAACTCTGTGATTTGAATGCACACTCACAAAGTAGTTTCTCAGAATGATTCTGTGTAGTTTTCATGTGAAGATATATCCTTTTCCACCATAGACTTAAAAGTGCTCCAAATATCCACTTGTGGATTTTACAAAAAGAGTGTTTCCAAACTGCTCAATCAAAACAAAGGTTAAATTCTGTGAGATGAATACACACATCACAAAGATGTTTCTCAGAATGCTTCTGGGCAGTTTTTATGTGAAGATATTTTCTTTTCCACCACAGGCATCAAAAAGTTCAAAATATCTACTTGCAGATTACACACAAAGAGCGTTTCCAAACTGCTCAATCAAAAGAAAGTTTCAACTCTGTGAGATGAATGCACACATCACAAAGAAGTTTCTCAGAATGCTTCTCTGTATTTATTTTTTATGCGAAGATATTTCCTTTTCCACCATAGACCTCAATGTGCTCAAAATATCCACTTTCAGATTCTACAAAAAGTGTTTCCAAACTGCTCAAACAAAAGAAAATTTCAACTCTGTGTGATGAATGCACATAACACAATTAAGTTTCTCAGAATGCTTCTGTGAAGTTTTTTTATGAAGATATTTCCTTTTCCACCATAGGCCTCAAAGCACTCTAAATATCCATGGCAGATTGTACAAAAAGAGTTTTTCAAAACTCCTCAATGAAAAGAAAGTTTCAACTCTGTGAGATGAATGCACACATCACAAAAGTGTTTCTCTGATTGCTTCTCTGTAGTTTGTATGTGAAGATATTTCCTTTTCCCCAATTAGCCTCAAAAGGACTCCAAATATCCACTTACAGATTGTGAAAAAAGAGTGTTTCCAAACTGCTCAATCATAAGAAGGGTTCAACTCCGTGAGATGAATGCACACATAACAAAGAAGCTTCTCAAAATGCTTCTGTGTAGTTTTCATGTGAAGATATTTCTTTTTCCTATAGAGGCAGCAAAGGGCTACAAATATCCAGTTGCAGATACTACAAAAATAGAGGTTCAAAACTACTCTATCAAAAGATAAATTCAACTGTGTGAGTGGAATGCACACATCACAGAGAAGTTTCTCAGAATACTTCTGTGTAGTTTTTATGTGAAGATATTTCCTTTTCCACCATAGGCTTCAAAGGGCTCCAAATAACAATTTGCAGATTCTACGAAAAGAGAGTTGCAAAAGTGCACATTCAAAAGATAAGTCCAACTCTGTGAGATAAATGCATACATCACAAAGTAGTTTCTCAGAATGATTCTGTGTAGTTTGTATATGAAGATACTTCCTTTTCCACAATAGGACTCAAAGCACTCCAAATATCAGCTTCCAGATTCTAAAAAATGAGTGTTTCACAACTGCTCAAGGAAAATAATGGTTCAACTCTATGAAATGAATGCACATATCTACAAGAAGTTTCTCACTATGCTTCTTTGCAGTTTTTATGTGAAGATATATCCTTTTCCACAATAGGCCTCATATCTCTCCAAATATCCACTTGCAGATTCTACAAAAAGAGTGTTTCAAAACTGCTCAATCAAAAGAAAAGTTCAACTATGTGAGATGGGTGCACATATCTCAGAGAATTTTCACACAATGCTTCTGTGTAATTTTTATGTGAATATATTTCCTTTTCCACCGTAGGCCTCAAAGCACTCCAAATATCCACTTGCAGATTCTACAAAAAGAGTGTTTCGAAACTGCCCAATCAAATGAAGGGCTCAAATCTGTGAGATGATTGCACACATCACAAAGTAGTTTCTCCGAATGCTTCTGAGTAGTTTTTATGTGAAGATATTTCCTTTTCCTCCTTAGGTCCCAAAGCACTCCAAATATCCACTTGCAGATTCTACAAAAATGGAATTTCAAAACTGCTCAATCAAAAGAATATTTCAACTCTGTGAGATGAATGCACACATCACAAGGAAGTTTTCCAGTATGCTACTGTGTAGTTTTTATGTGTAGATATTTCCTTCTCCACCATAGGCCACAAAGGGTCAAGATATCAATTGGAGATTTTGCAAAAAGAGAGTTTCAAATCTGCTCTGTCAAAAGATAAGTACAACACTGTGAGTTCAATGCACACATCCAAAGAGGTTTCTCAGAATGCTTCTGTATAATTTTTATGTGAAGATATTTCCTTTTCCACAGTAGGCTGCAAAGAGCTCCAAATATCCACTTGTAGGTTCTACAAAAAGAGAGTTTAAAACTGCTCATTCAAAAGATGGGTTCAACTCTGTGAGTTGAATGCACACATCACAAAGAAGTTTCTCAGAATGCTTCTGTGTAGTTTTTATGTTAAGATATATCATTTTCCACAGTAGGCCTCAATGCGCTCAAAATACCAACTCGCAGACACTAAAAAAAGAATGTTTCAAAACTGCTCAATCAAAAGATAGGTTCAACTCTGTGAGAAGAATGCATACATCACAAAGTAGTTTCTCAGAATGCTTCTGTGTAATTTTTATGTGAAGATATTTCCTTTTCCATCATAGGTCTAAAAGCGCTCCAAATATCCACTTGCAGATCCTACAAATATAGAATTCCAAAACTGCTCCATCAAAAAAATATTTCAACCCTGTGAGGTGAATGCACACATCACAAAGAAGATTCTCAGAATACTTCTGTATAGTTTTTATGTGAAGATATTTCCTTTTACACCATAGGCTAGAATGCCCTCCAAATGTCCACTTGCAAATTCTACAAAAGAGAGTTTCAAAACTGCTCAATCAAAAAAAAATGTTTAACTCAGTGAGATGGATGCACACATCACAAAGAAGTTTCTCAGATTGCTTCTTTCTAGATTTTATGTGAAGATATTTCCTTTTCTACCTTAGGCTGCAAAATGCTCTAAATGTCCCCTTGTAGATTCTACAAAAAGAGTATTTCCAAACTGCTCAATCAAAAGAAAGTTTCAAATCTCTGAGATGAACACACGCATCACAAAGAAGTTTCTCAGAATCCTTTTGTCTAGTTTTTATGTGAAGATATTTCCTTACCACAGTAGGCCTCAAAGTGCTCAAAATGTCCACTTGCAGATTCTACAAAAAAAGAGTTTCAAAACTGCTCAATCAAAAAAAGGGTTAATTCTGTGCAATGAATGCACACATCACATAGATATTTCTGAGATTGCTTCTGTCTAGATTTTACATGAAGATATTTCAATTTCTACCATAGGCTGCTAAGCAATACAAATGTCCACTTGCAGATTCTGCCAAAAGAGTGTTTCCAAACTGTTCAATCAAAAGAATGGTTAATATCTGTGAGGTGAACGCACACATTACAAAGAAGTTTCTCAGAATTCTTGTGTCTAGTTTTTATGTGAAGGTATTTCCTTTTCCACCACAGGCCTCAAGGTGCTTGAAATGTCCTCTTGCGGATTCTACAAAAAGATTATTTCAAAACTGGTCCTTCAAAAGAAGGATTCAACTCTGGGAGATGAATGCACACATCACAAAGTATTTTCTTAGAATATTTCTATCTAGTTTTTATGTCAAGACATTTCCTTTTCCACCATAGGCCTCAAAACGCTCCAAATTTCCACTTGCAGATTCTACAAAAGCAGAGTTTCAAAACTGCTGAATCAAAAAAAAGGTTTAACTCTGTGAAATGAATGCACATATCACAAAGTAGTTTCTCAGATTGCTTCTGTCTAGGTTTTGTGTGAAGATATTTCTTTTCTAACATAGGCTGCAAAGCGCCCCAAATGTCCACTTGCAGAATCTACAAACAGAGAGTTTCAAAACTGCTAAATCAAAAGAAAGGTTTAACTCTGTGAGATGAATTCACACATCACAAAGTAGTTTCTCAGATTGCTTCTGTGCAGTTTTTATGTAAAGATACTTCCTTTTCCTTCATAGGCCTCAATGCACTCCAAATGTCCACTTGCAGATCCTACAAAAAGAGAGTTTGAATACTGCTCAATCGAAAGAAAAATTTAACTCTGTGAGATGAATGCACACATCACAAAAAGTTTCTCAGATTTCTTCTATCTAGATTTTATGTGAAGACATTTCCATTTCTACCACAGGACGCAAAGTGCTCCAAATGCCCACTTGCAGATTCTACAAAAAGAGTGTTTCCAAACTGCTCAATGAAAAGTGACTTTCAACTCTGTGTGATGAACGCACACATCACAAAGAAGTTTGCCAGAATGCTTCTGTCTAGTTTTTATGTGAAGATATTTCCTTTTCCATCATAGGCCTCAAAGCGCTCCAAATGTGTACTTGCAGATTGTACAAAAGTTTTTCAAAGCTGCTCAATCAAAAGAAAGGTTCAAGTCTGTGAAATGAATGCACACATCCAAAGAAGTTTGTCAGAATGCTTCTGTCTAGTTATTATATGAAGATATTTCGTTATCCACCATAGGACTAAAAGTGCTCCAAACGTCCACATGCAGATTCTACAAAAAGTGTGTTTCAAAGCTGCTCAATCAAAAGAAAGTTTCAAATCTGCGAGATGAATGGACACATCACAAAGTGGTTTCTCAGAATGCTTCTGTCTAGTTTTTATGTGAAGATATTTCCTTTTCAATAACAGGCCACAAAGTGCTTCAAATGTCCACTTCCAGATTCCACAAAAAGAGTGTTACAAAACTACTCAATGAAAAGTTTCAACGCTGTGAGATGAATACACACATCATAAAGAAGTTTGTCAGAATGCTTCTGTCTAGTTTTTATGTGAAGACATTTCCTTTTCCACCATAGGCCTCAAAGCGCTCCAAATGTCCACTTGTGGATTCTGCAAAAAAAGTGTTTCAAAACTGCTCAATGAAAAGTGAGGTTCAACTCTGTGAAGTTAATGCACATGTAAGAAAGAAGTTTGTCAGAATACCTCTGTCTAGTTTTTATGTGAATATATTTCCTTTTCCACCATAGATCTTGAGGTGCTCCTAATGTCCACTTGCAGATTCTACACAAAGAGTTTCAAAATTGGTCAATCAAAAGAAAGGTTCAACTCTGTGAGATGATTACACACATCACAAAGAAGTTTGTCAGGATGCTTCTGTCTAGTTTTTATGTGAAGCTATTTCCTTTCCCACCATAGGCCTCAAAGTGGTACAAATGTCCACTTGCAGATTCTACAAAAAGGGTGTTTCAAACTGCTCAATCAAAAGTAAAGTTCAATTCGAAGAAATGAATGCACACATCAGGAAGAAGTTTGTCAGAATGCTTCTGTTTAGTTATTGTATGATGATATTTCGTTATCCACCATAGGCCCCAAAGCGCTCCAAATGTCCACTTGCAGATTCTACAAAAAGTATGTTTCAAAGCTGCACAATCAAAAGAAAGTTTCAACTGTGTGAGATGAATGCATGCATCACTTAGAAGTTTGTCAGAATGCTTTTGTATAGTTTTTATGTGAAGATATTTCCTTTTTCACAGAGGCCACAAAGCACTTCAAAATTCCATTTGCAGATTCTACAAAAAGAGTGTTTCAAAACTGCTGAATGAAATGTAAGTTTCAAAGCAGAGAGATGAACACAAACTTCCAAAGAAGTTTATCACAATGCTTCTGTCTAGTTTTTATGTGAAGATATTTCATTTTCCACCATAGGCCTCAAAGCTCTCCAAATGTCCACTTGCAGATTCTACAAAAAGAGTTTCTCAAAGCTGCTCAATCAAAAGAATGTTTCAATTCTGTGAGATGAATGCATACATCACAAATAAGTTTGTCAGAATGCTTCTCTCTAGTTTTTATATGAAGATATTTCCTTTTCCACCATAAGCCTTAAAGTACTCCAAATGTCCACTTACGGATTCTACAAAAAGAGCATTTCAAAGCTGGTGAATCGAAAGAAAGGTTCGGCTCTGTAAGATGAATGCACACATCACAAAGGAGTTTGTCAGAATGCTTCTGTCTAGTTTTCATATGAAGATATTTCCTTTTCCACCATAGGCCACAAAGCGCTCCAAATGTCCACTTTCAGATTCTACAAAAAGAGTGTTTCAAAACTGCTCAATGAAAAGTAAGTTTCAACTCTTTGAGATAAATGCACACATCACAAAGAAGTTTGTAAGAATGCTTCTGTCTAATTTTTATGTGAATATCTTTCCTTTTCCCCTATGTATAGTGAGGATCAACTCTGTGAGATGAATGCACACATCACAAAGAAGTCTGTCAGAATGCTTCCATCCAATTTTTATGTGAAGATATTTCCTTTTCCACAGTAGGCCTCAAAGTGCTCCAAACCTCCACTTGCAGTTTCTTCAAAAATAATGTTTCAAAGCTCCTCGATCAAAAGAAAGTTTGAAGTCTGTGAGATGAATGCACAATCAAAAAGTTTGTCAGAATGGTTCTGTCTAGTTTTTATGTGAAGATATTTCCTTTTCCACCATAGGCATCAAAGCACTCCAAATGTCCACTTGAAGATTCTACAAAGAGTTTTTCAAAGTTGCTCAATCAAAAGAAAAGTTCAGTTCTGTGAAATGAATGAGCACATCACAATGAAGCTGGTCAGAATGCTTCTGTCTAGTCATTATATGAAGATATTTTGTTATCCACTGCAGGCCTCAAAGAGCTCCAATATCCAATTGAAGACTCTACAAAAAGAGTGTTTCAAAACTTCTCAATGAAAAGTGAGATTCAACTCTGCGAGTTGAATGCACACATCATAAAGTAGTTTGTCAGAATGCTTGTCTAGTTTTTATGTGAAGATATTTCCTTTTCCACCATAGACCACAAAGCTCTCCAAATGTCCACTTGCAGATTCTACAAAAAGATTGTTTCAAAACTGCTCAATGAAAAGTAAGTTTCAACGCTGTAAGATGAATGCACACATCACAAAGAAGTTTGTCAGAATGCTTCTGTCTAGTTTTTATGTGAAGATACATCCTTTTCGAAGATATGCCTCAAAGAGCTCCAAATGTCCACTTGCAGATTCTACAAAAAGAGTCTTTCAAAGCTGCTCAATCAAAAGAAAGTTTGAACTCTGTGAAATTTGGAGAGCTTTGAGGCCTATGGTGGAAAAGGAAATATCTTCACATAAAAACTAGACAAAATGATTCTGAGAAAATTATTTGTGATGTGTGCCTTCATCTCACACACTTCAAACTTTCTTTTGATTGAGCAGTTTTGAAATACTCTTTTTGTAGAATCTGCAAGTGGACACTTGGAGCGCTTTGAGGCCTATCGTGGAAAAGGAAATATCTTCACATAAAAACTAGACAGAAGAATTCTGACGAACTTCTTTGTGATAAGTGCATTCATCTCACAGAGTTGTACCTTACTTTTGATTGAGCAGTTTTGAAACACCCTTTTTGTACTATCTGAATATGGACATTTAGAGTGCTTTGAGGCCTATGGTGGAAAAGGAAATATCTTCAAATAAGAACGAGACAGAAGCATTCTGAAAAACTTCTTTGTGATATGTGTATTCATGTCACAGAGTTGAACCTTTCTTTTGATTGATCAGCTTTGAAACACATTTTTTCTGGAATCTACAAGTGGACATTTGAACCACTGTGAGGCCTATGGTGGAAAAGGAAATATCTTCACTTAAGGACTAGACAGAAAGATTCTGAGAAACTTCTTTGTGATTTGTGCATTCATCTCACAAAGTTGAAACTTTCCTTTGATTGAGGTGTTTTGAAACCCTCTTTTTGTAGAATCTGCAATTGGACATTTCGAGGGCTTTGCTGACTATGTTGGAAAAGGAAATATCTTAACATAAAAACTGGACAGAATCATTCTGAGAAAATTCTTTGTGATGTGTGCATGCATCTCACAGAGTTGAACCTTTCTTTCGATAGACCAGTTTTGAAACAGTCTTTTTGTAGAATTTGCAAGTGTACCTTTGGAGCGCCTATTGTCCATTGGTGGAAAAGGAAATATCTTCACAAAAAACTAGACGGAATCATTCTGAGAAAATGCTTTGTGTTATGTGCATTCATCTCACAGAGTTGAACCTTACTTTTGATTGAACAGTTTTGAAGCACCCTTTTTGTACTATCTGCAAGTGGACATTTGGAGTGCTTTGAGGCCTATGGTGGAAAAGGAAATATCTTCATGTAAAAACTACACAGAATGACTCTGACAAAATTCTTTGAGATGTTTGCATTCCTCCCACTGAATTAAACCTTTCTTTTCATTGGAGTAGTTTGGAAACTCTCTTTTTCTAGAATCTGCAGGAGGACTTAAGGAGCGCTTTGAAGCCTATGGTGGAAAAAGAAATATTTTCACTTAAGAACCAGACAGAAGCATTCTGAGAAGCTTCTTTGTGATGTGTGCAGTCAACTCACAGATTTGAACCTTTCTTTTGTTTGTGGTGTTTAGGAAAACACTTTTTGTAGAACCTGTAAGTGGACATTTGGAGTGCTATGAGGACTTCAGTGGAAAAGGAAATATCTTCGCATAAAAACCGAACATAAGAATTCTGAGAAATCTCTTTCGCTGTGTACATTCATCTCACAAACTTGAACCTTTCTTTTTTTTGAGCAGTTTGGAAACACTCTTTTTGTGGAATCTGCAATTCGACATTTGGAGGGCTTTGAGGCCTATGGTGGAAAAGGAAATATCTTCACATAAAAACAAGACAGATGCATCCTGAGAAACTTCTTTGTGATGTGTGCATTCATCTCACAGAGTTGAACCTTTCTTTTGATTGAGTAGCTTGGAAACACTCTTTTTGTAGAATCTGCAAGTGGACATTTGGAGCACTTTGGGGCCTATCGTGGAAAAGGAAATATTTTCACATAAAAACAAGACAGAAGCATTCTGAGAAATTTCTTTGTGATGTGTGCATTCATCACACAAAGCTGAACCGTTCCTTTCATTGAACAGTTTTGAAACACTCCTTTGTAATACATGCAAGTGGATATTTGGAACTCTTCGAGGCCTACTGTGGAAAAGGAATTATCTTCACATAATAACCAGACAAAAGCATTCTGAGTAACTTATTTGTGATGTGTGCATTCACCTAACAGGGTTGAAAATTTCTTTTGATTGAACACTTTGGAAATTGTCCTTTTATAGAATCTGCAGAGGGATCCTTTGATTGCATTGCGGTCCCCTGTGGATACAGAAATATCCTCTCATAAAAAGTGAACAGAAGCATTCTGAGAAATAACTTTGTGATGTGTGTGGAATGGAGTGGAATCGAATGGAATGGAATCAAATGGAATAGAGTGGAGTTTACTGGAGTGGTGTGTAGTGGAATAGAGTGGAATGGAATGGGATGGAATGGAACGGTGACGAGTGGAGTGGAGTGGAGAGGAGAGGAGTGGCATGGAATGCAATGGAATGGACTGGAGTCGAGTGAATTGGGGTGGAATAAAATGGAATATAATGAAAGGAATGGAACGGGATCGAATGTAATGGTATGGAATAGAATGAAATTGAATGGTGAAATGAAATGTGAACTGAGATTGTGCCACAGCACTCTAGCCTATGTGACAGTGTCAGACCCTGTTGAAAGGAAGGAACAGAATGGAATGGAATGGAACGGAATGGAATGGAATGCAGTGCAATGGAATGGAAAGAAACGGAATGCTGTGAAGTGCAGTGGAGTGGAGTGGAATGAAGTGGAATGGAATGGGGTGGAATGGAAATGAATGGAGTAGAGTGGAGTGGAGTGGAATGGAGTGGAGTGGAATGGATTGGGATGGAATGGAATTGAATGGAGTGGAGTGGAGCGGAGTGTAATAGAATGCAATGGAATGGAATGGAATGGAATGGTGAAATGAAATGTGAGCTGAGATTTTGCACTGCTCTAGAGCCTGGGTGACAGAGTGAGATTCAGTCGAAAGAAAGAATGGAATGGAATGGTTTTAGAATGTTATGGAATGGATTGGAGTGGAGTGGAGTGGCATGGCGTGGAGTGGAGTGGACTGGAGTGGAATCGAGTGGTATGGATTGTTATGGAATGGAAAGGAATGGAATGGAGTGAAGTGGGATGGAATGGAGTGGAATGAAATGGAATGAAATAGAATGGGCTGGAATGGAATGCAGTGGAATGGAGTGGAGTGGAAAGCTGTAGTATAGAATGGGAAGGAATGGAGTAGAGTAGAGTTTAGTAGAGTTGAGTGGAGTGGATTAGAGTGCAGTGGAATGGAGTGGAACAGGGTGAAGTGGAATGGAGTTCAGTGGAGTGGAGTGGAATGGAATGGAGTGGAATGAAGTGGAGTGGAGTGGAATGGAGTGAAGTGGAATGGAATGAAGTGGAGTGGAGTGGAATGGAGTGGAGGGGAATGGAGTTGAGTGCAGTGCAGTGGAATGGAATGGCATGGAGTGGAATGGACTGGAATGGAGTGTAGTGGAATGGAATGGCATGGCGTGGAATGTAGTGGAATGGAGTGTAGTGGAGTGTAGTGGAGTGGAATGGAATGGAGTGCAGGGGAATGTAATGGACTGGAATGGAATGGAGTGGAATGGAGTGCAGTGGAATGGAATGGAGAAGAGTGGAATGGACCGGAGTGGAGTGGAATGGACTCGAATGGAGAGGAGAGGACTGGAGTGGAATGGAATGGAGTGGAGTGGAGAGGAATGCCATGGAGTGAAGTGGAATGGAGTGGAGTGGAGTGGCGTGGCATGGCATGGCATAGCATGGCCTGGCATGGAATGGAATAGAATGGACTGGCATGGAATGGAATGTACTAAAGAAATGTGTGCTCAGATTGTGCCACTGCACTACGGACTGTGTGCCAGAGGGAAATCCTGTCGAAAGAAAAGAGTGGAATGGAAGGGATTGGAATAGAATGGAATGGAATGGATGGGAGTGGAATTCAGTGGATTGGAATGCAGTGGAATGGTATGGAATGGAATGGAATGGAATGGAATGGTGAGATGAAATGTGATCTGAGATTGTGCCATTGCACACCAGCCTGGGTGACAGAGTGAGATCCTGTCAAAAGAAATGAATGGAATGGAATGGAGTGGAATGGAATGGAATGGAGAGGACTGGAATGGAGTGGATTGGAGTGGAAAGGAGTGAAATGGAATGGAATTGAATGGAATGGAATTGAATGGAATGAAATTGAATGGAATGAAATGGAATGGAAGGGAATGCAATGGAATATAATGGAATAGAATGAATGCAATGGAAAGTTGACATATAACGTGAGCTGAGATTGTTCCACTGCACTCCAGCCTGGGTTACACAGTGACATCCTGTCGAAAGAAAGGAATGTAATGTACTGTAGTGAAATGGAATGCAATGGAATGGAATGCAGTGGAGTGGAGCGGAGTAGAGTCGAGTGGATTGGAATGGAGTCGAATGGAATGGGATGGAGTGGAATGGAACGGAGTGGAGTGGAGTGAAATAGAGTGGAATGGAATGTGATGGAATGGAATGCAATGGAATGTTGAAAAGAAATGTGAGCTGAGATTGTGCCACTGCACTACAGCATTTGTGACAGAATGAGATCCTGTGGAAAGACATGAATGGAATGGAATGGATTGGAGTGGAGTAGAGCGGAGTGGAGTGGAGTGGAGTGGAATGGAATGGAATGGAGTGGAGTGGAGTGGAGTGGAGTGGACTGGAGAGGAGTGCAGTGGAGTGGAATGGAATGGAGTGGAGTGGAGTGGAGTGGAATGGAGTGGAGTGGGGTGGAATGGAATGGAGTGGAGTGGAATGGAATGGAGTGGAGTGGAATGGAATGGAGAGGAGTTGAGTGGAATGGAGTGAAGAGGAGTGGTTTGGAATGGAATATAATGGAGAAAAGAAATGTGTGCTGCGATTGTGCCACTGCACTACAGCCTGTGTGACATAGGGAGATCCTGTCAACAGAATGGAGTGGAGTGGAATGGAAGGGAATGGAATGCAGAAAAGTAATGTGTGGCGAGATTGTGCCACTGCACTATACCCTGTATGACAGAGGGAGATCCTGTCGAAAGAAAGCATTGTAATGAAAGGGATTGGAATGGAATGGAATGCAATGGATTGGAGTGGAATGGAGTGGTATTGAGTGGAGTGGACGGCAGTGGAATGAAATGGAATGGAATGAAGTGGAGTGAAGTGGGGTGGAGTGGAGTGCAGTGGAATGGAGTGGAGTGGAATGGACTGTAGTGAAGTGCAGTGGAGTGGAGAGGAGTGGAATGGAATGGAATGGAATCGGATGTAATGGAATGTTGTGGAATGGAGTAGAGTGGAATGGAATGAAATGGAACGCAATGGAAAGGAGTGCAGTGGAGCGGAGCGGAACATAGTGGACCGGAGCAGATCGGAGTGGTACGGGATGGAATGGAACAAATGGAATTGGAGCTGAGATAGTGCTACTGCGTTCCAGGCTGGGTTTCAGAGTGAGATACTCTCAAAAGAAAGGAAGGAATGGAATGCAGTGGGATGCAGTGGAATGGAATGGAATGGAATGGAATGGAATGGAATGGAATGGAATGGAATGCAGTGGAGTGGAGTGGAGTGATGTGGAGTGGAGTGTAATGGTGAGGAATGGAATGGGATGGAATGGAATTGAATGAAGTGGAGTGGAGTGGGGTGCAGTAGAGTGCAGTTGAATGAACAGGAATGGAATGAAATGGAGTGGAATGCAGTGAAGTGGATTGCAGTGGAGTGCAGAGGAGTGGAATGGAGTGGAGAGGAATCGGATGTAATGGAATGCAGTGGAGTGGAGTGGAGTGAAGTGGAACCGAGTGCAATGGAATGGAATGGAATGGAATGGAAAGCAATGTAATGCAATGGAATGCAACGGAATAGAATGTAATGCAATGGAATGTTGTCATGTAATGTGAGCAGAGATTTTGCCACTGCACTCCAGCCAAGGTGACACAGTGAAATCCTGTCGAAAGAAAGGAATGGAATGCAATGGAGTGAAATGAAATGGAATTGAATAGAATGGAGTGGAATGGAGTAAATTGGAGTGGAGTGGAGCTGAGTGGAGTGTAATGAAGTCGAATGGAAAGGGATGGAGTGGAATGGAAAGGAGTTGAGTGGAGTGGAGTGAAATAGAATGGAATGGATTGGAATGGAATGCAATGGAATGGTGAAAAGAAATGTGAGGTGTGTTTGTGCCACAGCACACCAGCTTTCGTGACAGAGTGAGATCCTGTGGAAAGAAAGGAATGGAATGGAACAGAGTAGAGGCAAATGCAATAGAGTAAAGGCAAATGAAGTGGAGTGGAGTGGAAAGGTCTGAAAAGAATGGAATGGAATGGAATGGAATGGAGTGGAATGCAATGTAGTAGATTGGAATGAAGTGGAAAGGAATGGAATGGAAAAAGTTAGAGTAGAATGGAGTCGAGTGGAGTGGAATGGAGTTGAAAGGAGTGGATTGGAATGCAGTGGATGGAGTAGAGTGGAAGGGAGTGGAACTATAAGGAATGGAATGGATTGGATTGTAGTGGAAGACAGTGGAGTGGAGTGGAATGTAGAGGAATGGAAAGGAGTGGAAAGGAGTGGACTGGAGTGGATTAGAGTGAATTGGAATGGAATGGAGTTCAGAGGAATGTTTTGGAAATGAATGGAATGGAGGGGAGTGGAATGGAACGGAATGGAATGGAATGTCGTGGAATTGAGAGGGGTGGAGTGGAGTGGAGTGGAATCGAATGGACTGTACTGGAGTGGAATGCATTGGAGTGGAGGGGAATGGACAGGAATTGAGTGGAATGGAGTGGAGAGTAATAGTTCAGAATGGAATGGAATTGAATGGAGTGGAATGGAGTGGAGTGGAGCCGATTGGAGTGGTGAGGAATGGAATGGAGCAGCATGGAGTGCAGTGCGGTGGATTGCAATGGAGTGGAGTGGATTGGAAAGAGATGGAGTGGAGTGACGATGAGTGAAGTGGAATGGAATGGAGTGGAGTAGAGTGAAGTGGAATGGAATGGAGTGGAGTAGACTGGAGTGGAGTGCAGAGGTTTCACATGGAATGGAATGAAATGGAATGCAGTGGAAGCTGAGATTGTGCCACTGCACTCCAGGATGGGTGACTGAGAGTGATACTCTCAAAAGAAAGTAATGGAATGGAATGGAATGGAATGGAATGGAATGGAATGGAATGGGGTGCACTGGAGTGGAGTGGAGTGGAGTGAAGTGAAGTGAATTGGAGTGGAATGGAGAGGAATGGAATGGGACGGAATGGAATGGAATGAAGCAGACTGGAGTGGGGTGGAGTTGAGTGCAATGGAATGGAGCATAATCGAATCGGATGGGGGGGAATGGAGTAGAGTGGAGTGCAGTGGAGTGGAAAGAAGTGCAATGGAGTGGAATGGAATCGGAAGAAATGGAATGTAGTGGAGTGGAGTGGAGTGGAACAGAATGGAATGGAAAGGATCGGAGCGGAGTGGAATGGAATGGAATGGGAGGTGAGATGGCGCCACTGCACTCCAGACTGGGTGACTGAGTGAAATATTATTGAAATAAAGGAATGGAATGGAATGCAGTAGAATGGAATGGAATGGAATGCAGTAGAATGGAATGGAATGGAGTGGACTGGACAGGAATCCAGTGAACTGGAGTGGAATGGAACGCAGAGGAATGGAATGGGATAGAAGGGAACTGAATGAATTGGAGTAGAGTGGGGTGGAGTGCGTTGCAGTGGAATGGAGCAGAATGGAATGGAAAGGAGTGGAATGGAGTGGATTGGAGTGCAGTGGAGAGGAGAGGATTGGAATGGAGTGTAATGGAACTGGATGTGATGGAATGTAGAGGAATGGAGTGGAATGCAGTGGACCAGAGTGGAATGGAATGGAATGGAATGGAAAGGAATGGAATGGAGTGGAATGGAATGGAATGGAATGGAATGGAATGGAATGGAATGGAATGGAATGGAATGGAATGGAATGAAATGCAGTGGAGTGGAGTGAAATGAAATGGAATGGAGTAGAGTGGAGTGGAATGTGATAGAATGGAGAGGAGGGGAATGAAGCAGAATGGAATGGAGTGGATTGGAATGGAGTGGAGTCGAATGGAATCAAATGGAGTGGAGTGGAATGGAGTGGAATGGAATGGAGTGCAATAGACTGGAATGGAGTGGAGTGGAGTGGAATTTAGTGGAATGGACTGGAATGGAATGGAATTGAGAGGAATGGAATGGAACTGAATGGAATGGAATGGAATAGAGTGGAATGGAATGGAATGGAAAAGAATGGAATGGAATGGAGTGGAGTGGAGTGGAATGGATTGGAGTGGAATGGAATGGAATGGGTTGGAGTGTAAAGGAGTGGAGTGGAGAGGATTGGAGAGAAGTGGAATGAAATGGAGTGGAGTGGAGTGGAGTTTCATGGAGTGGCATGGAATGGATTGGAATGGAATAGAATGGAGTGGAGTGGAATGGAAAGGAATGGAATTGAATGGAATGGAATGGAATGGCATGGACTGGAGAAGAATGTAGTGGAGTGCAGTGGAATGGAGTGGAGTGGAGTGGAGTGGAGTGGAATTGAGTGGAATGGAAAGGAATGGAGTAGAGTGGAATGGTATGGAATGGTGTGCAGTGGAATGGAGTGGAATGGAATGGAGTGGAATGGAGGGGAGTGGAGTGCAGTGGAGTGGAATGGAGTGGAGTGGAGTGGATTGAAGTGGAGAGAAGTGGAGTATGGTGGATTGGAGTTTACTGGAGGGGATTCTAATGGAATGGAGTGGAATGGAATTGAATGAAATGGAATGGAGTGGAGTGGAGTGGATAGGAATGGACAGGAGTGGAATGGAACTGAATGAAATGGAATGGAGTGGACTGGAGTGGAGAGGAATGGAAAGGAGTAGAATGGAGTGGAGAGGAGTAGAATGCAGTGGATTGCAGTGGTGTGGAGAGGATTGGAGTGGAGTGGAGGGGGTTGAGTGGAGAGATGTTAAGTGAGGTGGAGTGGAATTTACTGGTGTCGAAAATAATTGAAAGGAGTGGAATGGAATGGAGTGGAGTGGAGTGGAATGTAATGTAATGGAGTGGAGTGGAGTGGAGTAAAGAGGAATGGAGTGGAGTGGAGTGGAGTGGAGTGGAGTGGAATGGAGTGGATTGTATTGGAGTGGAGTGCAGAGGAGTGGCATGGAATGGGATGGAATGGATAGAAGAGGAGTAGAATGGAGTGGAGTGGAATGGAAACAAATGGAATGGAGTGGAGTGGAGTGAAATGGAAGAGTGGAGTGGAATGGTTTGGAATGGGATGGACTAGAAAGGAATGGAATGAAATGGAATGGAATGGAATGTAGTGGAATGGAGAGGAGTGGAAAAGGAGTGGAGTGGAGAGGATTGTTGTAGAGTGGAGAGGGGTTGAGTGGAGAGAAGTGGAGTGAGGTGGAGTGGAGTTTGCAGGAGTGGAAGGTAACGGAATGGAATGGAATGGAATGGAATAGAGTGGAATGAATGGAGTGGAGTGGAGTGGAATGGAATGGAGTTTAGTGGAGTGGAGTAAAGAGGAATGGAGTGGAGTGGAATGGAGTGCAGTGGAGTGGAATGGAGTGCAGTGGAATGGAGTGGAGTGTATTGGAGTGCAGACGGATGGCATGGAATGGAATGGAATGGATTGTAGTGGAGTGGAGTGGAGTGCAGTGGAGTGTAATGGCGTCGAATGGAAAGGAGTGGAGTGGAATGGAGTGGAGTTGAAAGGAATGGCGTGGAGTGCAATGGTGTGGAATGGAGTGGAGTGGAATGGAGTGGAGTGGAATGGAAAGGAATGGAATGGAGTAGAGTGGAATGGAAGGGAGTGGAGTTCAGTGGAGTGGAGTGGGGTGGAGTTGAGTGCAGTGGAATGGAGCTGAATGGAATGGGATGGAGTGGAATGGAGTGGAATGGAATGGAATGGAGTGGAATGGAGTGGAGTGCAGTGTAAGGGAATGGAATGACATGGATTGGAGTGGAACGGAATGGAATGGAGTGAAGTGGAGTGAAATATAACGGAATGGAATAAGATGCAATTGAATGCAATCGTAGGCTGAAGAGAAATATGAGCTGAGATGGTGACACTGCAATCCAGCATTTGTGACAGAGTGAGATCCTGTGGACAGCAAGGAAATTACTGGAATGGAATTGATGGAATGGAATTGAATAGAGGGCAGTGGAATGAAATGGAATGGAAAGGATTGGAGAGGAGTGGAGTGGAGTGGAATAGGTTTGAGTGGAGAGAACTTAAGTGTGGTGTAGTGGAGTTTACTGTAGCCGAAAGTAATGGTATGGAGTGGAATGGAATGGAACAGAGTGGAAAGGAATGGAGTGGAGTTGACTGTTATGGAAAAGATTGGACTGGAGTGGAGTAAAGAGGAATGGAGAGGAGAGGAATGGAGTGTATTGGAGTAGAATTGAGTGGAGTGTATTGGAGTGGTGTGCAGAGGAGTGGCATGGAATGTAATTGAATGGATTGTAGTGGAGTGGAATGGAGTGGAGTGGAATGGGATGGAACGGAATGGAGTGGGATGGAATGGAATGGAGTGGAGTGGAATGGAATAGAATGGAATGGAGTGGAGTGGAGGGGACTGGAATGGAGTGGAATGAGTGGAATGAAGTGGAGACAAATGGAGTGGAGTATAATGGAATGGAATGGAGTAGAGTGGAATGGAAGGGAGTGGAGTAGAGGGGTGGAGTGGAGTGCAGCGGAATGGAACTGAATGTAATGGGATGGAGTGGACAGGAGTGGAATGGAATGGAATGGAGTGGAATGCAGTGGAATGAAATGGAATGAAGTGTAGTGGAGCGGAATGAAGTGTGGTGGAGTGGAATGCAGTAGAATGGAATGGAATGGAATGGAATGGAATGGAATGGAATGGAATGGAATGGAGAGGAATGGAGAGGAGTGGAATGGAGCAGACCGGAATTGAATGGAATGGAGTGGAATGGAATGGAATGGAATGGAATGCAGAGGAGAGGAGTGGAATGGAATGGAGTGGAGAGGAGTGGAAAGAAGTGTAGTGTAGTGGAATGTAGTGGAGTGGAGTGGAATGTAGTGGAGGGGAGTGGAATGGAATAGAATGGAATGGAGTGCAGTGGTATGGAGTGGAGTGGAATGGAGTGGAGAGGAGTAAAGTGGAGTGGAGTGCAATAAAATAGAATGCATGGAGTGGAGTTTAATGGAGTGGAATGGAGAGGAATGGAATTGAGTGGAATGGAATGGAGTGGAGTGGAGTGGACTGAAGTGGAGTTGAGTGTAGTGAAATGGAAAGGAGTAGAGTGGAATTAAGTGGAATGCAATGGAGTGGAATGGAATTGGAGTGTAATGGAAGGGAATGGAGTGGAGTGGACTGAATTGGAGTTGAGTGCAGTGAAATGGAAAGGAGTAGAGTGGAATTAAGTGGAATGCAATTGAGTGGAGTGGAATTGGGGTGTAATGGAAGGGAATGGAGTGGAGTGGAATGGAGTTGAATGGAATGGAGTGGAATAATGAGGAATGGAGTGGAATGGAGTGGAGTGGAGTGGAATGGCTTGGAATGGTCTGGAATGGAGTGGAAATGAATGGAATGCAATGAAGTGGAGTGGAGTGGGAAGTACTGGAATGTAGTGAGGGAACTGAGTGGAGTGAAATGGAATGGCATTGAATGGAGTGTGGTTGAGTGGAACGGACTGGAGTGGATAGGAAATGAGAAGAATAGAATGGAATGAAATGGAATGGAGTGGAGAGGAGAGGAAAGGAGTGGAAAGGATTGGAATGGAGTGAAATGGAATGGAATGGAATGCAATTCAAATCAATGGAATGCAATGGAATATAATGCAATGCAATGGAAAGTTGACATGTAATGTGAGCTGAGATTTCACCACAGCACTCAAGCCTTGATGACAAAGTGATATCCTGTCAAAAGCAAGGAATGGAATGCTACTCAGTGAAATGGAATGGAATGGAGTGGAGTGGAGTGGAGTGGAATGGAGTGCTGTGGAAGGGAGTGGATTAGAGATGAAAAGAATGGAATGGAAAGGAACGCCATGGATTGGAGTGTAGTGGAGGGGAGTGGAGTGGAGGGAACTGGAATAGATGGGAATGGAGTGGAATGGAATGGAAAGGAGTGGAGTGCAGTGGAAGGGAGTGGAGTGGAGTGGAGTAGAGTGGAATGGAGTTGAATGGAATATAATGGAATGGAATGGAATGGAGTGAAGGGGAATAGAGTTTAGTGGAGTGAAATGGAGTGGACTGCAGTGAAATGGAATGGAATGGAAAGGAATGGTGTACAGTTGCATGGAGTGATGTACAGTGGAGTGGAGTGGAGTGGAATGGAATGGAGTAAAGTCGAGTGGAGTGGAGTAGAGCGGAGTGGAATGGAATGAATGGAATGGAATGGAGTGGAGGGGAATGTAGAAGACTGAAATGGAATGGAAAGGAGTGGAATGGAGTGGAATGGATTGGAGTGGGGTGGACTGGAATGGAGTGCAGTGCAATGGAAAGGAATGGAAAGGAATGGAGTGGAAATGAATGGAGTGGGATGGAATGGCAGGGAATGGAGTGTAGTGGCGTGGTGTTTAGATGAGTGGAGTGGAGTGGAGTCGAGTGGAGTGGAAAGAAATGGAATGGAAGGGAATGGAGTGGAGGCGAGTGGAGTGTAATGGAATGGAGTGTAATGAAATGGAATGGAATAGACTGGAATGGAAAGGATTGGAGTGGAGTGGAGGGGAGTGGAGTGGAGTGCAGTGCAGTGGAATTTAGTTGAGTTGAATGGAGTGGAATGGAGTGGAGTGGAGTTAAATGGAATGGAGTGGAGGGGAATGGAGTGAAGTGGAATGGAGTGGAATGGAAGGGATTGGAGTGAAGCGTAGTGGAGTGGAATGGAATGGAGTGGAATGGATTGGAATGGAGTGGAATGGAATGGAATGGAGTGGAATTGAGTGGAGTGGAGTGGAATGGAGTGGAGGGGAATGGAGTGGAGTGGAGTGGAGTGGAACAGAGTGGCATGGAAAGGAATTTATTGGAAAGGAATGGAATGGAATGGAATTGAATGCAATGGAATGCAATGGAACAGAATGCAGTGTAATGGAAAGTTGACATGTAATGTGAGCTGAGATTGTGCCTCTGCACTACAGCCTGGGGACACAGTGATATCTTGTTGAAAGAAAGGAGTGGAATGCAAGTGTGTGAAATTGAATGGTTTGGAATGCAATGGAGTGGAGTGGAGTGGAGTGAAGTGGAGTGGAGTGGAGTGAAGTGGAGTGGAGTGGAGTGGAATGGATTCGAATGGAATGAGATGGAGTTCAATGGAATGGAGTGGAATGAAGTGGAATGGAGTCGAATGGAGAGATGTGGTGTGGAGTTGCGTGGAAAAGAGTGGAGTGGAGTGAATGGAGTGCAGTGGAATGGAGTAGAGTGGAGAGGAGTGGAGTGGAGTGGACTGGAATGGAATAGAGTGGAGTGGATTGGAATGGAGTGCAGTGCAATGGAGTGGATTGGAGTGGAATGGAAAGAAATGAAGCGGAGTGTAGTGGAATGGAGTGGAGTGGAGAGGATTGGAGTGGAGTGGAATGGAATTGCAGGGAATGGAGTAGACTGGAGTGGAGTAGAGTGCAGTGAGGTGGCATGGAATGGAATGGAGAGGAATGGAATAGGACATAATGGAATGGAATGAAGCAGAGTTTACAAGAGTGGAGTGGGGTGCAGTGGAAAGGAGTGAAATGCAATGGGATGGAGTGGAATGCAGTGGAGTGGACTGTAGTGGATTGGAGAGGAGTGTAATGGAGTGGAATGGAGTGGAATGGAATCAGATGTAATGGAATGTATTCGATTGGAGTGGAGTGGGAAGGAACGGTATGGAATGGAACAGAATGGAACGGCAACTGAGACTGCCACCTTGCTCCAGGATGGGTAACAGAGTGAGATACTCTTGAAAGAAACGAATGCAAAGGAATGCAGTAGAATGAAATGGAATGTAATGGAGTGGAGTGAAGAGTAGTGGAGTGAAGTGGAGTGGAATGCAGAGGAATGGAATCGGATGGAATAGAGAGGAATGGAGTGAAGTGGAGTAGGTTGAAGTTGACTGCAGTGTAATGTAATGGAATGGAATAGGATGGGGTGTAATGGAGTGTAGTGGAGTTCAGTGGAGTGGAGTGGGGTGCAGTGGATCAGAGTGGAGTGGAATGCATTGGAATGGAATGGAGTGGAGTGGAGTGCAGTGGAATGCAATGGAATGGATTGGATTGGAGTGGAAAGGACTGGAATGGTGTGGAATGGAGTGGAAAGAAGTGGAATGGAGTGGAATGGAATGTAATGGAAAGGAATGGAATGGAATGGAGTAGAGTGGGATGGAATAGAGTGGAGTAAAGTGGAGTGGAGTGGATTGCAGTAGAGTGGAATGAACTGGAGTGGGTTGGAGGGGAACGGAATGGAATGGAGTGTAGTGGAGTGGAATGGAGTGGATTGGAATGGAGTGGAGAGTTGTGGAGTGTAATGGAATGTAAAGGAGTGGAGTGGAAAGCAACGGAGTGAGGTGGATTGGAATGGAATGAAATGTAGTGTAGTGGAATGGACTGGAATAGAATGGAGTGGAATGGAGTGGAATGGAATGGAGAGGAGTGGAGTTGAATGGAGTGGAGTGCAATGGAGGGGAGAGGAATGGAGTGGATTGGAAAGAGTGGAGAGTAGTGAAGTGTAATGGAATGTAATGGAGTGGAGTGGAATGGAACAGAGCGGAATGGAGGGAAAGGAGTGGAATCGATTGGAGTGAGTGGAAGCGAGTGGAATGGACAAGAATGGAGTGAAATGGAATGGAATGGAATGGAGTGCAGTGGAGTGGAATGGACTGGAATGGAGTGGTATGGAATGTATCCGAGTTTTATGGAATGGAATGGAGTGTAATGGATGGAATGGAGTGGAATGTAATGGAATGTCATGGATCAGAGTGGAATGGAGTGGAAAGAGGGGAACGGAATTGAATGCAAAGGAATGGAGTGGAGTGGAGAGGAATAGAATGGAATGGATTGGAATGAATGGAAGTGGAATGGAGTGGATTTGAGTGGAATGGAGTGGAATGGAATGGATTGTAATGAAACTGAGTGGAGTGGAATGGAGTGGAGTGCAATGGAATAGAGTGGAATGGAATGGATTGGAATGGAATAGAGTGGAGGGCAGTGTAATAAAGTGAAGTGGAGTGGAATTGAATAGAGTGAAGTGGAGTGGAAGGGAATGAAATGGATTGGAATGGAATGTAATGGAATGGAGTAGAATGGAATGGAGGGAATGGAGTACAGTGGAATGGAACGGAATGGAGTGGAGTGGAATGGAGTGGAGTGGAATGGAGTGGAATGGAGTGGAGTGGAATGGAGTGGAATGGAATGGAGTGGAATGGAGTGGAGTGGTGTGGAGTGGAGTGGAGGGCAGTGGAATGGAATGGACTGGAATGGAATGGAATAAAGTTCAGCAGAGCGGAGACGACGGGAGTAGAATTGAGTGGAGAGTTCTGGAATGGAGCAGAGTGGAATGGAATGAAGTGGAATGGAATGTAATGGAATGGAGTGGATTGGAGATGAATGAATTGGAGTCGAGTGGAATGGAGTAGAGTGGAATGCAATGGAATGGAATGGAGTGTAGTGGAGTGCAATGGAGTGAATTGAAGTTGAATGGAGTTTTATGGAATGGAATGGATTGGAGTGGAGTGGAGAGGAATGGAGTGGAATGGAATGGAATGGAATGGAAAGGAGTGGAATGGAATGGAGTGGAGTGGACTGGAATGGAGAGGAGTGGAATGGAACGGAATGGAATGGAATGAAGTTAGGTGGAACGGAGTGGTATGGAATGGAATGGAATGGAGTGGAATGGAATGCAGTGGATTGCAGTGGAATGGAGAGGAGTTGAGTGGAATGGAATGGAATGGAATAGAGTTGAGTGGAATGGAGTGGAATGGAATGGAGTGGAGTGGAGAGAAGTGGAGTGGCATGGAGTGGAATGGAATGAAATGTAATAGAATGGAATGGATTGGAGTGGAACGGAGTGGAGGGAAGTGGAATGGATAGGAAAGGAATGGAGTAGAATGGACTGGAGTGGAGTGGAGTGGAATGAAATGTAATAGAATGGAATGGATTGGAGTGGAATGGAGTGGAGGGAAGTGGAATGGATAGGAAAGGAATGGAATAGAATGGACTGGAGTGGAGTGGAGTGAAATGAATAGGAATGTAATGGTGTAGAGTGGTATGGAGTTGAATGGAATGGAGTGGAGTGGAATGGAGTGAGATGGAATGGAATGGAGAGGTGTAGAAAGGAACGGAATAGAATGGAGAGGAATGCAGAAGAGTTGAATGGAGTGGAATGGAGTGTAGTGGAGTAGAGTTGAGTGGAGTGGATAGGAGTGCAGTGGAATGGAATGTAATGGAAAGGAATGCAGTGGAGTGAAAACAAATGGAGTGGAATGGATTGGAATGGAATCAATGGAGTTCAGGGGAATGGAATGGAATGGAATGCAGTGGTGAGGAATGGAATGGAGAAGAGTGGAATTCAATGGAATGGAATGGAATTCAGAGGAGTAGAATGGAAAGGAGAGTAGTGGAGTGGAATGGGGTGGAGAGGAACGGAATGAAATTGAAGTGGAGACGATTGGACTGGAAGAGAATGGTGTGGAGTGTAGTGGAATGGAGTGGGGTGGAGGGGAGGGCAGTGGAGTGGAACGGACTAGAAAGGAAATGAATGGAATGGAATGGAACAGAACGAAACGGAGTTAAATGGCATGGAATGGAATGGAGGGGAGTGGAGTGTAATGCAGTGGAATGGAATGGACTGGAGTGAACTGGAGTGGAATGGAATGGAATGGAATGCAGTGGAATGGAATGGAGTGGAGTGCATTGTAATGGCAAGGAATGGAATGGAGTGGAGTGGAGTGGTGGGCAGTGGAGTGGAATGGAGTGGAATGGAAAGAAATGGAATGGAATGGAACTGATTGCAGTGAAATGGTATGGAATGCAATCGAATGGAGTGGAGTGGAGTGTAATGTAGTGGAATGGAATGGACTGGAGTGTAGCGGAGCGGAATGGAATGGAATGGAATGCAGTGGAATGGAATGGAATGTAGTGGAGTGGACTGGAATGAGAAGGAATGGAATGGAGTGGAGTGGAGTGGAGAGGAATGGAGGGATGTGGACCGGAATGGAGTGGAATGCAATGGAATGGAGAGGAATCGAATGAAATAGAATGGAGAGAAGTGGAGTGGAATGGAATGGAGTGGAATTGAGTGGAGTGGAGTGGAATGCAATGGATAGGAATGGAATGGAACGGAATGGAATGGAGTGGAGTGAAATGGAGTTGAGAGGAGTGGAGTGGAGTGTAATGGAATGGAATTGAATGTAATGTAATGGAGTGGAACGTTGTGGAGTGGAGTGGAGTGGAGTTGAGTAGAATTGAGTGGAATGGAAAGTAATTGAATGGAATTATATAGAGTGGGATTTTGTGGAGTGGAATGAATTTGAGGGCAGTGGACTGGAGTGTAAGGGAGTGGACTGGAGTGGAATGGAATCGAATGTAAAAGAATGGAAGCTGAGATTGGGCCACTGCGCCGCAGGCTGTGTGACAGAGTGAGATACTCTCCAAAGAAGGGAATGGAAGGGAATGCGGTGGAATGGAATGGAATGGAATGGAGTGCACTGGAGTGGAGTGGAGCAGATTGAAGTGGAATGGAATGGGCAGGAATGGAATGGGATGTAATGGAATAGAAATAAGTAGAGTGGAGTGGAGTGCAATGGAATGGAGTGAAATGGAGTGCAATGGAGTGGAAAGGAGTGGAGTGAACAGAAGTGGAGTGGAGAGGAATGGAATGGACTGGAGTGGAGTGGACTGGAATCGAATGTAATATAATGTATTCGATTGAATTAGAGTGGAATGGAACGGTACGGAAGGGATCAGAACGGAAAGGGAGATGACACTGTGAAACCGCCCTCCAGACTGGGTGACAGATTGAGATACTCTCAAAAGAACGGAATTTAAACGAATGCAGTGGAATAAAATGGAATGGAATGGAGTAGAGTGGAGTTGGGTGGAGTGAAGTTGAGTGGAATGGAATGCCGAGGAATGGAATCGGATGGAATGGAGTGAAGTAGGGTGGGATGAAGTGGAGTGCAGAGGAATGGAACGGAATGGATTGGGATGGAGTGGAATGGAGTGTAGTGGAGTACAGTGGAGTGGACAGGAATGTAATGGAGTGGAATGGAATCCGATGTAGTGGAATGTAGTGGAGTGGAGTGGAGTGGGGTTGAGTGGAGTGGAATGGAATAGAATGTAACGTAATGGAATGAAATGGAATGGAAAGACTGGAGTGGAGTGGAGTGGAGTCGAATGGAGTGGAATGCAGTGGAGTGGAGTGGACTGGAATGGACTGGAAATAAATGGAACAGAGTAGAATGGAATGGAATGGAATGGAGTGAATTGCGGTGGAATGGAGTGGAGTGGAGTTGAATGGAGTGGAGTGGAATGGAATGGAATGGAGTGGAATAGAGTGGAATGGAATGGAATAGAGTGAAATAGAATGGAAAGGAATGGAATTGAGAAGAGTGGAATGGAGTGGAGTGGAGTGGAGTGCAAAGGAACGGAATGGATTGGAGTGGATTGGACTGGAGTGGATTGGCATGGAATGGAATGGAGTGGAGTTAAATGGAGTGGAGTGAAATTTAGTAGAGTGGAATGGAATGGAAAGGAGTAGAAAGAAATGGAATGGAATGGAAAGGAGTGGAGTGGAGAGGAATGGAGTACAGTGGAGTGAAATGGAGAGGAGTGGACTGGACTGGAATGGAATGGAGTGGAATGGAATGGAATGGAATGGAGTGGAATGGAGTGGAGTGGACTGGAATTCAGTTGAATGGAATGGAGTGGAGAGGAGTGGAGTGGGGTGCAGTGGAATGAACTGGAATGGAATGGAGTGGAGTGGAGTGGAATGGAGTGGAGTGGAGTGAAGAGGAGTGAAATGGGCTAGAATGGAGTGGAATGGAATGCAATGGACGGAATGGAATGGAATGGCGTGGAGTGGAGTGGAATGGACTGGAATGGAGTAGAATGGAATGAAACGGAGTTTTATGGAATGGAATGGAGTAGAATTTAATGGAAATTCATGGAACGACTGAAGTGGATTGGAATGGAGTGGAATGGAGTTTAAAGGAGTGGAATGGAATGGAATGGAAAGGAATGGAGTGGAGTGCAGTGGAATGGAGTGGAATGGATTGGAATAGAGTTGAGTGGAATGGAGTGGCATTGTGTGCTATGGAATGGAATGGAATGGATTGGAATGGAATGGAGGGGATTGGATTTTAATGGAACAGAGAGGAGTGGAATATATTGCAGTGAAATGGAGTGGAGTGCAGGGGAATGGAATGGAATGCAGTGGAGTGCATTGCAGTGGACTGAAAAGGAGTGGAATGGAGTACAGTGGAGTGGAGTAGAGAGTAATGGAATGGAATGGAATGGAATAGAGTGGAATCGAATCGTGTGGAGTGGAGCAGAGGGGAATGAATTGGGGTGGAGTGGAATGAAATAGAATGGAGTGGAATAGATTGGAAAGAATGGAGTGGAATGGAAAGGAGTGGACAGGATTGGAGTGCAATGGAATGAAGTGGAGTGGGGTGGAGTAGAAGGGAATGGAGTGGAGGGAAATGGAGTGGAATGGAATGGAGAGGAATGAAGTGGAGTGGAGTGGAGTGCAGTGCATTGGAATGCAATGGAATGGGATGAAGAGGAGTGGAATGGAATAGAGTTCAGTGAAGCAGGGTGAAGTGGAGTGGAATGGAGTGGAGTGGACAGTAATGGAGCAGAATGGAATGTAACGGAGTGGAATGGAATGGAATGGAATGCAAAGGAGTAGAGTGGAGTGGAATAGATTGGAAAGAATGGAGTGGAATGAAAAGGAGTGGACAGGATTGGAGTGCAATGGAATGAAGTGGAGTGGGGTGGAGTAGAAGGGAATGGAGTGGAGGGAAATGGAGTGGAATGGAATGGAGAGGAATGAAGTGGAGTGGAGTGGAGTGCAGTGCATTGGAATGCAATGGAATGGGATGAAGAGGAGTGGAATGGAATAGAGTTCAGTGAAGCAGGGTGAAGTGGAGTGGAATGGAGTGGAGTGGACAGTAATGGAGCAGAATGGAATGTAACGGAGTGGAATGGAATGGAATGGAATGCAAAGGAGTAGAGTGGAGTGCAGTGGAATGGAGTGGAGTGGAGTGAATTGCAGTGAAGAGAAACGAAACGGAGTGGAATGGAGTGGAGTGGAATGGGTTTTAGAGGAGTGGCATGCTATGGTTTGAAACAGAATGCAGTGGAGTGGAAGGGAGTGGAGTGGAATGGAGTGGAGTGGAATGGAATGGCGTCCATTATGCGCAATGCAATGGAATGGAATGCAGTGGAATGGAATGGAGTGGAGTGGAGTGGAGTGGAGTGGAATGGAATGGTATGGAATATAATGGAATGGAGAAGAGTGGAATGGAGTGGACTGGACTAGAATGGAGTGGAATGAAATTGAATGGAATGGAATGGAATGGAGTAGAGTGGATTGGAATGTAGTGGAGTGGAGTGGAGTGCAATGGAGTGGGGTGCAGTGGAATGGAATGGAATGGAGTGGAGTGCAGTGGAATGGCATAGAATGAAGTAGAGTTGAATGGAATAGTATGGACGGGAATGGAAAGGAGAGGAGTGGAATGGTGTGGAATGGAATGGAGTGGAGTGGAGTGGAGTGGAATAGAATGTTATGGAGAGAAATGGAATGGAATAGAATGGAATTGAATCGAAAGGAATGTGGTGGAGTGGATTGGAATGTAGAGGATTGGAGTGGAGTGGAGTGGAATGGAATGGAATGGAATGGAATGGAGTGCAGTGGATTGGAATGGAATGGAGTGGAGTGGAATGGAGTTGAATGGTATGCAATGGAGTGGAGTGGAATGGAGAAGTGTGTGATGGAATGGAATGGAGTGGAATTCATTGGAATGGAATGGAAAGGATAGGAGTGGAGTGGAATGCGGTGGAGTGGATTGAAACGGAGTGGAGTGGAGTGGAATGGAATGCAATGGAGTGGAATGGAATGGAATGGAATAGAATGGAATGGAATGGAATGGAATGAAAAGGAGTGCACTGGAGTGAAATGCAACGCAATGGAGTGGAATGGAGTGGAATGGAGTTTGATGGAAAAGAAGGGAGTGGAATGGAATGAACGTGATGGAATGGAGTGGAGTGGAATGGAGTGGAAAGCAATGCAATGGAACGGAGTAGAGCAGAATGGAGTGGAGTTGAATCCAACGGAGGGGAATGGAATGGATTGGAATGGAATGGAGAGGAGTGGAATGCAGTGCAGTGGAATGGAACAGAGTGTAGTGGAATTGACTGGAATGGAATGGAGTGGAGTGGATTGCAGTGGAAAGGAAAATAATGGATTGGATTGGAGTGGAGTGGATTGGAATGGAGTGGAATGGAGTGGAGTGGAATGGAGTGGAGTAGAATGGAATGGAATGGAGAGGAGTGGAGTGGAGTGAAGTGGAATAGAGTGGAGTGTAGTGGAATGGATTGGAGTGGAGTGGAGTGGAATGGAATGGAATGGAATGGAGTGGAATAGAGTGTAGTGGAGTGGCAATGAGTGGAATGGAATGGAATGGAGTGGAATGGCGTGCAATGGAATGGAGTGGAGTGGAGGGGAGTGGAATGCAATGGAATGTAATGGAGAGGAATGGAGTGGAGAGGAGTGGAATGGAGTGGAATGGAATGGAGTGGAGAGTAATGTAGTGGATTGGAATGGAGTGGAGAGGAGTGGAGGGTAATGGAAAGGAATGGAATGGAGTGGAGTTGAATGGAGTGGAATGGAATGGAGTGGAATGGAGAGGAATGGAGTGGAATGGAGTGAATTGGAGTGGAATGGAGTGCAATGGAGTGGAATGGAAAGGAATGGAAAGGAGTGGAATGGAGTGGAGTGCAGGGGAGTGTAATGGAATGGAATGGAGTTGAATGGAATGGAATGGAGTTTGATGGAATGCAATGAAGTGGACTGGCATGGAACGGCATGGAATGGAGTGGAGTGCAGAAGAATGGAGTGGAGTGGAGTGAACAGGATTGGAATGGAGTTGCGTAGAATGGAGATGAATGGAATGGAATGCAATGGAGTAGAGTGGAATGGAGTAGAGTGTAGTGCAACGGAATGGAATGGAATGGATTGGAATGGAATAGAGTGGAGAGGAATGCAGTGGACTGGAATTGAAAAGAGTGCAGTGAATGAAATGGAATGGAATGGAGTGGAGTGGATTGCAGTGCAATGGAAAGTAATGCATTGGATTGGAGTGGAGTGGATTGGAATGGAGTGGAATGTAGTTGAATGGAGTGGATTGGAACGCAGTGGATTGGAACGGAATGGAGTGGAGTAGAATGGAATGGAATGGAGAGAAGTGGAGTGGAGTGCAGTGAAGTGGATTAGAGTGGTGTGCAGTGGAATGGATTGGAGTGGGATGGAGTGGAATGGAATGGAATGAAGTGGAATAGATTGTAGTGGAGTGGCAGGGAGTGGAATGGAATGGAGTGGAGTGGAATGGCGTGCAATGAAATGTAGTGGAGTGGAAGGGAGTGAAATGGAATGGAATGGAGTGGAGGGGAATGGAGTGGAGATGAGGGGACTTGAGTGGAATAGAATGGAGTGGAGAGGAATGTGGTTGATTGGAATACAGTGGAGAGGAGAGGAGTTTAACAGAATGTAGTGGAATGGAGTGGAAAAGAGTGGAATGGAGTGGAAAAGAGTGGAATGGAGTGGAATGGAGTGTAATGGAATGGAATGGAGTGGAATGGAATGGAATGGAAAGGAATAGAACGGAATGGAATAGAGTGGAGTGGAGTGGAATGGATTGGAATGCATTGGAATGGAATGGAATGGAGTTTAACGTAATGGAATGGAGTGGAATGTAATGGAATGGCATGGAATGGTGTGGAGTGGAGTCGAATGGTGTGGATTGGAGTAGAAAGGAGTGGAATGGAAAGGAATGGAAAGGAATGGAGTGGAATGCAGTGAAATGGAGTGGAACTGATTGCAATGGAGTGGAGTGGAATGGAGAGGAGTGGAGTGGAATTTAGTGGAATGGAATGGATTGGAATGGAATGGAGTGTAGTGGAGTGCAGTGGAATGGAAAGGAACGAAGTGGATTGGCATAGACTGGACTGGAATGGAGTGGAATGGAGGAGAATTGAGTGGAATGCAGTGGAGTGGAATGGAGTGGAATGCAGTGGAGTAAATCGAGTGGAATGGAGTAGAGGGGAATGGAGTGGAGTGGAGCGGAGTTCAGTGGAATGGAGTGGAACGGAATGGAGTGGAGTGGAATGGAATGGAAAGGAGTAGAATGGAATGGGAAGGAATGGAGTGGAATGGAATGGAGTGGAGTGAAATAGATTGCAAAGGAATGGAGTGGATTGGAGTGGAGTGTAACGGAATAGAGTGGAGTGGAATGGAGAGAAATGGAATGGAGTGGAATGGAGTGGAGTGGAGTGGAGTGCAGTTTAATGGAATGGATTGGAATGGAGTCAAGTTGAATGGAATTAAGTTCACTGAGACAGAGTGGAGTGGAGAGGAATGGAGTGGAGTGGAATGGAATGAAATGGAATGGAGTGCAGTGGATTGTAATTGTATGTAGTGGAGTGGAATGGAGTTGAATGGAAGGGAATGGAGCAGAGTGGAACGGAGAAGTGTGCAATGGAAAGGAATGGAGTGGAATTCACAGGAATGGAATGCAAAGGATTGGAGTGGAGTTGAATGCAGTGGAGTGGAATGAAATGGAGTTGAGTGGAGTGGAATGGAATGGAATGGAATGGAGTGGAATGGAATCGAGTGGAGTGGAATGGAGTAGAGTGGAATGGAATGGAAAAGAGTGGAGTGGAGTGGAGTGTTATATAGTGGAGTGGAGTGAAATGGAGTGGAGTGCAGTGGAATGAAATCGAATAGAACGAAAAGCAGAGGAGTGGGAGGTGTGGAGAGGAATGCAGAGGAATGGATTCGAGTGGAATGGACTGAAGTGTAGTGGAATGGAAAAGAATGGAAAGGAGTAGAATCCAGTGGAAAGGAGTGGAATGGAATTGAAAACAATGGAATGGAATGTAATGGAATGGAATGGAATGGAAAGGAATGGAGTGCAGTGGAGTAAAATGGAATGGAATGGAGTTGAATGGAATGCAATGGAGTTTGATGGATTGGAATGGAGAGGAATGCAATGGAACGGCATGGAATAGAATGGAGTGCAGTAGAATGGAGCGGAGAGGAGTGAACAGGATTGTAATGGAGACGTGTGGAACGGAATGGAAAGGAATGGAATGGAATAGAGTAGAATGCAATGGAGAGGAGTGGCGTGCAACGGATTGGAATGGAATGAATTGGAATGGAATGGAGTGGAGTGTAATGCAGTGGAGTGGAATGGAACAGAGTGGAGTTGAATGGATTGGAATGGAATGGAGTTGATTGGATTGCAGTGGATTGGAAAGTAATGGATTGGATTTGAGTGGAGTGGATTGCAATGGAGAGGAATGGAGTGCAGTGGAATGGAGTGGAGTGGAAGGGAGTGGAGTGGAGTGAAGTGGAAAAGATTGGAGTGTAGTGGAATGGTTTTGAGTGTGGTGGAGTGGAATGGAATGGAATTGACTGGAATAGAGATTAGTGGAGTGGCAGGGAGTGGAATGGAATGGAGTGGAGTGGAATGGAGTGCAATGGAATGGAGTGGAGTGGAATGGCGTGCAATGGAATGGAGTGGATTGGAGGGGAGTGGAATGCAATAGAATGGAGAGGAGGGGAATGTAGTGGAGAGGAGTGAAATGAAGTAGAATGGAATGGAGTGGAGACGAATGTAGTGGATTGAAATGTAGTGGAGAGGAGTGGAGTGTAACGGAATGGAATGGAGTGGAATCCAATGGAATAGACTGGAATAGAGTGGAATGGAGTGGAGTGGAGTGGAATGGACTGGAAAGTAATTCAATGGAATGGAATAGAATGGAGTGGAGTGGAGTGGAATGCAATGAAATGGAGTGGAATGGAATTTAATGGAATTTAACGAAATGGAATGGAGTGGAATGGAATGGAATGGCATGGAACAGTGTGGGGTGGAGTGGAATAGAAGGGAATGGAAAGGAATGGAGTGGAGTGGAATGCAGTGGAACGGATTGGAATGGAGTGGAGTGGAATGGGGTGGAATGGAGTGGAATTTCTTGGAATGTAATAGATTGGAATGAAATGAAGTGGAGTGGAGGGCAGTGGAACGGAATGGAATGGAGTGGAGTGGCGTAGAGTGGACTGGAATCGAGTGAAATGGAGGGGAATGGAGTGGAATGCAGTGGAGTGGGATGGAGTGGAATGGAGTGGAGTGCAGTTGAGTACGATGGAGTTGAATCGGATGGAGTGGAAGGGAGTGGAATGGAATAGAGTCGAGTTGAATGGAGTGGAATGTAATGGAGTGGAATGCAGTGGAATAGAGTGGAATGTAGTGGAGTGGAGTGGAATGGAGAGGAATTTACTGGAATGAAGTGGAATGGAATGGAATGGAATGGAATAGCGTGGAGTGGAGTGGAATGGATTGGAATGGACTGGTATGCAATGTAATGAAGTTTAACGGAATGGAATGGAGTGGAATGCAAAGGAATGGCCTGGAATGGTGTGGGGTGTAGTGGAATGGAGTGGAGTATAGTGGAATGGAGTGGAACGGATTGGAATGGAGAGGTGTGGAATGGAGTGGAGTGGAGTAGAATTTAGTGGAATGGAATGAATTGGAATGGAATGGAGTGGAGTGGAGTGCAGTGGAATGGAATGGAACGGAGTGGAGTGGTGTACGGTGGACAAGAATGGAGTGGAATGGAGGAGAACGGAGTGGAATGTAGTGGAGTGGAATTGAGTGGAATTGAGTGGAATGCAGTGGAGTGGAATGGAGTGGAATGGAGTGGAATGCAGAGGAGTAGGATGGAGTGGAATGGAATGGAGTCGAGTGGAATGGAATGGAAAGGAAAGGAGTGGAATGGAATGGAAAGGATTGGAGTAGAATGGAATAGAGTGGAGTGGAATGGAATAGAATCAAAAGGACTGGAGTGGAATGGAAAGGAATGGAGTAGAATGGAATGGAGTGGAGTGGAATATAGTGCAATGGAATGGAGTGGATTGGAGTTAAGTGCAATGGAGTGGAGTGGAGAGGAGTGAAGTGCTGTGGAATGGAATGGATTGGAATGCAGTGGAGATGAATGGAATGAAGTTCACTGGAACTGAGTGGAGTGGAGTGGAATGGAGAGGAGTGGACTGCAATAGAGTGGATTGGAATGGAAAGGAATGGAGTGGAATGGAATGGAAAGTAATGGAATGGAGTGGAGTGGAATGGAGTGGAATGGAGTGGAGTGTAGTGGAATGGAGTGGAGTGGAGAGGAATAGAGTTTAGTGGAATGGAATGGAATGGAATGGAATGGAATGGAGTGGAGTGGAGTGGAATGGCATAGAATGAAGTAGAGTTGAATGGAATAGTATGGACGGGAATGGAAAGGAGAGGAGTGGAATGATGTGGAATGGAATGGAGTGGAGTGGAGTGGAGTGGAATAGAATGTTATGGAGAGGAATGGAATGGAATAGAATGGAATGGAATCGAAAGGAATGTGGTGGAGTGGATTGGAATGTAGAGGAATGGAGTGGAATGGAGTGGAGTGGAATGGAATGGAATGGAATGGAATGGAGTGGAGTGGAGAGCATTGGGGTGGACTGGAATGGAGTCGAGTGGAGTGGAGTCGAGTGAAGTGGAATGAAATGGATTAGAATTTAATTGAGTGTAATGGAATGGATAGGAGTGAAGTGGAATGGAGGGGAATGGGATGGAGTGGAATGAAATGGAGTGCAGTGGAGTAGATTGGAAAGGAATGGAAAGGAATGGAGTGGAAGGGAATGGAGTGGAGTAGAAGAGAGTGCAATGAAACTGAGTGGAGTGGCGTGGAGTGGAATAAAATGGAATGGATTGGAGTGGAATGGAGTGAAATGGAATGGATTGGAATTCAGTGGAGTGGAGTGGAGAGCAGTGGAATGGAAAGGAATGGAGTGGAGAGGAGATGAATGGAATGGAGTTCAGTGGAGTGGAGTGGAGTGCATTGGAATGGAGTGGAGTGGACTGGAATGGAGTGGAGTGGAAAGGAAGGAGTGGAATGGAATGGAAAGTAATGGAATGGAGTGGAGTGAAATGGATTGGAGTTGAGAGGAATGGAGTTTAGTGGAATGGCATGGAATGGGATGGAATGGAGTGGAATGGAGTGAATTGGAGGGAAGAGGGGTGGAATGGTGTTTTATGGAAAGGAAGGGAGTGGAGTGGAGTATAGTGGAATGGATATGATTGGAATGGAATGGAATAGAATGAAATGGAATGGAATAGAGTGGAGTGGACTGGAGTGAGAGTAGAGTGCAGAGCATTGGAGTGGAATGGAATGGAGTGGAGTGGAGTGGAGTTGAGAGCAATAGGGTGGAATGGAAAGGAGTGGAGTGAATTGAAGTAGCATGAAGTGGAATTGAATGGAGTAGAGTGGAATGCAGTGGAATGGAAGAAGTGGAGTGGAGTTTAGTGGAGTGCAATGGAATGGACTGGATTGCAATGGAGTGGAGTGGAATGGAATGGAGTTAAGTTGAGCGGAGTGGAGTGGTGTGGAATGCAGACAGTGAACTGTAATGGACTGGATTGAAATGGAAAGGTGTGGAATGGAATAGAAATTAGTGGAATGGAGTGGAGTGGAGTGGAATGGAGAGGAGAGGAGTGTTATGGAGTTTAGTGGAACGCAATGGAATGGGATGGAATGGAGTGGAGTGGAGTGGAGTGGAATGCAGTGGAGTGGAATGGAGTGGACTGGAGTGGAATGGAATGGAGTGGATTGGAATGGATTGGATTGTAAAGGAATGTAATATAAAGGTATGGAGTGGAGTGGAGTGGAATGGAGTGGAGTGGAGTGGAATGGAGTGCAGTGGAATGGAGTGGAGAGGAGTGGAATGGAATGGAGTGGATTGGAATGGAATGGGGTGGAAAGGAATTGAACGGAAAGGACTGGAGTGGAGTGGAATGGGGTGGAGTGGAATGCAGTGGAGTTGAATGGAGTAGAGTGGAATGGAATGACATGGAGTGGAATGGACAGAATAGAATGAACTGGATTGGTTTGGACTGGAGTGGAGCGAAGTGGAATGGAAAGGAGTGGATTTGAATGGAATGGAATGGAATAGAGTGAAGTGGAGTGGAATGGAGTGGAGTGCAGCGGAGTTCAATGGAGTGGAGTGGACTGGAATGGAGTTGAGTGGAAAGGAATAAAGTGGAATGGAATGGAATGGAATGGAATGGAATGCAGTGGAGTGGAGTGGAAATGAATGCAGTGGAGTGGAGTGAATTGGAGTCCATTGGAGTGGAATAGAAATGAATGGAGTGGAATTGGATGGAAAGAAAGAGAGGGCAATGGAATGCAGTCGAGTGGAATGGAATGGAATGGACTGGATTGTAGTGGAGTGGAGTGGATGCGAATGGAACGGAGTGGAGAGGAATGGAGTGGAACGGAATGGAGTGGAAAGGAGTGGAGTGGAGTGGAGTGCAGTGGAATGGAATGGAATGGGAAGGAAATGGAGTGAAGTGGAATGGAATGGAGTCAAGTGGAATAGTACGGAATGGAATGGAGTTCAAGAGGGTGGATTGTAGAGGAGTGGAATAGAGTGGAGTGGAATGGAATGGAGAGGAGTGAAGTTGAGAAGAGTGGAGTGTATTTGAGTAGAGAGGAGTAGAGAGGAGTGGAGTGGAGTGGAATAGGGTGGAGTAGACAGGAATTGAGTGCAGTGGAATGGAATGGAGTGGAATGGAATGGAGTGGAATTGAATGAAATGGAATGTAGTAGAATGGAGTGTAGTGGAATGGAGTACAGTGGAATGGAATGGAATGGAGTGTAATGGAATGAAATGGAGTGTAATGGAAAGGAATGGAATGAACTGGAATGGATTGGAATGGAGTGGAGTGGAGTGGAATGGGAATAAGTGTATTGGAATGGAATGGAATGGAATAGAGTGGAGTGGAGAGGAATGGAGTGGAGTGGAATGGAATGGAGTGGAGTGGACTGTAGTGGAGTGGAATGGAGTGGAACGTAATGGAAAGCAATGGAAAGGAATGGAATGGAATGGAGTTCAGTGGAATGGAATGGAGTAGAGTAGAATGGAGTGAAATGGAATGCAACGGATTGGAATGGTGTGGAGTGGAGTGGAAGGGAATGGAATGCAATGAAGTGGAGAGGAATGGAGTGGAATGAAATGCAGTGGAAGGGAGTGAAATGAAGTGGAGTGGAGTGACGTGTAATTGAATGGAATTGATTGGAATGGAGTGCAAAGGAATGGAATGGAGTGGAATGCAATGGAATGGAATGGAGGGGGATGGAATGGAGTGGAATGGAACGGAGTGGAGTGCAGTGAGTGGGAGTGAAGTGAAATGAAATTCAATGGAGTGGAGTGGAGTTTAGAGGAGTGGCATGGAATGGATTGGAATGGGATGGAATGGAGTGGAATGCAGTGAGGTGGAATGGAGAGGAGTCGAAAGGAATGACAAGGAATGGAGTGCAATGCAATGCATTAGATTAGAGAGGACTAATATGGAATGGAGAAGAGTGGAGTGGTGTGGAGTGGATAGGAATGGTATGGCTTGCAGGGGACTGGAGTGGAATGGAATGGAATGGAATGGAATATAATGGAATGGAGAGGAGTGGAATGGAGTTTACTGGAGTGGAATGGAGTGGAATGGAATGGAATGGAATGCAGTAGATTGGAATGGAAAGGAGTGGAGTGGAGAGGAGTGGAATTTAGTGGAATGAAATTGAGTGGACTGGAATGGAGTGGAGTGGAATGGATGAAGTGGAGTGGAATGGAAAGGAATGGATTTCACTGGAATGGAGTAGAGTGGAGTGGAAAGAATTTTAGTGGAATGGAATGGAATGGGATGCAATGGAGTGGTGTGGTGTGCAATGGAGTGAAGTGTAGTGGATGGATTTGTATGGAATGGAATGGAATGGAGTGGAGAAGAGTGGAATGGAGTGGAATAGAATGGAATGAAATGGAATGGAATGGAGTGGAGTGGAATGGAATGGAGTGGAGTGGAGTGGAACGGAGTGGATTGGAGTGGAATGGAATGAAATGGTGTGGCATGCAGTGGAATGGAGTGGAGTGGGGTGGAGAGGAATGGAGTGGAATGGAATGGCATGGAATGGAATGGAATGGAACGGAATGGAATGGAGTAGAGTGGAATGCAATGGAGTGGAGTTTATTGGAGCTTAGTGGAATGAAGTGGAGTGGAGTAGAGTGGAATGGAATGGAGTGGATTGGAGTGGATTGGAGTGGAATGGAGTGGAATGGAGTAGAATGGAATGGAAAGGAAAGGAATGGAGTGGAATGGAATGGAGTGCAATGCAATGGATTGGATTGGAGTACAGTGGAATAGAATGGAATGGAGTGGAGTGGAATGGAGTGGAGTGGAATGGAGTGGAATTGAATGGAGTCGAGTGGATTGGAGTGGAGTGCAGTGCAGTGTAATACAAGGAAAGTTATGGAGTGTAGTGGAATGTAATGGAGTTTAGAGGAGAGGAATGGAATGAGGTGGAGTGGAGTGGAATTTAGTGGAAAGCAGTGGAATTAAACGGAGTGGAGTGGAGTGAAATGGAACGGAATTGACTGGAATGGAATGAAAATGAATGGAGTGTAATGGAAGAAATTGAAGTGGAATGGAGTGAAATGAAATGTAGTAGAGAGGAGTGGAGTGGAATGGAATGGAAAGGAGCAGAGTGGAATGGAGTTGATTGGAACTCAGTGGAGTGAAGTGGACTGGAGAGGAGTGGAGTGGAGTGCAGTGGAATTGAATGGACTGGTAAGGAGTGGAGCAGAATGACATGGAGTTGAGTGGAGTGCAGTGGAGTGGAGTGAAGTGGAATGGAGCTTAGCGAACTGGAAGAGAGTAGAGTGGAATGGAATGGAGTGGAATGGACTGGACTGTAAGGAAATGGAGTACAGTGGAGAGGATTGGTGTGTAATGGTAGGGAGTGGAATGAAAGAGAATGGACTGGAGTGAAATGGAATCGAACGGAGTCGATTGGAATGGAGTTTTATGGAATGGAATAGAATGGAATGGAGAGGAATGGAGCAGAGTGGAATGGAATGGAATGAGATGCCATAGCCTGGAGTGGAATTTAGTGGAGTGGAGTGTAATGGAGTGAAGTAGAGTGGAATGAAGTGGATTGTAGTGGAATGGAATGGAATGGAATAGAATGGCTTGGAATGGAATGGAATGGAACGGAATGGAATTGAATGGAATGGAATGGAGAGGAGTGTATTGGAGTGGAATGGAATGGAATGGTGTGGAGTGGAATGCGGTGGAATGGATTGGAGGGGAGTGGAGTGGAGTGGAAAGGAATGGAATGTAGTGGAGTGGAATGGAATGGAAAGGAATGGAGTGGAATGGAGTGGACTGGAATGTAATGGAATGGAATGGAATGGAGGGTAATGGAATGGAATGTAACAGAGTGGAATGGAACGGAGTGGAATGGAATCATATGGTGTGGAGTGGAATGGAGTGGAGTGGAGTGGAGTGGAATGGGATGGAATGTAGTGGAGTGGAGTATAATGAAGTGGAATAGACTGTAATGATATAGAATGGAATGCAATGGACTGGAATGGACTGCAATGATAAAGAATGGAATGGAGTGGAGTGGAATGGAATGGAAAGGAATGGAGTGGAGTGGCGTGGAATGGAGTGGAGTAGAGTGGAATGGAGTGGTGTGTAATGGAATGGAATAGAATGGAAAGGAATGCAGTGGCGTATAATGGAATGCAGTGGAGTGGAATGGAGTGGAGTGGAGTGGAATAGAATGGAATGGAATGGCATGGAATGGAATGGAATAGAATGGAATGGAATGGCATGGAATGGAATGGAATGGAATGGCATGGAATGGAATGGAGTGGAATAGAATGGAGTGGAGTTGAAAGGAGTGGAATGGAATGAAGTGCAGTGGAAAGGAGTGGAATGGAATAGAGTGGAGTGGAGAGGATTGGAGTGGAATTGAATGGTGAAGCATGTAATATATTGGAGTGGAATGGAGTGGAGTGGAATGGAATTGAATGGAATGGAGTAGAATGTAGTAGAATGGAGTGGAATGGAGAGGAGTGGAATGGAGTGAATTGGAATGGATTGAAATGGAGTGGAGTGGAAAGGAATGGAGTGGAATGGAGTGGAATGGAGTGATGTGGAGTGGAATGGAGTGGAGGGGAGTGGAATGGAGTTGAGTGGAATGGAATTGAGTGGAATGGAGTGCAGTATAATGGAGTGGAGTGGAGTAGAATGGAATGCAAGTGAGCAGAGTGGAGTCGAATGGATTGGAATGAAGTGCAGTGGAGTGTATTGGAATGGAATGAAATGGAGTGGAATGGAGTGGAGTGGAGTGGAATGGAGTGGAATGGAATTGAGGGGATTGGCATGGAATGCAATAGAGTGGCATGGAATGGAATGGAGTGGAATGGAATGGAGTGGAGTGGAAAGTAGTGCAATGGAATGGAGTGGAGTGGTATGGAGTGGAATGGAATGGAGTGGAGTGGAAAGTAGTGCAATGGAATGGAGTGGAGTGGTATGGAGTGGAATTGAATGGAGTGGAGTGGAGTGAAACGAGGTGGAATGGAGAGGAGTGGAGTGCAATGAAATGGAATGGAGAGCAGTTGAATGGAGTGGAAAGGAATGGAGTTAAAAGGAGTGGAAAGGAGTGGTTTGGAGTTGAGTGTAATGGAATGAAATGTCCTGGAATGGAGTGGAATGGAGTAGAGTGGAGTGTAATGGAGTGAAATGGACTTTAATAGAATGGAATGGAATGGAATGGGGTGGAATGGAATTGAATGTAATGTATTGGAATGTAATGGAATGGATTGGAGTGGAATGTAGTGTAGTGGAATGGAGTAGAGTGGAATGGATTGGCGTGGAATGGAAAGGGGTGAAGTGGAGTGTATTGGAGTGGAATGGAGTTGAATGGAATGGAATGGAAAGGAATGCAATGGAGTGGACTAGAGTGGAGAGGAATGCAGTGGAGTGGAGTGTAATGGAGTGGATTGGAGTGGATTGGAATGCAGTGGAGTGGAGTGTAATAGAGTGGATTTGAGTGGAATGGAATGGAATGGAGTAGAATGTAATGGAGTGGAATGGAGTGGAGTGAGGTGGAGAGGAGTAGAGGGCAATGGAATGGAGTGGAGTAGAGTGGAGTAGAATGGAATGGAAGGTTACGTAATGGAATGGAGTGGAGTGGATTGTATTTGTATTTGAGGGGAATAAAGTGGAGTGGAATGGAGTGGAACGGAATGGAATGGACTCGATTGTTATGGAATGGAATGGAATGGAATGGAGTAGAGTGGAGTGGCGTGTTGTGGAGTGGAATGGAGGGAAGTGGATTGTAATGGGATGGAGTGGAATGGAAAGAAATGGAATGAAATTGAGTGGAGTGGATTGGAATGGAGTGGAATGTGATGGAATGGAGTGGAGTGGTGTGAAATGGGGTTGAATGAAATGAAGTGGACCGGAGTAGAATGGAAGGGAATGGAGTGTAGTGGAATGGAGTGGATTGGAATGGAGTTGAATGGAGTGGCATGGAGTGGAATGGGGTGGAGTGGAGTGGAGTGGAAAGGAGTGGAATGTACAAGAATGTTATTTAATGGAGTAGAAAGAAGAGGTTTGGAGTGTATTGTAGTGGAGTGGACTGTAATAGAATGGAATGGAATGCAAAGGGGTGGAATAGAATGGAATGTTATGGAGAGGAATGGAATGGAATGGAATGGAGTGTAGTGGAATAGAGTGAAATGGAATGGAGTACCATGGAGTGGAATGGAATGGAGTGGAATGGAATGGAATGGAATGGAATGGAGTGGAGTGGAATGGAATGGAGTGGAGTGGAGAGGAGTGGAATTAAATGCAATGGAATGGAATTAAGTGAAGTGGAATGGAGTGGAGTGGAGTATAATGGAGTGGAGTATAATGGAGTGGAATGGAATGGAGTGGAGTGGAGAGGATTGGAGTGGAATGGAATGGAAAGGGATGGAATGGAAAGGAATGGAATCGAGTGGAGTGGAATGGAATGGGCTGGAATGGAGTGGAATGCAGTGGAATGGAGTGGAAAGGGTTGGAGTGGAATGGAGTGGATTGGAATGGATTGATATGGAGTGGAGTGCAAAGTAGTGGAGTGGAATGGAATGGAATAGAATGAAGTGGAAAGGAATGGAGTGGAATGGAGTGGAATGGAGTGAAGTGGAGTGGAATAGAGTGATGTGGAGTGGAATGGAGCGGATTGAAGTGGAGTGGAATGGAATGGAGTTGAGTAGAATGGAGTGGAGTGGAATGGAGTGCAATGTAATGGAATGGAGTGTAGTAGAGTAGAATGGAGTGGAATGGATGGAATGGAATGGAATGGAACGGGGTGGAGTGGTGTTGAGGGAAGGGGAGTGCCATGGAGGGGAGTGGAATGGAGAGGAGTGCAGTGAAATGGAACTGAGTGGAGTGGAGAGAATGGTGTGTAATGGAATGGAATGGAGTGTAATGGAATGGATTTGAGTGGAATGGAGTGGAATGGAATGGAATGGAATGGAGGGGAATGAAGTGAAAATGAATGCAGTGGATTAGAGTGAAATGTATTGGAATGGAGTGGAGTGGAGTGGAAAGGAGTGGAATGGAGTGGAGTAGAGAGGTGTGCAATGGGATGGAGTGGATTTGTGTGGAAAGAAGTGGAATTGAATGGTGTGGAATGGAATGTAGTGGAATGGCATGGAATGGAGGGAATGAAATGGAGTGGAATTGAATGGAATGGAATGCAGTGGAATGGAATGGAGTGGAGTTTAATGGAATAGAATGGACTGGAATGGAATGGAATGGATTTAAATGGAATGGAGTGGAGTGGAGTGTAATGGAATGGAGTGGATTGGAGTGGAATGGAATGGAATGGAATGGAATGGAATGCAATGGAATGGAATGGAATGGAACCGAATCTGAGATTGTGCCACTGTGCTCCAGGCTTGGTGACAGAGTGATACTCTTGAAAGAAGGAAATGGAATGGAATACAGTGGAATGGAATATAGTGGAATGGGATGGACTGGAGTGGAGAAGAGTGGAGTGAAGTGGAGTTGAGTGGAGTGGTATTTGGAGTAATGTAATGGGATGGAATGGAATGAAATGAAGTGGGGAAGAGTGGGGTGGATTGGAGTGCAGTGGAATGGAGCAGATTGGAATGAGATCAACTGGAATGCAGTGGAGTGGAGTGGTGAAGAGTGGAATGGAGTGGAGTGGAATCAGATGTAATGGAAAGTAGTGGAGTGGAGTGGAATGGAACGGAAAAGAACTAAGCAGAGCATAGCAGAACGGAAGGGAACGCAACGGAAAGGAACGGCATCTGAGATTGTGCTACTGCGCTACAGGCTGGATAACAGAGTGAGATAATCTGAAAAGAAAGGAACGGATTGCAATGAAGTTGAATGATTTGGAATGGAGTGGAGAGGATTTGAGTGGAGTGGAGTGGAGTGGAGTGGAATGGAGAAAAATGGAATGGAATGGAATGGAATGGAATGGAATGGAATGGAATGGAATAGAACGGAATGGATTGAAGTGGAGTGTAATTCGGTGGAGTGGAGTGCAGTGGACTGGAGAAGAATGGATTTGAATGGAGTGGAATGGAGTGGAGTGGAGTGCAGAGGAATGGAGATAAGTGGAAGGGACTAGAATGGAATCAGACGTAATGAAATGTAGTGGAGTGCAGAGGAGTGAAGTGGAATGGAGCGAAATGGAATGGAATTGATTGGAATGGAATGGAATGGATGGAGCGAAGCGGAATGGAGTGGAGTGGATTGTAACGGAATGGAGTGGAGTAGAATGGAGTGGAACGGAATGGAGTGGTATGGAGTGGAACGAAGGGGAATGGAGTGGAATGGAGTGGAATGGAGTGGTGTGGAGCGGAATGGAGTTGAGTGGAGTGAAATGGAATTGAATGAAATGGAGTCGAGTGGATTGGACAGGGGTGCAGTGGAGTGGAATGGAATGGAGTGGAGTGGAGGGGTGGGGAGTGGAGTGGAATGGAATGGAATGGAATGGAATGGAATGGATAGGATTGGAATGGAGTGGAGAGCAATGGAGTGGAGTGGAGTGGAATGGAGATGAATGGACTGGAAAGGAATGGAGTGGAATGGATTGGAGTGGAGTGGAATGCAGAGGAATGGACAGGAATGGAGTGGAATGGAATGCAATGGAAAGAAATGGAGTTGAGTGGAATGCAGTGGAGTGGAGTGAAGTTGAGTGGCATGGAATGTAATGGAATGTAGTGGAGTGGAAATGAGTGAAGTGGAATGCAGTGTAGTGTAATGTAGTGGGATGGAATGCGGTGGAATGGAATGGAAGGTTGTGGAGCTGAATGGAATGGAGTGGAGTGGTGTGGAGGGTATTGGAATGGACTGGAGTGGAATGGAATGGAATGGGGTGGATTGGGGTGTAATGGAGTTGAATGGAATAGAGTAGAGTGGAATGGAGTGGAGTGGAGTAGAATGGAATGCAATGGAATTTAAGGGAGAGGAGTGAAATGGATTGGAGTGTAGTCGAGTGGACTGCAATTGAGTGGAGTGGAGTGGAGTGAATTGGAGAGGAATGGAATGGAATGGAATGGAATGGAATGGAATGGAAAGGAATGGAGGGGAATGGAGTGGAGTCGAATGGAATGGAGTTGAATGGAATGGGTTGGAATAGAATAGAGTGGAATGGAGTTTAATGGAGTGGAGTGGAGTGGAATGGAGTGGAATGGAGTGGTATGGAAAGGAATAGAATGCAGTGGAGTGGAATGGAGTAGGTTGGAATGGAGTAAAGTAGAATGGAGTGGAGTGGAATGCAATGTAATGGAATGGAGTGGAGTGGAATGGAGTGGAGGGGAGTAGATTGGAGTGGAGTGGAATGGAATGGATTGGAGAGGAAGTGAATGAAATGGAGTTCAGCGGAGTGGAGTGAAGTGGAATGGAGTGGAGTGGACAGGAATTGAGTTGAGTGGAAAGAAAAGGAGAGGAATGGAATGGAAAGTAATAGAATGGAGTTTAGTGGAGTGGAATAGAGTTTTGTGGAATGAAATGGAATGGGATGGAATGGAGTGGAATGCAGTGAATTGGAGTTAAGTGAGGAGGAATGGGGTTAGAGTTAAGTGAGGAGGAATGGAGTGGAGTGGAGTTGAGTGGAGTGGAATGGAATGGAGTGAGTGGACTGGAAAGGAGTGGATTGGAATGGAATGGAGAGGAATGGAATGGAAATTAGTGGATTGGATTGGAGTGGAGTGGAGTGGAATGCAGTGGATTGCAGTGTAATGCAGTGTAGTGGAGTGTAATGTAGTTTAGTGGAATGGAATGGAATGGGATGGAATCGAGTGGAGTTGAGTGGAGTGGAATGGAGTGGAGTGGAATTGAATGAAATAGAGTGACATGGAATGGAATGGATTGGAAAGGAATGTAATGTAATGGATTGGAGTGGAGTGTAGTGGAATGCTGTGTAGTGGAGTGTAATGGAGTGCAGTGGGACGGAGTAGAGTGGACTGGAAAGGAGTGGAGTGGAATGGAATGAAGTGGAAAGGAATGGAATGGAATGGAATGGAGTGGAATGGAATGGAGTGGAATGCAGTGGAATGGGCTGCAATGGAGTGGAGTGGAGTGGAACGGAATAGAGTGGAGTGGAATGGAATGGATTGGAAAGGAATGTAAATTAATGGAAAGGAGTGGAGTGGATTGGAATGGAGTGGAGTGGATTGGATTGCAGTGGAATACAGTACAATGGACTACAATGGAGTGAAGTGGAATGGAATGGAGAGGAAAGGAATGGAATGGAATGGAGTGGAGTGGAATGGAGTGGAGTGGAATGCTGTGGAGTGGAATGGAGTAGAGTGGAATGGAATGACATGGAGTGGAATGGACAGGAATGGAATGAACTGGAGTGGTATGGAATGGAGTGGAGCGAAGTGGAATGGAAAGGAGTGGAGTCTAACGGAATGGAATGGAATAGAGTGGAGTGGAGTGGAATAGAGTGGAGTGGAATGGAGTGCAGTTGACTGGAATGGAGTGGAGGGGTGTGGCATGGAATGGAGTGGAGTGGAATTGAACGGAAAGAAATAGACTGGAATGGAATGGAGTCGATTGGAATGGAATGGAATGGACTGGATTGGAGTGGAGTGTAGTGGAGGCGAATGGGATGGAGTGGAGGGGAATGGAGTGGAATGGAATGGAGTGGAAAGGAGTGGAGTGGCGTGGAGTGCACTGGAATGAAATGGAATGGGAAGGAATGGAGTGCAGTGGAATGGAATGGAGTCGAGTAAAATGGAATGGAATGGAATGGTGTTGAGAAGGGTGAATTGCAGAGGAGTGGAATAGAGTGGAGTGAAATGGAATGGAGTGGAGTGGAATTGAGAGGAGTGGAGTGGATTTGAGTTGAGATGAGTAGAGTGGAATGTAGTGGAGTGGAATAGAATGGAGTGGACAGGAATTGAGTGCAGTGGAATGGAATGTAGTGGAATGGATTAGAATGGAAAGGAATGTAATTGAATGGAATGGAGTGGAATGGAGTGCAGTTGAATGGAATGGAACGGAGTGGAATGGAATGGAATGTTGTGGAATGGAAAGGAATGGAACGAACTGGAATGGATTGGAATGGAGTCGAGTGAAGTGGAATGTAAATGAGGCGAGTGTAATGGGATGGAATGGAATAGAGTGGATTGGAGAGGAATGGAGTGGAGTGGAGTGGAATTGACTGCAGTGTAGTGTACTGTAGTGGAGTCAAATGGAATGGAATGGAATGGAATGGAAAGGAGTGCAGTGGAATGGAGTGAAGTAGAGTAGAATGGAGTGGAATGGACTCGAACGGAATGCAATGGAGTGGAGTGGAGTGGGGTGGAATGGAAAGGAATGCAATGGAGTGGAGAGGAATGCAGTGGAATGAAATGGACTGTAAGGGACTGGAATGGAGTGGAGTGGAGTACAGTGGAATCAAGTGGAATGGACTGGAATGGAGTGCAATGAAATGGAATGGAGTGGAATGCAATGGAATGGAATGGAGTTGGATGAAATGGAGTGGAGAGGAACGGAGTGGAGTCGAGTAAGTGTGAGTGAAGTGAAATGAAATTCAATGGAGTGGAGTGGAGTTTAGAAGAGTTGCATGGAATGTTTTGGAATAGAATGGAGTGGAGTGGAATGGAGTGGAGTTGAATAGAGAGGAGTGGAAAGGAATGACAAGGAAAAGAGTGCAATGCAATGCAATGGAGTAGAGTGGAATAATATGGAATGGAGTGGAGTGGAGTGGTGTGGAGTGGATTGGAATGGTGTTGCGTGGAGTGGTGTGGAGTGGATTGGAATGGTGTTGCATGGAGTAGAGTGGAGTGGATCGGAATGTAATGGAATATTCTGGAATGGAGAGGAGTGGAATGAAGTGGAATGGAGAGGAATAGAGAGAAATGGAATGGAATGGAATGCAGTAGATTGGAATGGAATGGAGTGGAGTGGCGTGGAGTGGAATTTAGTGGAATGAAGTAGAGTGGACTGGAATGGAGTGGAGTGGAGTGGAATGGAGTGGTTTGGAATGGAATGGAGAGGAATGGAGTGGAATGGAATGGAATGGAGTGGAGTGGACAGGAATGGAGTGGAGTGGAATGCAATAGGATGAAATGGAGTGGTTTGGACTGGAATGGAGTGAAGTGTAGTGGATGGAGTTGTAAGGAATGGAATGGAATGGAGTGGAGTGGAGTGGAATGGAGTGGAATAGAAAGGAATGCAATGGAATGGAAAGGAGTGGAGTGGAGTGGAATGGAGTGGAGTGGAATGGAGTGGAGAGGAGTGGAATGGAGTGGAATGGAATGTAATGGACTGGAGTGGAATGCAGTGGAATTGAGTGGAGTGCAGTGGAGTGGAATGGAAAGAAATGAAATGGAATGGAATGGAGTAGACTGGAATGAAATGGAGTGGATTGGAGTGGAATGTAATGGAATGGAGTGGATTGGAGGGGAATGGAATGGAATGGAGTGGAATAGAAAGGAAAGGAATGGAGTGGAATGGAATGGAGTGGTATGGACTGGAGAGCAATGCAATGGAGTGGATTGGAGTAGTGTGGAATGGAATGGAATGGAGTGGAGTGGAATGGAATGGAATGGAATGGAATGGGGTGGAATGGAGTGGAGTTGAGTAGAGTGCAGAGGAATGGAAGTAATTTTATGGAGTGTAGTGGAATGGAATGGCATTGAGAGGAATGGATTGAGGTACAGTGGAGTGGAATTTAGTGGAGAGGAGTGCAATGAAACGGAGCGGAGTGGAGTGAAATGGAAAGGAATAGAGTGGAATGGAATGAAAATGAATGGAGTGGAATGGAATGGATTGGAGTGGAACGGAGTACAATGGAATGTAGTAGAGTGGAGTGGAATGGAATGGAATTGAGCAGGGTGGAATGGAGTAGAATGAAAGGCAGTGGAGTGGAGAGGACTGGAGAGAAGTAGAGTGGATTGCAGTGGAATTGAATGGAATGGTAAGGAGTGGAACAGAATGGAATGGAGTTTAGTGGAGTGTAGTGAAGTGGAGTGGAGTGGAAGGGAGTTTAGTGGTCAGGAATGGAGTAGAGTGGAATGTTATGGAGTGGAATGGTCTGGACTGTAATCCAGTGGAGTAGAGTGGAGTGGAATGTATTTGATTGGTGTGTAATGGTAGGGAGAGGAATGGAATGGAATGGAGTGGAGTGGAGTGGAATGGAATGGAGTGAAGCGGAATGTAGTTTTATGGAATGGAATGGAATGGAGTGGAGTGCAATGGAGCAGAGTGGAATGGAATGGAATGGGATGGAGTGTTGTGGAGTGAAATGGAGTGGATTGGAGTAGAATGGAGTGGAGTGGAGTGGAGTGGAATGGAGTGGATTGGAGTGTAATGGAATAGAATGGAATGAAGGGGAATGGAATAGAATGGAGTGGAGAGGAATGGAATGGCATGGAATGCAGTGGAGTGTAGTGGAGTGGAGTGGAGTAGAGTGGAAAGGAGTGCTGCGGACTGGAATGTAGTGGAATGGAATCTAATGCAGAGGAATGGAGTGGAATGGAATAGAATGGAATGGGATGGACTGGAGTGGAGTGGAATGGAGTGGAGTGGAATGAAACTGATTGGAGTGGAATGGAATGGAATGAAAGGAAATGGAGTGCAGTGGAATGGATTAGGGTGATGTGGAAAGGAATGGCATCGAACTGAATGGAGCAGAATGAAATGGAATGGATTGGAGTGAAGTGGATTGGAACAGAATGGAATGGAGTCGAGTGGAATAGATTGGAATGGAATGCAGTGGAATGGAGTGGAATATAATTGAGTGGAGTTAGTGGAATGGAGTGGAATGTACGGGAACAGTGTGGAATGGAATTGAATGAAGTGAAATGGAATGGAATGGAATGGAGTGGAATGGAATGGAATGGAGTGGAATGGAATGGAATGGAGTGGAATGGAATGGAATGGAATGGAGTGGACCGTAGTGGAATCTAATGGAGTGGAATGGAAAGGAGTGGGGTGTAATGGAGTGGAGTTGAGTGGATTGGTGTAAAGTGGAAAGAAACGGAGTAGACTGGAGCAGAATGGAATGGAGTGGAGTGGATTTGAGTGGAGTGCAGTGGATTAGAGCGAAATGGAATGAAATGGATTGGAATAGAGTGCAGTGGAGATTGGTGGGGTGTCATGGAATGGATTTGATGGAATGGAGTTGAGTGTAATATAGTGGAGTGGAATGGAGTGGAGGGAAAAGGAAAGTCATGGAATGGAGTAGAAGGCAATGGAATGGAGTGGAGTGGAAAGAAATAGAATGGAGTGGAGTGCAGTGCAGTGGAGTGGAGTGGATTGGACTGGAATGGAGTGCAATGGAATGGATTGGACTGTAACGGAGTGGAGTGTAATGGAATAGAGTGGAATTGAATCGAATGTAATGGAATGGAGTGCAGTTGAATGGAGTGGAGCAGAGTAGAATGGAGTGGAGTGGAACAGAATGGAATGGAATCGAGTGGACTGGAGTTGAATTGAGTGGAGTGGAAAGGAATGAAGTTGAACGGAAAGAAATGGACTGTAGTGGAATGGATTTGACTGGAGTAGAATGGAGAAGAGTGGAATGGAATGGAATGGAGTGGAATGGAGTGGAGTGGAGTGGAAAGGATTGGAATGGAATGGAGTTGAACGGAAAGGAATGGAATGGAATGGAGTGGATTTGAGTGGAGTGAAGGGGAATGGAACGGAATGGAATGAAGGGGAAAGGAATAGAATGGAGTGGAGTGGAGTGGAATGGCATGGAATGGAGTGGAGTGTAGTGGAGTAGAGTGGAAAGGAGTGTTGCAGACTGGAATGTAGTGGAATGGAGTCTAATGCAGAGGAATGGAGTGGAATGGAATAGAATGGAATGGAATGGAGTGGAGTGGAGTGGAATGGAGCGGAGTGGAGTGCAGTTGAGTGAAAATGAGTGGAGTGGAATGGAATGGATGGAAGGGGAATGGAGTGCAGTGGAATGGATCGGAGTGACGTGGAGAGAAATGGCATCAAACTGAATGGAGCAGAATGAAATTCAGTGGATTGGAGTCGAGTGGATTGGAATGGAAAGGAACGGAGTCGAGCGGAATAGAGTAGAATGGAATGCAGTGGAATGGAGTGGAATATAATTGAGTGGAGTTAAGTGGAATGGAGTGGAAAGTATGGGAACGGTGTGGAATGGAAATGATTGAAGTGAAATGGAACGGAATGGAATGGAGTGAAACGGAACGGAATTGCATGGAGTGGAATGGAATGGAATGGAGAGGACTGCAGTGGAATCTAATGGAGTGGAATGGAATGGAGTGGGGTGAAATAGAGTGCAGTTGAGTGGATTGGAGTACAGTGGAAAGAAACGAAGTAGAATGGAGTAGAATGGAATGGAGTGAAGCGGATTTGAGTGGACTGCAGTGGATTGGAGCGAAATGGAATGAAATGGACTGGAATGGAGTGGAGTGGAGATTGGAGGGGTGTCGTGGAATGCATTTGATGGAATGGAATTGAGTGTAATAGAGTGGAGTGGAATGGAGTGGAGTGGAATGGAATGGAGTGGATAGGAATGTCTTGGAGTGGAGTAGAAAGCAATGGAATAGAGTGGAGTGCAAAGGAATAGAATGGAGTGGAGTGCAGTCGAATCGAGTGGAGTGGAGCAGACTGGAATGGAGTGCAATGGAATGGACTGGAGTGGAATGGAGCCGAGTGCAATGGAATGGAATGGAGTTGAGTGGAGAGGACTGGAGTGGAATGGAGTGAAATGGATTGCAGTGGAATGGTATGGAGTGGAGTGTAATGGAATGGAGTGGAATGGAATCGAATGTAATGGAACGGAGTGGAGTTGAATGGAGTGGAGTCGACTAGAATGGAGTGGAGTGGAATATAATGGAATGGAATGGAGTGGAGTGGAGTTGAATTGAGTGGAGTGGAGAGGAATGGAGTTGAATGGAAAGAAATGGAATGTAGTGGAATGGATTTGACTGGAGTAGAATGGAGAAGAGTGGAATGGAATGGAATGGAGTGGAATGGAATGGAGTGGAATGGAGTGGAATGGAGTGGAGTGGAGTGGAAAGGATTAGAATGGAATGGAGTTGGGTGGAAAGGAATGGAATGGAATGGATTGGATTTGAGTGGCGTGAAGTGGAATGGAGCGGAATGGAATGAAGGGGAATGGAATAGAATGGAGTGGAGTGGAATGGTATGGCACGGAATGTAGTGGAGTGTAGTGGAGTAGAGTGGAGTAGAGTGGAAAGGAGTGTTGTGGACAGGAATGTAGTGGAATGGAATCTAATGCAGAGGAATGGAGGGGAATGGAATAGAATGGAATGGAATGGACTGGATTGGAGTGGAATGGTGTGGAATGGAGTGGAATGAAACTGAGTGGAGTAGAATGGAAAGGAATGAAAGGGAATGGAGTGCAGTGGAATGGATTGGAGTGGCGTGGAGAAGAATGGCATCGATCTGAATGGAACTGAATGAAATGGAATGGATTGGAGTGTAGTGGATTGGAACGGAATGGAATGGAGTCGAGTGGAATAGAGTGGAATGGAATGCAGTGGAATGGAGTGGAATATAATTGAGTGGAGTTAAGTGAAATGGAGTGGAATGTACGGGAATGGTGTGCAATGGAATTGAAAGAAGTGAAATGCAATGGAAAGGAATGGAGTGCAATGGAATGGAATGGAGTGGACTGGAGTGGAATCTAATGGAGTGGAATGGAATGGAGTGGGGTGTAATGGAGTGGAGTTGAGTGGATTGGAGTAAAGTGGAAAGAAAGGGAGAAGAAGGGAGTAGAATGGAAAGGAGTGTAGTGGATTTGAGGTGAGTGCAGTGGATTGGAGCGAATTGGAATTATATAGATTGGAATGGAGTGGACTGGAGATTGGTGGGGTGTCATAGAATGGATTTGATGGAATGGAGTTGAGTGTAATAGAGTGGTGTGGAATGGAGGGGAGTGGAATGGAGTGGAGTGGAAAGGAATGTCATAGAATGGAGTAGAATGCAATGGAATGGAATGGAGTGGAAAGGAATAGAATGGATTCGAGTGCAGTGGAGTGGAGTGGAGTGGACTGGAATGGAGTGCAATGGAATGGATTGGAGTGGAATGGAGTGGAGTGCAATGGAATGGAATGGAGATGAGTGTAGTGGAGTGGCTTGGAATGTAGTGAAATGGAGAGGAGTGGAATGGAACGGAGTGCAGTGGAAAGGAATGGAGAGGAATGGGATCGAATGTAATGGAATGGAGTGGAGTCGAATGGAGTGGAGTGGAGTGGAGAAAAATGGAGTGGAGTGGAATAGAATGGAATGGAATGGTGTGAGTGTAGTGGAGAGGAATGTAGTTGAAAGGAAAGAAATGGAATGTAGTGGAATGGATTTGACAAGAGTAGAATGGAGAAGAGTGGAATGGAGTGGAATGGAGTGGAGTGGAGTGCAAAGGACTGGAATGGAATGGAGTTCACTGGAAATGAATGCAATGGAAAGGAGTGGATTTGAGTGGAGTGAAGTGGAATGGAAAGGATTGGAATGAAGGGGAATGGAATAGAATGGAGTGGAGTGGAATGGAATGGCATTGAATGGAGTGGAGTGGAGTGGAGTAGAGTGGAAAGGAGTGTTGCGGACTGGAATGTAGTGGAATGGAATCTAATGCAGAGGAATGGAGTGGAATGGAATAGAATGGAATGGAATGGAATGGAGTGGAGTGGAATGAAACTGAGTGGAGTGGAATGGAATGGAAGGAAAGGGAATGGATTGCAGTGGAATGGATTGGAGTGGCATGGAGTGGAATGGCATCCAAATGAATGGAGCACAATGAAATGGAATGGATTGGAGTGGAGTGGATTGGAACGGAATGGAATGGAGTCAAGTGGAATAGAGTGGAATGGAAGCAGTGTAATGGAGTGGAATATAATTGAGTGGAGTTAAGTGGAATGGAGTGGAATGTACAGGAACGGTGTGGAATGGAATTGAATGAAGTGAAATGGAATGGAATGGAATGGAGTGGAACGGAATTGAATGGAGTGGACTGGAGTGGAATCTAATGGAGTGGAATGGAATGGAGTGTGGTGTAAGGGAGTGGAGTTGAGTGCATTGGAGTAAAGTTTAAAGAAACGGGGTAGAATGGAGTAGAATGGAATGGAGTGGAGTGGATTTGAGTGAAGTGAAGTGGATTGGAGAGAAATGGACTGAAATGGATTGGAATGGAGTGGAGTGGAGATGGGTTGGGTGTCATGGAATGGATTTGATGGAATGGAGTTTAGTGTAATAGAGTGGAGTGGAATGGAGTGTTGTGGAATGGAGTGTATTGGAAAGGAATGTCATGGAATGGAATAGAATGCAATGGAATGGAGTGGAGTGGAAAGGAATAGAATGCAGTGGGGTGCAGTGGAGTGGAGTGGAGTGCAGTGGACTGGAATGGAGTGCAATGAAATGGATTGGAGTGGAATGGAGTGGAGTGGAATGGAGTGGAATGGAGTCGAGTGGAAAGGAGTGGAGTGGAATGGAGTGAAATGGAATGGAGTGGATTGGAATGGAGTGGAGTGTAATGGAATGGAGTGGAATGGAATTGAATGTAATGTAATGGAGTGGAGTTGAATGGAGTGGAGTCGAGTAGAATGCAATGGAGTGGAATAGAATGGAATGGAATGGAGAGGACAGGAGTTGAATTGAGTGGAGTGGAGAGGAATGGAGTTGAATGGTAAGAAATGGAAAGTAGTGGAATGGATTTGACTGGAGTAGAATGGAGAAGAGTGGAATGAAATGCAATGGAGTGGAATGGAATGGAATGGGATGGAGTGGAATGGAGTGGAGTGGAGTGGTAAGGATTGGAATGGAGTGGAGATGAATGGAAAGGAATGGAATGGAATGGAGTGGATTTGAGTGGAGTGAAGTTGAATGGAACGGAATGGAGTGAAGGGGAATGGAATAGAATGGAGTGGAGTGGAATGGAATGGCATAGAATGGAGTGGACTGGAGTGGAGTGGAGTAGAGTGGAAAGGAGTGTTGCGGACTGGAGTGTAGTGGAATGGAATCTAATGCAGAGGAATGGAATGGAATGGAATGGAATAGAATGGAATGGAATGGAATGGAGTGGAGTGGAATGGAGTGAATTGGAGTGGAATGAAACTGAGTGGAGTGGAATGGAATGGAATGAAAGGGAATGAAGTGCCGTGGAATGGATTAGAGTGGTGTGGAGAACATTGGCGTTGAACTGAATGTAGCAGAATGAAATGGAATGGATTGCAGTTGAGTTGATTGGAACGGAGTCTAATGGAGTTGAGTGGAATAGAGTGGAATGGAATGCAGTGGAATGGAGTGCAATATAATTGATTGGAGTTAAGTGGAACGGAGTGGAATGTATGGGAATGGTGTGGAATGAAATTGAATGAAGTGAAATGGAATGGAATGGAATGGAGTGGACTGGAATGGAATGGAGTGGATTGCAGTGGAATCCAATGGTGTGGAATGGACTGGAGTGGGGTGTAGTGGAGTGCAGTGAAGTGGATTCGAGTAAAGTGGAAAGAAACGAAGTAAAATGGAATGAAGAGGAGTGGATTTGAGTGGAGTGCAGTGGATTGGAGCGAAACGGAAGGAAATGGGTAGGAATGAATTGGAGTGGAGATTGGTGGGGTGTCATGGAATGGATTTGATGGAATGGAGTTGAGTGTAATAGAGTGGAGTGGAATGGAGTGGAGTGGAAATGAATGTCATGGAATGGAGTAGAATGCAATGGAATGGAAAGGAGTGGAAAGGAATAGAATGGAGTGGAGTGGAATGGAATGTTAAGGAATGGAGTAGAATGCAATGGAATGGAGTGGAGTGCAGTAGAGCGGAATGGAGTGGAGTGGACTGGAATGGAGTGCAATGGAACGGATTGCTGTGGAATGGAGTGGATTGGAATGGAAAGGAATGGAATTGAGTGGAGAGGAGTGGAGTGGAAAGGAATAGAATGGAGTGGAGTGCAGTGTAGTGGAATGGAGTGGAGTGGACTGGAATGGAGTGAAATGGAATGGATTGGATTGGAATGGAGTGCAGTGGAATGGAATGAGGTTGGCTGGAATGGAGTGGAATGGAGTGAAATGGAGTGGAGTGGAATGAAATGGAGTGGAGTGGAATGGAATGGAATGGAATGGAATCGAATGTCATGGAATGGAGTGGAGTTGAATGGATTGGAGTCGAGTAGAATGGAGAGGAGTGGAATAGAATGGAATGGAATGGAGTAGACTGGAGTTGAATTGAGTGGAGTGGAGAGGAATGGTGTTGAATAGAAAGAAATTGAATGTAGTGGAATGGATTTGAATAGAGTAGAATGGAGAAGAGTGGAATGGAATGGAATGTAGTTGAATGGAATGGAGCGGAATGGAGTGGATTGGAGTGGAAAAGATTGGAATGGAATGGAGTTGAGAGGAAAGGAATGGAATGGAATGGAGTGGATTTGAATGGAGTGAAGTGGAATGGAACGGAATGGAATGAAGGGGAATGGAATAGAATAGAGTGGAGTGGAATGGAATGGCATGGAATGGAGTGGAGTGGAGTGGAGTGGATTAGAGTGGTAAGGAGTGTTGCAGACTGGAATGTAGTGGAATGGAATCTAATGAAGAGGAATGGAGTGGAATGGAATAAGATGGAATGGAGTGGAGTGGAGTGGAACGAAACTGAGTGGAGTGGAATGCAATGGAATGAAAGGGAATGGAGTGCAGTGGAATGGATTGCGATGGCGTCGAGAGGAATGGCATCGTACTGAATGGAGCAGAATTATATGGAATGGATTGGAGAGGAGTGGAATGGAACGGAATGGACTGGAGTGGAATCTAATGGAGTGGAAAGGAATGGAGTCGGGTGTAATGGAGTGGAGTTGAGTGGATTGGAGTAAAGGGGAAAGAAACGGAGTAGAAAGGAGTAGAATGAAATGGAGTGGAGTGGATTTGAGTGGAGTGCAGTGGATTGGAGCGAAATGTAATGAAATGGATTGGAATGGACTGGAATGGAGATTGGTGGGGTGTCATGGAAGGGATTTGAAGAAATGGAGTTGAGTGTAATATAGTGGAGTGGAATGGAGTGGAGTGGAATGGAGTGGAGTGGAATGGAGTGGAGTGGAATGGAGTGGAGTGGAAAGGAATGTCATGGAATGGAGTAGAATGCAATGGAATGGAGTGGAGTGGAAAGGAATAGAATGGAGTGGAGGGCAGTGGAGTAAAGTGGAGTGGAGTGGAATGGAATGGAGTGCAATGGAATGGATTGGAGTGGAATGGAGTGTAGTAGAATGGAATGGAATGGAGTTGAGTGGAGAGGATTGGCGTGGAATGGAGTGAAATGGAGTGGAGTGGAATGGAATGGAGTGGAGTGGAATGGAATGGAGTGGAATGGAATAGAATGTAATGGAATGGAGTGGAGTTGAATGGAGTGGAGTCGAGTAGAATGGAGTGGAGTGGAATAGAATGGAATGGAATGGAGTGGACTGGAGTTGAATTGAGTGGAGAGGAGAGGAATGGAGTCGAGTGGAAGAAACGAAATGTAGTGAAATGCATATGACTGGAGTAGAATACAGAAGATGGAGAAGAGTGGAATGGAGCGGAGTGGACTGGATTCCAATGGATTGGGATGGAGTAGAATTGAATGCAGTGGAGTGGAAAGGATTGGAATGAAATGGAGTTGATTGGAAAGGAATGGAATGGAATGGAGTGGATTTGAATGGAGTGTAGTGGAATGGAAAGGAATGGAATGAATGGGAATGGAGTAGAATGGAATGGAGTGGAATGGAATAGCACGAAATGGAGTGTAGTGGAGTGGAGTGGAGTGGAGTAGAGTGGAAAGCAGTGTTGCAGACTGGAGTGTAGTGGAATGGAATCTAATGCAGAGGAATGGAGTGGAATCGAATAGAGTGAAATAGAATGGACTGGAGTGGAGTGGAGTGGAGTGAAGAGGAGTGGAATGAAACAGAGTGGAGTGGAATGGAATGGAATGAAAGGGAATGGAGTGCAGTGGAATGGATTGGAGTGACGTGGAGAGGAATGACATTGAAATGAATGGAGCAGAATGAAATGGAATGGATTGGAATGGAGTGGATTGGAACAGAATGGAACGGAGTCTAGTGGAACAGAGTGGAATGGAATGCAGTGGAATGGAGTGGAATATAATTGAGTGGAGTTAATTGGAATGGAGTGGAATGTACAGGAACGGTGTGGAATGAAATTGAATGAGGTGAAATGGAATGGAATGGAGGGGAATGGAATGGAATGAAGTGTACTGGAGTGGAATCTAATGGAGTGGAATGGAATGGAATGGAGTGGGGTGTAATGAGGTGGAGTTGAGTGGATTGGAGTAAAGTGGAAAGAAACAGAGTAGAATGGAGGAAAATGGAAAGGAGTGTAGTGGATTTGAGTGGAGTGCAATGGATTGGAGTGAAATGGAATGCAATGGAATGGAATGGAGTGGAGTGGAGATTCGTGGAGTGTCATGGAATGGATTTGATGGAATGAAGTTGAGTGTAATAGAGTGGAGTGGAATGGAGTGGAGTGGAATGGAGTCGAGTGGAAAGGAATGTCACAGAATGGAGTAGAATGCAATGGAAGGGATTGGAGTGGAAAGGAATAAAATGGAGTGGAGTGCAGTGTAGTGGAGTCTAGTGGAGTGGACTGGAATGGAGTGCAATGGAATGGATTGGAGTAGAATTGAGTGGAGTGGAATGGAATGGAATGGAGTTGAGTGGAGAGGAGTGGCGTGGAAGGGAGTGAAATGGAGTGGGGTGGAGTGGAATGGAATGGAGTGGAATGGAATGGAGTGGAATGGAGTTGAATGTAATGGAATGGAGTGGAGTTGAATGGAGTAGAGTCGAGTAGAATGGAGTGGAGTGGAATAGAATGGAATGGAATAGAGTGGACTGGCATTGAATTGAGTGGAGTGGAGAGGAATGGAGTTGAATGGAAAGAAATGGAATGTAGTGGAATGTATTTGACTGGAGTAGAATGGAGAAGAGTGGAATAGAACGGAATGGAGTGGAATGGAATGGAATGGGATGGAATGGAGTGGAATGGAGTGGAGTGGAGTGGAAAGTATTGGAATGGATTGCGTTGAGTGGAAAGGAATGGAATGGATTGCAGTGGATTTGAGTGGAGTGAAGTGGAATGGAATGGAATGGAACGAATGGGAATGGAATGCAATGGAGTGGAGTGGAATGGAATGGCATGGAATGGAGTGGAGTGTGGTAGAGTGGAGTGGAGTAGAGTGGAAAGGAGTGTTGCAGACGGGAATGTAGTGGAATTGAATCTAATGTAGAGGAATGGAGTGGAGTGGAATACAATGGAATGGAATGGACTGGAGTGGAGTGGAATGGAGTGGAGTGCAGTGTAAGGAAACTGAGTGGAGTGGAACGGAATGGAATGAAAGGGAATGGAGTGCAAAGGAATGGATTGGAGTGGCGTGGAGAGGAATGGCATCGGACTGAATGGAGCAGAATGAAATGGAATGGATTGGAGTGCAGTGTATTGGAACGGAATGGAATGGAGTTGAGTGGAATAGAGTGGAATGGAATGCAGTGGAATGGAGTGGAATATAATTGAGTGGAGTTAAGTGGAATGGAGTGGAATGTACGGGAACGGTGTGGAATGGGATTGAATGAAGTGAAATGGAATGGAATGGAATGGAGTGGAATGGAATGGAATGGAGTGGACTGGAGTGGAATTTAATGGAGTGGAATGGAATGGAGTGGGGTGTAATGCAGTGGAGTTGAGTGGATTGGAGTAAAGTGGAAAGAAATGGAGTAGAATGGAATGGAGTGGAGTGGATTTGAGTGGAGTGCAGTGGATTGGAGCGAAATTGAATGAAATGGATTGGAATGCAGTGGAGTGGAGATTGGTTGGGTGTCATAGAATGGATTTGATGGAATGGAGTTGAGTGTAACAGAGTGGAGTGGAATTGAGTGGAGTGGAATGGAGTGGAGTGGAAAGGAATGTCATGGAATGGAGTAGAACGCAACGGAATGTAGTGGAGTGGAAAGCGATAGAATGGAGTGGAGTGCAGTGGAGTGGAGTGGAGTGGATTGGACTGGAATGGAGTGCAATGGAATGGATTGGAGTGGAATGGAGTGGAGTGCAATGGAATGGAGTTGAGTGGAGAGGAGTGGAGTGGAATGGAGTGAAATGGAGTTGAGTGGAATGGAATGGAGTGGAGTGGAATGGAATGGAGTGGAATGGAGTGAAGTTGAATGGAGTGGAGTCGTTCAGAACGGAGTGGAGTGGAATAGAATGGAATGGAATGGAGTGGACTGGAGTTGAATTGAGTGGAGTGGGGAGGAATGGAGTTGAATGGAGAGAAATGGAATGTAGTGGAATGGAATTGCCTGGAGTAGAATGGAGAAGAGTGGTATGGAATGGAATAGAGTGGAATGGAATGGAATGGAATGGAGTACAATGGTGTGGAGTGGAAAGGATTGGAATGGAATGGAGTTGAGTGGAAAGGAATGGAATGGAAAGGAGTGGATTTGAGTGGAGTGAAGTGGAATGGAACGGAATGGAATGAAGAGGAATGGAATATAGTGGAGTGGAGTGGAATGGAATGGCATGGAATGGAGTGGAGTGGAGGGGAGTGGAGTGGAGTAGATTGGAAAGGAGTGTTGCGGACTGGAAAGTAGTGGAATGGAAACTAATGCAGGGGAATGGAGTGGAATTGAATAGAATGGAATGGAATGGAATGGACTGGAGTGGAGTGGAATGGATTGGAGTGTGGTAGAATGAAACTGAGTGGAGTGGAATGGAATGAAATGAAAGGGAATGGAGTGTAGTGGAATGGATTGGAGTGGCATGGAGAGAAAAGGCATCGAACTGAATGGAGCAGAATGAAATGGAATGGATTGGTGTGGAGTGGATTGGAGTGGAATGGAATGTAGTCGAGTGGAATAGAGTGGAATGGAATGCAGTGGAATGGAGTGGAATATAATTGAGTGGAGTTAAGTGGAATGGAGTGGAATGTACGGGAATGGTGTGGAATGGAATTGAATGAAGTGAAATGTAATGGAATGGAATGGAGTGGAATGGAATGGAATGGAGTGAACTGGAGTGGAATCTAATGGAGTGGAATGGAATGGAGTGAGGTGTAATGGAGTGGAGTTGAGTGGATTGGAGTAAAGTGGAAAGAGACGGAGTAGAATGGAGTAGAATGGAATGGAATGGAGTGGAGTGGATTTGAGAGGAGTGTAGTGGATTGGAGCGAAACGGAATGAAATGGTTCGGAATGGAGTGGAGTGGAGATTGGTGGGGTGTCATGGAATGGATTTGATGGAATGGAGTTGAGTGTAACAGAGTGGATTGGAATGGAGTGGAGTGGAACGGAGTGGAATGGAAAGAAATGTCATGGATTGGAGTAGAATGCAAAGGAATGGAGTGGAGTGGAAAGGAATAGAATGGAGTGGAGTGCAGTGGAGTGGAGTGGAGTGGACTGGAATGGAATGCAATGGAATGGTTTGGAGTGGAATGGAGTGGAATGGAACGGAATGGAATGGAGTTGAGTGGAGAGAAGTGGAGTGGAATGGAGTGGAATGCAGCGGTGTGGAATGGAATGGAGTGGAGTGGAATGGAATGGAGTGGAATGAAATGGAATGGATGGAAGTGTGGTTGAATGGAGTGGGGTGGCGTGCATTGGATTGAGGAGGAGTGGAATGGAGTTGAATGGAATCGGATCTAATCGATTTTAGTGGAGTATTGTGGAGTGGAGTGGAAAAGAGTTTAATGGAATGGAGTGGAAAAGAATATATGGGAATGGATTGGAGTTGAGAGGCGTGAAGGGGTATAGAGTGGAATGGAGTGGAATGGAATGCAGTGGAATTCAATGGAATAGAAAGGATGGGAATGAAGCAGAGTGGAATGGAATGGAATGGAATGGAGGGGATATGAGTTTATTAGAGTCGAAAGGGGTGTAATGGAAAGGAATGGAGAGGAATGAAATTGAATGGAATGAAGTGGAATGCAATGGAATATAATGGAGTGGAATGGAATGGAGTGAAGTGCATTGCAGTGTAATGTAATGGAGTGGAGAGGAGTGGAGTGGAATGGAATGCAATGGTATGCAGTGTATCGGAATTTAATGGAATGGAGTTGAGTGGAGTAGAGTGGAGTCGAGTGAAGTGCATTGGAATGGAGTGGATTCGACTTGAATGGATTCTATTGGAGTGGAGTGGAATAGAATGGAATGGAATCGATTTTAGTGGAGTGAGGTGGAATCGAGTGGAATGAATTGGAATAGAATTGATAGGAATGCAACGCAATGTACTGGAGTGCAGTGAAGTGGAATGCAGTGGAGTGTAGTGGAATGGAGTGGAGTGGTGTGGAATGGAATGGATTGGAATGGAGTTGACAGGAATTGAGAGGAGTGGAGATGAATATAGTGGAATGGAATGGAGTGAAATGGAATGCAGTGGATTGGAGTGGATTGGAGTTCAGTTCAGTGGAATGGTGTGGAATTGAGTGCAGAGGAGTGTAGAGCAGTTTAGTGGAATCGAATGGAGTGCAGTGGAGTGGAATGGAGTGGAATGGACTGGACTGGAGTGGAGTGGATTGGAATGGAATGAAATGGAGTGGAGTGCAATGGAGTGGAAAGAAATAGAATGGAGTGGAGTGGAGTGAAAAGGAATGGAGAGGAATGGAGTGGAGTGGAATTGAGTCCAGTGGAATGAAATGGAATGGAATGGACTGGTGTGGACTGGAATGGAATGAAGTAGACTGGAATGGAGTGGAATGGAATGTAATGGATTTGAGTGAAGTGGAGTGGAGTGGAATGGAGTGGAATTGAGTGGAGTGGAATGGGAAGGAGTGGAGTGGAATGAAATGGAATAGAATAGAATGGAATGCAGTGGAATGTAATTGAATGGAGTGGAGTGGAGTGGAATAGCACGGAATGGATTGGAGTGTATTGGAATTGAGTGGAGTGGATTGGAATGCAGTGGAGTGAAATAGAGTGGAATCGAGAGGAGAGGAATGGAGTGGAGCAGAGTGGATTTTAGTGGAATGGAATGGAGTGCAATGGAATAGAGAGGGGTGGAGTAGAGTAGAGTGGAGTGGAATGGAATGGAAGGAATAGAATGCAGTGGAGTGGAGTGGAATTGAATGGAATGGAGTGGAATGGAAGGGAATGGAAATGAGTGTAATGGAATGGAATGGAGTGGAATGGAAAGCAATGTAATGGAATGGAGTGGAGTGGAGAGCAATGAAATACAGTGGAATAGAGTGTACTGCAGTAGAGGGGACTGGATTGCACTGGAATGGAGTGTAACGGAGTGTAATGGAGTGTAATGGAATTGATTGGAACGCAGTGGAATTGAATGGAATGTAATGGAGTATAGTGTAATGGAATGGAGTGGAGTGGAGTGGATGGGAATGGAGTGGAGTGGAATGTAATGCAGTCGCCTGGAATGGAATTCAATGGAGTGTAGTGGAATGGAATGGAGAGTAGTGGAATGTAATGGAATGCAGTGGAAAGGAATGGAATGGAATGGAGTGGATTGGAATAGAATGGAATAAAGTGGAATGTAATGGAGTGGACTGGAACGGAATGAAAAGGAATTAAGTGGATTGGAGTGGTTTGGAATGGAAATGAATGGAGTGGAGTGGAATTGAGTGGACTGGAATGGAGTGGAGAGGAGTGGATTGGAGTGAAGTGCAGTGGAATTGAAAGTAATGGAGTGGAGTGGAATTTCATGGTGTCCAGTGGAATAGAACGGAGTTGAGGGGATTGGAGTGGAGTGGAGTGGAATGGACTGGAATGGACTGGAATGGAGTGGATTGGAATGCAATACAGTTGAGAGGTGTGGAGGAGAATGGGGTGTAGTGGAATGCAATGGAGTGGAATGAAATGAAATGGAATGGAATGGAGTGGAATGGAATGGATTGCAGTGGAGTGGAGTGGAATGGAGTGGAGTGGAGGGCAATGGAGTGTAATGGATTTGACTGGAGTGGAAGGAGATTAATGGAATGCAGTGGAGTGGAGAGCAGTGGAATGGAATGGAATGGAATGGAGTGGAGTGCAATGGAGTGGAATTGAGCAGAATGGAGAGGAATGGAGTGGAATGGAATGGAATGGAGTGGAGTGGAGTGGGTTGGATTGGAGTGGAATTGAATAGAGTAGAGTTGAATTGAGTGGAATGGAAGCGATTGGAGTGGAGTGGAGGTTATTGGAATGGAATGGAGTTGAAAGGAATGTAGTGGAATGGACTGTAATGGAGTGTAATGGAATGGAATGCACTGGAGTGGAGTGGATTGGAATGGACGGAATGGAGTGGAATGGAACGGTATGGAGTGGAGTTGAATGGAGTTTAGTGGAATGGAAAGTAACGGCATGGAATGAGGTGCAGTGGAGTGGAATGGAGAGGTGTGGAGTGGAAAGGAGTGGAATGAAATGGAATTGAGTGGAGTGGAGTGGAATGGATTGTAACGCAGTGGAGTGGAGTGTAATGCAATGGAATGGAATGGAGTAGAGTGGAGTGGAATAGATTGGAGTGGAATTGAGAGGACTAGAAAGTTATGGAGTAGAAATGAGTCTACTGGAATGGAGTGTAGTAGATTGGTATGGAATGGAACGGAGTGGAATTTAGTGGAATGGAGTGGAGTGGAGTGGAACTGACTGGAATGGAGTGGAATGTAACTGAATGGAGTGGAGATGTATGGAATGTGATGTCATGGATGGGAGTTGAGTGGAGTGGAATGGAGTGGAGTGGAGTGGAAAGGAATGGAATGAAAAGGAACGGAGTGGAGTTTAGTGGAATGGAGTGGAATTGATTGGAATCGAGTGGAGTAAAGTGGAATTCAATGGAATGCAAACGAGCGGAGTGGAGAGGAAGAGAGTGGAGTGGAATGGAGAGGAATAGAGTTCAAAGGATTGGAAAGGTGTGGAGTTGAGTTGATTGGAGTAGAGTGGAATGGAAAGGCATGGAGTGAAATGGAATGGAGTGGAATCTTGTGGAGTAGAGTGGAGTGGAATGGAGTGGAATGGATTGGAAAGGAGTTGAGTGGAGTGGAATTGAATGGAGTGGAATGGAACGGAGTGAAGTGGAATGGATTGGATTGGAGTGGATTGGAATGGAGTTGAGTGGAGTGGATTAGAGTGGAATGAAATGTAGTACAACGGAATGGTGAGGGGTCTAGTGGAGTAGAGTGGAGAGGAATGGAATGGAGTGTAATGGAAAGGAGTGGAGTGGATTGGAATGGAATGGAATGGAGTGGAATGGAATAGAATGGAATGGAATGGAATGGAGTGAAGTGGAGTGGAATGGTTTGGAATGCATTGGAATTGAGTGGATTGGAATGCAACGGGATGGAATGGAGTGCAGTGGAATTTAATGGAGTGGAGTGGAATGGATGGAAGTGTTGTTGAATAGAGCAGAATGGAAAAGAATGGAGTAGAGTAGAATGCAGTGGAGTGGAATGGAAAGCAATGGAATTTAGAGGACTGGAATGGAGTCGAGTGGAGTGGAACGGAGTCGCATGGATTGGAGTGGAATGCTGTGCAGTGGATTGGAGAGGAATGGAATGGAGTGTAGTGGAATGGTGTGGAATGAACTGAACTGGAATGGAGTGGAGTGGAATGGCATGGAATGTAATTTAGTGGAATGAAATGGAGTGGAGTGGAGTGCAATGGAATTGAGTGGAATGGAGTGTACTGGAGTGTAGTGCAATAGAATGGAATGGAATGGAATAGAATGGTGTGGATTGAAATGGAATGGAGAGAAGTGGAATAGAATGGAATGGAGTTGAGTGAAGTGGAGTGGTGTGGAATGGAGTGGAGTGAACTGGAAAGGAATGGAGTGGAGTGGAATTGCATGGAATGGAATGGAATCGAATAGAATAGAATGGAAGGCAGTGGAATGGAATCGAATGGACAGGAGTGGACTGGAATGGCATGCAATAGAATGGAGCGCACTGGAGTGGAATGGCGTGGAATGGACTGGAATGCAGTGGAGTTTAATGGAATGGAATGGAGCGAAGTGGAGTGGAATGGAGTGGAATGGAGTGGAGTGGAGTGGATTGTAGTGTAATGGAATGGAGTGCAATAGAATGGAGAGTGGTACAGTGGAGTAGAGTGGAGTGGAATGGAATGGAGTGGAGTCTAAAGGAGTGGAGTGCAAAGGAATGCAATGGAGTGAAATGGAAGGGAATGGAAATGAGTGTAATGGAATGGAGTGGAGTGGAATGGAGTGTAATGGAATAGCGTGGAGTGGAGAGGAGTGGAGTGCAGTGAAATGGAATGGAATGGAGTATAGGGTAGTGTAGTGTCCTGGAATGAAGTGGAATGGAGTAGAATGGAATGGAATGGAATTGAGTGGAACTGAAAGGAATGGAATGGAGTAGAGTGGAATGGAATGGAATTGAGTGGAGTGGAGTGAAGTGCAGTGGAATGTAATAGAGTGGAGTGGAATGGAATTGAGTGGAGTGTAGTGGAAAGGAGAGGAATGGAGTGAAAAGTAATGGAATGGAATGGAGTGGAATGGAGTGGAAAGTAATGCAATGGAATGGAGGGAATGGAGTGGAAAGTACTGCAGTGGAATGGAGTGGAATGGAATGAAATGGATTGTAGTGGAATAGAATGGATTGGACTGGAATGGAGTGCAATGGAATGGAGTGGAGCGGAGTCATTTGGAAAGGAAATGGATGGAATAGAGTGGAATGGAGTGGAATGGAAGGGAGTGGAATTGAGTGTACTGGAGTGGAGTGGACTGGAGTGCAGTAGAATGAAATGCAATGGAGAGGAGTGGAATGGAATGAAGTAGAGTGGAATGGAATGGAGCAGAATGGATTGGAATGGAGTGGAGTGGAGTGGAATGGAGTAGTGTGGAATGGAACGTAGTAGAGTGGAGTGGAATGCAGTGGAGTGGAATGGAATAGAGTGGAATGGAGTGGATTGGAGTGGAATGGAGTGGAGAGGTTTGAAGTAGAGTGCAATGGAATGGAGAGGAGTGGAGAGGAGTGGAATGGAATGGAGTTGAATTTAGTGGAATGGAGTTTAGTAAAGTGGAATGGATTGGAGTGGAGTTGAAAGGACTGGAATGGGGTGGAATTGAAAGGAGTGGAACAGAATGGAATGGAATTGAATGGAATGGAACGGAATGGAATGGAATGGAGTGTAGTGAAGTGGAGTGGAATAGTGTAGAGTGGAGTGGAATGGAGCGGACTTGTGTAGAATGGGGTGTAATGGAAAAGAATGGCATAGAGTGGAACGGAATGGAGTGTGGTGGAGTGGAACGGAATGGAATGGAGTTGACTGGAATGGATTGGAGTCGAGAGGAATAGAGTGGAATGGAATGAAGTGAAATGGAATGCTGTCGATTGGAGTGGAGTGGAGTCGAATGGTGTGGAATGGATTGGAATGGAGTGGCGAATAGTTAAATGGAAATGAATGGAGTGCAATGAAGTGGAATGGACTGGATTGGATTGGAATGGAATGGAGTGGAAAAGTTTGAAGTGGAACGGAGTGGAATGGAGTGGAGTAGAGTGGACTGCTAAGGAATGGAGTGGAATGAAGTGGAATGGATTGTAAAGCGGTGGAATGGAATAGATTGGATGTAGTGGACTGCAATGGAAAGAAGTGGAGTGGAATGCAATTAAATGGAATCGAGTTCAGTGAAGTGGAGTGGAGTGAAGTAGAGAGGAATGGTTTGGAGAGGAGTGGAATGGAGTGGAATGCAATGGAATGGAATGGAGTGGAGTGGAGTGGAATGCAGTGGAATAGAATGAATTGCAGTGGACTGGAGTGGAATAGAATGAAATGGAATGGAGAGGAATGGAGTGGAATGGAGTGGAACAGAGTGGTGTTGAATGGAGTGGAGTGGAGTAGAAAGCAGTTGAATGCAATGGAGTGGAATGCAACGGAGAGGGGTGGAGTGGAGTAGTGTGGAGTGGAATGAAATGGAGTGGAATGGAGTAAAGTGGAGCAGAGACGAATTGAATGGAAAGGGGAGGAATGGAATTTAGTGGTAATGAGAGGAATGGAATGGAGTGGAGAGGAATGCAGTGCAACAAAACGGAGTGGAGTGGAGTGGAGTGTGATAGAACGGAATAGAGTGGAGTGGAGGGGAATGGAGTGGAATGGAACGGAAGGGAATGGAGTAGAGTGAAATGGAATGGAGTGGAGTGGGGTGTAGTGGAGTGGAATGGAGTGGAGTGGAGTGGAATGGAATCGAGTTAAGTGGAATGGAAAGGAGTGGAGTGAAGTGGAATGTAATGGAGAGAAGTGGAATGGAGTGGATTGAAATGGAGTGGAATAGAGTGGAGTGGATTACAGTAGAAAGGAATGTAATGGAAAGTAATTGAGTGGAGTGGAGGGGAAAGGAGTGGAAAGGATTCGAATGGAGAGGAGAGGAGTAGAATGGAATTTAATAGAATGGAGCAGAGTAGAGTGGAATGGAACGGAATGGAGTTGAGTGGAATGGAGTGGCATGGAGTGGAGTGGATTGGAGTGGAATGGAGTGGAGAGGAATGTAATGGAACGGAATAGAGTGGAGTGGGGTGGAGGGGTATTGAGGTTATTGCATTGGAATTGAGTGTATTGGAATGGAATGGAATGGAAAGGAGTTCCGTGGAGTGGAATAGAGTGGAGTGAAGTGGAATGGAGTGGAGTGGTTAGGAATGGAGTTTAATGGAAAAGAATGGAGTGGAGTGGAATGTAGTGGAGTGGAGTGGAGTTGAATGGAATGGAAAGGATTTTACAGGAATGTAATGGAATGGAATGGACTGGAATGGAGTCGAGTGGAGTGGAATGGAGTGGAATGGAATGCAGTTGATTGGAGTGGAGTAGAGTGGAGTGGAATTGTATGGAAGTGACTGGATTGGGGTGCAGAGTAGTGGAATAGAATGGAGTGGAGTGTAGTGGAGTGGAATGGAGTAGAATGGACTGGAGTGAAATGCACTGGAGTGGAACAGAATGGAATGGAGTGGAGTGGGATGCAGGGGACAGGAGTGGAATGGAACGGAGTTGGATAGAGTGGAATGGAACGGAGTTGAATAGAGTGGAGTGGAGAGCAATGGAATGCAGTGGAACGGATGGGAGTTGAGTATAGTGCACTGGAACGGAATGGAATGGAATCGAATGGAATGGAGTGGGCTGGAATGGAATGGAGTGGAGTGGAATGGAATAGAATGGAACGTACTTGAGTGAAATAGAGTGAAGTGGAGTAGATCGGAGTGGAATGGAATGGAATGGAATGGAGTGGAGTGGAATGCAGTGTAATGAAATAAAATGCAGTGGAGTGGAGTGGAATGGAATGGAATGGAATGGAGCAGAGTGGAATGAAATGGACTGGAATTTAGTGGAGTGGTGTGCATTGGAATGGAGTGGAAAGGAATGGAGAGGTTTGGAGTGGAGTAGAGTGGATTGGAATGGAATGGAGTGGAATGGGGTGGACAGGAGTGGAGAGGAATGCAATGGTATGGAAATGAGTGGAAGGGAATGGAATGAAGTGGAATGCAGTACAATGGAGAGGAGTAGGGTGGAATGGAGTGCAGTGTAATAGAATGGAATGGAGTGAAGTGTAGTGTAGTAGGCCTAAATGGAGTGTAATGCAATGAAATGGAGTGGAATCGAAAGGAGTGGAATGGAATGGAGTGTATTGGAGTGGAGTGGAGAGGAATGGAATGGAATGGAGTGGATTGGAATGGAGTGGAATGGAGTGGAATGAAGTTGACTGGAGTGAAGTGCAATGCAGTGGAATGTACTGGAATGCATTGGAATGGAATGGAATGGAATGAAATGGAAAGTATTAAAATGGAAAGTAGTGAATGTAATGGAGTGGAGTGGAATGGATTACAGTGGAATGGAGTGGGGTGGAGTGGAATTTAGTGGAGTGGCACGGAATGGACTGCAATAGAAAGGAGTGAAGTGGAATGGAGTGGAATGTATTGGAGTGGAGTGGAATGGAGTTAAGTCGAAAAGAATGTAATGGAGTGGAGTGGAATGGAGTAGAGTGAAATGGAATGGAATGGAGTGGAATCAAATAGAATGCAGTATAGTGGAGTATAATGGAGTGGAGTGGAGTGGAAGGGAATGGACTGGATTGGAATGGAATCAAATGGAATGGAATGGAGTGTAATGGACTGGAATGGAGTGGAGTGGAATGGAACGGAGTTTAATGGAATGGAAAGTAATGTAGTGGAGTAGACTGGAGTGGAAAGGAGTGTTGCAGAGAGGAATTGCGTGGAGTGGAATGGAATGCAATGGCTTGGAGTGGAGTGGAATGGAGTGGAGTAGAGTGGAATTGATTTGAATGGCATGGAATGGAGTGTTGTGGAGTGGAAAGGATTGGATTGGAATGGAGTAGAGTGGAATGGAATGGATTGGATATCTATAGAATGGAAAGGAATGGAATGGGGTGGAATGAAGAGGAATAGAGTGGAGTGGAGTAGAAAGTAAGGGAGTTGATTGGAATGGAACGGAAAGGAATGGTAGAGATCGGAGTGGAATGGAGTGCAGTGGAATGGAGTAGAGTCGAGTGGAGTGGAGTGGAGAGGAGAGTAATGTAACCTAGTGGAATGGAATGGTGCGGATTGGAGTGGAGTGGAGTGCAACGGGTTGGAATGGAATGGAATTGAAAGAAATGGAATGGAATGAAGTGGAATGGAATGGAATGGAATCGAATGGAATGGAATGGAATGGAAAGGAATGGAATGGAGTAGAATGAAGTACAATGGAGTGGCATAGAATGGAATGGAATGGAGTGGAGTGCAATGGAGTGGAATGGAAAGGAGTGGAGTGGAGTGGAGTGGAATGAAATGGAATGGAGTGGAGTGGAATGGAATGGCATCGAATGGAATGGAATGGAATGACAAGGAATGGAATGGAGTAGAGTGAAGTACAAAGGAGTGGCATAGAATGGAATGGAATGGAGTGGAGTGCAATGGAGTGGAATGGAAAGTAGTGGAGTGGAGTGGAGTGGAATGAAATGGAATGGAGTGGAGTGGAATGGAATGGAATGGAGTAGATTGGAATGGAATGGAATGGAGTGGATTGGAATGGAATGGAATGGAATCAAGTGGAATTGATTGGAGTAGAGTGGATTGGAATGGAATGGAATGGAATTCAGTGGAACGGAATTGATTGGAATGGAATTGAAGGGAGTGGAATGGAGAAGAATGGAGTGGAGTGGCGTGGAATGGAATGGAGTGGAGTGGAATGGAATGGAATGGAATGGAGTGGAATGGAATGGAATTAGAGGTGTGGATTGGTGTGGAACGGAATGGAGTAGAGTGGAATGGAATGCAATGTAGTGGAGTGGAGTGGAGTGGAAAAAAATGGAATGGAGAGGAGTTTAATGGATTGAAATGGAAAGGAATGAAATGGAATGTACTTTAGTGGAATGAAAAGGAAAGGAAAGGAACGGAGAGGAGAGGAATGAAATGGAATGGAATGGAATTGAGCGGAGTGGATTTGAGAGGAGTGGAGTGGAGAGGAATAGAGTGGAGTGCAGAAGAATGGAATGGAGCGGAATGAAGCGGAATGGAATGGGATGCAGTGAAATGGAATGGAGAAGAGTGGAATGGAATGAAGTGGAGTTCAGTTGAATGAAGTGGAGTGGACTGGAATGAACTGGAATGAAATGGAGTGGAATGGAAATGAGTGGACTGGAGTGGAGTGGAGCAGAGTGGAGTCGAATGGATTTTAGAGGAATGGAATAGAAAGGAATGGTGTGGAGTGGAATGCAGTGGCATGGAATGGAGTGGAGTGGAGAGGAGTGTAGTGCAATGGAATGTAGTGGAATGGAAAGGATTGGAAAGGAATGGAATAGAGTGGAATGAAATGGAATGCATTTGAATGGAATGGAACGCAATGGAATGGAGTGTAGTGGAATGGAGTGGAATGGAATGGAGTGAAGTGGAGTGGATTAGAGTGGCGTGCATTGGAATGGAATGGAATGGAATGGAATATAGTGGAATGGAATGGAGTGGAGTGGAAATGAATGGAGTTGAGTGGAGTGGAGTGGATTGGAGTGGAGTGGAATTGAGTGGTGTGGACTGCAATGGAGTGGTGTGGACTGGAATGGAGTGGAGTGGAATGGAATGGAGTGGAACAGAATGGAATGGAATGGAATGGAGTGGAGTGGAGTGGAATTGAGTGGAGTGGAATGGAGTGGAGTGGAGTGGAATAAAGAGGAGTGGAGTGGAATGGAATGGATTGGAGTGGAGTGGAACGGATTGGAGTGGAACGGATTGGATTGGAGTGAAATTGAGTTGAAAGGAATGAAATGGAATGCAGAGTTGCAGAATGGAGGGGAGTGGAATGGAGTAGAGTGGAATGGAATGGAATGGAGTGGAAAGGAATGGAATGAAATGAAATGGAATGGAGTGGAGTGGAAGACATGGAACGGAATGGAGTAGATTGGAATGCAGTGGAGTGGAATGGAGTGGAGTGCAGTGCAGTGGAGAGCAATGGAATGTGGTGGAATGGAGTGGAGTGGAATGAAATGGAATATAATGGAATGGAGTGAAGTGGACTGGAGTGGAGTGGAATGTACTAGATTGAAGTGGATTGGACACGACTGGAATGGAATAGAATGATATGGAGTGGAGAGGAGAGGAATGGAGTGGAGTGGAGTGGAAAGGAGTGGAGTGGACTGGAATGGAATGGAATGCAGTGGAATGGAATTGAATTAAGTGGAGGGGAATGCAATGGCATGGAATGGAGTGGAGTGGAGTGGATTGCAGTGGACTGGCAAGGAGTGGAGTGCAATGGAATGGAGTTTAACGGAATGGAATGTAATGGAATGGGGTAGTGTGGAGTGGAATAGAGTGGAATGGAGTGGAGTTGAGTGGAATGGAGTGAAGTGGAATGGAGTAGAGTGGAATGGATAGCAATGAGTGGAATGGAATGGTATGTAAATTAACAGAATGAAGTGAAGTGGATTGCAATAGAGTGGAGTGAAGTAGAATGGAGAGAAGTTTACGGGAATCGAATAGAATGGAATGGACTGGAGTAGAATAAAGTGGAGTGGAATGGCGTGGAGTGGAGTGGAGTGGAATGGAATGTAACGGAATGGCGAGGAGTGCTATGGATTGGAGAGGAGTGGAACTGAGTTTAGTGGATTGGAGTGGAATGGAATGAAATGTAGTGGAGTGGAATGGAATGAAATGTAGCAGAGTGTAATGGAGAGGAGTGGAGTGGAATGGAGAGGAATGTAATGGAGTGGAATCGAATTGAGTGGAGTGGAATGAAGTGGATTGGAGTGGAATGGAGTGGAGTGCATCAGAGGGGAAGGGAAGGGATTTGAATGAAATTTAATGGAATGCACTGGAATGGAATGGAGTGGAAAGAAGTGCAATGGAGTTGAATGGAATAGAATTTCTTTGAGTGGAGTCGAATGGTATGGAATGGAGTGGGGTGGAATTGAATGGAATGGAATGGATTGGAATTGACTGAAGTAGAGTGGATTAGAGTGCAGTGGAATTGAATGGAGTGGAATGCAATTTAATGGAATGAAAAATTGTGGAGTGGAATGCTATGACAGGCAATGGAGTAGAGTGGAGTGTACTGGAGTATAGAGCAGTGTACTGGAATGGATTGTAGTGGAATGGAATGGATTGGAATGGAATGGAGTGGAATGGAATCGATTGGAATTCAGTGAAGTGGAGTGGACTGGAGTTGACTGGAGTGGAATGGAATGCAGTGGACTGGATTGGAATGGCATAGAAAGGAGTGGAGCAGAATGGAGTGGATTGCAGTGGAGGGAAGTGGAAAGGAGTGGACCGGAGAGAACTGGAATGGAACTGATTGGAATGAAGTGGAGTGGAGTGGAATGGTGTGCAGTGGAGAGGAATGGATTGGAAGGGAATGGCTTGGAATGGAATGCAGTTGAGTGGAGTGGAATGGAGTTGAATGGAAAGAAATGGAATGGAATCGAGTGGAATGCAGAAGAATGGAATGGAGCAGAGTGGAATTGAATGGTATGCAGTTGAAAGGAATGGAATGGAATGCAGTGGAGTGGAATGGAATAGAGTGGAGTGTAATGGAGTAGAACGGAATGGAATGGAATGGAGTGGATAGGAATGGAATGGAAAAGAGGGGAGAGGAGAGGAATGGAGTCGAGTGGATTTGAGTGGAATGGAGTGGAATGGAGTGGAATGGAATGGAATGGATTTGAATGGAATGGAAGAGAACGGAATTGAGTAGAGTGGAGTGGCATAGAATGCAGTGGAATGGAATGAAATGGAATGGAATGGATTGGAGTTCAGTGGAATGGAATGGAGTGAAGTGGAATGGAATGGAGAGGAGTAGAATGGAGTCGAGTGGACTGGAATGGAACGAAATGGAATGGAGTGCAGTGGAATGGAGGGGAGCAGAGTGGAGTGGAATGGAATGGAGTGGAGTGGTATGGAGTGTTGTGGAGTGGAATAGAGTTGAGTGGGGTGGAGTGGAGTGGAATGGAATGGAAGGGAGTGGAGTGCAATAGAGAGGAGTGGAGTGCAATGTAGTGGAATGTGATGAAGTGGAATGGAATGGAGAGGAGTGGAGTGGTTTGGAGTGGAATGGTGTGGAAAGGAAAGGAATTCAATGATATGGAATGGAATGGAGTGGAAGAGAATGTAATTGAAAGAAATGGGGTGGAATGGAGTGGAATGGAATGCAATGCAATGGAATGGAATTGAGTGGAATGGAAAGGAATGTAGTGCAATGGAATGCAGTGGAATGCATTGTCATGGAGAGGCGTGGATTGGAAAAGAGTGGAGTGGAGGACAATGGAGTGGAGTGAAATGGACTGGAATGTAATAGAGTGGAATCGAGTGGAGTGGAGTGGAGTTGAATGGAATGGAATGGAATGGATTGCAATAGATTGGAGGGGAGTGGAGTTCAGTGGAGGTCCGTGGAATGGAATGGAATGGAATGGAATGGAATGGAATGCAGTGGAGTGGAATGGAATGAAGTGGAGTGGAATGGGATGGAATGGAAGTGAGTTGAGTGGAATGGAGGGAGGTGGTGTGGAATGGAGTGAAGTGGACTGGAATGGAGAGGCATGGAATAGAATGGAGTGGAGTGGAACGAAATGGAGAGGAGTGGAGTGGAACTGGGTGGAGTGGTGTGGAATGTAATGGAGTGGAATATAATGAAAAGCAATGGAGTTGATTGTAGTGGAATGCAATGGAGTGAGGTGGAATGGAGTAGAATGTAATGGAATGGAAAGGAGTGGAGCAGAATGGTGTGGGGTAGAATGGAGTAGAGGGGAATGCATTGGAATGGAATGGAGTGGAATGGAATGGAATGGAATGCAATGGAGTGGAGTGGAGTGGAGTGGAGTGGAATGGAGTGCAGTGGAGTGGAATATAGTGGAGTGCAGTGTAATGCAGTGGAATGGGGTTTATTGGAGTGGAGATGAGTTGAATGGAATGGAGTGGAGTGGAGTGCAGTGGAGTGTAGTGCAATTGAATTGAAAGGTGTGGAGTGGAATGGAGAGGAATGGAATGGTGTTGAATGGAATAGGGAGGAGTGGAATGGAATTGAATAGAGTGGAATAGAGTGAAATGGAATGGACAGGAGTGGAGTGGACTTGAGTGGAATGGAATGGAGTTGATTGGAGAGAACTGGCGTTGATTGGAGAGAGTGGAGTGGTATGAAGTGGAGTGCACTGGATTGGAATTGAGTGGAATGAAAGGGAGTGGAAAGGAATGGAATGGAATGGAATGGAGTAGAGTGGATGGAGTGGAGTTTAATGGAGTAGAGTGGAATGGAATAGAGTGGAATGGAATGGAATAGATTGAAGTGGAGTGGAATGGAATGGATTTGGATTGGAGTGGAGTGGAGTGGAACGTGTTGGAATGGAATGGAATTGAAAGAAATGGAATGGAATGAAGTGGAATGGAATGGAATGGAATCGAATTGAATGGAATCGAATGGAATGAAATGGAAAGGTATGGAATGGAGTGGAGTGAAGTACAATGGAGTGGCATAGAATGGAATGGAGTGGAGTGGAGTGTAATGGAGTGGAATGGAAAGGAGTGGAGTGGAGTGGAGTGGAATGAAATGGAATGGAGTGGAGTGGAATGGAATGGAATGGAGTGGATTGGAATGGAATGGAATGGAATCCAGTGGAATTGATTGGAGTAGAGTGGAGTGGAATGGAATGAAATGGAATTCAGTGGAATGGAATTGAATGGAACGGAATTGAAGGGAGTGGAGTGGAGTGGAATGGAATGGAGTGGAGTGGGATGGAGTGGAGTGGCGTGGAATGGAATGGAGTGGAGTGGAATGGAATGGAATGGAATGGAGTGGAATGGAATGTAATTTAGTGGTGTGGATTGGAGTGGAACGGAATGGAGTGGAGTGGAATGGAATGCAATGTAGTGGAGTGGAGAGGAGTGGAAAAAATGGAATGCAGCGGAGTTTAATGGATTGAAATGGAAAGGAATTAAATGGAATGTACTTTAATGGAATGTAAAGGAAAGGAAAGGAATGGAGAGGAGAGGAATGAATTAGAATGGAATGGAATTGAGCAGAGTGGATTTGAGAGAAGTGGAGTGGAGAGGAATAGAGTGGAGTGCAGAAGAATGGAATGGAGTGAAGTGAAGTGGAATAGAATGGGATGAAGTGGAATGGAATGGAGAATAATGGAATGGAACGGAGTGGACTTCAGTTGAATGAAGTGGAGTGGACTGGAATGAACTGGAATGGAATGGGATGTAATGGAAATGAGTAGACTGGAGTGGAGTGGAGCAGAGTGGGGTCGAATGGATTTGAGAGGAATTGAATGGAAAGGAATGGTGTGGAGTGGAATGCAGTGGCATTAATTGGAGTGGAGTGGAGTGGAGAGGAGAGGAGTGTTGTGCAATGGAATGTAGTGGAATGGAAAGGATTGGAAAGGAATGGAATAGAGTGGAATGAAATGGAATGCATTTGAATGGAAAGGAATGCAATGGAATGGAGTGTAGTGGAATGGAGTGGAATGGAATGGAGTGAAGTGGAGTGGAGTGGCGTGCAGTGGAATGGAATGGAATGGAATGAAGTATAGTGGAATGGAACGGAATGGAGTGGAACTGAATGGAGTTGAGTTGAGTGGAATGGATTAGAGTGGAGTGGAATGGAGTGGTGTGGACTGGAATGGAATGGAGTGGAATGGAATGGAGTGGAACCGAATGGAATGGAATGGAATGGAGTGGAGTGGAATTGAGTGGAGTGGGATGGAGTGGAGTGGAGTGGAATAAAGAGGAGTGGAGTGGAATGTAATGGATTGGAGTGGAGTGGAACGAACTGGAGTGGAGTGGAATTGAGTTGAAAGGAAAGAAATGGAATGCAGAGTTGCAGAATGGAGAGGAGTGGAATGGAGTAGAGTGGAATGGATTTGAGTGGAGGGGAGTGAGGCTGATTGGAGTGGAATGGAGTTGAGTGAAATGGAGTGAATGCAATGGAGTGGAATGGAGTAGAGTGGAGAGCAGTGGAGTGGACTGCGATGGAATAGAATGGAATTGAGTGGAATGGAAAGGAAAAAAATGGAATGGTGTGGAATGAAGTGGAGAGGAATGGAGTACATTGGAATGGAATGGAATGGAGTGGAAAACAATGGAATGGAATTGAATGGGTGTAGAGGAGTGGTTTGGGGTGGAATGGATTGGAAAGGAGTGGAGTGGAAGGAAATGGAATGGATTGGAGTGGACTGGATTGGATGGAGTGGAGTACAGAGGAATGGAGTGGAGTGGAATGGTATGGCAGGGAATGGAGAGGATTGGAGTGGAGTGGAATGGAGTGTAGTGGAGTGGAGTGGAATGGAATTGAATGGAGTGGAGTGGAGTGGAACATAGTGGAATCGAGTTGAAGGGAATGGAGTGGAGTGGAGTAGAGTTGAGTGGTTGAAGTGGAGTGCAGTGTAATGGAATGGAATGGAGTAGAGTGGAATGGAATGGAGTGGAGTGGAATGAAATGGAGTGGTATGAAATGCATTGAAATTGAATTGAGTGGAGTGAAGTTGAATGGAGTATAATGGACTGGAATGGATTGGAATGGAATGGAATGGAATGGAATGGATTGAAATGGAATAGAATGGAATGGAATATAATAAAGTGGAGTGGAATGGAATAGAATGGAATGGAATGGAGTGGAATGCAATGGAGTGGAATGAAATGGAGTGGAGTGGAATGGAGTTAAGTGGGGTGGAATTTGGTGGAGTGGCATGGAATGAATTGGAATAGAATGGAGTGAAGTGGAAAAGAGTGGAGTTGAATGGAGTGGAATGGAATGCAATGGCATGAAATGGAGTGGAATGCAAAGCAATGTAGTGGAGTGGAATGGAGTACAGTGGAATTGAATGGAATGGAGTGGAGTAGATCAGAGTGGAATGTAGTGGAGTGGAGGGGAATGGAGTATAATGGATTGGAATGGAATGTTGTGGAATGGAATGGAGTGGAATGGAATGGAGTGGAGTGGAATGGAGAAGAGTGGAATGGTGTGGAATGGAATGGAATTGAAAGGAGTAGAGTGGAACGTAGTGGATTGGATTGGAATGGAGTGGAGTGGAATTGAATGGAATGGAATGCAACGGAAAGGATTGCAGTGGAATGGAGTAGAATGGAATGGAATGGAATGCAATAGAATGGAGTGGAGTGGATTGAAAGAGAATGGAGTGGATTGGATTGGAATGGAATGGAATGCAATGGAATGGAAAGGAATAAAATCGAGTGGAATGGAATAGAATTTAGTGGAGTAGAGATGAATGCAATGGAGAGGAATTGAAAGGAGTGGAGTGGAACGGAGTGGAGTGGAGTGGAAAATAGTGGAGTGGCATGTAATAGATTGGAATAGAATGGAGTGGAGTGGATTGGAGTGGAGTGGAATGCAGTGGAGTGGAATGCCATGGCATTGATTGGAGTGGAATGCAGTGGAATGCAATGGTATAGATTGGAGTGGAGTGGAGTGCAATGCAGTGGATTAGAGTTAAAACGAATTGAGTGGAATGGAGTAGAGTGGAAGTGAATGAAGCGGAATCGAGGGGAGTGGAATGGAATGCAGTGGAGTGGAGTGGAATGGAATGGAATTGAATGCTATTGAATGGAATTGAATGCAATGGAATGGAGTGGATTGCAGTGGAGTGCAATGGAGCAGAGTGGGGTGGAAAGACAGGAAGGAAATGAGGTGGAATGGCATAGAGTGGAGAGGAATGGAATGGAGTAGAGTGGACTGGATTGGAATTGAATGGAATGAAGTGGAGTGGAGTGTAATATAATGGAAGGGAGAGGAGTGGAATGCAGTGAAATGGAATGTAATGCAGGGAAATGGAGTTGATTGGAGCAGAGTGGAGAGGAATGGATTATAATGGACTGGAATGGAATTGAATGGAATGGAATGGAGCGGAGTGGAGAGGAATGGACTGGAATGGAGAGGAATGGAATAGATTGGAGTGGAATGACATGGAATGGATTGGAATGGAATGAAATGTTATGGAATGGAGTGGATGGAGTGGAATGGAGTGGAGTGGAGTGGAAAACAGTGGAACGGAATGGAATGGGGTGGAATGGAGTGGAAGGGAATGGAATGGAGTGGAGTGAATTGGACGGGAATGCAGTCGAATGGAGTGGAATGGAGTGGAATGGAGTGGAGTGGAATCAAGAGGAATTGAATAGAATGGAATGGAGTAGACTGTAATGGAATGGAGTCTATTGGAATTTATTGGAGTGAAGCGGAGTGGAATGCAGTGGAGTGGAGTGGAATGGAACGGAGTGGAGTGGGATGGATAGTAATGGAATGTAGTGGAGTGCAGAGGAAAGGAATGGAATGGAGTGGAATGGAATGGAGTGTAATGAAATGCAGAAGAAAAGAATGGAGTGGAATGGAATGGAGTAGAGTGAAGTGAATTGTAATGGAGTGTAATGAAATGCAGAAGAAAAGAATGGAGTGGAATGGAATGGAGTAGAGTGAAGTGAATTGTAATGGAATGGAACGGAGTGGAGTGCAATGGAGTAGAATGGAACGGACTGGAAAGGATTTGATAGGAGAGGAATGGAATGGAATAGACTGGAATGGAGTGGAATGGAATGGAATGGAATGGAATGGAATGGAATGGAGTGGAATGCAATGGAATTTAATAGATTGGAGTGGAATGGCCTGAAATGGAGTGGAATGGAATGGAAAGGAATGGAATGTCATGAATGGACTGGAATGGAATGGAATGGCAAGGATTGGAGTAGAGTGGAGTGGAATGGAGTGGAGTGGTGTGGACAGGACTGGAATGGAAAGGAATGGAATGGTACGGAGTGCAGTGGAATGTAGTGAAATGGATTAGAATGGGGTGGAGTGGTTTGGAAAGGAATGGAAGGGACTGGAGTGGATTGGATTGGAATGGACTGGATTGGAATGGAGTACACTGGAGTGGAAAGGAATGGAATGGAGTGGAGTGGAATGGAGTTGTGTGGAATGGAATGGAGTGGAATTAAATGGAGTGGAATTAAATGGAGTGGATTGAAGTAGAGTGGAGTGGAGGGGTATGTATTGGAGTGTAGTGAATTGGATTGGAGTGGAATGAAGTGAAGTGCATTGGAATGGAAAACACTGGAGTGGAGTGCAGTGGAGAGGAATGGAATGGAGTGGAATGGAGTGGAATGTAGTGGACTGGAGTGGAGTGGAATGGAGTGTAATGGAATGAATGGAATGGAGTAGTGTCAAATGGAATGGACTGCAGTGGAGTTGAAAACAGTGAAGTGGAGTAGAATGCAATGGAGTGGAGTGCAGAGGAATTGAATGGAATGGAGTGGAATAGAAAGGAAAGGAATGGATTGGAATGGAATGGAGTAGAGTCTAATGGAGGGCAATGTCGTGGAGTGGAGTTGAGTGGAATGTAATGGAAAGTTGTGGAGTAGAATGGAGGGGAATGGAATACAGAGGAATGGAATGGAATGGAGTGGAGTGGAATGGAGAGGAGTCAAGTGGAATGGCGTGGAATGGAATTGAGTGCAATTAAATGGAATGGAGTGGATTGGAGTGGAGCTGACTGGAATTGAATTGAGTAGAATGAATTGGAATGGAGTGGAGTGCACTGGAATGCCATGGAATAAAGTGGAGTGGAGTGAGTGGACTGGAATCGAGTGGAATGGAGTGGAATAGAGTGGAGAGGAATGGAGTGGAATGGAATGGAATGAAATGGAGTAGAATGGAATGGAATGGAGTGGAGTGCAGTGGAATGGAGTGGAGTGGAGTGTAATTATATGGATTGGAGTGGAGTAGAATGGAATGGAATGGAGTGGAATGGTATGAAAGGAATGGCGTGGAATGGAATCGAGTGGAGTGGAATGGAATGCAATGGAGTGGAGTGGAGTGAAGTGGAGTTTAGTGGAATGGAATGGAATGGAGTGGAGTGGAATGGAATCGAATGGAGTGGAATGGAATGTAGTGGACTGGAATGGAGTGCAGTTAAGTGGAATTTGGTGGAGTGGCATGGAATAGATAGGAATAGTATGGAGTGGAGTGGAATAGATTGGAGTGGAATGGAGTGGAGTAGAATACAATGGCATGGAATGGAGTGGAATGCAATGCAATAGAGTGTAGTGGAATGGAGTGCAGTCGAATGGAATGGAATGGATAGGAGTGCATCAGAGTGGAATGTAGTGGATTGGCGTGGAATTAAATTGAATGGAGTGGAGTGGAAAGGATTGGAGTGGAATGGATCAGAGTGGAATGGAATGGAATGGAGTGGAATGGAATGGAATTGAAAGGAGTGGCGTGGAGTGGAATGGACGGGATTGCAGTGGGAAGGAGTGGAGTGGAGGGGAATGGAATGGAATGGAATGGACTGAAATGCAGTGGAATGGAGAGGAATGGAATGGAGTGGAAAATAGGGGAATGGATTGGAGTGGAGTGATGTGGAATGGAGTGGAATGGATTGGAATGGAATGGAATGCAATGGAATCAAATCGAATAAAATGGGGTGGAATGGAAAGAGTGGAGTGGAGTGGAGTGGAATCGAAAGGGTTGGAATGGAATGAGAGGAGTGGAGTGGAATGGATTAGAGTGGAATGGAAAGCAGTGGAGTGGAACGAAGTGGAGTGGAGTGGAATATAGTGGATAAGCATGGAATGGATTCCAATAGAATGGAGAGCAGTGGAACTGAGTGGAGTAGAATGGATTAGAGTGGAATGCCACGGCATTTAATGGAGTGGAATGCAATGGAATGAAGAGGAGTGGAATGGAGTGCAGTGGAATGGAATGGAAGAGAATGGAGTACAGTGGAGTGGAATGGAGTGGAGTGCAGTGAAATGAAGTGGAGTGGAGTGGAATGGAGTGTTGTGGTTTGGAATGGAGTGCAGTGTAATGGCATGGAGGGTAATGGAATGGAATTAAATGTAATCGAGTGGACTGTAAAGGAATGGAGTGGAGTGGAGTGGAGTGGAATGAAGTGGAATGGAGTGGAGTGGAGTGGAATGGAATGGAGTGGAATAGAATGTAATGAAATGGAGTAGAGTGGAGTGGAATTAAGTGGAGTGTAGTGGAATGGAGTTGAGTGGAATGGAATGGAATGGAGTGGAGAGTAGTGGATTGGAATGGAGTGGAACGGAGTAGAGTTGAATGGATTGGAATGGAGAAGAATGAAATGGAATGGAATGCAGTGGAGTGTAGTGGAATGGATTGGATTCGACTGGATGGATTGGAGTGGAATGTACTACAATGAAATGTGCAGGAGTGGAATGGAATGCACTGGAATGGAGAGGAGTGGAGTGCATTGCAGTGAAATGCAGTTGAGTGGAGAGGAGTGCAAGGAAATGGAATTGAGTGTAATGGATTGGAATGGAGTTGAATTGACAGGAATAAAAAGGTGGAACAGATTAGAATGGACTGGAATGAAGAGGAATGGAATAGAATGGAGTGCAGTGGAGTTCAAAGTCTTGGAATGGAGTAGAATGGAAAGGAATGGAGTGAAATAAAATGCAATAGTTGGAATGGAATGGAATGGTATGGCATGGAATGGAGTGGAGTGGAGTGGAATGGAGTGGATCGGAGTGTAAAGGAGTGGAATGGAATGGAATGGAATGGAATGGAATTCAACGGAATGGAGTGGATAGGAGGGTAATGTAGTGGAATGGATTATAATGTAGTGGAGTGGTGTGGAATGGAGTGGAGAGGAGTGGAATGGATAGGAATCGAGTGGAATCGGTTGCAGTGGAATGGAATGTTACGGAGTGGAGTGGAGTGGACTGTAATGGAGTGGAATGGAGTGGAATAGAGTGGAATGAAGTGGAGTGGAGTGTATTGGAGAGGAATGAATTGGAATGGAATAGAGCAGAGTGCAGCGGAATGGGGTGGAATGGCTTGGAATGTAGTGGAGTGGATTGGAATGTAATGGAGCTGAGTGGTGCAGAAAGGATTGGAGTCACATAGAGTGGAGTGAAGTGGAATTGAATGGAATGGAGTGGAGTGGAATGGAGAGGAATGGCATGCATTGGAACGCAGTGGAGTGGAGTGGAATGGAGAGGAATGGCATGCATTGGAACACAGCGGAGTGGAGTGGAGGGTAGTGGAAGAAAAATGAATGGAATGGAGTGGAGTGGAATGGAATGGAGTGGCGTGGAATGTAAAGGAATGGCATGGAATGGAGTGGAATACACCAGAGTGGAGTGGAACGGAGTGGAATGGAATGGAGTAGGGTGGAGTGGAATGGAATGGAGTGGAGTGGAATGGATTGGATGGAATGGAATGGAATGGAGTGAATTGCAGTGAAATGCAAAACACTGGAGTGGAGTGGAGTGGATTGAAATGGAGTGTAATGGAGTGGAATCGAGGTGAATGGAGTGGAATGGAATGGAACGGAACGGAGTCGACTGAAGTGGAATGGAATAGAGTGGAGTGGAGCAAAGTGGAGTGGAGTGGAGTGGAGTGAAATGAAGTGGAGTAGTTAGAGTGGAACGGAATGCAGTGGAAAGGAAATGAAAGGAGTGGAATGGAAATGAAAGGAATGGAATGGAATGGAAAGGAGTGAAGTGGAATGGAATGCAGTGGATTGGAGGGGAGTGGAGTGCAGTAGAATGGAATGGAATGGAGTGGAGTGGAGTCTAATGGAGTTGAATGGACTTGAATGGAGTGGAATGTAGTGTAATGGACTATAATGGAGTGGAGTGGAGTGGAGTCGAGTGGAATGGAATTGAATGCAATGGAATGGAGTAGAGCGAAATGGCATTGAGTGGGGTGGAGTGGAGTGGACTAGAGTGGAGTGGAGTGGACTAGAGTGGAGTGGAAAGGAGTGGTGTAAAGTGGAATGGAACGAAGTGGAGTGGAGTTTTACTGAAAGAAACGGAGTGGAATGGAAAGGAATGGAATGAAGTGGAATGGAATGGAGTGGAGAGGAATGTAGTGGAATGGAACGGAGTGGATGGAGTGGAGTGCAGTGGAGTGGAGTGGAGTGTATGGAATGTATTGGAATGGAATGGAATGGAGTAGGGTGGAATGGAATGGAATGGAGTGGAGTGGAATGGAGTGTAGAGGAATGGCGTACAGTGGAGTTGAATGGAATGGAGTGGAATACAATGGAATGTAATTAAATGGAGTGGAGTGGAGCGGACTGGGTTTAACGGATTGGCATGGAATGGATAGGATTGGAATGGGATGGAATTGTGTGAGGTTGAGGGGAAGGACGGGAGTGTAGTGGAATGGAAAGGAATGCAAAGGAGTGTAGAGGAATAGAATGGAGTGGAGTGGAATGGAATGTGGTGCAGTGGAGTTGAGTGGAGTGAAATAGAGTGGAATGGAGTGGAATGGAATGGGGGAATATATAATGTAATGAAATGTATTGGAAGGGAGTGGAGGGGAGTGGAATGGAGTAGAGTGAAGTGGAATGGAATGGAATTCCAATGCAGTGGAGTGGAGTGGAATGCAGTCGAGTGGAGTGGAACAGAGTGCAGTGGAGTGAAATGGAGTGGAATAGAGTAGAATGGAGTGGAATAGAATGGAGTGAAATGGAACTGAATGGAGTAGAGTGGAATGGAATGGAGAAGAATGGAGTGAAATGGAATGGAATGGAGTAGAGTGGAATGGAATGGAGCGGAGGGGAGAGGAATGGAGTCGAGTGGATTGGAATGCAATGGAGTGGAGTGGAGTGAAATGGAATGGAATGTAGTGGAATGGAACGGAAAAGAATGGGGTGGAAAGGAACGGAGTAGAGTGGAATGGAGTGCGATTGACTGGAGTGGAGTTGAGTAGATTGGAACGGAGTGTAATGGCGTGGATTGCAGTGGATTGCAATAGAGTGGAATGGAATGGAATAGAATGGAATGCAGTGGAATGGAATGGAGTGGGGTAGATTGGAGTGGAGCGGAGTGGAATTCAATGGAGTGGAATGGAATGGAGTGGAGTGGAATGGAATGGAATGGAAAGGAATGTAATGGAATGGAGTAGAGTGGAATGGAATGGAGTGGAATGGAGTGAAGTGGAGAAGAATGGAATGGAGTGAAGTGAAATGATACGGACTGGAGTGGATTGGAATGGAATGGAGTGGAATAGAATGGAGTGGAGCGGAAAGCAGTGCAATTGAATGGATTGGAGTGGAGTGGATTGGAGTGGAATGCAGCGGATTCGAGTGGAATGGAGTGGAATGGAACGGAATGGATTTGATTGAAGTTGAGTGGATTGGAGTGCTGTGCAATGGAATGAAATGGAATGCAGTGGAGTGGAATGGAATGGAGTTTAGTGGAATGGAAAGGAGTGGAGTGGAGAGGACTGGAGTGCATTGGAATGGAGCGGAGTTGACTGGAACGGAGTGTACTGGAATTGAATGCAGTGGAATGGAATGCATTGGAATGTAATGTAATGGAGTGGTGTGGCATGGAGTGGAGAGGAGTTGAGTGGAATAGAAAGGAGTGGAAAGTAATGGAATGGATTAGAGTATTGTGGAGTGCAATGCAGTTGAGTGCAGTGGAATGGAGTTGAATGGAATGGAATGGAATGGATTGGAGTGGAATTCAGTGGAACGGAATGGAGTAGAGCAGAAGGTAATGGAATGGTGTGGAATGGAATGGAATGGATTGGAGTGGAGTGGAGTGGAATGAGATGGAGTGGAGGGGAAAGGAGAGGAATTGAATGGAGTGGAAAGGAATGGAGTGGCATGGAGTGGAGGTGAGTGGAGTGGAATGAAATGGAGTAGACTGGAATGGATTGGAATGGAATGGAGTGGACTGGATTGGAGTGTAATGGAATGGAGGGGACCGGATTGGAGTTTAATGGAATGGAGTGGGGAGGAGTGGAGTGGAATGGAGTGGAGTGGAATGGAGTGGTGTGAAGTGGATTGGAATGCAGAGGAATGGAGTGAAGTGGAGTGGCATATAGTGGTATGGACTGGAATGGAGTGGAATGGAATGGAATGCAATGGAATGCAATAAAGTGGAGTAGATTGGAATGGAGTGGAATGGATTGGAATGGAGTGGAGTGGACAGAAATGGAATGGTATAGATTAGAGTGGAGTGGAGTGCAATGGAGTGAAGTGGAGGAGAGAGGAGTGGAGTGGAATGGAATGTAATGGAGAGGAGTGGAATGGAGTGGAGTGGAGTGGAATGGAGTGGAAGTAAATGGAATGGAGTGGAGTGGAGTGGAATGGAATGGAGTGGAGTGAAAGGGATTAGAATCAAATGGAATGTATTGAAGTGGGATGGAATGGAATGGAGTGGATGACGTGGAGTGGAATGGAATGGAGTGGACAGCAAGAGATAGGAATCGAATGGATTGGAGTGCAGTGGAATGGAATGAAAGATATTGGATTGGAGTATACTGGAATGGAGTGGAAGGGAGTGCAAGGAGTGGAGCACAATGGAGTGTAATGGAATGCAATGGAATGCAATGCAGTGGAGTGGAATGGAGTGGAGTGCAATGGAGTGTAATGGAATGGAATGGAATGGAATGGAGTGGAGTGGAGTATAACGGAATGGAATGGAATGGAGTGGAATGCACTAGAAAGGAATGGAATAGAATGGAGGGAAATGGAGTGGAATGGAGCAGAGTGCAGTGGGATTGAGTGGAATGGACTGGAATGGAGTGTAAAGGAATGGAATGGAATGGAATGGAGTGGAGAGGAGTGGAACGGACTGGAATTGATTGGAATGGAATGCAATGGAGTGTAATGGAATGGAATGGAGTGGAATATAACGGAATGACGAGGAATAGGGTGGAACGGAGTTGAAAGGAGGGGATTGGAGTGGAGTGGAGAAGAATGGAGTGGAGTGGAGTATAATTGTATGGAGTGAAAAGCAATGGAATGGAATGGAATGGAGTGCAGTGTAATGGAGTGGAATGGAAATGAGTGGAGTGGAGTGGAAAGGAATGGAGTGGAGTGGAATGGATTGAAATTGAGTGGAGTGGAATGGAGTGTAATGGAATGGAATAGAATGCAGTGGAATGGAATGGAATGGTTTGGGGTGTAATGCAATGGCATGGAATGGATTAGAGTGGAGTGGAGTGAAGTGGAGTGTAATGGAGAGTAGTTTACTGGAATGGATTGGAATGGAATGGAATAATGTGGAATGGAATTAAATGGAATCGAGTGGAGTGGAGTTGAGTGGAGTGGAGTCTAGTTTAGTAGAGTGGTATGGAATGGAGTGGAATGCAGTGGAGTGGAATGGAATGGAGTGGAGTGGAGTGGAATGGAATGGAGTGGATTGGAATGAATTGTAATTGAATGGATTGGAATTGAGTGGAGTGTAATGGAATGGAATGGAATGCAGTGGAATGGAATGGAGTGCTTTGGAGTGGAATTCAATGGCATGGAATGGATTTGAGTGGAGAGGAGTGGAGTGGAGTGGGGTGGAGTGTAATGGAGTGTACTTTATTGAATGGATTGGAATGGAATGGAATGATGTGGAATGGAATGCAATGGAATGGAGTGGAGTGGAATGGAGTGGAGTCTAGTTAGTAGGGTGGTATCTAATGGAGTGGAGTGCAATGGAGTGGAGTGGAATGGAGTGGAGTGGACTGGTATGGAATGGAGTGGAGTGGAATGGATTGGAATTGAATGGATTGGTATTGAGTGGAGTAGAGAGGAGTGTAATGGAATGGAATGTAGTGGAATGGAATGGAATGGTTTGTAGTGGAATGCAATGGCATGGAGTGGATTGGAATGGAGAGGAGTGGAGTGGAGTGGAGTGTAATGGAGTTTACCTTATTGAATGGATTGGAATGGAATGGAATGTTGTGGAATGGAATGGAATGGAATGGAGTGGAGTGAAATGGAGAGGAGTGGAGATGAATCAGGTGGAGTGGAGTGGACTGGAATTGAGTGGAGTGGAATGGAATGGAGTTTCATGGAATGGAATGGAATGGAATGGAATGGAATGGAGCTGCAGTGCAGTAACACAATCTCTGCTCACATTTCATTTCAGCATTCCATTCCATTCCATTGCATTCCATTCCACTCCATTCCATTCTGTTCCATGCCACTCCATTCCGTTCCAATCCATTCCATTCTACTCCATTGCATTCCACTCCACTCTAGTCAATTCCATTCCACTCCACTACACACCACTCAATTCCAATCCACTCCATTCCATTCTAGTCCATTCCACTCCACTCCATTCCACTGCAATCCATTCCATCTGATTCTATACATCTCCATTCCACTCAACTCCACTCAACTCCACTCCACGTGTCTCAACTCCATTGCATTCCATTCCATCCCATTCCATTCCTCTACATTCCACTCCACACTGCTCCATTCCAATCCACTCCATTCCATCCCATTCCATGTAATTCCACTCCATTCCAATCCACTCCACTCCACTCCACTCCATTCCATCCCATTCCATTCCTCTCCATTCCACTCCACTGCAATCCACTCCCCTCCACTCAGCTCCACTCCATTCCATTCCATTCTATCCCATTCCATTCCACTCCTTTCCACTCAATTCCTCTCCACTCCACTCCTCTCGATTCCATTCCATTCTTTTCTTTCAACAGGGTCTCACTCTGTCACCTAGGCTGAAGTGAAGTGGCAGAATCCCTGATCACATTTCATTTTACCATTCCACTCCATTCCATTCCATTCCATTCCACTCCACTCCACTCCATTGCATTCAATTCCATCCCATTCTATTCCAAAGCATTCAGCTCCACTCCACTCCACTCCATTCCATTCCATCATGTACCATTCCAATCTATTCCACTCCACTCCACTTCGCTCCACTCCAATCCATTGTATTCCCTTTCATTCCGTTCCACTCCATTATTTTCCATTCCTTTCTTTCGGAAGGATCTCTCTGTCACCCAGGTTGGAGTTCCGTGACACAATCTCAGCTCTGATTAAATATCACCATTCATTCACTTCCTTTCCTTTCCACTACATTCAACCCCACTCCACTTCTCTCCATTCCATTCTTCTCTATTACACTCCACTCCACCTCACGCCACTCCACTTCATTCCATTCCATCCCATTCCCATCCACTCCATTCCACTCCACTCTACTCCAATCCCCTCTACGTCACTCCACTCCATACCTCTCCATTCTAAACCAGTCCATTCCACTCCATTCCACTCCACACCACTCCATTCCACTCCACACCACTCCAGTCCACTCCACTCCACTGCATTCTATTCAATTCCATTCCATTCCACTCCTCTCCACTCCATTCCACTCCATTCCGTTTCATTACACTCCAATCCATTACATTCCTTTCTTTCCACAGGATCTCACTCTATCATCCAGGCTGGAGTGCAGTGGCAAAATCTCAGCTCACATTTGATTTCACCATTCCATTCAATTTCATTGCATTGCATTCCACTCCATTCCATGCCACTCCACTCAATTCCGTCCCCCATTCCATTCTATTGCTTTCCATTCCACTCTATTCCATTCCTTACCTTTCTTCCGACATGATCTCACTCTGTCACCCAGGCTGGAGTGCAGTGCCACAATTTCAGCTCAGATTTCATTTCACCATTCCATTCCATTCTATTCCTTTCCCTTCCATTCCTTTCCATGCCTTTCCATTCCATTCCTCTACACTCCAACTCACTCTACTCCCCTCCACGCCACTCCACTCCATTCCATTCCAATCCTGTCCACTCCAATCCACTCCACACCACTACCGTCAAATCCATTCCATTCCATTCCATCCCATTCCATTCCACTCAATTCCATTCCACACGACTCCACTGCACTGCAATCCATTCCACTGAACTCCATTGCAGTCCAGTACTTTCCATTACATTCCACTCCATTCCATTCCATTTCTTCTTTCCACAGGATCTCACTCTGTACCCAGGCTGGAGTGCAGTGGCACAACCTCAGCTCACATTTCATTTCACAATTCTATTCCATTCCATTCCATTCCACTCCATTCCACTCCACTCCTCTTCTCTCCACTGCATTCCATCTCATCCTATCCCATTCCACTCCACTCCACTCTGTCCCACTCCACTGAACTCCATTCCATTCCACTACATTCTATTCCATTCAATCCCATTCCTTTCCACTCCATTCCACTCTGCTACACTCCACTCTACTCTCCTACACTCCACTGCATTCCATACCATTCCACTACATTCCACTCCACTCAATTGCTTTCCACTCCATTCCATTCCATTCCTTTCCACTCCACTCCACTATACTAAAATGCACTCCATTTCACCCCATTCCACTCCATTCCACTCCACTCCAATCCACTCCTCTCCATTTCACTCCATTAAATTCCATCTCTTTCCATTCCATTCCTTTCTTTCAACACGATTTAACTCCGTCACCCAGGCTGAAGTGGAGTGGCATAATCTCAGCTCACATTGTATTTCACCATTCTATTCCATTCCATTCCATTCCACTCCACTCCACTATACTGCATTCCATTCCATCCCAACCAATTCCAATCCACTCCACCTCACTCACCTCCATTCCACTCCATTCTATCCCATTCCAATCCACTCCATTCCGCTCCACCCCACTCCTCACCACTCCTCTCTGTTCCATTCCATTCCACTCCTTTCCATTCTTTCAACAAGATCTCACTCTGTCACACCAGCTGCAGCACAGTGGCATAATCTCAGGTCAGATTTCATTTCATCATTCCATTCCAGTCCTTTCCATTCTGTTACATCCATTCCACTAAACTCCACTCCACTCCACTCCACTCTACTCCAATCCATTCAATTCCATTCTAGTCAGCTCCTCTCCGCTCTGCTACACTCCATTCCATTCCATCCCTTTCCATTACACTCCATTCAACTCCACTTCACTCTACTCCACTCCATTCCATTCCACTCCATCCCATTCCACTCCACTCCATTAAAGTCCCCTCCACTCCACTCCACTCCTCTCCACTCCACTCCATTCCATTCTATTCCATTCCTTTCTTTCGACAGGATCTCACTCTGTTACCCAGGCTGGAATGCAGTGGCACAATCACAGCTCACATTTCAATTCACCATTCTATTCCATTGCCTTTTGTTGCATTCCATTCCATTGCATTCCATTCCATTACTGTCCATTCCATTCCGTTCCATTCCATTCCATTCCATTTGATTCCACTCAAATACACTCCATTCTACTACATTCCTTTCCATTACATTCCATTCAACTCCACTCCACTCCATTCCATCCCTTTCCATTCTACTCCATTCCACTCCACTCCACTCCATTCCATTCTGTTGAATTCCAATCCACTCCACTCCACTCCATTCTATTCCATTCCATTCCATTCCATTCCACTTCATTGCACTGCATTCCACTCCACTCCCTTCCATTCCATCCCTTTGAATTACACTCCACGCCACTCCACTCCATTCCACTCCCCTCCATTCCACTCCCCTCCATTCCATTACACTCCATTCCATTCGATTCCGCTACATTCCAATCCAATCCACTCCACTCCATTCATCTCCACTCCATTCCACTGCACTCCAATCCACTCCCTTCCATTCCATTCCACTCCAGTCCATTCCATTGCATCCCATTCCATTCCACGCCATTCCATTCCACTCCACTCCAATCCAATCCACTCCATTTCATTCCACTCTATCCCATTCCATTCGACTATATTCCACTCCAATCCACTCCACTCTGCTCCACCACTCCTTTCCTTTCCATTCCACTCCTTTCTTTCAACAGGAAATCACTCTGTCACACAGGCTGGATTACAGTGGCAAAATCTCCGATCACATTTCAATTCACCATTCCATTGCATTCCATTTCATGCCATTCCATTCCACTGCAGTCCACTCCTCTCCACTGAACTCCACGCTATTCCATTCCATTCCATCCCATTCCTTTCCAATCCATTCTATCAACTCTATTCATCTCCACTCCTCCACTCCACTCCATTCCAATCCATTTCAATCCGTTCCATTCCACTCCTTTCCATTCCACTCCTTTCTTTTGATAACATCTCACATTGTCACCCAGGCTGGAGTGCAGTGGCACATTATCAGCTCACATTGCCTTTACCCATTCCATTCCATTCCTTTCCATTCTATTTCACTCCACTCCACTGCACTCCACTACATTCCATTCGCCTCCACTTCACTGCAGTCCACTCCACTCCATTCCATTTCATCTCATTCCATTCAACTCCATTCCACTTCACTCCGCTCCACTCCAATTCACACCACTCCATTCCTTTCAATTCCATCCCATTCTGTTCTACTCCATTCCACTCCAGTCCAATCCACTCCACTCCAATCCATTCCATTCCATTCCATTTCCATTCCACTCCATTCCACTCCACTCCACTCCAATAAACTCCCCTTCCTCCACACAACCCCACTCCATTCCATTAAATTCGACACCATTCCATTCCATTTTTTCGATAGGATCTCACTCTGTCACCCAGACTGCAGTGCAATGGCACAATCTCAGCTCACATTTCATTTCACCATTCCATTCCATTCCAATCCATTGAATTCCACTATATTCCACTCCATTCCATTCCACTCCACTCCACTCCATTCCATTCCGCACCATCTCATTCCATTCCATTCCACTTCATTCCATTCCATTCCTTTCTTCCAACAGGATCCATTTAATTCCACTTGATTCTACTCCACTCCATTCCATTCCATTCCTTTCTTTTTACAGAATGTCACTCTGTCCATTCCACTCCACTCCACTGTATCCCATTCCATACCATTCCATTCCACTCCAATCTACTCCACTCCACTCCACTCCATTCCCATCCACTCCACTCCACTTCATTCTAATCCATTAAATCCCATTCCTTTGCAATCCATCTGCTCCACTCCACTCCACTCCTCTCCAATCTTCTCCACTTAGCTCCATTCCATTCCAGTGCATTCCTTTCCGTTCCATTCCACCTCATTTCATTCCTTTCCTTTCTTTGGACAGGATCTCACACTGTCACCCTGGCTGGAATGCAGTGGCACAATCTCAACTCAAATTTCATTTCACCATTCCATTCCATTCAATTCCATTCCATTCCATTCCACTAAATTCCACTCCACTCCAATCCACTCCACTCCACTCCTTTCCATTCCATTCCATTGCACTCCATTCCACTCCAAACTTCTCCACTCCCCTCCACTCCACTCGATTCCATTTAATTATATTCTTTTCCATTCCACTCCATTCCACTCCACTCCACTCCACTCCAGTCAATTCCACTCCACTCCTATCCACTGCACTGCACTCTTCTCCACTCTATTCCTTTCTATTTCATTCTTTTCCACTCCATTCCTTTCCATTCCTTTCTTTTGAAAGAATCTCAGCTTGTCACCAAGGCTTGAGTGCAGTGACACAGTCTCAGCTGACATTTCATTTCACCATTCCATTCCATTCCGTTCCACTCCACTCTGCTCCACTTCATTCCATTCCACCCCATTCCACTCCACTCCTCTCCACTCCATTCCAACCCACTCCACTCTATTACACTCCATTCCTTTCCATTCCACTCCCTTCCACTCCACTTCATTCCACTCTACTTCTGCCCACTCCATTCTACTCCAATCCACTCCATTCCATTCCAATCCATTCCAATCCATTCCATGCCATATTTTCTTTCAACAGGATCTCACTCTGTCACCCAGGCTGAAGTGCTGTGGCACAATCTCAGGTCACATTTAATTGCAACATTCCAATCCATGCTTTCCATTCCATACCATTCCATTCCACTCCATTCCACTCCACTGCATTCCATTCCACTCCCTTCCATTCCTTTCCAATCCATTCCCTTCCATTCCAATCTTTTGACATGATTTCACTCTTTCACCCAGGCTTGAGTGCAGTTGCACAGTCTCACCTCACATTTCATTTCACCATTCCATTCTATTCCATTCCATTAAATTCCATTCCATTTCACTCCACTCTACTCCTTTCCACTCCACTCAACTCCATTCCATTCAATTCCATTACACTTCATTCCATTCCACACCACTCCACTTCAACCTCTTCCATCCCTTTCCATTCCACTCCATTCCACTCCACTCCACGGCATTCCACTCTACTCCACTCTGTTCAATTCCATTCCATCCCATTACATTCCACCCCATTTGACTCCACTCCACGCCATTCCATTCCATTCCATTGCATTCCAATCCATTCCATTCGAATTTTTTCTTTCAACTGGATCTCATTATGTCAAACAGGCTGGAGTGCAGTGGCACAATCTCAGCTCAAATTTCTTTTCACCATTCCATTCCATTCCATGCTGTTCCACTCCATTCCATTCCATTGAACTGCATTCCTTTGCACTCCACTCTACTGCACTCCACTCCGCTCCACTGCACTCCACTCCACTCCATTCCATTCTACTGCACTACACTCCACTCCACTCAATCACATTCCATCCCATTGCATTTCAGTCAATTCCACTCCACTCCAGTCCTCTCCACCCCACACCAGTCCACTCCTTTCCACTCCATTAAATCCTACCCCACTCTACTCCTTTACACGTCATTCCACTCCACTCCACTCCACTCAACTCCACTCCATTCCATTCCATTCCATTCCATTCCATTCCACTCCATTCCATGCCACTCCACTCCACTACATTCCATTCCATTCTATTACACTCCATGCCACTCCACTCCACTACATTCCATTCCATTCTATTACACTCCATTCCACTCCACTCCAATCCACTCCACTATACTCAACTCAACCCGATTACACTCCATTCCATTGCATTCCACTCCAGTCCACTCCACTCCACTGCATTCCATTCCACTCCATTCTATTCCATAACACTCCATTCCGTTCCATTCCTTTGTTTTGACCGGATCTCACTCTGTCACACAGGCTGGAGTCCAGTGGCACAATGTCAGCTCATATTTCATTTCACCCTTCCATTCCACTGCATTCCATTCCATTCCATTCCATTCCACTCCTTTCCTACCCATTCCATTCCACTCCACTTCACTTCACTCCAGTCCACTCTACTCCATTCCATTCCACTCCATGCCATTACATTACATTCCACTGCACTCCACTCCTCTCCATTCCACTCCTTTCCATTCCATTCCATTCCGTTCCATTCCACTTCGTTCCATTCCATTCCTTTCTCTGACAGGATTTGACTCTGACACCCAGGCTGGAGTGCAGTGGCACAATCTCAGCTCACATTTCATTTCACCATTCTATTTCCTTCCTTTCCCTTCCATGGCATTCCTTTCCATTCCATTCCCGTCCATTCCACTACACACCAAACGATTCCATTCCACTCCATTCCTTACACTCCATTACACTGCACTCCACTCCACTCCACTAAACTCACCTCTACTCCATTCCATTCCTTTCCATTCCAACCCATTTGATTCCATTCCATCAGTCTCCATTCCACTCCACTCCCCTGAATCCCATAACATTCCATTCCATTCTACTCCACTCCACTGCACTCTAGTCCACTCCACTCCTCTGCATTCCAGTGCATTTCAACCCCTTCCTTCCCATTCCATTTCACTCCACTCCACTTCACTCCATTCCATTCAAACCCATTGCATTCCACTTCTTTCCACTCCACTCCTCTCCACTACCCTCCAATCCACTGCACTCCATTCCATTCCATTGCATCTCATTCCATTTCACTCCATTCCACTCCACTCCACTTTACTCCAACCAGGCTGGTGTGCAGTGGCACAATCTCAGGTCACATTTCATTTCACCATTCCATTCTATTCCATTCCACTCCACTCCATTCCATTCCATTCCAACCCATCAATTCCACTCCACTCCATTCCATGCCACTCCATTCCATTCCATTCATATCGTTTGACATGATGTCACTGTGACACACAGGCTGGAGTGCAGTGGCACAGTCTCAGCATACATTTCATTTCACTGTGCCATCCCATTGCATTCTATTCCATTCCATTGCATTCAATTGCATTCCATTTCATTCAATTGCATTTCATTCCATTCCATTCAGTTCCAACCCACTGCATTCCAGTCCACTCTGTTCCATTCCTCTCCACTCCACTCCATTCCCTTCCATCAAATACCATTCCACTACATTCCACTCCACTCCCCTCCACTCCCCTCCATTCCATTCCATCCCATGCCATTACACTCCATTCCACTCCAATCCACACCACTCCACTCTACTCCACTGCATTCCATTCCATTCTATTCAAATCCATTCCATTCCATTCCTTTCTTTCGACAAGATCTCACTCTGTCACCCAGGCTGTAGTAAAGTGACATAATCCCAGCTCACATTTCATTTCACCATTCCATTCCATTCCATTCCATTCCATCCACTCCGCTCCACTGCACTCCACTCCACTCCACTCCATTCCATTCCATCCCATTCTATTCCACTCTATTCCACTCCATTACCCTGCACTCCTCTCCACTCCACTCCATTCCATTCCATTTCAAACCATTCCTTTCCACTCCATTCCACTCCACTCCACTCCACTCCATTTCATTACACTCCATTCCGTTCCACACCATTCCTATCCATTCCTTTCTTTCCACAGGATCTCACTCTGTCACACAGGCTGGTGTGCAGTGGCACAATCTTCGCTCACATTTCATTTCAGCATTCCATTCCATTCCATTCCATTCCGTTCCATGCCCCTCCATTCCATTCCAATGCATTCCTTTCTACTCCATTGCACTCCACTACACTCTAGTCAATTCCATTCCACTCCACTACACACCACTCAACTCGAGTCCACTCTTTTCCATTCCAGTCCATTCCACTCCACTCCATTCCACTGCAATCCATTCCATCCCATTCCATACATCTCCATTCCACTCAACTCCACTCAACTCCACTCCACGTGTCTCAACTCCATTGCATTCCATTCCATCTCATTCCATTCCTCTACATTCCACTCCACACCACCCCACTCCAATCCACTCCATTCCATTCCATTCTACTCCATTTTAATCCATTCCCTTCTTTCAAAAGGATCTCAATGTGTCACACAGGCTGGAGTGCCGTGGCAGAATCACAGCTAACATTTCATTTCACCATTCCATTCAGTTGCATCTTTCCATTCCATTCCATTGCATTACATTACATTCCATACCATTCCATGCAATTCCACTCCATTCCAATCCACTCCACTCCACTCCACTCCATTCCATCCCATTCCATTCCTCTCCATACCACTCCACTGCAATCCACAACACTCCATTCATCTCCACTCCTTTCCATTCCATTCTATCCCGTTCCATTCCACTCCTTTCCACTCGATTCCACTCCACTCCTCTCCATTCCATTCCATTCCATTCCATTCTTTTCTTTCAACAGGATCTCACTCTGTCATCTAGGCTGGAGTGAAGTGGCACAATCCCTGATCGCATTTCATTTTACCATTCCACTCCATTCCAATCAATTCCATTCCACTCCACTCCGTCCACTCCACTCCATTGCATTCAATTCCATCCCATTTTATTCCACAGCATTCAGCTCCACTCCACTCCACTCCATTCCATTTCATCACATACCATTCCAATCTATTCCACTCAACTCCACTTCACTCCACTCCAATGCATTGCATTCCGTTTCATTCCATTCCGCTACATTCTTTTCCATTCCTTTCTTTTGGAAGGATCTCACTCTGTCAACCAGGTTGGAGTTCAGTGGCACAATCTCAGCTATTATTAAGTTTCACCATTCCATTCCGTTCCCTTCTTTTCCACTCCATGCCACTCCACTCCACTCCACTAAGTTCCATTCTGCTCTTTTCCACTCCACTCCACACCACTCCACTTCATTCCATTCCATCCCATTCAAATCCACTCCATTCCACTCCACTCCACTCCACTCCAATCCCCTCCACGTCACTCCACTCCATCCTTCTCCATTCTAACCCATTCCATTACACTTCATTCCAATCCACACCACTCCACTCCACTCCACTCCATTCCATTCCATTCCATGCCATTCCATTCCATTCCATTCCATTCCATTCCATTCCACTCCTCTCCACTCCATTCTAGTCCATCCGTTGCATTCTAGTCCAATCCATTACATTCCTTTCTTTTGATAGGATTTTACTCTATCACCCAGGCTGGAGTGCCGTGGCAAAATCTCAGCTCACATTTCATTTCACCATTCCATTCCATTGCACTGCATTCCATTCCATTCCATTCCACTCCATTCAATTCCATCCCATTCCAATACACTCCACTCCATCCCACTCCACTCCACTCCACTCCATTCCATTCCACTCCATTCCATTCCATTCCATTCCATTCCATTCCACTCTATTCCATTCCCTTCCTTTCTTCCAACATGATCTCACTCTGTCACCCAGGCTGGAGTGCAGTGCCACAATTTCAGCTCAGATTTCATTTCACCATTCCATTCCGTTCTATTCCTTTCCCTTCCATTCCTTTCCATGCCTTTCCATTCCATTCCTGTACACTCCAATTCACACTACTCCACTCCACGCCACTCCATTCCATTCCAATCGTGTCCACTCCAATACACTCCACACCAATCCCGTCAAATCCATTCCATTTCATTCCATCCCATTCCATTCCACTCAATTCCACTCCACACGACTCCACTCCACTGCATTCCAGTCCACTGGACTCCATTCCATTCCAGTCCATTCCTTTCCATTCCACTGCATTCCATTCTATTTCTTCTTTCCGCAGGATCTCACTCTGTACCCCGGCTGGAGTGCAGTGGCACAACCTCAGCTCACATTTCATTTCACCCTTCCATTCCATTCCATTCCTCTCCTTTCCACTCCACTCCATTGCATCTCATCCCATCCCATTCCACTCCACTCCACTCCCATCCACCCCACTCCACTCCATTGCATTCTATTCCTTTCCACTCCATTCCACTCCACTCCACTCCACTCCTTTCCATTCCATTCCATTCCATTCCATTCCATTCCATTCCATTCCATTCCATTCCACTCCATTCCATTCCATTGCATTCCATTCCATTCCTTTCTACTGCATTCCATTCCATTTCTTTCTTCTGACAGGAACTCACTGTGTCACCCAGGATGGAGTGCAGTACCACAACATCAGCTCACATTTGATTTCACCATTCCGTTCCATTCCATTCCATTTCATACCATTCCATTCCAGTCCATTCCATCCCATTCAATTCCACTCCATTCTATTCCACTCCACTCCATTCCACTCCACTCCAATTTATTGCATCCCATTCCATTCCACTCCTCTCCTCTCCACTCCACTCCATCCCACTCCACTCCATTCCATTACACTGCATTCCTTTCCTTTCCACTCCCTTCCACTCCACTTCTCTCCACTCCACTCCTGCCCATTCCACTCCACTCCACTCCAATCCACTCCATTCCATTCCATTGCAAACCATTCCATGCCATTTTTTCGTTTGAAAGGATCTCACTCTGTCAACAAGTCTGGAGTGCTGTGGCACAATCTCAGTTCACATTTAATTTCACCATTCCAATCCATGTAATCCATGGCATTCCATTCCATTGTATTCCATTCCATTCATTCCTTTCCGTTCCATTCCACTTCACTCCAATCCACTCCATTTCACTCCATCCCATTCCGTTCCTCTCCACTTACTCCTCTCTGCCCCACTCCACTACATTCCATTCCGTTCCACTCCTTACTTTTGACAGGATCTCACTCTGTCACACATGCTGGAGTGCAGTGGCACAATCCAAGCTCATATTTCATTTTACTAACCCATTCCATTTCATTCTATTCCATTTCATTCCATTCTATTCCATGCCATTCCACTCCACTCCACTCCTCTCCACTCCGTTCCAGTCCACTACAGTGCACAACACTAGACTTCTTTCCATTCTATTCAATTTCATTCTATTCCATTCCACTCCACTACTTTCCACTCCATTGCACTCCACTCCACTCCACTCCATTGAACTCCACTGCACTCCACTCCACTGCACTCCACTCCACACTATTCAATTCTATTCCATTCCAATCCATTCCATTCCATTCCTTTCTTTCAACAGTATTCCACTCTGTCATCCAGGCTGGAGTGCAATGGCACAATCACAGCTCACATTACATTGCACCTTTCCATTCCATTCCATTCCACTCCACTCCATTACACTCCATTACACTCCACACCACTCCACTCCACAACATACCATTCCGCTCCATTCCACTCCACTTCACTCCACTCCACTCCACAACATACCATTCCACTCCACTCCACTCCACTCCCCTCCATTCCATTCCATTATTTCCCATTCCACTTCATTCCATTCCATTCGATTCTCTCAATAGGATTTCACTCTATCACCCAGGCTGGAGTGCAGTGGCACAATCTCAAGCCATGTTTCCTTTCAACATTCCATTGCATTCCATTCCATTCCATACCATACTACTCCATTCCATTCCATTCCATTACCCTCCATTCCACTCCACTACACTCTTCTCCATTCCTTTCCATTCCACTCCATTCCATTCCATTCCTTTCTTTCAAAAGGATCTCACTCTGTCACACAGGCTGGAGTGCAGCCCATATTGCATTTCAACATTCCTTTCCATTCCATTGCATTCCATTCCATTCCATGCCATTCCACTCCACTCCATTCTATTCCATTCCATTCCGTTCCACTCCATTCCACTACACTCCACTCCGCTCCACTCCACTGAACTCCATTCCATTCCATCTCTTTCCATTCCACTCCATTCCATTCCAATCCTCTCCACTCAACTCGACTACACTCCAGTCCACTCCATTCCATTCCATTACGTTCGTATCTTTCCATTCCACTCCATTCCACTCCAATCCACTCCACTCCACTCCACTCCATTCAACCCCATTCGTTTCCATTCCATTCCATTCCAATCAATTTCATTACATTCATTTCTTTCGAGAGTATCGCACTGTGTCACGTAGCCTGGAGTGCAGTGGCACAATCTCAGCTCAATTTTCATTTAACCATTCCTTTCCGTTCCTTTCCACTCCACTCCACTCCCCTCCACTCCTTTCAACTCCACTCGTTTCCATTCCAATCCATTCCACTCAATTTCATTTCATTCATTTCTTTCGACAGTATCTCACTCTGTCACGCAGCCTGGAGCGCAGTGGTATAATCTCAGCTCACTTTTCATTTAACCATTCCATTCCATTCCATTCCACTCCACTCCACTCCCCTCCACTCCTTTCAACTCCACTGGTTTCCATTCCATTCCATTCCACTCAATTTCATTCCATTCATTTCTTTCGACAGTATCTCTCTAAGTTACCTGGGCTGGAGTGCAGTGCACAAACTCAGCTCACTTTTCATTTCACCATTCCATTCTATTCCACTCCACGCCATTACACTCCACTCCATTCTATTCCATCCCATTCCTTTCCACTCCATTCCACTCCAGTCCACTCCACTACATTCCATTACATCCCATTCTATTCCACTCCACTCCACTCCACTCCATTCCATTCCATTCCATGCCATTCCATTGCACTCTATTCCACTCCAATCCACTCCACTGCACTCCACCCCACTCCATTCCATTCCATTCCATTCCAATCCACTCTAATCCATTGCATTCATTTCTTTCGACAGGATCTCACACTGTCACCCAGGCTGGAGTGCAGTGGCACAATCTCAGCTCACATTTCATTTCACCATTCAATTGCATTCTATTCCATTCCATTCCATTCCATTTCACTCCACTCCACTCCACTATACTCCACTGCACTCCATTCCATTCCATTCCATTCCACTCCACACCACTCCAATCACCTCCATTCCATTCCATCCCATTCCATTCCACTCCTTTCCACTCCACTCCACTCCACTCTATTTCCCTCCATTCCATTCCATTCCATTCCATTCAATTTCATTCCATTCCATTCCATTCCATTCCATTCCTTTCCACTACATTCCATACCAATCCTTGCTTTCGACAGGATTTCACTCTGTCACCCTGGCTGGAGTGCAGGGGCACAATCTCAGCTCATATTTCTTTTCACCATTCCGTTTCACTGCATTACATTGCTTTCAATTCCATTCCATTCCATTCCACTGCATTTGATTCTATTCTATTCCATTCTATTACATTCCATTCCACTCCACTGCAGTCCACTCCATTCCATTCCTTTCCATTCCATTTCAATACCATACAGTCCACTCCATTCCATTCCTTTCCTTTCCATTTCAATACACACCAGTCCACTCCATTACCTTCCATCCCATTCCCCTCCACTCTATTCCACTCCACTCCAATCCACTCCACTCCACTCCACTCCACTCCATTCCATTCCATTCCATTCCACTCCAATCCACAAACCTCACAAAGTTGTTTCTCAACATGGTTCTGTTTAGTTTTTATGAGAGGATGTTTCATTTTCCACAGGAGGTCGCAATGCACTCCATGGATCACTCTGCAGATTCTATAAACAGACAATCTCCAAACTACTCAATGAATGAAACTTTCAACCCTGTGGGATGAATGCATACATTGCAAAGAAGTTTCTCAGAATGGTTCTGTCTGGTTATTATGAGAAGATTCTTCCCTTTCCACATAGGCCTCAAAGAGCTCCAAATATCGACTTGCAGATTCTACAAAAAGAGTGTTTCAAAACTGTTCAATCAAAAGAAATTTCAATTCTGTGGGAGATGAAGATATTTCTTTTTCCATAATAGACCTCAAAGGGCTCAAAATGTCCACTTGCAGATAATACAAAAAGATTGTTTTCAAACTGCTCAATCAAAAGAAAGGGTCATCTCTGTCAGATGAAGGCACACAGCACAAAGAAGTTTCTCCTAATGCTTCTGTCTAGTTTTTATGTCAAGATATTACCTTTTCCAACATACGACTCTAAGCGCTCCAAATGTCCACATGGAGTTGCAAAAGAAAAAGAGTGCTTCAGGCCTACTCAATCAAAAGGAAGGTTCATCTCGGTGAGATGAGTGCACACAACACAAAGAATTTTCTCAGAACGCTTCGGTGTAGTTTTTATGTGAAGATGTTTCCTTTTCTTCCATAGGTTGTAAAGCTCACGAAATGTAGTCTTGCAGATTCTTCAGAAAGAATATTTCAAAACTGGTCAATCAATAGAAAGTTTCAAACCAGTGAGATTAATGCACACATCAAAAAGAATTTTATCTTAATGCTTCAGTCTATGTTTTATATGAAGATACTTCCTTTTCCACCATAGGCCTGAAAGTGCTCCAAATATCAACTTGCACATGCTACAAAAACAGTGTTTCAAAACTGCTCAATCAAAATAAAAGTTCAACCCTGTGAGATGAATGCACATATAACAAAGAAGTTTCTGAGAATGCTTCTGTCTAGATTTTCTGTGAAGATATTTCCTTTTCCATGATAGGCCTCAAAGTGCTCTAAATATCCACTTGCAGATTCTACAAAAAGATTGTTTCAAAACTGCTCAATGAAAATGAAGGTTCAACTCTGTGAGATGAATTCACTCATCACAAAGACGTTTCTCAGAATGCTTCTGTCTTCTTTTTATATGAAGATATTTCCTTTTCCACTATAGGCCTCAAAGTGTTTCAAATGTCCACCTGCAGATCCTACAAAAAGAGTGTTTCAAAACTGCTCAATCAAAAGAAAGGTTCAACTCTATGAGATGAATACACACATAAGAAAGAGATTTCTCAGAATGCTTCTGTCTAGTTTTTATGTGAAAATATTTCCTTTTCTACCATAGGCCCCAAAACGCTCCAAATGTCCACTTGCAGATTCTACATAAAGAGTGTTTCAAAACAGCTCAATACAAAGAAAGATTCAACTCTGTGAGATGAATGCACACACCACAGACAAGTTTCTCAGAATGCTTATGTCTAGTTTTTATGTGAAGGTATTTCCTTTTCCACCATAAACTTCAAAGCTGTCCAATAGTCCACTTGCAGATTCTACAAAAATAGAGTTTCAAAACTGCACAAACAAAAGAAAGGTTCAACTCTGTGAGATGAATGCACCCATAACAAAGAGGCTTGGCAGAATTCTTCCATCTAGTTTTTATGTAAAGATATTTCCTTTTCTACCATAATCCCCAAAATGCTCCAAACGTCTACTTGCACATTCTACAAAGGAGGGTTGCCAAACTGCTCAATCAAAAGAAAGGCTCAGCTCTGTGAGAGGAATTCACACATCACAAAGAAGGCTCCCACATTGGTTCTGTGAAGTTTTCATGTGAAGGCATTTCCTTTTCCATCATAGGCCATAAAGCGCTCCAAATATCCTCTTGCAGATTCTTCAAGAAGCGTACTTCAAAACTGCTCTGTCAAAAGAAAGGTTCAACTCAGTGAGAAGAATTCACACATCACAGAGTATTTTCTAAGAATGCTTCTGTCTAGTTTTTATGTGAAGATACTTCTTTTTTCACCATAGACCTCAAAGGGCTTCAAATGTCCACTTGCAGATACTACAAAAAGAGTGTTTCAAAACTTCTCAATCAGAAAAAAGGTTCAACTCTGTGAGACTAATGCACACATCACAAAGAAGTTTGTCAGAATGTTTCTGTCTAGTTTTTATGTGAAGATATTTCCTTTTCCACCATAGGCAACAAAGCACTCCAAATGTCCACTTTCAGATTCTACAAAAAGAGGGTTTCAAAACTATTCAATAAGAAGGAAGGTTCAACTCTGTGAGAAGAGTGCACACGTCACAAAGTAGTTTCTCAGAATGCTTCCGTCTAATTATTGTGAGAGGATATTTAGTTTTCCACAAGAGGCTGCAAAGGGATCCAAAGATCCCTTTGCAGATTCTATAAATAGGCAGTTTCCGAACTGCTCATTCAAATTAAAGTTTCAACTTTGTGAGGTGAACACACGGATAACAAAGAATTTTCTCAGAATGCTTCTGTTTAGTTTTATGTGAAGATATTTCCTTTCCCTGCGTACGCATAATAGCACTCCAAATATCCACCAGCAGATTCTACAAAAAGAGTGTTTCAAAACAACTCCATCCAAAGAAATGAGCAAGTCTGTGAGATGAATGCACACATCACAAAAAAAGTTTCTCAGAATGCTTCTGTCTAGTTTTTATGTGAAGATACTTCCTTTTCCAACATAGGCTTCAAAGCATTCCAAATGTCCACTTGCAGATTCTACAAAAAGAGGGTTTCAAAACAGCTCCATCCAAAGAAACGAGTAACTCTGTGAGATGAATGCACACATCACAAAAAAGTTTCTCAGAATGCTTTTGTCTAGTTTTTATGTGAAGATATTTCCTTTTCCAACATAGACTTCAAAGCGTTCCAAATGTCCACTTGCAGATTCTACAAAAAGAGGGTTTCAAAACACCTCAATCAAAAGAAAGGTTCAACTCTGTGAGATGAGTGCACACATAACAAAGTAGTTTCTCAGCATGCTTCTGTCTAGTTTTTATGTGAAGATATTTCCTTTTCCACTGTAGGCCAAAAATCGCCTCAATTGTCCACTTGCAGATCCTACAAAAAGAGTCTTTCAAAACTTCTCAATCAAAAGAAAATTTCAACTCTGAGATGAATGTACACATCAGAAAGGAATTTATCAGAATGGTTCTGTCAAGTTTTTCTGTGAAGGAATTTCCTTTACCCTCATTGGCCATAATGCGCTCCAAATGTTCTCTTGCAGATCCTTAAAGAAGAGTATTTCAAAACTGCTCAATCAAAACAAATGTTCAACTAAGTGAGATGAATGCGCACATCACAAATAAGTTTCTCAGAATGCTTCTGTCTAGTTTTCATTTGAACATACTTCCTTTTCCAACATAGGCCACAAAGTGCTCCAACTGTCCATTTTCAGATCCTACAAAAAGAGTTTCAAAACTCCTTAATCAAAAGAAAGGCTCAACTCGTTGAGATGAATCTACATATCTCAAAGAAGTTTCTGAGAATGCTTCTGTCTAGATTTTATGTGACATTATTTCCTTTTGCACCATAAGCCCCAAAGTGCTACGAACGTCCACTTGCAGATTCTACAAAAAGAGTGTTTCAAAACTGCCGAATCCAAAGAAAGGTTCAACACTTTGAGAAGAATGCAGACATCACAAACCAGTTTCTGGGAATGCTTTTGTCTAATTTTTACGTGAAGATATTTCCTTTTCCACTATAGGCCACAAAGCTCTCCAAATATCCACTTGCAGATTCGACAAAAAGGGTGTTTAAAAACTGCTCAACCAAAAGTAAGGTTCAATTATGTTAGTTGAATGCAAACATAACAAAGAAGTTTCTCAGAATGCTTTTGTCTAGTTTTTATGTGACGACATTCCCTTTTACATTTTATGCTGCAAAGTGCTCCAAATATACTCTTGCAGATTCTACAAAAAGAGTGTTTCAAAACAGATCCATCCAAAGAAATCAGAAACTCTGTGAAATGAATGCACACATCACAAAAGTTTCTCAGAATGCTTCTGTCTAGTTTTTATGTGAAGATATTTCCTTTTCCACCATAGGCTTCAAAGCGTTCCAAATGTCCACTTGCAATATCTACAAAAAGAGGGTTTCAAAACAGCTCAATCAAAAGAAAGGTTCAACTCTGTGAGATGAATGCACACATAAGAAAGAGATTTCTCAGAATGCTTCTGTCTAGTTTTTATGTGAAAATATTTCGTTTTCCACCAAAGGCCCCAAAGTGCTACAAATGTCCTCTTGCAGATCCTACAAAAAGAGTGTTTCAAAACTGCTGAATCTGAAGAAAGGTTCAAAACTTTGAGAAGAATGCACACATCACAAACTGGTTTCTGAGACTGCTTCTGTCTAGTTTTTATGTGAAGATATTTCCTTTTCCACCATAGGCCCCAAAGTGCTACAAATGTCCACTTGCAGATGCTACAAAAGGAGTGTTTCAAAACCGCTCAATCAAAAGAAAGGTTGCACTCTGTGAGTTGAATGCACTAATCAAAGAGGTTTTTCAGAATGCTTTTAAGTAATTTTTACATCAGGATATTTCTCTTTACACAATGGGCCAGGAAGCTCTCCAAATATCCAATTGCAGATTCTACAAAAAGATTGTTTTAAAACTGCTGAATCAAAAGGAAATTTCAACTGTGAGAGATGAATGCACACATCTCAAGGAAGTTTCTCAGAATGCTTCTGTGTAGTTTCTAGGTGAAGATATTTCCTTTTCCTCAATAGGCCACAAAGCCCTTTATATATTCTCTTGCTGATTTTACAAAAAGTGTGTTTCAAAGCTGCTCAATCAAAAGAAATGTTGAAGTCTGAGAGATAAATGTACACATCACAAAGAAGTTTTTCATAATGCTTTTGTCTATTTTTTATGTGAAGATATTTCCTTTTCCAGCATAGGCATCAAATGCTCCAAATATCCACTTGCACATTCTACAAAAAGAGTGTTTCAAAACTGCTCAGTCAAAAGAAAGGTTCAACTCCATGAGTTGAATGCACACATCATTAAGAAGTTGTTCAGAATGCTTCTGTCTAGATTTTATGTGAAGATATTTCCTTTACCGGCATAGACACAATTCGTTCCAAATATCCTCTTACAGATTCTGCAAAAAGAGTCCTTAAGAACTACTCAATCAAAAGAAAGATTCAATGCTGTGATATGAAAGCACATATCACAAACAAGTTTTTCAGAATGCTTCCGTCTAGTTTTTATGTGAAGATATTTCCCTTTCCACAATAGACCTCAAAACACTCCAAATATACACTTGCAGATTCTACAAAAGGTGTGTTTCAAAACTGCTTAATGAAAGAAAAGTTCTACTCGGTGAGATGAATGCACACATTACAAAGGAATTTGACGGAATGTTTCTGTATACTTTTTAAGTGAAGATATTCCCTTTTCCCCCATAGGCTTCGAAGTACACCAAATGTCCACTTGCAGATTCTACAAAAAATGTGTTTCCAAGCCTCTCAATCAAAAGAAATGTTCAACACTTTGAGATGAATGCACATATCACAAAGAAGTTCATCAGAACGCTTCTCTCTAGTTATTATGTGAAGATATTACCTTATCCAACATAGACGTCTAAGCACTCAAAATGTACACTTGCAGATTCTACAAAAAGAGTGTTTCAAAACCGCTCAATGGAAAGTAAGATTCAACTCTGTGAGATGAATGCACACATCACTAAGAAGTTTCTCAGAATGCTTCTGTCTGGTTTTTATGTGAAGATATTTCCTTTTCCACAATAGGCCTCAAAGCACTCTAATTGTGCAGTTGCAGATTCTACAAAAAGAGTGTTTCAAAACAGCTCCGTGAAAAGAAAGGTTCAACACAGCGAGAAGAATGCACACATAACAAAGAAGTTTCTCAGAATGCTTCTCTATAGTTATTAGGTGAAGATATTTCCTTTTCCACCATAGGCCTCAAAGCGCTCAAAATGTCCACTTGCAGATTCTACAAATAGTGTGTTTCAAAACTGTTGAATGGAAAGTAAGTTTCAACTCTGTGAGATGAATGCACACATCACAGAGAAGTTTTTCAGAATGCTTCTCTCTAGTTTTTATGTGAAGATATTTCCTTTTCCACCATAGACCTCAGAGCACTACAAATGTCCACTTGCAGATTCTGCAAAAAGAGTGTTTCAAAGCTGGTCAGTCAAAAGAAGGTTTCAACTCTGTGTGAGACGAATGCACACATCTCAAAGAAGTTTCTCATAATGCTTCTGTCTTGTTATTATACGAAGATATTTCATTTTCCACCATTGGCCTCAAGAGCTCCAAATGTCAACTTGCAGATTCTACAAAAAGAGTGATTCAGTCTTTTCATACTAAAGAAAGATTCAACTCTGTGAGATGAATGCACAATCTCAAAAGAATTTTCTCAGAATGTTTCTGTCTAGTTCTCATGTGAAGATATTTCCTTTTACACTATAGGCCACAAAGCACTTCCAATGTCCCCTTGCAGATAGTAGAAAAAGGGTCTTTCAAAACTGCTCAATGAAAACTAAGGTTCAATGCTGTGAGATGAATGCACACATCATAAAGAAGTGGGTCAGAACGCTGCCGTCTAGTTTTTATATGAAGATATTTCCTTTTCCACCATAGGCCTCAAAGCTTTCCAAATGTCCACATGCAGATACTACATAAAGAGTGTTTCAAATCTGTTCAATCAAAAGAAAGGTTCAACTCTGTAAGATGAATGCACACATCACAAAGACGTTTGTCAGAATGCTTCTGTCTAGTTTTTATGTGAAGATATTTCCAATTCCACCATAGGTCTCAAAGTGCTCCAAATATCCACTGGCAGATTCTACAAAGAGAGTGTTTCAAAACTGCTCAATGGAAAGTAAGGTTCAACTATGTGAGATGAATGTACACGTCACTAAGAAGTTTGTCAGAATGCTACTATCTAGTTCTTATGTGAAAATATTTCCTTTTCCACCATGAGCCTAAAAGCGCTCCAAATGTCCACTTGCAGATTCTACAAAGAGAGTGTTTCCAAACTGTTCAATCAAAAGAAATATTCATCTCAGTGAGATGAATGCACACATCACAAAGAAGTTCCTGAGAATGCATCCGTCTAGTTTTTATGTGAAGTTATTTCTTTTTCTACCATAGCCTTAAAACACTCCTAATGTCCACTTGCAGAGTCTACAAAGAGTGTTTCAAAACTGCTCATGGAAAAGTGAGGTTCAACTTTGTGAGACGAATGCACACATCAAAAAGAAGTGGGTCAGAATGCTGCTGTCTAGTTTTTATATGAAGATATTCCCTTTCCCACCATAGGCCTCACAACGCTCCAATTGTCTTCTTGCAGATTCAAGAAAAAGAGTGTCTCAAAGCTGCTCAATTCAAAGAAAGGTTCAACTCCGTGAGATGAATGCACACATTAAAAAGGAGTTTGTCAGAATGCTTCTGTCTAGTTTTTATGAAGATATTTCCATTACCACCTTAGGTCTCAAAGCACTCAAAATGTCTTCTTCCAGATAGTGCAAAAAGGATGTTTCAAAACTGCTCAATAAAAAGTAAGGTTCAACAACATGAGATTAATGCATATGTCACAATGAAGGTTGTCAGAATGTTTCTGTGTAGTTTTTGTGAGAAGTTATTTCCTTTTCTCCCACAGGCATAAAAGCGCTCCAAATACCCAATTGAAGATTCTGCAAAAAGAGTGTTTCCAAACTGCACAATCAAAAGAAAGGTTCAACTCTGTGAGATTAACGCACACATCACAAAGAACTTTCCCAGAATTCTTCTGTATAGTTGTTTTGTGAAGATATTTCCTTTTCCACCAAAGATCACGAAGCTATCAAAATGTCCACTTGCAGATTCTTCAAAAACTGTTTCCAAACTGCTCAAGCAAAATAAGGGTTCAACTCGGTGAGATGAACGCAAACATCAGAAAGAAGTTTCTCAGAATTCTTCTGTCTTGTTTTCATGTGAAAATATTTCCTTTTCCACCATAGGCCTCGAAGCGCACCCAATGTCCGCTTGCAGATTCTACCAAAAGAGAGTTCCAAAACTGCTCTATCAAAAGATTTATCTCTGTGAGATGAATGCACACATCACAAAGAAGTTTCTCAGATTGCTTCTGTCTAGATTTTATGTGAACATACTTCCTTTTATACCATAGGCCACAAAGCGATCCAAATCTCCACTTACAGATTTTACAAATAGTGTGTTCCCAAACTGCTCAATCAAATCAAAGATTCAACTCTGTGCGATGAAGGCACATATCAAAAAGTAGTTTCTCAGAATTGTTCTGTCTAGCTTTTATGGGAGATATTACCTTTTACACCATAGGCCTCAAAGCGCTCCAAATGTCCACTTGCAGATTCTACAAGAAGAGAGTTTCAAAACTGCCCTATCAAAAGATAGATTTAACTCTGTGAGATGAATGCACACATCACAAAGAGGTTTATCAGATTGCTTCTGTCTAGATTTTATGTGAAGATATTTCCTTTTCCACCCCAGGCCTCAATGTGCTCCAAATGTCCATTTGCATGTTCAACCAAAACAAAAGAATGTTTCAACCCTGTGAGATGAATGCACTCATCACAAGGAAGTTTGTCAGAATGCTTCTGTCTAATTTTTATGTGAAGATATTTCCTTTTCCACCATAGGCCTCAAGGCGTTCCAAACGTCCACTTGCAGATTCTTCAAGAAGAGTGTTTCAAAGCTGCTCAATCAAAAGAAAGTTTCAAGTCTGTGAGATGAATGCACACATCACAAAGAAGGTTGCCAGAATGGTTCTGTCTAGTTTTTATGTGAAGATATTTCCTTTTCCACCATAGTCATCAAAGCACTCCAAATGTCCTCTTGCAGATTCTTCAAAAAGAGCGTTTCAAAACTGCTCAATGAATAGTGAGTTTCAACTCTGTGAGATGAATGCACGCATCACAAAGAAGTTTGTCAGAATGCTTCTCCCTAGTTTTTATACGAAGATATTTCCTTTTCCACCATAGGCCTTAAAGCACTCCAAATGTCCACGTACAGATTCTACAAAAAGAGTGTTTCAAAACTGCGCAATCAAAAGAAATGTTCAACTCTGTGAGATGGATGCACCCATCAAAAAGGTGTGTGTCAGAATGCTTCTGTCTAGTTTTCATATGAAGATATTTCCTTTTCCACCATAGGCCACAAAGCACTCCAAATGTCCACTTTCAGATTCTACAAAAAGAGTGTTTCAAAACTGCTCAATGAAAAATAAGTTTCAACTCTTTGAGATGAAAGCACACATCATAAAGAAGTTTATAAGAATGCTTCTCTCTAATTTTTATGTGAAGATCTTTCCTTTTCCCCTGTGAATAATGAGGTTCAACTCTGTTAGCTGAAGGCACACATCACAAAGGAGTTTGTCAGAATGCTTCTAATTTTTATGTGAAGATACTTCTTTTTCCACTGTAGCCTCAAAGCGCTCCAAATTCCACTTGCAGATTCCTCAAAAAGAGTGTTTCATAGCTGCTCAATCAAAAGAAAGTTTCAAGTCTGTGAGATGAATGCACACATCACAAAGAACTTTGTCAGAATGGTTCTGTCTAGTTTTTAGGTGAAGACATTGCCTTTTCCACCATAGGCATCAAAGCACTCCAAATGTCCACTTGCAGATTCTACAAAAAGAGTATTTCAAAGGTACTCAATGAAAAGTAAGTTTCAAAGCTGTGAGATGAATGCACACATCACAAAGAAGTTTGTCAGGATGCCTCTGTCTAGTTTTTATGTGAAGATACTTCCTTTTTGAAGATAGGCCTCAAAGTGCTCCAAATGTCCTCTTGCAGATTCTACAAAAAGAGTGTTTCAAAACTGCTCAATGAAAAGTGAGTTTCAACTCTGAGAGATGAATGCACACATCACAAGGAAGTTTGTCAGAATGATTCTGTCTAGTTTTTATGTGAAGATATTTCCTTTTCCCCAATAGGCCTCAAAGCATTCCAAATGTCCATTTGCAGACGCTGCCAAAGGAGTGTTTCAAAGCTGCTCTATCAAAAGAAAATTTCAACTGTGTGAGATGAATGTATACAACTCAAAGAAGTTTGTCCTAATGCTTCTGTCTAGATTTTATGTGAAGATACTTCCTTTTCCACCACATGCCTCAAAGCAGTCCAAATGTCCACTTACAGATTCTACAAAAAGAGTGTTTCAAAGCTGCTCAATCAAAAGAAAGTTTGAACTCTGTGAAATTTGGAGGGCTTTGAAGCCTATGGTGGAAAAGGAAATATCTTCACATAAAATCTAGACAGAAGCATTCTGACAAATTACTATGTGATGTGTGTATTCGTCACACAGAGATGAACCTTTCTTTTGAATGAGGAGTTTCGAAACTCTCTTCTTGTAGAATCTGCCAGTGGACATTTGGAGCGATTTGAGGACTATTGGGGAAAAGGAAATATCTTCACTTCAGAAGTAGACAGAAGCATTCTGATTACCTTCTTACTGATGTGTGCATTCATTTCACAGAGTTGAACATTTCTTTTGCTTTAGCAGTTTTAAAATACTCTTGTTGTAGAATCTGCAATTGGACATTTGGAGGGCTTTGCTACCTATGGTGGAAAAGGAAATATATTCACATAAAAACTATACAAAAACATTCTGAAATACTTCTTTGTGATGTTTGCATTCATCTCACAGAGTTGAACATTTCTTTTCATTGAGCAGTTTTCAAACACTCTTTTTGTAGAATCTGCAAATGTACATTTGGAGCACTTTGAGACCAATGGTGGAAAAGGAAATATCTTCACATAAAAACTAGTCAAAATGATTATGAGAAAATTCTTTGTGATGTGTGCATTCATCTCACAGACTTCAAACTTTCTTTTGAGTGAGCAGTTTTGAAACACTCTTTTTGTGGAATCTGCAAGTGGATATTTGGAGCACTTTGAGGCCTATGGTTGAAAAGGAAATATCTTCACATAAAATCTAGACAGAAGAATTCTGATGAACTTTTTTGTGATACATGCATTCATCTCACAGAGTTGGACCTTACATTTGATTGAGTAGTTTTGAAACACCCTTTTTGTACTATCAAATATGGAAATTTGGAGTAGTTTGAGGCCTTTGATGGAAAACGCAATATCTTCAAATAAAAATTAGACAGAAGCATTCTGACAAACGTCTTTTTGATATGTGTATTCATGTCACAGAGTTGAACCTTTCTTTTGGTTGATCAGCTTTGAAACACATTTTTAGTGGAATCTGCAAGTGGACATTTGAAGCACTGTGAGACCTATGGTGTAAAAGGAAATATGTTCACTTAAGGATTAGACATAAGAATTCCGAGAAACTTCTTTGTGATGTGTGCATTCATCTCACATAATTGAAACTTTCTTTTGATTGAGGTGTTTTGAAACCCTCTTTTTTAGAATCTGCAATTGGACATTTCAAGGGCTTTGCCGACTATGTTGGAAAAGGAAATATCTTCACATAAAAATTCGACAGAATCATTCTGAGAAAATTCTTTGTGATGGGTGCATGCACCTCATAGAGTTGAACCTTTCTTTCGATAGAACAGTTTTGAAATACTCTGTTTGTAGAATCTGCAAGTGTACGTTTGGAGCACCAAACATCCATTGGTGGAAGAGGAAATACCTTCACTAAAAAATAAAAAGAATCATTCTGAGAAAATGTTTTGTGTTATGTGCATGCATATTACAGAGTTGAACCTTACTTTTGATTGAGAAGTTTGGAAGCACTCTTTTTGTACTATCTGCAAATGCACATTTGGAGTGCTTTGAGGCCTATGGTGGAAAAGGAAATATCTTCACATGAAAACTACACAGAAGCATTCTGAGAAACTTCGTTGTGATGTGTGCATTCATCTCACAGAGTTGAACTTCTCTTTTGATTGAGTAGCTCGGAAACACTCTTTGTGTAGAATCTGCAGGTGGACATTTGGAGCACTTTGATGCCTATTGTGGAAAAGGAAATATCTTCAAATAAAAACAAGAAAGAAGCATTCTGAGAAACTACTTTGTGATGTGTGCATTCAACTCCCAGAGCTGAACCGTTGTTTTGATTAAACAGCTTTGAAACACTCTTTTTGTAGAATCTGCATGGATATTTGGAGCTCTTTGAGTCTTATTGTGGAAAAGGAAGTATCTTCATATAATAACCAGATAGAAACATTCTGAGAAATTTATTTGTGATGTGCGCATCCATCTAACAGGGTAGAAACTTTCTTTTGATTGAGCAGTTTGGAAATTGTCTTTTTATAGAATCTAAAGAGGGATGCTTGGAGCGCATTGCAGCCTCCTGTGGATAAGGAAATATCTTCTCATAAAAACTAAACAGAAGCATTCTGAGAAATAATTTTCTGATGTGTGTGGAATGGAGAGGAATGGAATGGAATGGAATGGAATGGAATGGAATGGAATGGAATGGAGTGGAGTGGAGTGGAGTGGAGTGGCGTGGAGTGGAATAGAATGGAAAGGAATGGGATGGAGTGGAGTGGAGAGGAGTGGAGTGGAGTGGAATGGAATGCAATGGAATGGAATGGAATGGAATTTAACGGAATGGAATTGAATAGAATGGAATGGAGTGGAGTGGAGTGGAGTGGAGTGGCGTGGAGTGGAATAGAATGGAATGGAATGGGATGGAGTGGAGTGGAGAGGAGTGGAGTGGAGTGGAATGGAATGCAATGGAATGGAATGGAATGGAATTTAACGGAATGGAATTGAATAGAATGGAATGGAGTGGAGTGGAGTGGAGTAGAGTGGAGAGGAGTGGAATGGAATGGAATGGAATAGCAAGAATGAAATGGAATACAATGGAATGTAAGGCAATGGATAAGTATCCAAAGGAATGCAATAGAATGTAATGGTGAAAAGAAATGTGAGCTGAGATTGTGCCACTATACTCCAGCATGGTTTACAGAGTGAGATCCTGTCGAAAGAAAGGCATGGAAATAAATGGAGTGGAATGGAATAGAACAGAATGGAATGAACGGGAATGGCTTGGAATGGAGTGCAGTGGAGTGGATTGGAGAGGAGTGGAATGCAGTGGAAAGGAGTGGAATGGAATGGGATGGAATGGAATGAGGACGAGTGGAGTGGAGTGGAGAGGAGTGGAATATAATACAATGGAATGGAGTGGAGTGGAGTCAATTGGAATGGAATAGAATGGAATATAATGGAAAGGAATGGAATGGAATCGAATGCAATGGTATGGAATAGGATGGAATTGAACGGTGAAATGAAATGTGAACTGAGATTGTGCCACTGCACTCCAGGCTGTGTGACAGGGTCAGATCCTGTCGAAAGGAAGGAACATAATGGAATGGAACGGAATGTAATGAAATGGAAAGTGGTGAAATGGAGTGGAGTGGAATAGAGTGGAATGGAATGGGGGGGAATGGAATTGAATGGAGTGGAGTTGAGTGGAGTGGAATGGAGTGGAGTGGAACGGAATGGGAAGGAATGGAATTGAATGGAGTGGAGTGGAGTGGAGTGGCATGGAATGCAATGGAATGGAACGTTGAAATGAAATGTGAGCTAAGACTGTGCACTGCACTACAGTCTGGGTGACAGAGTGAGATCCTGTCAAAAAAAAGGAGTGGAATGGATTGGATTTAGAATGGAATGGAATGGAATGGAGTGGAGTGGAGTGCAGTGGCATGGAGTGGAGTGGACTGGAGTGGTATGGAGTGGTTTGGATTGTTATGGAATGGAAAGGAATGAAGTGGAGTGGAATGGCATGGAGAGGAGTGGAGTGGAATGGTGTGGAATGGAATGGGTCAGAATGGAATGGAGTGGAGTGGAGTGGAGTGGAAAGCTGTAGAATGGATTGGAATGGATTGGAATGGAATGGAATGGAGTGGAGTGGAGTGGAGCTGAGTGGAGTGGAGTGGAGCTGAGTGGACTGCATTGGAGTGCAGTGGAATGCAGTGGAATGGAGTGGAGTGAAATGGAATGGAGTGGAGTGGAGTTGAATGGAATGCAACGGAATGGAGTGGATTGGAGTTAAATGGAGTAAAGTGGAACGGAATGGAGTGGAGTGGAGTGGAGTGGAATGGAATGGAGTGGAGTGGAGTGGAATCGAGTGGAGCAGAGTGGAGTGGAGTGGCATGACGTGGCATGGCATGACGTGCCATGGAATGGAATCGAATAGAATGTAATGGATTGCAATGGAGAAAAGAAATGTGTGCTGGGATTGTGCCACTGTGCTACAGCCTGTGTGACAGAGAGAAATCCTGTCAAAAGAAAAGAGTGGAAAGGAAGATATTGGAATAGAATGGAATGGAATGGATTGGAGTGGAATTGAATGGAGTGGAGTGCAGTGGAACGGAATGGAATGGAATGGAATGCAATGGTGAAATGAAATGTGAGCTGAGATTGTGCCACTGCACACCAGCCAGGGTGACAGAGTGAGATCCTGTCAAAAGAAAGGAATGGAATATTGTGGAATGGAATGGAATGGAGAGGAGTAGCGTGGAGTGGAGTGGAGTGGAAAGGAGTGGAATGTAATGGAATGGAATGGAACAGAATGGAATTAAATGAAACGGAGCAGAATGGAGAAATTTGTGCTGAGATTGTGCCTTTCCACTACAAACTGTGTGACAGAGGGATATCCTGTCGAAAGAATAGTGTGGAATGTAATGGAATGGAATGGAATGGATTGCAGTGGAGCAGAGTGGAATTGAGTGGAATAGAATGGAACGGAATGGAATGGAATGGAATGCAATGGAATAGAATGCAATGCAATGGAAAGTTGACATGTAATGTGAGCAGAGATTGTGCAACTGCACTCCAACTTGGGAGACACAGTGATATCCTGTCGAAAGAAAGGAATGGAAAGCAATGGACTGAAATGGAATGGAATGGCATGGAATGGAGTGGAGTGGAGTGGAGTGGAATAGAGTTGAATGGAATGGGATGGAGTGGAATGGAATGCAGTGGAGTGGCGGGCAGTGGAGGGAAACAGAACGGAATGGAATGGGATGGAATGGAATGCAATGGAACGGTGAAAAGAAATGTGAACTGAGATTTTGCCACTGCACTCCAGGCTTTGAGACAGAGTGAGATACCGTGGAAAGAAAGGAATGGAATGGAATGGAATGGAATGGAGTGGAGTGGAGAGGACTGGAATGGATGGGAGTGAAATGGAATGGAGTGGAGTGGAACGGGATGGACAGGAGTGGAATGGAATGGAATGGAGTGGAATGGAATGCAATGGAGTGGAGTGGAATGGAAATGAATGGAGTGGAATGGAGTGCATTGGAGTGGAATTAAATGGAGTGGAGTGGAGTGGAATGGAATGGAGTGGAGTGGAATATAGTCGAGTGGGGTGGAATGGAATGTAGTGAAAAGGAATGGAATGGAGTGGAGTGGAATGGAGTCGAGGGGAGTGGAATGGAGCCGAAGGAAGTGGAATGGAGTGGAGTGGATTGGAGTGGAATGGAATGTAGTGGAGAGGAATGCAATGGAGTGGAGTGGAGAGGAGTTGAGGGGAGTGGAATGGAATGTAGCGGAGAGGAATGGAATGGATTGGAGTGGAATGGAATGTAGCGGAGAGGAATGGAATGGATTGGAGTGGAATGGAGTCTAGGGGAGTGGAATGGTGTGGAGTGGTTTGGAGTGGAATGGAATGTAGTGGAGAGAAATGGAATGGAGTGGAGTGGAATGGAGTCGAGGGGAGTGGAAAAGAGTGTAGTGGAGTGGAATGGAGAGGAGTGGAATGAAATGGCAGGGAGTGGAATGGAGTGGAGAGGAGTGCAATGGAGTGGAGTGGATTGAAGTGGAATGGAACTGAGTGGAGTGGAATGGATAGGAGTGGAAAGCAATGGAGTGGAATGGAGTGGAGTGGAATGGAATGCAGCAGAGTGGAATGTAATGGAATGGAATGGAATGCAGCAGAGTGGAATGCAATGGAATGGAAGGGAGTGGAGTGGAATGGAATGGAGAGGAGTGGAATGAAATGTAACGGAATGGAATGGAATGGAAAGGAGTGGAATGGAATTGAGTGGAGTGAAATGGAATGGAGAGGAATGGAATGGAATGGAATGGAATGGAAAGGAGTGGAAAGTAATTGAGTGGAGTGGAATGGAATAGAGTGGATTGGAGAGGAGAGGTGAGGAGTGGAGTGGAATGAACTGGAGTGGAATGGAGTGGAATGGAGTAGAGTGGAGTGGAGTGGAATGGAATGGAGTGGAATGGAGTGAAATGGAATTTAATGGAGTTGACTGGATTGGACTGGAATGGAATGGAATGGAGTGGAATGGAGTGGAGTTGAGTGGAGTGAAATGGAATGGAGTGGAATGGAGTGGAGTAGAGTGGAGTGGAATGGAATGGAGTGGAATGGAATGGAGTGGAGTGGAATGGAATGCAATGGAATGGAATGGAGTAGAATAGAATGGAATGGAATGGAATAGAATGGAATGGAATGGAATGGAATGGAATGGAGCGGATTGGATTGGAGCGGAATGGAATGGTACGGAATGGAATGGAACAGAATGGAATGGAACGGAATGGAATGTGAGCAGAGATTGTGCCACTGCGCTACAGGCTGGGTGACAGAGTGAGATACTCCCAAAAGAGAGGAATGCTATGGAATGCAATAGAATGGAATGGAATGGAGTTGAATGGAGTGCAGTGCAGTGGAGTGAAGTGGAGTGGAGTGGAATGGGGAGAAATGTAATGAGATGGAATGGAATAGAATGAGGTCTAGTGGAGTGGGGTGGAGGGCAGTTCAGTGGAATGGAGTGGAATGGAATGGGATCGAGTGGAATGGAGTGGAGTGGAGTGCAGTGGAGTGGAGAGGAGTGGAATGGAGTTGAGTGGAATCGGATGTAATGGAATGCAGTGGAGTGGAGCAGAGTGGAATGGAACGGAATGGAATGCAATGGAATTGAATGAATGGACGAGAATAGAATGCAATGGTATAGAATGCAATGCAATGAAAAGTTGACATATAATGTGAGCTGAGATTGTGCCACTGCACTCCAGCCTGGGTGACACTGTGATATTCTCTCGAAAGAAAGGAGTGGAATGCAATGGAGTGAAATGGAATGGAATAGAATGGAATAGACTGGAGTGGCGTGAAGTTGAGTGTAATGGAATGGGATGGATAGGAATGGAATGGAGTGGAGTGGAGTGGATTAGAATGAAATAGAATGGAATGGATTGGGACGAAAAGGAATGCAATGGAATGGTGAAAAAGTGAGAGCTGAGATTGTGCCACTGCAATCCAGTATTTGTGACAGAGTGAGATCCTGTGGAAAGACAGGAATGGAATGGAAAGGAGAGGAATGGAATGGAATGCAGTGGAGTGGAGTGGAGTGGAGTGGAATGGAGTGGAGTGGAATGGAGTGGAGTGGAATTGAATGGAATGGAGTGGAATTGAATGGAATGGAATGGAATAGAATGAAATGGAGTGGAACGGAATGGAATGGAGTGGGGTGGAATGGATTGGAGTGGAGTGGAATGGAGTTGAGTGGAGTGGAGTGGATTCATTGGAGTGGAGTGGAATGGAATGGAGTGGAATTGCGTGGAGTGGAATGGAGTGGAGTGGAGTGGAGTGGAATGAAATGGAGTGGAATGGAGTGGAAAGGAATGGAGTGGAGTGGAGTGGAATGGAATGCGATGGAACAGAAAGGAGTGAAGTGGAACATAATGGAATAGAATGGAGTGGAGTGGAATAGAATGGAGTGGAGTGGACTGGAATGGACTAGAGTGTAATGGAAGGGAATGGAATGGAATGGAATGGAATATAGTGGATTGGAATGGAATTGAGTGGAGCAGAATTGAATGGAATGGAGTGGATTGGAGTGGAGTTGATTGGAAGTGAGTGGCGTGCAGTGGAGTGGAATGGAGTGAAGTGAAATGGAATAGGGTGGAGTGGAGTGGTGTGGAATGGAATGGAAAAGAGTGGGGTGGAATGGAGTGGACGGGAATTGAATGGAATGGAGTGGAAAGGAGTGGAGTGGAATGGAACAGAATGGAATAGAATGGAATGGAGTGGAGTGGAGTGGAATGGAACGTAATGGAATGGAATGGAATGCAATGGAATGGAATGGAACTGACTGGATTAATTAAATGTGAGCTGAGATTGTGCCACTGCACTCCAGGATGGTTGACAGAGTGTGATCCTCTCGGAAGAATGGAATGGAAATTAGTGGAAGGGAATGAAATGGAATGGAGTGGAATGCAATGGGATGGAGAAGAATGGAGTGCATTCTGGTGGAATGAGAAGGAGTGGAATGTAATGAGATGGAATGGAAATGAGTGGAGTTGACTGGAGTGGAGTGGAGTGCAGTGAAGTGGAATAGATTTGAGTGGAATGGAGTGGACTGTAATGGATTGGAGTGGAGTGGAGTGGAGTGGAGTGGAGTGGAATGGAATGGAATGGTGAAAGGAAATGTGACCTGAGATTGTGCCACTGTGCTCCACACTGAGTGACAGAGAGATACTCTAGAAAGAAAGGCATGGAATGGATGCTGTGGAATAGAATGGAATGGAATGGAGTTGACTGGAGTGGTGTGGAGTGAAGGGGAGTGGAGTGGAATGGAGAGGAATGGAAAGGGATTTATTGGAATGGTAAGAAGTGGAGTGGAGTGGATTGAACTGGAATGGAGAGGAATGGAATGTGATGGATTGGAATGGAATGAAGTGGAGCGGAATGGATTGGAGTGGAGTGCATTGGAATGGAAAAGAATTGAATGGGATGGAGTGAAATGGATTGGATTGGAGTGCAGTGGAGTGGAGAGCAGTGGAGTGGAGAGAAGTGGAATGGAGTGGAATGGAATCAGATGTAATGGAATGGAGGGGAGTGGAGTGGAGTGGGACGGAACGGAACGGAACAGAGCAGAACAGAAAGGAATGGAACAGAATGGAATGGAGAAATATGTGATGAGATTGTTCTACTGTGCTGCAGCCTGTGTGATGGGGGAGATCCTGCCGAAAGAAAGGAATGGAATAGAATGGACTGAAGTGGAGCAAAGTGGAATTGAGTGGAATGGAAGGGAATGGAATGGAATGGAATGGAATGGAATGGATTGGAATGGAAGGAAATGGAATGGAATGGAATGGAATGGAATGGAATGGAATGGAATGGAATGGAATGGAGCGGATTGGAGCGGAGTGCAATGGAAAGGAACAGAATGGAATGGAATAGAAGGGACTGGAATTTGATCTGAGTTTGTACTACTGTGCTCCAGTGTGGGTGACAGAATGAGATACTCTCCAAATAAAGGAATGGAATGGAATGCAGTGGAATAGAATGGAATGGAATGAAATGGAGTGGAATGGAATAGACTTTAGTGGAGGGAAGTGGAATGGAGTGGAATGGAGAGAACCGGAATGGGATGGAATCTAATGGAATGAAGTGGAGTGAAGTGGGGTGGACTGGAGTGGAGTGGAATGGAGCGAAATGGAATAGGAAGGAGTGGAATGGACTGGAGTGGAGGGCAGTGGAGTGGAGTGGAATGGAATGGAACGGAATCGGATGTAATGGAATTTATTGGAGTGGAGTGGAGTGCAGTGGAACTAAGTGGAATGGAATGGTATTGAAAGGAATGGACTGGAATGATATGGAATGCAATGGAAGAAAATGGAATAGAAGGCAATACAAAGGAAAGTTGACATGTAATGGGAGCTGAGATTGTGTCACTGCACTCCAGCATGTGTGACACAGTGATATCATGTCGAAAGAAAGGAATGGAATTCAATGGAGTGAAATGGAATGGAGTGGAATGGAGTGGAGAGGAGTGGAGTGGAGTGGAATGGATTCGAATGGAATGGGATGGATTCGAATGGAATGGAGTGGAGTGGAGTGGAGTGAAACAGAACAGAATGGAATGGGATGGAATGGAATGCAATGGAACAGTGAAAAGAAATGTGAGTTGTGATTTAGCCACTGCACTCCAACATTTGTGAAAGAGTGAGATCGCGTCAAAAGAAAGGAATGGAATGGAAAGTTGTGGAATGGAATGGACTGGAGTGGAGTGGAGTGGAATGTAGTGTAGTGTAGTGAAGTGGAGTGGAATGGTGTGGAGAGGAATGGAGTGGAATGGAATGGAGTAGAGTGGAATGGAATGGAATAGAGTGGAATAGAATGGAGTGGAGTCGAATGGAGGGGAGTGGAGTAGAAGGGAGTCGAGTGGAGTGGTGTGGATTGGAGTGGAATGGAGTGGAATGGAATGGAATGGAGTGGACTGGAATGGAATGGAATAGAATGGAGAGGAGTGGAGTGGAATGGAGTGGAATATAATTTACAGGAGTGGAATAGAACTGAGAGGAGTTTAGTGGAATGGACTGGAGTGGAGTTGAATGGAGTAGAATAGAGTGGAAGGGAATGTAATGGATTGGAACGTAATGGAATGGAATGGAGTGGAATGGAGTGGATTGGAGTGGATTGGAGTGGAGTGGAATGGGATGGAGTGTAGTGGAGTTAAGTGGAGTTGAGTGGAATGCAATGGGATGGAGCTTAGTGGACTGAATTGGTGTGGAGTGTAATGGAATGCAATGGAATGGAATGTATTGGAGTGGAATGGATTGGAGTGGAATGGAATGGAATGGAATGGAATACAGTGGAATAGGATGGAGTGTTGTAGAGTGGAGTGGAATGGAGTGGACTGGAATGGAGTGGAATGGAATGGAATGGAGTAGAGTAGAATGGAATGGAATGGAATGAAATGGACTGGGGTGGAAAGGAGTCGAATGGAATGGAATGGAATGGCGTTTAATGAAGTGGAAGGGAATGGAGTGGAATGGAATGGAATGGAATGGAATGGAGTGGAGGGTAATGGAGTGGAGAGAAGTGGAGTGAAATGGAATGGAACGGAATGGAATGGAATGGAATGGAATGCAATAGAATGGAATGGAATGGAATGCAATAGAATGGAATGGAATAGAATAGAATGGAATGGAATGGAATGGAATGCAAAGGAATGGAATGGAATGGAATGGAATGGATTGGAATGGAATGGAAGCTGAGATATTACCACTACATTCCAGGCTGGGTGATAGAGTGAGATACCCTCGAAAGAAAGGAATGCAATGGAATGCAGTGCAATGGAATGGAATGGAATGGATTGGAGTGGAGAGGAGAGGAGGGGAGTGAAGTGAAACGGAGTGGAATGGAGAGGAAAGGAATAGGATGGAATGGAATGTTATGAAGTGGAGTTGAGAGGGTTGGAGTGGAGTGCAGTGGAATGGAGTGGAATGGAATGGGATCCAGTGAAATAGAGTGAAGTGGAGTGCAGTGGAGTGTACAAGTGTGGAATGGAATCTGATATAATGGAACATATTGGAGGGGAATGGAATGGAACGGAACAGAAGGGAGCAGAGTGGGACACAATGGAATGGACCAGGAGCTGAGATTGTGCCACTACGCCACAGGCTGGGTGGCAGAGTGAGATACTCTTGAAAGAAAGGAATGAGATGGAATGAAGTGGAATGCAATGGAATGCAATGGAGTGGAGAGGATGGAGTGGAATGGAGTGAAGAGGAGTGGAATTGAATGGAGAGGAATGGAATGGGATGGAATGGAATGGAATGAAGTGGAGTGGAGTGGGGTGCTGTAGAATGCAGTGGAATGGTGTGGAATAGAATGGGATGGAGTGGAATGGAGTGGAGTTGATTGCAGAGGAGTGGAGAGGAGTGGAATGGAGTGGAGTGGAATCAGATGTAATGAAATGTAGTGAAGTGGAGTGGAAAATATTGGAGTGGAATGGAGTGGAATGGAATCGAAAAGAATGGAATCTAATTCATTGGAATGCAATGGATAAAAATGCAATGAAATGGAAACTTCACATGTAATGTGAGCTAAGATTGTATCACTGCACTCCAGCCCGGGTGACACAATGATATCCTGTTGAAACAAAGGACTGGAGTGCAATGGAGTGAAACGGAATGGAATGGAATGGAATGGAATGGAATGGAATGGAATGGAATGGAATGGAATGGAATGGAGTGCAGTAGAGTGAAGTGGAGTGGAGTAGAGTGGAAGGGAGTCGAATAGAATAGGATGGAGTGGAGTGGAATGGAGGGGAGTGAAATGGAGTGCAACGAAATAGAATGGAATGGAATGGGATGGAATGCAAATCAGAGGAATGGTGAAAAAAAATGTGAGATGAGATGGTGCCACTGCACTCCAGCCTTTGTGACAGAGTGAGATCCTGTGGAAAGAAAGTAATGGAAAGGAATGGAGTGGAATGGAATGGAATGCAGTGGAGTGGAGGGGAGTGGAGTGGAATGGAGTGTAGTGGAATGGTGGGGAGTGGAGAGGAGTGGAGAGGAATGTAGTGGAATGGAATGGAGTGAAATGGAAAGGAGTGGAGTGAAATGCAGTGGAGTTCAGTTGAGTGGAGTGGAGTGGACTTGAATGGAGTGGAGTGGAATGGAATGGAATGGAATGGAATGGAATGGAATGGAATAAAGAAATGTGTGCTGAGATTGTGCCACTGCGCTACAGCCTGTGTGACAGAGGGAGATCCAGTAGAAAGAAAGGAGTGGAATGGAAGGGATTGGAATGAAATGGAATAGAAAGAATTGGAGTAGAGTGAAGTGGAATTGAGTGGTGTGGAGTGCAGTAGAATGGAAAGGAATGGAATGGAATGGAAAGGAATGGAATGGAATGGAATGGAATGTTGAAATGAAATGTGAGCTGAGATTGTGTCACTGCACACCAGTGTGGGTGATAGAGTGAGATCCTGTCAAAAGAAAGTAATGGAATGGAATGAAATGGAATGGAGTGGAGTGCAGTGGAATGGAGTGGAGTGGGGTGGAAAGGAGTGGAAAGGAATGGGATGGAATGGAAAGGAGTGGAGTGGACAGGAATGGAATGGAGTATAGCGGAATGGACTGGAGAAGAGTGGAGTGGAATGGATTTGAGTGGAGTGGAGTGGAGTGGAATGGAATGGAAAGGAATGGAATGGAATGGTGAAATGAAATGTGAGCTGAGATTGTGCCACTGCACTCCAGGCTGGGTGATATTGTGATATTCTGTCGAAAGAAAGGAATGGAATGCAATGGACTGAACTGGAATGGAACGGAATGGTATGGACGGGAGTGGAGAGGAGTGAAGTGGAATGCAGGGGAAAGGAAAGGTATGTAGTGGAATGGAGTGGAGTGGAGGGCAGTGGAGTGGATTGGTGTGGAATGGATTGGAATGGAACAGAATGTAATGGAATTTAGTGGAGTGGAGGGGAGTGGAGTGCAGTGGTACTCAGTGGAATGGAATGGAATGGAATGGAATGGAATGCAATGGAGTAGAATACAATGCAATGGAAAGTTGACAAGTAATGTGAGCTGAGATTGTGCCACTGCATTCCAGGGTGGGTGACACAGTGATATCCTGTTGAATGAAAGGAATGGAATGCAATGGACTGAAATGGAATGGAACGGAGTGGAATGGAGTGCAGTGCAGTGGAGAGGACAGGAATGGAGTGGAGTGGAATGGATTCTAATGGAAAGGGATGGAGTGAAATAGAATGTAGTGGAGTGGAGTGGAGTGAAACATAATGGAATGGAATGGGATGGAATGGAATGCAATAGAATGGTGAAAAGAAATGTGAGTTGTGATTTCGCCACTGCACTCTAGCCTTTGTGAAAGAGTGAGATCGTGTGGAAAGAAAGGAATGGAATGGAAAGTAGTGGAAAGGAATGGAGTGAAGTGGAGTGGAGTGGAGTGGAGTGGAATGAATTGGAGTGGAGTCTAATGGAGTGCAATGGAGTAGAGTGGAAAGGAGTGGAGTGGAGTGGAATGGAGCGGAATGGAATGGTATGGAGTGGAATGGAATGAAATGGAGTGCAGTCGGGAGGAATGGAGTGGAGTGGAGTGAAATAGAGTGTAATGGAGTGGATTGGAATGGAGTGAAATGGAATGTGGTGGATTCAACTCGAATGTAGTGGAGTGGAATGGAGTGGAGAGGAGTGGAGCAGAGTGGAATGGATTGGAGTGGAGTGGAATGGAGTGGAAAGGAATGGAGTGGAGAAGAGTGGAGTGGAGTGCAGTGGAATGGAGCTGAATGGAATGGTATGGAGTGTAATGGAATGGAATGGAATGGTGTGCAGTCGAACGGAATGGAGTGGAGTGGTGTGGAATAGACTGGAGTGGAGTGGAATGGAGTGAAATGATATGTAGTTGATTGGAGTCGAATGTACTGGAGTGGAATGGGATGGAGTGGATTCCATTGGAAAGGAATGGAATGGAATGGAGTGGATTGGAATGGAGTGGCGTGGATTGGAGTAGATCAGAGTGGAATGGAATGGAATGGAATGAGTGGAGTGGAATGGAGTGGAGTGGAATGTAGTGGAGTGGAGTGGAGTGGAGTGGAATGGAATGAACTGGAGCAGAATGGAGTGGAATGGAATGGAGTGGAGTGGAGAGGAATGGAATGGAGTGTAGTGCAGTGGAATGCAGTGGACTTGAATGGAGTGGAATGGAGTGGAATGCAGTGGAATGGAGTGGAGTGGAATGGAGTGCAAAGGAATGGAATGGAATGGAGTGGATTGTAATGGAACGGAGTGGAAAGTAATGGAAAGGAATGGCATGGAATGAAATGGAATTGAATGTAATGGAGTGGAGTGGGGTGTAGTAGAGTGGAGTGAAATGGAATGGAGTGGAGTGGAATGGAATGGAATGCAGTGAAAGGAATGGAATGGAATAGAGTACTATAGAGTGGAGTGGAGTGTAATGGAGTGGAATGGAATGGAGTAAAGTGCAGTGGAGTGGAATAGAAAGGAATGGAGTGGAAAGGAATGGATTGGAATGGAATGGAGTGGAATGAAGGGGAGTGGAGTGATGCGGAATGACGTGGATTGGAGAGGAATGGAGTAGAGTGGAATGGAGCGGAGGGTAATGAAATGGCATGGGGTAGAGTGGAATGGAGTGGAGTGGAATGGAATGGAGAGGAGTGGAATGCAATCTAATGGAGTGGAATGGAATTTAATGGAATGGAATGGAATGGAATGGAAGGTGAGACTCTGGCACAGCGCTCCATATTGGATGAGAGTGAGATACTCTCAAAAGCAATGAATGGAATGGAATGCACTGGAATGGAATGGAACAGAATGGAGTTGACTTGAGAGGAATCGAATTGAGTGCAGTGGAATGAAATGGAATGGAATGGAATGGAATAGAATGAAATGGAATGGAATGGTGAAAAGAAATATGACCTGAGATCTTGCCACTGCACACCAACTTGGGTGATAGAGAGAACCAGTTAAAATAATGGAATTGAATGGAATGGAGTGGCATGGAATGGAATGGATTCGAGTGGAGAGGAGTGGAGTGGATTGCAGTGGAAAGGAGTGAAATGGAATGGGATGGAATGAAAAGCAGTGAAGTGGACTGGAATGGAGTGCAGTGGAGTGGAATGGATTGGAGTGGACTGGAGTGGAGTTCAATGGAGTAGAATGGAATGGAAAGGACTGGAGTGGAGAAGAGAGGAGTGGAGGGTAGTGGAATAGAGTGGAGTGGAATTCAGTGAAGTGGAATGGAGTCGAGTGGAATGGTACGGAATGGAGCGCAAAAGACAGGAATGGAGTGGTATGGAATGGAATGGATTTCAGAGGAATGGAATGAACTGGAGTGGAATGGAATGCAGTGGAGTGGAATAGTTTGGAGTGGAGTGGAATGGAATGGAGTGGTTTGGAATGGAGAGGACAGGAGTGGTATGGAGTCGAGTGGAGTGGACAAGAATGGAGTGGAGTAGAATGGAATGGTGTGGAGTAGACTGGAGTGGAGTGGAGTGGAATAGAGTGGAGTGGAGTTGAATAGAGTGGAGTGGAGTGGAATGGAATGGAATGGAGTGGAATGGAATGGAATGGAGTGGAATGGAATGGAGAGGAATGGATTGCAGTGGAATGGAATGGAATGGAGAGGAGTGGAGTGGAAAAGAGTGGAATGGAAGGGGATGGAATGGAAAGGAGTGGAGTGGACTAGAATGGAATGCAGTTGACTGGAGTGCAATGGATTGGAATGGAGTGGAATAGATTGGAATTGGAATGAAATTTGAGCTGAGATTCTACCACTGCACTCCAGGCTGGGTGGCACTGTGATATCCTGTCAAAAGAAAGGCATGGAATGCAATGGAGTGAAATGGAATGGAATGAAATGGAATTTATCGGAGTGGAGTGGAGTGAATTGGAGTGGAATGGAGGGGAAAGGAATGGGATGGAGGAGTATGGACTGGAGTGGACTGCAGTGGAGTGGAGTGAAGTGGAATGGAGTGGAATGGAATCGGATGTAATGGAATTTAGTGGAGTGGAGTGGAGTGGAGGGCAGTGGAACTGAGTTGAATGGAATGGAATTGAATGGAATGGAGTGGAATAGAAGGCAATGGAAAGCAATGGAATACAATGCTATGAAATGGAAAGTTAAGAAGTAAAGTGAGCTGCGATGGTGCCACTGTACTCCAGCCTGGGTGACAGTGATATCCTGTTGAATGAAAGGAATGGAATGCAATGGAGTGAAATGGCATGTAATGGAATGGAATGGAGTGGAGTGAAGTGGAGGTGAGGGGAGTGGAGTGGAGTGGATTGGAGGTGAATGGAATGAGAAGGAATGGAATGGAATGGGAATGGAGTGAAATAGAATGGAATGCAATGGAACGGAATGGAATGCAAAGGAATGGTGAAAATAAATGTGAGTTGTGATTGTGCCAATGCACTCCAGCCTTTGTGACAGAGTGAGATCCTGTGAAAATAAAGGAATGGAATGGAAAGTAGTGGAATGGAATGTAGTGTAGTGTAGTGTAGTGCAGTGGAGTGGAGTGGAGTGGAGTGGAAAGGAATGGATTGGAATAGCGTGGAGTGCAGTGGAATGGAATGGAATGGAATGCAATGAAATGAAACGGAATGCAGAGGAGTGGAATTGACTGGAGTGTAGTGGAGTGGATTGGAATGGAGGAGAATGGAATGGAATGAAGTTGAAAGGAGTATAAAGGAGTGGAGTGGAGTGTAATAGCGTGTCGTGGAGTGGAATGGAGTGGAATGGAATGGAGTGGAGTGGAATGGAATGGAAAGGAAAGGAATGGAATGGACAGGAATGGAGTGGAATGGAATGGAGTGGAGTGGAATGGAGTGGAATGGAATGGAGTGGAGTGGAGTAGAGTGGAATGGAATTTCATGGAGTGGAGTGGAATGGAGTCGAATGGAGTGGAATGGAATGGAGTGGAATGGAGCGGAATGGAATGGAGTGGAATGGAGTGGAGTGGAGTGGAGTGGAGTGTAATGCATTAGAATGGAAGGGAATGGAATGAAATGGAATGGAGTGGAATGGAGTGGAGTGGAATGGAATGGAATGGAATGGAGTTGAGTGTAGTGGAGTGGAATGGAGTAGAATGCACTGGAGTGGACAGGAATGGATTGGGGTGGAATGGAATGCAGTGGAATGGAATGGAATGGAGATGAGTGCAGTGGAATGGAGTGGAGTGGAGTAGAATGGAGTGCCGTGGAATAGAATGGAATGGGATGGAGTGGAGTAGACTTGAATGGGCTGCAGTGGAGAGGAATAGAGTTTAATTGGTTGGAATGGAATGAAATGGAGAGGATTGGAGTGGAGTGGAATGGAGTAGAGTGGAATGGAACGGAAAGGTGTGGAGGGGAGAGGAGTGGAGTCGAGTGGAATGGAATGGAGTGGAGTGCACAGAATGGAATGGAATGGAATTTAGTGGAATTTAGTGGATGGGAGTGGAATGGAATGGATTGCAGTGGAACGCAATTTAATGGAGTGGAGTGGAATGGAAAGACATGGAATGGAGTGCAGTGCAGTGGTGTGGAGTGGAGTCGAGTGGAATGGAGTGCAGTGGACTGCAAAGGAGTGGAATGGAATGGAAAGTAGTGGAATGTAAGGGAATTGAATGGATTGAAGTGGAGTGTACGGGAACTGAGTGGAGTGGAGTGGAATGGAATGGAAAGGATTGGAATGGAGTGGAGTGGAATTGAATGGAGTGGAGTGGAGAAGAGTGGAATGCAATGGAACGGAATGGAGTGCAGTTGAGTGGAATGGACGGGAGTGCAGTGTAATGCAGTTGAATGCAACTGAATGGAATGGAGCGGAGCGGAATGGACTGGGGGACAATGGAGAACAGTGGAATGGAATGGAATGTAGTGGAATGGAATGGAAAGAAATTGAATGGAATGGAATGGAATGGTACGGAGTAGAGTGGGGTGGAATGGAGTGGAGTGGAGGGGAGTGGAGTGGAGTGAAGTGGAGTGGAGTGGAGTACAATGGAGTAGAGTGGAGTGCAGTGGAATGGAATGGAGTGGAATGGAATGGAATGGAGTGGAATGGAATGGAATTGAGTGGAATGGAATGGAATGGAGTGGAATGCAATGGAACAAAATAGAGTGGAATGGAAAAGAATGGCGTGGATTTGAGTGGAATGGAGTGGCGTGGAGTGGAATTTACTGGAGTGGCATGGAATTGGAAAATAATGGAGGGAAGTGGAATGGTGTGGAGAGGAAAGGAATGGAGTGGAATGGAGTGGAGTGAAATGCAATGGCATGAAGTGGAGTGGAATGCAATGGAATGGATTGGAGTGGAATGGAATGGAATGGAGTGGAGTGGAGTGGATTGGAATGGAGTAAAATGGAAAGGAATGGAGTTTAATGATATCGAAAGGAATGGAATAGAATGGAGTGGAGTGGAGTGGAATGTAATGGAATGCAGCAGAATGGAGTAGAATGGAATGGAATTGAATGAAACGGACTGGAGTGGAAAGGAGTGAGGTAGAGTGGATTGCAGTGGATTGGAATGGAACGGATAGGAGTGGAGCGGGGTGGAGTAGAGTTGAGTGGAATTTAATGGAATGCAAGGGATTGGAGTGTAGTGGAATGGAGTGGAGTGGGGAGGAATGGTGTGGAATTAAATGGAGAAGAATGGAATAGTGTATAATGGAGTGTAATTGAGTGGAGTGGAGTAGAGTGGAATCCAGTGTAATGTACTGGAATGGAGTGGAACTAAATGGAATGGAGTGAAATGGAATGGAATGAAATGTAATGGAGTGAATTGGAAGGGAATGGAATGGAATGGCAAGCAATGGAGAGGAATGGAATAAAGTGAAGTGCAGGGGGTGGAGTGAAATTTTATAGAAAAGATTGGGATGGAATGGAATGCAATGGAATGTTGAAAAGAAATGTGAGCTGAGATTGTGCCACTGTACAAAGGAATGGAATGGAATGGAATGAAATGGAATAGAATAGAGTGGAATGGAATGGAATGGAGTGGAGTGGAATGGAGTGGAGTGGAATGGAATGGAATGGAGTGGAGTGGAATGGAGTGGAGTGGAATGGAATGGAATGGAATGGAATGGAGTGGAGTAGATTTGCATGAAGTGCAGTGGAGAGAAATGGAGTTTAATGGAATGGAAAGGAATGAGGTGGAGTGGATTGAAGTGGAGGGAAATGGAGAGGAGTGGAGTGGAATGGAGTAGAGAGGAATGGAATGGAAGGCAGTGGAGTGGAGGGGGTGGAGAGCAGTCGAATGGAATGGAGTGAAGTGGAAAGGAATGGAATGGAATGGAGAATAATTGATTGTAATGGAGTGGAGTGGAGTGGAGTGGACCACAATGTATGGGAATGGATGGAGTGGAATGGAATGGTGTGGTGTGGAGGGGAGTCGAGTGTATTGGAATGGAGTGGAATGGAATGGAGGGATTGGAATGGAATGGAATGGAAAGGAATGTATTGGAGTGGTGTGGAATGGAAGGGAATGGATTAGAGTGGAATGGAGTGGAATGGAATGGAGCGGAGTGGAGTGGAGTGCAGTGGAGTACAATGGAGTGGAGACAAGTGGAGTGGAATAGAATGGAGGGGAATGGAATGGAACGGAGAGGAATAGAATGGAATGGAATGGAGTGGAATGGAATGGAACAAAACAGAGTGCAATGGAAAATAATGGCGTGGAGTGGAGTGGAATGGAGTGGCGTGGAGTGGAATTTAGTGAAGTGTCATGGAATGGATTGGAATAGAATGGAGTGAAGTGGAAGGGTGTGGAGTGGAAAGGGAATGGAGTGGAATCAAGTGGCATGGAATGCAATGGCATGGATTGGAGTGGAATGTAATAGAATGGAATGGAGTGGAATGGAGTGAAGTGGAGTGGACTGGAATGGAGTGGAATGGAATGGATTGGATTGTAATGAAATGGAAAGTAATGGAATTGAATGGAGTGCAGAGGAGTGGAATGGAGTGGAATGCAGTGGAGTGTAGTGTAATGGGATGGAATGGGATGGAATGAAATGGAGTGGAGATGATTGGAGAGGAGAGGAGAGGAGTGGAGTGGAGTGTGGAGGAATAGAATTGGAAGGAGAGGGATGGAGAGCATTGGAGAGGAGTGGAGTGGAGTGGAGTGATGTGGAATAGAGTTGAATGGAATGGGATGAGATGGAATGGAGTGGAGTGGAGTGGACTGGAGTGGAGTGGAGTAGATTTTAATGGAATGCAATGGAGTAGAATGGAGTGGAATGGAATGGAGGTTAGTTGAGTGGAGTGGAATGAAATGGAATGGAATGAGATGGAAAGGAGCGGAGTGGAATGTAGCAGAATGGAGAGGAATGGACTGGAATGGAGTGGAGTGCAATCGACTGAAATGGAGTGGAATTGAAGGGAATGGAGTGGAATGGAATGCAATGGAATGCAGAGGAGTGGAGTGGAGTGTAATGGAGTGGAGTGGAGTGGAATGGAGTGGAATTTAAAGGAATGCAACGGAATGGAACTTAATGCAATGGAATGGAATGCAATGGAGTACAGTGGAGAGGAATTGAGTGGAGTGGACTGGAATGGAGGGCAGTGGAATGGAGTGGAATGCAATGGAATGGAATGGAATAGAGCAGAGTGGAAAAAGGGGAGTTGATTGGAATAGAATGGAGTGGAATGGAATGGAAAGTGAGGTGTGTTATACAGTGGATTGGAGTAGAATGGAGGGGAGTGGAGAGGAGTTTAATGGAATGGAATAGAGTGGAGTGGAATGGAGTGGAGTGGAATGGAATGGAATGGAATGAAGTGGAGTGGAATGGAGTGAAGTGGAATGGAGTGGAGTGGAGTGGACTTAAATGGAATGGAATGGAGTGTAGTGGAATGGAGTGGAATGAAGGGGAGTGGAGTGGATTGGAATCGAATGGAAGGGAGTGGAGTGAACTGGATTGGAGTGCACTGAAGTGAAGTGGAATGGAATTGAGAGGAATGGAATAGCGTGGAATGGAATGGAATGAAGTGGAAAGGAGTAGGGTGGAGAGGAGTACAGTGGAATGGAGCCGAATGGAATGAAAGTGAGTGGAATGGAGTGGAGTGGAATGCAGTAGAGCAGTGAAGTGGAGTGGAATGAAATCAGATGTAATGGAATGTAGTGGTATGGAGTGGAGTGAAAGGGAGTTAGATGGAATGGAATGGATTTGAATAGAATGGAATGGAATGGAATGGAATGAGATGGAATGGAATGGAATGGAATGGAGAGGAGAGGAAAGGAGGAGAGAGGAGTGGAATGGAGTGCGGAGGAATGTAATTGGATGGAATGGGATGGGGAGGATTGGAGTGGAGTGGAGAGGAGTGGAGTGGAACAGAGTAGGAGGGAATGTGATGAGATGGAAAGGAGTGGAGAGGAGTGGAGTAGAACGGAATGGAATGGATTGGAGTGGAATGGAGTGGAGTGGAATGGAGTGGAATGGATTGGACTTAAATGGAATGGAATGGAGTAGAGTTGAAAGGAGTGCAGAGGATTGGAGAGGAATGGAGTGGAATGGAATGGTATGGAGAGGAGTGGAATTCAGGGGAAAGGAGTGGAAACAACGGCAGTGGAGTGGGTTGGAATTGATTGGAATGGAGTGGAGAAGAATAGATTGGAGTGGAATGGAGTGGAGTGGAATGAAGTGGAATGCATTGTAGGGGAGTGGAGTGGAATGTACTGGAATGGAATGGAGCGGAATAGGGAAGATAGGAGTGGAATGGAGTGAAATTGACTGGAATGGAGTGGAAGGGAATGGAATAGAGTGGAATGGAATGGAATGGAATCGAATGTAGTGGAATTTTGGGGAATGGAATGGAATGCATTGGAGTGAAGTAGAGTGGTATGGAGTGTAATGGAACGGAATGGAATGGAATGGAGGGGAGTGGAGTGGAATGGAATGGAATGAAATGAAATGGAGTGGACTGGAATGGAATGGAATGGAATAGAGTGGAGTGGAGTGGAGTGGAATGGAGTGGAATTGACTTGAATGGAGTGGAATGGAATGGAATAGATTGGAATGGAATGGAATGGAAAGGAATCGAATGTAATGGAATTTTGGGGTACGGAATGGAACAGACTGGAGTGGAGCGGAGTGCTACGGAGTGTAATGGAATGGAAGAGAATGGAACGGGTGGAGTGGAGTGGAACAGAATGGAATCAAAAGGAATGGAGTGGAATGGAATGGAGAGGAGTGGAGTGGAGAGGAATGGAATGGACTGGTGTGGAGGGGATTGGAGTGGCATGGAATGGACAGGTGTGGAGTAGATTGGAGCGGCATGGGATGGACTGGAATGGAGTGGAATGGAGTGGAGTGGAGTGGATGGGAATGTTGTGGAATGGACAGGAATGGAGGGGAATGGAATGAATTGGAAGAGAATGGAACGGAGTGGAATGGAATGGAATGGAATGAGTGGAGTGGAATGGTAAGGAGTTGAGTGGAGTGGAGTGGAATGGAGTGGAGTGGAGTGGAATGGAGTGGAGTGGACTGGAATGGAGTGGAGTGGAATGGAATGGAGTGGAATGGAACGAGTGAAGTGGACTGGTGTGGAGTGGAATGAAGTAGAGTGGAATGGAATGGAATGGAAAGGAGAAGATTGGAAGGGAATGGAATGGGATGGAGTGGAGAGGAGTGGATTGGAATTGAGTGCAGTGTAGTGGAATGGACTGGACAAGAGTGGAATGGAATGGAATGGAGTGGAGTGGAATGGAGTGGATTGGAATGGAGAGGAGTGCAATGCAGTGGCGATGAATAGAATGGAGTGGGCTTAAGTGGAGTGTCATGGAGTGGAACTAAATCGAATGGAATAGAATGGAGTGGAGTGGAATGGAGTGGATTGGAATGGAGAAGAATGGAATGGAGTGGAATGGAATGGAGTGGAGTGGAGTGGAATTCAGTAGAGTGGCATGGGGTGGAATGGAATGGAGTGGAATGCAGTGGAGTTTAATGGAATGGAATGGAGTGGAGTGTAATGGAGTGTGATGGCGTGGAATGGAATGGAGGGGAGTGGAGTGGAATGGAATGGAAGGGAATGTAGTGGAGGGGATTGGAGTGGAATAGGAAGGAATATAGTGTATTGGAATGGAGTGGACAGTAATGGACTGGAATGGAGTGGGATGGAAAGGAGTGGAATGGAAAGGAATGGAATGGAATGGAGTGGAGTGGAGTGTAGCGGAATGGAGTGGAGTGGAGTGGCATGGAATAGATTGGATGTGAGTGGACCGGAATGGAATGGAGTGGAATTGAATGGAAAGGAATGGAGAGGAATTGCATGTAATGGAGTGCAGTGGAATAGAATGGAGTGGAGTGGACCACAAAGTATTGTAATGGATGGAGTAGAATGGAATGTAGTAGTATGGAGTGGAGTGGAGTGGACTGAAATGAAGTGGAATGGAATGTAGTGGAGTGGAAAGGAATGGAAAAAAATGTAGTGCAGTGGTGTGGAGTGGATTGGAAGGGAATGGAGAGGAGTGGAGTGGAATGGAATGGAGTGGAGTGAAATGGAGTGGAACAGAATGAATTGGAGTGGAGTGGCGTGGAGTGGAGTGGAATGGAGTGGAACAGAATGAAGTGGAGTGGAGTGGAGTGGAGTGGAGTGGAATGGAATGGAATTGAATGGAAGCTGAGATTATGCCACTGCGCTACAGGCTGAGGGACAGAGTTAGATAGTCTCGAAAGAAAGGAATGGAATGGAATGCAGTACAATGTAATGGAATGGAATGGTTGGAGTGGACTGGATTGGAGTGCGCTGAAGGGGAGTGGAATGGAATTGAGAGGAATGGAATAGCATGGAATGTAATGGAATGAAGTGGAATTGAGTAGGGTGAGAGAAGTACAGTGGAATGGAGCGAAATGGAATGAGATTGAGTGGAATGGAGTGGAGAGGAGTGCAGCAGAGTGGAGAGAAGTGGAGTGGAGTGGAATGGAATCAGATGTAATGGAATGTAGTGGAGTGAAGTGGAGTGGAAGGGAGTTGGATGGAATGGATTTGAATGGAATGGAATGGAATGGAATGGAGCGAAGTGTAAAGGAATGGAATGGAATGGAGTGAAGTGTAAAGGAATGGAATGGGATGGAATGGAATGGGATTGAATGGAATACAATGGATAGGAGTGGAAAGGAGGGGAGAGGTGTGGAACGGAGTGTGGAGGAATAGAATAGAACTGAATGGGTTGGAGAGGATTGGAGTGGACTGGAATGGAGTGGAGTGGAATAAAGTTGAATGGAGTGGGATGAGATGCAATGGAGGGAGTGGAGTGGAATGGCGGGGAGTGGAGTACAAAGGAAGGGAATGGAATGGAGTGGAATGGGATGGAGGGTAGTGGAGTGTAATGAAATGGAGTGGAATACAGTAGACTGGAATAGGGTGGAATTGAAAGGAATGGAGTGGAATGGAATGGAATGGAATGGAATGGAATGGAATGGAGTGGAGTGGAGTGGAGTGGAATGAAATGGAGTGGAGTGGAATGGAGTGGAATGGAAGGGAATGGAATGGAGTGCAGTGGAGTAAAATAGAGTGGAGTGGAGTGGAATGGAGTGGAGTGGAATTGAGTGGAATGGAATCGAAAGGAATGGAGTAGAGTGGAACAGAGTGGAGTGGATTGGAGGAGAATGCAGTGAAATGGAATGGAAAGTGAGGAGTGTAATGGAGGGGAAAGGAGTGGAATGGAGAGGAGTGGAGTTAAATGGAATGGAAGAGAGTGGCGTGGAATGGAGTTGAATGGAATGGAGTGGAGAGGGAGGGAAACGAAAGGAATGGAATGGAGTGGAGTGGAATTTAGAGGAGTGGAATGGAATGGAGTGGAATGGAGTGGAGGGTAATGGAGTTAAATGGAATGGAATGGAGTGGATTGGAAAGGATTGGAGTGGATTAGAGAGCAATGGAGTGGAATGGAATGTTATGAAGCGGAGTGAAAAAGACTGGAATGAAGGGAAGTGTATTGCATTGGAATAGAATGCAATGGAGAGGAGTGGAGTGGAGTCAAGTGGAATGGGGTGGAATATAATGGAGGGGAGTGGAGTGGAATGCAGTGGAATAGAATGGAGTGGAATGGGGTGAATAGGAGTGGAATGCAGAAGAGTGGACTGGAGTGGAATGGAGTGGAACTAACAAGAATGAAGTGGAAAGGAATGGAATAGAGTGGAATGGAATGGCATGGAATGTAAAGGAATGGAATTGAATGCAGTGGAGTTTTGGGGAATGGAATGGATTGGAGTGGAGTGGAGTGGTATGGATTGTAATGGAATGGAAGGGAATGGAATGGAACGGAGAGGAATGGAGTGGATAAGAATGGAATGGAATGGAATGAAGAGGAGTGGAAAGGAATGTAATGTAATGGAATGGAGTGGAGTGGAGTGGAATGGAATGAAGTGGAATGGGAATGAATAGAATGGAGTGGCATGGAATGGAGAGGAGTGGAGTGGAGTGGATTGGAGTGGCATGGGAAGGAGTGGAATGGAGTGGAATGAAGTGGAGTAGAGAGGTGGAGAATGTAGTGGAATGGACTGGAAAGGAGTGGAGAGGAATGGTTTGGAATGGAATGCAATGGTGTGGAATGGAATGGAATGGAATGGAATGAATGGAGTGAAAGGGAATGCAGTTGAGTGGGGTGGAGTGGAGTGGATAGGAATGGAGTGGAGTGGACTGGAATGGAGTGGCATGGAATGGAGAGGAGTGGAGTGTAGTGGAGTGGCATGGAATGGAGTGGAGTGGTATGGAATGTAATGGAATGGAATGCAGTGGAGTGGACTGGAATGAAGAGGAGAGGAATGGAATGGAATTTAATGGAACGGAATGGAATGACATGGTGTATAGTGGAGTGGAATGGACTGCAGTATAATGTAATGTAATGGAGTGGAGGGGAGTGGAGTAGACAGGAATGGAGTGGAATGGATTGGAATGGAGTGGAACGAAGTTGAGTACAGAGGAGTGGATTGGACTGGAGTGCAGTGGAATGAATTTGAGTGGGGTGGAGTGGAATGCAATCTAATGGAGTTCAATGGAATGGACAGGAATGCAGTGGAATCGAATGGACTGTAGTAGAATGGAGTGGCAGTGGAATGGAATGGAACGGAGTGCAGTGGAATGGAGTGGAACGGAGTGGAGTGGAGTGGAAAGCAGTGGAGTGCAGAGGAATTGAAAAGAATGGAATGCAGAATAGTGGAATGGAATGGAGTGCAGTGGAATGGAAATGAATGGAATAGAGTTGAGTGCAGTGGAGTGGAATGTAGTGGAGTGGACTGGAATGGAGTGGATAGAAATGCAACGGAGTTTAATGGAATGGAATGGAAAGGAATGGAATGGAGTAGAATGGAGTGGAATGGACTGGAGTGGAGTGGATTTGAGTGGAGTGGAATGGAATGGACTGTAGTAGAATGGAGTGGAGTGGAGGGGAATGGAGGGGAGTAGAGTGGAATGGAGTTGAAGGGAAGGGAAGGGATTCAGGTGGAGTTGAAAGAAATGGAATTGAAAGGAGTATAGAGGAAAGGAATGGAAAAAAGTGGAATGGAATGGAATGGAAAGGAATGGAATGGAATGGAATAGAATGGAATGGAGTGGAGTGTAATGGAGTGGAGTGGAGTCGATTGGGATGGAGTGGAATGGAAATGAATGGAATGTTATGGAGGGGTAGGTAGTGGAGTGGAATAGAGTGGAGTGGAGTGGAATGGAGTGGAATGGAAAGGAGTGGAGTGGAAAGAATTCGAGTTCAGTGTAATGGAGAGGAATGTAATGGAGTGGAATGGATTGGAGTGGAATGAAAAGGAATAGAATTGAATGGACTGGATTGGAGTCTTATGCAGTGGAATGGAAAAGAGTGGAGAGGAGTGGAATGGTAAGGAATGGAGTGTAGTGTAATGGAATGGAATGGATAGCAATTGAGTGGAGTAGAGTGGAGTGGAGTTGAGAGGAACGGAATGGAATGAAATACAGTGGAATGGAATGGAACGGAGTGGAGAGGAATGCAATGGCATGAAACGCAGTGGCGTGGCATGGAATGGAAAGGAATGCGGTTGCATGGAATGGAGTGGAGTGGAATGGAATGGAATGGATTCAAATGGAATGGAGTAGAGTCGAATGCAATGGAGTGGAGTTGAATGGAATGGAGTTTAATGTAAGGGAATGTAATGGAATGAAGTAGAATGGAGTGGAATGGATAGGAGTGGAGTGAAACGGAATAGAGTGGAATGGAGTGGAGTGAAACGGAATAGAGTGGAATGGAGTGGAGTGGAGTGGAATGGAGTGGAGTAGAGTGGAATGGAGTTGAACAGGATGGATTGGAATTGGGTGGAGAGGAATGGAGTGGAGTGGAATGGAGTAGAGTGAAATTGAATGAAATGGAGTGGAATGGAATGGAATGGAATGGAGTGCAGTGAAGTGTAGTGTAGTGGAGTAGAGTGGAATGGAAAAGAATGGAGAGGAGTGGACTGCAATGGAGTACCGTGGAGTGGAGTGGAGTGGATTGGAGTGGAGTGGAATGGTGTGCAGTGGAGTGGAGTGGAGTGAAATGGAGTGGAATGGAATGGAATAGAATGAGGTGGAGTGCAGTGGAGTGGAATGGAATAGAATAGAGTATAGTGGAATGCAGTGAAGTGGAGTGGAATGGACAGGATTGCTATCGAGTGGAATGGAATGGAGTAGAGAGGAGTGGACTGGAGTTGAGTGGAACGGAGTGGAATGGAACGTAATTGAAAGAAATGGAATGGAATGGAGTGGAGTGGAATGGAATGGAAAGCAACGGAGTGGAGTGGAGTGCAATGGAGTGGAATGGAATGGAGTGGAGGGGAGTGGAATGGAATGGAATGGAGTGCACTGGAATGGAATGGAGTGGAATTGGCTAGGGTGGAGTGAAGGGGAGTAGAGTGGAATGGAATGGAATCTAATGGTGTGCAGTGGAATGGAATGGAATGTTGTGGAGTGTAATGCAATGACACAGAATGGAGTGGAGTGGAGTAGTGTGTAGTGGATTGCAGTGTAGTGGACGGCAATGGATTGGAATGGAATGCAAAGGAGTGCAGTGGAGTGCAATGGAGTGGATTGGAATGGAGTGGAGTGGAGTGGAGCAGAATGGAGTGGACTGCAGTGGAATGGAATGTACAGGAGTGGAATGGAGTGGAGTGGAGTGGAATGGTGTGGAGTGGAGTGGAGTGCATTGGTTTGGAATGGAGTTGAATTGAATGGAGTGGAATGGATTGGAGTGCAGTGGAGTGGAGAGGAATGGAGTGGAATGGAATACAATTTAGTGGATATGAGTGGAGTGGAGTGGAGAGGAATGGAGTGTAGTGGAGTGGAATGGAACAGAGTGGAGTGGAGTGGAATGGAGTGGAATGGAATGGAGTGGAAAGGAGTGGACTGTAGTTGAGTGGAGTGTATTGGAGTGGAGTGGAGTGTATTGGAGTGGAGTGGAGAGGAATGGAGTAGAATGGAGTGGAATGGAGTCCAATTGAATTGAAAGGAATGTAGTGAAGTGAAGTAGATTGGAAAGGAGTGGAATGGAGTGGAATTTAGTGGAGTGGAGTGGATTGGAGTGGATTGCACTGGAATGGAATGGAATGGAGTGGAATGGACTGGAATGGAGTGGAATGGAATGGGATAGAATGGAATGGAGTTGAGTGGAGTGGAATGTACTGGAATGAATTGGAATGGAATGGAGTGGAGTGGAATGGAATGCAGTGGAATGGACTGGAATGGACTGGAATATAATGTAATGGAATGGAATGGAGTTAAATGGAGTGGATTGTACTGGAAGGGAGTGGAATGGAATGGAATGGCATGGAGTGGATAGGAATGTACTGGAACGAATGGAGTTGAATGGATGGTAATGGAGTGGAGTGAATTGGAAAGGAGTGGAATGGAATTGAATGGAGTGAAGTGCAGTGGAGTGTCCTGGAATGGAGTGGAATGGAGTGGAATGCAGTGGAGCGGAGTGGAGTGGAATGGAATAGAGTGGAATGGAATGGATTAGAATGGAGTGGAGAGGATTAGAGAGGAATGGAATGGAGTGGAGTGAAAACTATTGGAGTGGAGTGCAACGAAATGGCATGGAGTGGAGTGGAATGAAGTAGAGTGGAGAGGAACGGATTGGAATGGAATGCAGTGAAATTAAATGGAATGGAGTGTAGTGGAGTGGAATGGAGAGGAATGTAATCAAGTGAAATGGAATGGCGTGGACTGGAGCTGAGTGCAGTGGAAAGGAGTGGAATGGAATAGAATTGAAAGAAAGGGAATGGATTGGAGTGGAATGGAATGGAATGGAATGGAGTGGAGTAGAATGGAATGAATTGGAATGGAATGGAATGGATTGGAGTGGAATGGAATGGAGTGGAGTAGAATGGAATGAATTGGAATGGAATGGAATGGATTGGAGTGGAATGGAATGGCGTGGGATTGACTAGAGTGGAGTGAAGTGGATTAGAATGGAATGGAATGGAATGCAGTGTAATGGAATGGAATGGTGCGCAGCAGAATGCAATGGCATGGAATGGAGTGGAGGGGAGTCGAGAGGCGAGTAGTGGAATGGAGAGTAGTGGACTGGAACGGATTGGAATGGAATGGAATGGAATGGTAAGGAGTGGAGTCGAGAGGAGCGGAATGGAGAGGAGTGGATTGGAATGGAATTCAGTGGAGTGGATTTTAATGGAATGGAGAGGAGTGGAAAGGATTGGAGTGGAGAAGAATGCAGCGGAATGGAGTGGAGTGGAGAGAAGTGGAGTGGATTGGAATGGAATTGAATGGAATGGAGTTGAGTAGACTGGAATTTAGTGGAGAGGAAAGGAATGGAGTGCAATTGAATGGAAGGGAATAGCATATAATGGAATGGTTTGGAGTGGAATGGAACTGAATGGAGTGGAGTGGAAAGTAACAGAATGTAGTGGAGTGGAGTAGAGTGGAATAGAGTGGAATGGAGTGGAGTGGGATGGGGAGGACTTGAATGGAGTACAATGGAGTAGAATGGGGTGGCATGGAAAGGAGTGGAATAGAATGGAAAGGAATGGAGTTCAATGGAATGGAGTGGAAGGGAGAGGAGTGGAATGGAGTGGAGTTGAGTGGAATGGAATGGAATCGAATGGAATGGAGAGGAGTCAAAAGGAGTGGAGTGGAGTGCAGTGCAGTGGAGTGGAATGGAACGGAAAGGAGTGAAGTGAGTGGAGAGGAATGGAATGAAATGGAATGGAATGGAGTGTGGTGGATGGAGTGGAGTGGGGTGGAATGGAATTTTATGGAATGGAGAGGAGTGGAATGGAGTGGAATGGAGTGGAATGGAGTGCATTGTAGTAGAGGGGAATGGACTGAAATGGCGTGGAACGGAATGGAATGTAGGGGAATGGAATGAAAAGGAATGGAATAGAGTGGAGTGTAGTGGAATGAAGTGGAGTGGAGAGGAATAGGGTGCAAAGGAAAGCAATGGAATGGAAGGGAATGGAATGGAATGTAATGGAGTGGAATGAGATGGAATGGAGTGGAGTGGAATGGAATGCATTGGAATGGAGTGCAGTAGAGTGGAGTGGAGTGAAGTGCAATGGAGTGGAATGGAATGGAATGCAGAGGAATGGAATGGAGTGCAGTGGAATGGAATGCAGTTGAGTGGAGTGGAAGTGAGTGGAGAGGAATGGAGTTGAGTGGACTGGAAGGGAGTGGAGTGGAATGGAATGGAGTGGAATAAAATGGAATGGAATGGAGTGGAATTAAATTGAATGGAGTGGAATGTAATGGAATGGAATGTAAAGGAATGGAGTGTGGTAGAGTTGAACGGAGTAGATTGGAGTGTAATGGAGTGGAGTGGAATGGGATGGAATGCAACGAAATGGATGGAGTGGAATGGAATGAATTGCAGTGGAGCGGATTGGAGTTGAATGGAATGGAAGGGAATTGAGTGGAGTGCAATGGAGTGGAGTTGAATGGAGTAGAGTGGAATGCAATGAAATGGAGTGGTATGGTATGGAATGGAATGGAATGAATGGAGATGGAGTGGACTCTAGTGGCATGGAATGGAGTGAATAGCAGTGGAATGGAGTGGAGTGGAGTAGAGTGGAGTGGAATGGATTGGAGTGGAGTGGAATGCAGTGGAGTACAATGGAAAAGAGTGGAATGGAATGGAATGTAGTGGAGTTCAACGGAATGGAGTGGAATGGAGTGAAGTGTAGAGCAGTTGAGTGGAATGGCATGGAGTGGAGTGGAGTGGAATGGAGTGGTGAAGAGTGGAGTGGAATGAAATAGAATGGAATGGAAAGAAGTGGACTGGAATGGAATGCAGTGGATTGGAATGGAGAGGAATGTAACTGCAGTGGTTTAGAAAGGAGTACAGTGAAATGGAATGGAGTGGAGTGGAGTGGAATAGAGAGGAATGAGATGGAATGCAATGGAATGGATTGGAATGGAATGGAGTGGAGTGGAGTGGACTGGAGTAGAATGGAATGGAGTGGAACGGAGTTTAGTGGAGTGGAGCAGAATGAAATGGAATGGAGTGGAGTGGAGTGGAATGTAGTAGAATGGAATGGAAAGGAATGCAGTGGAATGAAATGGAAGGGAACGGTGTGGAACGGAATGGAATGGTATGGAGTGAAGTGAAGGGGCATGGAGTGGAGTGGAGTGGAAAGGAAACGAGTGGAACGCAATGGAAAGGAATGAAATGGAGTGGAATTCAGCGGAATGGAGTGAAGTGGAATGGAATGGAATGGAAAGGAATGGTGTGGAATGGAATGGAGTGGAGTGTAGAGGACTGGAGTGTATTGGAATGCAGTGCAGTGGGCTGGAATGGAGTGGAGTCGAATGGAGTGGGGTGGAGTGAAATGCAGTTGAATGGAATGGAATGGAATGGAAAGGAGTGGAATGGATTACAGTGGAATGGAATGGAATGGGGTGGAGTGGATTGGAGTGGAATGAAATCGAATGCAGCGCAGTGGAGTGGAGTAGAATGAAATGGAGTGCTATGGAATGGAGTGGAGTGGACTGGAGTGGAATGAAATGGAATGGAATGGAATGGAGTGGAAAGAAATGGAGTGAGTGGAGTGGAGTGGGATGGAATGGGGTGGAACGGAATTTAGTGGAGTGGAGTAGAATGAAATGGAATGGAGTGGAGTGGAGCGGAGTGGAATCGAATTCAATGGAGTGGAGGGGAATGGAGTGGAATGGAATGGAGTGGAATGGAGTGGAGTGGAGTGGAGTGGAATGGACTTGAATGCAGTCCAGTGGAAGGGAGTGCAATGGATCGGCATGTAGTGGAATGGAATGGAGTTGCGTAGAATACAATGGAGTGAAATAGAATGCAATGGAACAGAGTGGAGTTGAGTGGAATGGAGTGAAGTTGAGAGGACTACAGCTGAATGCAATGGAATGCAATGCAGTCAATGGAATGGAGTAGAGTGAAACGGAGAGGAATGCAGTGGAATGGAATAGAATGGAGTGGAATGGAAAGGAATGTTATGGAATGGAATGCAGTGGAATGGAATGGAATGGAGTGGATTGGAGTGGAATGGAGAGGAGTGTAGTGAAATGGAGTGGAGTGAAACGGAATGGAAAGGAACGGAGTGGAATGCAGTGGAATGGAGAGGATTGGAGTGGAATAGGTTTGAATGGAACGGAATGGATTGGAGTGGAGTGCAGTGAAATGGAGTGGAGTGGAGAGGAATGGAGAGATTTGGAATAGAATGGAACAGATTAGAATGGAGTGTAGTGGAATTGAGTGTAGTGGAATGGAGTGGACTGGAGGGCAGAGGACTGGAATGCAATGGAATGGAGTGGAGTGGAGTGGAATGTCATTGAACTGAATGGAATGGGTTGGAGTGGAGTGGAGTGGAATGTAATTGAACTGAATGGAATGAGATGGAGTGGAATGGAGTGGAGTGGAACGGGAGGGAGTGGAATGGATTGGAGTGGAATGGAATGTAGAGGAATGGAATGGAGTGGAATGGAATGTAGAGGAATGGAAGGGAGTGGAGTCAAACGGACTGGAGTGCAGTGGAGTATAGTGGAGTGGAGACCAGTGGAGTGGAATGGAATGGAATAAAGTGGAGTGGAATGGAGAGGAGTGGGGTGGAAAGGAGTGGAATGGAATGGAGTGGTATTAAATGATGTGGGGTAGAGTGGACTGGAGTGGAGTGGAATGGATTGGAATGGAATGGTGTGGAGTGCAGTGGAATGGAATGGAATGGAGTGGAGTGGACTGGAATGCAGGGGAACGGAGTGGAATGGGTTGGAGAGGAATGGAGTGGAGTGGAATGGATTACAATGGAATGGAATGGAGTGCAGAGGAATGGAATGGAATGGAGTGAAGTGGAGTGGAGTGGAGCGGACTGTAATGCAGTGGAATGGAGTGGAATGGAGTGGGGAGGAATGGAATGGAATGGAGTGGAGTGGAACGGATTCTAATGGAATGGAGTGGAGTGCAATGGCATGGAACGGAATGGAGTGGAATGGAATGGAGTGGAGTGGAGTGGAGTGGAGTGTAGTAGAATGGAGTGGAATGGAGTGGAATGGAATGGAGTGGAATGGAATGTAATGGAATAGAATGGAGTGGGGTGTAGTGGAAACGTGTGGAATGGATTGAACTGGAGTGGAGCAGTTTGGAATTGAATGTAATGGAACGGAGCAGAGTGGAGTGGAATGGAGTGGAGTGTAATGAAGAGGAGTGGAGGGCAATGGAAAAGAATGAAATGGAGTGGAATGGAATGAAGTGCAGTAGAATAAAGTGGAATGCAATGGAGTGGAGTGGAGTGCAGTGGAATGGAATGGAATGGAAGGGAGAGGAGTGGAGTGGACTGGAATGGATTCGAATGGAGTGGAATGGAGTGAAAAGTGGAGGAGTGGAATTGAGTGGAATTGAATGGAATTGAATGCAATGCATTAGACTGGAATGGAATGGAGTGTGGTGTAGTGGTGTGGAGTTGTGGGGAAAGGAGAGGAGTGGAGTGGATTGCAACCTAATCAAGTGGAGTGGAGTGGAATGGAACGGACTGTGTTGTAGTGGTGTGGAGTAGTGGGGAAAGGAGTGGAGTGGAGTGGATTGCAACCCAATCAAGTGGAGTGGAGTGGAATGGAAGGGAATGGAGTGGAATGGAATATAATGGAATGGAGTGGAATGGAATGGAGTGGAGTCGAATGGAGTGGAGTGGAGTGGAGTGAAGTGCAGTGGAATGGAGTGGAATGGAATGGAGTGGAGTGGAATGGAATAGAGTGGAGTGGAATGGAATGGAGACGAGTGGAGCGGATTGGGGTGAAGTGGAGTGAACTGCAATGGATTGGAGTGGAAAGGAATGGAGATGAGAGGAGTGGAGTGGGATGGAGTGGAGAGGAAAGGAGTGGAGGGGAGTGGAGCGGACTGGAATGGAGTGGACTTGAATGAAACGAAGAGGAATGGATTGGAATGGAGGGAATGGAGTGGAATGGAGTTGACTGCAATGGATTCGAGCGTAATGGAATGGAACGGAGAGGAGTGAAGTGGAGAGGAATGGAGAATAGTGGAATGGAATGGAAAAGAATGGAATGGAAAGGAGTGGATTGGAAAGGAGGGAAGTGGAATGGAATGGAAAAGAATGGAATGGAAAGGAGTGGATTGGAAAGGAGGGAAGTGGAATGGAATGGAGTTGAGGGGATTGGAACGTAATTTAATGGAGTGGAGTGGAGTGGAGAAGAATGTTGTGTAGTGCAGTTGAAAGGAGAGGAATAGAATGGAATGGACTGAAATGGAATGGAATGGAATGGAATGCAGAGGAATAGAGTGGAATAGAGAGGAGTGGAATGGAGTGGAGTGGAGTGGAATAGAATGTAGTGGATTGGAAAAGAATGGAATGGAATGGAATGGATTGGAGTGGAGTGGAGTGGAGTGGAATGGAATGGAATGGACTGGAGTGGAAAGGAGTGGAATGGAATGGAGTGGAATGGTGTGGAGTGCACTGGAATGGAATGGAGTGGAAAGGAGTGGAGTGGAGTGGAATTGAATGGAGATGAGTGGAGCGGAGTGGGGTGAAGAGGAGTGGACTGGAATGGAGTGGGGTGGAATGGAATGGAGATGAATGGAGTGGAGTGGGATGGGGTGGAGAGGAAAGGAGTGGAGGGGAGTGGAGCGGACTGGAATGGAGTGGACTGGAATGAAATGAACAGGAATGGATTGGAATGGAGGGGAATGGAGTGGAATGGAGTTGACTGCAATGGATTAGAGTGTAATGCAATGGAACGGAGTGGAGAGAAGTGGAGAGAAATGGAGAATAGTGGAATGGAAAGGAAACGAATGGAATGGAATGGAGTGGATTGGAAAGGAGAGAAGTGGAATAGAGTGGAGTTGAGGGGATTGGAACGTAATTTAATGGAGTGGAGTGGAGAGGAATGGAGTGTAGTGGAGTTGAAAGCAGTGGAATAGAATGGAATGGAATGAAATGGAATATGATGGAATGGAAAGCAGAGGAGTGGAGTGGAATGGAGAGGAGTGGAATGGAGTGGAGTGGAGTGGAATAGATTGTGTGGATTGGAAAAGAATGGAATGGAATGGAATGGATTGTAGTGGAGTGGAGTGGAATGGAATGGAATGGAAAGGACTGGAGTGGAAAGGTGTGGAATGGAATGGAGTGGAATGGTGTGGAGTGCACTGGAATGGAAAGGAGTGGAAAGGAGTGGAGTGGAAAGGAATGGAGTGGAGTGGAATTGAATGGAGTGGAGTGTAGAAGAGTGTTGTGTATTGGAATGGATTGGAGTGGACTGAAATGAAGTTTAGTGGAATGGAGTGGAGTGTAGTGGAATGGAGCTGAATGGAATCTGAAAGAATGAAGTGGAGTGGAATGAAGAAGAGTGGAATGGAATGGAATGGAGTGGAATGGAATGGAGTGGAGTGGAGTTGAGTGGAGTGGAATGAAATGGAATGGTATGGAATGGAGTGGCGTGGAATGGAGTTGAGTGGAGTGGAAAGGAGAGGAATGCAATAGAGTGGAATGGAAAGGAATGGCGTGAATTGGAGTGGAGTGGAGTGGAATGGAATGGAGAAGAGTGAAAGGGAGTGGAAAGGAATGGAGTGGAATTGAGTGGAGAGTAAAGGAATTGAATGGAGTAGACTGGAAAGGAGGGGAATATAATGGAGTGGAAAAAGGGGATTGGAGTGGAATGGACTGGAGTGGAGAGGAATATAGTGGAATGGACTGGAAAGAACTGTAAAGGAATGGAATGCAATGGAATGGAATATAGTGGAGTGGAGTGGAGTGAAATGGAATGGAGTGGAGTGCAGTGGAGTGGAAAGGAGTGCAGGGAAATAGAATAGAGTTGAATGGAATGGAGTGGAGTGGAATGGAAAGGAGTGGAATGGAGTAGAGTGGAATAGAGCGGAAAGCAGTGGAATGGAAAGCATTGGAATGGAATAGAATTTAATGGAATGGACTGGAATGGAAAGTAATGGAGTGGAGTGGAGTGGAATGGACTGCAGTGCAGTGGAATGGATTTGAGAGAAATGCAATGGAATGGAAATGAGTGGAGTGGAGTGGAATGAGCTAGAGTGGAATGGAATGGATTGGAATGGATTCCAAAGGAATGGAATGGAGTGGAGTGGAGTGGAATGGAGTGAACTGGAGTGGAGTGGAGTGGAGCGGAATGTAGTAGAGTGGAGTGGAATGGAGTGGAATGGAATGGAGAAGAGTCAAATAGAATGGAATGGAGTGGAGTGGCATGGAGTGGAATGGAGTGCAGTGGAGTGGAATGGAATGGAGTGGAGTGGAAAGGAATGTAGTGTAATGGAATGGTGTGGAATGGAATGGAGTGGCATGCTGTGGAGTGGAGTGGAGTGGAATGCAGTGGAATGGAATTGAGAGGAAAGCAGGGGAGTGGAAACGAATGGAGTGGAGTTTAATAGAATGGAGTGGAAAGAAGTGGAGTGGAATGGAGTAGAGTGTAGAGGTATGGAGAGTATTGGAATGGAATGGAGTGTACTGCAATGGAGTGGAGTGGAATGGAGTGGAGTAGAGTGGAATGGAGTTGAATGGAATGCATTGGGATGGAATGGCTTACAGTGGAATGGAATGGAATGGAGAGTAATGGAATGGAGTGGAGTGAAGTGGAGTGGAATGAAATGGAATGGTATGGAATGGAGTGGAGTGGAGTGGAGTTTAATGAAATGGAATGGAATGGAATGGGATGCTTTGGAATGCAGTGGAGTGGACTGGAATTGATGGGAGTGGAATTGAGTGGAAAGGAACGGAATGGAGTGGAGTGGATTTGAGTGGAGTGGAATTGAATGGAGTGGAACGGAGTTTAGTGGTGTGTAGTAGTATGAGGTGGAATGCAGTTTAGAGGAATGGAATAGAATAGAATGCAATGGAATGGAGTGGAGTGGAGTGGAGTGGAATGCAGTGGTGTGGTATGGAATGGAATGCAATGAATGGAGTGGAGTGGAGTGGAATGGAGTGGAGGGGAGTGGAGTGGAGTGGAGTGGAATGCAATGGAGTGGAGTGCAATGGAGTGGAGTGGAATGGAGAAGAGAAGAATAGAATGGAATGCAGTGGAGTGGAATGGAATGGAGTGGAGTGCAGTGGACTGGAATGGAATCGAGTGGAGTGTAGTCTGTTGGAGTGGCGAAGACTGGAGTGGAATGTAATGGAATGGAATGATATGGAGTAGAGTGGAATGGTGTTTAACGGAAAGGCGTGGAGTGGAGTGGAGTATAATTAAATGGAATGGGGTGCAGTGGAGTAGAATGGAATGGATTGGAATGGAAAGGATTGGAATCGAATGGAATGGAATGGAGCAGAGTGGAGTGGAATGGAGTGGAGTGAAATGGAGTGGAGTGGAGGGGAATGGAATGGAGTGGAGAGTGATGGTGTGCAATGGAATGGAGTGGAATGGTGAGGAGTAGAGTGGAGTAGAGCGAACTGCTGTGGAATGGAATGGAGAGGAAAGGATTGTAGTGGAATGGAATGGAGTGGAGTTTAATGGAATAGAGTGGAAAGGAGTGTTGTGGAATGGAATGGAGTGGAGTGGAATGGAATGGAGTCGAGTGCCGAGGACTGGATTTGAATGGAATGGAATGAAGTGGAGTGGAATGGATTACAGTGAAATGGAATGGAATGGAGTGGAATTGAATGGACTGGAGAGGAGGAGTGGATTGGAATGAAGTGGAATAGAAACGAATGTTATGGAGAGGAATGGAGTGGAGTGGAGTGGAATGGATGAGAATGGAATGGAGTCGAACCGAATGGAGTGAATTGCAGTGGAGTGTAGTGGAGTGGATGGAAGTGGAGTGGACTGAAATGGAGTGGAGTGGAAGGAATGGAGTAGAATGGAACGGAGCGTAATGGAATGGACTGGAGTTGAGTGGAATGGAGTGTATTGGAGTGTGATGGTGTGGAGTGAAATAGAATGGAATGGAAGGGATTGGAGTTGATACGAATGGAATGAAGTGGATTGGAATAGACTTGAAAGTAATGGAATGAAGTGGAGTGTAATGGAGTGGAGTAGAATGGATTGGAGTGGAATGGAATAGAATGGAAAATATTGGAGTGGAATAGAATGGAATGTAATGGAATGGAATGGATTGCACTGGAATGTAATGGAGTGTAGTGTTGTGAAATGGAGTGGAGTGTTGTGGAAATGAATGGAATGGAATGGGGTGTATTCGCATGCAGTCAAGTGGAATGGAGTGGAATGGAGTGGTGTGCAGTGGAGAGGAATGGAATGGACTTTAGTGGAGTGGCGTGTACTGGAGTTAAAAGAAATGGAATGGAATGCAATGGAGTGGAGGGGAGTGGAATGGTGAGTAATGGAAAGGAGTGGAATGGAGAGGAATGGAGTATAGTGCAGTGAAATGGAGTGGAATGGACTGGAATGGATTGGAATGGAATGGAATGGAATGGAATGGAGTGGAATGGAATGGAATGGCAGGGAAAAGAGTGAATTGGAGTAGAATGGAGTGGATTGGAGAGGAAAGGAATGGAATGGAATGGAATGGAATGCAGTGGATTGGAGTGGAATGGACAGGGGTGGAGTAGAGTGGAATGGAATGGATTGCAATGGAGTGTGACATAGTGGAATGGAGTGGCATGGAAGGAAACGGAATGGAGTAGAGTGGAATGCAATGGAGTGGAGAGGAGAGGAGTGGAATGGAATGGAGTGGAGTTGAGTGGAAAGGAATGTAACAGAGTCGAATGGAATGGAACGGAATGGAGTGGAATGGAATGGAGTGGAGCGGAATGAAGTGCAATGGAATGGAGTTGAGTGGAATGGAATGCAGTGGATTGGAATGGAATGTAAAGGATTGGATTGTAGTGGACTGGAATGGAGTAGAGTGAAGTGGAGTGGAGTGGACTGAAATGGAGTGGAATGGAGTGGAGTGGAGTGGAATCGAATGCACCGGAATGAATGGAATGTAAGGGATGGGAGTGTAGTGGATTGGATTGGAGTAGAGTGGAGTGGAGAGGAGTGGACAGCAATGGAATGGAATTTAATGTAGTGGAATGGATTAGAATGGAGTGGAGGGGAGTGGAATGGAGGTGAATGTAATGGGATGGAATGCAGTGGAGTGGAAAGGCGTGGAGTGGAATGGAGTAGAGTGAATTTGAAATGGAATGGAGTGGAATGGAATGGAATGGAATGAATAGAGTGCAGTGAAGTTGAGTGGAATGGAGAGGATATGAGTGGAATGGAGTGGAGTGGAGTGGAATGAATGCAGTGTAGTGGAGTGGAATGGAAGGGAGTGAAATAGAGTAGAGTTGAATGGAATTGAATGCAGTGGAGTAGAATGGAGTGGAATGGAGTGGAGTGGAGTGCAGTGGAATGGAATGGAATGGAGTGGAATACAGATGAGTGAGGAGGAGTGGAGTGGAATGAAACGTAATTGAGTGGAGTGGAATGGAGTAGAGGGGAATGGAATGGAATGGAGTGGAATGGAATGGAATGGAGGGGTTTGGAGGTACCAAAATGGAATGGTATGGAATGGAGTCTAGTGGAATAGAGTGGAGTGGAGTGGAAAGGAAAAGAATGGATTAGAGTGGAATGGAATGGATTGACGTGGAATGCAGTGGAGTGGAGTGGAATGGAATCGAAAAGAGTGGAATGGAGTGTAGAAGAATGGAGTAGAGTGGAATGGAATGGAATGGAGTCGAATGGAATGGAATGAAATGTAATGGAGTCGAGCGAAGTGGAATGGATTGGAATGCTTTGGAATGGATTGGAATGGAACGGAGTGGAATGGAGTGGAATGGAGGGGATTGGAGTGTAATGGAATGGAATGCAATGGAATGGAATGGAATGGAATGGAATGGAATGGAATGGAATGGAGTGGAGTGGAGGGGAACGGAGTGTAATGGATTGGAATGGAGTGGAGCGGAGTGAAATTGAATGGAATGGAATGGAGTGGAGTATACTGTGATGGAGTAAAATGGAATTGAATGGAGTGGAGTGAAGTGCAAGGAAATGGAATGGAAAGGGATGGAGAGGAGTGGAGTGGAAGGGATGGGAATGGAATGGAGTGGAACGGTATGGAGTGGAGTGGAGTGGAGTGGAATGAAATGGAGTGGAACTGAGTTTATAGGACTGGAACAGAACAAAATGTAGTGGAGTGGAGTGGAGTGGAATCGAATGGAATGAAGTGTAGAGGAATGGTGTCGAATGGAATGGAGTGGAAAGCAGTGGAGTAGAGTGGAGTGGAGTGGACTGGAATGGAGTGTTGTGGAAGCAATGGAGTGGAATGCAACTCAATATAATGCAATGTAGTGGAGAGCAGTGGAATAGAGTGGAGTGGAGAGGAATGGAGTGGAGTGAAATGGAATAAAATGGAACAGAGAGGAGTTGAATGGAACAGAGTTGAATGGAATGGAATGTAATGGAGTGGAGTGGAATGGATTGTAGTGGAATGGAGTAGAGTGGAATGAAATGGAATGCAATGAAATGGAATTTTACAAAGTGGAGTGAAGGGGCATGAATTGGATTAGAGTGGAAAGGAGTGCAGTGGAATGGAATGGAAAGAAATGGAATGGAAGGGAGTTCAGTAGAATGGTGTGAAGTGGAATGGAGTGGAGTGCAGAGGAGTGGTGTGGAATGGAATGGAATGGGGTGGAGTGGATTGGAGTGGAATGAAATGGAATGGAATAGAATGGGATAGAGTGGAATGGAGTGGAGTGGAATGGAATGGAATGGAGTGTAGTGGAATGGAATGGAGTGTATTGGAATGGAATGGAGTGGAGTGAAATGGAATGGAGTGGAGTGTAGAGGAGCAGAGAGTATGGGAATGGAGTGGAGTGGACTGGAACTGAGTGGAATGGAATTTAGTGGATTGGAGTGGAGTAGAGTTGAACGGAATGGAATGAAGTGAAGAGGAATGGATTAGAGAGGAATGGAATGGAATGAAGTGGAATGGAATGGATTGGAGTGGAGTGGAATGAAACGGAATGCTATGGAATGGAGTGGAGTGGAAGGGAGTGGGGTGGAATGGAAAGAAGAGGAATGGAATAGAGTGGAATGGAATGGTTTGAGGTGTATTGGAGTGGAGTGGAATGGAATGGAGAAAAGTGGAATGGAGTGGAATGGAATTTAGTGGAGTTCAGTGGAGAGTATTTATATGGAATGGAGTGGAGCGGAATGGAGTGGAGTGGAATGGAGTGGAATGGAGGATGTTGGAGTGAAATGGAGTGGAGTGGAGTGTAATACAGTGGAATGGAACGGAATGGAGAGTAACGGAATGGAAGGCAATGGAATGGTATGGATTGGAGTGGACTGTAATGGAGTGGAATAGAGTGGAACGGATTGGAGTGAAATGGAATGGAATGGAAAGGTGTGGAGTGGATTTGAAAGGAGTGGAGTGGAGTGGAATAGAATTGAATGGAATGGAGTGGAGTTGAATGGAACGGAGTGGAATGGAGTAGGGTCGAATGGAGTGGAATGCAGTGGAATGGATTGAAATGCAATGGAATGGAATGGAATGGAATGGAATGGAGTAGAATGCAGTGGAATACAGTGGAATGGAATGGAATTGAATGGAGTGAAATGGAGTGGAATACAGTGGAATGAAATGGAATGGAATGAAATGGAATGGAATTGAATGAAAGGGACAGGAGTGGAGTGTAATGAAGTGTAATGTAGTGGAATGGAGAACAGTGAAACGGAATGGAATGGAATGGAGTGGATTGGAGTGGAGTAAAGTTGAGTAGAATGGAATGGAAAGGATTGGAGTGCAGTGGAATGGAGTGGAATGAATTGGAATGGAACGGAGTGGAATGCAATGGAATGGGATGGAGTGGAATGGAGGGCCTTGGAGTGTAATGGAGTGTAGAGAAGTGGAGTATAATGGAATGGACTGGAATGGAGTGCAATGGAATTGTATGCAATGGAATGGAATGGATTGGAGTGGAGTGGAATGGAGTGAAATGAAATGGAATGGAGTGGAGTGGAATTGAATGGAATGGAATGGAGTGGAGTGGAGTGGAAAAGGGTGGAGTGGAATGGAGTGGATTGGGGTGGAATTGAATGGAAGGGAATGGAAATAAATCGAGTGGAGTGGAGTGGAATGGATGGGAATGGAATGGACTGGAATGGAATGGAGTGGAGTGGAGTGGAGAGGGGTGGAATCAAATGGAGTGGAAAGGAGTTTAGTAGAGTGGAGTAGAATGAAATGGAATAGAGTAGAGTGGAGTGGAATCGAATATAATGGAGTATAGTGGAAAGGAGTGGAATGGAATGGAGTGGAAAGGAGTGGAGTGGAGTGGAGTGGTGTTGAGTGGACTGAAATGAAGTGGAGTGGAAGGAATGGAGTGGAATGGAATGCAATGTAATGCAATGTACTGCAGTGCAGTGAATGGAGTGGAGTGGAATGGAGTGGAATGAAATTTAATGGAATGGAACAGAGTGGAGTTGAGTGGAATGGAGTAAAGTGGAGTGGAATGAAGTTGAAGTTGAATGGAATGGAACGAAATGGAGTGGAGTGGAATGAAACGGAATGATATGGAGTGGAGGGAAGGGCCATGAGTGGAGTGTAGTGGACGGGAGAGGAGTGGAATGGAATGGAAAGGTATGGAACGGAACGGAATTCAGTGGAATGGTGTGGAGGGGAATGGAGTGGAGTGGAGTGCAGGGGAGAGGAATGGAATGGAATGGGGTTTAGTGGAGTGGAGTGGGAAGAAACGGAATGGAACGGAATGGGATGTAGTTTAATGGAGTAGAGTGGAATGGAATGGAATGGAGTGGAATGGAATGGAATGGAGTGGAATGGAATGAAGCATAGTGGAATGGAATGGAATGGAGTGAAATGGAATGGAGTGGAGTGTAGAGGAGTGCAGAGTATTGGAATGGAGTGGAGTAGCCTGGAACACAGTGTAACGGAATGGAGTGGAATAGATTAGAATTGAGTTGAATGAAATGGAATTGAATGGAGTGGAGTGGAAAGGAGTAGAGTGGAATCAAATGGAATTTAATGGAGTGGGGTGGAGTGGAATTGAGTGGAATGGAATGGAGTGGAGTGGAATGTAATGCAATGGAATGGAAAGGAGTGGAGTGCAGTGGAAAAGAATGAAATAGAAGGGAATGGAGTGGCGTGGATTGGAGTGGAATCGAAAGGAATAGATTGGACTGGAATGGAGAGGAATGAAATGGAGAGGAAAGGAGTGGAGTGGAGTGGAGTGCAGTGGAGTGGAATGGAGTTGAGTAGAAGGAATGGACTGGAAAGGAACGCAATGTAATGTAATGGAGTGGGGTGTAGTGGAATGGAGTGGAGCTGAGTTGAATGGAGTGTAGTGAATGGAATGGAATGGAACAGAGTGGAGTTGAGTGGAATGGAGTGAAATGGAGTGGAATAGAGTTGAATGGAATGGAATGGAAAGAAGTGGAGTGCAATAGAGTGGAGTGGAATGTAGTAGAGTGGAAAGAAATGGAATGTAGTGGAATAAAATGGAACGGAAAGGAATGGAATGGAGTGGTACGGAGTGGAGTGAAGGTTCATGGAGTGGAGAGGGGTGAAAAGGAGAGGAGTGGAATGGAATACATAGGAGTGGAATGGAATGGAGTTCATTGGAATTGTGTGGAGTGGAAAGGAGTGGAGTGGAATGGAATAGAATGGAATGGAATCTAATAGAATGGAGTGGAGTGAAGTCAGATGGAGTGGAATGGAACGGAAATGAGTAAAGTGGAATGGAATGGAATGGAAAGGAGTGGAATGGAGTGGAATGGAGTGGCGGGGAATGGAGTGATGTGGAGTGGAATCAAACGGAGAGGAGTCGAATGGATTGGAATGGAGTGGAGTGGAATGGAGCGTATTAGAGTGCAGTGGACTGAAATGGAGTAGAGTGCAGTGGAATGGAGTGCGGTGGAATGGAATGGATTGGCATGGAATGTACTGTCGTGGAGTGGAGTGGAATGGAGTGGAGTGGACTTGAATTGCATGGAGTGGAATGGAAAGGTCTGGAATGGAATTTAATATAATGGAATCGAGCAGAGTGGAGTGGATTGCAGTGGAGTGGAGTGGAAAGGATTGAAATGGAGTGGAATGGAATGGAATGGTATGGAATGGAATTGAATGGAATTTAGTGGATTGGAGTGAAAAGGAGTGGAATGGATTGGAAAAGAGTGGAGAGTAGTGGAATCGAATAGAATAAATTGGAGTGGAGTGGAAAGGAGTTGAGTGGAGTGGAATGAAGTGGAGTGGAATGAAGTCGAATGGAATGAAGTGGAATGGACTTGAGTGGAATTAAATGGAATGGAGTGGAGTGGAGTGGATTGGAATGTAATGGAGGGGAGTAAAATGGTTTGGAATTGAATGGAGTTCAGTGCAGTGGATTGGAGTGGAATAGAATGGAGTGCAGTGAACAAGAATGTAGTGGAATGGGCTGGAATGGAGTGGAATGGAATGGAGTGGAATGCAGTGGAATGGCACAGAATGGAATAGAATGGATTTGGGTGTAGTGGCATGGAGTAGAATGGACTGGAAATGAGTAGAGTGGAATGGAATGGAATGGAGTGGAGGGGAGTGGAACGGAGTGGAGGGGAATTGAGTGAAGTGGAGTGTAATCGAATGGATGGAGTGGCGTGGAAAGGAGTGGAATGGAATGGAGTGGAATGGGGTGGAGTGGAGTGGAGTGCAGTGGAATGAAATGTAGTCAAGTGGAGTGGAATGGAGTGGAGTGGAGTTTAATGGAGGGGAGTGAAATGGAATGGAATGGAATGGAGAGGAGTGGAGTGGAATCGAGTGGAGTGGATTGGAATAGAGTTGAATGGAGTGGAATGGAATGAAGTGGAGGGGAGAGAAGTGCAGTGGAATGGAGTAGAGTGGAATGGAATGGAATGGAATTGAAAGGAATGGAATGGAAGGGATTTGAATGGAATGGAGTGGATTGGAGGGAAGTGGCATGAAGTGGAGTAGAGTGGAATGGAGAAGAGTGGAAAGGAATTGAAAGGAATGGAAAGGAACGGAGTGGAGTAGAATGGAGTGGAAGGGAATGGAGTTGATTGGAGTGACGAGGAGTGGAACGGAATTTAATGGAGTGGAGTGGAGTGGACTGAAGTGGAGGGGAATGGAGTGGAGTGCAGGGGAGTTGAATGGAATTTGATGGATAGGAGTGGAGTGGAATGAAATGGAATAAAATGGAATGGGATGGTGTGGAATGGAGTGGAGTGGAGTGGAATGTATAGGAATGGAATTTAGTGGAAAGGAATGGAGTGGAGTGGAGTGGAGTGGAATGGAATGGAGTCGAATGTAGTGGAGTGGAGTGTAGTGGAATGAAATGGAATGGAGTGGAGTGGAATAGAATGGAATGGAGTGGAGTGGAATGGAGTTGAGTGGACTGGAGTGGAGTGGAGTGGACTGGAATAGAGTGGAGTGGAAGGAATTGAGTGAAATGGAACGGAATGTAATGGAAGGGTGTGGAGTAGAGTGGTATGGAGTGGAGTGCAGTGGAATAGAGCTGAATGGAATGGTATGGAATGCTGTGGAGTGCAATGAAGTGCAATGGAATGGAGTAGAGTGGAATGAAATAGAATGAATGGAATGGAATGGTATGGAGTTGTTCAAAGGGGTACGGAGTGGAGTATAGTGGAGAGGATTGGAACGCAATGGAAAGGAATGAAATGGAAAAGAGTTCAGTGGAATGGACTGGAGTGGAATGCAGTGATGTGGTGTGCAATGGAGTGGAATGGAATGGAATGCGGTGGAGTGGAGTGGAATGAAATGGAATGGAATGGAGTGTGATGAAGGGGAATGGAGTGGAGTGGACTGGAATGGAATGGAGTGGAGTGCATTGGAATGGAGTGGAATGGAGTTGGGAGGAGTGGAGTGGACTGGAATGGATTGCAATGGACTGTAATGGAGTGGAATGGAGAGGAGAGGAATGGAGTGGAGTGGAGTGCAGTGGACTGAAATGGAGTGGAGTCGAGTGGAATGGAGTGGGGTGGAATGGAGTGTGGTGGAACGGAGTGGAGTGGCAAGGAATGTAGTGAAGTGGAGTGGAGTGGAATAGAGTGGAGTGGACTTGAGTGGCATGGAGTGGAATGGAAAGGTATGTAATGGAATGGAATGGAAAGGATTCGAGTGGAGTGGAGTGGATTGGAGTGGACTGGAGTGGAACGGATTGGAATGGAATGGAATGGAATGGGATGGAATATAGTGGATTGGAGTGCAAAGGATATGAATGGATTGGAAAAGAGTGGAGAGGAGTGGAATCAAATGGAATGGACTGGAATGGAGTGGAGTGGAATGGAGTGGAGTAGAGTGGAATGAAGTGGAATGGTATGGAATGAAGTGGAATGGAATGGAGTGGAATTATTTTGAATGGAGTGGAGTGGAGTGGAATGGAATGGAGGGGAGTAAAATGGTTTGGAATTGAATCGAGTGGAGTGCAGTGGATAGGAATGGAATAGAGTGGAGTGGAGTGAACAAGAACAGAGTGGAATGGACTGGATTGGAGTGGAATAGAATGGAGTGGAATGGAATAGAATGGAATAGAATGTAGTTGGGTGAAGTGGCATGGAGTGGAATGGATTGGAAATGAGTACAGTGGAATGCAATGGAATGCAGTGGAGTGGAGTGGAATGGAGTAGAGGGGAATGGAGTGAAGTGGAGTGGAATCGAATGGATGGAGTGGTGTGGAATGGAGTGGAATGGAATGGAGTGGAATGCGGTGTAGTGGAGTGGAGTGAAGTGGACTGAAATGTAGTCAGGTGGAGTGGAATGGAGTGGAGTTGAGTTTAATGGAGTGGAGTGAAATGAAATGGAATGGAACAAAGAGGAGCGAAGTGGATCAGAGTGGAGTGGACTGGAATAGAGATGAATGGAGTGGAATGGAATGGAGTGGAGTGGAGGCTAGTGGAGTGGAATGGAGTAGAGTGGAATGGAATGGAATGCAATGGAAAGGAATGGAATGGAATGGAATGGAAAGCAATGGAGTGGATTGGAGGGGAGTGGCATGAAGTGGAGTTGAGTGGAATGGAGAAGATTGTAATGGAATGGAAAGGAATGGAATAGAATGGGTGGAGGAGAATGGAGTGGAGGGGAATGGAGTGGATTGGAGTGACTTGTACTGGAATGGAATTTCATGGAGTGGAGTGGAGTGGATTGGATTGGAGGGGAATGGAGTGGAGTGTCAGGGAGTGTAAAGGAATTTAATGGATTGGAGTGGAGTGGAGTGGAATGAAATGGAATAGAATGGAATGGGATGGAGTGGAATGGAGTGGAGTGGAGTGGAGTGGAATGAAATGGAATGGAATGGAAAGGAATGGAGTGCAGTAGAGTAGAGTGGAGTGGAATGGAATGGAGTCGAACATAGTGGAGTAGAGTGGCATAGAATGAAATGGAATGGAGTGGTGTGGAGTGGAATCGAATGGAATGGAGTGGAGTGGAATGGAGAGGAATGGAATGGAGTGGAATGGAGTTGAGTGGACTGGAGTGGAGTGGACTGGAATGGAGTGGAGTGGAAGGATTTGAGTGGAATGGAAGGGAATGTAATGCAATGGAGTGGAGTAGAGAGGTGTGGAATGGAGTGGAATAGAGCTGAATGGAATGGAATGGAAGGCAGTGGAGTGGAATGAACTGGGGAGGCATGGAGTAGAGTGCAATGGAAAAGAATGCAGTGGAATGGAATGGAATGGAAAGGAATGGAATGCAATGCAATGGTACGGATTTGAGTGAAAAGGCACGGAGTGGAGTGGAGTGGAAAGGATAGTAGTGGAATGCAATGGAAAGGAATGAAATGGAATTGAGTTCAGTGGAATGGACTGGAGTGGAATGGAGTGATGTGGTGTGCATGGGAGTGGAATGGAATGGAATGGGGTGGAGTGGAGTGGACTGGAATGAAATGGAATGGAATGGAGTGGGATGGAGTGGAATGGAGTGGAGTGGAGTGGAAGGGAATGGAGCATAGTGGAAATTAATGGAGTGGAGTGGAGTGGAGTGGAATCTCACAGAATCGAGTGTACTGGAATGGAATGGAATGGAAAGGAGTGGAATGGAGCGTAGTGGTATGGAGTTGAGTGGAGTGGAATGGAATGGAGTGGAAAGGAATGAAAGGAGTGGAATGGAATGGAATGGAACAGAGTGGAGTGCAGTGGAATGAAGTGGACTGTAGTGGAAGGCAGTGGACTGAAATGGAATGGAATGGAAAGGAGTGGAGTGGAGTGGAATGAATGGAGTGTAGTGGAATGGAGTGGAGTCAAATGGAATGGAATGGAACACAGTGGAGTGGAGTGGAACTGAGAGGAGTGTATTGGAATAGAGTTGAATGAATAGAATAAAATGGAGTGGAGTAGAATGGATTTGAGTGGAATGGAGTACAGTGTAATGGAATGGAATGCCGTGGATTGGAATGCAGTGGAATGGAATACAGTGGAATGGACTGGAATGGAGAAGAATGGAATGCACTGGAATGGAATGTAGTGGAGTCTCCGGAGTGGAGAGGAGTTGAGTGGAGTGTAGTGGTATGGAAAGGAACGGAATAGAGGAGTGGAGTGGAATGCAGTGGGATGGAATGGAATGGAATGGAGCAGAGGTGTATGGAGTTTAGTGGAGTCGAATGTAGATAATGGAATGGAGTGGAATAAAACCCAATGGAGTGGAATGTAGTGGACTGGAATGGAATGGAGTGGAGTGGAATGGACTGGAAGGGAATGGAGTGGAGTGAAGTGGAATAGAGTGGAATGGAGTGGGGTGGAGTGGAGCCGACTGGTTTTGATTTCAATGGAGTGTAAAGGAGTGGAGTGGAATCGAGGGAAATGGAATAGAAAGTAATGGATTAGAGTGCAATGGAATGGAATGCAGTGGAGTGGATTGGAGTGGCATTGAGTGGAATGGAAAGGAATGTGTCGAATGGAAGGGAAAGGAATACAGTGGAACATAATGCAGTGGAGTGAAATGGAGTGCAATGGAATGGAGTGGAGTGGAGTGGAGAGGAATGCAGTGGAGTGGAGTGGAGAGGAATGCAATGGAGTGGAATGAAATGGAATGTAAAGAAATGGAGTGTGGTGCAGAGGAATGGAGTAGAATGGTGGGGAATGGAGTGGAGCAGAAAGGAATAAAATGGAATGCAGTGGAGTGAAGTGGAAACGAGTGGAATGGAGTGGAATGGAGTTGAATGGAATGGAATGGTAAGGAGTGGAGTGGATTGGAGTGGAGTGGAAAGAAGAGTGAAATGGAATGGAATGGAGTGAAATGGTATGGAGTGGTTGGAATGAATGGAGTGGAGTGAATTGAAGTGGAATACAGAGGATTGGAGTGGAATGGAGTGGTACGGAGTGGAGTGGAGTTGAATGGAGTGGAGTGTAGTGGAATGGAGTGGTGTGGAATGGCGTAGAGAGGAATGGAATGGAGTGGAATGGAGTTGAGTGGAGTGGTGTTCAGTGGAGTGGAATGGAATGGACTGGAGTGGAGTTGACTGGAGTGGTGAGCAGTGGAGTGGAATGAAATGGAATGGAATGGATGGGAGTGGTTTGGATTGGAGTGGAGGGAATTGGAATGGAGAGAAAAGGAAGGAGCGAAATAGAATGGAGTGGAGTGGAATGGAGTTTAATGGAATGTCGTGGAGTGGATTGGAGTATAATGGAATGGTATGGAGTACAGTGGAGTGCAATGGAGTGGAGTGTAGTGGAAATGAGTGCAATGGAACGGAATAGAATGGAATGGAGTGGAGAGGAGTGGAATGGAGTGGGGTGGAATAGAATGAAATGGAGTGGAGTGGAATGGAGTGAAATGGAATGGAGAAGGAATGGTGTGGAGCGGAAATGAGTGGAGTGCTGTAGAATGGATTGGAGTGGAAAGGAGTGGAGTGGAATGGAATAGAGTGGAATGGAATGGAATGTAGTGGAATGGAATGGAATGCAGTGGAATGGAATAGAGTGGAAAGGAATGGAATGTAGTGGAAAGGAGTGTTGTGGAATGGAATGGCGTGGAGTGGAATGGAATGGAGTGGACTGTACAGTAGTAGAGTGTATTGGAATGGATTGGAGTGGACGGCAATGGAGAGGAGTGTAATGGAGTTGAGTGGAGAGGAATGGAGCTGAATGGAAAGCTGTGGAATGGAGTGGAGTGGAATGGAGTGGAATGGAACGGAATGGAATGGCGTAGACTGGAAAGGAGTGTAGAGGAGTGGAAAAAGTGGAATGGAGTGGAGTTTACTGGAGTGGAATGAAATGGTGTGGAGTTCAGTGGAATGGAATGGAATGGAGTCGAATGGAAAGGAAAGGAATGGAGTGGAACGGAATGGAGTTTAGTGGAATGGAGTGCAATATAATGGAGTGAGGTGGACTGGAATTGATTGGAGGTGAATGGAATGCAATGTAATGTAATGTAATGCAATGTAATGTAGTGCAGTGGAGTGGAATGGAGTAGAGTGGAGTGGAATGGAGTGGAGTAGAATGGGAAGGAATGGAATGGGGTGTAGTGGAGTAGAATTGATTAGAGTGGAATGGAACGGAATAGAGTGGAATGGAGTGGAGTACATTGGAGTGGAGTGGAATGAAATGTAAAGGTATAGAATGGAGAGCAGTGGAATGCAGTGGCGTGGAGTGGAAAGGAAAGGAATTTAATAGAGTGGAATGCAATGGAGTGGCGTGGATTGGAATGGAGTGTAGTGGTATGGAATGGAGAAGAGTGGAATGGAGTGCAGTTGAATGGAGTAGAGTGGAATGGAATGGAATGGAGTGGAATGAAAAGGAATGAAATGGAATGCAGTGGAGTGGAGTGCAATCGAGTGGAATGTATTGGAATGGAGTGGAATGGAATGGAGTGAAACGGAGTGGAACGGAATGGAGTGGAATGGGAGTGGAATGGAGTGTAGTAGATTGGAAAATACTGGAATGGACTGGAATGGAGTGTAATGGTATGGAATGCAATGGAATGGAAGGGAGTGGATTTGGAGTGGAATGGAGTGGAATGGATTGGAATGAATTGGAGTGGAGTGTAGTGGAACTGAATGGAAGGGAATGGAGTGGAGTGGAAGGCAGTGGAGTGGAATGGAGTTGATTGGAGTGGAATCAACTGGAATGCAATGGAGTGGAATGGATTGTAGAGGAGTGGAATGGAGTGGAATGGAATGGAGTCGAATAAAAAAATGGAGTAGAGTGGAGTGGAGTGCAATGGAATGGAGTGGAGTGGAGTGGAATAGAAACGAGTGGAATGGAATGGAATGGTATGAAATGGCATGGAGTGGAGTGGAGTGGAGTGGAACGAATTGGAGTGGAAATTAGAGGAGTACAGTTGAATGGAGTGGAGTGGAAGGGAAGGGAATGGAGTGGAGAAGTGTGAAATGGAGTGGAATGGAGAGGAATGGAGATGAATGGAATGAAATGGAATTGAGTGGACTGGAATGCAGTGGGGTGGAATACAGTAGAGTGGAATGAAATGGAATGGAGTGGAATGGAATAGAATGGAATTGAATGTAATGGAATGGAAGTTAGTGGAGTGGAGTGGTATGGAGGGGTGTGGAGTGGTATGGAGAGGTATGTAGTGGAATGGAATAGAATGGATTCGAATAAAGTGAAGTGGAAGGTAGTGGAGTGGCATGAAGTGGAGAGGAATGGAATGGACTTCAGTGGACTGAAGTGGAGTGGAGTGGAATGAAATGGAATGGAATGCAATGGAGTGGAGTGGAATGGAGTGGAGTGGAGTAGAATGGAGAGGAAAGTAATGGAGTGGAAGGAAATGGAGTGGAGTAGAGTGGAGTCGACTGGAGTGGAATGGAATGAAGCACAGTGGGATGGAGTGGAATGGAATCTGGTGGAGTGGATTGTAGTGTAATGGAATGGAAGGGAGTGGAGTGGAATGGACTGGAAAGGAATGTAGTGAAAGGATGGGAATGGAGTGGAGTGGAGTGGAGTGGAATGGAATGGAGTGGAATGGACTTGAATGGGGTGAAATGGAATGGAATGTAGTGTAGTGGAGTGTAATGTACTGGAATTGAGTGGAATGGAATGGAATGGAGAGGAATGGAATGGAATGGATTTGCATAGAATTGAGTGGAGTGGAGTTGAATGGAGCGGAGTGGAGGGGAAAGGACTGGAATGAACTGGAATGGAATGGAGTGGATTGGAATGTAGTAGAGTGTAATGGAATGGAATGGAGTGGAATGGAATGGAATGTACTGGAGAGCAGTGGAGTGGAGTGGAGAAGAGTGGAATGTAGTGGACTGGAATGGAGTGGAGTGGACTGGTGTGGAATTGAACAGAATGGAATGGAGAGGATTGGAGTGGACTGGAGTGGAGTGGAATAAAATAGAATGGAATTGAATGGAGTGGTGTTAAATGGAGTGCAGTGGAGTGGAATGGAGAGGAATGGAATGGAGTGGAAAGGTATGGAGTTGAGTGGAGTGGACTGGAGTGGAGTAGAAGGGAGGGAAATGGAGTGGAATGGAGTGTAGTGCAGGGGAATGTAGAGGAATGGTGTGGAATGTAGTGGAATAGAGCAGAATGGAATGGAACGGAATGACATGGAATGGAATGGAATGGAATGGAATGGAATGGAACGGTTTGGAGTGGAGTGGAATGGAATGGAATGGCACGGAATGCAGTGGATTGGAGTAGAATGGAGTGGAATGGAATGGAATGGAAGGGATTGGAGTGGAATGGAATGAAGTGGAAAGGACTGCAATGAAATGGAATGGAGAAGAGTGGAATGGAATGGAATGGAAAGGAGCGGATTGGAGTGGAGTAGAATGGAGTGGAGTGCAGGGGAGTGGAATGGAATTTAACGGACTGGGGTGGAGTGGAGTGGAATAAAATATATTAGAATTGAATGGGATGGAGTTGAATGGAGTGGAGTGGAATGGAGAGGAAAGGAAAGGATTGGAAAGGAGTGGAGTGGTGTGGAGTAGAGTGGAATGGAATAGAGTGCAATATAGGGGAGTGGAGTGGAGTAGAATGAAATGGAGTGGAGTGGAGTGGAATCGAACGGAATGGAGGTGAGTGGAATGTAGTGGAACTGAATGGAGTGGAATTGAGTTGAGTGTAGTGGGGTGCAGTGGAGTGGAAGGGAATGGAGTGGATTCGAAGGAATTGAGTGGAATGGAACGGAATTGAATTTTATGGCGTGGAGTAGAGTGGAATTGAGTGGATTGGAGTGGAATAGAGCTGAATGGAATGGAATGGAATGGAATGGAATGGAATGGAATGGAATGGACTGGAATGGAATGGAATGGAATGGAATGGAGTAGAATGAAGTGGAGTGGAATGGAGTAGAGTGGAAAGAAATAGAATGCAGTGGAATGGAATGGAATAGAACGGAGTGGAGTGGAGTGGATTAGATCTGAATGGAATGGGATGGACTGGAGCAGAGTGGAAGGAAGTGGTGTGGAATGGAGTAGAGTGGAATGAAGTAGAATGCAGTGGAATGGCATGGAATGAAATGCTATGGAGTTCAGTGAAGGGGCACGGAGTGGAGTGGAGAGGAGAGGAGTGGAATGCAATGGAAAGGAATTAAATGGAATTGAGCTCAGTGGAATGGACTAGAGTGGAACACAGTGAACTTGTGTGCATGGGAGTGGAATGGAATGGAATCGGGTGGAGTGGGGTGGAGTGGAATGAAATTGAATGGAATGGAGTGGGATGAAGTGGAATGGAGTGGAATGGAGTGGAATGGAATGGAGCATAGTGGAAACTAATGGAGTTGAGTGGAACGGAGTGGCGTGGAATCTCATAGAATGGAGCGTAGTAGAATGGAATAGAATGAAAAGGAGTAGAATGTAGTGGAGTGGTATGGAGTGCAGTGGAGAGGACTGGAATGGAGTGGATTGGAATGAATGAAGTGGAATAGAATGGAATGGAACGGAGTGGAGTGGAGTGAAATGAAGTGGAGTATAGTGGAAGGGAGTGGAGTGAAATGGAATGGAATGGACCGGAGTGGAGTGGAGTGGAATGAATGGAGTGTAGTGGAATGGAGTGGAGTCAAATGGAATGGAATGGAACAGAGTGGAGTGGAGAGGAACGGAGTGGAGTGTGGTGGAATACAGCTGAATGAATGGAATAGAATGGAGTGGAGTGGAATGGACTGGAGTGGAATGGAGTAGAGTGGAAAGGAATGGAATGGAGTGGAGTGGAGTGGAAAGGAGAGGAATGAAATAGAGTGGAAAGGAATGCTGTGGAGTGGATTGGAGAGGAGTGGAGTGGAGTGGAATGAAAAGTAATGGAATGGAGTGGAATGGAGTGGAGTGGAGTGGAATGGAATGGAATGGAATGGAGTGGAGGGGCATGGAGATTAGTGGAGTGGAATGGAGAGGAATGGAATGGAGTGGAATTAAATGGAATAGAGTGGAGTTGAGTTGAAGGGAATGGAATAGAGGTGAATGGAAAGGAAAGAAATGGAGTGCAATGGAATGGAGTGTAGTGGAATGCAGTGTAATATAATGGAGTGGAGTGGAGTGGAGTGGAGGGGAATGGAACGCAATGTAAAAGAATGGAGTGGAGTGGAGTGGAATGGAGTGGAGTGGAATGGAGTAGAGTGGAGAGGCATAGAGTGGAGGGGAATTGAAAGAATGGAATGAAGTGGAATGGAGTGGAGTGGAGTGGAATGGAATGGAGCGTAGGGGCTTGGAGTTTAGTGGAGTGGAATGGAGTGGAATGGAATGGCGTGGAATTAAATGGAATGTAGTGGACTGGACTGGAATGGAATGGAGTGGAGTGGAATGGATTGGAATGGAATGGAGTGCAGTGCAGTGGAATGGTGTGGAATGGAGTGCAGTGGAGTAGAGTGGACTGGAATGGATTGCACTGGAGTGTAAAGAAAGGAATGGAGAGGATTGGAATGAAGGGGAATGGAATGGAAGGGAATGGAGTAGTGTGATATGGAATGGATTTGGGTAGAGAATATTGGAGTGGGGTTGAGTGGTATGGAATGGAATGGGGTCGAACGGAATGGAAAATAATGCAGTGGAATGGAAGGCATTGGAGTGGAATGGAGTGCAATGGAATGGAATGTAGTGGAGTGGAGTGGTATGCAATGGAGTGGAATGGAATGGAATGTAAAGAAATGGAGTGTGGTGGAGAGGAATGGAGTAGAATGGAGGGAAATGGAGTTGAGTGGAGTGGAATAGAATGGAATGGAGTGCAGTGCAGTGGCAAGGAGTGGAATAGAGCTGATGGAGTTGAATGGAATGGAATGGAAAGGTGTGGAGTGGAATGGAGTGGAGTGGAATGCAGTGGAGTGGAATGGAATGGAATGGACTGGAATGGTATGGAGTAGTTTCGAATGAAAGGAGTGGAGTGGATAGAAGTGGAATGGAGTGGATTGGAGTGGAATGGAGTGGAACAGAGTGGAGTGGAGTGGAAAGGAGTGGAGTGGAGTGGAATGGAGTGGAGTGGAATGGGATAGAGAGGAATTGAATGGAGTGGCGTGGAATGGAGGAGAGTGGAATAAGTAGAGTGGAGTGTAGTGGAGTGGAATTGAATGGACTGGAGTGGAGTGGATTGCAGTGGTAAGGTGTGGAGTGGAATGAAATGGAATGGAATGGAATGGAGTGGAGTGAACTGGAATGGAAAGGTATGGAAGGATTGAAATAGAATGGAGTGCAGTTGATTGGAATTTAATGGAATTTCATAGAGTGTAGTGGAGTATAATGGAATGTAATGGAGTGCAGTGGAGGGGAGTGGAGATGAAATGAGTGGAATGGAATGGAATGGAATGGAGTGCAGTGGAGTGGAGTGGAGATGAGTGGAATGGAATGGAATGGATCGGAATGGAATGGAACGGAGTGTAGTGGAGTGGAGTGGATTGGAATGGAGTGGAATGGAGTGGAGTGGAGTGGAGTGGAATGGAGTGGAAAGGAATGGAGTGGAAAAGTGTGCAGCAGAGTGGAGTGCTGTTGAATGCAATGGAGTGGAAAGGAGTGGAGTGTAATGGAATAGAGTGGAGAGAAATGGAATGTACTGGAAAAGAGTGTTGTGGAATCGAATAGAGTGGAGTGGAATGGAACAGAGAGGAGTGTAAAGTAATGGAGTGTATTGGAATGGAGTGGAGTGGACTGGAATGCAGAGGAGTGGAATGGAGTGGAGTGGAGTGGAAAAGAGTTGAATGGAATGGAGTGGAATGTAGTGGACTGGAATGGAGTGGAATGGAATGGAATGGAGTAGAGTGGAATGGAATGGAGTGGAATGGAGTGGAGTGGAGTGAAGTGGAATGGAGTGGAGTGGAGTGGATTGGAATGAAATGGTGTGGAGTTGAGTGGAATTGAATGAAATGCAGTTGAATGTAAAGGAAAGAAATGGAGTGGAATTGAATGGAGTGGAGTGGAATGGAGTGTAGTATAATGGAGTGGAGTGGAGTTGAGTGGACTGGAATGAAGGGGAATGGAATGGAATGTAAAGGAATGGAGTGTAGTGGAATGGAATGGAGTAGACTGGAGTGGAATGGAGTGGATTGGAATGGAAAGGAATGGAATGAAGTGTAGTGGAGGGTAATGGGGTAGAGTGGAATGAAATTGTATGGAGTGGAATGGAGTGGTGTAGAGTGGAGTGGAGTGGAATGAAGTGGAATGGTATAGAATGGAGTGGAGTGGAAGGGAGTGGAGTGGAGTGGATATGAGAGGAATTTAATAGATTGGAATGGAATGGAGTGGCGTGGATTGGAGTGGAGTGCAGTGGAATGGAATGCAGAAGAGTGGAATTGAGTGGAGTTGAATGGAGTAGAGTGGAAAGGAATGGAATGGAGTGGAGTGTAATGGAATGAAACGGAATGCAGTGGAGTATAGTGCAATGCAGTGGAATGGATTGGAATGCTGTGGAATGGTATGGAGTGGAAAGGAGTGGAACGGAAAGGACTGGACGGGTAGGCATGGGATTGCAAGGGATTGTAGTGGAGTATAAAATAGTGGAATGGACTGGAGTGGAGTGTAATGTAATGGAATTCAATGGAATGGAATGGAGTGGATTGGAGTGGAATGGAGTGGAATGGATTGGAATGGAGTGGAGTGGACTGGAATTGAATGGAATGGAATGGAGTGGAATGGAAGGGAATGAAATGGAGTAGAGTGGATTAGAATGGAGTGGCGTGGAGTGGAATGGAGAGAAGTGGAATGGACTGGAGTAGAGTGAAATGGAATAGAATGTGATTAAGTGGAATGGAATACAATGGAGTCGAAAATAATGGAAAGGAATGGAGTGGAATGGAGTGGAGTAGATTTTAATGGAGTGCAATGGAATGGACTGGAGTAGAGTGGAATAGAAAGGAGGGGAAAGGAATGGAATGGAATTGAATGGAATGGAATGGATTGTAATGGAATGCAATGGAGGAGAATGGAATGGATTGGAATGGAATGCAATGGAGTGGAATGGAATGGAATGGAGTGGAGTAGAGTGGAACGAAATGGAGTGGAAATTAGTGGAGTACAGTTGAATGGAGTGGAATGGAATGGAAGGGAATGGAATGGAGAGGAGTGAAATGGAGGGATTGGAGTGGAATGGAGTTGAATGGAATGAAGTGCAATGGAGTGGAGTGGAATGGAGTGGGGTGGAATTTAGAAGGGTGGGATGAAATGGAATGGAATAGAATGGAATTGAACGTAATGTAATGCAACGGAGTGGAGTGGCATGGAGTGGAGTGTAGTGGAATGGAGTGGAAGGTGGTGGAATGGAATGGAGTGCATTCCAATGCAATGAAGTGGAATGGAGTGGAGTGGTGTGCAGTGGAGAGGAATGGAATGTACTTGAGTGGACTGGAGTGGAGCGGAGTGGAATGAAATGGAATGGAATGCAATGGAGTGTAGTGGAATAGAGTATAGTGGAGAGGAATGGAAAGGAACGGATTGGAGTGGAATGGAATGGAGTGGAGTGGATTGTATTCGAGTGGAGTGGAATGAAATGAAGCAGAGTGGGATGGAGTGGAATGGAATCGGGTGTTGTGGATTGCAGTGTAATGGAATGGAATGGAGAGGAATGGAATGGAGTGGAACGGAATGTAGAGGAATGGAAGGTAATGGAGAGGAATGGAGTGGAGTGGAATGGAATGGAGTTGAATGGACTAGAATTGCGTGGAATGGAATGGAATGGAGGGGACTGTAGTGGAATGGACTGGAATGGAATGGAATGGAAATGAATGGAGAGGAATGGAATGGAATGGCATGGACTGTAGTGGAGTGGATTTCAATGGAGCGGAGTGGAGAGGAAAGCCGTGGAATGGAATGGAATGGAATGGAGTGGAGTGGAATGGAGTGGAGTAGAATGTAGTAGAGCGTAATGGAATGGAATGGAGTGGAATGGAATGGAATGGAGTGGAGAGGAGTGGAATGGAGAGAAGTGGAATGTAGTCGAGTATAATGGAGTGGAATGGACTGGTGTAGAATAGAATGGAATGGAATGGAGTGGATTGGAGCGGACTGGAGTGGAGTGGAATAAAATTGTTTGGAATGGAATGGAATGGAGTTAAATGGAGTGGAGTGGAATGGAGAGGGATGGAATGCACTGGAATAGAACGGAGTTGAGTGGAGTGGAGTAGAATGGAGGGAAATGGAGTGGAATGGAGTGCAGTGCAGTGGAATGTAGTGGAATTAATTGGAATGGAGTGTAATGGAGTGGAATGGAATGGAATGGACTGAAATGGAATGGATTGCAATGGAGTGGAATGGAATGGAATGGAACGGATTGTTATGGAGTGAAATGGAATGGAATGGCAGAGAATGGCGTGGATTGGAGTAGAATGAGGTGGAATGGAGTGGAATGGAATGGCATGGAAGGGAATGGAAGGGAGTGGAGTGGGGTGGGATGGAGTGGAGTGGGGTGGAATGGAATGGAATGGAGTGGGGTGGAATGGAATGGAGTGGAATGGAATAGAATGGAATGGAGTGGAATTGAGTGGTGTTGAGTGGAGTGGAGTAAAGTGGAGTGGAATGGAATGGAATGGAATGCAGTGGAATGAAATGGAATGGAGTCGAATGGTATGCAATGGCATGGAATGGAGTGGAGTTGAGGGATGTGGAGTGGAGTGGAGCGCAGTGTATTGGAGTGTAGTGGACTGTAATGGATTGGAATGGAATGGAATGGAGTAAAATGGAAAGTAATGTTACTGAATGGATTGGAGTAAAGTAGAATGCAGTGTTGTGGAGTTGAATGGAATGGAGTGGTGTGGAATGGTTTGGAATGGAATGGAATGGAGTGCTGTTTAATGGAATGTCATGGAATGCAATGGAGTGTAGAGGAGAGGAGTGGAGAGGAGTGGCGTGGAGTGGAGTGGAATGTAGTTGAGTGGAATGCGGTGGACTGTCGTGGAAGGGAATGGGATGCAGTGGAGTGGATTGGAGTGTACTGGAGTGGATTGCATTAAATTTTAATGGAATGGGATGGAGTGGAGTGGAATGGAGTGGAGTGGAGAGGAATAGAGAAGAACGGAATGGAGTGGGATGGAATGGAGTGGAGTGGAGTGGACTGTAGTGGAGTGGAATGGAGGGAAATACAGGGGAATGGAGTGTAGTGCAGTGGAATGTAGTGGAGTGAATTGGAGGGGAGGGGAATGGAGTGGAATGGAATGGAATAGAATGGAACGGAATGGAATGGAATGGAATGGTGTGGAATGGAATGGAATGGAGTGGAATGGAGTAGAATTGAGTGGATTGGATTGGGAAGGAGAGGAAGGGAATGGAATGGAAGGGAGTGGAAGGGAATGGAATGGAAGGGAGTGGAGTGGAATGGAGTGGAATGGAGTGAAAGGGAATGGAATGGAGTGGAATGGAATGGATGGGAATGCAGTGGACTGCAGTGGAGAAAAGTGTAGTGTAGTGGAGTAGAGTGCAATGGAATGGAATGTGATGCAGTGGAATGGAATGGAGTGGACTGCAGTGGAATGCAATGGCATGGAATGGAGTGGAGTGAAGGGAAGTGAAGTATAGTGGAGTTTAGTGCAGTTTAATGGAGTGTAGTGGACTGTAATGGATTGGAATGGAATGGAATGGTGTAAAATGTAATGGAATATAACAGAATGGATTTGAGTGGAGTGGAATGGAGTGTTGTGGGGTAGAATGGAGTGGAGTGGAATTGTGTGGAGTTAAATGGAATGGATTGGAGTGGAATGGAATGGAATGGAATGGAGTGGAGTAGAATGGAGTGGAATGGAGTGGAGTGGAGTGGAGTGCAGTGGAATGGCGTGGAGTGGAGTGGAGTGAATGGGAATGGAATGGATTTGAATGGAATTGAATGGAATGGAGTAGAATGGAGTGGAGTGGAGTAGAACAGAAGGGAATGCAGTGGAACGGAATGGAATGGAATGGAGGGGAGTGGAGTGGAATGGATTGGAGTAGATTGGAATGGAATGGAGTGGAGTGGAATGGAATGGAGTGGAGTGGAATGGAATGGAATGCAGTGGATTGGAAAGGAGTGGAATGGAATGGAGTGGATTGGAATTGAATTGCGTGGACTGGAGTGGAGTGGAATGGAGTGGAACGGAATTGAATGGAGTGGAAAGGAATGGAATGGAATGGAATGGAATGGAATGGAGTGGAATGGAGTGGAATTCAGTGGACTGGATGGAAGTGTAATGGAGTGGAATGGACTGGAATGGAGTGCAATGGAATGGAATGGAATGGAGTGGAATGGAATGGAATGAAATGGAGTGGAAGGGAACGGAATGGAGTGAAGTGGAATAGAATGGATTGGAACGAAATGTAGTGGAGTGGAAAGGAGTTGAGTGGAGTGGATTGGACTGAAGTGGAATGAAATGGATTGGAGTGTAGAGGAGTTCAGTGGAGTGTCATTGAATGGATTGGAAAAGAATGAAGGGGAGTGGAATTGAATGGAGTGGAATAGAGTGGAGTGAAATGGACTAAATGTACTGGAGTGGAATGGAAAGGCTTGGAATGGTGTAGAGTGGATTGGAGTAGAATGGAGTGGATTGGAGTGCAAAGGAATGGAATGGAAATGAGTGCATTGAAATGGAATGGAGTGGAAAGGAGTGGAATGGAATGAAACGGAGTGCAGTGGAAAGGAATGGAATGAAATGGAATGGAATGGAGTGGAATTGAGTCAAGTTGAGTGAAGTGGAGTGGAATGGAATGGAATGGAATGCAGTGGAATTGAATGGAATGTAGTTGATTGGAACGCAATGGCAAGGAAAGAAGTGGAGTGGAGGGAAGTGGAGTGCAGTGGAATGGAGTGCAGTGGACGGGAATGGATTGGAATGGAATGAAATGGAGTAAAATTGAATGGAATGGAGTGGAAAGGAATGGAATGAAATGGAATGGAATGGAGTGGAATTGAGTCAAGTTGAGTGAAGTGGAGTGGAATGGAATGGAATGGAATGCAGTGGAATTGAATGGAATGTAGTTGATTGGAACGCAATGGCAAGGAAAGAAGTGGAGTGGAGGGAAGTGGAGTGCAGTGGAATGGAGTGCAGTGGACGGGAATGGATTGGAATGGAATGAAATGGAGTAAAATTGAATGGAATGGAGTGGAATGGAATGGAATGGAATGGAGTGGAATGGACTGGAATGGCGTGGAATGGAATAGAATGGAGTGCAATGTAATGGAATAGAAAGGAGTGGAAAGGAACAGAATGCATTGGAGAGAAGTGGAATGGAATGGAGTGGAATGAAATGTAGTGGATGGGAATGGAGTTGAGTGGAGTCGATTGGACTGCAGTGGAATGAAATGGAGTGTTGTGGAGTGGAGTTTAGTGGAGTGTCACGGAATGGATTTGAAAAGAATGAAGGGGAGTGGAATTGAGTGGGGTGGAATAGAGTGTAGTGAAATGGGCTAGAGTGGAATGGAACGGCATGGAATGGTGCAGAGTGGAATGGAATGCAGTGGGGTGGAATGGAATGCAACGGAGTGGAGAGGAATGGAATGGACTAGAATGGAGTGGAATGGAGTGGAGTGGAGTGGAGTTCAGTGGAATGGAATGGAATGGAATGGAGTTGAGTGGAGTGGAGTTGAGTGGAGTGGACTGAAATTGAGTGGGGTAGAGTGGAATGGAATGGAGGGCATTGGAATTTATTGGAATGGAATGCAGTGGAGTGCAGCAGAATGGAAGGGAAAGGAGTGGAGTGGAATGGAGTGGACTGAAATGAAGTGGAATGGAGTGGAATGGTGTGGAATGGGTTGGAGTGGAATGGAGTGGAATAGAATGGAATGGAAAGAAGTTGAGTGGAGAGGTGTGGAGTGGAATGGAGTGGAGTAGACTGAAATGGAGTGGAGTGGAATGGAATGGAGTGAAGTGGAATGGATTGGAGAGGAATTGAGTAGAGTGGAATGGAATGGAGTGGAATGGAATGGAAACGAATGGAGTGGAGTGGAGAGGAATGGAACGGATCAGAGTGGAGTGGAGTGGAATGGAATAGAGTGGAAGAAATGGAATGGAGTTTTGAGGAATGGAATGGAGCAGAGTGGAGAGAAATAGAGGAATGGAATTCTGTGGAGTGGAATGGAATGGAATGGAGTAAAGTGAAATGGAGTGGAATGGAATGGAGTGGAGTGGAGTAGAAGGAGTGGAGTGCAATGGAAAGAAATGGAATGGAATGAAGTTAAGTTCAATGGAATGGATTGTATTTGAATGGAATGCAGTGGAGAGGAGTGGAGTAGAATGGAGTGGAGAGGACTGGAATGGAGTAGAGTGGAATGGAATGGAATGAAATGGAGTTGAGTGGAGTGGAAAGGAGTGGAGTGCAATGGAACGGAATGGAATGGAATGGAGCAGAGAGGAGTGGAGTGGAGAGGATTGGAGTGGAGAGGACTGGAACGTACTGGTGTGGAAAGGAGTGGAGTGGACAGGTGTGGAACGGAAAGGAATGCAGTGGAGTGGAGTGGACGGCACTGGAGTGGAATAAAATGGAATGGAATGGAGTGGAATGGACTGGAGGGGAGTGGAATGGAATAGAGAGGAATGGAATGCAGTGGAATAGAATGGAATGGAGCAGAGAGGACTGCAGTGGAGTGGAATGGAGGGAAATGGAATGGAATGGAGTTTAATGCAGTGGAATGGAAAGGAATGGATTGGAATGGAGTGGAATGGAATGGAATGGCTAGGAATGGAGTGGATTGGAGCGAACTGGTGTACAAAGGAGTGGAATGGAATGGAAGGGAATGGAATGGAATGGAATGGAATGGAATGGAATGGAATGGAATGGAAGGGAGTGGAGCGGAGTGGAATGGAGTGGAATGGAGTGGAATGGAATGGAATGGAGTTGAGTGGAATGGACTGGAATGGAATGCAGTGGAATTGAGTGGAGTGGAGTGGACTGCAATGGCACGGAATGGAGTGGAGTGGAAGGAAATGAAGTGTAGTGGAGTTTAGTGCTGTGGAATTGAGTTTAGTGGACTGGAATGCAAAGGAATGGAATGGAATGGAGTAAAATGGAATGGAATATAATAGAATGCATTGGAGTGAGTAGAATGGAGTGTTGCAGCACTGAATGCAATGGAGTGCTGTGGAATGGTGTGGAGTGAAATGGAATGGAGTGGAGAGGAATGGAATGGAACGGAATGGAGTGGAGTATAATGGAGAAGAATGGAGTGGAGAGGAGTGCAGTGGAATGGAGTGGAGAGCAGTGGAGTGGAATGGAATGGAATTGAATGGAATGGAAGGGAGTGGAGTAGAATGGAAGGGAATGCAATGGAGGGGAATGGAATGGAATGCAGTGGAGTGGAGTGGATTGGATTAGAGTAGAGAGGAATGAAATGGAGTGGAGTGGAATGGAGTGGAATGGAATTGAGTGGAATGGAGTGCAATGGAGTGGAATGGAATGGAGTGGAATGGCATGGAATGGAGTGGACTGGAGTGGAGTGGAATGGAGTAGAATGGACTCGAATGGAGTGGAAAGGAATTGGAATGGAGTGGACTAGATGGAAGTAGAATGGAGTGGAATGGAATGGCATTGAATGGAATGGAGTGGAAGGTAACAGAATGGAGTTGAGTGAAGTTGAATGGAATGGAGTGGAATGATATGTAGTGTAGTGGAATGGAGTTGCGTGGAGTGGATAGGAGTGAAGTGGAATGAAATAGAGTGGAGTACAGTGGAGTTTAGTACAGTGACATGGAATCGATTAGAATAGAATGAAGGGGAGTGGAATCGAGTGGAGTGGAATGGAGTGGAGTGAAATGGACTGGAGTGGAATGGAAGAGCAGGGAATGGTGTAGAGTGGATTGGAGCAGAATGGAGAGGACTGGAGTGGAAAGGAGAGGAATTGAATGGAAAGGAAGGAAATGGAGTGGAGTGGAATGGATTGGATTGGAGTGGAATGGAATGGAGAGTAGTGGATTGAAGTGGAATGGAGTGGATTGGAGTTGAATGGAATGGAAAGGAATGGAGTGGAGTGGAATGGAATGGAAAGGAATGGAGTGGAATTGAGCGGAGTTGAGTGTAGTGTAGCATAGTGGAGTGGAATGGAATGGAATGGAATGCAGTGGAACTGAATGAAATGTATTTGCATGAAATGCTATGGCATGGAATGGAGTGGAGTGGAGGGAACTGAAGTGTAGAGGAGTGGAGTGCAGTGGAATGGAGTGCAATGGAATGGAATGGATTGGAGTAAAATGCAATGGAATGGAGTGGAATGGAATGGAAAGGAATGGAATGTAATGGACTAAAATCGAGTGCAATGGAATGGAATGGAGTGGAATGGAATAGAGTGGAAGGGAACGGAATGTAGAGGACCAGAATTGAAAGAAATGTAACGGAATGGAGTGGGATGGAGTGGAATGTAGAGAGTGGCTTAGAAAGGAGAGGAAGGAAATGAATGAAATGGAGTGGAGTGGAATGGAGTGGACTGGAGTGGATTGGAGTAGAATGGAATGGAATGGAGGGGAATTAAATGGTGTGGAGTTTATTGGACTGGAGAGGAATGGAATGGAGTGGAGTGGAATAGTTTGGAATGTAATGTTGTGGAGGGCAGTGAATTCGAATGGAATGGAGGGGAGTGTAGTAAGAGTAGAATGGAATGCAGTGGAATGGAGGGGAATAGAATGAAAAAGAAGGGAGTAGAGTGGAGTGGAATGCAGAGCCCAGGACTGTAGTGTAGTGGAGAGGAATGGATTGGATTAGAGTGGAATGGAATGGAGTGGAGTGAAATGGATTCGAATGGAATGGAGAGGAGTGCACTTGAATGGAATGGAATGGAGTGGAGTGGAGTGGAGTGGACTGGAATGCAGTGGAAAGGAGTGGAATGGAGTGGAGAGGAATAGTGTGGAATGGAATGGAATGGAAAGAAGTTGAGTGGAGGGGAGTGGAGTGCAAAGGAGTGGAGTAGACTGGAAAGGAGTGGAGTGGAATGGAATGGAGTGGAATGGAAAGGAATGTAATGGAGTGGAATGGAATGGAGTCAACTGGAATGGAGTAGAATGTATTGGAATGGAGTGTAGTGGAATTGAAAGTAATGGAGTGGAATGAAGAAGAGTGGAGTGGAATGCAGTGGAATTGAATGGAGAGGTTTGGAGTGGAATAGAAGGGAGTGGAGAGGAATGCAGTGGAGGAGAGACAAATGGAGTGGAATGGAATGGAGTGGAGTGGAATGGAGTGGAACAGAGACAAATTGAGTGGAATGGAATGGAGTGGAGTGGACTGCAGTGGAATGGAGTGGAATGGAGTTGAAAGGAGTGGAGTGGAGTGGAATGGAATGGAATGGAATGGAGTGTGGTGCAGTGGAGTGGATAGGAGTGGAATGGAAAGGGGTGGATTGGAGTGGAATGGAATGTAGTAGAGTGGAGTGGAATGGAATGGAATTGAATGGAATGAAATGGAGTGGAATGGAATGTCATGGAATGGAGTGTAATGGAATGGAGTGGAGTAGAGTGGAATGGAATGGAGTGCAGTGGAGTGGAATGGAAAGGAATGGAGTTGAATGGAATGGAGTGGAATGGAGTGCAATGGAATGGAGTGGATTAGAATTGAGTGGAATGAAATGGAGTGGAATGGATTGGAATGGAGTGCAATGGAATGGACTGGAAAAGAGTGGAGTGGAATGGAGTTTAGTGCACTGGAATGAAGTGGAATGGAATGGAGTGGAGTGGAATGGAATGGAGTGGGATGGAATGGAACGGAGTTCAGTGGAGTCGAGTGGAGTGGAGTCGAATGGAGTGGAGTGGACTGAAATGCAGTGGAGTGGAATGGAATGGTGTGGAATAAAATGGAATGCAGGGGAATGGAGAGGCATGGGGTTGAGTTGAATGGAGTAGAATGGAATGGAATGGAATAGAGTAGAAAGGAATGGAATGAAATGGAAAATAGTGGAGTGAAGAGCAACGGATTGGAATGGACTGGAATGGAGTTGACTGGACTTGAATGGAATGGAATGGAGTAGAGTGGAGTGGAATGCAGTGGAGTGGATTAGAGTAGAATGTAATGGAATGGAATGGAGTGGAATGGAGTGGAGTGGAGTGGATGGAGTGGAGAGCTGTGGAAGGGAATGGAATGGAATGGAATGGAATGGAATGGAAAGGAGTGGAGTGGAATGGAATGTAGTAGAGTGGAGTGGAATGGAGGGGAGTAGAGTTGAATGGATTTGAGTGGAATGGAACGGAGTGCAATGGAATGGAATGGAATGGAAAGGAGTGGAGTGTTATGGAATGGAGTACAGGGAGTGGAAGAATTGGAAAGGAATGGAATGGAATGGAATGGAATGGAATGGATGGAGGGGAATGCAATGGCATGGAATGGATTAGAGTGGAGGGGATTGGACTGGAGTGGAGTGGAGTGAAGTGGAATGGAGTGTAGGTGATTGGAATGGATTGGAATGGAAAGGAATGGAGTAAAATGTAATGTAAAGTAATAAAATGGATTAGAGTACGTGAGAATGGAGTGGAGTGGAATGGAATGGAAAGAAGTGGAATGGAATGGAAAGAAGTGGAATGGAATTGTGTGGAGTGGAATGCAATGGAGAAGAGTGGAATGGAATGGAATGGAATGGAATGAAGTGTAAGAGAATGGAGTGGAATAGAGTGGAGTGAAGTGCAGTGAAATGGAGTGGAGTGGAGTGGAGTGGACTGGAAAGGAATGGAATAGAATGGAATGCAATGGAATGGAATGCAGTGGCGTAGAATGTGGTGGAGTGGAGTAGAATGGAACGGAATACAATGGAGCGGAATGGAATGGAATGTAGTGGAGTGGAGTGCAATGGATTGGAGTAGAGCGGAATGGAATGGAACAGAGTGGAATCGAATGGAATGGAGTGGAGTGGAATGTAGTGGAATGGTATGGATTGGAATGCAGTGGAATGAGGTCGACTGGAGTGGAGGGCCATGAAGTGGAATGGACTGGGCTGGAGTGGAATGGAAAGGAATGGAGTGGAATGGAATGGAATGGAGTGGAATGGAATGGAATGGAATGTAGCACAAGGGAATAGAATGGAGTGGAGTGAAGTGGAATGGAATTGAGTGAAATGGAATGTAGTGGAGTGGAATGGAATTGAGTGGAGTGGATTGGAGTGAAGTGGAATGAAATGGAGTGTAGTGGAGTGGAGTGGAGTTTAGTGGAATATCATGGAATGGATTGGAATAGAATGAAGGGGAGTGGAAATAAGCGGAGTGGAATGGAGTGGAGTGAAATTGACTGGAGTGGAATGGAATGCAATAGAATGGTGTAGAGTGGAATGGAATGGAGTGGGAAGGAATGGCACCGGATGGAGAGGAGTGGAAAGGAGTGGAAAGGAATGGAGTGTAATGGAGTGGTGTAGAGTGGAGTGCAGTGGGTTGGAAAGGAATGGATTGGAGTTCAGTGGAGTGGACTGGGATGGAGTCCAGTGGAGTGGAATGGAATGCAGTGGATTGGAATGGATTGGAATGTAATGGAGTGGAGTGCAGCAGAATGGATGGGAATGGGGTGGAGTGGAGTGGAGTGGACCAGAATGGAATGGAATGGAGTGGAAAAGTGTGGAATGGGGAGGAGTGGAATGGATTGGAATAGAATGTAATGGAATGGAAAGAAGTTGACTGCAGTGCAGAGGAGTGGAATGGAGTGGAGTAAACTGGAATGGACTGGAGTGGAATGGAATGGAGTGGAAAGGAAAGGAATAGAATGGAGTGGAGTGGAATGGAGTGGAGAGGAGTGGAATAGAGTGGAATGAAATGAAGATGAATTAAATGGAATGGAGTTGAGTGGAGTGGAGTTGAGTCGAACGGAATGAAGTGGAGGGGAATGTATTGGAATCGAATGGAGTGGAGTGCAGTCGAATGGAATGGAATGTAGTGGAGGGGAGCTGAGTGGACTGGAATGTAGTTGAATGGACTGGTATGGAGGGGAAAGGAGTGGAATGTAATGCAGTGCAATGGAATGGAATGGAATGGAGTGGAGTCGAATGGAGTGTTGTGGAATGGAGTGTAGGGGAATGCAGGGTGGTGGAATGGAATGGAATGGAGTCAAGGGGATTGGAGTGGAAAGAAATGTAATGGAAAGGAATGGGATAGAATGGAATGGATAGGAGTGCAGTGGAATGTAGAGAAATGGAATGGAGTGTAATACAAGGGAGTGGAGTGGACTGGAGTGGAGTGGAGTTGAGTGGTATGGAGTGCAGTGGAGTGGAATGCAGTGCAATGGATTGGAATGGAGTGGATTGGAGAGGAAGGGGTGGAGTGCAGAGGAATGGAATGAAATGGAATGGAGTTAAGTACAGTGGAATGGAGTGGTGACAAATGGAATATATTCGAGTGGTGTGGAGTGGAATGGAGTGGAGTGGACTGCGATCTAGTGGAGTGGAATGGAATGGAGTGAAATGGAGTGGAATGTAACAGAATGGAGTGGAGTGGAATGGAATGGTGTGGAGTAGAGTGGTAAGTAATTGAATGGAATGGAATGGAGCATTGTGGAGTAGAATGGAGTGGAATGGATTGGAATAGAGTGGAGTGGAGTGGAATGGAATGGAATGAAATGGAGTGGAGTAGAGTGTAATGGAGTGGAATGGAATGGAGTGTAGTGGAATGGACTGGAATGGAATGCAGTGGAGAGGAATGGAGCGGATAGGAATGGAATATAGTGGAATGAAATGAAGTCGAATTAAATGGAATGTAGTTGAGTGGAGTGGAGTTGAGTCAAACGGAATGAAGTGGAGTGGAATGGATTGGAATTGAATGGAGTGGAGTCCAGTCGAATGGAATGGAATGGAGTGGAGGGGAGCTGAGTGGACTGGAATGGAGTTGAGTGGACTGGAATGGAGGGGAATGGAGTGGAGTATAATGTAGTTCAATGGAATGAATGGAATAGAATGCAGTGAAGTGGAATGGAGTGGTGTGGAATGGAGTCTAGTGGAGTGCAGGGTGCGGGAATCGAATGGATTGGAGTTGAGGGGATTGGAGTGGAAAGAAATGGAATGGAATGTATTGGGTTAAAGTGGAAAGAAGTGGAATACAGTGGAGTGAAGAGGAATGGAATGAAGTGTAAAAAAAGGAGTGGAGTGTATTGGAATGGAGTGGAGTTGAATGGAACGGAATAGAGAGGAGTGGAGTGGAATGAAATGGAATGGAGTGGAGTGGAAAGGAGTTGAGTGCAGCGGAATGGATTGGAATGGAATGGAGTGGAATTAAATGGTTTGGAGTGGAGTTGACTGGAGTGGAATGGAATGGATTGGTGTGGAATGAATTGGAATGAAATGTGGAGTGCAGTGCAATGGAATGGAATGGATTGGAGTGGAGTGGAGTGGACTGGAATGCACTGGAATGTAGTGGAATGGCATGGAATGGAATGGAGGGAAATGGAGTGGAATGGAATGGAATGGAAAGGAATGGAGTGGAGTGCAGAGTAGATGAGTGGCCACGAATGCATTGGAATAGAGTGGAATGCAGTGGAACGGAACGAAGTGGAATGGAGTGGAATGGAATTCAATAGAATGGAGAGGAGTGGAGTGGAATGCAGTGGAATGGAATGGAATGGAGTGGAGTGGAGAGGAATGGAATGGAATGGAGTAAAGTGGAGTGGAATGGAGTGGAGTGGAATGGAGTGGAGTGGAGTAGAATGGAATGGAATGGAGTGGAGTGGATTGTAATGGAATGGACTGGAATGGAGTGGAATGGAGTTGAATGGAATGGAATGGAGTGGAGAGGAAAGGAAAGGAGTGGAATTGGGTGGAGTTGAGAGTACTGGATTGGAATGGAGTGGAATGGAATGCAGTGGAATGGAATTGAATGGATTGGAGTGGAATGCAATGGCATGGAATGGAGTGGAGTGGAGGGGATTGGAGTGGAGTGGAGTGGAGTTCAATGGAATGGAGTATAGTGGATTGGCATGTATTGGAATGAATGGAATGGAGTAAAAAACAATTTTATGTAATAGAATGGATGGGAGTGGAGTATAATGGAGTGGTGTGGAATGGAATGGAACGGAGTGTAGTGGAAAGGTCTGCAGTGGAATGCAATGAAGTGGAGTGGAATGGAATGGAATGGAAAGGAATGGACTGAAGTGGAGTGCCATGGAGTGGAATGCAGTGGAGTGGAGTGCATTGAAACGGAGGGAGTGGAATGGACAGGAACGGAATGGAATGGAATGGAGTGGAGTGGAGTAGAATCTGGAGGAGTGGAGTAGAATGGAAGGGAAAACAATGGAGCGGAATGAAATGGAAGGGAGTGGAGTGGAGTGGAATGGAAAGGATTGGAGTAGAGAGGAATGGATTGGAGTGGAGTGGAATGGAATGGAGTGGAGTGGAAAGGAGTGGAATGGAATAGAGTGGAATGGAGTGGAATGAAATGGACAGGAGTGGACTGGAAATGAGTGGAATGGAATGGAGTAGAAATGAATGGAGTGGAGAGGAATTGAATGGAATGTAATGGAGTGGAATGGAGTGGACAGGAGTGGAGTGCAATGGAGTGGAATGGACTGGAATGGATGGTATGGATTGGAATGGAGTTGAAAGGAATGGAATTGGAAGGAGTGGAAGGGAACGGAATGGAGTGAAGTGAAGTGGAATATAATGGAATGGAATGTAGTGGAGTGGAATAGAGTGGAGTGGAGTGGATAGGAGAGAAGTGGAATGAAATGTATTGGAGTGGAGTGGAGCAGAGTTCAGTGGAGTGTCATTCATTTGATTGGAATAGAAGGAAAGGGAGTGGAATTGAGTGGAGTGAAATGGAGTTGAGTGAAATGGACTGGAATGGAATGGAACGACAAGGAATTGTTTAGAGAGCAATGGAATGGAGTGAGGTGGAATGGAATGGAATGGAATGGATTGGAATGGAGTGGAAGGGAGTGGAGTGCAGTGGAATGGAAGGGAATGGAATGCAGTTGAGTTTAGTGGAGTTCAGTGGAGTGGACTGGAATGGAGTGGAGTGGAGTGGAATGGAATGCAGTGGATTGGAAAGGATTGGAATGGAACGGAGTAAAGTGGAGCAGAAAGGAAGTTCTTGGAGTGAAGTGGAGTGGAGTGGACCGGATTAGAGTGGAATGTAGTGGAATGGAGTGGAATGGGGTGTAGTGGAATGTAGCGGAATGGAATGGAATGGAATGGAAAGAAGTTGAGTGGAGTGGGGTGGAGTGGAATGGGGTGTAGTGGAATTGAGTGGAATGGAATGGAATGGAATGGAAAGAAGTTGAGTGGAGTGGAGTGTAATGGAGTGGAGTAGACTGGAATGGAGAGGAGTGGAACGGAATGCAGGGGAATGGAATGGAATGGAATGGAAAAGAATGGATTGGAGTGTAGTAGAATGGAATGAAGTGGAAAGGAGTGGAATGGAGTGGAGTGTAATGGAGTGGAGTGGAATGGAGCAGAGTAGAATGGACTGGAATGGAATGTAGTGGAGGGGAATTGAGTGGAGTGGATTGGAAAGGAATGGAATGGAATGGAGTGGAATGGAGTGGAGTGGAGACAAATGAGGTGGAGCGGAATGGAGAGGCTTGTAGTGCAGTGGAGTGGAGTGGAATGGAGTGGAATGGAGTAGAGCGGAATGGAATGGAGTGTGGTGCAGTGGAGTGGATTGGAGTGGAGTGGAAGTGGTCAATTGGAGTAGAATGGAATGGAGCAGAGTGGAGTGGAATGGAATGGAATGGAGTGGAATGGAATGGAATGGAATGGAGTGGATTGGAATGGAGTGCAATAAAATGGAGTAGAGTAGAGTGAAGCGGAAAGGAATGGAATGGAGTGGAGTGGAATGGAGTGGAGTGGAATGAAATGAAGTGGAGTGGAATGGAATTGTGTGGAGTGGAATTGAATTGAGTGGAATCGAGTGGAATGGAGTGGAGTTGAAAGGAGTAGAGTAGGGTGGAATGAAATGAGATGGTATGGAGTGTATTGGAGTGGAGTGGACTCGAGTGGAGTGGAATGGAATGGAATGCATTGAGGTGGATTGGAGTTGGGTGGATTTTAATGGAGTGGGTTGGAATGGAATGAAATTGAATGGAATGGAAAGGAATGGTGAAATGAAATCGGAACTGAGATTGTGTCACTGCACTCTGGACTGTTTGACTAAGTGATATCCTGTCAAAATAAAGGTATGGCGTGGAATAAATTTGAATGGAATGGAATGGAATGGAATGGAATGGAATGGAATGGAATGGAGTGGAGTGGAGTGGAGTGGATTAGAGTGTAGAGGTTTGGAGTGGAATGCGGTGGAATGGAACGACATTGAATGGAATTCAGTGGAATGGAACGACATTGAATGGAATTCCATGGAGTGGAGTAGAGTGGAGTGGAGTGGAATGGAATAGGATTGAATCTAATGGAGTGGAATGGACAGTAGTGGAGTGGAGTGGAGTGGACTGGAATGGAGTGGAATGGAATGGAAGGGAATGGAATGGAGTGGAGTGGAGTGGAATGGAATGAAGTGTAATGGAATGGATTGGAGTGGAATGGAATGGATTGGAGTTGAGTGGAGAGGAGTGGAGTGGAATGGAGTGAAATGGAGTGGAGTGGAATGGAACGGAGTGCAGTGGAATGGAATCGAATGTAATTTAATGGAGTGGAGTTGAATGGAGTGGAGTTGAGTAGAATGGAGTGGAGTGGAAAAGAATGGAATGGAATGGAGGCGACTGCAGTTGAAATGAGTGGAGTGGAGAGGAATGGAGTTGAAAGGAAAGAAATGGAATGTAGTGGAATGGATTTGACTGGAGTAGAATGGAGAAGAGTGGAATGGAATGGAATGGAGTGGAGTGGAAAGGAATGGAATGGAATGGAGGGGATTTGAGTGAAGTAGAATGGAACGGATTGGAATGAAGGGGAATGGAATAGAATGGAGTGGAGCGGAATGCAATGACATGGAATGGAGTGAAGTGGGGTAGAGTGGAGTGGAGTAGAGTGGAAAGGAGTGTTGTGGACAGGAATGCAGTGGAATGGAATTTAATGCAGAGGAATGGAGTGGAATGGAATAGAATGGAATAGAATGGACTGGATTGGAGTTTAGTGGAGTGGAATGAAACTGAGTGGAGTGGAATGGAATGGAATGAAAGAGAATGGAGTGCAGTAGAATGCATTGGAGTGGCGTAGATTGGAACGAAATGGAATGGAGTCGAGTGGAATACAGTGGAATGGAATGCAGTGGAATGGAGTGGAATATAATTGAGTGGAGTTAAATGGAATGGAGTGGAATGTACGGGAATGGTGGGGAACGGAATTGAATGAAGTGAAATGGAATGGAATGGAATGGAGTTGAATGGAATGGAATGGAGTGGACTGGAGTGGAATCTAATTGAGTGGAATGGAATGGAGTGGGGTGTAATGGAGTGGAGTTGATTGGATTGGAGTAAAGTGGAAAGAAATGGAGTAGAATGGAGTAGAATGGAATGGAGTGGAGTGGATTTGAGTGGAGTGCAGTGGATTGGAGGGAAATGGAATGAAATGGATGGGGATGGAGTGGAGTGGAGATTGGTGGGGTGTCATGGAATGGATTTGATGGAATGGAGTTGAATGTAATAAAGTGGAGTGCAATGGAGTGGAGTGGAATGGAGTGGAGTGGAAAGGAATGTCATGGAATGGAGTAGAATGCAATGGAAAGGAGTAGAGTGTAAAGGAATAGAATGGAGTGGAGTACAGTGGAGTGGAGTGGACTGGAGTGGAGTGGACTGGAATGGAGTGCAATGGAATGGATTGGAGTGAAATGGAGTGGAGTGGAATGGAATGGAATGGAGTTGAGTGGAGAGGAGTGAAGTGGAATTGAGTGAAATGGAGTGGAGTGGATTGGAATGGAGTGGAGTGGAATGGAAAGGAATGGAGTTGAGTGGAGAGGAGTGGCGTGGAATGGAGTGAAATGGAGTGGAGTGGAATGGAATGGAGTGGAATGGAATCGAATGTAATGGAATGGAGTGGAGTTGAATGGAGTGGCATCGAGTAGAATGTAGTGAAGTGTAATAGAATGGAATGGAATGGAGTGGACTGGAGTTGAATTGAGTGTAGTGGAGAGGAATATAGTTGAATGGAAAGAAATGGAATGTAGTGGAATGGATTTGACTGGAGTAGAATGGAGAAGAGTGGAATGGAATTGAATGGAGTAGAATGGAATGGAGTGGAATGGATTCTAATGGAATCGAGTTGAGTGGAAAGGAATGGAATGGAATGGAGTGGATTTGAGTTGAGTGAAGTGGATTGGAATGGAATGGAAGGAAAGAGAATGGAATAGGAAGGAGTGGAGTGGAATGGAATGGCATGGAATGGAGTGGATTGTAGTGGAGTGGAGTGGAGTATAGTGGAAAAGAATGTTGTGGACTGGTATGTCGTGGAATGGAATCCAATGCAAAGGAATGTAGTGGAATGTAATTGAATGGAATGGAATGGACTGGAGTGGAGTGGAATGGAGTGCAGTGGAGTTGAATGAAACTGAGTAGAGTGGAATGGAATGAAAGGGAATGGAGTGCAGTGGAATGGTTTGGAGTGTCGTGGAGAGGAATGGCATCGAATTAAATGGAGCAGAATGAAATGGAATGGATTGTAGTGGAGTGGATTGGAACAGAATGGAAGGGAGTAGAGTGGAATAGAGTGGAATGGAATGAAGTGGAATGGAGTGGAATAGAATTGAGTGAAGTTAAGTGGAATGGAGTGGAATGTAAGGGAATGGTGTGGAATGGAATTGAATGAAGTGAAATGGAATGTAATGGAATGGAGTGGAATGGAATGGAGTGGACTGGAGTGGAATGTAATGGAGTGGACTGGAGTGGTGTTGACTGGATTGGAGTAAAGTGGAAAGAAGTGGAGTAGAATGGAGTAGAATGGAATGGAGTGGAGTGGATTTGAGTAGAGTGCAGTAGATTGGAGCAAAATGGAATGAAATGGATACGAATGGATTGGAGTGGAGATAGGAGGGGTGTCCTGGAATGGATTTCGTGGAATGGAGTAGAGTGTAATAGAATGGAGTGGAATGGAGTGGATTGGAATGAAGTGGAGTGGAAAGGAATGCCATGGAATGGAGTAGAATGCAATGGAATGGAGTGTAGTGGAAAGGAATAGAATGGAGTGGAGTGCAGTGGAGTGGAGTGGACTGGAATGGAGTGCAATGGAATGGATTCAAGTGGAATGCAGTGGAGTGGAATGGAGTGGATTGGAATGAAATGGAGTGGAAAGGAATGTCATGGAATGCAGTAGAATGCAATGGAGTGGAGTGGATTGGAAAGGAATAGAATGCAGTGGAGTGCAGTGGAGTGGAGTGGAGTGGAGTGGACTGGTATGGAGTGCAATGGAATGGATTGGAGTGTAATGGAGTGGAGTGGATTGGAATGGAATGGAGTTGAGTGGAGAGGAGTGGAGTGGAATGGAGTGAAATGGAGTCGTATGGAATGAAATGGAGTGGAGTGGAATGCAATGGAGTCGAATGGAATCGAATGTAATGGAATGGAGTGGAGTTGAAGGGAGTGGAGTCGAGCAGAATGGAGTGGAGTGGAATAGGATGGAATGGAATGGAGTAGACTGGAGTTGAATTGAGTGGAGTGGAGAGGAATGGAGTTGAATGGAAAGAAATGGAATGTAGTGGAATGGATTTGACTGGAGTAGAATGGAGAAGAGTGGAATGGAATGGAATGGAGTGGAATGGAATGGAATGGAATGGAGTGGAATGGAATGTAGTAGAGTGAAGTGGAGTGGAGTGGAAAGGATTGGAATGGAATGGCATTGAGTGGAAAGGAATGGAATGGAATGGAGTGGATTTGAGTGGAGTGAAATGGAATTGAACGGAATGGAATGAAGGGGAATGGAATAGAATGGAGTGGAGTGGAATGGAATGTCATGAAATGGAGTGGAGTGTAATGGAGTGGAGTGGAGTAGAGTGGAAAGGAGTGTTGCAGACTGGAATGTAGTGGAATGGAATCTAATGCAGAGGAATGGAGTGGAATGGAATAGAATGCAATAGAATGGACTGGAGTGGATTGGAATGGAGTAGAGTGGAGTGGAATGAAACTGAGTGGAGTGGAATGGAAAGGAATGAAAGGGAAAGGAGGGCAGTGGAATGGATTGGAGTGTCGTGGAAAGGAATGGCAACGAACTGAATGGAGCAGAAAGAAATGCAATGGACTGTAGTGGAGTGGATTGGAAAGGAATGGAATGGAGTCGAGTGAAATAGAATACAATGGAATGCAGTGGAATGGAGTGGAAAATAATTTAGTGAAGTTAAGTGGAATGGAGAGAAATGTATGGGAACGGTGTGGAATGGAATTGAATGAAGTGAAATGTAATGTAAAGGAATGGAATGGAGTGGAATGGAATGGAATGGAGGGGACTATAGTGGAATCTAATGGAGTGGAATGGAATGGAGTGGGGTGTAATGGAGTGGAGTTGAGTGGATCGGAGTAAAGTGGAAAGAAACGGTGTAGAATGGAGTAGAATGTAAAGGAGTGCAGTGAATTTGACGGTAGTGCAGTGGATTTGACTGTAGTGCAGTGGATTGGAGCGAAATGGAATGAAATGGATTGGAATGGAGTGGAGTGGAGATGGTTGGGGTGTCATGGAATGGATTTGATGGAATGGAGTTGAGTGTAATAGAGTGGAGAGGAATGGAGTGGAGTGGAATGGAGTGGAGTGGAAACCAATGTCATGGAATGGAGTAGAATGCAATGGAATGGAGTGGAGTGGAAAGGAATAGAATGGAGTGGAGTGCAGTGCAGTGGAATGGAGTGGACTGAAAGGGAGTGCAATCGATTGGATTGGAGTAAAATGGAGTGGAGTGGAATGGAATGGAGTGGAGTGGAAAGGAATGTTGTGGAATGGAAGCGAATGTAATGGAATGGAGTGGAGTTGAACAGAGTGGACTCGAGTTGAATGGAGTTGAGTGGAATAGAATGGAATGGAATGTAGTGGACTGGAGTTGAATTGAGTGCAGTGGAGGGGAATGGAGTTGAATTGAAAGAAATGGAATGTAGTGGAATGGATTTGAGTGGAATAGAATGGAGAAGAGTGGAATGGAATAGAAAGGAGTGTAATGGAATGGAATGCGATGGAGTGGAATGGAGTGGAGTGGAGTGGAAAGGATTGCAATGGAATGGAGTTGAGTGGAAAGGAATGGAATGGAATAGAGTGGATTAGAGTGGAGTGAACTGGAAAGTAATGGAATGGAATGAAGGAGAATGGAATAGAATGGAGTGGAGTGGAATGGAATGGCATGGAATGGAGTGGAGTGGAGTGGAGAGTAGAGTGGAAAGGAGTGTTGCAGACATCAATGTAGTGGAATGGAATCTAATGCAGAGGAATGGAGTGGAATGGAAAAGAATGGAATGGAATGGACTGGAGTGGAGTGGAATGGAGTGGAGTGGAGTGGAATGAAACTGAGTGGAGTGGAATGGAATGGAATGAAAGGGAATGGAGTGCAGTGGGATGGATTGGAGTGGCGTGGAGAGGAATAGCATTGAACTGAATGGAGAACAATGAAATGGAATGGATTGAATTGGAGTGGATTGGAAAGGAAAGGAATGGAGTCGAGTGGAGTAGAGTGGAATGGAATGCAGTGAAATGGACTGAAATATAATTGAGTGGAGTAAAGTGGAATGGAGTGGAACGTACGGGAACAGTGTGGAATGGAATTCAATGAAGTGAAATGGAATGGAATGGAATGGAGTGGAATGGAATGGAATGGAGTGGAATGGAATGGAATGGAGTGGACTGGAGTGGAATCTAATGTAGTGGAATGGAATCGAGTGGGGTGTAATGGAGTGGAGTTGAGTGGATTGGAGTAAAGTGGAAAGAAACGGAGTTGAATGCAGTAGAATGGAATGGAGTGGAGTGGATTTGAGTGGAGTGCAGTGGATTGGAGTGAAACGAAAAGAAATGGATTGAATTGGCGTGGAGAGGAATGGCATCGAACTGAATGGAGCAGAATGAAATGGAATGGATTGTAGTGGAGTGGCATGGAATGGATTTCATGGAATGGAGGTGAGTATGATATAGTGGAGTGGAATAGAGTTGAGTGGAATGGAGTGGAGGGGAAAGGAATGTCATGGAATGGATAAGAATGCAATGGAATGGAGCGGAGTGGAAAGAAATAGATTGCAGTGGAGTGCACTGGAGTGGAGTGGAGTGGAGAGGACTGGAATGGAGTGCAATGGAAGGGATTGGATTGGAATTCAGTGGAGTGGAATGGATTGGAGTGGAGTTGAATGGAGAGGAGTGAAGTGGAATGGAGTTGAATGGAGAGGAGTGAAGTGGAATGGAGTGAAATGGAGAGGAGTGAAGTGGAATGGAGTGAAATGGAGTGGAGTGGAATGGAATGGAGTGGAGTGGAATGGAATGGAGTGGAATGGAATCGAATGTAATGGAATGCAGTGGAGTTGAATGGAGTGGAGTCGAGTAGAATGGAGTGGAGTGGAATAGAATGGAATGGAATGGAGTGGACTGGAGTTGAATTGAGTGGAGTGGAGAGGAATGGAGTTTAATGAAAAGAAATGGAATGTAGTGCAATGGATATGACTGGAGTAGAATGCAGAAGAGTGGAATGGAGTGGAATGGAGTGGAATGGAATTTAATGGAATGGAGTGGAATGGAGTGCAGTGGAGAGGAAAGGATTGGAATGGAATGGAGTTGAGTGGAAAGGAATGGAATGGAGTTGATTGGAAAGGAATGGAATGGAGTGCAGTGGATGTGAGTGGAGTGAAGTGGAATGGAATGGGATGAATGGGAATGGAATAGAATGGAGTGGAGTGGAATGGCATGGCATGGAATGGAGTGGAGTGGAGTAGAGTAGATTGGAAAGGAGTGTTGTGGACTGGAATATAGTGGAATGGAATCTATTGCAGAGGAATGGAGTGGAATGGAATAGAATGCAATGGAATGGACTGGAGAAGAGTGGAATAGAGTGGAGTGGAGTGGAATGAAACTGAGTGGAGTGGAATGGAATGGAAAGAAAGGGAATGGAGTGCAGTGGAATGGATTAGAGTGGCATGGAGAGGAACGGCATCGAAATGAATGGAGCAGAATGAAATGGAATGGATTGGAGAGGTGTGGATTGGAAGAGAATGGAATGGAGTGGAGTGGAAAAGCGTGGAATGGAATGCAGTGGAATGCAGTGGAATATAATTGAGTGGAGTTAAGTGGAATATACGGGAATGGTGTGGAATGGAATAAAATGAAGTGAAATGGAGTGGAATTGAAAGGAGAGGAATGGAATGGAATGGAGTGGACTGGAGGGGAATCTAATGGAGTGAAATGGAATGGAGTGGGGTGTAATGGAGTGGAGTTGAGTGGATTGTGGTAAAGTGGTAGAAAACGGAGTAGACTGGTGTATAATGGAGTGGATTGGAGTGGATTTGAGTGGAGTGCAGAGGATTAGAGGGAAATGGAATGAAATGGATTGGAAAGGAGTGGAGTGGAGATTGGTGGGGAGTCATGGAATGAATTTGATGGAATGGAGGTGAGTGTAATAGAGTGGAGTGTAATGGACTGGAGTGGAATGGAGTGGAGTAGAAAGGAATGTCATGGATCAGAGTAGAATGCAATGGATTGGAGTGGAGTGGAAATTAATAGAATGGAGTGGAGTGCAGTGGAGTGGAGTGGAGTGGACTGGACTGGAATAGAGTGCAATGGAATGGATTGGAGTGGAATGCAGTGGAGTGGAATGGAATGGAATGGAGTTGAGTGGAATGGAATGGCATGGAATGGAATCGAATGTAATGGAATGGAGTAGAATTGAATGGAGTGGAGTCGAGTAGAATGGAGTGGAGGGGAATAGAATGGAATGGAAAGGAGTGGACTGGAGTTGAAATGAGTGGAGAGGAATGGAGTTAAATGGAAAGAAATGGAATGTAGTGGAATGGATTTGACTGGAGTAGAATGGAGAAGAGTGGAATGGAATGGAGTGGAATGGAATGGAATGGAATGGAATGGAATGGAGTGGAATGGAGTGGAGTGGAAAGGATTGAATTGGAATGGAGTTGAGTGGAAAGGGATGGAATGGATTGGAGTGGATTTGAGTCGAGTGAAGTGGAATGGAACGGAAAGGAATGAAGGGGAATGGAATAGAATGGAGTGGAGTGGAATGGAATGGAGTGGAGTGTAGTGGAGTGGAGTGGAGTAGAGTGGAAAGGAGTGTTGTGGACTGGAATGTAGTGCAGTGGAATCTAATACAGAGGAATGAAGTGGATTGGAATAGAATGGAATGGAATGAACAGGGGTGGAGTGGAATAGAGTGGAGAGGAGTGCAATGAAACTGAGTGGAGTGGAATGGAATTTAATGAAAGGGAATGGAATGCAGTTGAATGGATTGGAGTGCCATGGAGATGAATGGCATCAAAGTGAATGGAGCGGAATGAAATGGAGTGGAATGGAGTGGAGTGTAGTGGAACAGAATGGAATGGAGTGGAGTGGAATAGAGTGGAATGGAATGCAGTGGAATGGAGTGGAACATAATTGAATGGAGTTAACTAGAATGGAGTGGGATGTACGGGAACAGTGTGGAATGGAATTGAATGAAGTAAAATTGAAAGGAATGGAATGGAGTGCAATGAAATGGAATGGAGTGGAGTGGTGTGGAATCTAATGGAGTGGAATGGAATGGACTGGGTTGTAATAGAGTGGAGTTGGGTGGACTGGAGTAAAGTGGAAAGAAACGGAGTAGACTGCAGTAGAATGGAATGCAGAGGAGGGTATTTGAGTGGAGTGCAGTGGATTGGAGCGAAATGGAATGAAATGGATTGCAATGGAGTGGAGTGGAGATTCTTTGGGTGTCATGGAGTGGATTTGCTGAAATAGACTTGAGTGTAATAGAGTGGAGTGTAATGGAGTGGAGTGGAATGGAGTGGAGTGGGAAGGAATGTCATGGAATGGAGAAGAATGCAATGGAACGGAGTGGAGTGGAAAGGAATAGAATGGAGTGGAGTGCAGGGGAGTGGAGTGGAGTGGACTGGAATGGAGTGCAATGGAATGTATCGGAGTGGAATGGAGTGGAGTGGAATGGAATGGAATGAATTCGAGAGGAGTGGCTTGGAATGGAGAGAAAAGGAGTGGAGTCGAATGGAATGAAGTGGAGTGGAATGGAATGGAATGGAACTGAATTGAATATAATGGAATAGAGTGGAGTTGAATGAAAAGGAGTCGAGTAGAATGGAGTGGAGTGGAACAAAATGGAAAGGAATGGAGTGGACTGGAGTCGAATTGAGTTGAGTGGAGAGGAATGGAGTTGAATGGAAAGAAATGGAATGTAGTGCAATGGATATGACTGCAGTAAAATGGAAAAGAGTGGAATGGAGTGGAATGGAATGGAATGGAATGGAGTGTAATGGAGTTCAGTGGAGTGGAAAAGATTTGAATAGAATGGAGTTGAGTGAAAAGGAATGGAATGGAATGGAGTGGATTTGAGTGGAGTGAAGTGGAACGAAATGGAATGGAATAAAGAGGAATGGAATAGAATGGAGTGGAGAGAAATGGAATGGCATGGAATGGAGTGGAGTGGAGTGGAGTGGAGTGGAGTAGAGTGAAAAATAATGTTGCGGACTGGAATGTTATGGAATTGAATCTAACGCAGTGGAATGACTTGGAATGGAACAGGATGGAATGCAATGGACTGGAGTCAAGTGCAGTGGAGAGTAGTGGAGTGGAAAGAAATTGAGTGGAGTGGAATGGAATGGAATGAAAGGGAAAGGAGTGCAGAGGAATGGACTCGAGTGGCATGAAGAGTAATGGCATTGAAGAGAGTGGAGCAGAATTAAATGTAATGGATTGGAGTGCAGTGGATTTGAACGGAATGGAAAGGAGTCAAGTGGAATACAGTGGAATGGAATGCAGCAGAATGCAGTGGAATATAATTCAGTGGAGTGAACTGGAATGGAGTGGAATGTATGGGAATGGTGGGGAATGGAATTCAATGAATTGAAATGGAATAGAATGGAACGGAGTGGAATGCAATGGAACGGAGTGGATTGGAGTGGAATCTAATGGATTGAAATGGAATGGAGTGGGGTGTAATGGAGTGGAGTTGAGTGGATTGGAGTAAAGTGGAAAGAAATGGAGTAGAATTTGGTACAATGGAATGCAGTGGAGTGGATTTGAGGGGAGTGCAATGGATTGGAGCAAAATGGAATGAAATGAATAGGAATGGAGTGGAGTCGAGATTTGAGGGGTGTCATGGAATGGATTTCATGGAACGAAGCTGTGTGTAATAGAGTGGAGTGGAATGGAGTGGAATGGACTGGAGTGGACTGTAAAGGAATGTCATGGAATTGAGTAGAATGCAATGGAATGGAGAGGAGTGGAAAGGAATGCAATGGAGTGGAGTGCAGTGGAATGAAATGGAATGTGGAATGGAATGGAATGAAATGTGGAAAGGAATGGAATGGAATGTAGAATGGAATAGAATGGAATGAGGAATGGAAGGTGGAATTGAGTGGAATGGAATGGAGGGTGGAATGGAATGTGGAATGGAATGTGGAATGGAATGTGGAATGGAATGGAAAGCAATGTGGAATGGAATTGAAAGAAATGTGGAATGGAATGGAATGAAATATGAAATGGAATGGAATATGGACTGGAATGGAATGGAGTGGAATGGAATGTGGAATGGAATGTGGAATGGAAAGTGGAATGGAATGGAATGTGGAATGGAAAGTGGAATGGAATGTGGAATGGAATGGAATGGAAAGGGGAATGGAAGGTGGAATGAAATGGATTGGAAGGGAATATGGAATGGAAAGTGGAAAGGAATGCGGATTGGAATGAAAAAGAATGTGGAAAGGAATTGGGAATGGAATGCAATGTGGAATGGAATGGAAAGGACAGTGGAAAGGAATGGAATGGAATGTGGAATGGAATGGAATGGAATGGCATGGAATGTAGAATGGAATTGAATGGAATGTGGAATGGAACGTGGAGTGGAAAGGAATATGGAATAGAATGTGGAATGGAATGGAATGGAATGGAATGTGGAATGGAAGGTGGAATGGAAAGGAGTGTGGAATAGAATGTGGAATGGAATGGAATGGAACGGAAAGTGGAATGGAATGTGGAAAGCAATGGAAGGGAAAGGAAAGGAAAGTGGAATGGAATGTGGAATGCAATGGAATGGAATGTGGAAAGGAACGTGAAATGGAAAGTAATGGAATATGGAATGGAATTTCATGGAATGTGGAATGGAAAGGAATATAATGTGGAATGGAATGTGGAATGGAATGGAATGGAAAGTGGAATAGAATGGAATAGAATGAGGAATGGAAGGTGGAATGGAAAGTGGAATGGAATGGAGTGGAATGTGGAAAGGAATGGAATGGAAAGTGCAAAGGAATGTAGTGGAATGTGGAATGGAATCGAAAGGAAAGTGGAAGGAAATCGAATACAATGTGGAATGTAATGGAATGGAGTGTGGAATAGAACGGAATTGAATGTGGAATGGAATGTGGAATGGAATGGAATGGAATGGAATGGAATGCAGAAAGGAATGGAATAGAATGTGCAAAGGAATGTAATAGAATGTGGAATGGAATGGAATGGAATGTGGAAGGAAATGGAATGCAATGTGGAATGGAATGGAGAGGCATGTGGAATGGAACGCGGAATGGCATGTGAAATGGAAAGTGGAATGGAATGGAATGGAAAGTGGAATGGAATGGGGAATGGAATGTGCAATGGAATGGAATGGAATGTGGAATGGAATTCAATGGAATGGGGAATGGAATGGAAAGGAACATGGAATGGAATGGAATGGAATGTGGAATGGAATGTATTGTAATGGAATGTGTACAGGAATGGAGTGGAATGGAATGGAAAGTGAAATGGAATGGAATGGGACATGGAATGGAATGGAAAAGAATGTGGAATGGAAAGTGGAATGGAATCGAATGGAATGTGTAATGGAATGGAATGGAATGTGGACTGGAATGTGAATTGCAATATAATGTGGAATGGAATGAGGAATGGAATGGAATGAAAAGTGAAATGGAACGTGGAATGGAATGTGGAATGGAATGTGGAATGGAATGGTTTGGAATGTGAAATGGAATGTGGAAAGGAAATCAAAGTGGAATGGAATGGAATGTGTAATGGAATGTGGAATGCAATGGAATGGAATGTGGAATGGAAAGGAATGAGGAGTGGAAAGAAATGTAAAGTGAAATGGAACGTGGAATGGAATGTGGAATGGAATGTGGAAGGGAATGGTTTGGAATGTGAAATGGAATGTGGAAAAGAATTCAAAGTGGAATGGAATGGAATGTGTAATGGAATGTGGAATGCCATGGAATGGAATGTGGAATGGAATGGTATGTGGAATGGAATGGAATGGAATGGGAATGGAATGTGGAATGGAATGGAATGGAAAGTGGAAAGTAAAGTGCAATGGAATGGAATGGAAAGTGGAATGGAATGGAATTGAAAGAAAAGTGGAATGGAATGGAATGGAATGTGGAATGGAATGGAATTGAATGGAATGTGGAATGGAATGGAATGGAACGTGGAATGGAATGGAATGGAATGTGGAATGGAATAGAATGGAATGAGGAATGGAATGGAACGGAATGGAAATGGAATGTGGAGTGGAATGTGGAATGGAATGTGGAATGGAAAGGAATGCAATGTTGAAATGAATGGAATGGAATGGAATGCAACCTGGAATGGAATGTGGAATGGAATGTGGAACGGAATGGAATCGAATATGCAACAGGATTTGAAACGGAATGGAATGGAAGGTGAAAAGGAATTGAATGGAATGTGGAATGGAATGGAATGGAATGTGGAGTGGAATGGAATGGGGAATGGAATGGAATGGAAAGTGGAATGGAATGGAATGGAATGTGGAATGGAATGGAATTGAATGTGGAATGGAATTTACAATGGAAGGGAATGGAATGTGGGATGGAATGGAATGGAATGTGGGAAGGAATGGAATGCAAAGTGGGATGGAATGGAAAGGAGTGGAATGTGGAATGGAGTGGAATGGAATGTGGAATGAAATGTGGAAGGGAATGCAGTAGAATGTGGAATGGAATGTAGAATAGAATGGAGAGGAATGTGGAATGGAATTGAAAGGAATGTGGAGTGGAATAGAATGGAATGTGCAATGGAATTTGCAATGGAATGGAATGGAATGTGGAATAGAATGTGGAATGAAATGTGGAATGGAATGGAATGTGGAAAGGAAAGCAATGGAATGGAGTGGAACATGGAATGGAATGGAATGAAACATGCAACGGAATGGAATGGAAAATGGAATGGAATCGAAAGGAATGTGGAATGGCATGGAATGCAAAGGAATAAGGAATGGAATGGAGTGGAATGTGGAATGGAATGGAATGGAATGTGTAATGGAATGTGGAATGGAATGGAGTGGAGTGTGGAATGGAATGGAATGGAATGTTGAATGGCATGGAATGAAATGTGGAATTCAAAGTGGAATGATATAGAATGGAATGGGAAATGGAATGTAGAATGTAATGGAACGGAACGTGGAACGGAACGTGGAATGGAATTCGAAATGGAATGAAATGGAAAGGGGAATGGAATGGAATGGAAAGTGTAATGGATTGGAATGTAGTTGAATTTAGAATGGATTGGAATGGAATGGAATGGAATTTGAAATGGAATGGAATGGAATGTGGAATGTAATGGAGAGGAATGTGGAATGGAAAGGAATGGAATGTTGAATTGAACGCGGAATGGAACGTGGAACGGAACTTGGAATTGAACGTGCATTGGAACGTGAAATGGAACGTGTACTGGAACGTGGAATGGAATGTGGAATGGAATGTGGAATGGAACTTGGAATGGAAACTATAATGGAACGTGGAATGGAAAGAGGAATGGAAATGAAATGGAAAGTGGAATGGAACGTGGAATGGAATGGAATGCAATACGGAATGGAATGCAATGGAAGGTGTGATGGAATGGAATGGAATGTGGAATGGAGAATGGAATGGAATGTGGAATGGAACGGAATGGAATGTGGAATGCAATGAAATGCAACGTGGAATGGAATGGAATGGAATGACAAATGGAGTGGAATGGAATATGGAATGGACTGGAAGGAAATGTGGAATGGAATGGAATGAAATTCAATGGAATGTGAAATGGAATGGAAAAGCATGTGGAATGGAATGTGGAATGGAATGTGAAATGGAATCGAAAGGAATGGAATGTAATGTGTAATGGAATGGAATGAAATGGAATGTCAAAAGGAATGGAATGGAATATGGAAGGAATGGAATGGAATGGTACGAGGAGTAGAATGGAATGCAATGCAATGTGGAATGCAGTGGAATGGAATGGAATGGAAAGGAATGGAATGTAGAATGGAATGGAATGGAATGCGGATTGGAATGGAATGGAATGGATTCTGGAGTGGAATGGAATGGAAAGTAATGAAATGTGGAACGGAATGGAATGGAAAGGAATGGAATTTGGAATGGAATGGAATGCAGCGTGGAATGGAATGGAACATGGAATGGAATGGAATTAAACTTTCAATGGAATGGAATGGAAAATGGAATGGAATTGAATGGAATATGGAATGGCATGGAATGCAATGGAATGAGGAATGAAATGGAGTGGAATGTGGAATGGAATGGAATGGAATGGAATCTTGAATGGAATGTGGAATGGATTGAAATGGAATTTGGAAAGGAACGTGGAATGGAAGGTGAGATGGAATGTGGAATGGAACGTGGAATGGAATGTGGAATGGAAAGTAATGGGATGCGGAATGGAATGGAATGGAATGGAATGTGGACTGGAATGGAATGGAATGCAATTTGGAATGGAATGCAATGGAACATGGAATGGAACGTATAATGGAATGTGGAATGAAATGGAGTGGAATATGGAACGGATTGATGAATGGAATGGAATGGAATGTGGAAAGGAATTGAATGGGGTGGAATGTGGACTGAAATGGAATGGAATGGAATCCGGAATGGAAAGGAATGGAATGTCGAATGGAATGGAATGGAATGGAATCAGGAATGGAATGGAAAGAATATCTAATGAAATGGAATGAAATGGAATGTGGAATGGAGTGGAATGGAATGTGGAATGGAATGAAATGGAATGTGGAATAGAGTGGAATGGAATGCCGAATGGAATGTGCAATGGAAGGGAATGGAATTTGGAAAGGAATAGAATGGAATGTGGAATGGAAAGGAATGGAATGTGGAATGGATTGTGGAATGGAATGTGGAATGGAAAGTGGAATGGAATGTGAAATGGAATGGAACGGAAAGTGGAATGGAATGGAATGTGGAAGGGAATGGAGTGGAATGTGTAATGGAAAGGAATGGAATCTGGAATGGAAGGGAATGGAATGCAATGGAAAGTGGAATGGAATGGAATGGAATGTTTAATGGAGTGTGGAATTGAATGGAATGGGACGTGGATGGGTTGGAATGCAATTTCGAATGGAATGCAATTGAATGTGGAATGGAAAGTGGTATAAAATTGAATGGAAAGAGGAACGGAATGGAATTAGGTTTGTAATGGAATGGAATAGAATGTGGAATGGAACGTGGACTGGAATGGTATGGAATGCGTAATGGAATGTGTAATGGAATGGAATGGAAAGTGGAATGGAAAGGAATGTGGAATGGAATGGAATGAAAAGTGGAATGGGAAAGAATGCGGAATGGAATGCGGAAAGGAATGGAATGGAATGTGGAATGGAATGGAATGTGGAATGGAATGTGGAAAGAAATGGAATGGAATGTTGAATGGAATGTGAAATGGAATTGAATGTAATCTGGAAAGGAATGGAATGGAATGTGCAAAGGAATGTAATAGAATGTGGAATGCAATGGAATGGAACGTGGAAGGAAATGGAATGCAATGTGGAATGCAATGGAATGGAATGTGGAATGGAATGGAGTGGAATGGAATATGGACTGGAATGGAATGAAATGCAATGTGGAATGGAATGGAATGGTATGTGGAACGGAATGAGGAATGGCATGTGAAATGGGAAGTGGAATGGAAAGGAAAGGAATGTGAAATGGTATGTGGAATGGAATGTGCAATGGAATGGAATATGCAATGGAATGGAATGGAATGTGGAATGGAATTCAATGGAATGTGGAATGGAATCGAATGGAACGTGGAAGGGAATGGAATGAAAAGTGTAATGGAATGTATTGCAATGGAATGTGGACTGGAATGGAGTGAAATGGAATGGAAAGTGGAATGGAATGGAATGGAACATGGAATGGAATGGAATGAAATGTGTAATGGAAAGTGGAATGGAATGGAATGGAATGTGGAATGGAACATGGAATGGAAAGGAATGGAATGTGGAATGGAATGTGGAATGCAATGGAATGGAATGTGGAATGGAATGTGCATTGCAATATAATGTGGAATGGAATGTGGAATGGAATGGAATAGAAAGTGAAATGGAACGTTGAATAGAATGTGGAATGGAATGTGGAATGGAATGGCTAGGAATGTGGAATGGAATGTGGAAAGGAATTCAATGTGCAATGGAATGGAATGTGGAATGGAAAGTGGATTGGAATGTAATGGAATGTGGAATGGAATGGAATGTGGAATGGAATGGAAGGAATGGGAAGGGAATGGAATGGAATGTGGAATGGAATGTGGAATGTGATGGAAAGGAAAGTGGAATGTAAAGGGTAATGGAATGGAATGGAAAGCGGAATGGAATGGAATTGAAAGGAAAGTGCAATGGAAAGGAATGGAATGTGGAATGGAATGTAATGGAATGGAATGTGGAACGGAATGGGGTGGAATTTGGAATATAATGGAATGTAATGTGGAATGGAATGGAATGGAATGTGGAATGGAATGAAATGGAAAGTGAAATAGAATGTGGAGTGGAATGTGGAATGGAATGTGTAATGGAATGTAATGGAATGTGAAATAGAATGTGGAGTGGAATGTGGAATGGAATGTGGAATGGAATGAAATGCAATGTTGAAATGAAAGGAATGGAATGGAATGCAATGTGGAATGGAATGTGGAACGGAATGGAATGGAATATGGAATGGTATTTGAAATAGAATATAATGGTAGGTGGAATGGAATGTGGAATGTAATGGAATGGAATGTGGAAAGAAATTGAATGGAATGTGGAATGGAATGGAATGGAATGTGGAGTGGAATGGAATGGGGAATGGAAAGGAATGGAAAGGAATGGAAAGTGGAATGGAATGCAATGGAATGGAATGTGGAATGGAATGGAATGGAATGTGGAGTAGAATGTGGAACAGAAGGGAATGGAATGTGGAATCGAATGGAATGGAATGTGGAATGGAATGAAATGGAAAATGGGATGGAATGGAAAAGAGTGGAATGTGGAATGGAATGGAATGCAATGTGGAATGAAATGTGGAATGGAATGCAGTAGAATGCGGAATGAAATGTAGAATGGAATTGAGAGGAATGTGGAATGGAATGTAAAGGAATGTGGAGTGGAATGAAATGGAATGTGCAATGGAATTTGGAATGGAATGGAATGGAATGTGGAATAGAATGTGTAATGGAATGTGGAATGGAATGGAATGGAATGTGGAACGGAATGCAATGGAATGGAATGGAATATGGAATGGAATGGAATCAAACGTTCATTGCAATGGAATGGAAAATGGAATGGAATCTAATGGAATGCGGAATGGCATGGAATGCAATGGAATGAGGAATGGAATGTAAGGGATGGTGGAATGGAACGGAATGCAATGTGGAATGGAATTTCGAATGGAATGAAATGGAATGTGGAAAGGAACATGGAATGGAATGTGTAGTGGAATGTGTAATGGAACGTGGAATGGAATGTGGAATGGAATGGAACTTGGAATGGAATGTTATGGGACGTGGAATTGAATGGAATGGAATGGAATGGAATGTGGACTGGAACGTGGAATGGAATGTGGAAAAAAATGGAGTGGAATGAGGAATGGAAAGCAATGGAATGAGGAATGGAATGCAATGGAAGGGAATGTGGACTGAAATTGAATGGAATGGAATGTGCAATGGAATGGAATGCTATGTAGAGAGGAAAGGAATTAAATTTAATGGAATTGAATGTGAAACGGAATGGAATGTAATGTATAATGGAATTTGGAATGGAATGGAACGGAATGGAATGGAATGCGGAATGGAATGGAATGGAAAGTGGAATGGAATGGAACGGAATGTTGAATGGAATGGAACGGAATGTGGAATTAAATGGAATGTAATGGAATGTGGAATGGAATGGAATGCGGAATGGAATGGAATGCGGAATGGAATGTGTAATCGAATATGTAATGGAATGGAATGGAATGTGGAATGGAATGTGGAATGGAATTTGGAATAGAATGGAATGGAAAGTGGAATAGAATGTGGAATGGCCTGGAATTGAATGTGGAATGGAGTGGAATGGAATGGAAAGGACTGGAAAGAGGCATAGAATGGAATGGAATGTGCAATGGAATGGAATGGAATGTGGCATGAAATGGAATTTAATGGAATGGGAAATGGAATGGAATTTGATGTGGAATGGAACGGAATGGAATGTGGAATGGAATGCAATGTGGAATGGAATCTGGAATGGAATGGAATGGAAAGTTGAATGTAATGTGGAATGGAATGGAGTGGAAGGTGGAATGGAATGAAATGGAATGTGGAATAGAATGGAATGGAATGTCGAATGGAATGTGTAATGGAAGGGAATGGAATTTGGAAAGGAATGGAATGGAATGTGGAATGGAAAGGAATGGAATGTGGAATGGAATGTGGAATAGAAAGTGGAATGGAATGTGGAATGGAATGGAATGGAATGTGCAATGGAATGGAATGTGGAATAGAATGGAATGGAATGGAATGTGGAGTGGAAAGGAATGGAATGTGAATGGAAGGGAATGGAATGGAATGGAAACTGGAATGGAATGGAATGGTGTGTTTAATGGAATGTGGAATGGAAAGGAATGGAAAGTGGAATGGGGTGAAATGCAATGTGGAATGGAATGCAATGGAATGTGGAACGAAAGTGGTATGAAATGGAATGGAAAGTGGAATGGAATGGAAATGAACGATATTTGAAATGGTATGCAACGGAATGTGGTATGGAATTTCGACTGGAATGGGATGGAATGTGGAATGGAATGTAGAATGGAATGGAAGAGAAAGTGGAATGGAAAGAAATGTGGAATGGAATGTGGAAAGGAATGGAATGGAAGGTGGAATGGAATGGAAAGAAAGTGGAATGGAATGTGGAAAGAAATGCAATGGAGGGTGGAATGAAATGTGGAATGGAATGAAGTGGAACGAGGAATGGAACGGAATGGAAAGTTGAAGGGAAGGGAATGGAATGTGGAATGAAATGGAATGGAATGTTGAATGGAATCTGGAATGGAATGCAATGGAATTTGGAAAGGAATGGAATGGAATGTGGAATGGAATGGAATGGAACGTGGAATGGAATGGAATGGAATGTGGAATTGAATTTGGAGTGGAATGGAATGGAATGTGGAAAGGAATGGAATGGAAATTGGTATGGAATGGAATGGAATGTGGAATGGAATGTGGAATGGAATGGAATGGAATGTGGAATGGAATGGGATGGAATGCGGAACAGAATGTGGAATGGAATGGAATGGAATATAGAATTGAATGGAATGGAATGTGGAATGGAATGTGGAATGATATGTGGAATGGAATGTGGAATGTAATTGGGAAAGGAGTTGAATGGAGTGTGGGAGGGAATGGAATGGAATGTGGAATTGAATGGAATGTGGAAAGGAATGGAATTTGGAAGGGAATGGAATGGAATGTGGTATGGATGTCAATGGAATGGAATTGAACAAGGAATGGAATAGAATGGCAAGTTTAATGGAAAGTAGAATGGAATGGAATGGAAAGTGGAATGGATTGGAATGGAATGTGAAATATAACATGGAATGGAACGGAATGGAAAGTGGAATGGAAATAACGGAATGTGGAATGGTAGGGACTAGAATGCGGAATGGAATGTGGAAAGGAATATGGAATGGATTGTGGAATGGAGTGGAATGGACCGTGGAATGGAATGGAATGGAAACTGGAATTTAATGGAATGGAATATGGACTGTAATAGAATGAAATGGAATGAGGAATGGAATGGAATGGAATGTGGAAATGAAAGGAAGGGAAAGTCGAATATAATTTGGAATGGAATGGAAAGGAATTCAGAATGGAATGGAATGGAATGCAGTGGAAAAGTACGTAGAATGGAACGTGCAAAGGAATGTGGAATGGAATGTGGAATGGAGTGGGTTGCAATGTGAAATGGAGTGTGGAATGGAATGGAATGCAATGTGGAATGGAATGTGGAATGGAATGGAATGGATCGTGGAGTGAAATGGAATGGAATTGAATGGAATGTGAAATGGAATGGAATGGAATGGAAAGGAATGTGGAATGGAATGGAATGGAATGGAATGTGTAATGGAATGGAATGGAATGTACAATGGAATGTGGAATTGAATGGGATGGAATTTGGAATGGAATCTGGATGTAATGGAATGGAATGGAAGGTGGAAGGGAATGGAATGGAATGGAATGGAATGTGGGTGGGAATGGACTGGAATGAGGAAGGTAATGTAATGGAATGTGGAATGGAATGGAATGGAATGTGGAATGGAATGGAACGGAATGGAATGGAATGGAATGGAATGTGGGTGGGAATGGACTGGAATGTGGAATGGAATGGAATGGAATGCGGAAAGGAATTGAATGTGGAATGGAATGGAATGGAATGGAATGTGGAATAGAATGGAAAGGAATGCAGTGAGGAATGGAATGTGGAATGGAATGGAATGGAATGTGGAATGCAATGGAATGGAATGTGGAATGGAATTGAAGGGAATGTGGAATGGAGTGTGCAATGGAATGTGGAATGGTAAAGAATGGAAAGGATTTGAATGTGTAATGGAATCTGGATTCGATTGTAGAATAGAACGTGGAATGGAGTGTAATGGATTGTGCAATGGAACGCGGAATGGAATTGAACGGACCTTGGAATGGAACTTGGAATGCAACGTGGAATGGAATGCGGAATGGAATGTGGAACTTAGCGTGGAATCGAATGCAGAATGGAATGTGGAATGGAATGGAATGGATTGTGGAATGGAATGGAATGGAATGGAATGGAATGTGGCATGTTATGGAATGGAACGTGGAATGGAACATGGAATGCAACGTGCAATATACCATGGAATGGAGTGGAATGGAATGTGGAATGGAACGTGGAATGGAACGTGGAATGGAACAGAATGGAACATAGAATGAAACGTGGAATGGAACGTAGAAAAGAACGTCTAATGGAATGTGGAATTAAACGTGGAACGGAATGTGGAATGGAACTTGGAATGGAAAGTGGAATGTAATGTGCAATGGAAAGGAAATGAATGTGGAATGGAATGGAATGTGGAATGGAATGTGGAATGGAATGCAGTGGAATTTGGAATGGAATGGAATGTAATGGAACGTGGAATTTAATAGAATGGAACGTGGAATGGAATGGAATGGAACGTTGAATGGAAGGTCGAATGGAACGTAGAAAAAAACGTGGAATGGAATGGAATGGAACGTAGAATGGAAGGTCCAATAGAACGTAGAATGGAACGTGGAATGGAACGTGGAATGGAAAGTGGACTGGAAAGTGGAATGTATTGTGGAATGGAAAGGAATGGAATGTGGAAAGGAACGCAATGGAATGTGGAATGAAATGGAATGGAATGTGGAATGGAATGGAATGGAAGTTCGAATACAATTTCGAATGGTATGGAAAGGAAAACAGAATGGAATGGAATGGACTGTGGAATGGAATGGAATGGAATGTGGAATGGAAGGGAATGGAATGTGGAATGGAATCTGTAATGGAATGGAATGGAGTTGAATAGAATGGAATGTGAAATGGAATGGAATGGAATGTGGAATGGAATGTGTAATGGAATGTGAAATGGAATGGAATTGTGTGGAATGTGGAATGGAATGGAATGGAATGGAGTTGAATAGAATGGAATGTGAAATGGAATGGAATGGAATGTGGAATGGAATGTGTAATGGAATGTGAAATGGAATGGAACTGTGTGGAATGTGGAATGGAATGGAATGGAATGGAATGTGGAATGTAATGGAAAGGAATGTGGAATGGAATGCAATGGAAGGAAAAGTGCAATGGTATGGAATGGAATTTTGAATGCAATAGAATGGACTGGAATAGAATGTGGAATTGAATGGAATGGAAAGTGGAATGGAACGTGGAATGGAATGGGATGCAATGTGGAATGGATTGAGGAATGGAAAGTGGAATTTAATGTGGAATGGAATGTGGAATGCAACGTGCAAGGAAATGGAATAGTAAGGGATGCTTTGTGGAATGGAACGCGGAATCGAATTTGGAATGGAACGGAATGCAATGTGTAATGTAATGTGGTATACAATGGAAAGGAATGTGGAATGGAATGTGAAATACAATGTGGAATGTAATGTGGAATGTAACGCAATGGAATGTGGAATGGAATGGGGAATGGAATGAGGAATGGAAAGCAATAGAATCTGTAATGGAATGTGGAATGGAAAGTGTAATGCAATGGAAAGGAATGTGGAATGGAACGTGGAGTGGAATGGAATGGAACTTGGAATGGAACTTGGAATGAATCTTGGAATGGAATGTGGAATGGAATGTGGAATGGAATGTGGAAATGAAAGGTATGGAAAGTGGAATGGAGTGGAATGCAATGTGGAATGGAATGGAATAGAACGTGGAATGGAACGTTGAATGGAATGTGGAATAGAATGGAAAGGAATCTGGAATGGAAGGGAATGGAAATTGTAGTGGAATAGAATGGAAAGTATTGGAATGTGGAATGGAATGGAATGGAATGTGGAATGGAATGGAATGGAATGTAGAATGGAAAGGAATGCAATGTGGAATGGAACGGAATTGTATGGAATCTGGAATGGAAAGGAATGGAATGTGGAATAGAATTGAATATTTTGTAATGTGTAATGGAATAGAATGGAATGGACTGGAATGTGTAATGTATTGGCATGCAATGACGAATGGAATGGTACTGAATGTGGAATTCAATGGAATGGAATGAAATGTGGAATGGAATGGAATGGATTGTGGAATGGAAGGGAATGGAATGGAATCGAATGTGGAATTGAATGGAACTGTATGTGGAATGGAATGGAATGGATCGTGGAATGGAATGTGGAATGTAATGTAACGTGAAATGGAATGTGGAAAGTAATGGAAAGGAATGCGGAAAGGAAGGGAATGGAATGTGGAATGGAATGGAATGGAATGGAATGGATTTGAATGAGGAATGGAATGGAATGGAATGTAGAATGGAATGGAAAGGAATGTGGAATGGAATGGAATGTTATGGAATGTGGAATGGAAAGGAATGGAATGTGGTATGGAATGGAATGGTATGGAATGTGGAATGGAAAGAATGGAATGTGGAATAGAATGGAATGGAATGCAATGGAATGGAATGTGGAAGGGAATGGAATGGAAGCACGAATGGAATGGAATGGAATGTGGATTTTAATGGAGTGGAATGTAATATGGGATGGAATGGAATGGAATGGAAAGCGGAAAGGAATTGAATGGAAAGTGGAATGGAATGGAATGGAATGCTCTGTAATGTGGAATGGAAAGGAGTGGAATGCGGAATAGAATGGAATGTTATGGAATGTGGAATGGAATGGAATGGAATGGAATGGTATATGGAATGGAATAGAATGGTATGTGGAATGGAATGGATTGGAATGTGGAATTGTGGAATGGAATGGAATGGAATGGAATGTGGATTGGAATGGAATGGAATATGAATGCAGAATGGAATGGAATGCAATGTGGAATTGAACGGAATGGAATATGAAATGGAATGGAATGGAATGTGGAATGGAATGTGGAATGGAATGGAATGAGGAATGGAATGGGGAATGGAATGTGGAATGGAATGCGGAATGGAATGTGTAATGAAATGTGTAATGAAATGTGGAATGGAATGTGGAATGAAAATGAACGGAATGTGGAATGGAAAGGAATGGAATGTGGAATAGAATGTGGAATGGAATGTGGAATGGAATGGAACGTGGAATGGAAAGTGGAATGGAATGTGGAATGAAATGTGGAAGGAAATGTGGAATGGAATGCAGAAAGGAATGTGGAATGGAACGGAATGCAATGTGGAATTGAACGGAATGGAATGCCACATTCCTTTCCATTCCATTCCACACTGCATTCCATTCCATTCCACATTCCATTCCATTCCATTCCACATTCCATTCAATTCCACTGCACATTCCATTCCATTCCATTCCACGTTCCATTCCACGTTCCATTCCACATTCCATTCCATTCCATTCCACAGAGCATTTCACACTCCATTCCATTACACATTCCATTCCATTCCAATCCTCTTTCCATTCCACATCACATTCCATTGAATTCCACATTCTATTCCACATTCCATTTCACATTACATTCCTTTCCTTTCCGTTCCACATTCCAATCCTTTCCAGTCCACATTTCATTTCATTCCATTTAAAATTGCATTACAATCCATTCCACATTCCATTCCATTCCATTCCACATTCCAATCCATTCCATTCCACATTCCATTCCACATCGCATTCCTTTCCATAACACATTCCACTCGATTCCATTCCACTTTCCTTTCCATGTCGCATACCTTTCAATTCCACATTCCATTACACATTCCATCACATTTTCCTTAACACATTCCATTCCATTCCATTCCACATTCCATTCCATTCCATTCCACATTCTATTCCACTCGATTCCACATTCTATTCCACATCCCATGCCATTCCATTCCACCTTCCATTCCATTCCACATTGCATTCCATTCCATTCCGCTTTCCATTACATACCATGTTCCATTCCACATTCCATTCCACATTCCATTAAACTTTCCGTTATACAATCTATCCCATTCCATTCCAGATACCATTCCACATTCCATTCAATTCCATTCCACATTCCATTCCAAGTTCAATTCCACATTACATTGCATTCCATTCCATTCCAGTTTCCATTCCATTTCATTCTAAACCATTCAACATTCCATTACACATTCCATTCCATTCCATTCCACATTCCATTCCATTCCATTCCACATTCCATTACATTCTATTCCACATTCCATTCCATTGCATTCCACAATGCATTCCATTCCATTCCAAATTCTATTCCATTCAATTCCACATTCCATTCCATTGCATTCCACGATGCATTCCATTCCATTCCAAATTCTATTCCATTCCATTCCACATTCCATTCCATTCCTTTCCACATTCCATTCCATTCAATTCCATTTTCCATTCCATTCCATTCGATATTCCATTCCACATTCCATTCCACATTCCATTCCATTCCACTTTCCATTCCATTCCAGTCCACATTCCATTCCATTCAATTCCACATACCATTTCATTGCATACCGTTCGACATTCCATTCAATTCCATTCCACATTCCATTCCACGTTCTATTCCACATAGCAATCCATTCCATTCCACACCCCATTCCATTCCAATCCACATTCCTTTCAATTCCATTCCACATTTCATTCCACATTCCATTCAATTCCATTCCACATTCCATTCCATTCTATTCCTCACTCCATACCACTTTCCATTCCATTCCATTCCACATTCCATTACATTGCACGTACCATTCCACATTTCATTCCACTTTCCATTCCACAATCCGTTCTAAATTCCATTCCATTCCATTCCGCATACCATTCCACATTCCTTTCCACCTCCCATTCCATATTCCATTCCGTTCCATACCACATTCCAATCCATTTCATTCCACATTAAATTCCAAATCCATTCGACATTCCATTCCACAATCCATTCCATTCCACATTCCATTCCATTCCATTCCACATTCCATTCCACATTCCATTCCACATTCCATTCCATTTCATTCCACATTCCATTCCACATTCCATTCCATTCCACAATTCATTCCATTCCACTCCACTTTCAATTCCTTTCCATTCCACATTCCATTACATTCCATTCCAGGCAGCATTCCATTTTATTCCATATTCCGTTGTATTCCATTCCACATTCCATTTCTTTCCACATTCCATTCCATTCCATTAAACGTTACATTGCACTTTACATTCCTCGTTCCATAGCATTGCATTCCGCATTCCGTTCCATTTCATTCCACATTCCATTCCATTTCATTCCACAATGCCTTCCATTCCACATTCCATTCCATTCCATTCCACATTGCATTCCATTCTATTCCACATACCATTCCACATTCCATTCCATTGCACATAACATTCCACATTCCATTCCACTTTCTATTCCATGTGCCGTTCCACATTCCATTCCATTGAATTCCATTCCACTCCACATTCCATTCCATTCCATTCCACATTCCATTCCATTCCATTCAACATTCCAATCCATTCCATTCCACATTCCATTCCATTCAATTCCACATTCCGTTCGAATGAATTCCACATTCCATTCCATTCCATTACGCATTTCATTACGCATACCATTAGATTCATTTCCACATTCCATTCCATTTCATTCCATATTCCATTCTACATTCCATTCCTCTCCATTCCACATTCCAATCCATTCCATTCCACTGTCCATTATATTTCATTCCACATTCCATTCCACAATCCTTTCCATTCCACATACTTTCCATTCAATTCCACATTCCACATTCCATTCCATTCCATTCCACATTCCATTACATTCCATTCCACAATCCATTACACCTTCCATTCCACATTCCATTCATTCCGTTCCATTCCATTCCATTCCACGTTCCATTCCATTCCTTTCCATTGCACATTGCATTGCATTCCATTAATTTCCATTCCACATTTCATTCCAGATTATATTCCATTCCACGTTGCATTGCACATTCCATTCCATTCCATTACAGCTTCCATTCCACATTTCATTCCATTCCATTCTACTGTCCATTCCACATTCCATTCTATTCCATTCTACATTCAATTCCATTCCATTCCATTCCATTCCACATTCCATTAGATTCCATTCCATATTCCATTCCATTTTATTCTACGTACTATTCCATTCCATTGCACGTTCCGTTCCACATTCCATTCCATTCCATTCCACATTCCATTCCACATTCCATTACGTTCCATTCTACATTCTATTCAATTTCATTCCATTCCACATTCCATTTCATTCCATTCCGCATTCCGTTCCATTCCATTACATTCCACGATCCATTCAGTGTTCCATTCCACGTTCCATTCCACGTTCCATTCCACATTTCTTTACACATTCCATTCCTTTCTATTCCATTCCACTTTCTACTACATTTCATTCTGCATTCCATTCCTCATTTCATTCCACATTCCATTCCACATTCCTTTACAATCAATTCCACCTTCCGCTTCATACCATTGCAGTCAACATTCCATTTCACCCCATTCAAATTTCCGTTCCACATTCCATTACATTGCATTCCATATTCCATTCCACATTCCATTCAATTCCATTCCACATTCCATTCCATTCCATTCCACATTCCATTCTAAGCATTTCACATTACATTCCACATTACATTCCATTCCGTTCCACATTCCATTACACATTCCATTCCATTCCATTCCACATTCTATAACACATTCCATTCCATCAAATTCAACATTCCATTCCACTTTACATTACATTGCATTGCACATTCAATTCCACATTCCATTCCATTCCATTCCACATTCCATTCCAAGCATTCCACATTCCATTCCACATTCCATTCCATTCCGTTCCACATTCCATTAGACTTTCAAACCCATTCGATTCCACATTCCATTTAATTGCATTCCACATTCCATTCCACATTCCATTCCACATTCCATTCCATTCCTTTCCACAATCCATTCCACATTCCTTTCTATTCCAGTCCACATTCCATTCCACATTCCATTCTATTCCATTCCACATTCCATTCCACATTCCATTCTATTCCTTTCCACATTCCATTCCATTCCGTGCCACTTTCAATTCCACATTGCATTCCGTTCTTTTCCACGTTCCGTTCCACATTCCATTGCACAATCCATTAGACATTCCTTTCCATTCCATTAAAGTTTCCATTCCGCATTCCATTCCATTCAATCCACATTCCATTCCAGATTGCATTCCATTGCATTCCACATTCCATTCCATTCCATTCCATTCCATATTCCATAGCATTCCTTTCCACTTTCCATTCCACATTCCATTCAACATTCCTTTCCTTTGCATTCCACGTTTCATTCCATTCCATTCCACGTTTCATTCCATTCCATTCCACGTTCCATTCCACGTTCAATTCTCGTCCACTCCACATTACTTTCCATTCCATTCCACGTTCCATTCCATATTCCATTCCATTCCATTCCATTGCACCTCGCATTCCACATTCCATTCCATTCCATTCCACGTTACATTCCATATTCCATTCCATTCATTTCCACATTCCATTCCATTCCATTCCCTTCCATTCCACATTCCATTCCATTCCATTCCATTGAACATTCCATTCCACATTCCATTCCACATTCCATTCCATTCCATTCCACATTCCATTCCATATTCCATTCCACATTCCATTGCATTCCGTTCCACATTCCATTCCACTTTTCTTTAAATTCCATTCGACTTTCCATTCCACATTCCATTCTATTGCACATTCCATTCCTTTCCTTTCAACATTCCATTCCACATTCTATTCCATTCCATTCCGCATTCCATTCCATTTTCCAATCCATTTCATTCCATATTCCATTACATTCCATTCCCTTCCATTCCACATTCCATTGCATTCGACATCCACATTACATTCCACATTCCAATCCATTCCATTCCAGTTTCAATTACATTCCATTCCACGTTCCATTGCATTCAATTCCAAATTCTATTCCATTCCATTCCACGTTCCATTACCTCCCATTCCACATTCCACTCCATTCCATTGCAGTCCTTTCCACATTCCAATCCACATTCCATTCCATTCTATTCCACATTGCATTCCAAGTTGCATTCCACGTTCTATTCCACGATCTATTCCACGAACAATTCAACGATCCATTCCACTTTCTATTCCATGTTTCATTCCACTTTCCATTCTTCATTCCATAACTCATTCCTTTCCACATTCCATAACTCTTTCCATTCCATATTCCATTCCATGCCATTCCACATTCCATTTCATTCCACATTACATTTTCACATTCAATTCCGCATTGCATTCCATTCCATTCCATATCACATTCCATTGCATTCCATTCCCTTCCACATTCCATTCCAAATTCCTTTCCTTTCCATTCCTCATTCCATTCCATTCCATTCCACATTCCATTCCATACCCTTCCACATTTCTTTCCGTTCCATTCCACAATCCCTTTCAAGTTCAATTCCACGTTTCTTTCCTTTCCATTCCACCCTCCCTTCCACATTCCATTCCACATTGAATTCCACGTTCTATTCCACGTTCCATTGCACTTTCCATTCCATTCCATTTCAAGCTACATTCCATGTTCCATTTCACGTTCCATTTCTCTTTCCATTGCACATTCCATTCCTTTCCATTTCACATTCCATTGCACATTCCATTCCACATTCCATTGCACATTCTATTCCATTCCATTCCACATTCCATTCCACTTTGTATTCCACTCCATTCCACATTCCATTCCATTCCATTCCATTAAACATTCAATTCCATTCCATTCCTTTGCTTTCCACTTTCCTTTCCATTACATTACACGTTCCATTCCATTCCATTCCACATTCCATTCGTTTCCATTCCTTTCCATTCCACATTCCTTTCCACATTTCAATCCATTACATTCCACATTCCATTCCACATTCCATTCCAAATTCCATTGCACAATCCATTCCACATTCCATTCCATTCCACGTTCCCTTCCACTTTCCATTCCAGATTCCATTCCGTTCCACTTCCCATTCCACATTCCATTCCCAATTGCATTCAACATTGCATTCCATTCCATACAACTCTCCATTCAAAATTCCATTCCATTCCATCGCACATTGCATTCCACATTCCATTCCATTCCATGCTCCATTCCACATTCCATTCCATTCCATTCCACAATCCATTCCATTTCATTCCACACTTCATTCGACCTGTTATTCCATTGCATTCCACATTCAATTCCAAGTTCCATTCCATTCCATTCCACATTCCATTCCACGTTCCATTAAACATTCCATTCCATTCCACAGTCTATTCCATTCCATTCCACATTTCATTCCATTCTATTCCATATTCCATTCCATTGCATGTTCCATTCCGCATTCCTTTCCAAGTTCCCTTCCATTGCACACTGCATTCCACATTTCATTCCATATTCCAATCCATTCCTTTCCACGTTCCATTAAGTTCCATTCCACGTTCCCCTCCACTTTCCATTCCATTCCATTCCATGTTCCTTTCCATTCCATTCCAACTTTCATTGCAATGCATTGCACGCTCAATTCCACATTCTATTCCATTCCATTCTACAATCCATTCCATTCCATTCGACATTCAATTCCACCTTCCATTCCATTCCATTCCGCATTCCATTCTATTCTATTCCATTCTCCATTCAATTCCATTCCATTCCACGTTACATTCCACATTCCATTCCTCATTGCATTCCATTGCATTCCACGTTTCCTTCCATTCCATTCCACGTTCCATACCATTCCATTCCAAGTTCCATTCCACATTCCAGTGCATTACACTCCACATTCCATTCCATTCCTTTCCAATTTTCATTCCACATTCCTTTCCATTGCATTCCACGTTCCATTATATTCCATTACACGTTCCATTCCACATTCCATTCCATTCCATTCCATATTGCATTCCTTATTTCATTCCATTCAATTCATCATTCCATTCCAATACATACCCTTCCATTCCACATTCCATTCCATTCAATTCCTTTCCATTCCGCAATCCATTCCATTAAATTCCACATTCCATTCCATTCCATTCCCTTCCATTCCACATTCCATTCAATTCCATTCAACATGCCATTCAATTCAATTCCTTTCCACACTCCATTCCATTCCTTTCCACATTCCATTCCATTCCATCCCACATTGCATTCCATTCAAATCCACATACCATTCCACATTCAATTCCATTCCATTCAACATTCCATTCCTTTTAATTCCATTCAAGTCCACATTCCATTCCATTCCATTCCATTCCACATTACATTCCTTTCTATTCCAGTCCACATTCCATTCCTTTCCATTCCATTCCATTCCAGATTCCATTCCATTTAATTCCACATTCCATTTCACGTTCATTTCCACATTCCTTTCCATTCCATTCCACTTTCCTTGCCACGTTCAATTCCATTCCGTTCCACATTCCATTCCACAATCCATTCAACTTTCCATTCCAGTTTCCTTTCTATTCCATTACACTTTCCATTCCACGTTCCATTCCACGATCCATTCCACGTTCCATTCCATTATATTTCACGTTCCATTCCATGTCTCATTCCACTTTCATTTCCACATTCCATTACACATTCCATTACACATTCCATTCCATTACATTTCACATTCCAATGCTCTTTCCATTCCACATTCCATTTCACATTCCATTCCATTCGATTCCACGTTCCATTCCACATTTCATTCCATTCAACTCCACATTCCATTCCATACTCCATTCCATTGCACATCCCATTCCACTTTCCATTCCACAATCCATTCCACATTCCATTTCAAATTCCATTCCACAATCCATTCCACATTCCATTCCATTCCACAATCCATTCCACTTTCCCTTCCACTTTCCATTCCGTTCCACGTTCCATTCCACATTCCATTCCACGTTCCATTCCACATTGCATTCTGTTCCATTCTATCTTCCTTTCCACATTACTTTCCATTCCATTACACTTTTCATGCCACATTGCATTCCATTCCACGTTTCATTCCACATTCCATTCCATTCCATTCCACATTGCATTCCATTTCATTCCATATTCCTTTCGAACTTTCATTCCAGTCCATTCCTCATTCCATTCCACGTTCCTTTTCATTCCATACCACATTGCATTGCACATTCTATTCCATTCCATTCCACATTCCATTCCACTCCATTCAATTCCACATTCCATTCCGCTTTCCATTACATTCCATTCCACATTCCATTAACACTCTATTCCAACTTCCTCTCCGTTCCATTCTACAGTCCATTCCACATTCTAATCCACTCCATTCCACACTCCATTCCACAGTCAATTCCATTCCATTCCAGATTTCATTTCATTCCATTCGACAATCCATTCCATTCCATTTCACATTCCATTCAATTGCATTCCACGTTCCATTACACATTCCATTCCATTCCATTCCATTCCGCGTTCCATTCCACATTCCTTTCCACACTCCATTCCATTCCATTCCATTCCACTTTCCATTCCTCATTCCATTCCACATTCCATTCATTCCATTCCACTCCACATTCCTTTCCATTCCATTCCACCTTCCATTCCATATTCCATTCCATTAATTTCCACATTCCATTCCACATTCCATTCCACGTTCCATTCCACGATCCATTCCACGTTCCATTGCATTCCACTCCATGTTCTATTGCATTCCATTCCACTTTCCATTTCTATCCATTCTAGGTTCCATTTCAGATTCCATTTCACATTCCATTCCACATTCCATTTCTCAATCCTGTCCTTTCCATTCCATTCCACTCCACATTCCAGTCCATTCCAATCCACATTACATTCAATTACACTCCACGTTCCATTCCATTCTACATTCCCCTCCAGTCCATTCCAGATTCCATTAACTTTCATTCCACATTCCATTCCACATTATATTCCATTCCATTCTAATCCACATTCCATTCCGTTCCATTCTACATTCCATTCCATTCCATTCCACATTCCATTCCACATTTGATTCCGTTCCACTCCACTTTCTTTTCCACACTCCATTCCACATTCCATTCCACAATCCATTCCGTTCCATTCCACATTCCTTTCCACATTCTGTTACACATTCCATTCCATTCTATTTCACATTCCATTCCACATTCCATACCATTCCATTTGGCATTCTATTCCCCATTCCATTCCATTCCACATTCCATTCCATGTTCCATTCTTCATTACATTCCATTCCATTCCACATTCCATTATTTTCCATTCCATTTCCATTAACCTCCATTCCACATTTTTTCAATTCCATTCCACATTCCATTCCGCATTCCATGACCTTCCATTCCACATTATTTCCATTCCATTAAACATTGCATTGCGTTCCATTCCACATTCCATTCCACATTCCGTTACCTTCCCTTCTCATTCTTTTCCATTCCATTTCACATTCCATTTCACGTTCCATTCCACGTTGGGTATCGCGTTGCATTCCATTCCATTCCATTCCATTGTGGATTCGATTCCATTCCATTCCACATTCTATTCCACATTCCATTCCATTCCATTCCACATTCCATTCCATTCCATTCCACATTCCATTCCACATTCCATCAATTCCATTTCACATTCCATTCCATTCCATTCCACATTCCATTGCATTCCATTCCATTCCATTCCTTTACACGTTCGATTTCATTCCATTCCACATTCTATTCCATTACATTCTACAATCCATTCCATTCCATTCCATTCCACATTCCAAAGCATTCCATTCCATTCCACATTCCATTCGAAATTCTATTCCATTCCATTCCACATTCCATTCCATTCCATTCCATTACACATTCCATTCCACATTCCATTCCCTTGCATTCCACTTTCCATTCCATTCCATTCCCCCTTCCTTTCCACTTTCCGTTCCACTTTCCATTCCATCCCTTTCCACTCCATTCCATTCTGGATTCCTTTCCATTCCATTCCAAATTGTATTCGACATTCCATTCCTTTCCATTCCACATTCCATTCCATTCCACATTCCAATCATTTTCATTCCACTTTACATTCCACTTTCCATTTTACGCTCCATTGCACATTCCATTCCATGTTCCATTCTACATTACATTACATTCCATTACACGTTCCTTTACTTTCCATTCCATTTCCATTACCTTCCATTCCACATGTTTTCAATTCCATTCCAGATTCCATTCCACATTTCATGACCTTCCATTCCACATTATTTCCATTCCATTCCAGATTCCATTCCACATTCCATGACCTTCCATTCCACATTATTTCCATTCCATTACACATTTCATTGCATTCCATTACACATTCCATTCCACATTCCGTTACCTTCCCTTCTCATTATTTTCCATTCCATTTCACATTCCATTCGATGTTCCATTCCACGTTGTGTATCACGTTGCATTCCATTCCATTCCATTCCATTGCAGATTCGATTCCATTCCATTCCACATTCTATTCCACATTCCATTCCATTCCATTCCACATTCCATTCCGCATTCCATCTATTCCATTCCACATTGCACTGCATTCCATTCAACATTCCATTCCTTTCCATTCAACGTTACATTCCACATTCAACTCAACCTTCCATTCAACATTCCATTCCATTCCATTCCACATTCCATTCCATTCCACATTCCATTGCACTTTCCATTCCATATTCCATTCCCTTCCATTCCGCATTCCATTCCCTTCCATTCCACATTCAATTCCACTTTCCATACCACGTTGCATTCCAAATTCCATTCCATTCCATTAGATTCAATCCCATTCCACATTCCGTTCCATGTTCCATTCCAAATTCCATTGCACATTCCATTACACGTTCCATTCCACTTTCCATTCCAAATTCCATTTCATTTTCCATTCCACGTTCCATTTCATTCCATTCCACGATCCATTCCTCATTCCATTCCATTCCTCTTTCCATTCCACGTTCCATTCCACGTTCCATTGCACATTGCTTTCAATGTTCCATTCCATACCATTCCACGTTCCATTCCACATTGCATTCCATTCCACATTCCATTGCATATTCCATTCCACATTCCATTCCATTCCATTCCACGTTCCATTCCACATTCCATTCCACATTCCTTTCCACATTCCCTTCCACATTCCTTTCCACATTCCATTCAACATTCCATTCCAAATTCCATTCCATTCCATTCCACATTCCATCCCACATTCCACTCCATTCCATTCCACATTCCCTTCCACATTCCATTGCATTCCATTCCAGATTTCATTCCACATTCCATTCCACAATGCATTCCACATTCCCTTTCACATTCCATTCCAAATCCCATACCACATTCCATTCCACGTTACATTCCGCATTCCATTCCACATTCCGTTCAACATTCTATTGCATTCCATTCCACGTTCCATTCTACTTTCCATTAGACGTTTCTTTCCATTCCATTCCACGTTCCATAATACGTTCCATTCCATCCCATTCCATGTTCCATTACCTTCCATTCCATTTCCATTACCTTCCGTTCCACATTTCTTTCCATTCCATTCCTCATTCCTTTCCATTCCTTTCTACATTCCATTCCACATTCCATTAACTTCCATTGTCATTGTTTTCCATTCCGTTTCACATTCCATTCCACGTTCCGTTCCACGTTCCATTTCTTGTTGCATTATATTCCATTCCATTCCATTCCGAATTACATTCCATCCCATTCCACATTGTATTCCACTTTCCATTCCATTCCATTCCACATTCCATTCAATTCCATTCCACATTCCACTCCATTCCATTCCAAATTGCATTCCTTTCCATTCCACGTTACATTCCACATTCAATTCTACCTTCCATTCCACTTTCTAATCCATTCCACTCCAAATTCCATTCCATTCCATTCCACATTCCATTCCACATTCCATTCCACAATCTATTCAAATACACTAAACCCTCCATTCCATTTCTTTCCTCCTTCCATTCCACACTCCATTCCATTCCATACCACATTCCATTCTACATTATATTCCATTCCATTCTATTCCATATTCCATTCCATTCCATTCCACATTCCATTCAACTTTCCATTCCACGTTCCATTAAATTTCATTGCATTCCATTCCACGTTGCATTTCTTTCCATTCCACATTCCTTTTCATGTTACATTTCACATTCCATTCCACATTCCATTTCACATTCCATTCCATTCCATTCCATTCCACCTTCCATTCTACATTCCATTACACATTCCATTCCACCCCATTCCATGTTGCATTCCATTAATTTCCACTTTCCTTTCCACATTCCATTCCACATTCCATTCCGTTCCATTCCATATTCCATTGCAAATTCCATTTCACATTCCTGCGCATGTTCAATGGCATTCCGTTTCACATTCCATTCCATTCCATTACACATTCCATTCCACATTCCATTCCATTCCATTCCACATTCCATTGCACATTCCACCATACGTTCCATTCCACGTTGCATTGCCCGTTCCATTGCATTCTACTCCACGTTCCATTGCATTCCATTCCACGTTCCATTTCCCAATGCATTTCACATTCCATTCCACATTCCATTTCGCAATCCTTTCCATTCCATTCCATTCCACTCCACATTCCATTCCATTCCATTCCACTTTCCATTCCATATTCCATTCCTTTAATTTCCACATTCCATTCCACATTACATTCCATGTTGCATTCAACGTTACATTTCACATTCCATTCCATTTCATTCCATTGCACACTCCATTTCATTCCATTCCGCTTTCCATTCCACATTCCATTCCACATTTCACATTCCATTGTACTTTCCATTTCAGTTTGCATTCCATTCCATTACACATTCCATTCCATTCCTATCTACATTCCATTCCATTATATTCCACTTTCAATTCCGTTTCACTTTCCATTCCATGACATTCCACATTCCATTCAATTCCATTGTATTCTACATTCCATTCCAATCCATTCGAGATTACATTCCCTTGCATTCCACAATCCATTACATTCCACTTCCCATTCCATTCCTTTCCATTCCACATTCCATTCCATACAATTTCAAATTCCATTCCATTACAATGCATTCCCCATTCCATTCCATTCGATTCCGCATTCAATCCCATTCCATTCCATTCTATTACACATTCCATTCCATTCCATTGCACATTCCATTCTAATACATTCCACATTCTATTCCAAATTCCATTCCACATTCTCTTCCACGTTCCATTCCATTACATCCCTTATACTATTGCATTCCATTCTATATTCCTTTCCATTCCATTAGACATTCCTTTTCATTCCATTGCATTCCACATTCCATTCCATTCCTTTCCGCATTCCAATCCATTCTGTTCCATTCCTCATTCCATTCCACATTCCATTCCACATTAAATTCCATTCCATTACTTTCTATTCCACATTCAATTCCACAAAACATTCCACATTCTATCCACATTCCCTTCCATTACATTCCACATTCCATTCCACATTCCATTACATTCCATTCCATATTTCATTCCACATTCCGTTTCACATTCCATTCCACATTACATTGCACTTTGCATTTCACATTCCATTCCACATTCCATTACATTCCTCATTGCATTTCTCATTCCATTCCACATTCAATTCCATTCCATTCCATTCCACATTCCATTCCACATTCCATTCCATTCCTTTCCACATTGCATTCCATTCCATTCCACGGTTTCATTCCTTGTTCCTTTCCACTTTCAATTGCCCGTTCCAATCCACTTTCCATTCTGTTCCATTCCACAAGTATTCCACATTCCATTCCGCATTCCATTCCACATTCCATTTCACATTCTATTCCATTCCATGCCAAATTCATTTCCGTTCCATTCCATATTTAATTGTACTTTCCATTACACATTCCTTTACAAGTTCCATTGCATTGCATTCCTTTCCATTCCACATTCCATTCCATTCCGTTCAACATTGCATTCAATTCCATTCCATTCCATTCAACATTCCATTCCACATTCAATTCTACTCCATTCCACATTCCATTCCACATTCTATTCTACTCCATTCCACATTCCATTCCACATTCCATTCCACATTCCACTCAACATTCCATTCCACATTGCATTTCGTTCCATTCCACATTACATTCCACATTCCATTCCATTCCACATTCCATTCCACTTTCCATTCTATTACATTACTCATTCCATTCCATGATCCATTCCATTCCACATTCCACACCATATTCCATTCCATTCAACACTCCGTTGCACATTCCATTCCATTGCATTCCACATTCCATTCCATTCCATTCCACATTCCATGGCACATTCCATTCTACGTTCCATTCCACGATCCATTCCACGTTCCATTGCATTCCACTCCACATTCCATTGCATTCCATTCCTCTTTCCATTTCAATCCATTCTACGTTCCATTTCAGATTCCATTTCACATTCCATTCCACATTCCATTTCTCAATCCTGTCCATTCCATTCCATTCCACTCCACATTCCATTCCATTCCATTCCAATCCATATTACCTTCAATTACACTCCACGTTCCATTGCATTCTACATTCCCCTCCATTCCATTCCAGATTCCATTACCTTCCATTCCACATTCCATTCCACATTGTATTCCATTCCATTCAATTCCACATTGCATTCCTTTCCATTCCACATTCCATTCCATTCCATTCCACATTCCATTCCACAATCCACTCCACATTCCATTCCACATTTGATTCCGTTACATTCCACATTCCTTTCCACAGTCCATTCCACATTCCATTCCACAATCCATTCCGTTCCATTCCACATTCCTTTCCATATTCCATTTCACGTTCCATTCCATTCCATTCCACATTCCATTCCACATTCCTTCAATTCCATTTCACATTCCACTGCATTCCATTCAACATTCCATTCCTTTACATTCAACGTTACATTCCACATTCAACTCAACCTTCCATTCCACATTCCATTCCATTCCATTCCAAATTCCATTCCATTCCATTCCACATTCCATTCCACTTTCCATTCCAATCCATTCCTCATTCCATGCAAATCCATTCCATTCCACATTCCATTCCACTTTCCATTCGACATTCAATTCCATTCCATTCCATTACATTCCATTACACATTCCATTCCGCATTCCATTCCCTTACATTACACATTCCATTCCATTCCATTCCACATTCCATTACACTTTCCATTCCATGTTGCATTCCAAATTCCATTTCATTCCATTACATTCTATTCCATTCCACATTCCATTCCACGTTCCATTCCAAATCCAATTGCACATTCCATTCCACGTTCCATTCCTCTTTCCATTCCAAGTTCCATTTCATTTTCCATTCCACATTCCACTTCATTCCATTCCATGATCCACTCCTCATTCCATTCCATTCCATTCCACTTTCCATTCCACGTAGCATTCCACGTTCCTTTCCATGTTCCATTCCATTCCATTCCACATTCAATTCCACATTGCCTTCTATTCCACGTTCCATTGCACATTGCATTCCACATTCCATTCCATTCCATTCCACGTTACGTTCCACATTGCATTCCACATTCCTTTCCACGTTACATTCCACATTGCATTCCACATTCCTTTCCACATTACATTCCACATTCCTTTCCACATTCCATTCCACATTCCATTCCAAATTCCATTCCATTGCATTCTACAGTCCATTCCACATTCCATTGCATTCCATTCCAGATTTCATTCCACATTCCATTCCACATTGCATTCCACATTCCCTTTCACCTTCCATTCCACATCCCATACCACATTCCATTCCACGTTACATTCCACATTCCATTCCACATTCCATTCCACGTTCTATTCCATTCCATTCAAAGTTCCATTCTACTTTCCATTAGACGTTTCATTCCATTCCATTCCACGTTCCATTCTATGTTCCATTCCATTCCATTCCACGTTCCATTACCTTCCATTCCTTTTCCATTACATTCCGTTCCACATTTTTTCCATTCCATTCCACATTCGATTTCATTCCATTCCACATTCCATTCCACATTCCATTAACTTCCATTCTCATTGTTTTCCATTCCATTTCACATTCCATTCCACGTTCCATTCCACGTTCCATTTCGTGTTGCATTAAATTCCATTCCATTCCATTCCGGATTCCATTCCTTTCAGTTCCACATAGTATTCCAATTTCTATTCCATTCCATTCCACATTCCATTCAATTCCATTCCACATTCCACTCCATTCCATTCCACATTGCATTCATTTACATTCCACATTCAATTCAATTTTCCATTCCACTTTCCATTCCATTCCACTCAAAATTCCATTCCATTCAATTCCACATTCCATTCCACATTCTATTCAAATCCATTAAACATTCCATTCCATTCCATTCCACATTCCATTCCACATTCCATCAATTCCATTTCACATTCCACTGCATTCCATTCAACATTCCATTCCTTTCCATTCAACGTTACATTCCACATTCAACTCAACCTTCCATTCCACATTCGATTCCATTCCATACCAAATTCCATTCCACTCCATTCCACATTCCATTCCACTTTCCATTCGACATTCCATTCCATTCCATTCCATTAAATTCCATTACACATTCCATTCCACATTCCATTCCCTTACATTACACATTCCATTCCATTCCATTCCACTTTCCATTCCATGTTGCATTCCACATTCCTTTCCACATTCCATTCCACATTCCTTTCAACATTCCATTCCACATTCCATTCCAAATTCCATTCCATTGCATTCCACATTCCATTCCAAATTCCACTCGCCTCCATTCCACAGTCCATTTCACATTCCATTGCATTCCATTCCAGATTTCATTCCACATTCCATTCCAAATTGCATTCCACATTCCCTTTCACCTTCCATTCCACATCCCATACCACATTCCATTCCACGTTACATTCCACATTCCATTCCACATTCCATTACACGTTCTATTCCATTCCATTCCAAGTTCCATTCTACTTTCCATTAGACATTTCATTCCATTCCATTCCACTTTCCATTCTACGTTCCATTCCATTCCATTCCACGTTCCATTACCTTCCATTCCATTTCAATTACCTTCCGTTCCACATTTTTTCCATTCCATTCCACATTCGATTCCATTCCACTCCACATTCCATTCCACATTCCATTAACTTCCATTGTCATTGTTTTCCATTCCGTTTCACATTCCATTCCACGTTCCATTCCACGTTCCATTTCGTTTTGCATTAAATTCCATTCCATTCCATTCCGGATTCTATTCCTTTCAGTTCCACATAGTATTCCAATTTCCATTCCATTCCATTCCACATTCCATTCAATTCCATTCCACATTCCACTCCATTCCATTCCACATTGCATTCATTTACATTCCACGTTACATTCCACATTCAATTCATCTTTCCATTCCACTTTCCAATCCATTCCACTCCAAATTCCATTCCATTCAATTCCACATTCCATTCCACATTCTATTCAAATACATTAAACATTCCATTCCATTTCTTTACTCATTCCATTCCACGTTGCATTCCATATTCCATTCCACATTCCATTGCTCGTTCCATTCCTTATCATTACAATTTCCATTCCACATTATATTCCACATTCCCATCCGCATTCCATTCCATTCCATTCCACATTCCATTCCATTCCATTCTACATGCCATTCCACATTGCATTGCATTCCAGTCCTCATTCCATTCCACATTCCATTCCATTCCATTCCAATTTCCATTCCATTGCAATCCATATTCCAGTCAATTCCATTCTGCGTTCCATTCCATTCCAAATTGCATTCCATTCCATTCCACATTCCATTCAATTCCTTGCCAAATTCCAAAACATTCCATTCTCCATTCCATTCCACATTCCATTCCACATTCCATTCCATTCCATTCTATTCCACAATGCATTCCATTCCATTCCACATTACATTCCACAATCCATTCCTTTCCATTCCACATTCCATTACATTCCATTACACATTACATTCCACATTCCATTAGATTCCATTCCACATTCCATTTCACATTACATTTTTTTCCACCTTCCTTTCCACAATCCATTACATTCCATTCAACATTCCATTTTTCATTGCCCTGCTTTCTATTCCGAATTCCATTCCACATTCCTTTCAGCATTCATTCCGATCCATTCCATTTTCCTTTTCACGTTCCATTCCACAGTCCACTCCACATTCCTTTACATGATCCATTCCATTCCATTCCACGTTCCACTCCACTTTCCATTCCTTTCCATTCCACATTCCATTCCACATTGCATTGCACATTCCATTCCACGTTCCATTCCACATTCCATTCCATGTTCCATTCCATGTTCCATTCCACGTTCCATTCCATTCCATTCCACGTTCCACTCCAGATTCCATCCCGTCCCATTCCACGTGCCATTCCATTCCATTCCTCGGTCAATTCCACATTCCACTCCACATTCCATTGCACCATCCCTTCTGTTCCATCCCATTCCATTCCAGTTTCCTTTCCAGATTCCATTCCACATTCCATTTCACATTCCATTCCTTTACTTTCCACATTCCGTTGCATTCCATTCCCTACCATTCCACATTCTATTCCATTCCATTCATTATTCCATGCCATTCCATTCCATTCCACATTCCATTCCATTCCATTAAATTCCACATTCCATACCATTCCTTTCCACATTCCATTTCATTCCACTCCGCATTCCATTCCTCATTACACACAATCCCATTCTATTAAACATTCCATTCCATTCCATTCCACATTGCATACCATTGCATTCCATTCCGCATTCTATTCATTTCCGTTCTACGTTACATTCGATTCCTTTCCACATTCTAATCCATTCCATTCAATTCCATTCCAGAATCCATTCCCTTCCAAACCACATTCCTTTTCATTCCATTCCACATTACATTACACATTAAATTGCATACCACATTCCATTCCACGTTCCATTCCTTTCCATTCCACATATGATTCCATTCAATTCCACATTCCGTTCCATTACCTTGCCGTCCATTACACATTCCATACCATTTCATTCCGCATTCCTTTCCATTTCGTTCCATTTCACATTCCATTATTTTCAATTATATTCCCCATTCCATCCCATTCCATTCTATATTCCATCCCAATCCATTCCACATTCCATTCCATTCCATTCCACGTTCCATTCCAAATTCCATACCATTGCATTCTATTCCACATTCCATTCCTTTCCAATCTGCATTCCATTCTCTTCCATTCCACATTCTATTCCAATGCATTCCATTCCATTCCATATTCTGTTACATTCCATTCCACATTCTAATCTCATTCCATTCCATTCCATTCCACATTCAATTTCACATTCCATTCTATTCCATTCCACATTCCATTCCATTGCATTACACATTCCATTCCTTTCGATTCCACATGTCATTCCACATTCCATTCCACGTTCCATTCAATGTTTCATTCCAAGTTCCACTCCATATTTCATTCCAAGTTCCATTCCATGATCCATTCCATTCCATTGCACGTTCCATTCCACATTATATTCCATTGCATTACACTTTCCTTTCCACATTCCATTCCACATTCCATTCCACATTCCATTCCACATTCCATTGCGTTACATTCCACATTCCATTCCACATTCCATTTCAGATTCCATTCTACATTACATTCCACATTTCTTTCTACTTTCCATTAATTGTTCCATTACACATTCCATTCCATTCCACAATCCATTCCTTTCCAATCCACATTCCTTTTCATTCCTTTCCACATTCCATTCCACATTACATTGCATTCCACATTCCATTCCATGTTCCATTCCACTCACGATTCTATTCATTTCCACATTCTATTCCATTTCATTGCCTTCCATTCCACATTCCGTTCAATTCATTCCGCATTCCTCTCCATTCCATTCCATTCCACATTTCATTACTTTCAAGTAAATTCCCCATTCCATTCCATTCCATTCCACATTCCATCCCAATCCATTCCACATTCCATTGCATTCCAATCCACGTTCCATTCCTCATTCCATAACATTGCATTCCATTCCACATTCCATTCCTTTCCATTCTGCATTCCATTCCATTCCATTTAACATTCTAATCCACTACATTCCATTCCATTCCACATTCCGTTACATTCCTTTCCATATTACATTGCATTCCACATTCCATTCCTTTCGATTCCACATTACATTCCACATTCCACTCCACGTTCCATTCCATGTTTCATTCCAAGTTCCATTCCACGTTCCATTCCATTCCCTTCCACGTTCCATTACACATTCCATTCCATTGGATTACACTTTTCTATCCACCTTCCATTCCACATTACATTCCACATTCCATTCAACATTCCATTGCGTTACATTCCACATTCCATGCCACATGCCATTTCACATTCCATTCCACATTCCATTCCACATTCATTTCCCCTTTCCATTAAACATTCCATTCCACATTCCAGTCCACATTGCGTTCCATTCCAGTACACATTACATTCCATATTCCATTCCATTCCACTCCATATTCCATTCCATTCCATTCCAATCCACATTGCATTCAATTACACTCCACGTTCCATTCCATTCTACATTCCCCTCCATTCCATTCCAGATTCCATTACCTTCCATTCCACATTCCATTCCACTATATATTCCATTCCCTTCAATTCCACATTCCATTCCATTCCATTCCACATTCCATTCCATTCCATTCCACATTCCATTCCATTCCATTACACATTCCATTCCACATTCCATCGCACATTTGACTCCGTTCCATTCCACGTTCTTTTCCACAGTCTATTCCACATTCCATTCCACAATCCATTCCGTTCCATTCCACATTCCTTTCCATATTCCATTACACATTCCATTCCATTCCATTCCACATTCCATTCCACATTCCATTACTTTCCCTTTTCATTCTTTTCCATTCCATTTCACATTCCATTCCATGTTCCATTCCACGTTGCGTATCGCCGTGCATTCCATTCCATTCCATTCCATTGCGGATTTCATTCCATTCCATTCCACATACTATTCCACATTCCATTCCATTCCATTCCACATTCCATTCTACGTTCCAGCAATTCCATTTCACATTCCACTGCATTCCATTCAACATTCCAATCCTTTCCATTCAACGTTACATTCCACATTCAACTCAACCTTCCATTCCACATTCCGTTCCATTACATTCCACGTTCCATTCCACATTCCATTCCATTCCATTCCACATTGTATTCCACATTCCATTCCACATTCCATTCTATTCCATTACACATTCCATTCCACATTCCATTCCCTTACATTACACATTCCATTCCATTCCATTCCACATTCCATTCCACTTTCCTTTCCATGTTGCATTCCACATTCCATTCAACATTCCATTGCGTTACATTCCACATTCCATGCCACATGCCATTTCACATTCCATTCCACATTCCATTCCACATTCATTTCCCCTTTCCATTAAACATTCCATTCCACATTCCATTCAATTCCATTCCACATTCCAGTCCACATTGCGTTCCATTCCAGTACACATTACATTCCATATTCCATTCCATTCCACTCCACATTCCATTCCATTCCATTCCAATCCACATTACATTCAACTACACTCCACGTTCCATTCCATATTCCATTCCATTCCACTCCACATTGCATTCCATTCCATTCCAATCCACATTACATTCAACTACACTCCACGTTCCATTCCATTCTACATTCCCCTCCATTCCATTCCAGATTCCATTACCTTCCATTCCACATTCCATTCAACTTTATATTCCATTCCCTTCAATTCCACATTCCATTCCATTCCATTCCACATTCCATTCCATTCCATTACACATTCCATTCCACATTCCATTCCACATTTGACTCCGTTCCATTCCACGTTCTTTTCCACAGTCCATTCCAAATTCCATTCCACAATCCATTCCGTTCCATTCCATATTCCTTTCCATATTCCATTACGCATTCCATTCCATTCCATTCCATATTCCATTCCACATTCCATTACTTTCCCTTTTCATTCTTTTCCATTCCATTTCACACTCCATTCCACGTTCCATTCCACGTTGCGTATCGCCGTGCATTCCATTCCATTCCATTCTATTGTGGATTTGATTCCATTCCATTCCACATACTATTCCACATTCCATTCCATTCCATTCCACATTCCATTCCACATTCCATCAATTCCATTTCACGTTCCACTGCTTTCCATTCAACATTCCATTCCTTTCCATTCAACTTTACATTCCACATTCAACTCAACCTTCCATTCCACATTCCATTCCATTCCATTCCAAATTCCATTCCATTCCATTCCACTTTTCATTCGACATTCCATTCCTTTCCATTCCATTACATTCCATTACACATTCCATTCCACATTTCATTCCCTTACATTACACATTCCATTCCATTCCATTCCACATTCCATTCCACTTTCCATTCCATGTTGCATTCCACATTCCATTCAACATTCCATTGCGTTTCATTCCACATTCCATGCCACATGCCATTTCACATTCCATTCCACATTCCATTCCACATTCATTTCCCCTTTCCATTAAATATTCCATTCCACATTCCATTCAATTCCATTCCATATTCCAGTCCACATTGCGTTCCATTCCAGTACACATTACATTCCATATTCCATTCCATTCCACTCCACATTCCATTCCATTCCATTCCAATCCATATTACCTTCAATTACACTCCACGTTCCATTCCATTCTACATTCCCCTCCATTCCATTCCAGATTCCATTACCTTCCATTCCACATTCCATTCCACTTTATATTCCATTCCCTTCAATTCCACATTCCATTCCATTCCATTCCACATTCCATTCCATTGCAGTACACATTCCATTCCACATTCCATTCCACATTTGACTCCGTTCCATTCCACGTTCTTTTCCACAGTCCATTCCACAATCCATTCCGTTCCATTCCACATACCTTTCCATATTCCATTACACATTCCATTCCATTCCATTCCACATTCCATTCCACATTCCATTACTTTCCCTTTTCATTCTTTTCCATTCCATTTCACATTCCATTCCACGTTCCATTCCACGTTGCATATCACCGTGCATTCCGTTCCATTCCATTCCATTGCGGATTTGATTCCATTCCATTCCACATACTATTCCACATTCCATTCCATTCCATTCCACCTTCCATTCCACATTCCATCAATTCCATTTCACGTTCCACTGCATTCCATTCAACATTCCATTCCTTTCCATTCAACGTTACATTCCACATTCAACTCAACCTTCCATTCCACATTCCATTCCATTCCATTCCAAATTCCATTCCATTCCATTCCACATTCCATTCCACTTTCCATTCCAATACATTCCTCATTCCATGCAGTTCCATTCCATTCCACATTCCATTCCACTTTCCATTCGACATTCCATTCTATTCCATTCCATTACATTCCATTCCATTCCACATTCCATTCCACTTTCCATTCCATGTTGCATTCCAAATTCCATTCCATTACATTACATTCTATTCCATTCCACATTCCATTCCACGTTCCATTCCAAATTCCTTTGCACATTCCATTCCACGTTCCTTTCCTCTTTCCATTCCATGTTCCATTTCATTTTCCATTCCACGTTCCACTTTATTCCATTCCACGATCCATTCCTCATTCCATTCCATTCCATTCCACTTTCCATTCCATGTTCCATTCTACGTTCCATTCCACGTTCCTTTGCTTGTTCCATTCCATTCCATTCCATGTTGGATTCCACATTGCATTCCATTCCACGTTCCATTGCACATTGCATTCCACATTCCTTTCCACATTCCATTCCACATTCCTTTCCACATTCCACTCCACATTCCATTACAAATTCCATTCCATTGCATTCCACATTCCATTCCATGTTCCATTCCCTTCCATTCCACGTTCCTTTCCTTGTTCCATTGCATTCCATTCCAGACTTCATTCCACATTCCATCCCACATTGCATTCTACATTCCCTTTCACCTTCCATTCCACATCCCATACCACATTCCATTTCACGTTACATTCCACATTCCATTCCACATTACATTCCACGTTCTATTCCATTCCATTCCACGTTCCATTCTACTTTCCATTAGACGTTTCATTCCATTCCATTCCACGTTCCACTCTACATTCCATTCCATTCCATTCCACATTCCATTACCTTCCATTCCATTTCCATTACCTTCCGTTCCACATTTTTTCCATTCCATTTCACATTCGATTCCATTCCATTCCACATTCCATTCCACATTCCATTTACTTCCATTCTCATTGTTTTTCATTCCATTTCACATTCCATTCCACGTTCCATTCCACGTTCCATTTCGTGTTGCATTAAATTCCCTTCCATTCCATTCCGGATTCCATTCCATTCCGTTCCAAATAGTATTCCAATTTCCATTCCATTCCATTCCACATTCCATTCAATTCCATTCCACATTCCACTCCGTTCCATTCCACATTGCATTCATTTGCATTCCACATTACATTCCACATTCAATTCAACTTTCCATTCCACTTTCCAATCCATTCCACTTCGAATTCCATTCCATTCAATTCCACATTCCATTCCACATTCTATTCAAATACATTAAACATTCCATTCCAGTTCTTTCCTCATTCCATTCCACGTTTCATTCCACATTCCATTCCACATTCTATTGAACGTTCCATTCCTTATCATTGCAAATTCCATTCCACATTATATTCCACATTCACGTCCACATTCCATTACATTCCTTTCCACATTCCATTCCATTCCATTCTACATGCCATTCCACATTGCATTGCATTCCAGTCCACATTCCATTCCACATTCCATTCCATTCCATTCCAGTTTCCATTCCATTGCAATCCATATTCCAGTCAATTCCATTCTGCGTTCCATTCCATTCCACATTGTATTCCATTCCATTCCACGATCCATTCCACATTCCATTTCATCCCATTCCACGTGCCATTCCATTCCATTCCTCGTTCAATTCCACATTCCACTCCACATTCCATTGCACAATCCATTCCGTTCCATTCCATTCCTTTCCAGTTTCCATTCCACATTCCATTCCACATTCCATTTCACATTCCATTCCTTTACTTTCCACATTCTGTTGCATTCCATTCCCTACCATTCCACATTCCATTCCATTCCATTCCTCATTCCATGCCATTCCATTCCATTCCACATTCCATTCCATTCCATTAAATTCCACATTCTATTCCATTCCTTTCCACATTCCATTCCATTCCACTCCACATTCCATTCCACATTACACACAATCCCATTCTATTCCACATTCCATTCCATTCCATTCCACATTGCATATCATTGCATTCCATTCCACATTCTATTCAATTCCGTTCTACATTACATTCGATTCCATTCCACATTCTAATCCATTCCATTCAATTCCATTCCAGAATCCATTCCTTTCCAATCCACATTCCTTTTCATTCCATACCACATTACATTACATATTAATTTGCATTCCACATTCCATTCCACGTTCCATTCCATTCCACATATGATTCCATTCAATTCCACATTCCATTCCATTCCATTGCCTTCCATTCCACATTCCATACCATTTAATTCCTCATTCCTTTCCATTTCGTTCCATTCCACATTCCATTATTTTCAATTAAATTCCCCATTCCATCCCATTCCATTCTACTTTCCATCCCAATCCATTCCACATTCCATTCCATTCGATTCCACGTTCCATTCCAAATTCCATACCATTGCATTCTATTCCCCATTCCATTCCTTTCCATTCTGCATTCCATTCTCTTCCATTCCACATTCTATTCCAATGCATTCCCTTCCATTCCATATTCTGTTACATTACATTCCACATTCTATTCTGATTCCATTCCATTCCATTCCACATTCAATTTCCCATTCCATTCCATTCCATTCCACATTCCATTCCATTGCATTGCACATTCCATTCCTTTTGATTCCACATTTCATTCCATATTCCACTCCACGTTCCATTCAATGTTTCATTCCAGGTTCCATTCCATATTTCATTCCAAGTTCCATTCCATGATCCATTCCATTCCATTCCACGTTCCATTCCACATTACATTCCAGTGCATTACCCTTTCCTTTCCACATTCCATTCCACATTACATTCCACATTACATTGCATTACATTCCACATTCCATTCCACATTCCATTTCACATTACATTCCACATTACATTCCACATTTCTTTCCAATTTCCATTAATCATTCCATTACACATTCCATTCCATTCCACAATCCATTCCTTTCCAATCCACATTCCTTTTCATTCCATTCCACATTCCATTCCACATTACATTGCATTCTACATTCCATTCCACGTTCCATTCCTTTCCATTCCACATACGATTCTATTCAATGCCACATCCTATTCCATTTCACTGCCTTCCATTCCACATTATATTCCATTTCATTCCGCATTCCTCTCCATTCCATTCCATTCCACATTTCATTACCTTCAATTAAATTCTCAATTCCATTCCATTGCATTCCACATTCCATCCCAATCCATTCCACCTTCCATTGCATTCCAATCCACGTTCCATTCCTCATTCCATACTGTTGCATTCCATTCCACATTCCATTCCTTTCAATTCTGCATTCCATTCCATTCCATTCCACATTCCATTCCATTCCATTCCATTGCATATTCCATTCTAGTCCATTCCACATTCCATTCCATTGCTTTCCATTCCATTCCACATTCCATTCCACATTCTATTCCAATCCTTTCCACATTCCATTCCATTCCATTCCATTGCATATTCCATTCCAGTCCCTTCCACATTCCATTCCATTGCATTCCATTCCATTCCACATTCCATTCCACATTCTATTCCAATCCTTTCCACATTCCATTCCATTCCATACCACATATATTTCCATTCAATTCACATTCTATTCCAACATCCATTCCTATCCACATTCCATTCCACATTCCATTCCATTCCACTCTACATTCCATTCAATTCCATTCGACGTTCCATTCCTTTCCATTCCACATTGCATTCCATTCCATTCCGCATTCCACTACATTCCATTCCACGTTTCTTTCCATTCCATTCCGCATCATATTCTTTTCCATTCCACATTCCATTCCACATTGCATTGCATTCCATTCCACATTCCATTCCATTCCATTCCATTCCACATTCCATTCCAAATTTCCTTCCATTCCATTCCACATTGCATTGCATTGCATTCCGCATTCCATTTCGTTCCATTCCACATTCCATTCCATTGCATTGCACATTCCATTCTGTTACATTCCATATTCCATTCCATTCCGTTCCACATTCCGTTCCATTCCATTCCACTTTCAATACCATTCCATTCCTCATTCCATTCCATTCCACATTCCATTCCATTCCATTCCATTCCACATTCCATTCCATTCCTTTCCACACTGCACTCCATTCCTTTCCATTCCACTTTCCATTCCATTGCATTCCACGTTCTATCGCATTGCATTCCAGATTGCTTTCCATTGCATTTCATTCCACATAACATTCCATTCCATTCCATTCCCTTGCATATTTCATTCCAAATTCCTTTCCTCTCCATTCCACATTCCATTCAATTCCATTACACATTCCATTCCACGTTCCAATCCACGTTCTTTTCCATGTCCCATTCCATTCAATTTGACATTCCATTCCATGTAGTCCAAATTTCTTTCCACATTCCTTTGCACATTCCTCTCCACATTACATTTCATATTCCATTGCATTGCATTCCACATTCCATTCTATTCCATTCCACATTCCATTCCACGTTAAATTCCACATTGGTTTGCACATTCCATTACATTCCACAATCCATTCAACATTCCATTCCATTCCGTTCCACTTTCCATTTCACCTTTCATTCCATTGCACATTCCATTCCATTGTCCATTCCATTCCATTCCACGTTCCATTCCACGTTCCATTAAATTCCATTGCATTGCATACAACGTTCCATTTCATTCTATTCCACAATTCTTTCCACGTTCTATTTCACATTCCGTCCCACATTCTGTTACACATTCCATTCCATTCCATTACATTCCACATTCCATTCTACATTCCATTCCCCATTCCATTCCATTACATTCCACACTACATTCAACGTTCCATTCCATTCCATTCCATGTTCCATTAACCATTCTATTCCACATTCCATTTCACATTCCATGCTTTTGCTTTCCGCATTCCATTCCACATTCAATTCCAAATTCCTTTGCATGTTCCATTCCATTCCATTCCACATTTCATTCCATTCCATTCCACATTCCATTCCACATTCCATTCCATTCCATTCCACTTTCCGTTTCACATTCCATTCCATGTTCCATTCCACACCCCATTCCACTTTCCATTCCATTCCATTCCACGTTTCATTCCATTCCATTCCACGTACAATTTCAATACTTTCCATTTTCCTTTCCGGATTCCATTTCACATTCCATTTGCCATTCCATTTCACAATACATTCCATTCCATTCCATTCCACTACACATTCCATTCTATTCCAATCCACATTACATTCCATTCCATTCCACGTTCCATTCCATTCCACATACAATTCCATTCCATTCCACATTCCATTCCATTCCACATTCCTTTGCACTTTCCATTCCTTTCCATTCTTTTCCATATTCTATCCCATTCTATTCCACATTCCATTACATTCCATTCCACTTTCCATTCCACATTCCGTTCCGTTCCATTCCACATTCCATTCCACACTCCATTCCACATTCCATTCCACAATCCATTCCTTTCCATTCCACATTTCTTTCCAAATTCCATTCCATTCCATTTCACATCCCATTTCGTTCCATGCCACATTCCTTTCCACATTCCATTCCACATTCCATTCCATTCCATTCCACATTCCATTCTACATTCCATTCCATATTCCATTCCATTCCATTCCACATTCCATTCCATTCCATTCCATTCCATTCCATATTTCATTCCAAATTCCATTCCTTTCCATTCCACATTGAATTCCACATTCCATTCATTCCATTCTATATTCCATTTCACGTTCCCCTCCACATTCCACTCCACATTGCCTTACACGTTCCTTTTCATTCCATTCCACTATCCATTCCGCATTCCATTCCATTGCACATTCGACATTCCGTTCCATTCCGTTCTGTTCGATTCCATTCCATTCCACATTCCATTCCACAGTTCTTTCCATTCCATTCCACATGCCTTTGTATTGCATTCCACATTCCATTGCATTCCATTCCATTCCACATTGCATTCCATTCCACTCCACATTCCAATCAATTCCAATCCACATTCCATTCCACATTCCATTTGATTCCATTCCACATTCCATTCCAAATTCCATTCCTTTCCATTCCACATTGAATTCCACATTCCATTCATTCCATTCTATATTCCATTTCACGTTCCCCTCCACATTCCACTCCACATTGCCTTACACGTTCCTTTTCATTCCATTCCACTATCCATTCCGCATTCCATTCCATTGCATTCGACGTTCCATTCCGCATTACATTGCACGTACCATTCCACGTTCCATTCCATCTTCCGTTCCAGGGCCCTTTACATTCCATTCAACGATCCATTCCATTCCATTCCACGTTCCATTTCATTCCATTCCACTTTCAATTCTACATTCCATTTCACGTTAAATTCCACATTCCGTTTCACATTCCACTCCATTCCAATCCACATTCCATTCCATTCTATTCCACATTCCATTGCATTCCATATTCCGTTCCATTCCATTCCACATTCCATTCCTTTCCATTCCATTTTCCATTCCGTTCCACATTCCATTCCATTCCATTCCACATTTTATTTCATTCCAATCCACATTCCGTTTCACATTCCATTCCACGTTCCATTCCACATTCCATTACACGATCCATTCCATTCCATTCCACGTTCCATTCCATTCCATTCCACATTGTTTCTATTCCATTCCACATTCCATTCCATTCCTTTCCACATTCCATTCCACATTCTGTTCCATATTCCATTCCTCATTCCATTGCATTCCATTCTACATTCCATTCCATTTCATTCCAAATTCCATTCCACATTAGATTCCATTCTATTACAGATTCCATTCCATTCAATTTCACATTCCATTCCGTTCCTTTCCACTTTTCTTTCCACATTCCATTCCACATTCTGTTCCACATTCCATTCAACATTCCATTCCACATTCCATTCCATTCCATTTCACATTCCATTCTGTTCCATTCCACATTCCTTTCCACATTCCATTCCACATTCCATTCCATATTATATTCCATTTCATTGCACATTCCATTCCACTGCATTCCACGGTACATTCCAAGATCCTGTCCATCTTCCATTCCAAGTTCTGTTACACTTTCCATTCCATTCCACTCCATGTTGCATTCCAACTTGCATTCCACATTCCAATCCACGTTCCATTTCACATTCCATTCCATTCCATTCCACGTTCCATTCCACGAAGCATTCCACATTCCAATCCACATTCCTTTACACATTCCATGCCATTCCATTCCACGATCCACTTCACGTTCCATTCCATTCCATTCCACGTTCCATTCCTTATACCATTGCACGTTACATTCCGTGTTCCATTCCACATTCCATTCCACATCCCATTCCTTTCCGTTGTACGTTCCATTCCATTACATTCTACGTTTCTTTTTATTCCATTCCACATTTTCTTATACATTCCATTTCACATTCCGTTCCATTCCAATGCCCATTGCTTTCCTATGCTTTCAACGTTCCATTCCATTCCACATTCCATTCAATTCCATTCCACTTTCCATTTCATTCCATTCCACTTTCCATTTCACATTGCACTCCATTCCATTCCACATTCCATTCCATATTCCATTCCCATTACCATTGCATTCCTTTCAACATTCAATACTATTCCATTCCATTCCACATTCCTTTCCATTCCATTCCACATTCCATTCCATTCCATTCCACATTCCATTCCATTCCATTCCACATTCCATTCAACATTTCATTCCATTCCATTCCACATTCCATTCCATTCCATTCCACATTCCTTCACTTTCCATTCCACATTCCATTCCACGTTCTATTTCACATTCTACTCCATTCCATTCCATTCCACATTCCATTCTACATTCCATTCCACATTCCATTTCACTCCATTCCACGATCCATTGCATTCCTTTTCACGTTCCTTTTCACATTCCTTTCCACATTAATTTCAACATTCCATTCTGTTCCTTTCCATATTCCTTTGCAAATTCCATTCCACATTCTTTCGCACGTTCCATTGCATTCCACATTCCATTCCATTCCATTCCACATTCCATTCCAAATTCCACTCCATTCCATTCCACATTCCATTGCACATTCCATTCCACGTTCCATTCCACGTTCCATTGCATTCCACAACACGTTCCATTGCATTCCATTCCACGTTTATTTCACATTGCATTTCACATTCCATTCCACATTTCATTTCACAATCCTTTCCATTCCATTACATTCCAATCCACATTCCATTCCATTGCATTCCACGTTCAGTTCTACATTCCTTTGCATTACATTTGACATTACATTACACATTGCATTCCACATTCCATTTCACTTTCTATTCCGTTCCATTCCACGCTCCATTCTATATTCCATTGCACATTACATTCCACATTCTATTCAACATTCCATTCCTTTCCATTCCACATTCCTTTCCACAATCCCTTCCACATTCCATTACACATTCCATTTCGTTCCATTCCAGACTCCTTTCCACATTTCACTACACTTTCCATTCCACTTTTCATTCCATTCCATTCCACATCCCATTCCACAATCCTTTCCATTCCATTCCACATTCCATTCCACATTGCATTCCATTCCGTTTCAAATTCCATTGCATTCCAAATTCCATTCCATTCCATTCCAAATCTCATTCCACATTGCATTCCATTCCACTGCACAGTGCATTCCATTCTATTCCACATTCCATTCCATTCCATTCCATTCCATTCCATTCCAGTCAATTCTATGTTCCATACCACGTTCCATTCCGCTTTAAATTCAATTCCATTCCACGTTCCATTCCACGTTCCATTCCACGATGCTTTCCACTGAATTCCACATTCCATTCCATTCCATTCAATATTCCGTTCCTTTCCATTCCACATTCCATTCCATTGATTTACACTTTCCATTCCATTCTATTCCATATTCCATTCCATTCCATTCGACATTCAATTCCATTCCTTTCCAAATTGCATTCCATTCCATTCCACTTTATATTCCACACTCCATTCCATTCCATTCCACATTAAATTCCATTGCATTCCATTCCATTCCACATTCCATTCCATGCCATTCCACATTGCATTTCATTCCATTCGTCTCCACATTGTATTCCATTTCACATTCCTTTACGTTCCATTCAACATTCCATTCTATTCCATTCCACATTGAATTTCATTCCATTCCATTCCATTCCAAAGTGCATTCCATTCCAAACCATTCAACATTCCACTCCATTCCATTCCACATTCAATTCTATTCCATTCCAAACCATTCAACATTCCACTCCATTCCATTCCACATTCTATTCTATTCCATTCCAATTTGCATTCCACTCCATTCCATTCCACATTCCATTCCATATCCATTTCCATTCCTTTCCACATTCCATTCCACATTCCCCTCTATTACATTCTGCATTCCATTCCACATTCCATTCCGTTCCATTCCACATTCCATTACACATTCCATTCCATTACATTACACATTTCATTCCACTCCATTCCACATTCCATTCCACATTCCTGTCAATTCCATTCCACATTGCGTTCCATTCTATTCCACATTCCGTTCCATTCCATTCCACCTTCCATTCCGTGTTCTTTTCCGCATTCCACTCCGCGTTCCCTTACACGTTCCATTCCACATTCCATTCCATTCCATTCCATAATCCATACCTTTCCATTCCATTCCATTCCACAATGCATTCCATTCCATTTCACATTCCATTCAACATTCCATTCCACTTTCCATTCCGTTCCGTTCAACTTTCCATTCCACACTCCATTCCACATTTAATTCCACATTCCATTACTTTCCATTCCACATTCATTACACCGTCAATTCAACATTACATTCCACATTCCATTCTATTCCATTCCACCTTCCATTCCACATTACATTCTGTTCCATTTCACATTCCATTGCATTCCATTGCACATTCCATTTCATTCCATTCCACATTCGTTTGCACATTTCAATCCATTCCATTACACATGCCTTTCCATTCCATTCCACATTACTTTCCACATTCAATTCCAATACACGTTACATTCCACATTCCATTCCAGTTTCCATTCCAAATTCAATTTCGTTCCATTATACATTCCATTCCACATTCAATTCCACATTCCAAACACATTCCATTCCATTCCATTCCTCATTGCATTTCACATTCCATTCCATCACATATTCCATTCCACATTCCATTCCATTCCTTTCCATATCACATTCCACATTCCATTCCACTTTACATTCCATATTGCAATCCATGTAACATTCCATTCCAGTTTCCATTCCATATTCCAATCCACGTACCATTCCATTCCACTCCATTCCACATTCCATTTCATTCCATTACACTTTCATTCTACATTCCATTCCACCTTCCATTCCGTTGCATTACACGGCCCATTCCACGTTCCATTCCATGTTCCATTCCATTCCATTTCAGGTTCAATTCCACATTCCATTCCGTTCAGTTACACATTTCACTCCACAATCCATTCCTCATTCCATTCAGTTCCATTCCACATTCCTTTCCACATTCATTTCCAGATACCATTCCATTTCATTACACATTCCATTCTATTACATTCCACATTCCATTTCACATTCCATTCCCCATTCCAGTTCACATTCCACTAAATATAATTCCCCATTCCATTCAACATTCCAATCCATTACTTTCCACATTCCACTCCACATTCTATTCCACCTTCCGTTCCATTGCATTTCACGGTCCATTAGACGTTCCCTTCCACGTTCCATTCCATTCCATTCCACTTTCAATTCTACATTCCATTGCATTACATTTGACATTCCATTCCACATTACATTCCACATAACATTTCACATTCCATTCTGTTCCATTCCATATTCCTTTCCACGCTCCATTCCACATTCCTTTGCACGTTCCATTTCGTTCTGTTCCAGACTCCTTTCCACATTCCACTCCACATTCCATTCCACTTACCATTCCATTCCATTCCACAATCCATTCCATTCCATTCCACATTCCATTCCACATTCCATTACACCTTCCATTCCATTCCATTCCACATTCCATTCCACATTCCATTCCATTCCATTCCACATTCCATTCCATGTTCCATTGCACATTCCATTCCACTTTCCATTCCATACCATTCCATTGCACATTCCATTCCAGATTCCATTCCATTCCATTCCACGTTCATTTCCATTCCATTGCATTCCATTCCACATTCCATTCCATTCCATTCCACATTCCATTCCATTCTATTCCATTCCATTCCATTTCACTTTCCATTCCACATTCCATTCCCTTCCATTCCACTCCATATTCAGTTTCATTGCATTCAACGTTCCAATCCATTCCACTCCACAATCAATTGCATTTCATTCCACATTCCATTCCATTCAATTCCATTCCACATTCCATTCCATTCCATTCCACATTCCATTCCATTCCATTCCACATTGCATTCCATCACATTCCATTCCATATTTCATTCCATTCCATTAGATTCCATCTTACATTCCATTCCATACCACATTCAATTCCATTCCATTTCACATTCCATTCCATTCCATTCCACATTGCATTCCACATTCCAAAGCATTCCATTCCACATTCCATTCTACATTCAATTACATTCAATTCCACTTTCCATTCCACATTCCATTCCATTCCATTCCATTCCATTCCATTCCACATTCCATTCCATTCCATTCCATTCCAAATTCCACCCCATTCCATTCCATTCCACATTCCATTCCATATTTCATTGCACAATCCATTCCATTCCATTCCACATTCCATTACATTCCATTCCATTTCACATTCCATTCCATTCCACATTCCATTCCATTCCATTCCACGTTCGATTCCACATTCCGTTCCTTTCCATTCCACATTCCATTCCACTTTCCATTCCATTCCATTCGACATTTCATTCCATATTCCATTCCATTACATTCCAAGTTGCATTCCACTGCATTCCATATTGGATTCCATTCCATTCCACATTCCATTCCATTCCTTTCCACATTCTATTCCATTCCAAATAACATTCCATTACATTGCAAATTCCAGTCCATTCCATTCCACATTGCATTTTAATCCATTCCATTCCAAATTCCATTCCATTCCATATCCCTTTCCATTCCATACCATTCCATTCCACATTCCATTCCACATTTCATTACATTCCATTTCACATTCCATTCCATTCCACATTCCATTCCATTCCACATCGCATTACATTCCTTTCCATTCAATTCCAAATTTCATTCCACATTCCATTCCATTCCATTCCCCTCCACATTCAATGGCATTCCATTCAACATTCCATTCCATTCCACTCCACATTCAATTGCATTCCATCCCACATTCCATTCCATTCAATTCCATTCCACATTCCATCCTATTCCATTCCACATTCCATTCCATTCCATTTCACATTGCATTCCATCACATTCCATTCCACATTTCATTCCATTGCATTACATTCCATCTTACATTCCATTCCATTACACATTCTTCAATTCCATTCCATCCCACATTACATTCCATTCCATTCCACATTGCATTCCACATTACAAACCATTCCATTCCACATTCCATTCTACATTCCATTCCATTCAATTCCACTTTCCATTCCACATTCCATTCCATTCCATTCCGTTGCATTCCACATTCCAATCCATTCCATTCCGCATTCAATTCCATTCCATTCCGTTCGAATCCATTCCATATTGCATTCCATTCCAATCCATTCCGCATTCCATTCCATTCCATTCCGTTCCAATCCATTCCACATTGTATTCCATCCCATTGCATTCCACTGTCCATTCCGTTCCATTCCACATTCCATTCCTTTCCATTTCACATTACATTTCACATTCCATTCCAATCCATTCCACAATCCATTCCACATTAATTTCCATTACATTCCAATCCTTTCTATATCCATTCCACTTTCCATTCCATTCCATTCCCCACTCCATTCTATATACCATTCCAATCCATTCCAAATTCTATTCCACTTTGCATTCAATTCAATTCCACATTCCATTCCATTACATTACACATTCTATTCCATTCCACTAAATTCGAAATTCCATTCCACTTTCCATTCCATTCCACTACACATTCAATTCCATTCCGTTCCACATTCCATTCCATTCCATGACATCCAAATCCATTCCATTCCATTCCATTCCATTCTACGTTACATCCCACGTTCCATTTCAAGATCCATTCCTTTATATTCCACGTTCTGTTCCATGTTCCATTACACGTTCCATTCCAAGACACTTTCCACTGAATTCGACATTCCATTCCATTCCGTTCCTCATGCTATTCCATTCCATTCCACATTCCAATCCTTTCCATTCCACCTTCCATTCCATTCCATTCCATTCCGTTCCATTCCATATTCCATTGCACATTCCATTCAATTCCGCTGCACATCCTATTCCATTCCACATTCCAATCCACATTCCATTCCATTCCACATTGCATTGAATTCCGTTCCATATTCCATTCCATTCCACATTCTTTTCCATTCCATTCCATTCCACTCCAAATTTCATTCCATTGCATTCCATTCCATTCCATTCCACATCCCATTCCACATTCCATTCCATTCCATTCCACATTCCGTTCCAATTTCCATTCCATTCCATTCCACATTTCATTTCATTCCTTTCCACGTTACATTCCATTGAATTCCACTTTGCTTTCCATTCCATTCCATATTCCATTCCATTCCAGTCGACATTCCATTCCATTCCACATTCCATTCCCTTCCATTCCACATTCCATTCCATTCCATTCCACATTGCATTCCATTCCATTTTATTCCACATTCCATTCTATTCCATTCCATTCCATTACATTCCACATTTCATTCCATTCCATTCCTTTCCACATTCCATTCTATTACATTCCATTCCATTCCATTCCACATTCTATTCCACATTCCATTCCATTCCATTCCAAATTCCATTCCTTTCCACCTCCACTTCCATTCCTTTCCATTCAATTCCAAATTCCATTCCACTTTCCATTCCATTCCCATTCACTTCACATTGAATTCAATTCCATTCCACATTCCATTCCATTCCACACCATTCCATTCCACATTCCGTTCCATTCCATTCCACATTCCATTCCATTCCACATTCTATTCCATTCCACATCCCATTCCGTTAATTTCCATTCAATTCTAAATTCCATTCCACGTTCCATTCAATTCCGTTCCACTCCACATTCAATTCCATTCCAATCCACTTTCCATTCCATTCCATTCCATTCCACATTCCATTCCATTCCATTCCATATTCCTTTCCATTCCGTTCCACATTGCTATCCATTCTTTTCCATTACACATTTCATTCCATTCCATTCCATTCCACCTTACATTCCATTCCATTCCACCTTACATTCCATTCCATTCCACATTCAATTCCATTCCATTCCACATTCCATTCCATTCCATTCCGCATTCAATTCCAATCTTTCCCATTCTATTCCACTTTCCATTCCATTCCATTCCACCTTTCCTTCCACATTGCATTCTATTGCATTCCACGTTCCATTCCATTCCATTCCACATTGCATTCAATTCCATTGCTTTCCATTCCATTCCACATTCCATTCCATTCCTTTCCACATTCAATTCCATTCCATTCCGCATTCCTTTCAATTCCATTCCGCATTACATTCCATTTCATTACACCTTCCATTACATTCCATTCTACATCCCTTTCCATTCCATTCCGTTCCAAACCATTTCACTTTGAATTCCATTCCTTTCCATTCCATTCCACATTCCATTCCTTTCCATTTCACATTCCATTTCACATTCCATTGCAATCCATTCCACAATCCATTCCACATTAACTTCCATTCCATTCCAATCCATTCTACATCCATTCCACATTCCATTACATTCCATTCCAAATTCCATTCTATATTCCATTCCAATCCATTCCACATTCCATTCCACTTTGAATTCCATTCTATTCCACATTCCATTCCGTTACTTTACACATTCTATTCCATTCCATTAAATTCGAAATTCCATTTCACATTCCTTTCCATTCCACTCTACATTCAATTCCATTCAGTTCCACATTCCATTCCATTCCATTCCATTCCATTCCATTCCTTTCCATTCCATTCCAATCCATTCCATTCTACGTTCCATCCCACGTTCCATTTCAAGATCCATTTCTTTACATTCCACGTTCCGTTCCATTTTCCATTCCACGTTCCATTCCAAGATACTTTCCACTGATTTTCACATTCCATTCCATTCCGTTCCACATTCTATTCCATTCCATTCCACATTCCATTCCTTTCCATTCCAACTTTCATTCCATTCCATTCCATTCCATTCCATTCCATTCCATATTCCATTGCACATTCCATACAATTCCGCTGCACATTCTATTCCATTCCACATTCCAATCCACATTCCATTCCATTCGACTTTCCATTCCATTCCATTGCACATTCCATTCCATTGCACTCCACATTGCATTGCATTCCGTTACATTTTCTGTTGCATTCCTCATTCCTTTCCATTCCACTCCATTCCATTCCAAATTTTATTCCATTCCATTCCATTCCATTCCACATCCCATTCCACATTCCATTCCATTCCATTCCACATTCCGTTCCACTTTCCATTCCATTCCATTGCACATTTCATTCCACATTAAATTTCATTCCATTCCGCTTTACATTCCTTTGAATTCCACATTGCTTTCCATTCCATTCCATATTCCGTTCCATTCCATTCGACATTCCATTCCATTACACATTCCATTGCCTTCCATTCCACATTCCAGTCCATTCCATTCCAGATTGCATTCCATTCCTTTCCTTTCCACATTCCATTCTATTACATTCCGTTCCATTCCTTTCCACATTCTATTGCACATGCCATTCCATTCCTTTCCACATTCCATTCCATTCCACATCCCCTTCCATTCCTTTCCTTTCAATTCCAAATTCCATTCCATATTCCATTCCATTCCCTTTCACTTCACAATGAATTCAATTCCATTCCACATTCCATTCCATTCCATACCATTCCATTCCACATTCCGTTCCATTCCATTCCACCTTCCATTCCACTGCACATTCCATTCCATTCCACATAACATTCCGTTACTTTCCATTTAATTCCAAATTCCATTCCACATTCCATTCCATTCCGTTCCACTCCACATTCCATTCCTTTCCAATCCACATTCCATTCCATTCCATTTCATTCCACATTCCATTCCATTCCATTCCAAATTCCATTCCATTCCGTTCCACAATGCATTCCATTCCTTTCCATTCCACATTTCATTCCATTCCATTATATTCCACCTTGCGTTACATTCCATTCCACATTCAATTCCATTCCATTCCACATTCCATTCCATTCCATTCCGCATTCCATTCCAAACCCTTCCCCCATTCCATTCCACTTTCGATTCCATTCCATTCCACCTTTCCTTCAACATTCCATTCCATTCCATTCCACATTGCATTCCATTCAATTCCTTTCCATTCCATTCGACATTCCATTACATTCCTTTCCACATTCAATTCATTCCATTCCGCACTATATACAATTCCGTTCCGCATTCCATTCCAATTCATTCCACCTTCCGTTACATTCCATTGTGCATTCCATTCCATTCCATTCCGTTCCAATCCATTCCACATTGAATTCCATTCCATTCCATTGCATTCCACACTCCATTCCATTCCATTCTATTCCATTTCAATTTCCATTCCACATTCCATTCGAGTATCTTCCACAATCCATTCCACATTCCATTACTTTCCATTACACTTTCCATTCCATTCCATTTCTTTCAATTCCATTCCATTCTATTTCACATTCCATTCCACATTCCTTTGCCATCCATTCCATATTCCATTATACATTCCATTCCATTCCATTCCACCTTCCATTCCAGTCCATTCCACATTGCATTCCAGTCCATTCCATTTCAAATTCCATTCCACTTTCCATTCCAATCTATTCCACAATGAATTCCACGTTACTTTCTATACCATTCCAATCCAGTCCAAAATCCCTTCCACATTCCATTGCATTCTATTCCATATTCCATATTCCATTCCATTCCATTCCATTCCATTCCATGCCATTCCATTCCACATTGCATTCCATTCCATTACATAATCCATTCCATTCCATTCCATACCATTCCTTTCCAAATTCCATTGCACATTCCATTCCATTCCACTCCACATTCCATTTCATTCCATTCCACATTCCTTTCCATTACATTCCATTCTACCTTCCATTCTGCGTTCCATTCCACATTCCATTCCACATTCCATTCCAGATTACATTTCAGGAACCTTTCCATTGAATTCGACATTGCATTCCCTTCCGTTCCACATTCTATTACATTCCATTCCACATTTCTTTCCATTCCATTCCATTCCATATTCCATTCCATTCCATTCCGCATTCAATTCCATTCGTTTCCGCCTTCCATTTCATTCAATTCCACCTTCCATTCCATTCCATTCCATTCCATTCCATTCCATATTCCGTTCCACATTTCATTCCATTCCACACCACATTCCATTCCATTCCACATTGCATTCCATTCCATTCCACATTCCATTCCATTCATCTCCACATTCTATTCCATTCAATTTCACATTCCATTCCATTCATCTCCACATTCAATTACATTCAATTACACATTCCATTACATGCCACCCCATTCCATATTTAATTCCATTCCATTCCACTTTCCATTCCATTCAATTCCATATTGCATTCCATTCCTATCCATTCCACATTCCATTCCTTTCCATTCCGTTCCACATTGCATTGAATTCCATTCCATTCCATTCCAATTTCCATTCCATATTCAAATCTCTTGCATTCCACATTCTATTCCACATTCCATTCCACATTGCATTTCGTTCCATTCCACATTCCATTCCTCATTCCATTCCATTCCACATTCCATTCTATTACATTCCACATTCCATTCCACGATCCATTCCATTCCACCTTCCACACCATATTCCATTCCATTCCACAGTCCGTTGCACATTCCTTTCCATTCTATTGCACATTCCATTACATTCCATTCCATTCCATTCCATTCCATATTCCTTTCCTTTCCATTCTACATTCCTTTCCATTCCATTCCTTTCCACATTCTATTCCACACACTATTAATCATACTATTCCATTCCATTCCACATTCCATTCCACATTAGTTTGCTTTCCCTTCCACATTCCATTCCATTCCTTTTACATTCCATTCCTGTCCATTCCACATTCCGTTCCACATTCCATTCCACTTTCCACTCCACATCCCATTCCACATTCCATTCCACCTTCCACTCCGTTCAATTCCACGTTCAATTCCACGTTCCATTCCACATTCCTTTCTGCATTCCATTCTACTTTACATTCCATTGCATTCCATGTTCCATTCCAAGTTCCATTCCATTCCATTCTACGTTCCATTCCACATTCCATTCCACATTACATTCCACGATCCATTTCACATTTCATTTCACATTACATTAGACGCTCCAATTCCCATTCCATTCCACGTTCCATTCCACATTCCATTCCATTCCATTACACATTCCATTCCACGTTCAATTCCATTCTATTCCACATTCCATTCCATTCCATTCCATTCCATTCCATTCCATATTCCATTCCATTCCACAATCCATTCCATTCCATTCCATGTTCCAACCAATTCGATTCCACAGTCCATTCCATTGCATTCCACATTTCATTATATTCCATTCCAGTTTGCATTCCATTCCATTCCATTCCACATTTCATTCCATTTCTTTCCATTCCACATTCCTCTCCTTTCCATTCAACATTGCATTCCATTCCATTCCACACTGCATTCCATTCCATTCCGTTCCAGATTCGAATCCATTCCATTCAATATTCCATTCAATTCCTTTCCATTCCATTCCAAATTCCTTTCCACATTCCTTTCCATTCCATTCCACATTCTATTTCTTTCCATTCCAAATTCCATTCTGTTCCATTCCACATTGCATACCATTCCATTCCATTACACATTGCATTCCATTCCACTCTATTCCACATTCCAATCCACATTCCATTACATTCCATTCCACGTTCCATTCCACGTTCATTTCCTTTCCATTCCACATTCCTTTCCACATTTCATTCCATTCCATTCCACATTCCATTCCACGTTCCATTCCATTCCATTCCACATTCCATTCCACATTACATTGCATTCCATTCCACATTTCATCCAATTCCATTCCATTCTTTTCAAACTTCCATTCCATTCCATTCCATATTCCATTCCATTCCATTCCACATTCCACTCCATTCCACTCCCCATTGAATTCCATTCCATTCCACATTCCATTACATTCCTCATTGCATTCCACTCCATTCCTCATTGCGTTCCATTCCATTCCATTCTATTCTACTTTCTTTTCCATTCCATTACACATTCCATTCAACTGCATTGCATTCCATATTCCATTCCATATTCCATTCCTTTCCATTCTAATTCAATTCATTTTCATTCCACATTCCTGTGCATTCCATTACATTCCATATTGCATTCCATTAAAGTCCACATTCATTTCCATTCCATTCGTTTCCATTCCACATTCCATTTCACTTTCCTTTCCATTCCATTCCACATTCCATTCCATTCCACGTTCCATTCCATTCCACTCCCCATTCAATTCCATTCCATTCTACATTCCATTCCATTACATTCCTCATTGCATTCCCGTCCATTCCACTTTGCATTCCATTCCATTCCACATTGCATTCCATTCCATTCCATTCCACGTTACATTCCATTCGATTCCACTTTCAATTCCATTCCATTACACATTCCATTCCCTTGCATTCCATTCCATATTCCATTCCTTTCCATTCCTATTCAATTCCTTTCCATTCCACGTTCCATTCCATTCCATTCCTTTCCATATTCCATTCCATTAAATTCTACATTCATTTCCATTCTTATCCTTTCCATTCCATATTCCATTTCACTTTCCTTTCCATTCCATTCCACATTCCATTCCATTCCATTCCATTCCACATTCAATTAATTCAATTCATTTCCACATTCCATTCCATTCAATTCCACTTTGCATTCCATTTCTTTCCTTTCCACATTGCATTGCATTCCGTTCCATCCCATTCAATTCAACATTCCATTCCATTCCATTCCACTTTCCATTCCATTCCATTCAACACTGGATTCTATTCCATTCCATTCCACATTCCATTCCACATTCATTTCCATTCCATTCCACATTCCATTCCATTCCATTGCATTCCATTCCGTATCCAATTCCACATTCCATTCCTTTCGATACCACATTGCATTCCATTCCATTCCACATTCTATTCCATTGCATTCCACATTTCATTCTATTCCATTCCACTTTGCATTCCATTCCATTCCGTTCCACATTTCATTCCATTCCTTTCCAGATTTGATTCCATTCCATTCAATATTCCATTCAATTCCATTCCATTCCTTTCCACATTCCTTTCCACATTGCTTTCCATTCCATTCCACATTCTATTGCTTTCCATTCCTCATTCCATTCTTTTCCATTCCAGATTGAATACCATTCCATTCCATTCCACATTGCATTCCATTCCACTCCATTCCACATTCCAATCCACATTCCATTACATTCCATTCCACATTCCATTCCACATTCATTTCCATTCCATTCCACATTCCTTTCCACATTTCATTGCATTACATTCCACATTCCATTCCACATTCCATTCCATTCCACATTCCATTCCACATTCCATTGCATTCCATTCCACATTTCATTCAATTCCATTCCATTCCTTTCAAAATTCAAATCCGTTCCTTTCCATATTTCATTCCATTCCATTCCATATTCCATTCCATTCCACTCCCCATTCAATTCCATTCCATTCCACATTCCATTCCATTCCATTCCTCATTGCATTCCACCCCATTCCACATTAGATTCCATTCCATTCCATTCTACATTCCATTCCATTCGATTCCACTTTCAATTCCATTCCATTACACATTCCATTCCATTCCATTCCATTACATATTCCATTCCTTTCCATTCCAATTTAATTCCTTTTCATTCCACATTCCATTCCATTCCATTCCATTCCATATTCCATTCCATTAAATTCCACATTCATTTCCATTCCCATCCTTTCCATTCTACATTCCATTTCACTTTCCTTTCCATTTAATTCCATATTCCATTCCATGATATATTCCATTCCATTCCACATTGCATTCCATTCCATTCCTTTCCACATTCCATTCCATTCAATTCCTCATTGCATTCCACTCCATTCCACGTTGCATTCCATTCCATTCCAAATTGCATTCCATTCCATTCCATTCCACATTCCATTACATTCGATTCCACCTTCAATTCCATTCCATTGCACATTCCATTCCATTCCATTCCATTCCATATTCCATCCATTTCCTTTCTAATTCAATTCCTTTTCATTCCACATTCCATTCCATTCCATTCCATTCCATATTCCTTTTCATTAAATTCCACACTCATTTCCATTCCAATCCTTTTCATTCCACATTCCATTTCACTTTCCTTTCCATTCCATTCCACATTCCATTCCATTCCATTCCACATTCAATTAATTCAACTCCTTTCCACATTCCATTCAATTTAATTCCACTTTGCATTCCATTCCATTCCTTTCCACATTGCATTCCATTCCATTCCTTTCCACATTGTATTGCGTTCCGTTCCGTCCCATTCCATTCCACTTTCCATTCCATTCCATTCCGCTTTCCATTCCATTCCATTCAACATCGGATTCTATTCCATTCCATTCCACATTCCATTCTACCATACATTCCATTCCATTCCACATTCCATTCCACATTCCATTTCATTCCATTCCATTCCACGTTACATTCCACACTCCATTCCACCTTCCATTCTATGTACCATTACACGTTGCATTCAATTCCATTCCAATTTCCAGCCCGTTCCAATCCAGGTAGTGTTTCATTCTGTTGAACATTACATTCCACATTCCGTTTCACCTTCCATTCCAAATTTCATTTCACATTCCATTTCACATTCCATTCCATTACATTCCATTACAATCCACATTCCATTCCATTCCAATCCACATTCCATTTCTTTCCATTCCACGTTGCATTCCGTTACACATTCCCTTCCATTCCATTCCAGATTCCATTCCATTACATCCCATATTCCTTTCCACATTCCATCCCACATTCGATTCCACGTTCCACTCCATTCTATCCCACATTTCATTCTATACAATTCCACATTCCATTCCATTCCATTCGACCTTCCATTCCATTCCATTCCTTTCCATTCCATTTCATTCCATTCCCCTTTGCATTCCATGGTCCATTCCACGTTCATTTCCATTCCATTCCACGTTCCATTGCACTTTCCATTCCACGATACTTTCCATTGAATTTCACATTCCATTACATTTCATTCCACATTCCATTCCATTTCATTCCACATTCCATTCTATTACATTCCACATTGCATTCCATTCCATTCCATTCCAAATTTCATTCCTTTGCATTCCACATTGCCTTCCATTCCACTCAATTCCACATTTCATTCCACATTCCGTTACATTCCTTTCCGCATTGCATTCCATTCACTTCCATTCCACATTCCAAACCACATTCATTTCCTTTCCGTTCCACATTCCTTTCCACATTTCAATCCATTCCATTCCACATTCCTTTCCATTCCATTCCACATTCATTTCTTTGCATTCCATTCAACATTTCATTCCTTCCCATTCCATACGATTCAACATTCATTTCCATTCCATCCCATATTTCGTTCCATTGCATTCCACATTCCACTCCATTCCACTCCCAATTCAATTCCATTCCATTCCACATTCCATTCCATTCCGCATTTCATTCCATTCCATTCCACATTGCATTCCATTCCATTCAAAATTGCATTCCATTCCATTCCATTACACATTCCATTCCATTCCATTAAACTTTCAGTTCCATTCCATTCCATGTTCCATTCCATTCCATATTCCATTCCATTCCATTCCACATTCAATTCCATTTCATTCCACATTAAATTCCATTCCATTCCACATTCCCTTACATTTCATTCCACATTCTTTTCCATTCCAGTCCATTCCATTCCACATTCCATTCCATTCCATTCCATTCCAAATTCCATTCAATTCAATTCCACTTTCCTTTTGATTCAATTCCACATTGCATTCCATTCCATTCCTTTCCACATTGCATTGCATTCTGTTCCATTCCACTCCATTCCACATTCCATTCCATTCCATTCCACTTTCAATTCCATTCCATTCCACATTGCATTCCGTTCCATTCCATTCCATTCCACATTCCATTCTACATTCCATTCCACATTCCAATAAATGCCATATCACTTTCCACTCCATTCCATTGTATTCCACCATCCATTCAATTCCATTTCACATCTCATTCCATTCCATTCCACATTCCATTCCACATTCCATTACATTCCATTCCACATTCCATTCCATTCCATTCCATTCCGTTTCACATTTCATTCCACATTCTTTCCATTCCATTCCACATTCCATTCCATTCCACTCCACTTTCCATTCGATTTGATTCCATTCCAGTCCACATTCCATTTCACCGTATGTTTCAGGTTCCATTCCTCTTTCCTTTCCACTTTCCATTACATGTTCCATTCCATGATCCATTCCATGTTTCATTCCATTCCATTCCACATTCTATTTCATTACATTCCACGTTCCATTTCTCATTCTATTACACTCCATTCCAAATTGCATTCCATTCCATTCCACATTCCATTCCATTCCATTCCACTTTCCATTCCATTCCTTTTCACATTCCACTCCATTCCATTTCACACTCCATTCCATTCCATTTCACATTCCTTTCCATTCCATTTTACATTCCATTCCACATTCCATTCCGTTCCATTCCACATTCCTTTCCATTCTATTCCACATTCCATTCCGCTTTCCCTTGCATTTCATTCCATTCCATTCCGTTCCATTCCTTTCCATTCCATTCCTTTCCATTCGATTGCATTCCACAGTCCATACAATTTCACTCCATTCCATATTCCATTCCATTCAATTCAATTCCATTCCATTCCATTCTACAATCCTCTCCATTCCATTCCACTTTCCATTCCATTCCATTTCACATTCCATTCTACAATCCTCTCCATTCCATTCCACTTTCCATTCCATTCCATTTCACATTCCATTCTACATTACATTGCATTCCATTCCGCATTCCTTTCAATTCCATTCCACGTTCAATTCTACATTCCATTCCATTCCATTCCACATTTCATTGAATTCCATTCCACATTCCATTCCATTCCATTTCACGTACCATTCCTTATTCCATTCCATTCCATTCCACATTCCATTCCATTCCGTCCACATTCCTTTCCATTCTATTCGAAATTCCATCAAGCATTACCTTCCTTTCCACTCCCTTGCATGCCTTTCCATTCCACATGCCATTCCATTACATACCACATTTCTTTCCACCTTCCATTCCCTTCCATTCCACATTCCATTCCCTTCCATTCCACATTCCATTCCATTCCATTTTCCCTTCCACATTCCACTCCACGTTCCATTGCATTCCATTCCACATTCCATTCCACATTCCATTCCACTCTGCCTTCTGTTCCATTCCACATTCCATTATACATTATATTCCATTCCATTCTACATTCCATGCTACGTTGCATTCCACATTCCATTCCATTCCATTCCACATTCCATTCAACAGTCCATTACACATTCCATTCCATTCCATTCTACATTCCATTCCACATTCCATTCCATTCAATTGCAGCTTCCATTCCACATTCCATTCCATTTCACGTTTGATTCCACGTTCCATTCCACATTCCATTACACATTCCATTCCACGTTCCATTCCATTACATTTCACGTTCCATTTAACGTTGCATACAATTCCATTTCACGTTCCATTTCATATTTCTTTCCGCATTCCATTCCACATAACATTCCACGTTCCATTCCACGATCCATTATACTTTCCATTCCACGTTCCGTTGCATTGCATTCTGCATTCCATTCATCATTCCATTCCATTCCATCCCACCTTCCATTCCTTTCCACATTCCATTCCATGTTCCATTCCATGTTCCGTTCCTTATCATTATATCTTCCATTCCTCATTCCATTCCACTGTCCATTCCACATTCCATTCCACATTCAATTCCTTTCCATTCATTGTTCCATTCCAGTTTCTGTTCCATATTCCATTCCCAATTCCTGTTCATTCCATTGCGTATTTCATTCCACATTCCATTGAATATTCCATTCCATATTCCATTCCATTCAATTCCACATTCCATTCCATAGTGCATTCCATTAAAGTGTATATACGATTTCACACTCCATTCCATTCCATTTAATCATTCCATTGCTTTCCATTCCATGTTCCATTCCATTTCACATTCTATTCCACATTCCCTTACATTCCATTCCAGATTCCATTCCACATTCCATTAGATTGCCTTCCACATTCCATTCCACATTGCATTTCTCGTTCCATTCCACATTCCATTCCATTCCATTCCACATTGCATTTCTCGTTCCATTCCACATTCCATTTCATTCCATTCCACATTCCATTCCACATTCCATCCTATTCCATTCCACAATCCATTCCTCATTCCCTTCCACATTCTATTCCATTCCATTCCACCTTACATTCCACATTCCAATCCAATCCATTCCACATTCCATTCCACATTCGATTACATTCCTTTCCACTTTCCATTACATTTCATTCCACATTCCACTCCAAATTCCGTTCCACATTCCATTCCATTCCATTCCACTTTGAATTCCACATTCCATTCCGTTCCTTTCCACATTCCATTCCACATGCCATTCCATTCCACTCCACTTTCATTTCCACATCCGTTCCCCATTAAATTCCATTCCTTTCCATTCCATTACACACTCCATTTCATTCCATTCCACATTCCATTCCAGTTTCCTTTCATTTCCATTCCACATTCCATTCAACATTCCATTCCTTTCCATTCCACATTCCATTCCAAATTCCACTCTACGTTCCATTACATGTTGCATTCCGTTCCATTCCACTTTCCAATCCATTCCCTTCCACGTTGCGTTTCTTTCCATTTCACATTGCATTCCACATTCCGTTTCATAATCCATTCCAAATTCCATTTCACATTCCATTTCACATTCCATTCCATTACATTGCATTACAATCCACATTCCATTCCATTCCATTCCATATTCCATTCCTTTCCATTCCACATTACTTTCCAAATTCCTTTCCATTCCATTCCACATTCCATTCCATTCCATTCCATTCCACATTCAACTCCATTGCATTCCACATTCCATTCAATTCCATTCCACGTTGCATTCCTTTCCATTCCATTCCACATTCCTTTGCATTCCCTTCCATATTCCATTGCATTCCGTTCCACATTGCATTCCATTCCATTCCATTACACATTCCATTCCACATTCCATTCCATTGCTTTCCACATTCCATTACACATTGTATTCCATTGCTTTTCAAATTCCATTCCATTCCATATTCCATTCCATTCCATTCCACATTCCATTACACATTCCATTCCATTCCATTCCACATTGCATTCCATTCCATTCCATTCCATATTCCATTCCATTACATTCCGTTACACATTCCATTGCATTCCATTCCACCTTTCATTCCATTCCATTCCATTTCACATTACATTCCATTCCGTTCCACATTGCATTCCATTACATTCCTTTCCACATTTCCTTCCATTCCAATCCAATCCATTCCACATTCCATTCCAAATTCCATTCCATTCCAATCCACATTCCACTCCAATCCATTCCACATTCCACTCCATTCCATTCCACATTCAATTCCACATTCCTCTCCATTCCATTACACATTCCAATGCACATTCGATTCCACGTTCCATTCCACATTACATTCCATTCCGTAACACATTCCACTCGATTCCATTACTTTGCATATTCCTTTCCATTCCATTCCATATTCCATTCCATTCCACATTGCATTCCATTCCACTCCACATTCCATTGCATTTCATTACATTCCACTTTCCATTCCATGTTGTATTCCGCCTTCAATTCCACGATGCATTGCATTCTACTCCATGTTCCATTCCATATTGCATTCCACATTCCATTCCCTTCCATTCCACATTCCATTCCTCATTCCATTAAATTCTATTCCATTCCACATTCCATCCTATTGCATTATGCATTCCATTCCACATTCAATTCCACCTTCCATTCCACATTCCATTCCAATCCATTCCACCATCCACTTCATTCCATCACAGTCCAAATTCCATTCCATTCCATTCCACCTTCCATTCCACATTCCAATCCATTCCAATCCACTTTCCATTCAACATTCAAATCCATTCCGTTCTACATTCCATTCCATTCCGTTTCACATTCCATTCCACATTCCATTTTACACTGCATTCCATTCCACATTTCATTCCATATTCCATTCCACTTTCCATTCCATGTTCCATTCCTGTTTCCATTCCACCGCATTCCACATTCCATTCCACATTACATTCCATTGCATTCTATATTCAATTCTACATTCCATTCCATTCCATTCCACATTCTATTCAATTCCATTCCACATTCCCTTATATTCTATTCCTTTCCATTCCACGTTCCATTCAACATTCCATTCCATTCTATTCCACATTCCATTCCACGGTCCATTCCACTTTCCATTCCATGTTCCTTTCCACTTTGCATTCCACGTTCCATTCGAAGTTCTATTGCACATTCCGTTCCATATTCCATTCCATATTCCATTCCATTCCACATTCCATTCCACATTCCATTCCATTGCATTCCACGTTCCATTCCACTTTCCATTCCATTCAATTCCTCATTCCATTCCATGCCATTTGAAATTCCATTCCCTTCCATTCTTTTCCATGCAATATTCCGTTCCCTTCCATTCCATATAACATTTCATTCCATTTCTAAAGCCATTCTGCTCTATTCCATTCCATTCCACATTCCATTCCATTCCATTCCACATTCCATGGCATTCCATTCCATTCGATTCCACATTCCATACCACATTCCACTCCATTCCATTCCACATTCGATTACACATTCCATTCCTCATTGCATTCCAATCCATTCCACATTGCACACCATTCCATTCAATTCCACATTCCATTCCATTCCATTCCTCTATCCATTCCAGATTCCATTGTACATTCAATTTCGTGTTCCCTTCCATGTTCTATTCCACGAACCATTCCACTCCTTTCCACAATCCTTTCCCCATTCCATTCCACATCATTCCACATTCCACTCCACATTCCATTCCGTTCCATTCCACATTCCTTTCCATTCAGTTCCACACTCCACTCCATTCCATTCCATGTTCCATTCCATTCCATTCCACACTTCACTCCATTACATTCCACATTTTATTCCACATTCATCTCTATTCCATTTTATATTCCATTCCGTTTCATTCCACATTCCAATCCATTCCATTCCATCTTCCATTCCACATTCCATTCCATTCCATTTCACATTCCATTCCACATTCCATTCCATTCCATTCAACATTCCATTCCACTTTCTATTCCATTCCATTTCACATTTCATTCCACATTGCATTCCATTCCATTCCACTTTCCATTCCATTCCACATTCCATTCCATTCCATTCCACATTCCTTTGCATTCCATTCCATTCCACATTCTATTCTACTCCATTCCACCTTCTTTTCCATTCCATTCTACCTTGCATTCCATTCCATTCCACCTTCCATTCTACATTCCATTCCTCTTTCTTCTCCACGTTCCATTCTATTCCATTCCACGTTCCATTCCACGTTCCATTCCACTTTCCATTCCACTTTCTATTCCTCTTTCCATTCCACTTTCCATTCCAAGTTCCGTTCCACATTGCATTCCACATTCCAATTCATTCCATTCCACCTTCCATTCCACATTCCATTCTTTGTACGATTCCACTTTCCGTTCCACGTTCCTTTCCACGTTGCATTACACGTTCCGTTAAACGTTCCATTCCATTCCATTCCATGTTTCGTTCCTCATTCCATTCCATTCCGTTCCACATTCCATTCCACGTTCCATTCCACGTTCCATTCCATTCCATTCCACGTTCCATTTCACGTTCCATTATATTACATTCCACATTCAATTCCACATTCCATTCCATTCCATTCCACATTTCATTCCACATTCCACTCATTCCTTTAAACATTCCACTCCATTCCATTTAACATTCCATTTTACAATTCACTCTATTTCATTGCAGATGCCATTGCACTTTCCATTCCACCGTCCATTCCACAGTCCTTTCCATTCCATTCGACATTCCACCCCATTCTATTCCATTCCACATTAGATTCCATTCCATTCCACGTTCCATTCCATTCCATTTCAAATTCCATTCCATTCCATTCCAGTTCATTCCACATTGCATTCCGTTGCATTCCACATTCCATTCCATTCCATTCCACATTCCTTTCCATTATATTTCTATTTCCATTTCATTCCACTCCATTCCGTTCCATATTCCTTCGCATTCCATTCCACATTCCATTCAATTCCATTCCACTTTCCATTCCATTCCATTCCACGTTCCATTCCACATTCGATTCCACAATCCATGCCACTTTCAATTCCATTAAATTCCACATCCCATTCCATTCCATTCTTTTACGCTTTCCATTCCACAATACATTCCACATTCCAAGGCACATTCCACTCTGCATTCCACTTCATTCCATTATACATTCCATTTCACATTCCGTTCCACATTCTATTCCATGCCATTCCATATTCCACTCCATTCCATTCCAATCCACATTCCATTCCATTCCATTCCACGTTCCATTCCATTCCATTCCACGTTCCATTCCATTCCACGTTCCATTCCGAATTCCATTCCACATTCGATTCCATTCCATTCCATTTCACATTCGACTTCATTCCATTCCGCAGTCCATAACACTTTCCATTCCACATTCCATTCCACATTCCATTCCAATCCTTTCCACCTTCCGCTTCATTCCATTCCTGTCCACATTCTATTCCATTCGATTACACATTCCCTTCCACATTCTCTTCCATTCTTTTCCACATTCCATTCCATATGGCCTTCCACTTTCCATTCCGCGATTCTTTCCACGTTCCTTTCCAGTATCCATTCCTTTGCATGCCTCCTTCCATTCCAAATTCCATTGCATTCAATTCCGAATTCCATTCTACATTCCATTCCATTCCATTCCATTCCACATTCCATTACATTCCATTCCACTTTCACTTCCATTGCATTCCTTTCCATTTAACATTCAATTCCACATTTCATCAAATTCCATTCCAGATTCCATTCCATTCCATTCCATTCCATTCAACATTCCATTCCACGTTCCATTCCATTCGACATTCCATTCCACATTCCATTCCATTCCATTTCACATTCCATTCCATTCCATTCCATTTCATATTCCATTCCACATTCCATTCCATTCTATTGATTTCCAAATTCCATTCCATTCCATTCCATTCCACTCTCCTTTCCATTCCATTCCACATTGCATTCCATTCCATTCCATGTTCAATTCCACGTTCCACTACATTCCAATCCACGTTCCATTCCACTTTCCGTTCCACAATCGATTCCACGATCCATTCCACGTTCCATTCCACTTTCCATTCCACATTCCATTCCATTCCATTCCATTCCATATTCCATTCCACATTCCATTACACGTTCCTTTCCATTCCATTCCACGTTCCATTAAATTCCATTCCACATTCCATTCCATTCCATTCCACATTCCGTTGAACATTCCTTTCCTTTCCTTTCAACATTCCACTCCTTTCAATTCCACATTTCACTCCCTTTTATTCCACATTCCGTTCGACATTTCTCTCCATTCCATTCCAAATTACTTTGCACATTCCATTTCACATTCCTTTCTGCATTCCATTGCTTTCCATTTCACATTCCACTCCATCCCATTCCATTCCACATTCCATTCCATTGCATTCCAGATTCCTTTCCATTTCATTTGAATTTCCATTCTATTCTATTCCGTTCCATTCCACATTCCATTCCATTCCATTCCATTCCATTCCAGGTTCTATTCCACGTTCCATTCCACGTTCCATTCCGCGTTCCTTTGCATTCCATTGAATGTTCCATTCCACATTCCATTCGACATTTAATTCCATTCAGTTACACATTCCATTACACAATGCATTCCCATCTATTCCAATCCACATTTCTCTACTTTCCTTTCCACATTCCATTCCAATCCATTCCACCTTCCGCTTCATTCCATTCCAGACCACATTCTATTCAGTTCCATTCCACATTCCATTCCACATTCTATTCCGTTCCATTCCACATTCCATTCCACATTCTATTCCGTTCCATTCCTCATTCCATTCCACATTTCATTCCATTCCATTCCACATTCCATTCCATATTCCATTCGACTTTCCATTACACGTTCCGTTCCACGTTCCATTCCAGTATCAATTACATTGCACTCCAGATTACATTCCACATTCCATTCCTATCCAATCCATGCCACATTCCATTCCACATTCCATTCTATTCCTTTCCATTCCACATTCCATTCCATTCCATTCCACATTCAAATACACTTTGCTTTCCATTCCATTCCTCTTTTCATTCCACTGTCCATTCTGTGTTCCATTCCACATTCCTTTCAACTTTCCATTTCACATTGCATTCCACGTTCCCTTCCACGTTAAATTGCTTTGCATTCCACATTCCATTCCACTTTTCATTCCATTGCATTCCACGTTGCATTCCACATACCATTGCATTCCATTCCATATTCCATTCCTTTCCATTCCACATTCCATTCCATTCCACTCCATATTCTGTTCCATTCCATTCCATTCAACAATCCATTGCACTCCTTTCAATTCCACATTCCATTCTGCTCCATTTCTTTGCATTCCACAAGCCATTCCATAACATTCCACATTCCATTCCATTCCATACCACATTCCACTCCACATTCCATTCCATTCCATTCCACATTCCATTTCATACCATTCCATTCCACATTCCATTAAATTCCACTCCATTCCATTCCACATTCCATTGCATTCCATTTCATATTCCGTTCCATTCCATTCCATTCCAGTCCACATTCCATTCCATTCCACATTCCATTCCATTCCATTCCATTCTACATTCCATTCCTTTCCATTCCGCATTCCTTTCCACATTCCATTGCATTCCATTGCACATTCAATTCCACATTCAATTTCAAATTCCATTCCATTCCATTCCACTTTCCATTCCAAGTTCTATTCCATTCTATTCCACATTCCGTTCCGCATTCCATTATATTTCATTTCACATTCCATTCCATTCCGTTTCATTCCACATAGAAATGCATTCCAATACACATTCCATTCCATTCCATTCCATTCCAAATTCCATTTTATTACATTCCTCATTCCATTCCATTCCATTCCAAATTCCATTTTATTACATTCCTCATTCCATTCCATTCCATTCCGCATTCCATTCCATTGCATTCCATTCCATTCCAATTACCATTACATTCCATTCCACGTTCCATTTCATTCCATTGAACATTCCTTTCCATTCCATTGCACGTTCCTTTCCATTCCATTCCGCTTTCCATTCAATTTCATTACACTCCAATCTACATTCCTTTCCATTTCATTACACATTCCATTCCACATTCCCTTCCTTTCCATTCCATTCCATTCCACATTCCATTCCATTCCATTCCACGTTCCATTCTGCATTACATTCAGTTCCATTCCACATTCCATTCAATTCCATTCCATTCCATTCCACATTCCATTCCATTCCATTCCACTTTGCTTTCAATTCCATTCCACATTGCATTCCATTTCATTCCACACTGCATTGAATTTCAATTGACACTGCATTCCAAATTCCATTTTATTCCATTCGACATTCCCTTCCAAATTCCATTCCTTTCAATTCCACAATACATTCCACATTCCATTCCTCGTTCCATTCCATTCCATTCCAACTGCCATTCCATTCCACTCGACATTGCATTCCGTGCCATTTCACTTTCCAGTCCACGTTCCATTCCACTTGCCACTCCAAGTTCCTTTCCATTCCTTTCCATGTTGCATTCGACGTTCCATTCCATATTGTATTCCTTTGCATTCCACATTCCATTGCATTCCATTCCATTTCAACTTCCATTCATTTCCATTCCATTTCATATTCCATTCCACATTCCATTCCATCCCATTCCACATTCCATTCCATTCCATTAAACATTCCATTCCATTCCATTCCACATTCCAATCCATTGCTTTCCATTCCATTACATTCTTTCCACATTCCATTCCATTTCGCATTCCATTCCATTCCATATTCCTTTCCAGTCCATTCCACATTACATTCCTTTGCTTTCCACATTCCATTACACTCCATTCCTCATTTCATTCCACATTCCATTCCACGTTCCACTCCTTTCCATTCCACATTCCATTCTTATCCATTCCCATCCATTCCACATTCCATTCCATTCCAGTCCATTCCACTTTCCATTCAATTCCATTCCACATTCCATTGCATTCCATTTCAATTTCTGTTCCAATCGTTTCCATTCCATTCCATTCACATTCCGTTCCATTCCATTCTATTTTCCATTACACTTTCCTTTCCATTGCATTCCATATTCCATTCCTTTCCATTCCAAATGCCATTGAATTACATTCCACCTTCCTTTCCATTTCACGTTCCATTCCATTCCATTCCATTCCAGTTCACATTCCATTCCACTACATTCCACATTCCATTCCATTCCATTCCAAATTCCATTCCACTTTGCCTTCCATATTCCATTCTACATTCCATTCCTCATTCCATTCAATTCCATTCCTCATTCGACTCCACTCCATTTCATTCCACATTCCGTTCCATTCCATTCCACTTTGCATTCCACATTCCACTCCATTGAATTCCACATTCCATTTCATTCCATTCCACATTGCATTGAAATCCATTCCACGTTCCATTCCACATTCCACTGCATTCCATTCCGCATTCCATTCCATTCAATTCCACATTCCATTGTATTCCATTCCACGTTCCATTCCACATTCATTTCCTTTCCATTCTACATTCAATTCCATTCCATTCTGTTCCACATTCCATTATATTCCATTCCACTTTCCTTTCCATTCCAGTCCATTCCACGTTCCATTCCACATTCCATTCCATTCCATTCCACATTCCATTCCACATTCCATTACTTTTCATTCTACATTCCATTCCATTCCATTCCTTTCCACATTCCATTCCATTCCTTTCTACATTCCGTTCTATTCCATTCCAGGTTCCATTCCATTCTGTTCGATGTTCCATTCCATGGTTCATTATATTCCATTTAAGATTCCATTCCATTGCATTCCACGTTCCGTTCTGTTCCATTTCACATTGCATTCCAGTCGACTTTCCATTCCACGTTCTATTCCAATCCATTCCACCTGCCATTGCCTTCCATTCCATATTGCTTTCCATTCCATTCCACATTCCATTCCACGTTCCATTCCACTTTCCACACCACGTCTCATTCCGTTCCATTCCATGTTCCATTCGACGTTCCATTCCACATTCTGTTCCATTCCATTCCAAATTCCATTCCATTCCATTCCATTTCAACTTCCATTCCATTGCCATGCATTTCACATTCCATTCCACGTTCCATTCCATTCCATTCCACGTTCCATTGCATTCAATTCCATTCCATATTCCAATCCATTCCATTCTATTCCACATTCCATTGCATTCCATTCCAGTCCATTCCACAGTCCATTCCACTTTCCATTCCATTCCAATCCACATTCCATTCCACATTTCATTCCACGTTCCATTCCACGTTTCATTCCATTCCACTCCAATTTCCATTCCATTCCAGTCCACATTCCATTCTATTCCATTGCATTCCACATTCCATTCTGTTCCATTCCACATTCCATTCCAATCCATTCCACGTTCCATTCCACATTGCATTCCATTCCATCCCAAATTCCATTTTTCATTCCATTGCATTCCATTTCACATTCCATTCCATTCCATTACACTTTCCATTCCATTCCATTCCACGTTGCCTTCCATTCCATTTCAGTTTCCATTCCATTCTACTTTTCATTCTCTTCCATTCCATTCCATTCCACATTCCTTTCCATTCCATTCCTCGTTTCATTCCATTCCATTCCTCTTTCCATTCCATTCCCATCCCCATGCCACTCCACGTTCCATGCCATGATACATTCGACGTTCCATTCCACATTCCATTCTATTCCATTCCACGTTCCTTTCAATTCAATGCCACATTCCATTCCAGATTCCATTTCATTCCATTCCATTCCATTCCAGATTGCATTCCATTGCATTATACATTCCATTCCACATTACATTCAATTCCGTTCCACATTCCATTCCATTCCATTCTATTCCACATTCCATTCCATTCCATTCCACATTGTATTCGATTTCATTACATGTTCCATTACATTCCATTCCCCATTCCATTCTGCATTCCATTAAATTCCATTACACATTCCATTTCTTATTACATTGCACTCATTTCCATTCCACATTCCATTCAATTACACGTTCCTTTCCATTCCATTCTACGTTCCATTCCGTTCAATTTCATTCCATTCTACATTCCATTCCATTCCACATTCCATTCCATTACATTCCTTTCCACATTCCTTTCCAATACATTCCACATTTTATTCCATTCCACTCCACGTTGCATTCCATTCCATTCCAAGTTCTATTCCATTCCATTCCACGTTCCATTCCATTCCATTCCATTCCACATTCCATTCCATTCCATTCCACATTCCATTCCATTCCATTCCACGTTCCATTCCACATTCCATTCCTTTCCATTCCACATACCATTCCATTCAAATCCACATTCCATTCCACATTGTATTCTGTATCAAATTCCATGCCATTCCACTTTCCATTCTGCATTCCATTTAATTACAATACAATTTCCATTCCATTCCAGTCCACATCCAATTCCATTCCATTCCATTCCACATTCCATTGCACTCCACGTTCCATTCAACATAACATTCCATTGCATTCCCCATACCATTCCATTCGATTCCACATTCCTTTCCATTGCATTACTCATTCAATTCCATATTCCAATCCATGTCATTCCACTTTCCATAACACATTCCATTCCATTCCAATCCATTTTCCATTCCATTCCAGACCACATTCCATTCCATTCCATTGCATTCCACACTACATTGTTTTCCATTCCACATTCCATTCCATTCCATTCCACTTTCCATTCCATTCCATTCCACATTCCATATTCCATTCCATTCCATTCCTTTCCATTCCATAGTCCATTTTTCATTCCATTCCATTCCATTCCATTCCAAATTCCATTCTTTTCCATTCCACTTTCCATTCCATTCCATTCCACGTCTATTCCATTCCATTCCATTCCATTCCATTCCATTCCAAATTCCTTTCCATTACACATTCCATTGCATTCCATTCCATTCCACCTTCCTTTCCATTGCATTCCACTTTCCATTACATTCCCTTCCACGTGCCACTCCACGTTCCATGCTAGTTTCCATTCCACGTTCCATTCTATTCCATTCCACTTTCCATTCCGTTCCATTCCATATTCCATTCCACGTTGCATTCCATTCCATTCCATTCCACGTTCCATTCCATTCCATTCCACGTTCCATTCTACTTTCCATTCCATTCCGTTCCACGCTGTATTCCATTCCAATCCAAAATCCATTGAATTCCCTTCAATATTCAATTCCACATTGCATTCCATTCCATTCCACTTGCCATTCCATTCCATCCCACAGTCCATTCCATTCCATTCCACATTACATTCCACATTCCATTCCATTATATTCCATTCTACTTTCCGTTCCATTCCATTCCACAATCCATTCCATTTCACTCCGTTGCATTCCACATTACCTTCCAAAATCCATTCCATTCCACTCCACATTCCATTCCACTTCCCATTCCACGTTCCATACCACGTTCCATTCCTCGTTCGATTCCACGTTCCATTCCATGTTCAATTCCATTCCATTCCACATTCCATTCCATTCCATTCCACATTCCATTCCTTTCCATTCCAAATTCCATTCCATTCCATTACACATTCCATTCCATTTCGTTCTGCATTCTATTACATTTCTTTTGCAATTCCATTGCATTCCATTCCATTCCATTCCATTCCATTCTATTCCATTTCACATTGCATTCCATTTAATTCGGCCTTCCATTCCCATCCATTCCACATTCAATTCCATTACATTCCACATTCCTTTCTATTCCTTTCCATTGCAAATTCCATTCTATTCCAATCCACGTTTCATTCAATTCCATTCCATTCCACCTTCCTTTCCATTTCACTTGGCATTCCATTCCATTCCATTCCACATTCCACTCCAGATTCCTGTACATTACATTGCACATTCCTTTCCATTCCATTCCGCATTTCATGAAATTCCATTCCAGTTTCCGTTCCATTCCATTCTGTTCCGTTCTACATTCCATTCCATTCTATTTGGCCTTCCATTCTACTCCATTCAACCTTCTGTTCCATGAAATTCCACTTTCCATTCCACATTCCATTTCATTCCATTCCACATACTACTCCATTCCATTTCATTCCACTTTGCATTCCAATGCATTCCACATTCCATTACATTCCATTCCACATTCTTTTCCAATCCATTCCACATTCCATTCCACATTCCATTCATTTCCATTCGACATTCCATTCCACATTCCATTCAATTCCATTCCACATTCCATTCCGCATTCCATTCTTTTCCTTTCCACTGTCCATTCCACTTCACATTCCATTCCATTACCTTCCACATTCCATTCCATTTCATTTCAAATTCCATCGCATTCCATTGCATTCCATTCCACATTCCATTCCATTCCATTCACCATCCCGTTCCCCTACATTCAATCCCACGTTCCATTCCATTCTATTCCAAGTTCCATTCCACGTTCCATTCCACATTCCATTTCACTTTCCATGCCATTCCATTCCACGTTCTACTCCACTTTCCATTCCACGTTCAATTTCACAATCCACTCCACGTTGCATTCCAAATTCCGTTCAATTCCATTCCATTCCACATTCTATCCATCATTCCATTACATTTCATTCCACATTTCATTCCACATTCCATTCCATTCCATTTCACATTCCATTAAATTTCTTTCCACATTCCATTCCATTCCATTCCACGTTCCATTTCACATTCCATTCCTTGTTCCACTCCACTTTCCAATCCACGTACTTTTTCACTTTCCATTCCACTTCCCTTTCCAAGTCCCATTACACATTGCATTCCACGTTGCATTCCACAGTCCATCCCAAGTTTCATTCCATTCCATTCCACATTCCATTCCACGTTCCATTCCATTCCATTCCACTTTCCATTCCAAATTCCATTCCATTCCATTCCAACTTCCATTCCACATTCCATTCCATTCCATTCAAACTTCCATTCCATTCCATTGCAGATGGCATTCCATTCCATTCCACGTTGCATTCCACCTTCCATTCCATATTCCTTTCCACACTATTTTCCATTCCATGCCACATTGCTTTCTATACAATTACACATTCCATTCTATTGCATTCCACATTCCATTCCACATTCCATTCTAAATTCCATTCCAGTTTCCATTTCATCTTCCATTTCACGTTACATTCCAGGTTCCATTCCACGTTCCATTACACATTCCATTCCAAATTCCATTCCATTCCATTCCCCATTCCATTCCGCATTCCATTTCTTCCCAAAATACATTCCGTTCCACGTTCCATTCCATTCTATTCTGCTTTCCATTCCATTCCATTCCACTTTACCCTCCATTCCATTCTATATTCCATTCCATTCCATTCCATTCCACATTCCGTTTAAAATTCCATTCCATTCCATTTCATTCCATTCCACATACTATTCCTTTCCATTCCACATTCTGCACCATTCCATTCCACATTGCACTCCATTCTATAACACATTCCATTACACTTTCCATTCCCCATTCCATTCCCCATTCCCTTCCATTACATTCCGCATTCCATTCCATTTCATTCCATTCCGCATTCCATTCTATTCCTTTACACTTTCCATTTCATTACATTACTTTACATTCCACATTCCACTCCACATTCCATTCCATTCCATTCTACATTCCATTCCATTAATATCCTCATTCCATTCCATTGCATTCCACATTCCATTCCATTCTTTCCATACCACATTCCATTCGATTCCATTGCATATTTCATTCCACTTTCCATTCCAAATTCAATTCCACGTTCCTTTCCATTCCATTCCATATTTCATTCCAAATTTCTTTCCATTCTATTCTACGTTGCATTCCACATAACATTCCATTCCTTTCCTTTCCACATTCCATTCCATTCCATTCCACATTGCATTCCACATTCCATTCTACATTCTATTCCACATTCCATTCAATTCCATTCCATTCCACTTTCCACTCCATTCCATTCCATTCCACCTTCGATTCCATTCTATTTCACATCCCATATCATTCAGTTCTTCATTGCATTCCATTCCTTTCCATTCCATTTCAGATTCCATTCCATTCCATTTCACATTCCATTCCATTCCATTCCAAATTCCATTCCTTTCCGTTCTGCATTCCATTCCATTTCATTCTGAATTCCATTGCATTCCATTCCTCATTCCATTCTATTCAATTTCACGTTGCATTCCATTTAATTCGGCCTTCCATTCCATTCCATTCCACATTCAATTCCATTCCATTCCACATTCCATTCTATTCCTTTCCATTCCAAATTCCATTCTATTCCATTCCACATTTCATTCAATTCCATTCCATTCCACATTCCATTCCATTTAACTCGGCATTCCATTCCATTCCATTCCACATTCCACTCCAGATTCCTGTACATTACATTGCACATTCCTTTCCATTCCATTCCGCATTTCATTCCCTTCCATTCCACATTCCGTTCCATTCCATTCCGTTCCATTCTACATTCCATCCCATTCCATTCGGGCTTCCATTCCATTCCATTCAACCTTCCATTCCATTAAATTCCACTTTCCATTCCACATTCCATTTCCTTCCATTCTACGTTCCATTTCATTCCATTCCACATACCACTCCGTTCCATTTCATTCCACTTTGCATTCCAATCCATTCCACATTCCATTCCGTTCCATTTCGTATTCCACTCTATTCCTTTCCACTGTCCATTGCACATTCCATTCCATTCCATTCCACATTCCATTCCACTCCATTCCACATTCCATTCCACGTTCCATTCATTTCCGTTCGACATTCCATTCTACATTCCAATCAATTCCATTCCACATTCCATTCCACATTCCATTCCATTCCATTCCTCATTCAATTCCATTACCTTCCACATTCCATTCCATTTCATTTCAAATTCCATCCCATTCCATTGCATTCCATTCCACTTTCCATTCCATTCCATTCACCATTCCTTTCCTCTCCGTACAATCCCGCCTTCCATTCCATTCCATTCCAAGTTCCATTCCACGTTCCATTCCACATTCCCTTTCAGTTTCCATTCCATTCCATTCCACGTTCTGTTCCACGTTCCATTCCACATTCAATTCCACAATCCACTCCACGTTCCATTCCAAATTCCATTCAATTCCATTCCATTCCACACTCTATTCATCATTCCATTACATTCCATTGCACATTTCACTCCACATTCCATTCCATTCCATTTCACATTCCATTAAATTTCTTTCCACCTTCCATTCTGTTCCATTCCACATTGCATTGCACATTCCATTCCTCATTCCACTCCACTTTCCAATCCACGTACTTTTTCACGTTCCTTTCCACTTCCCTTTCCAAGTCCCATTACACATTCCATTCTACGTTCCATTCCACATTCCATCCCAAGTTCCATTCCATTCCATTCCACATTCCATTCCACGTTCCATTCCATTCCATTCCACTTTCCCTTCCAAATTCCATTCCATTCCATTCCACATTCCATTCCACTTTCAATTCCATTCCATTCAAACTTCAATTCCATTCCATTCCAGATTGCATTCCATTCCATTCCACGTTGCATTCCACCTTCCATTCCACATTCCATTCCACACGATTTTCCATTCCTTGCCACATTACATTCCAAACCATTACACATTCCATTCTATTAAATACCACATTCCATTCCACATTCCATTACGAATTCCATTCCACGTTCCATTTCACCTTCCATTCCACGTTGCATTCCATGTTCCATTCCACGTACCATTACACATTCCATTCCACGTTCCATTCCATTCCATTCCCCATTCCATTCCACATTCCATTTCATGCCAAAATAAATTACCTTCTACGTTCCATTCCATTCCATTCCACATTATATTCCAAATTTCATTTCATTCCATTCCAAGTTGCATTCCACATAACATTCCATTCCTTTACTTTCCTCATTCCTTTCCATTCCATTCCACTTGCATTCCACATTCCATTCTGCATTCTATTCCACTTTCCATTCCATTCCATTCCACTTTCCACTCCATTCCATTCCATTCCACCTTCGATTCCATTCTATTTCACATCCCATACCATTCAATTCTACATTGTATTCCATTTATTTCTATTCCATTTCACATTCCATTCCATTCCATTGCACATTCCATTCCACATTGAATTCCTTTCCATTCCGTATTACATTCCATTCATTTCCATTCCATTTCACATTGCATTCCACATTCCATTCCATTCCATTTCTCATTCCATTCCATTCCATTCCACATTTCATTCCACATTCCATTCCATTCCATTCCACGTTCTGTTCCGCATTCCCTTCTATTCCATACCATTCCATTCCATTCCGTTGCATTCCACTTTCCATTCCATAACATTCCATTTCACATTCCATTCCATTCCACATTCCATTCCATTCCATATCATTCCACTCCATTCCACAATACATTGCAATCCATTCCATATTCCATTCCATTCCATTTCATTCCACAATCCTTTCCATTCCATCGCCACATTCCGTTCTATCCCATTCCACATTCCTTTCCATTCCATTTAATATTCCATTCCATTCCATTCCACATGCCATTCTATTCCATTCCACATTCCACTCCACTCCATTCCACATTCCATTCCACATTCCACTCCATTCCATACAACATTTCATTCCATTTTCCATTCCACATTCCATTACATAGCATTCCATATTCCATTCCATTCCATTCCATTCCACTTTCCATTGAACTCCATTCCACATACCATTCCATTACATTCCAAATTCCATTCCATTTCATTTCAAATTCCATCCCATTCCATTCCATATTCCATTCCATTCCATTCACCATTCCGTTCCAATCTATTCAATTCCACATTCCATTCCATACCATTCCACTTTCAATTCTACATTCCATTCCACATTCCAGATCACTTTCCATTCCATTCCATTCCACGTTCTATTCCACGTTCCATTAAACGTTCCATTCCACAAACCATTACACGTTCCATTCCAAATTCCATTGAATTTCTTTCCATTCCACATTCTATGCAGCATTCCATTACATTCCATTCCACATTTCATTCCACATTCCATTTCATTCCATTTCACATTCCATTACATTTCATTCCACATTCCATTCCGTTCCATTCCACATTCCATTACACTTTCCATTCCTTGTTCCACTCCACTTTAAATCTACGTACTTTTTCACGTTCCATTCCACTTTCCTTTCCAAGTTCCACTACACATTCCATTCCACGTTCCATTCCACATTCCATCCCAAGTTCCATTCCATTCCATTCCACATTCCATTCCACGTTCCATTCCATTCCATTCCTCCTTCCATTCCAAATTCCATTCCACTCCATTGCACATTCCATTACACATTCCATCCCATTGCATTCCACATTGCATTCCACATTCCTTTGAATGACATTCCACATTCCATTCCATTCCATTCCACATTGCATTGCATTCCGTTTCATTTTCCATTCCACATTCCATTCCATTCCATTCCACTTTCCACTCAATTCTTTCCATATTCCACTGCACTCCATTGCATTCCACGCTCCATTCCAATCCATTTCACATTACATTCCATTTCATTTCACATTTCATTCCATTCCATTCCACATTCCATTAAATATTCTATTCCATTCCATTCCATATTCCATTACATTCCACACGATTCCAGTTTGCATTCCACGTTCCATTCCACGTTTCATTCCACGTTCCTTTCCACATTCCATTACATTCCCTTCCGCGCTCCAATCCACTTTCCATTCCATAATCCATTCCATGACATTCCACATAGCATTGCACAATCCATTCCATTCCATTCCATTTCACATTCCACTCCATTCCATTCCACATTCCATTCCACATTCCCTTCCACATTCCATTGAATTCTATCCCAACATTCACTTCACTCCTTTGCATTCCACATTCCATTCCATTCCATTCCACTTTCCATTCCATTCCATTTCAAATTCCATTCCATTCCATTCCATTCCATTCCACATTCCATTCCATTCCATTCCACATTGAATTCCTTTCAATACCACATTGCATTCCATTCCATTGCACATTTCTTTCCATGTTCCATTCCGCCTTCCATTACACCTTCCAGTCCATTCCATTCCACATTCCATTCCAAATTTCCCACCATTCCTTTCCACTTTGCATTCCACTTAACTTTCCATTCCTTTGCTTTCAACATTCCATTCCACATTCCATTCCACATTCTATTCTACATTTTATTCCACATTCCATTCCATTGCATTCCAATTTCCACTCCATTCCATTCCATTCCAACTTACATTCCATTCCATTTCAGATCTCACGCCATTATATTCCACATTGCATTCCATTCCTTTCCATTCCATTTCACATTACATTCCACATTCCATTCCATTCCATTCCACATTCCATTCCATTCAATTGCACTTTCGTTTGCATTCCTTTCCATTCAAGTCCACATTCCCTTCTATTCCGTTGCATTCCATTCCATTCCATTGTATTCCACATTCCATTCTATACCTTTCCATTTCACATTCCATTCCATTCCGTTCCTTTCCACAATCCATTCCATTTCATATCATTCCATTCCATTCCACAATCCATTCCATTCCATTCCAAAATCCATTCCATTACATTCCACAATCCAATCCATTCCATCGCCACATTCCATTCCATTCGATTCCACATTCCATTGCATAACATTTCAGATTCCATTCCACATTCCGTTCCTTTCCATTCCAGATTCCATTCCAAATTCCATTCCATTCCATTCAATATTCCATTCCACAATCCATTCCACATTCCATTCCGCATTCCATTCCTTTCCATTCTGCAACCATTCCACCTTCTATGCCACATTCCATTCCATTCCATTCCTTTCCATTCCACCTTCCATTCCACCTTCCTGTCCATTCCATTCCACATTCCATTCCAAATTTCATTCCATTCCATTCCATTGTGCATTACACATAACATTCCATTCCTTTGCTTTCCACATTCCATTCCACATTCCATTCCACATTCCATTCCACATTCCATTCTACATTCCATTCTACATTTTATTAGACATTCCATTCCATTGCATTCCACTTTCCACTCCATTCCATTCCATTCCAACTTCCATTCCATTCCATTTCAGATCTCATACCATTCAATTCCACATTGCATTCCATTCCTTTCCATTCCATTACACATTACATTCCACATTCCAATCCATTCCATTCCACATTCCATTCCATTCAATTCCACATTCGTTTGCATTCCTATCCATTCAAGTCCACATTCCCTTCTATTCCATTCCATTCCATTCCATTCCATTGCATTCCACATTCCATTCCATACCATTCCGATTCACATTCCATTCCATTCCGTTCCTTTCCACAATCCATTCCATTACATATCATTCCATTCCATTCCACAATCCATTCCATTCCATTCCACAATCCATTCCATTCCATTCCACAATCCATTCCATTCCATTCCACATTCCATTCCATTGCATTCCACATTCCATTCCACATTCCATTCCATTCCATATTCCATTCAATTCTATTCCACTCCATTCCATTCCGTTCCAAATTCCATTCCACATTCAATTTCATTACATTCCACTTTCCATTCCATTTCATTACATTCTATTCCATTCCCTTCTATTCCACATTCCATTCCATTCCATTCCACATTGCATTCCATTCGATTTCATTCCATGTTCCATTCCACATTCCATTCCATTCCATTCTATGTTCTTTTCCACATTCTATTCCATTCCATTCAAAATTCCATTGCATTCCATTCCATAGTCTACTCCTTTCCATTCCATTCCACATTCCATTCCACATTCCATTCCACGTTCAATTCCACGTTCCATTCCACATTCCATTCCACGTTCCATTCCACGTTCTAACCCACTTTCCATTCCTTTGCATTCAACTTTCCATTCCACATTCCATTGCATTCCCTTACACAATCCATGCCGCATTCCTTTCCAGTCCATTCCATATGGCAATGCATTCCATTCCATTCCATTCCATTCCCTATTCCATTCCATTCCAGTCCACTTTCCATTCCATTCTATTCCAATTTCCATTCCATTTCATTCCATTACACTATCGATTCCATTCCATTCCACATTCCATTCCATTCCATTCCATTCAGCATTCCATTCCATTCCATTCCATTCCACATTCCATTCTATTCCAGTCGAAATTCCATTCCACCTACCATTCCATTCCATTCCACATTCCATTCCATTCCATTACACATTCCATTAAACACTCCATTCCATTACACACTGTGTTCCAATCCGTTCCACATTCCATTCCATTCCATTCCATATTCCATTCCACATTCCATTTCATTCTGTTCCACATTCCACTTCACATTCCACTCCATTTCATTCCACGTACCATTCCTTAGTACTTTCCATTCCATTGCACATTGCATGCCATTCCATTCCACATTCCATTCCATTCCATTCCACATTCCATCCCACATTCCATTCCACATTCCATTCCTCTTTAAATTGCACGTTCCATTTCTCATTCCATTCATTCCATTCCACATTCCATTCCATTCCACATTCCATTCCCTTCCAATCCATTCCATTCCAATCCATTCCACATTACTTTCCATTCCATTCCGTTCTACATAGTTTCCTTTCCATTCCACATTCCATGCCACATTCCTATCCATTCTATTCCACATTCCATTCCATTCCTTTCCTTTCCTTTCCATTCCGAATTCCATTCCATTCTTTTCCACTTTCAATTTCATTCCATTCCACATTCCATTATAAGTTCCATTCCATTCAATTCCACGTCACTTTCCTTTCCATTCCACATTCCATTCCATTCTCTTCCATGTTCCTCTCCATTCCATTCCACTATCCGTTCCGTTCCATTCCGCGTTCCATTCCAAGTTCCATTCCACGTTCCATTCCATGATGCATTCCATTCCATTCCACATTCCATTCCACAATATACTCCATTCCATTCCATTCAATTTTCCATTCCATTCCATTAATTTCCATTCCATTCCATTCCATTCCACATTCCACTGCATTCCATTCCACGTTCTATTCCATGGCATTCCACATTCCATTCCATGGCATTCCACATCCATTCCACATTCCTTTCCATTCCATTCCAAATTCCTTTCCACTTTCCATCCACACTATTCCCCTCTCCATTCCATTCCATTCCACATTCGATTCCACATTCCTTTCTATTCCATTCCACATTTCTTTCCAATCAATTCCACATTCCTTTCCATTCCATTCTACATTACATTTCACGTTCCATTCCACGTTGAATTCCACCGTTCGATTCCACATTACATTCCATTCCATTCCACATTCCATTCCATATTCCATTCGATTCCATTCCACATTCCATTCCGTTCCATTCCACATTCCATTCCTCATTGCACTCAAGATTCCATTGCTTTCCATTCCATTCCGTTCAATTCCACATTTCATTCCACATTCCATTCCACATTCCATTCCATTCTATTCCATACCACATTCCATTCCATTCCATTTTACTTTCAATTCCAAATTCGATTCCATTCCATTCCACATTCCATTAAATTCCAATCCATTCAATTCCATACAATTCCATACCTTTCTACATTCCATTCCATTCCATTTCACTCCACATTCCTTTTGTTTCCATTCCACATTCCATTCCACATTCCCTTTCATTCCATTCCACATTCCACTCCATTCCATTGCATTCCGTTCCACATTCCATTTCATTGCATTCCACCTTCAATTCCGTTCCTTCCAAAATTCCCTTCCAAATTCCATTACCTTTCATTCCACGTTCCATTGCATTCCATTCCTCATTCCATTCCATTCCATTCCACCTTCCATTGCATTCCATTCCATGTTCCATTCCGTTGCATTCCACGTTCCATTGCACGTTGCATACAACTATACATTCCCTTCCTTTCCACATTCCATTCCACATTCCTTTCCATTCCATTGCATATTTCATTCCACATTCCATTCCATTCCATTAAACTTTCCATTCCATTTCATTCCACATTCCATTCCATTCCATTCCACATTCCATTCCACATTGCACTCCATTGCATTTCACACTCCATTGCATTGCATTCCATTCCATTCCATTCCACATACCATTCCATTCCATTCCATTGCACATTCCATTCCACATTCCATTCCATTCCATTCCACATTCAATTCCAACTTCAATTCCATTCCATTACATTTCACGTTCCATTAAATTCCGTTCGATTCCATTCCATATTCCATTCCATTCCATTCCACGTTCCATTCCATTCCATTTCAACTTCCATTGCACATTCCATTCCACTTGTAAATCCACATTCCTTTCCACCTTTCATTCCACGTTCCTTTTCACGTTCCATTTCATTCCATTCCACTTTCCATTACAGGTTCCAATCGACGATCCTTTCCAAGTCCATTCCACGTTCCATTCCATTACATTCCACGTTCCATTCCAGATTCCTTTCACATTCCATTCTTCGTTCCATTCCACGTTCCTTTCACCTTCCATTCTGCGTTCCATTCCACGTTCCTTTCCATTCCATTTCATATTTCGTTCCACATTCCATTCCATTCCACTCCACTTTCTGTTCCACATTCCATTCCATTCCACTCCACTTTCTGTTCCACATTCCATTCCATTACACTTCATATTCCATTCCAAGTTCCATTCCAGGTTACATTCCACATTCCATTGCATTCCATTCCATTCCATACCACATTCCATTTCTCATTCCATTCCATTCCATTACACATTCCATTCCATTCAATTCGATTTCATGTTCCATTCCATCCCATTCCACTTTCCATTCCATTGCATTCCAGGTTAAATTCCATATTCCATTCCATTCAATTCCACATTCCATTCCACATTCTATTCCATATTACATTCCCCTCCATTCAAGATTCCTTTCCTTTCCATTCCATTCCATTCCACATTCCATTCCATTGCATTCCACTTTCCATTCCATTCCATTGCATTCCACATTCCATTCCATTCCACGTTCCATTCCATTCCATTCCACATTCCTTTCCATTCCATTCCACGTCCCATTTCATTTCCTTCAACATTCCATTCCATTCCATTTCACGTTCCATTCCCTTCCATTCCACTTTCCATTCCAGATTCCATTCCATTCCATTCCACGTTCCATTCCATTCCATTCCACGTTCCATTCCATTCCATTCCATTTTACATTCCATTCCTTTCCACGTTCCATTAAATTCCATTCCACGTTGCATTCCACATTCCATTCCATTCCATTCCACATTCCATTCCACATTTCATTCCACATTCCTTTATATATTTCATTGCATTCCAATTCACATACCATTCCATTCACTTCTAATGCATATTCCATTCCATTTCATTCCACTTTATATACCATTCGATCCCCTTCCATTACACTTTCCATTCCGTTACATTCCATGTTCCATTCCATTCTATTCCACTTTCCATTCCATTATCTTCCATTTTCCATTCCATTCCTTTCCACATTCCATTCCATGCCATTACACAATCCGTTCCACTTTCCATTCCATTCCATTCCACATTCCGTTCCACATTCCATTCCATTCCATTCCACTTTCCTTTCCATTCCATTCCATATTCTATTCCTCATTCCATTCCATTCCATTCCTTTCCACATTCCTTTCCACTCCATTCCATATTCCATTCAATTCCACATTCCGTTCAATTCCAGGTTCCATTCCATTCCATTCCATTCCGTTCCACGTTCCATTTCATTCCATTCCACCTTCAATTGCATTCAATTCCACGTTTCTTTATATTATATTACACATTCAATTCCATTCCATTCCACATTCCATTCCATTCCTTTCTACATTCCAATCCACATTCCATTCCACTCCACTCCACATTCCATTCCGTTCCATTCCACATTACATTCCACATTCCTTTCTTCATTCATTTCCATTCCATTCCATTCCATATTCCATTCCATTCCATTACACATTCCATTCCATTCCATTCAACATTCCATTAAATTCCATAATGAATTCCGTTCCACAATCCATTCCATTAGTTTCCATTCCGTTCCACCATCCATTACATTGAATTCAAACTTCCATTCCATTCCATTCCATATTACTTTCCATTCCATTCCTCTTTCTGTTCCATTACATTCCACATTCCATTTCACTTTTTAGTCCATTCCATTCCACTTTCCATTTCACTTTCTAGTCCATTCCATTCCACTTTCCACCCCGCAATCCATTCAACATTCCATTACATTCCACATTCCATTCCACATAGAATTCCATTCCTTTCCATATTCCATTCCATTCCATTACACATTCCATTCCATTCCATTCCACATTCCATTCCATTCCATTCCACATTGCATTTCATTCCATTGCATTCCACATTCCATTCCACATTCCATTCCGCATTCCATTTGATTCACTTCCACATTCTCTTCCATTGCATTTCATGTTCCATTCCATTCCATTTCATTCCATTCCATTCCACTCCACGTTCCATTCCATTCCTAATTCAATTCCATTCCATACCATTCCATTCCATTCCATTCCACGTTCCATTCCATTCCACATTCCATTCCTTTCCATTTGAAGTTTCATTTCATTGCATTTCACATTCCATTCCATTCCATTCCACATTCCATTCCAATCCATTCAATATTCCATTCCACATTCCATTCCATTCCATTCCATTCCACATTCCATTCGTCTTTCCTTTCCATTCCATTCCACATTCCATTCCATTCCATTCTACATTCTATTTAACTTTCCATTTCTTTCCATTCCACTTTCCATTCCACATTTCATTGCATTCCAATCCATTCCCGTCCACATTCCATTCCATTCCATTCAATTCCTCATTCAATTCCATTCAATTCCACATTCCATTCCATTTGATTCCACATTCCGTTCCGCATTCCATTCCACAATCCTTTCCATTCTATTCCATTCCGCAATCCATGCCATTCCATTCCACATTCCATTCCATTCCATGCCATTCCACATTCTATTCCATGCCATTCCACATTACATTCCACATTCCATTCCATTCCATTCCATATTCCATTCCATTCCATTACACATTCCATTCCATTCCATTACACATTCCATTCCATTCCATTCAACATTCCATTAAATTCCATAATGCATTCCGTTCCACAATCCATTCCATTACTTTCCATTCCATTCCACCATCCATTACATTGAATTCAAACTTCCATTCCATTCCATTCCATATTACTTTCCATTCCATTCCACTTTCTGTTCCATTACATTCCACATTCCATTTCACTTTTTAGTCCATTCCATTCCACTTTCCATTTCACTTTCTAGTCCATTCCATTCCACTTTCCACCCCGCAATCCATTCAACATTCCATTACATTCCACATTCCATTCCACATAGAATTCCATTCCTTTCCATATTCCATTCCACTCCATTACACATTGCATTCCATTCCATTCCACATTCCATTCCATTCCATTCCACATTGCATTTCATTCCATTGCATTCCACATTCCATTCCACATTCCATTCCGCATTCCATTTGATTCACTTCCACATTCTCTTCCATTGCATTTCATGTTCCATTCCATTCCATTTCATTCCATTCCATTCCACTCCACATTCCATTCCATTCCTAATTCAATTCCATTCCATACCATTCCATTCCATTCCATTCCACGTTCCATTCCATTCCACATTCCATTCCTTTCCATTTGAAGTTTCATTTCATTGCATTTCACATTCCATTCCATTCCATTCCACATTCCATTCCAATCCATTCAATATTCCATTCCACATTCCATTCCATTCCATTCCATTCCACATTCTATTCGTCTTTCCTTTCCATTCCATTCCACATTCCATTCCATTCCATTCTACATTCTATTTAACTTTCCATTTCTTTCCATTCAACTTTCCATTCCACATTTCATTGCATTCCAATCCATTCCCGTCCACATTCCATTCCATTCCATTCAATTCCTCATTCAATTCCATTCAATTCCACATTCCATTCCATTTGATTCCACATTCCGTTCCGCATTCCATTCCACAATCCTTTCCATTCTATTCCATTCCGCAATCCATGCCATTCCATTCCACATTCCATTCCATTCCATGCCATTCCACATTCTATTCCATGCCATTCCACATTTCATTCAACATTGCATTCCATTTCATTCCACTTTCCATTCGATTCCATTCCATTCCATTCCACATTCCATTTCTTTCCATTCCACATTCCATTCCATCCCATTGCACATTCCGTTTCTCATTTCATTCCATTCCATTCCACATTCCGTTCTATTCTATTCCATGTTCCCTTCCTTTCCATTCCACATTACATTCCCATCCATTCCAAATTCCACTCCACTCCACTCTCCTTTCCATTCTATTCCACATTCCATTCCACTTTCCATTCCATTCCATTCCATATTCCATTCCACATTCCATTCCATTCCATTCCATCCACATTCCATTCTATTCCATTCCATTCCACATTCCATTCCACTTTCAATTCCATTCCATTCCACATTCCTTACCATTCCGTTGCATTCCTGTCCACACTCCATTCCATTCCACTCCATTTCACATTCCATTCCACATTCCATTCCATTCCATATTTCATTCCATTCCATTCCACATTCCGTCCCGTTTCATTCCACATTCCATTCCATTGAATTCCACATTCCATTCCTTTCCCTTCCACATTCAATTCCATGCCATTACACATTCCATTCCACACTCCTTTCCACATACCGTTCCACTTTCCATTTCATTTAATTCCATTACAGTCCAAATTCCATTGCATTCCATTCCAATCCACATTGCATTCCATTCGATTCCACATTCCATTCCATTCCACGTTCCATTCCATTCCATTCCATTCCATTCCACATTCCATTCTACTCCACATTCTATTCCACCTTCTACTCCATTGCATTCCACATTCCTATCCACATTCAATTCCATTCCATTCAACATTCCATTCCATTCCATTCCACATTATATTCCACATTCCTTTCCATAACATTCCACATTACATTCACCATTCCATTCCACATTTGATTCCACATTCCTTTCCATTTCTTTCCACGTTCCATTCTACATTCTATTCCATTTCATTCCACATTCCATTCCTCTCCATTTCACATTCCATTCCATTCCATTCCACATTCCATTCCATTCCATTGCACATTCAATTCCATTCCATACCATTCCACCTTCTATTCTATTGCATTCCACAATCCATGACATTCCATTCCACGTTAATTTCCATTCCATTCCCCGTTCCATTCCATTCCATTCCACATTGCATTCAATTAAATTCCACTTTCCATTCCATTCCATTCCACATTCAATTACGCTCCAAATTCCATTCCATTCCACATTCCATTCCATTCCATTCCATTCCACATTCCATTCCACTTTCCACTCCATTCAATTCCACATTCCATTCAACTTTCCATTCGATTTCATCCTGTTCCATTTTACGTTCCTTTCAACTTTGCATTCCATTCCATTCCATTCCATTCCATTGCATTCCTGTCTAAACTCCATTCCATTCCATTCCATTCCACAATCCTTTCCATTCCATTACATTCAACATTCCATTCATTTCCATTCCACATTGCCTTCAATTTCATTCCACATTCCACTCCATTGTATTTCGCATTGCATTCCATTCCATTCCATTCCATTCCATGCAATTCCTCATTCCATTCCACATTCCATACCATTTCATTCCACATTCAATTCTACATTCCATTCCATTTCATTCCACTCTATATTCCTTTCCATTCCACATTCCAATCCATTCCATTCCACATTCCATTCCATTCCAATCAATTTTCCTTTCTGTTCCATTCCATTCCAGTACTAATTCCATTCCACTCAATTCCACTCCACATTCCATTCTGTTCCACATTCGATTCCATTTCATTCCACCTTCCATTCCCTTCCATTCATTGCAGTCCACTTTACATTCCATTCCATTCCTTTCCACTTTACATTCCATTACATTCCACTTTGCATTCCACGATCCATTCCACATTGTATTCCACGTTCCCTTCCATTACATTACTCTTTGCATTCCACGTTACATTCCACGTTCCTTTCCACGTTACATTCCATTCCATTCCACGTTCCATTCAATAACATTCCATCTTCCTTACACGTTACATTCCACATTACATTCCATTCGGTTGTACACTCCATTGCACATTCCTTTCCATTTCATTCCACTTTCTATTCCACATTCAATTCCATTTGATTCCACTTTCTATTCCATTGCATTGCACATTCCCTTCCAGTCCATTGCACATTTTGTTCCATTATATTCTACATTCCATTTCACATTCCATTCCATTCCATTCCACATTCCATTCCATTACATTCCACATTGCATTCCATATAGCATTCCATTCCCTTACATGTTCTATTCCATTCCCTTCCACATTCCATTCCATTGCATTCCACATTCCTTTCTATTGCATTCCTCATTGCATACCTTTCCATTTCAATCCACATTCCATTCTAAATTCCATTCCTCATTCCATTCCACTCCATTCCACATTCCATTCCATTCCATTCCACATTCCATTCCATTCCATTCCATTTTCCAATACATTCCATTCCACACTCAATTGCAAATTCCATTCCGTTCCACTCCACATTCCATTCCACATTCCATTTGATTCCATACAGTTTCACATTCCATTCCACTGCATTACACTTTCCATTCCATTCCATTAGGTGTTCCGTTCCATTCCATTCAACATTCCACATTCCATTCCGCGTTCCATTCCACTTTCCATTCCACATTGCATTCCATTCCATTCCACATTTCATTCCACTTTCCAAACATTTCAATTCCATATACCAATCCATTCCATTCCATTTTCCATTCCATTCCATTACACATTACTTTGCTTTCCATTAGACATTCCGTTCCATTCCATTCCGCATTCCGCATTCGATTCCACGTTGCATTCAACGTTCCATTCCACGTTCCATTGCGTTACATTCCACGTTCCATTCCACGTTCCATTCCATTCCATTTCACGTTCCATTCCATCCTCCATTCCATTCCAGTCGACATTCCATTCCATTCCATTTCTTTCCACATTCCATTCCACATTCCATTCCATTCCACTCCACATTCCATTCAATTCCATTCCACATTCCATTCCATTCCATTCCACATTCCATTCCACTTTCCACTCCATTCCACTCCAGTTTCTGTTCCATGCCATTCCTCCTTCGTTTCTACATTCCATTCCATTCCAATCCAGATTCCACTCCATTCCTTTCCTTTCCAGTCCAAATTCTATTCCATTCCTGTCCTTTCCATTCCACATTGAATTCCATGTCGTTGCAAATTCCATTCCATTCAATTTCATATTCCATTCCGTTGCATTCCAATTTCTGGCCATTCCGTTCCACATTCCACATTCCATTCCACGTTCCATTACTTTCCTTTCCACATTCCATTCCACATTTCATTCCTTTCCATTCCACATTCCATTCCACATTCCATTCCATTCCATTGCACGTTCCTTTCCAGAATCCATTTCACATTCCATTCCCTTCCATTCCACGTGCCATTCCACCTTCCATTCCACATTCAATTTCATTCTCTTCCAAGTTACATTCCATTCAATGGCATGTTCCATTCACTCCATTCCACGTTCCGTTCCAATCCCTTCCACGTTTCAATCCACATTACATTCCAATCCATTCCATGTTCCATTCCATTCCATTCCACATTCTATTCCATTCCTTTCCGCGTTCCATTTCACATTCCATTTCATTCCACTCCACTTTCCATTCCACATTCCATTCCATTCCATTCCACGTTCAATTACACATTCCATTCCATTCCATTCCATTCCATTCCACTTTGCATTCCAGTGCTTTCCATTGCATTCCACGTTCCATTCCACGTTCCATTCCATTCCATTTCACATTCTGTTCTACGTTCACTTTCATTCCATTCCACATTCCATTAAAATCAATTCCACATTCGATTCATTTACATTCCATTCCACTTTCCATTGCATTCCATTCCACCTTCCATTCCATTCCATTCCACATTCCATTTCACTTTCTATTCCATTCCATTTCTCATTCCATTATACATTGCATACCATTCCATTCCTTATTCCATTCCATTCCAATGCATTGCATTCCATTCCATTCCATTACTTTCCACATTCCATTGCATTTCATTACATTCCACATTTATTCCGTTTCATTCCACATTTCATTCCACATTCCTTTGAACTCAATTCCACTTTCCATTCCACAATCCATTCCACATTTCATTCCAACTTCCGTTGCATTACTTTCCACGTTCTATTCCATTACATTCCACGTTCCATTCCGCATTCCATTCCATTCCACATTCCATTCTATTCCATTCCACGTTCCATTGCGCATTCCATTCCATTCGACATTCCATTCTATTCCAGTTTCCTTTCCATTCCATTACACAATTAATTCCACATTCCATTCCATATTCCATTCCATGTTCCATTCCATTCCATTCCACATTCCGTTGCCCATTCAATTTCCATCCATTCCAAATTCCATTCCATTAAATTCCATTGCACATTCCATTGCATTCCATTGCATTCCATATTCCATTCTATTCTATTCAACTTTTCACTCCATTCTATTCCATTCCATTCCATTCCACATTCCATTCCATTCCATTCCACGTGACATTCCACATTCCATTCCATTCCATTCCATTCCATATTCCTTTCCACATTCCATTCCACATTCCATTCCATTCCATTCCTCGTTACATACCACATTCCTTTCCACCTTCCATTCCACATTGCATTCCATTCCTTTCCACTGCACATTCCATTCCACTTCCCATTCCACATTCCATGACATTCCATATCACATTCTATTCCACATTCCATTCTACATCACATTCCACATTCCATTCTATTCCATTCCACTTTCCATTCCATTCCATTCCACGTTCCATTCGACATTGCATTCCATTCCATTCCACATTCCATTCCATTCCATTCCACATTCCATTCAATTCCATTCTGCATTCCATTCCTCATCGCATTCCTTTACATTCCACATTCCATTCCATTCCATTCCTGTCCACATTCCATTGCATTCCATTCCACATTCTATTTCACTCCAATCCACATTCGATTCCCTACCATTCCATTCCAAATTCCGTTCCATTCCATTCCATTCCAAATTCCATTCCATTTTACTTTCCATTTCATTCCATTGCACATTCCATTACACATTGCAGTCCATTCCATTCCACATACCATTGCATTCCATTCCACCATCCATTCCATTCCACATTCCATAACATACCACATTCCATTCCAGATTCCATACCACATTACATTCCACGTTCCATTTTATATTACGTTCTATTCCATTCCACATACCATTACACATTCCATTCAATTCCATTACACATTCCATTCCACGTTCCATTCCACATTCCAATCCATTCCATTCCACATCCCATTTCATTCCACTCCATATTCCGTTCCATTCCACATTCCAATCCACACTCCATTCAATTCCATTCCACATTCTATTCCATTCTATTCCACATTCCATTTCACTTTCCTTTCCATTCTTTGCACATTCCATTCCACTTTCTATTCCATTCCACATTCTTTCCATTCCATTCCACATTTCATATTCCATTCCATTCCATTCCACATTCCATTACTTTCCATTCCACTTTCCATTCCATTCCATTCCAAATTCCATAAGATTCCATTCCACCTTCCATTCCACTCCATTCCTCATTCCATTCCAATCCATTCCATTCCATGTTCTATTCCATTCCATTCCACACTCCATTCCTTTCCATAACAAATTGCTTTGAATTGCATTCCATTCCATTCCACATTCCATTCCACATTCTATTCCACTCCACGTTGCATTCCACATTGCATTCCATGAAATTCCATTCCATTCCACTCTCCATACCACATTCCATTCCATTGCATTCTACTTTATATTCCACGTTCCATTAAATTCCATTCCACATTCCATTCCACATTCCATTCCATTCCATTCAATTCCTTATTCCATTCTATTCCATTCCACATTATATTCCACTTTCCATTTCATGTTCCATTCCACTTTCCACTAGATGTTCCATTGCAATCCATTGCACTTTCCATTCCATTCCATTCCACATTCCATTCCACATTCCATACCACATTCCATTCCATTCTACATTCTTTCCATTCCATTCCAGATTCCATAATACATTATGTTCCATATTCCATATTCCCTTCCAATCCAATCCACATTACATTCCATTCCACATTCCATTCCACATTCCATTCCATTCCACATTCCATTCCACATGGCATTCCTTTCCATTCCATATTCCATTCCATACCATTGCACATTCCATTCCATTATATTCCACATTTCATTCTCTTCCATTCCATTCCACATTCCATTCCATTCCTTTCCACATTTCATTACCTTCTATTCCAGATTCCATTGTATTCCATTTCATTCCAATTTCCATTACATTCCTTTCCACATTCCATTCCATTCCAATGCAAATTCCATTCCATTCCATTCCACATTCCATTCCATTCCATTCCACATTCCATTGCATTCCATTCCATTTCACCTTGCTTTCCATTCCATTCCACGTTCCATTCCACATTCTATTCCACATTCCAAGGCATTCCATTCCACATTCCATTCCATTCAACTCTACATTCCTTTCCATTCCATTCCATTTTCCATTTTGTTGCATTCCATTCAAGTCCACATTCCATAACATATCACGTTCCATTCCACATTCCATTCGACATTCCATTTCACGTTCCATTCTACATTATGTTCCATTCCATTTCACACACCATTCCACATTCCATTCAATTCCATTTCTCATTCCATTCCACGTTCCATTGCACATTCCATATCATTCCATTCCACCTCGCATTCCATTGCACACCACATTCCATTCCATTCCAAATTCCCTTCCACATTCCATTCGATGCCATTCCACATTCCATTCCATTCTATTCCAAATTTCAGACAACATTCCATTCCATTCTATTCCACATTCCATTCCACATTATTTCCATTCCATTCCACATTCTTTCCATTCCATTCCACATTCCATATTCCTTTGTATTCCATTCTACATTCCATTACATTCCATTCCACATTGCTTTCCACTCCATTCCACCTTCCATTTCACGTTGCATTCCATTCCATTCCTCATTCCGTTCCATTCCATTCTATTCCACGTTCCATTCCACATTCAATTCCATTGCATTCCACATTCTATTCCATTCCATTCCATTTCACGTTCTATTCCATTCCAATCTATTTCACATTCAATTCCATATTCCATTGAATTCAATATTACATTCGATTCCAATCCATTACTTTCCTTTCCACATTCCATTCCATTCCATTCCATTCCACATGCCATTCCATTCCGTTCCATTCCACATTCCATTCGATTCCATTCCACGTTCAATTCCCTTGCATTCCTCATTCCATTCCACTCCATTCCACGTTTCATTCCACTTTCAATTCCACGTTCCATTCCTTTCATTTCCACCTTCCATTCCACATTCCATTCCTATCCACTCCATTCCATTCCACATTCCATTGCATTCCATTCCACATTCCATTCCAATCCATTCCATTCCATTACGTTCCTTTACACACTCCATTCCATTGCATATTCAATTCCATTGGATTCCATATTCCATTCCGTTCCATTCCCCATTCCATTCCTTTGCATTTCACATTCCATTCAATTCTGTTCCACATTCCATTCCACTTTCCATTGCACATTCCATTTCTTTCCATTACACTTTTCATTCCATGTTCCATTACTTTCCATTTTTTTCCATTCAACTTTCCATTCCATTCCATTCCACGTTCCATTCCATTACTCTCCACATTCCATTGCATTCCCTTCCATATTCCATTCCATTCGTTTCCATTCCATTCCACTCGACCTTCCTTTCCATTCCATTCCATTCCACAATCCATTCCATTCCATTCCACTTTCAATTCCATTCTACTCCACTTTCCAATCTACATTCCTTTCCATTCCATTCCATATTCCTTTCCACTGCATTCCAAATTCCATTGAATTCCATTACACATTCCATTACATTTCATGTTCCATTCCATTCCATACCATTCCAGTTCACATTCAATTCCACTACATTCCACATTCCATTCCTTTCCGTTCCAAATTCCATTCCACATTCCATTCTACATTCCATTCCACATTCCATTCCATTCCACTTTCCACTCCATTCCATTGCATTCCAAATTCCATTCCATTCCATTCCATTCCACATTCCATTCCATTCCATTCCCCTTTCCATTGCACATTCCACTCCATTCCATTCTGCATTCTGTTTCATTCCATTCCACATTCCATTCTATTCCATTTCAGGTACCATTGCACATTCAACTCCATTCCATTCCGCATTCCATTCAATTCCATTCCACATTCTATTAGATACCACTCCACATTCCATTCCATTCTATTCCATGTTCTATTTCATTCCATTCCACGTTCCATTCCACATTACATTTCATTCTACATTCCATTCCACATTCCATTACCTTCCATTCCATTCCATTCCATTCCATATTCCATTCCATTCCACGTTCCATTACACATGATATTCCATTCCATTCCACATACCATTCCATTCCATTCCACATTCCATTCCATTCCATATTCCATTCCGTTCTATTCCATTCCACTTTCCATTCCATTCCACATTCAATTCCACACCCTCTTCCATTCCATTCCACATTCCATTCAATTCCATTCCACTGTCCATTCCATTCCATTCTATTCCAGTCCGCATTCCATTCCATTACACATTCCAGTGCACATTCCATTGCATTCCATTCCTCATTCCATTCCACAGTATATTCCATTCCATTCCAGATTCCATTCCATTCCATTCCGTTCCATATTCCATTATATTCCATTCTATTCCACATTCCATTCCATTCCATTCCATTCCACATTCCATTCCACAGTATATCCCATTCCATTCCACATTCCATTCCATTCCATTCCGTTCCATATTCCATTATATTCCATTCTATTCCACATTCCATTCCATTCCATTCCATTCCATTCCACATTCCATTCTATTTGATTCCACTTTCCATTCCACATTCCATTCCACGTTCCATTGCACATTCCATTCCGTTAAATAGCACTTTCCATTCCACATTCCATTCCAAGTTCCATTCCGTTTAATTCCACATGTCACTCCACATTCCATTGCACATTCCAGTCCACATTCCATTCCATTCAATTTCACATCCCATTCCACATTTCATTCTATTCCGTTCCACATTCTATTCCACATTCCATTCCATATTCCACTACATCCCATTAAATATTCCTTTCTACATTCCATTCCATTCCATTCCACTTTGTATTCCACATTCCATTCCATTCCACTCAGCATTCCATTCCACATACCATTCCACATTTCCTTCCACATTCCATTCCGTTCCACTCCACATTGCATTCAACATTCCATTCCATTCCACATTCTATTCCACATTCCATTCCACATTCTATTGCATTCCCTTCCACATTCCATTGCAATGCATTACACATTCCATTCACTTCCATTCCACATTCCATTCCACATTCCACTGCTTTCCATTCCGCTTTCCATTATACTTTCCATTCTATTCCATTCCACATTGCATTCCATTCCATAATCGATTCCACGTTCATTCTATTCCACATTCCATTACATTCCATTCCATTCCACATTTCATTCCTTTCCATTCCATTCCACATTCCATTCAACATTCCATTTCACATTCCGCTACACATTCCATTCCATATTCCATTCCATTCCTTTCCACATTACTTTCCACATTCCATTCCATTCCATTCCACATTCCATTCCACATTCTGTACCACATTCCATTCCAAATTCCATTCCATTACATTCCACATTCCATTCCACTTTCCATTCCATTCAATTTCACGATCCTTTTGGCATTCCATTGGACGTTCCATTCCACGGTCCTTTCCACGTTCCATACCATTCCATTCCATGTTGCATTCCATCTTCCATTCCTTTCCATTCCACATTCCGTTCCATTTCATTCCACATTCCATTCCATTCCTTTCCACTTTCCATTCCATTACATTCCAAGTTCCCTTTCACTTTGCATTACATATTCCATTCCACGTTCCATTCCATTACATTCCACGGTCCATTTCATTCCATTGTACGTTCTATTTCATTCCATTCCATGTTCCATTCAACATTTCATTTCACTTTCCATTCCACCTTCCATTCCATTCCATTCCACAATCCGTTCCATTCCAATGCACGTTACATTTCATTCCATTCCATGTTCCATTCAACATTCCATTTCACATTCCATTCCACCTTCCATTCCACTCCATTCCATGTTCCATTCAGCCTTCCATTTCGCATTCCATTCCTCCTTCCATTCCATTCCATTCCATTCCACGTTACATTACATTCCATTCCACTTCGCATTCCATTCAATTCCACATTCCATTCCATTCCATTCCATTCCATTCCCAATTCCATTCCATACCATACCGCATTCCAATCCATTGTATTCCATTCCACATTCCATTTCCTTCCATTCCTTTTCACTCCAAATTCGACACCATTCCATTCTATTCCATGTTACATTCCATTCCATCCACTTCGCATTCTATTCAATTCCACATTCCATCCAATTCTATTCCATTCCAAATTCGATTCCATACCATTCCGCATTCCATTCTATTCTATTCCATTCCACATTTCATTCCATTCCATTCTTTTACATTACAAATTCCACACCATTCCTTTCCATTCCACATTGCATTCCTTTCCATTACACATTCCATTCCATTCCATTCCACATTGCATTCCTTTCCATTCCGCATTCCATTGCATTCCATTCCACATTCCATTCCTTTCCGTTACATATTCCTCTCCATTCCATTGCACATTCCTTTCCATTCCTTGCCATTCCTTTCCACATTCCATTCCATTCAATCCCAATCCATTCCACATTACATTCCACATTCTATTGCCTTGCATTACAGATTCCATTCCATTCCATTCCACATTCAATTCCACTTTACATTCCACCTTCCATTCCACCTTCCATTCCATTCCACATGGGATACCATTCCATTCCATTCTATTATGGATTCCATTCCATTCCATTCCACATTCCATTTCACATTCCTTTCCATTCCATTACACATTCCGTTCCACATTCCATTCCTTTCCACTACACATTCCATTCCAAGTTCCATTCCATTCCATTCCAGATTCCATTAATTTCCATTCGATATTTCATTCCCCTTTCCATTCCACATTCCATTCCACATTCAATTCCACTTTCCATTCCACATTTCATTAGACATTCCATTCCATGTTCCCTTCCTCATTGCATTCCATTCCATTCCACATTCCATTCCACATTCCATACCACATTCCTTTCCATTCCATTACACATTGCATTCCATTATGTTCCACATTCCATTCCACATTCCATTTCATGTTCCATTCCATTCCATTCCACGTTCCATTCCAATTACCATTGGACGTTCCATTCCACTTTCCATTCCAAGTTCCATTCCATTCCATTCCATTCCAATTTCCATTCCATTCCATTCCACGTTCCATTCCATTCCATTCCACGTTCCGTTACATTCCATTCCATGTTCCATGCCACGTACCATTCCACGTTCTATTCCAGGTTCCATTGCATTCCATTCCACGTTCCATTCCATTCCATTCCACGATCCATTCCATTCCATTGCACGTTCCATTTCATTCCATTCCATGTTCCTTTCAACTTTCCATTTCACATTCCATTCCACCTTCCATTCCATTCCATTCCATGTTCCATTCAACCTTCCATTTCACATTCCATTCTGCCTTCCATTCCATTCCATTCCATTCCACGTTACATTCCATTCCATTCCACTTCGCATTCCAATCAATTCCAAATTCCATTCCATTCCATTCTAAATTCCATTCCATATAATTCTGCATTCCAATCCATTCTATTCCCTTCCACATTCCATTCCCTTCCATTCCTTTTCACTCCAAATTCCACACCATTCCATTCCATTCCATGTTACATTCCATTGCATTCCACTTCGCAATCTATTCAATTCTACATTCCATCCAATTCTATTCCATTCCATTCCATTCCAAATTCCATTCCTTACCATTCTGCATGCCATTCCATTCTTTTCCATTCCACATTCCATTCCATTCCATTCCACATTGCATTCCTTTCCATTCCGCATTCCATTGCATTCCATTCCACATTCCATTCCTTTCCATTACATATTCCCCTCCATTGCATTGCACATTCCTTTCCATTCCTTGCCATTCCTTTCCACATTCCATTCCATTCAATCCCAATCCATTCCACATTACATTCCACATTCTATTGCCTTGCAATACAGATTCCATTCCATTCCATTCCACATTCAATTCCACTTTACATTCCACCTTCCATTCCACCTTCCATTCCATTCCACATGGGATACCATTCCATTCCATTCTATTATGGATTCCATTCCATTCCATTCCACATTCCATTCCACATTCCTTTCCATTCCATTACACATTCCGTTCCACATTCCATTCCTTTCCACTACACATTCCATTCCAGTTTCCATTCCATTCCATTCCAGATTCCATTAATTTCCATTCGATATTTCATTCCCCTTTCCATTCCACATTCCATTCCACATTCAATTCCACCTTCCATTCCACATTTCATTAGACATTCCATTCCATGTTCCCTTCCTCATTGCATTCCATTCCATTCCACATTCCATTCCACATTCCATACCACATTCCTTTCCATTCCATTACACATTGCATTCCATTATGTTCCACATTCCATTCCACATTCCATTTCATGTTCCATTGCATTCCATTCCACGTTCCATTCCAATTACCATTGGACGTTCCATTCCACTTTCCATTCCAAGTTCCATTCCATTCCATTCCATTCCAATTTCCATTCCATTCCATTCCACGTTCCGTTACATTCCATTCCATGTTCCATGCCACGTACCATTCCATGTTCTATTCCAGGTTCCATTGCATTCCATTCCACGTTCCATTCCATTCCATTCCACGATCCATTCCATTCCATTGCACGTTCCATTTCATTCCATTCCATGTTCCTTTCAACTTTCCATTTCACATTCCATTCCACCTTCCATTCCATTCCATTCCATGTTCCATTCAACCTTCCATTTCACATTCCATTCCGCCTTCCATTCCATTCCATTCCATTCCATGTTACATTCCATTCCATTCCACGTTACATTCCATTCCATTCCACTTCGCATTCGAATCAATTCCAAATTCCATTCCATTCCATTCCATTCCATTCTAAATTCCATTCCATATAATTCGGCATTCCAATCCATTCTATTCCCTTCCACATTCCATTCCCTTCCATTCCTTTTCACTCCAAATTCCACACCATTGCATTCCATGTTACATTCCATTGCATTCCACTTCGCAATCTATTCAATTCTACATTCCATCCAAATCTATTCCATTCCATTCCATTCCAAATTCCATTCCTTACCATTCTGCATTCCATTCCATTCTTTTCCATTCCACATTCCATTCCATTCCATTGTTTTTAATTACAAATTCCACACCATTCCTTTCCATTCCACATTGCATTCCTTTCCATTCCACATTCCATTCCATTCCATTCCACATTGCATTCCTTTCCATTCCGCATTCCATTGCATTCCATTCCACATTCCATTCCTTTCCATTACATATTCCACTCCATTCCATTGCACATTTCTTTCCATTCCTTGCCATTCCTTTCCACATTCCATTCCATTCAATCCCAATCCATTCCACATTACATTAAACATTCTATTGCCTTGCATTACAGATTCCATTCCATTACCTTCCACATTCAATTCCACTTTACATTCCACCTTCCATTCCACCTTCCATTCCATTCCACATGGGATACCATTCCATTCCATTCTATTATGGATTCCATTCCATTCCATTCCACATTCCATTCCACATTCCTTTCTATTCCATTACACATTCCGTTCCACATTCCATTCCTTTCCACTACAGATTCCATTCCAGTTTCCACTCCATTCCATTCCAGATTCCATTAATTTCCGTTCTAAATTTCATTTCCCTTTCCATTCCACATTCCATTCCACATTCAATTCCACTTTCCATTTCACATTTAATTAGACATTCCATTCCATGTTCCCTTCCTCATTGCATTCTATTCCATTTCACATTCCATTCCACATTCCATACCACATTCCTTTCCATTCCATTACACATTGCATTCCATTATGTTCCACATTCCATTCCACATTCCATTTCATGTTCCATTCCATTCCATTCCACGTTCCATTCCGATTACCATTGGACGTTCCATTCCACTTTCCATTCCAAGTTCCATTCCATTCCATTCCATTCCAAATTCCATTCCATTCCATTCCACGTTCCATTCCATTCCATTCCACGTTCCGTTACATTCCATTCCATGTTCCATGCCACGTACCATTCCACGTTCTATTCCAGGTTCCATTGCATTCCATTCCACGTTCCATTCCATTCCATTCCACGATCCATTCCATTCCATTGCACGTTCCATTTCATTCCATTCCATGTTCCTTTCAACTTTCCATTTCACATTCCATTCCACCTTCCATTCCATTCCATTCCATGTTCCATTTAACCTTCCATTTCACATTCCATTCCGCCTTCCATTCCATTCCATTCCATTCCACGTTACATTCCATTCCATTCCACTTCGCATTCGAATCAATTCCAAATTCCATTCCATTCCATTCCATTCTAAATTCCATTCCATATAATTCCGCATTCCAATCCATTCTATTCCATTCCACATTCCATTCCCTTCCATTCCTTTTCACTCCAAATTCCACACCATTCCATTCCATTCCATGTTACATTCCATTGCATTCCACTTCGCAATCTATTCAATTCTACATTCCATCCAATTCTCTTCCATTCCATTCCATTCCAAATTCCATTCCTTACCATTCTGCATTCCATTCCATTCTTTTCCATTGCACATTCCATTCCATTCCATTGTTTTTCTTTACAAATTCCACACCATTCCTTTCCATTCCACATTGCATTAATTTCCATTCCATATTCCATTCCATTCCATTCCACATTCCATTCATTTCCATTCCATATTCCACTCCATTCCATTGCACATTCCATTCCATTCCTTGCCATTCCCTTCCACATTCCATTCCATTCAATTCCAATGCTTTCCACATTCCATTCCAGTTTCTATTGCCTTGCATTACATATTCCATTCCATTCCATTCCATTCCACATTCAATTCCACTTTCTATTCCACCTTCCATTCCACGATCTATTCCATTCCATATTGCATACCATTCCATTCCATTCTATTATGGATTCCATTCCATTCCATTCCACATTCTATTCCACATTCCTTTCCATTCCATTACACATTCCGTTCCACATTCCATTCCTTTCCACTACGCATTCCATTCCACTTTCCATTCTATTCCATTCCATATTCCATTAATTTCCATTCGATATTTCATTCCACTTTCCATTCCATGTTCCATTCCACATTCAATTCAACTTTCCATTCCACATTCCATTATACATTCCATTCCACATTCCCTTCCTCATTGTATTCCATTCCGTTCCACATTCCATTCCACATTCCATACCACATTCCTTTCCATTCCATTACACATTGCATTCCATTATGTTCCACATTCCCTACCACATTCCATTTCACATTCCATTCCGTTACATTCCACATGCCATTCAAATTACCTTTCGACTTTCCATTCCACTTTCCATTGCAAGTTCCATTCCATTCCATTCCATTCCACGTTCCATTCCAAATTCCATTCCATTCCATTCCACGTTCCGTTACATTCCATTCCATGTTCCATGCCACGTACCAATCAACGTTCTATTCCAGGTTCCATTGCTTTCCATTCCACGTTCCATTCCATTTCATTCCTCTTTCCATTTCATTCCATTCCACGTTCCTTTCCACATACCATTCCACATTCAATTCCACCTTCCATTCCATGACATTCCACATTCCATTTCATTCCATTCCACGTTCCATTCCACATTCCATTTCACATTCCATTCCACCTTCCATTCCATTCCATTTCTTTCCATTCCACATTCCATTCCATTTTATATTCAATTCCATTCCATTCATTTCCATTCCACATTCCATTCCATTTTATATTCAATTCCGTTCCATTCTGCATTCCATAACATTCCATTCCATTCCACATTCCATTCCACATTCCATTCCTTTCCATTCCACATTCCATTCCCTTCCATTCCACATTCCATTCCCTTCCATTACAAATTCCTTTCCATTCTATGAAACCTTCCATTCCACATTCCATTCCATTCCATTCCACTTTCCATTCAAGTTCCATTCCATTCCATTCCACTTTGCAGTCCACGTTCCGTTGCACGTTCCATTCCACATTCCATTCCACATTCCATTCCACTTTCCAGTCCATTCCATTCCACGTTCCATTCCATATTGCATTGCACATTCCATTCCACGTTCCATTCTACATTCCATTCCACGTTCCATTCCACTTTCTGTTCCATTCTGTTGCATTCCTTTCCACATTCCATTCCACATTCCATTCCATTACATTATATTCCACTTTCCATTCTTCATTCCATTCTTCATTCCATTCCACTTACCATTCCACGTTCCATTCCATTCCCTTCCACATTCCATTCCACATTCTATTCCATTCCACTTTCCATTCCACATTCCATTCCACATTCCATTCCACATTCCATTCCATTCTTTTACATTCCATTTTCCATTCCACTTTCCATTCCCTTCCATTCCACCATCCTTTTCTTTCCATTCCACGTTCCATTCCACGTTCCATTACAATTTCCATTCCATTCGATTAAACATTCCACTCCATTCCATTCCACATTTCATAACACTCCATTCCATGTTCCATTACACTTTCCATGCCATTCCATTAAACATTCCACTCCATTCCATTCCACATTTCATTCCATTCCATTCCTCGTTACATACCACATTCCATTCCACCTACCATTCCACATTGCATTCCATTCCATTCCACATTCCATTCCATTACATTGTACATTGTATTCCACTTCCCGTTCCACATTCCATTACATTCCATGTCACATTCCATTCCACATTCCATTCCACATCACATTCCACATTCCATTCCATTCCATTCCATTTTCCATTCCATTCCATTCCACGTTCCATTGCATGATCCATTCCACATTCCATTCCACATTTAATTCCAAGTCCCATTCCATTCCATTCGACCTTCCATTCCACTTTCCATTCCATTACATTCCACGTTCCATTCCACATTCCATTGCCCATGCCATTCCATGTTCCATGCCACATTCAATTTCACGTTCCATTCTACGATCCACTCCAAGCTGCATTCAATTCCATTACACCTTCCATTCCACATTCCATTACATTCCATTCCACTATCCTTTGCACATTCCATTCCACATTGCATTCTGTTCCATTCTACATTCCATTCCACATTGCATTCCTTTCAATTCCACATTCTATTGCACATTCCATTCCATTCCATTCCACTTTCCATTCCATTCCATTTCACATTCCGTTCCACATTCCTTTCCACGCTGCATTGCACATTCCATTCCACTTTCCATTTCACTTTCCATTCCACTTTCCATTGCACATTCCATTCCACATTCCATTCTGTTCCATTCCACATTGCATTCCATTCCATTCCACATTCAATTCCACATTCCATTCCATTCCATTCGACATTCCATTCCATTCCATTCCACATTCCATTCCACATTCCTTTCCACGCTGCATTGCACATTCCATTCCACGTTCCTTTCCACTTTCCATTCAACTTTTCATTCCATGTTCCATTCCACGTTCCATTCCATTCCATTCCACCTTCTATTCCAAATTCAGTTCCATCCCATTCCATGTTCCTTTCCGTTCCATTCCACATTCCATTCCACATTCCATTCCACAATCTATTCCATTCCATTCCACGTTCCTTTCAACATTCCATTCCACATTCCATTCCGTTCCATTACACATTCCATTCCACATTCCTTTCCACATTCCATTCCACATGCCTTTCCTTTCCATTTGACAATGCATTCCATTGCTGTCCACATTCCATTCCACATTCCATTCCATGCATTTCACATTCCATTCCACCTTCCTTTCCATTCCACATTGCAACCAAGTTTCCACTGCACATTCCATTCCACATTCCATTTCACATTCTGTCCCATTCCATTCCACGTTCCATTTCCGTTCCATTCCACATTCATTTCCACATTCCATTACCCATTCCATTTCATTCCACTCTGTTCCATTCCATTCTGAATTCCTTTCCATTCCATTCCAAATTATATTCAACATTCCATTCCATTCCATTCCATATTCCATTCCATTGCATTCCATATTCCGTTCCTTTCCATTGCACTTTACTTTCTATTTCCCATTCCATGTTCCATTCCACATTCATTTCCACGTTCCATTCTATGTTGCATTCCACGTTCCATTCAACGTTCCGTTCCATTCCATTCCACGTTCCATTCCATTCCATTCCACTTTCCTTTTTGCTTTCCATTACACGTTCCTTTCTGCTTTCTATTACACGTTCCATTCCATTACATTCCACGTTCCATTCTATATTACATTAGAGGTTCCATTCCACATTCCATTCCACATTCCATTCCATTCCATTCCACGTTACTTTCTATATTTCATTCCATTCCTTTCCACATTCCGTTCCATTCCATTCAACATTCCATTCCATTAAATTCCACGTTCCTTTCCACGTTCCAATCCGTGTTCCAATCCACGTTCCATTCCACGTTCCATTCCATTCCATTCCACTTTCCATTCCTTGTTCCATTCCATTCCATTCCACGTTCCATTCCTTTCCTTTCCACGTTGCATTTCATTCCATTCCACTTACCATTCCACATTCCATTTCACATTCCATTCCACCTTGCATTCCATTCGATTACATTCCATTACACATTCCATTCAATTCCATTCCACTTTCCATTCCATTCAATTCCACATTACATTTCATTAAATTCCATTCCATTCCACATTCCATTCCACAACATTCCGCATTCCATTCCATTTCATTCCATTCCACATTCGATTCCATTCCATTAAACATTCCATTCCATTCCATTCCACTTTCCTTTCCATTCCATTCCACATCCATACCATTCCATTCCATTCCACATTCCATTCCACATTCCATTCCCTTCCATTCCACATTCCAATCCATTCCATTACATTCTATTCCATTACAAATTGCATTCCACAGTCCATTCCACATTCCATTCCCTTCCTTTCCCTATTCCATTCCATTCCATTCCACATTCCATTCCACGTTCCATTCCATGCATTTCACATTCCATTCCACCTTCCTTTCCATTCCACATTGCAACCAAGATTCCACTGCACATTCCATTCCACACTCCATTCCATACCATTCCACATTCCATTCCACATTCCGTCCCATTCCATTCCACGTTCCATTTCACGTTCCATTCCACATTCATTTCCACATTCCATTACCCATTCCATTTCATTCCATTCTGTTCCATTCCATTCTGAATTCCTTTCCATTCCATTCCAAATTATTTTCAACATTCCTTTCCATTCCATTCCATATTCCATTCCATTGCATTCCACATTCCGTTCCTTTCCGTTGCACTTTACTTTCTATTTCCCATTCCATGTTCCATTCCACATTCATTTCCACGTTCCATTCTATGTTGCATTCCACGTTCCATTCAACGTTCTGTTCCATTCCATTCCACGTTCCATTCCATTCCATTCCACTTTCCTTTTTGCTTTCCATTACACGTTCCTTTCTGCTTTCTATTGCACGTTCCATTCCATTACATTCCACGTTCCATTCTACATTACATTAGTGGTTCCATTCCACATTCCTTTCCACGTTCCATTCCATTCCATTCCACGTTACTTTCTATATTTCATTCCATTCCTTTCCACATTCCGTTCCATTCCATTCAACATTCCATTCCATTAAATTCCACGTTCCTTTCCACGTTCCAATCCGTTTTCCAATCCACGTTCCATTCCACGTTCCATTCCATTCCATTCCACTTTCCATTCCTTGTTCCATTCCATTCCATTCCACGTTCCATTCCATTCCTTTCCACGTTGCATTTCATTCCATTCCACTTAACATTCCACATTCCATTTCACATTCCATTCCACCTTCCATTCCATTCGATTACATTCCATTACACATTCCATTCAATTCCATTCCACTTTCCATTCCATTCAATTCCACATTACATTCCATTAAATTCCATTCCATTCCACATTCCATTCCACAACATTCCGCATTCCATTCCATTCCATTCAATTCCACATTACATTCCATTAAATTCCATTCCATTCCACATTCCATTCCACAACATTCCGCATTCCATTCCATTCCATTCCATTCCACATTCGATTCCATTCCGTTAAACATTCCATTCCATTCTATTACACTTTCCTTTCCGTTCCATTCCACATTCCATACCATTCCATTCCATTCCACATTCCATTCCACATTCCATTCCCTCCCATTCCACATTCCAATCCATTCCATTAAATTCTATTCCATTACAAATTGCATTCCACATTCCATTCCACATTCCATTCCCTTCCATTCCCTATTCCATTCCATTCCCTTCCACATTCCATTCCACGTTGCAATAATTTCCATTCCACTTTCCATGCCGCTACACTCCATTCCTTTCCTTTTCAATCCATTCAGGTTTCCTTTCCTTTCCATTGCAAATTATATTCGACTTTCCTTTCCATTCTATTCCACATTCCATTCCTTTCTATTCCACATTCAATTCCATTCCATTCCATTCCACATTCCAATCCTTTCCATTCCACATTATATTCCACTTTCCATTCAACGTTGCATTCCACATTCAATTCCACTTTCCGATCCTACGTTCCATTCCATTCCATTCCACTTTCCATTCCATTCCATTCCATTCAACATTCCATTCCATTCCGTTCCACATTCCATTCCATTATATTCCAAATTCCATTCCTTTTCATTCCACATTACATTCCACTTTCCATTCCATTTTCCTTTCCACATTCGATTCCACGTTCTGTTCTACGTTCCATTCCACTTTCCATTCTGCGTTCCATTCCATTACAATTCATGTTCCATTCCACGTTCCATTCCACATTGCATTCCACATTCCATTCCACATTCTATTCCATTCCACGGTCCATTCCACGTTTCATTCCATATTCAATTCCATGTTCCATTCCATAACATTTCACATTCCATTCCATTCCTTTCCTTTCCATTTCACATTCCATTCCACTATCCATTCCATTGCAGTCCACATTCCTATACATTCCATTCCACGTTCTATTGCATTCCATTCCACTTTCCATTCCATTCCATTTTACATTCCTTTCCGTAACATTACATTCCAGTTTCCATTCCATTGCGTTATGCGTTCCATTCCACGTTCCATTCCACGTTCCTTTCCACATTCCATTCCTTCCATTCCTCATTTCATTCCACATTCCATTCCACATTCTATTCCATTCCATTCCAGATTCCATTCCACATTCCATTCCATTCCATTCAACATTCCATTCCTCTTTCCATTCCACATTCCATTCCACATTCCATTCCATTCCATTCCACAATCATTTCCATTCCATTCCAAATTCCATTCCTCATTCTCTTCTTTTCCTTTCCACATTCCATTCCTTTCCATTCCATTCCATTCCGCATTCCATTCCATTCCATTGCACATTCCATTGCATTCCATTAATTTCCACATTCCATTCCACTACTTTCAACATTCCATTCCATTCCATTCTCTTCCATTCCATTCCATTCCATTTTATTCTATTCTATTCCATTCCAGTGCACATTCCTTTCCGTATTCCATTCCACATTCCGTTCTGTTCCATTCCACCTTCCATTCCACATTCCATTCCATTCCATTCAACATTCCTTTCCAGTTTCCATTCCATTCAATTTCACATTCCCTTCCACTTTCCATTACATTGCTTTCCACTTTCCATTCCATTCCAATCCTTTCCATTCCATTCCATTCTGTTATATTCTATTCCACATTCCATTCTATTCAATTTTATTCCATATTCCATTCCATTCCATTCCACATTCCATTCCATTCCTTTCTATTCCATTCCATTCAATTCCATTCCACCATCCATTCAATTCAATTCCAGTTTCCATTCCATTGCCTTCAATTCAATTTCATATTCCTTTCCAATGCATTGCATTCCACATTCCATTCCATTCCATTCAGTTTCATATTCCATCCATTCCATACTATTGCATTCCACTCCATTCCGTTCAACATTAAATTCCATTACATTGCACATTCCGTTAAATTCCATTCCACGTTCCATTCCAAATTCCATTCCATTCCATTCCATATTCCATTCCATATTGCACTCCATTCAATTACACATTCCTTTCCATTCCATTCCACATTCCATTCCATTCCATTCCATTCCATTACAAATTCCATAACATTCCACTTTCCATTCCAATCCATTCCACTTTCCTTTCCATTCCAAGTTCCTCTCCACATTCCGTTTCATTCCATTCCACTTTCCATTCCATATTCCATTCCATTCCATTCCATATTCCATTCCATTCCATAAGACATTCCAATGCACATTCCATTCCTTTCTATTCTGTTCCATTCCACGTTGCATTCTGTTCCATTCCACGTTTCATTCCAAGTTTCATTACGTTCCATTCCACTTTCCATTGCACGTTCCATTGCACGTTCCATTCCATGTTCCATTCCATTCCGTAACACGTTCCATTCCACGTTCCATTCCATTCCATTGCTCGTTCCATTCCATATTCTATTTCATTCGATTCCACATTCCATTCCACATTCCATTCAACATTCCATGCCATTCCATTGCACATTCGATTCCATTCCATCCCACATTCCATTAGAAATTGCATTCCATTCTATTCCACATTCCATTCCATTCCATTCCACTTTCCATTCCGTTCCATTCCACGTTCCATTACGTTCCATTCTTTCCCATTCCATGTTCCACTCCACGTTTCATTCTACGTTTCATTACATTCCACGTTCCATTAATAGTTCCATTCCATTCCATTCCACGTTCCACTCCATTCTATTCCACTTTCCATTCTGTTCTTTTCCACGTTCCATTCCAGTTCCATTCAAAGTTTCATTCCACGTTCCAATCTATGTTCCATTCCATTCCATTCCACGTTGCATAACGTCACAATCCCCGTTACATTCCATTCTATTCCAAGTTCCATTCCGTTCCATTCCATGTTCCATTCCACTTTCCATTCCACGTGGCGTTCCACTTTCCATTCCATTCCTTTCCACATTCCGTTACACATTCCATACTGTTCCATTCCATTACATTCCATTCCACTTCCCATTCCATTCCATTCCACATTCCATTCCATTCCATATTCTATTCCGCTTTTCATTCCAAATTCCATTCCACATTCCCTTCCATTCCATTCCATTCCACTTTCCACTCCATATTCCATTCCATGCTATTCCACATTCTATTCCATTCCATTGCGCGTTCCACTCCATTCCATTCCATTCCAGTCAACATTCCATTCCATTCCATTCCATTGCACATTCCATTCCATTCCATTGCATTCCACATTCCATTCCATTCCACATTCCATTCCATTCCACCTTCCATTCCATTCCACTTCACTTTCCATTCCGTTCCATTCCACATTCTATTCCATTCCACATTCCATTCCATTCCATTCCGCATTCCATTGCATTCCATTCCATATTCCATTACACATTCCATTCTATACCATTCCACTTTCCATTCCTAATTCTATTCCATTCCATTCCCCATTCCTTTCCATGCAATTCCACATTGCATTCCTTTCCATTCCGTTAAAGACGACAGTCCAATCGATTCCATTCCATTCCACATTCCATTCCATTCCATTCCACATCCCATTCCACCTTCCATTCCATATTCCATTCCACGTTCCATTCCACATTCCATTGCATTCCATCCCACGTTCATCTCCATGTTCCATTCCATGTTCCATTCCATATTCCATTACACATTCCATTACACATTACTTTTCATTCCATTCCACATTCCATTGCACATTTCATTACACATTCCATTCCACATTCCATTCCACATTCCATTCCACATTCCATTCCTTTCCATTCCACATTCCATTCCATAGGATTCCATGTTCCATTCCATTACATTTCACATTCCGTTCCATTCCACATTCCATTCCACATTCCATTCCATTCCATTCCACATTCCATTCCACATTCCTCTCCATTACCTTCCACATTCCACTCCACAGTCCATTCCTCATTCCATTCCATTCCATTCCATTCCATTCCACCTTCCACTACATTCGATTCCTTTACACGTTCCATTCCACATTTCATTCCATTCCATTCCATTCCACATTCCTTTCCATTCAATTCCATTCCACTTTCCACTCCATATTCCATTCCATGCTATTCCACATTCTATCCCATTGCATTGCACGTTCCATTCCATTACATTCCATTTCAGTCCACATTCCATTCCATTCCATTCCATTCCACTTTCTATTCCACATTCCATTCCATTCATTTCCACATTCCATTCCATTCCACCTTCCATTCCTTTACATTTCACTTTCCTTTCTGTTCCATTCCACATTCCATTCCATTCCACATTCCATTCCATTCCATTCCGCATTCCATTGCATTCCATTCCATATTCCATTACACATTCCATTGCATTCCATTCCATATTCCATTACACATTCCATTCTATTCCATACCACATTCCATTCCTAATTCCACTCCATTCCATTCCCCATTCCATTCCATGCAATTCCACATTGCATTCCTTTCCATTCCGTTAAAGTCGACAGTCCAATCCATTCCATTCCATTCCACATTCCATTCCATTCCATTCCAAATTCCATTCCACCTACCATTCCACATTCTATTCCATGTTCCATTCCACATTCCATTGCATTCCATCCCACTTTCAACTCCTTCTTCCATTCCACGTTCCATTCCGTATTCCATTACACATTCCATTACACATTACTTTCCATTCCATTCCACATTCCATTGCACATTTCATTCCACATTCCATTCCACATTCCATTCAACATTCCATTCCACATTCCATTCCTTTCCATTCCACATTCCTGTCTATTCCATTCCATCCCACATTCCATTCCATTCCATTCTACATTCCATTCTACGTTCCATACCATTCCATTCCACATGCCATTCCACATTCCATTCCTTTCCGTTCCACATGCCATTCCAAAGTTTCCATTCCATTCCACATTGTATTCATTCCAACTTCCATTCCACGTTCCATTCCATGTCATTCCACATTCCATTCCGTTCCATTGCACTTTGCAATACATTGCAGTACACATTCCATTCCATTCCATTCCACATTCCATTTCATCAATTCCGCATTCCGTTCCATTCCATTCCATATTCCATTACACATTCCATTCTATTCCATACCACATTCCACTCCTAAATCCATTCCGTTCCATTCCACATTCCATTCCATGCAACGTCACATTGCATTCCTTTACATTCCGTTGAAGTCCACGGTCTATTCCATTCCATTCCATTTCACATTCCATTCCATTCCATTCCACATTCCATTCCATTCCATTCCACATTCCATTCCACGTTCCGTTCTACATTCCATTGCATTCCTTCCCGTGTTCAACTCCATTTTCCATTCCACGTTCCATTCCCTATTCCATCACACTTTCCATTACACATTCCATTCCATTCCATTCCACATTCCATTGCACATTTCATTACACTTTCCATTCCACATTCCATTCCACATTCCATTCCAAATTCCATTCCATTCCATTCCACATTCCATTCCCCATATCATTCCATTCCACATTCATTTCACACCAATTCTACATGCCATTTCATTCCATTCCATGAGAGTACACATTCCATTGCATTCTGTTCCATTCCACATTCCATTCCATTCCATTCCATTTCATATTCCATTCCATTCCATTTCATATTCCATTCCATTCCATTCAATTCCACATTCCATTCCATTGCATTCCACATTGCATTCCATCTTCCATTCTACGTGCCATTCCATTCCATTCCGCATTCCATTCCATGTTCCTTTCCACTTTCTTTACCACATTCCATTCCGCATTCCATTACACGTTCCATTTCATTCCATTCCACGTTCTATTCCGCATTCCATTCCATTCAATTCCACTTTGCATTCCACTTTCCATTCCACATTCCATTCTTTTCCATTGCACATGCTATTCCATTCCATTCCACATTCCACACCTCATTCCATTTCATTCCATTCCGCATGCCGTTCCATATTCCATTGCATTCCACATTCAATTAGATTCCATTCCACATTGCATTCCATTCCATTCCACATTCCATTCCATTATATTCCATTCCACATTGCATTGCATTCCATTCCACATTCCACTCCATTCCATCCCATTAAACATTCATTCCATTCCATTCATTCCATTCATCCAACTCATTCCATTCCATTCAACATTCCATTCCATTCCTTTCCATTTTATTCCATTCCATTCCACATTCTATTCCAATCCATTCTACATTCCTTTCAATTCCATTCCCTTCCACATTCCATTCCATTCCTTTCCTTTCCATATTCCATTTCATTCCAATCCACATACCGTTCAATTCCATTCCACATTCCATTCCACAGTCCATTCCATTCAATTCCACAATCCATTCCATTCTGTTCCACGTTCCATTCCACATTGCATTTCATTGCATTCCGCATTCCATTCCACATTGCATTCCATTCCATATTCCATTCCACAAACCATTCCATTCTACAATCCATTCCATTCTACTCCACATTTTACTCCATATTCCATTCTGCATTCCATTTTACATTCCCTTCCATTCCACATTACATTCCATTCCACATTCCCTCCCATTTCACATACCATTCCATTCCACGTTCCATTCCTTTCCATTCCACATTCCATTCAATACCATTACGTATTCCAGTCCATTCCATTCCATTCCACATTCCATTTCACGTTCCATTACACTCCATTCCTCTTTCCATTCCATTCCATTCCACATTCCATTGCGTTCCGTTCCACATTCCATTCCAATTTCCATTCCGTTCTGTTCCGCATTCCAATCCTCATTCCATTGCATTTCATTTCATCTTCCATTCCACATTCCATTCCATTCCATTCCATTTCAAATTCCATTTCATTCCATTCCATTTCCATTCCAAATTCCAATCCATTTCATTCCAAATTCCATTCCATTCCATTCCACATTCCATTCCACATTCCATTCCATTCCATTCCACAGTCCATTCCATTACACTCCACATTGGATTCCATTCCTTTCCACTTTCCTTTACAAATTCCATTCCACGTTCCATTCCACGTTCCATTACTCAATCCATTCTATGTTCCATTCCAATTTCCATTCCACATTTCATTCCATTCCATTTCATATTCTATTCCACATTCCATTCCATTTCACATTCCATCTTGCATTTCATTCCATTTCAAATTCCGTTCCATTACATTCCATTCTGTTCCATTCCAATCCACATTCTATTCCATTCTAATCTACATTCCTTTCCATTCCATTCCATTCCACGTTCCATTCTATTCCATTCCACGTTCCACTCCACATTCCATTCCATGTTACATTCCACTATGCATTCCATTCCATTCCACATTCCATTCCACATTGCATTCCATTACATTTCACATCCCATTCCATTCCAATCCAAATTCGATTGCATTATATTCCACGTTCCATTCCATTCCATTCCACATTCCATTCCAAAATCCATTCCATTCCATTCCATTCCATTCCACATGCCTTTCCATTCCATTCCATTCCTCTATCCTTTCCCTTCCATTCCACAATACATTCCACTGCATTCCATTCCTTTCCACTTTCCATTCCACGTTACATTCCACATTCCATTCCACATTCCTTTCCATTCCATTCCACATTCCATTCCATTCCTTTCCACATTAATTTCCATTCCATTTCACATTCCAATACATTCCATTCCATTCCATTCCATTCCACTTTTCATTCCACTTTCCATTCCACGTTCCATTCCACGTTCCATTCCTCTTTTCATTCCTCATTCCACTCCACATTCCATTCCACAATCCAGTCCATTCCATTCCATTCCACATTCCTTTCTCTTCCAATCCATTCCACATTCCATTCAACATTCCATTCCTATCCATTCCACATTCGATTCCACATTCCATTCCATACCATTCCATGTTCGATTCCAGATTCCATTCCATTCCATTCCACATTCCTTTCCACATACCATTCCTCATTCGATTCCATTCCACTCCATTGCACATTCCATTCCTCATTCCATTCCATTCCACTCCATTGCACATTCCATTCCATTCCACATTCCATTCCACATTGCATTCCACATTCCAATCCATTCCATTCCACTTTCCATTCCATTCTATTCCACATTCACTTCCACGTTCAATACCAAGTTCCATTCGTTTCCATTGCACGTTCCATTCAACGTTCCATTCAACCTTCCATTACACATTCCCTTCCATTCCATTCCATGTTCCATTGCACATTCCATTTCATTCCACATTCCATTCCACATTCCATTTCATTCCACGTTCCATTCCACATTACATTCCACGGTCCATTCCACATCCCATTCCATTCCATTCCACATTCCATTTCATTCAATTCCTCCTTCCAGTGCTCGTTTCAATACCTTCCATTCCACATTCCACTCCACTTCCCTTTACATTACTTTCCATATCTCATTCAACTTCCAATCCACATTCCTTTCCTTTCCATTCCATACTCCATTCCATTCCAATACATATTCCATTCCATTCCATTCCACATTCCTATTCATTCCATTCCACATTCCATTCCACATTGCAATCCATTCCACTTTCCATTCCACAATCCATTCCACATTCCATTTCATTCCATTCCACGTTCCATTCCACATTCCATTCCATTCCATTAAACATTCCTTTACATTTCTTTCCCCATCCCATTCCACTTTCCATTCCATTCCCTTCCACATTGCATTCCACATTCCATTCCACATTACATTCCATTCTATTCCCCATTCCATTCCATTCCATTTCATTCTAGATTCCATTCCTTTCCATTCCAGATTTCATTCGATTTAATTCCATGTTCCATTCCACGTTCCATTTCACTCAATTCCACATTCCATTCCATTCCATTCCATTCCACTTTCCTTTCCATTCCATTCCAGCTACCATTCCATTCCAATCCATTCAATTCTACATTCCATTCCACATTCCATTCCATTCCATTCCACATTTCATTCCATTGCAATCCACATTCCATTGCCTTGCATTCCACATTCCATTCCATTCCATTCCATTCCATTCTATCCCATTCCCTTCCACAATCCATTCTACATTCCATTATATTCCATTCCACGTTCGATTCCATGTTCCATTCGATTGCATTCCACATTCCATTTCATGTTCCATTCCATTCCATTCCACCTTCCATTCTATTTCATTGCACATTCCATTCCATTCCATTCTGTTGCACATTCCGTTCCATATTCTATTCCTTTCCATTCCACATTCCAATCCACATTCCATTCCATTCCTTTCCACTGTACATTCCTGATTATATTGCATTCCATTCCACATTCCATTCCATTCCTTTCCATTCCACGATCCATTCCATTCCGTTCCAAATTGCATTCCATATATCATTCCACTGCATTCCAAGTTACATTACATTCAATTCTACATTCCATTCCTTTCAATTGTACAGTGCATTCCACATTGCTTTCCACATTCCATTCCACGTTCCATTCTACGTTACATTATACGATCCATTCCACGTTCCATTGCACCTTCCATTCCACTATCGAATCCATTCCATTCCACATTCCATTCCATTCAATTCCACATTCCATTTCATTCCATTCCAAATTCATTTCCATATATCAAGCCGTTCTACTGTAATTCCACTATCCGTTCCACATTCCATTCCAATATATTCCATTTCACATTCCCTTCCGCGTTCCATTCCACATTCCATTCCATCCAATTCCATTAATCGATTCTATTAGACATTCCTTTCCACGTTCCATACCATTCCATTGCATTCCACATTCTATTCCATTCCATTCCACATTCCATTCCACATTCCATTCCACATTCCATTCCATTCCATTCCACATTCAATTCCATTTTCCATTCCTTTCTACTCCATTCCACATTCCATTCCACATTCCATTCCAATATATTCCATTCCACCTTCCATTCCGCATTCCATTCCACATTCTATTCCATCCAATTCCATTCATTCCATTCCATTCCACAATCCTTTCCACATTCCATTCCTTTCCATTACATTCCACATTCTATTCCATTCCATTCCACATTCCATTCCTCTTTCCTTTACATTCCATTCCGCGTTTCATTCTACTTTCCATTCCATTCCATTCCAAATTCCATTCCACATTCCATTCCATTCCATTACATTTTCAATTCCATTCCTTTCCATTCCATTACAAATTCCATTATATTACATTACATTCGGTATTGCATACGATTCCATTCCACATTCCATTCCAATCCATTCCACTTTCCATTCCAATTTCCATTGCATTCCATTCCACATTCCTTTCCACATTCCATTTAATTCCACATTCCTTTCCTTTCCATTCCGCATTCCATTCTACATTCCATCCCAGATTCCATTCCACATTGCATTCCATTCCTTTCGACATTCCATTCCACATTCCATTCCATTCTATTCCACTTTCCTTTCCATTCGATTCCACGATCCATTCATTTCCATTCCACTTTCCATTATATTCCACGTTCCGTTTCATTCCATTCCACGTTGCATTCCACGTTCTGTTCCACGTTCCATTTGATGTTCAATTCCACGTTCCATTCCAGTGCTGTCCACGTTCCATTCCTCATTCCAATCCACATGCCATTTTATTCTATTCCACATTCCATTCCATTACATTCCAGTCCCCATACCATTCCATTCCGTTCCATTCCACATTCAATTCCATTCCATTCCACTTTCCAATCCATTCCATTCCACATTCCTGTCCATTCCATTGCACATTCCATTCCATTCCATACTGCATTCCATTCCATTCCATTCCACATTCCATTCCATTCCATTCCACATTCCATTCCATTCCATTCCACTTTGCATTCCATTCCCTTCCAGGTGCCAATCCACTTTCCACGACAAGTTCCATTCCACGTTCCATTCTACTTTCCATTCCATTCCATTCCATGTTGCAATCCACGTTGCATTCCACGTTCTATTCCATTCCATTCCACTTTCATTCCACGTACCACTCCACTTTCCCTTCCGTTCCATTCCGCATTCCATTCAGCCTTCGAGTCCTTTCCATTTCACATTCCATTGAATTCGATTGCATTCCATTCCATTCCACTTTCCATACCGCATTTAATTCCATTCCATTCTATTCCATTCCAGTCCACAATCCATTCCATTCCATTCCTCATTGCATACCATTCCATTCCACGTTCCAATCCATTCCATTCCAAATTCCAGTCCATTTCATTGCACTTTCCATTCCATTCCATTCCACATTCCATTCCACATTGCATTCTATTCCATTCCACTTTCCTTTCCATTCCATTCCACGTTCAATTCCTCATTGCATTCCATTCCATTCCACATTCCATTCTATTCTATTCCACGTTCCATTCCATTCCATTCCACTTTCCATTCCATTATATTCCACGTTCATTCCGTTCCCCATTGCATTCTTTTCCATTCCAAATTCCATTCCATTCCATTCCACGTTCCATTCCATTCCATTCCACTTTCCATTGCATTCTATTAAACGTTCCATTCCATTCTCTTCCACGTGCCATTCCATGTTCCATGAAACTTTCCATTGCACTTTCCATTCTACTTTCCTTTCCATTTCACCTTCCCTTCCACATTCCTTTCCATTTCATTCCACTTTCCATTCAACGTTCCATTCCACGTTCCATTCCATACAATTCCACATTCCATACTACTTTTCATTCTTTTCCATTCCACATTCCGTTCCATTCCATACCTCTGTCAATTCCATTCCATTACACATTCCATTCCACATAGCATTCCATTCCACATTCCATTCCATTCCGTTCAACTTTGCATTTCATTCCAAATTCCATTGTATTCCACAGTCCATTCATTTCCATTCCATTCCAACTTCCATTCCATTCCATTCCATGTTGCATTCCATTCCATTCCACTTTCCAATCCATTCCATTCCACGTTCCATTCCACATTTCATTCCATTCCATTCCACATTCTGTTCCATTCCATTAAATATTTCATTCACATTCCATTGCATTCCATTCCACTTTCCTTTCCATTCCATTCCGCATTCCTGTCCATTCCATTGCACTCCAGTCCACACTACATTCCATTCCGTTCCGTTCCACATACCTATCCAATCCATTCCATTCCACTTTCCATTGCATTCCATTCCATTGAACAATACCTTCCGTTTGATTCCACATTCCATTACATTCCTTTCCACTTTCCATTCCCATCCATTTCACATTCCGTTCCATGCCATTCCATATTTCATTCCACTTTCCATTCCATTCCATTCCACATTCCATTCCATTCCAATCCATTCCAGACCACATCCATTCCATTCAATTAAATTGCACATTCCTTTCCAATGGATTGCAAATTCCATTCCATTCCATTCAATATTCCTTTCCCTTCCATTCCATGTTCCATTCCTTTCCAACCCATGTTCCATTCCATTCCATTCCATTCCACGTTCCATTCCACGTTCATTACACATTCCATTCAATACCACATTCCATTCTACATTCCATTCCATTGCATTGCACATTCCATTCCATTTCATTCCATTCCACATTCCATTCCACATTCCATTAAATCCTACTCCAGTCCAAATTCCTTTCCATTCCATTCCATTGCATTCCCCTTTCCATTCCATTGCATTCCACATTCCATTCCATTCCTTTACACACTCCATTCAATCTCTTTCCATGTTCCACATTCCATTCCATGTTCCTTTGCACGTTCCTTTCCACTTTCCATTTCACATTACATTCCATTCCATTCCACGTTCCATTCCACGATATATTCCATTCCAGTCCACATTCCATTCCGTTCCATCCCATATTCCATTCCATTCCACATTCCATTGCATTCCATATTCCATTCCATTCCACTCTCCATTCCATGCCATAACAGACAGCTTTCCCTTCCATTCCACATTCTGTAGCATTCTATTCCACATTCCATTCCATTCCATTACACAATCCATTCCATTCCATTCCATCCCACATTCCATTCCATTCCATCCCACGTTCCATTCCATTCCATTCCATTCCACGTTCCATTCCACATTCCATTCCACATTCCATTACATTCCATTCCACATTCCATTCCACATTCCATTCCACATTCAATTACATTCCATTCCACATTCCATTCCAATCAATTCCTTTCCACATTCAATTCCATTCCATTCCACATTCTATTCCGCATTCCATTCCATTCCTTTCATCATTGCACTCAATTCATTTGCACGTTCCATTCCACTCCATTCCATAGCAGTCCACATTCCATTCCATTCCATTCCATTCCACATTCCATTCCATTCCATTCCACATTCCATTCCATTCCACTTTCCATTCCATTTCAATTCACCTTCCATTCCATTGCATTCCACGTTCCATTCCACTTTCCGTTCCACCTTCCATTTCACGTTCCATTCCATTACATTCCACCTTCCATTCCATGTTCCATTACATTCCATTCCACTTTCCATTCTATGTTCCACTCTACTTTCCATTGTACGTTCCATTCCATTATATTCTGCCATCCATTCCGATTTCCATTCCACGTTACACTCCATTCCATTCCACGTTCCATTGCACGTTCCATTCCATTCCATTTCACATTAAATTCCACATTCCATTCTATTCCATTACACATTCCATTCGACGTTCCATTTCATTCCTTTCCACATTCCATTCCAATCCACAATCCATTCCATTCCACGTTCCATTCCATTCTATTCCTCATTAACACTCCAATTTCCATTCCATTCCATTCCTCATTCCCTTCCATTCCATTGTATATTCCACATTCCATTCCAATCCCTTCCATTCCAAATTCCATTCCATGTTCCATTCAACGTTCCTGTCCATTACATTCTGCTTTCCATTGCAAGTTCCATTCCACTTTACATTCCATTCCATTCCACGTTGCATTCCACGTTCTATTCGATGTTGCATTCCATTCCATTCCTCCTTCCATTCCACGTTGCATTCCACATTCCATTCCATTCCATTCCGCATTCCATTCCACTCCATTCCACTTTCTTTTCCACTTTCCATTCCATTACATTACGTTCCACATTCCATTCAATTCCACTGCATTCCACATTGCATTCCATTGCCACATTCCATTCAATTCCATTGCGTTCCACATTCCATTCCATTCCATTCCATTTTCCCTTCCATTCCATTCTACATTCCAATCCATTCCATTCCACTTTCCTTTCCATTGCATTCCACATTCAATTCCACTTTCCGTTCCACATTTCATTACATTCCATCCATTCCAAGTGCCATTCCATTCAATTCGACATTCCATTCCGTTCCACATTCCATTCCATTACAATTCTTATTCCATTCTATTCCACACTACTTTCCATTCCATTCCATTCCACATTCCATTACCTTCAAAATTCCATTACCTTCAAAATTCCATTCCACATTCCATTCCATTGCATCCCACATTAAATTCCATTGCATTTCATTTCACATTCCGTTTCATTCTATTACATTCCCTATTCCATTCCATTCCAAACTCCATTCCACTTTCAGTTAGAATCCATTCCAAATTCCATTCCACTCCATTCAACTTTGCTTTCCAGATTCCATTCAATTCCATTCCACATTCCAATCCATTCTATTCTATTCCACATTCAATTCCATTAGACATTCCATTCCACATTCCATTCCATTCCATTCCACTTTTCATTCCATTCCATTCCACATTCCATTCCACTTTCTATCCCATTCAATTCCAAATTCCATTCCTTTCCTTTCCACATTCTATTCCATTCCATTCCATTCCACTTTGCATTACATTCCTTTCCACTTTCGGTTGCACGTTGCATTCCATGTTCCATTGCACGATGCTTTCCACATTCCTTTCCACGTTCCATTGCACGTTCTTTTCCACATTTCATTCATTCCTTTTCACTTTCCTTTCCATTCCATTCAACGTTCCATTCCACATTCCATCCCATTCCATTCCATTCCACATTCCATTCCATTCCATTCCATTCCACATTCCATTCCATGTCATTACACATTCCATCCAACTTTCCATTCCATTCCATTCCACATTCTATTTCACATTCCATTCCCTGCCGTTACATCTTCCAGTCGACATTCCATTCCATTCTATTCCACATTCCATTCCATTCCATTCCATATTCCTTTCTATTCCATTCTAATTTCAATTCCATTCCATCTTGCATTCCATTCCATTCCACGTTCCATTCCATTCTATTCCATGTTCCATTCCATTCCCTTCCACGTATCATTCCACTTTCCATGCCACTTTGCATTCTGCGTTCCATTCCATGTTCCATTCTATTCCATTCCACAATCCATTGTCTTCCATTCCTCATTCCATTCCATGTTCCCTTCTATTCCATTCTATATTCCATTCCACATTCCATTCCATTCCATTCCAGGTTCCATTCCACATTGCATTTCATTCCATTCAACCTTGTGTTCCATTCTATTCCTTGATCCATTCCGCATTCCATTCCATTCAATTCCGCATTCCATTCCATTCCATACAAGTTTTCATTCCGCATTCCACGTTCCATTCCATTCCACATCCCACTGCACATTCCATTCCATTCCCATCCATTCCACAATCCATTAACTCCATTCCGCATTCCATTCCATATTCCATTCCACATTCCATTCCATTACAGTACATTCCACTTTCTATTCAATTCCATTGCATTCCACATTGCATTCCAATCCACATTCCATTGCCACATTCCATTCAATTCCATTCCATTCCAAAGTCCATTCCATTCCATTCCACATTCCCTTCTGTTCCATTCCACATTCCGTTCCATTCCATTCCACATTCCTTTCAATTCCATTCCACTTTCCATTCCATTGCCTTCCACATTCAATTCCACTTTCTGTTCCACAATCCATTCCATCCCATCCATTCCAAGTGTCATTCCATTCCATTCCACATTGCTTTCCACATTCAATTCCACATTCCATTCCGCATTCCATTCCACTTTCCATTTGTCATACCATTCCACATTCCAATCCACATGCCATTCCATTCCACTCAATCCCACATTCCATTCCACATTTCATTCCACATGGCATACCTATTTCCCTTCTATTCCATTCCACATTCCATTCCACATTCCATTCCATTCCATTCCATTCCACATTCCATTCCACTTTCCATTCCACATGCCATTCTATTCCGTTCCACATTCCATTCCATTCCATTCCATATTTCTTTTCATTCCATTCCACTTTCCGTTCCATTCCATTCCATTCCTCATTACATTCGATTCCGTTCCACATTGCATTCCATTACAACCCACATTCCATTCCATTCCACACTCCATTCCATCACATTCCATTCCTCATTCCATTCCATTCCTTTCCTATCCACATTCCGTTCCAAATTCCATTCCATTCCATTCCACGTGCAATTCCATTCCATTCCATTCCATATCCCACTGCACATTCCATTCCATTCCTATCCATTCCACATTCCATTGCATTCCATTCCACATTCCATTGCCACATTCCCTTCAATTCCATTCCATTCCAAAGTCCATTCCATTCCATTCCACATTCCCTTCTGTTCCATTCCACATTCCGTTCCATTCCATTCCACATTCCTTTCAATTCCATTCCACTTTCCATTCCATTGCCTTCCACATTCAATTCCACTTTCTGTTCCACAATCCATTCCATCCCATACATTCCAAGTGTCATTCCATTCCATTCCACATTGCTTTCCACATTCAATTCCACATTCCATTCCGCATTCCATTCCACTTTCCATTTGTCATACCATTCCACATTCCAATCCACATGCCATTCCATTCCACTCAATTCCACATTCCATTCCACATTTCATTCCACATGGCATACCTATTTCCCTTCTATTCCATTCCACATTCCATTCCATTCCATTCCATTCCACATTCCATTCCACTTTCCATTCCACATGCCATTCTATTCCGTTCCACATTCCATTCCATTCCATTCCATATTTCTTTTCATTCCATTCCACTTTCCGTTCCATTCCATTCCATTCCTCATTACATTCGATTCCGTTCCACATTGCATTCCATTACAACCCACATTCCATTCCATTCCACACTCCATTCCATCACATTCCATTCCTCATTCCATTCCATTCCTTTCCTATCCACATTCCGTTCCAAATTCCATTCCATTCCATTCCATGTGCTATTCCATTCCATTCCATTCCATATCCCACTGCACATTCCATTCCATACCTATCCATTCCACATTCCATTCCACTCCTTTCCACATTCCATTCCACTCCATTCCACTTTCTTTTCCACATTCCATTCCATTACATTCCGTTCCACATTACATTCAGTTCCACTGCATTCCACATTGTATTCCATTAAACATTCCATTGCCACATTACATTCAATTCCATTCCATGCCACATTCCATTCCATTCCATTCCATTTTCCCTTTCATTCCATTCTACGTTCCATTCCATTCCATTACACTTTCCCTTCCATTGCATTCCACGTTCAATTCCACTTTCCGTTCCACATTCCATTCCGTTCCATCCATTCCAAGTGTCATTCCATTCCATTCCACATTCCATTACAGTCCTCATTCCATACTATTCAACCCTACATTCCATTCCATTCCATTCCACATTCTATTCCATTCCATTTTACATTCAATTCCATATTTCATTGCATTCTATTTTGCGTTCTATTCCATTCCATTCAAATCCACATTCCAATCCATTGCGTTCTACATTCCATTCCACAATCGATTCCATTCCATTTCACTTTCCATTTCCATTCCATTCTGTTCCTTTCCACATTCCATTCCATTCCATTCCATTCCATTCCATTCCACATTCCATTCCACATTCCATTCCATTCCATTCCACTTGTCATTCCTCATTCCATTCCATTCTATTTCATTGCACATTGCATACCACATAGCACTCCTTTCCATTCCACATTCAATTCCAATCAATAGCACATTCCATTCCATTCCACATTGCATTCCATTCCATTGCTTTCAACATTCCATTACAAATTCCATTGCAAATTCCATTCAACATTCCATTCGATTGCATTCCACATTCCATTCCATTCAGTTCCATTCCACATTCCATTCCATTCCATTCCATTCAACATTCCATTCCATTCTATTACATGTTCCATTCCATTCCATTCCAAATTCCATTCCATTCCATTCCACGTTCCCTTCCATTCCAGTCCACATTCCATTCCATATTGCATTCCATTCCATTCCACGTACAATTCCACATTCCATTCCATTCCTTTCCACTTGCTATTCCATTCCATTCCACATTCCTTTCTACATTCCATTCCATCCCACATTGCATTGCATTACATTCCACATTCCATTCCATTCGACATTCCATTCCACATCACATTCCATTCCATTCCACATTCCATTCCACATTGCATTCCATTCCATTCCACATTCCATTCCACATTCCATTCCACATTGCATTCCATTAAATTCCACTTTCCATTCCATTCCGCATTCCAATCAACTCCATTCCACTCAAATCCACATTCTATTCTATTTTGCGTTGCATTCCACTTTCCATTGCATTCCATTTCACATTCCATTCCACATTCCATTCCATTCCATTGCATTCCACATTCAATTCCATTCCAGTGCATTCCATTCCACTCAACAATCCATTCCATTGAATTCCACATTCCATTCCACGTTCCATTCAAAATTCCATTTCTCTTTCCTTTCCACATTCTACCCCTTTCCATTCCATTCCAATCCACATTCCATTCCGTACCATTCCACATTCCATTCCTTTTCATTCCATCCCACATTCAATTCCATTTTCCATTCCATTCCAATCCACATTCCATTCCTTTCCATTCCACATTCCATTCCACATTCCTTTCCACATTCTATTCCACATTCCATTCCACATTCCATTCCATTCCCTTCCACATTTCATTCCATTCCATTCCACATTACATTCTATGTTCCATTCCAAGTTCCATTCAACGTTCCACTTCATGTTCCATTCCATTCAATTCCACATTCCATTCCACATTACATTCCATTTCTTTCCACGTTCCAATCAACATTCCATTCCTGATTCCATTCCTCATTACATTCCATTCCTTTCCACATTCCATTCCATTACATTCGAGTTTCATTCCATTCCACTCCACATTCCATTCCATTCCACTCTGCTTTCCGTTCCATTCCATTCCATTCCACATTCCATTCCATTCCATTCCACAAGCCATTCCACATTCCGGTGAAATGGAATACAATGGAATGAGGAATGGAATGGAATGGATTGGAATGTTGGGTGGAATTGAATGTTATGTGGAATGGAATGGAACGGAATGGAATGTTGCTTAAAATGTAATGGAATGGAATGGAATGATTAATGGAATGTTGAGTGCTTTTAAATGTGTAATGAAATGAAATCTGGGATGTAACGGAATGGAATGTGGAATGCAATGGAATGGAATGGAATGTGTAATGGAATGGAATGGAATGGAATGTGGCACTGAATTGAATGTGGAATGGAAAGGAATGGAATGGAATCCGGAATGGAATGGATTGGAACGGAATATGGAATGGAATGGAACGGAATGGAATGGAATGGAATGCAATGGTATGGAATGGACTGGAATGTGTAATGTTTAGGAATGATATGTGTAATGGAATAGAATGAAATGGAAAGTGGAACGGAATGGAATGGAATGGAATGTGGAATGGAAGGTGCAATGGAGGGGAATGTGGAATGGAATGTGGAATGTAATGGAATGTGGAGTGGAAGGGAATTGAACGGCGTGTGGATTAGAATGGAATATGGAATGGAATGGAATGGAATGTGGAATGGAATGTGGAATGGAATGTGGAATGGAAAGGAATGGAAGGTAGAATGAAACGTGGAAAGGAATGGAATGGGAAGTTGAATGGAACGTGGAGTGTAATGTTTAATGGAACGTGGAATGCAATGTGGAATGTAATGGAATGTAATGTGGAATGTAATGGAATGGAATGTGGAATGGAACGTTAAATGGACTGTGGAATGGAATGTGGAATGGAATGGAATGGTATGTGTAATTTAATGTTCAATGGGAAGTGTAAGGGAACATGGAATGGAATGGAATTGAATGTGGAATGGAAGTTAAAGGAAAGTGGAATGGCATGTGTAATGGAATGCAATGGAATGTGGAATTGCATGGAATGGTATGTGGAATGCAAGGGAATGGAATGTGGAAGGGAAAGAAATGGAATGAAATGTTATGGAATGGAATGTGGAATGGAGCATGGAATGGAATGGAATGCAATGTGGAATTGAACGTGTATTGGAATGTGGAATGTAACGTGGAAAGAAACGTGGAATGAAATGTGCAATGGAATGTGGAATGGACCGTGTTTTGAATGGAAATGAAAGTGGAAAGGAACGTGGAAAGATATGGAATGCAACGTGGAACGGAACGTGGATGGAATGTGGAATAGAATGGAAAGTACAACATGGAAAGGAATGGAAAGTAATGAGGAAAACAATGGCATGGAATGTGTATTGGATTGGAATGGAATGTGGAATATAATGTGGACTGGAATGTGGAATGGAAAGCACAGTGGAAAGTGGAATGGAGCGTGGAATGGAATGGAATTGAAAGTGGAATGGAGCATGGAATGGAACGGAATTTGGAATGTAATGTGAAGTAGAATGGAGTGGAATGTGGAATGGAATGTGGAATGGAATGTGGAATGGAATGAAATGGTATGTGGAATGGAATGGAACGGAATGTGGAATGGAATGTGGAGTGGAATGGAATGGAATGGAATGGAATGGAATGTGGAATGGAAGGGAATGGAATCTGGAATGGAATGTGGAATGGAATGGATTGTGGAAGGGAATGGAATCTGGAATGGAATGTGGAATGGAATGGATTGTGGAAGGGAATGGAATCTGGAATGGAATGTGGAATGGAATGGATTGTGGAATGGAATGGAATGGAAAGAGCAATGGAATGTGGAATGAAATGTGTAATGGAATGTGGAATGTAAAGTGGAATGAAACGTGGAAAGTAATGGAATGGAATGTGGAATGGAATGTGGAATGGAATTGAATGGAACGTGGAAATTAGTGGAATGAAATGTGGAATGGAATGTGGAATGGAATGGGATGGAACGTAGAGTGGAAAGTAATGGGATGTGGAAAGGAATGGAATCGTATGGAATGTGGAATGGAATGGAATATAATGGAAAGGAATGCGGAATGGAAAGGATTTGAAAGTGGCATGGAATGGAATGGAATGTGGAGCGGAATGGAATGGAATGGAAAGGAATGCAGTGTAATTAAATGTGGTATGGAATGGGAAATGGAAAGTGGAATGGAACCAGGAATGGAATGGAATAGAACTTGTAAGGGAATGGAAAGTAATTTGGAATGTATGGAGGAAATGAATGGAAAGGAACATGGAATGCAACATGGAATGGATTGTGGAATTGAATGGAATGGAACATGAAGAGGAACGTTGAATGGAACTTGGAATGGAACATAGAATGTAATGTGGAATGGAATGGAATGAAATGTGGAAGGGAATGGAATGGAATGTGGAATGGAATGTGGAATAGAATGTGGAAAGGAATGTGGAATGGAATGGAAAGGAATGGAATGTGGAATGGAAAGGAATGGAATGTGGATTGGAATGGAATGGAAAATGGAATTGAATGTGGAATGGAATGAAAAGGAATGGAATATGGAATGGTACGGAATGGAATGTGGATTGGAATGGAATGGAACGTGGAATGGAATGTGGAATGGAATGGAATGGAATGTGGAAAGGAATGGAGTGGAATGCGGAATGGAATGAATGGAACATGGAATGGGATGAGAAATGGAACATGGAATGTGAAGTGGAACGGAGCACGGAATGGAACGTGGAATGGATTCGAATGAAATGTGGATTGGAATGGAATAGAATGTGGAATGGAATGGAATGAAATGTGGAAAGGAATGGAATTGAGTGGAATGTGGAATGGAATGGAATTGAATGAAATGTGGAATGCAATGGAAAGGAATGTGGAATGGAATGGAATGGAATGTGGAAATGAATGGAATGGAATGGATTGAAATGTGGAATGGAATGGAAAGGAACGTGGAATGGAATGTGGAACTGATAGTGTAATGGAATTGAATGGAATGTGGAAGAGAATGGAATGGAATGGAATGCTGAATGGTATTTGTAAAGGAATGTAGAATGGAATGGAATGGAATGTAGAATTGAATGGAATGGGATGTGTGACGGAAAGGAATGGAATGGAATTGAAAGTGAAACAGAATGTGGAAAGTAATGTGAAATGGAATGTTGAATGGAATGTGGAACGGATTGAAATGGAACATTGAAAGGAATTGAATGGAAGGTGGAATGGAATGCAATGGAACGTGGAATGGAACATGGAATGGAATATGGAATGGGACGTGTAATGGAAAGTTGAATTGAGTGTGTAATGGAATGGAATGGAATATGGTGTGAAATGTGGAATGGAATGCAAAGGAATGATAATGGAAAGTGGAATGGAATGTGGAATGGAATGTGCAATGGAGTGGATTGGAATAAGGAACGAAATGTGGAATGGAATGTGGAATGGAATGGATTTGAATGAGGAATGGAATGGAATGGAACGTGGAATAGAATGGAATGGTAGGAGGAAAGTAACATGGAATGGAATGGAATGGAATGTGGAGTGGAACATGGAATGGATTGTGGAATGGAACGTGGAATGTTTTGTGGAATGTTTTGTGGAATGGAACGTGGAATGGAATGGAATGGAATGTGGAATAGTATCTGGAATGGAATGTGGAATGCAATTTAATAGAATGTGGAATGGAATGTGGAATACATCAGAATGGAATGACAAATGGACTGTGGAATGAAATGTGGAATGGAACGTGGAATGGAATGTGGAATGGAATGGGATAGAACTTAGAGTGTAACGTGGAATGCCATGTAGAATGGAACATGGAATAGAACGAGGAATGCAATGAAATGGAATGTGGAATGGAATGTGGAATGCAATTTAATGGAAAGAGAAATGGAATGTGGAATGCATTGGAATGGAATGAGAAATGGAATGTGGAAGGTAAGGTGGAATGGAACGTGGAATGGAATGGAATGTGGAATGGAATGTGGAATGGAATGGAATGGAAAGAGGAATGGAATGTGGAATCGAATGTGGAATGGAAAGGAATGTGGAATGCAATGTGAAATGCCATGGAATGGAATGTTTAAACGGAATGGAAAGGAATGTTGAATGGTATGTGGACTGGAATGGATTGCACTGTGGAATGGGATGTGGAATGGAATTGAATTGAATGTGGAATAGAATGCTCAGTGGAATGTGGAATGGAATGTACGGGAATGTGGAATGGAAAGTGGAATGGAATGTTGAATGGAATGTGGAATGGAATGTGGAATGGAAATTGGAATGGAATGTGGAATGGGACAGGGAATGATATGGAATGGAACCTGTAATGGAACTTTTAATGAAATGAGGAATGGAATGTGGAATGGAATATGCAATGGAATGGAATGGAAAGTGGAATGGAACGGAATGCAATTTGGAATGGAATGCAGAAAGGAATGGAAAGGAACGTGGAATGGAACGTGGAATGCATCATGGAATGGAACGTGGAATGTTATGTGGAATAGAATATGGAATGGAATATGGAATGGAACATGAAATGTAATTGAATGGAATGTGGAATGGAAAGTGGAATGTAACGTGGAATGGAATGTGGAGAGGAATATAATGGAATGTGGAAGGGAATGTGCAAAGGAATGGAATGGTATGTTTAATGGGATGTTGAATGGAGTGTTGAACGGAATGGAATGGAATATGGTATGTGGTGTTGTATGGAATGTGGAATGGAATGCAATGGCATGTGGAATGGAAGAGAATGCAATGTGGAATGGAATCTGGAATGGAATGTGCAAATGAAAGTGGAATGTAACGGAATGGAATGTGGAATGGAAAGTGGAATTGAATGGAATGGAAAGTGGAATGGAACATGGAGGTAATGAAATGGAAAGTGTAATGGAACGTGGAATGGAACATCGAATGGAACGAGCAATGGAAAGACGAATGCAATGGGCATTGGATGTGGAATGTAAAGTGGAATGTAATGTAATGGATAGTGGAATGGCACGCAGAATGTAATGTAATGGAACATGAAATGGAATCTGTAATGTAATGTGGAAAGGAACATTGAATGGAACGTGGAATGCAACGGAATGGAAAGCAGAATGGAATGTGGAATGGAACGTGGAATGGAAAGAAATGGAATTCGCAATGGATTGGAATTTTATGGAATGCGGAATGGAATGGAATGGAATGGAACTGAAAGGAATGTGGAATTGAATGGAATGGGAAGTGGAAAAGAATGGATGGCAGTGTGGAATGGAACGAAATGGAGTGGAATGGAAGGTGGAATGGAATGTGAAATGGAATCTGGAATGGAAAATGGAATGGAACACCTAATGGAAAGTCGAATGGAACGTGCAATGGAACGGAATGTGGAATGGAATGGAAAGGAATGTGGAATGGAATGGAATGGAACCTGGAATGGAATGTGGAAAGGAATGTGGAATGGAATTGAGTGGACTGTGGAATGCAATGGAATGGAATGGAATGTAGAATTGAATGGAATGGAATGTGGAATGGATTGGGAAATGGAATGGAACGTGGAATGGAATGTGGAATGGTATGTGGAATGGAATGGAATGGAATGTGGAATGGAAGGGAATGGAATGTGGAATGGAATGGAATGGAATGTGGAATATTATGGAATGGAATGGAATGTGGAATGGAATGGAAAGTGGAATGCAATGTGGAATGGAATGCAGAATGGAAACGAATGGAAGTTGAAATGGACTGGAATGGAATGTGGATTGGAATGGATTTCAAAGTGGAATGGAATCGAAAGTGAAGTGGAACGTGGACTGGAATGTGAAATGGAATGTACAATGGAATGTGGACTGAAAGGTGGAAGGGAGTTAAATGAAAAGTGGAAAGGAATGGAATGGAATGTGGAATGGAATAGAATGGAACATGGAATGGAACGGGGAAAGGAACGTGTAATGGAAAGTGGAATTGAATGAGGAATGGAATGGAATTGAAAGTGGAATGGAATGCGGAATGGAATGTGGAATGGAAAGTGGAATGGAACGTGGAAATGAATGTGGAATGCAATGGAATGGAATTTGGAATTGAACGATCAATGAAATTTATTTTGGAATGGAATGGAATGTGGAGAGGAATGTGCAACGGAAAGTGCAAAAGAATGGAATTGAATGTGGAATATAATTTGGAGTGGAAAGGAATGGAATGTGCAATGGAATTCAATGAAATTTGGAATTAATTATGGAATGAAATGGAATCAAATTTGGAATGGAATGTGGAATGGAATGGAATGTAAAGTGGAATGGAAAGTGCAATGGAATGTGGAATCTAAAGACTGTAAGGTGGAAACGAATGTGGAATGCAATGTGTAATGGAATAGAATGGAATGTGGAATGGAATGTCGAATGGAATGCAATGGAATGGGCAAAGCAAGGTGGAATGGAAAAGAATGGAATGTGGAATGGAATGGAATGTGGAATGGATAGGAATGAAATGAGGAATGGAATGTGGAATGGAACGGAATGGCAAGTGGAATGGAATGGACTGGAATGACGAAAGGAATGTGGCGTGGAATGGAATGGCATGTGGAATAGAATGGAATGGAATGTTCAATGAATTGTAAAGGAACGTGGAACAGAATATGGAATGCAATGTGGAATGTAATGTGGAATGGAATGGAACGCGGAATGGAATTGACTGGAATGTTTAATAGAATGGAATGGAAAGGAATGGAATGGTAATGGAATGGAATGTGGAATGCAATGGAATGGAAGGAAATGAGGAATTGAATGGAATGGAATGTGTAATTCAATGAAATCGAATGTGGAATGGAATGGAATGGAATGTGGAACGCAATCGAATGCAATGAAATGAGGAATCCAATGCAATGGAATGGGAATGGAATGGAATTGAATATGGAATGCAATAGAATGAAATGAAATGAGGAATTGAATGTAATGGAATGTGGAATGAAGTGGAATGGAAAGTGGAATGCAATGGCATGGAATGAAATGAGGAATTGAATGGAAAGGAATGTGGAATGGAATGGAATGGAATGGAACGTGGAAAAGAATGGAATGGAATGGAGTGTGGAATGGAATGGAATGGAATGTGGAATAGAATGGAAAGGAATGGAATGCGGAATGGAATGTGGAATGGAAAGTGGAATGGAACAGAATGGAATGTGGAATGAAATGGAATGGAATGTGGATTGGAATGGAATGCAATGGAATGCGGAATGCAATGTGGAATGGAATGTGAAATGGAATGTGGAAGGGAACGTGGAATAGCATGAAATGAAACTTCGAATGGAATGGAATGGAACGAGTTATGGAATGGAAGGGAACGTGGAAAGGAATGTGGAATGGAACGTGGAATGGAATGTGGAAAGGAATGTGGAATGAAATGGAATGGAATGGAATGTGGAATGCAATGGAATGGAATGGAATGTGGAATGGAACGGAATGGAATGTGTAATTCAACGTGGAATTTAATGAGGAATGGAATGTGGAATGGAGTGTGGAATGGAGTGTGGAATGGAACTGAATGGAGTGTGGGTTGGAATCTGGAATGGAATGGAAAGGAATGTGGAATGCAATGTAGAATGGAAAGTGAAAAGAAATGGAATTGAATGCGGAATGGAACGTGGAATGGAATGTAATGGGATGTGGAATGGAACGTGGAATGGAACGTGGAAAGACATGAAATGGAAAGTGAAATGGCATGTGGAATGGAATGTGAAAAAGAATGGAATGGAATGCGGAATAGAATGTGGAAAGGAATGGAATGGAATGGGGAATGGAGTGGAATGGAATGTGAAATGTAACATGGAATGGAATGTGAAAAGGAAAGTAGAATTTAAAGTGGATTTGAATGGAATGGTACGTGGAATGGAATGGAATGGAACGTGGAATGGAACGTGGAAGTGAATGTGGACAGGAACAAAGAATGTAACGTGGAATGGAGAGAAACGTAATATAGAATGGAATGGAATGGAACGTGGATTGGAATGGAATGGAATGTGGAATGTAACGGAATAGAATGTGGAACAGAATGTGGAATGGAATGTGGAATGCAATTGAATGGAATGTAGAATGGAATGCAATGGAATGTGGAATGGAATGGAATGGAATGGAATATGGACTGGAATGCAATGGAATGGAATGTTGAATGCAATGTGGAATGGAATAGAACGTAGAATGTAATTGAATGGAATGTTGATTGGAACAGAATGGAATGTGGAATGGAATGGAATGGAACGTGGAATGGAAATTGGAAGGCAAAGTGGAATGTAATGTGCAACGGAAAGTGGAAATGAATGTGGAATGGAATGTGGAATGGAATGGAATGCAACATGAAATGTAATGTGGAATGGAACCTGGACCAGAAAGTTGAATATAACCTGGAAAGGAAAGAAATGGAATGTGGAATGGAGTGGAATGGAATGGGAATCAAATGTGGAATGGAGTGGAATGGAATGTGGAATGGAATGGAATGAAATGTGGAATGGAATGTGGAATGAAATGTGGAATGGAATATGGAACGGAATGTGGAATGGAATGGAATGCAATGTACAATGGAAAGTGGAATGGAAAGTGGAATGGAATGGAATGGTAGGTGGAATGAATGTGGAATGGAATGGAATGGAATGTGGTATGGAAAGCGGTATGGAATGGAATGGAAAGTGGAATGGAATGAGGAAAGGAATGTGGAATGGAACGGAAAGGAATATGAAATGGAATGGACCAGAATGTGGAACGGAATGTGCCATGGAATGGAATGGAATATGAAATGGAATAAACTGGAATGTGGAATGGAATGTCTAATGTAATGGAATGGAATGTGGAATGAAGTGTGGAATGGAATGTGAAATCAAACGGAATGGAATGTGGAATGGAATCGAATGGAAACTGTAATGGAATGTGGAACAGAAAGAATGGACTGGAATGTGGAAAGGAATGTGGAATGTAAGGGAGTGGAATGTGGAGTGTAAAGGAATGGAAAGTGGAGTGGAATGGAATGGAACGGAATGGGAAATGAAATGTGGAATGGAACAAGGAACGGCAGGAAATGGAACGTGGAATGGAACGGAATGGAACGTGGAATGGAACGGTATGGAAAGTGGAAAGGAAAGTGGAATGGAATATGGAATGGAATGGAATGGAAAGCGGAATGGAATGGAATGGAATGGAATGGGAAATGAAATGTGGAATGGAACGAGGAACGGCCTGAAATGGAACATGGAATGGAATGGAATGGAACATCGAACGGAACGGTATGGAAAGTGGAAAGGAAATTGGCATGCAATATGGAATGGAATGGAATGGAAAGTGGAATGGAATGGAATGGAATGTGGAAAGGAATGTGGAATGGAATGGAAAGGAATGTGGAAACGAAAATGGAATGGAAAATAAAATGGAATGTGGAATGGAACGCAATGTAACGTGGAATGGAATGTGGAATGCAATGTGGAATTGAACGTGGAATGGAAAGTTGAATGGAATGGAATGGAACGTGGAATGGAATGTGGAATGGAATGGAACGTGGAATGGAATATGGAATGGAATGCAAAGGAATGCGGAATGGAATGTAGAATTGAAAGTGGAATGGAATGGAATGGAATGGAATGTGAAATGGAATGCGTAATGGAATGTGAAATGGAACGTGCAATGGAATGTGGAATGGAAAGAAATGGAACGTGGAATGGAATGGAATGAAATATTTAATGGAATGTTGAACAGAATGGAAAAGAATGTGGATTGGAATGGAATGGAATGTGGAAAGGAACGGAATGGAATGGAAGGCGAAATGTAATGTGGAGAGGAATGTGAAATGGAATGTGGAAAGGAACGTGGAATGCCATGAAATGGAACGTGGAATGCAATGGAATGGAAAGTGGAATGGAATGGAATAGAATGAGGAATGGAACGTGGAATTGAATGTGGAATGGAATGGAATGAAATGTGAAACGGAATGTGGAATGTAATTGAAAGGAATGTGGAATGGAATGTGGAATGGAAGGTGGAATCGAATGTGGAATGGAATGGAATGGAAGTTGGAAAGGAATGTGGAATGGAACTGAATGGAATGTGAAATGAAATCGATTGGAATGTGGAATGGAATTTGGAATGAAATGTGGAATGCAATGGAATGGAATGTAATGAGGAATGCAATGGAATGGAAAGTGGAATGGAATGCAATGGAATGTGGAATAGAATGGAATCGAATGTAGAATGGAATGGAATGGTATGTGGAAAGCAATTTTGAAGGGAGTGCAATGGAATGTGGAACCGCATGTGGAATTGACTATGGAATGGAATGGAATGCAATGTGAAATGGAATGTGGGAAGAAATGGAATATAATGTGGAATGGAATGGAGAGGAATGTGGAATGGACTGGGACGGAATGTAGAATGGAATGGAATGCAAAGTGGAATGGAACGGAATGGTACGTGGATTGGAATGTGGAGTGGAATGGAAGGTGGAATAGAATGTGGAATGGAATGGAATGTGGAATGAAATGTCGAATGGAAAGCAATGGACTGTGGAATCTAATGTGGAATGGAATGGAATGGAACGTGGAATGGAATGGAAAGTGGAACGGAATGGAATGGAATAAGGAATGGAAAGTAGATTGGAATGGAAGGGAATGCGGAATGGAATGTGGAATGGAATGCAATGGAATGTCGAATGGAATGGAAAGGATCGTGGAAGGAAAGTGGAATGGAATGCAACATCGAATGGAATGTGGAATGGAATAGAATTGAATGTGTAATGGAATGTGTAATCAAATGCAATATAATGTGGAATGGAATGTTGAATGGAGGTAATGGAACGTTTAAATGGACGTGGAATGCAACGTGGAATGTAATGGAACGGAAACTGCAATGGAACGTAGAGTGGAACGTGAAATGGAACACGGAAAGGAACGTGGAATGGAATGGAATGGAATGTGTAATGGAATGGAATGTAACAGAATGTGCAAAGGAATGGAATGGAATTGAATGTGTACTGGTATGGAATGGAATGTAAAGTAATGGAATGCAATGTGGAATGGAATGCAATGGAATGTGGAATGTAATGGAATAGAAAGTGGAATGGAATTGAATGGAATGGAATGTGGAATGCAAAGGAACAGAATGTGTACTGGAAACTCGAATGGCCTGGAATGGAATGTGGAATGGAATGTGGAATGGAATGTGGAATTGAATGGAATGGAATGTTGATTGGAATGTGGATTGACATGGAATGGAATGTGGACTGGAATATATTGGAATGTGGAATGGAACGTGGAATGGAATGGAATGGAACGTGGAACGGAACGAGGAATGGAACGTGGAATATAACGTGGAATGGAACATGGAATGGAATGCGGAATGTGGAATGGAATGGAATTGAATCTGGAATGGAATTGAACGGAATGTTGAATGGAATGTAGAATGGAAAGGAAAGCAATGTGGAATAGTAGGTGGAATGCAATGAAATGTGGAACGGAATGGAATGGAATGTGTAATGGCAGGGAATGGACTGGAATTTGGAATGGAATTTGGAATGCAACGGAAAGCAACGTGGAATGGGATGGGGAATGGAATGGAAAGGAACGTGGAATGGAACGTGGAATGGAATGTGGAATGTGGAATGGAATGGTATGGAAAGTTTTATGGAAAGTAAGGGAATATGGAATGGAATGGAATGCAATGTGGATTGGTATGTGGAAGGGAATGGAATAGAATGTGGAATGGAATGTGTAATGAAATGGAATGGAATGTGCAATGGAACGTGGAATTGAATGGAATGCAATTTGGAATTGAATGTGGAATGGAATGGAATGGAATGAAAAGGAACGTGGAATGGTATGAAATTGAATGTAGAATGGAATGGAATGTGGAATGGAATGGAATGGAACTGAATGGAATGGAATGTGGAAAGGAATGGAATATGGAATGGAATGGAATGGAACTGAATGGAATGGAATGTGGAATGGAATGGAATGGAATGTGGCATGTAATTTGGAATGGAATGTGGAATAGAATGTGGAATGGAATGGACAGTAATATGGAATGGAATGGAATGGAATGGAATGTGGAATGTAAACCTGAATGGCATTGAATGGAATGCGGAATGGAATGTGGAATGGAATGTGGAATGGAGTGGAATTGAAGGTGGAATGGAATGTAGAATGGAATGTGGAATGGAACGTGGAATGGAAAGTGGAAGGCAAAGGAATGCAACATAGAATGCAACGCGGAATGGAACGTGGAATGGAACGTGGAATGGAAAGTGGAATGTGGAATGGAATGGAATGGAATGTGGAATGGAATTGAATGGAATGTGGATTGGAAAGGAATGGAATGTGGAATGGAATGGAATGGAATGTAGAATGCAAAGTTTTTCAATCTGGAATGGAATGTGGCGATGGAATGGATCGAGGAATGCAACGGAATGGAAAGTGGAATGGAATTGAATGGAATTGAAGGTGGAATGCAACGTGAAATGTAATGCAGTGGAAAGTGGAATGGAACGTGGAACGGAATGCAGTGGAATCTGGAACGGATGGAATGCAATGTGGATTGGAATGGAGTGGAATGTGGAATGGAAAGGAATGGAATGTGGAACGAAATTGAATGGAATGTGGAATTGAAAATAAAATTGAATGGAATGCCATTTGTAACGGAATGTGGAATGGAGCGAAATGGAATGTGGAATGGAATGGAATGGATCATGAAATGCAAAGTTGAATGGAATGGAATGGAACGTGGAATGGTAGATGAAATGGAATGTGGAATCGAACGTGGAATTGAAAGTGGAATGGAAGGTGGAATGTGGAATGGAACGGAATAGATCGTGGAATGCAAACTGGAATGCAATGGAATGGAACGTGGAATAGTACGTCGAATTGAATGTGGTATCGAAAGTGGAATGCAAAATGGAATGCAATGTGGAATGTGGAATGGAATGGAATGTGGAAAGGAATGGAATGGAATGTGGTATGGAATGGAATGTGGAATGGAATGTGGTATGGAATGGAATGTGGAATGTAGTGTGGAATGGAAAGGAATGCAATGTGGAATGGAATGTTGAATGGAAAGGAATGGAATGTGGAATGAAATCTGGAATGGAATGTGGTATGGAATGGAATGTGGAATGGAATGTGAAACGGAATGGAAGGCAACGTGGAATGGAAAGTTAAGTGGAATGGAATGGAATGACGAATGGAATGTGGAATGGAATGGAATGGAATGTGGAATGGAATGGAATGCAAAGTGGAATGGAACAGGTAATGTAATGGGATGCAATGCGGAATGGAATGTGGAATGGAATGGAATGGAATGGAAAGGAATGTGGAATGGAAGGTGGAATGGAATGGAATGGAATGGAATGGAATGCAATGTGGAATGGGATTGAATGGAATGTGAAAAAGGATTGAATGGAATGTGGAATGGAATCAAATGGAATGTGGAATGCAAGGTAATGGAATGCAATGTGGAATGGAATGGAAAGGAATGTGGAATGGAATGCAATGTAATGTGGAAAAGAATGGAATGAAATGTTGAATGGAATGGAATGCTATCTGGAATGCAATGTGGACGGGAGTGGAATGGAATGTGGAATGGAATGTGGAATGGACTGGAATGGAATGTGAAATGGAATGTGGAATTAGACGGAATAAAATGCTGAATGTAATGGAATGGAATGTGGAATGGAACGTGGCACGGAAGGTGCAATAGAATGGAATGGAACGTGCAATGGAGTGTGGAAAGGAACGTGGAATGCAATGGAATGTAACGTGGAATGGAACGTGGAATGGAAAGTGGAAATTAATGGAATGGAAAGTGGCACAGAAATTGGAATGCAACGCGGAATGCAACGTGAAATGGAATGGAATGCAATGAGGAATGGAATGGAATGTTATGTAGAATGGAATGGGATGTAATTTGGTATGGAATGGAATGAAATGTGGAATTTAATTGAATGGAATGTGGAATGGAATGAAATGGAATGTAGAATGGAATTGAATGGAATGGAATGTGGACTGGAATGGAATTGAATGGAATGGAATGTGTATTTTAATGGAAAAGAATGTGGAATGGAAACAGGAATGGCATGGAATGGAATGTGGAAAGGCTAGTGGAATGGAATGGAATGGAATGGAATGGAGTGTGGATTGGAATGGAATTGAATGTGGAGTGGAATGGACTGGAATTTGGAATGGAATGGAATGGAAAGGAATGTGAAATGGAGTGGAAATGAATGATGAATTGAATGGAATGGAATGTGGAATGGAAGGGAATGGAATATGGAATGGAATGTGGAATGGAATGTGGAATAGTATGTATAATGGAAAGTGGATTGGAATCGAATGGAATGTGGAATGGAAAGTGGAATGGAATGTGGAATGGAACGGTATTGAATGTGGAGTGGAATGGAATGGAATGTGGAATGGAATGGAATGGAATGTGGAATGGAATGGAATGTTGAAGGGAATTGAATGGAATGTGGAAAGGAATGTGCAATGGAATTGAAAGGAATGTGGAATGAAATGTAGAATGGAATGGATTGCAATGTGCAATGGAAAGTGGAATGGAATGGAATGGAAAGAGGAATGGAACGTGGAATGGAACGGAATGGAACGTGGAATGGAGAGGAATGGAATGTGGAATGGATTGGAATTCAATGGAATGTGGATTGGAAATCAATGGAAAGTGAAACGGAATGGAATGGAATGGAATGAAATGGAATTTGAATTCGAATGGATTGGAATGTGCAATGGAATGGAATGGAATGTGGAATGGAATGGAATGGAATGCAGTGTGGAATGTAATGGAATGGAAAGTGGAATGGAATGGAATGGTATGTGGAATGGAACGGAATCTAATGGAATGGAACATGGAAAGGAAAGTGGAATGGAATGGAATGGAAAGTGGAATGGAACGTGGAATGGAATGGAATGGAACGTGGAATAGAACGTGCAGTGGAATGGAATGGAACATGGAATGGTACATCAAATGCAATGTAGAATCAAAGTGGAACGGAAAGTGGAATGGAATGTGGAATGTGGAATGGAATGGAATGGAATGTGGTACTGAATGGAATGGAATATGGAATCGAATGTGAAATGGAATGGAATGCAATGTGGAAAGGAATGTGGAATGGAATTGAATGGAATGTGGAATGAAATCGAATGGAATGTGGAAACGAATTTGGAATGAAATGTGGAATGCAATGGAATGGAATGCAATGTGGAACGCAATGGAATGGAATGTGGAATGGAATGGAATTTGGAATGAAACGGAATGGACTGTGGAATGCAAAGTGGAATGGAATGCAAGGTGGAATGGAATGGAAAGGAATGTGTAATGGAATGCAATGTAATGTGGAAAAGAATGGAATAAAATGTGGAATGGAATGGAAGTCTATATGGAATGCAATGTGGAAGGGAGTGGAATGGAATGTGGAATGGAATGTGGAATGGAATGGGATGGAAAGTGAAATGCAATGTGGAATTAGATGGAATAAAATGTGGAATGGAATGGAATGGAATGTGGAATGGAACGTGGCATGAAAGGAGGAATGGAATGTAACGGACCGTATAATGGAGTGTGGAATGGAACGTGGAATGCAATGGAAAATAACGTGGAATGGAACGTGGACTGGAAAGTGGAATGTAATGGAATGAAAAGTGGAACCGAAACTGGAATGCAACATGGAATGGAAAATGGAATGGGATGGAATGTAACGAGGAATGGAATGGAATGCGATTTGGAGTGGAATGGGATGGAATGTGGAATGGAATGGAATGGAATGTGGAATGGAATGGAATAGAATGTCGAATAAAACACGGAATTGAATGGAATGGAACGTGGAATGGAAAGTGAAATGCAATGGAATGGATCGTGGAATGGAACGTAGAATGGAATGGAATGGAAAGTGGAATTGAATGTGTAATGTAACGTGGAATGGAAAGTAGAAAGGAATGTGGAATGCGGAATGGAATGCAATGGAGCGTGGAATGGAATGGAATGGAATGTGCTATAGAATGGAATGGAATGTGGAATGGAATTTGGAGTGGAATGTGTAAAGCAATGCAGAACGGATAGGAATTCAACGTGGAATGAAATATGGAATGGAATGGAACATGGAATGGAATGTGGAATCGAACGTGGAAAGGAAAGCGGAATGGAATGTGAAATGTGGAATGGAATGGAAAGGAATGTGGAAAGGAACGGAATGGAATGTGGAATGGAATGGAAAGGAATGTGTTATGGAATGGAATGGAAAGAGGAATGGAATGTAAAATGGAATGTGGAATGGAATGTGGAATGAAATGGAATGCAATGTGTAGTGGAATGTGGAATGGAATGGACTGTGGAATGGAATGGAATGAAATGTGGAATGGAATTGAATGGAATGTGGAATTGAACGTGAAATAGAATGGAATTCAATGAGGAATGCAATGTGGAATGTAATGGAATCGAATGGAATATGAACTCAAATGGAATGGAATGGTTAGTAATGTGGATTGCAGTGGAATGGAATGTGGAATGGACTGTGAAATGGAATGAAACTGAATATGGAATGGAATGTGGGATGCAATTTAATGGAATGTGTAACGGAATGCAATGGAATGAGAAATGGCATCTAATGGAATGTGTAATGGAATGGAATGGAATGTGGATTGGATTGCAATGGAAAGTGGAAGGGAATGTGAAATGGAATGAAATCGAATGTGGAATGGAATGTGGAAAGTAACGGAATGGAATGTGGAACGGAATGTTGAATGGAATGAGGAATGGAATGGAATGGAATGTGGGGTGGAATGCAATGGAAAGTGGCGTAGAATGGAATGGAACGTGCAATGGAAAGGAATGGAACGTGGAATGGAACGTAGAATGGAAAGTGAAATGCAATGTGGTTTGGAAGTTCGAATGGAATGTAATGGAATGTGGAATGGAATGTGGAATGGAATGGAATGGAATGTGGAATAAAATGTGGAATGGCGTGGAAAGTATTGTGGAAAGGAATGTGGAATGGAAGGTGGAATGGAATGGAATGGAATCTGAAATGAAATGCGGAATGGAATGTAAAATACAAAGTGGAATGGAAAGTGGAAAGGAATGAAATGGAAAGTGGAATGGAACGTGGAATGGAATGTGGAATGGAATGAATTTGGACATGGAATGGAATGTTCAAGGCAAAGGAATGGAATGCAGAATGGAATGTGTAATGCAGTGGAATGGAATGTGGAATGGAATGTGGAATGGAATGCGGAAGGGAATGTAATCGTATGTGAAAAGGAATGTGGATTGGAATGTGAAATGGAATGTGGAATGGAATGTGAAATTGAATGTGAAAAAAATGTCGAATGGAATGGTATGGAGCAAGGAATTGAATGGAATGGAACGTGGAATGGAACGTGGAATGGAACGTGGAAAGGAATGTTGAATGGAGTGTAAAGTAATGTGGAATGCAATGGAATGGAATGTGGAATGGAATGGAATGTGGAATGGAATGTGAAATGGAATGTGGAATGCAATAGAATGGATTGTGTAAAGGAACGGAATGGAAAGGTATAAAATATGCAATGGAATGGAATGGAATGTGGAATGGAACGTGGAAACTAACGTGGAATGGAAAGTGCAATGGAACGTGGAATGTAAAGTGGAATGGAATGGAATGGAACGTGTAATGGAATGTGGAATGGAATGAAATGGAACATGTAATGGAATGTGGGATGGAATAGAATGGTATGTGAAAAGGAATGTGGAATGGAATGTGGAATAGAATGTAGAAAGGAATGTGGAATGGAATGTGGAATGTAATTGAAAGCAAAGTGAAATGGAACGTGGAATGGAATGGGATGGAAAATGTAATGGAACGTGGAATGGAATCAAATGGAATGTGGAATAGAATGTGGAAAGGAATTTAGAGTGCGATGGAATGGAATTTGGAATTTAATGGAATAGAAAGTGGAATGGAATGTGGAATGGAATGTAATGGAATGGAATGTGGAATGGAATGGAATGGAATGTGGTATGGAATGTGGAATTGAATGGAATGGAATGTGGAATGGAATGTGGAATGGAATGGAAAGGAATGTGGAATGGAACGTGGAATGGAATGTGTTATGGAATGTGGAATCGAAAGTAAGTAATTTGGAATGGAATGTGGAAAGGAATGTGTAAAGCAAAGTGGAGTGGAATGTTGAAAGGAAGGTGGAATGGAAGGTGGAACGTAATGTGCAATGGAACGTGAAATGCAATGGAACGGAAAGTGCAATGGAATGGAATGGATTGTGGAATGGAATGTGGATTGGAATGGAATGGAATGTGTAATGGAATGTGGAATGGAATGTGGAAAGGAATGTGGAGTGGAAAGGAATCGAATGTGGAATTGAATGTGGAATGGAATGTGGAATGGAATGTGGAATGGAATGGAATGGAATGTGGAATGGAATGGAATTGAACGGATTGTGGAATAGAATGGAATGGAATGGAATGTGGAATGGAATGTGGAATGGGATGGAAGGGAAGGTGGAATGGAATGGAATGCAACTTAGAATGGAATGTGGAATGGAATTTAATGGAATATGGAATGGAATGGAATGGAATGGAATGGAGTATGGATTAGAATTTAATGGAATCTCTAATGGAATGCACTGGAAAGGAATTGAAACTGAAATGGAACGTGGAATGGAACGTGGAAAGTAACATGGAATGGAACGTGGAATGAAATTTGGAATGGAATGGAATGGATAGTGCAATGGAATGTGGAATGGAATGGAATGGAATGTGGAAAGGAATAAAGAATGGAATGGAATGGAATGTGGTTGGAAAGTGGAATGCAATGTAGAATGGATTGTGGAATGGAATGTGTAATGGAATGAGTAATGGAAAGGAATGGAATGTGGAATGGAATGTGGAATGGAAGGGAATGGATCGAGGAATGGAATGTGGAAAGGAATGGAATGGAATTTGGAATGGAATGTGGAATGGAATGCAAACGAATGTGCAATGGAATGTGGAGTGAAATGGAATGGAATGTATAATGGAATGCAAACGAATGTGGAATGGAATGTGAATGGAATGGAATATAATGTGGAATGGAATGTTGAGTGGAATGTGGAATGGAATGCGGAATGGAATGGAATGGAATATGGACAGGAATGTGGAAGAGAATGTGCAATGGAAAGGATTGAAAAGTGGAATGTAAAGTGGAATGGAATGTGGAATGGAAATGGGAATGGAAAGAAATGTAATGTGGAAAGAAAAGTGGAATGGAATGGCATGGAACGTGGAGTGGAACTTGTTATGGAACGTGGAAGGGAACGTGGAATGGAATGAAATGTGGAATGGAATGGAATGGAATCTGGAATGAAATGTGAAATGGATTCTGGAACGCCATGTTTAATGAAATGGAAAGAAATGTGGAGTGAAATGTGGAATGGAATTTGGAATGCAATGTGGAATGGAATGTGGAAGGGAACAAGGCATTGAATGGAATGGAAAGTGGAATGGAATGTGGAATAGAATTTGGAATGGAATGGAATGGAATGTAGAATAGAATGTGGAATGTAATGTAAAGGAATGTGGAATAGAACGTGTAATAGAATGTGGAATGGAATGTGGAAAGGAATGGAATGTGGATTCTAATGTGGAATAGAACGTGGCATGGAATGTGGAATGGAATGGAATGGAATGTGGAATGGAATGGATTGGAAAGTAGTAAAGAATCCGGAATGGAACGGAATGGAATGTGGAATGCAATGTGGAATGGAATGGAATGGAATGGGAAATGGATGTGGAATAGATTGTAATGGAATGGAACGGAATGTGGAATGGATTGTGCAATGGATTCGAATGGAATGTGTAATGGAATGTGAAATGGAATGCGATTGAATGGAATTGAGTCTGGAATGGACTGTGCAATGGACTGGAATGGAATGTGGAACGGAAAATGAAATGGAATGCAATGGAATGGAATGTGGAATGGAATGGAATTGAAAGTGGAATGGAATGGAATGCAATGTAGAAGGGATTGGAACGGAATGGAATGGAATGGAATGCCGAATGGAATGGAATGTAATGCAATGTGGAATGTATTGTAACGGAATGGAATGGAATGGAATTCAGAATGAAACTGAAAGTAATGTGGAATAGAATGGGATTGAATGTTGAATGGAATGGAATGGAATGTGAAATGGAATGCAATGGAATGGAAAGGAATGTGGAATGGAATGGAATGGAATGTGGAATGAAATGTGGAATGGAATGGAATGGAAAGTGGAATGGAATGTCGAATGGAATGGAATGGAATGGAATGTGGAATAGAATGGAATACAATGTGGAATGGATTGTGGAATGGATTGGAATGGAATGGAATGGAAGGGCGAATCGATTGTAGAATAGATAGGAATGGAATGTGTATTGGAAAGTGAAATGGAATGGAATTTAACGTAATGGAATGTGGAATGGAATGGAAAGGAATTCAATGTGGAAAGGATTGGAACGGAACAGAATGGAATGGGATGCGGAATGGAATGTAAAGGAATGCGACATATAATGGAATTGAATGGAATGCGGAATGCAATGTGGAATGGAATGGAATGGAACGTGGAATGGAATGGAAAGGAGTGGAATGCAATGTGGAATGGAATGAAATGGAATATAATATGAAATTGGGAATGGAATGGAATGGAAAGTGGAATGGAATTTGGAATGGAATAGAATGCAATGGTTAATGGAATGGAATGGAGTTTGGAATGGAATGGAATTGAGTGTGGAATGGAATGGAATGTGGAATGGAATGGAATGGAACTAAATGTGGAATGAAATGGAATGGAATGCAAAGTAGAATGGAATGTAATGCAATTTGGAATTGAATGGAATGGAATGTGTAATGGAATGGAATGCAATGTGAAATGGAATGGAATGGAATGAGGAATGGAAAGTGGAATGGAATGGAATGGAATTGAATGGAATGTGGAATGGAATGGAATGGAATGTGGAGTGGAATGGAATGTAATGGAATGTGGAAAGGAAAGGAATGGAATATGGAATGGAATGGAATGGAATGGAATGTGGAATGGAATGGAATTGAATGTGGAGTGAAATGCAATGGAATGTGGAATGGAATGGAATGGAACATGGAGTGGAATTTGGAATTAAAGGTAAACGAATAGAATGGAATGTGGAATGGAATAGAATGTGGAATGGAAGGGAATGTGGAAAGAAATGGAAAGGAATGTAATGGAATGGAATGGAATGGAATGTGGAATGGAAAAGAATGGAATATGGAATGGTAGGGAATGGTATGGAATTTGGGATGGAATGGAATGGAATGTGGAATGGAATGGAATGGAATTGAATGGAATGGAAAGGAATGTTTAATGGAATGGAATGGAATGTGGAATGGAATTGAATGGATTGTGGAATGGATTGTGCAATGTATAGGAATGGAATGTGGAATGGAATGTGTAATGGAATGGAATGGAATGGAATGTGGAATGCAATGGAATTGAATATGGAATGGAATGGAATGCAATGGAATTTGGAATGGAATGGAATAGAATGTGGAGCGGAATAGAATGGAATGTGGAATTCAATGGAAAGAATCGTGGAATGGAACACGGAATGGAACATGGAACGGAACTTGGAATGGAACAGAATGGAATGTGGAATGGAACGTGGAATGGAACGTTGAATGGAATGGAAGGGAATGGAATGGAATTTGGAATGGAATGGAATGCAGTGTGGAATGGAATGGAAAGGAATGTGGCATTCCACATTCCATTCTGCATTCCATTCCACATTTCCTCCCACATTTCATTCCACATTCTATTCCACTTTCCATTCCACATTCCATTCCATTCCACATTCCATTCCACATTCCATTCCACATTCCATTCCTTTCCATTCCACATTGCATTCGTTTTCATTCCACATTCCATTCCACATTTCATTACACATTCCATTCCAAATTCCATTCCGCATACCATTCCATTCCATTCCACTTTCCATTGCATTCCATTCCACATTCCATTACACGTTCCATTCCAGGTTCCATTCCACGTTCCATTCCACGTTCCATTCCACCTTCCATTCAGTTACATTGTTTGTTTCATTCCACATTCCATTCGTTTATATTCCACTTTACGTTCCACATTCCATTCCACATTCAGTTGCACATTCCGTACCATGTTCCATTCCATTCCATTCCACAGTCCATTCCATTACATTCCACATTCCATTCCACTTTCCATTCCATTCCATTGCACATTCCCTTCCACTTTCCATTAGAGTTTCCATTCCACGTTCCATTCCACGTTGCATTCCATGATCCATTCCATTCCATTCAACATTCCATTCCATTCCATTCCACACTCCATTTCATTCCTTTCCACGTTACATTCCGTTATATTCCACGTTCCTTTCCACTTTGCATTCCACGTTCCATTCTGCGATCCATTCCTTTCCATTCCACGTTCCATTCCAATCCATTCCATATTCCATTCCTTTCAATTTCACTATGCATTCCACATTCCATTCCACATTCCATTCTGTTCCATTACACATTCCATTCCACACTCCATTCCACATTCCATTCCACATTCTTTCCACATTCCATTCAACATTCCATTCAGTTCCATTTCACGTTAAATTTCACATTCCATTTCACATTCCATTCCATTCATTTCCACATTCAATTCCACACTCTATTACACATCCCGTTACACATTCCATTGCATTCCGTTCCACATTCCTTTGTACATTTCATTCCATTCCATTCCACATTCTTTCCATTCCATTCCATTCCACATTCCATTCCTCATTCCATTCCATTCCACATTCCATTCCATTTCATTCCACATTTCATTCCATTCCATTCCACATTTCATTCCATTCCATTCCACATTCCATTCCATTCCGTTCCATATTCCATTCCGTTCCACATTCCATTCCATTCTGTTGCACATTCATTTCCATTCCATTCCACATTCCATTCCACATTCCATTCCATTCCATTCCACATTTCATTCCACTTATTCCATTCCATTCCATTCCACATTCCAATCCACATTCCATTCCATTCCATTCCGCATTCCATTGCACGTTCCAGTCTATTCCATTCCACATTCCATTCCATTCCATTCCACATTCTATTCCACATTCCATTCCACATTCCATTCCATTCCATTCCACACTGCGTTCCATTCCATTCCATATTACATTCCATTCCGTTACACATTCCATTCCATTACGTTCCACATTCAATTCCATTCTACTCCACATACCATTCCAATTTTAATTCCATTCCTTCCACATTCCATTCCACTTTCCATTCCATTCTATTCCACTTTCCATTAAATTTCATTCCATTCCACTATCAATTCCAATCCATTCCACATTCCATTCCACATTCCATTCCATTCCATCCCACATTCCATTCCATTCAATTCCACATTTCATTCCGTTCCATTGCTTTCCACATTGCATTCCTTTCCATTCCATTCAATTCCATTGCATTCCACATTCCGTTCCATTCCAGTCTGCATTCCATTCCATTCCATTCCACATTGCATTCCACTACATTCCATTCCACATTCCAATCCACATTCATATCCATTCCATTCCACATTCTATTCCACATTCAATTCCATTCCATTCCACATTCCATCACATTCCATTCCACATTGCATTCCACATTCCATTCCAAATTTCTTTCCTTTCCATTCCAGATTCCATTCCATGATCCATTCCATCATACATTTAATTCCACATTCCATTCCATTCCATTCCTCATTCCATAACACATTCCATACCATTTTTTTCCACATTCCATACGATTCCATTCCATATTCCATTTCACTTTACATTCCATTCCATTCCACGTTCCATTCCACCTTCCATTCCTCATTCCATTTCCCATTCCATTCAACTCCGTTCCACATTCCATTCTTTCCATTATTCATTCCATTCCACTTTCCATTCCATTCCATTCCATATTCCATTCCCCGTTCCATTCCATTCCATTCCACATTCCATTCGACTTTCTATTCCACATTCCAACTCCCATTCTATTGAATTCCATACCAAATTCCATTCCATTCCTTTCTACAATCCATTCCACATTCCATACCGTTCCATTTCACATTCCATTCCGTTCCATTCCACGTTGCATTCCATTCCACTCCACATTCCATTCCACGTACCATTCCCTGTTAAGTTCCATTCCATTCCATTCCATTCCACATACCATTTCATTCCATTCCACATTCCATTCCATGTTCCATTCCACCTTAAATTCCATTCCATTCCATTCCATTCCACTTTGCATTTCATTCCATTCAACATTCAATTCCACATTCCATTTCACATTCCTTTCCACATTCCATTTCACAATGCATTCCATTCCATTCCACATTCCATTCCACGTAAAATACCCTGTTATGTTCCATTCCATTCCATTCCATTCCACATACCATTTCATTTAATTCCACATTCCATTCCACATTCCATTTCACATTCCATTCCACTTTGCATTTCACATTCCATTCCATTCCATTCCATATTCCATTCCACATTACTTTCCCCATTCCATTTCACATTTCTTTCCAAATTCCATTTCACATTCGCTTCCATTCCATTCCATTCCACATTCCATTCCACTTTCCATTCCATTCCATTCCACATTCCACAACACTTTCAATTCCATTCCCTTCCACTTTCCATCCACATTCCATTCCACGTTCCATTCCACATTCGATTCCACATTCCATTCCACGTTCCATTCTATGTTCCATTACACTTTGCATTCCATTCCATTCCACTTTCCATTCTATAGCATTCTACGATGACTTTCAACCCATTGCACAGTGCCTTCCACATTCCGATTAACATTCCATTCCAAATTCCATTTCACATTCCATTTCACATTCCATTAGGTTACATTCCATTACAATCCACTTTCCATTCCATTCCAAAACACATTCCATTCCTTTCCATTCCACGTTGCATTCCATTCCACATTCCGTTCCTTTCTATTCCGCATTCCATTCCATTACATTCCACATTCCTTTCCACATTCCATACCACATTCCATTCCTCCTTCCATTCCATTCCTTTCCACGTTCCATTCCATTCCATTCCTCATTCCATTCTATTCAATTCCACATTCCATTCCATTCCATTCCAACTTCCATTCCATTCCATTCCATTCCTAATTCCATTCCATGTTCCATTCCACGTTCCTTTCCATTCCATTCCACATTCTATTCCACTTTCCATTCCATTCCGTTTAACATTCCATTCCATTCCATTTCTTTCCAAATTGCATTCCATTCCACATTCCCTTCTATTCAATTGCAGATTGCGTTCCAATCCATTCCTTTCCACATTGCATTCCGTTCTGATCCACTCAATTCCATTCCAGATTGCATTCCTCTCCATTCCATTCCACATTCCAATCCACGTTCATTTCCATTCCATTCCACATTGTCTTCCACATTCCTTTCCACATTCTATTCCACTCCATTCCGGATTCTTTTCCACGATTCATTGCATTACACATTCCATTCCACATTCTATTCCATTCCATTCCAGTCTGCATTCCATTCCATTCCATTCCATTCCTCATTCAGTTCCACATTCCATTCCATTCCGTTCCACATTCCATTCCATTCCATGCCGCATTGTATTCCACTGTCCATTCCATTCCATTCCACATTCCATTCCACTTTGCAGTCCATTCCATTCCACATTCCATTCAACTTTCCATTCCAATCGATTTTCCAAACCATTCCACATTCCATTCTATTTCATTCCACCTTCCATTCCATTCCATTCCATTCCACGTTCCATTCCACATTCCATTCCATTCAGTTCCGTATTCCATTCCATTCTATTCTGCAATCCATTTCATTCCATTCCACTTTGCATTGCATTCCATTCCTTTCCACATTCCATTACACATTCCTTTCCCATTCATCCCACATTCCATTCCACATTCCATTCCATTTCATTTCACTTTCCCATCCATTCCATTGCACATTCCATTCCATTCCTTTCCACATTCCGTTCCATTCCATTCCACAATCCATTCCATTCCTTTCCCCATTCCATTCCATTCCATTCCACATTCAATTCCATTCGTTTCCCCATTCCATTCCATTCCATTCCACATTCCATTCCACATTCTATTCCATTCCATTCCACATTCCACACCATTCCATTCAATTTTCCATTCCACGTTCCATTACATTCCATTCCACGTTCCATTCCACCTTCCATTCCACATTCCAATTCCCATTCCATTCAATTCCATTCCACATTCCATAACCTTCCATTCCAAATTCCATTCCACATTCCATTCCGTTGCATTCCACATTCCATTCCATATTCCATTCAATTCCATTCCACATTCCATTCCATTCCATTCCACATTACATTCCACGTTCCAATCCACGTTAAATTCCATTCCTTTCCATCCCATTCCACTTTCCATTTCATTCCATTCCACATTTCATTTCACATTCCTTTCCACATTCCATTTCACATTGCATTCCATTCCAATCCACATTCCATTCCACGTTCCATTCCCCATTAAATTCCATTCCATTCCATTCCATTACACTTTCCATTTCATTCCATTCTACATTCCATTCCACTTTCCTTTCCATTCCATTTCACATTCCACACCACATTCCATTCCATTCCATTCCATATTCCATTCCACATTCTATTCCACGTTAAAATTCAACTTTCCATTTCATGTTACATTCCATTCCTTTCCACTTTGCAATCCATTCGATTCCACGTTTTGTTTCATTCCATTTCACATTGCATTCCACATTCCGTTTCATATTCCATTCCAAATTCCATTCCGTTCCATTCCAATCCACATTCCATTCCTTTCCATTCCACGTTGCATTCCATTACAAATTCCATTCCTTTCCATTCCACATTCCATGTTCCTTTACACATTCCATTCCACATTCCATTTCACGTTCCATTCCATTCTATTCCACATTCCATTCCATTCCATTCCACATTCCATTCTATTCAATTCCACATTGCATTCCATTCCATTCCACCTTCAATTCCATTTCATTCCATTCCATTCCATTCCATTCCATTCCCCGTTACATTCAGTGGTACATTCCACATTCACTTCCATTCCATTCCACGTTCCATTGCACGTTCCATTCCATGAACCTCTCCGTTGAATTCCAAATTCCATTCCGTTCCATTCCACATTGAATTCCTGTCCGTTCCACATTCCATTCCATTACGTTCCACATTCCATTCCATTCCATTAAATATTCCTTTCCATTCCATTTCATTTTCCACTCCATTCCATTCCACAATCCATGCCACATTCCATTCCATTCCATTCCACATTCCATTCCAAATTCCATTCTATTCCATTCCATATTCCATTCCATTCCAATGCTCAATCCTTTGCATTCCACATTCCATTGCACATTCCATTCCATTCCATTCATCATTCCATTCCAATTTCCATTCCATTCCATTCCACATTGCATTCCACATTCCATTCCACTTTCCATTCCATTGCATTCCACATTCCATTACACTTTCCATTCCATTGCGTTCCACATTCCATTCCACTTTCCATTCCAATCCATTCCACATTCCATTCCACATTCCATTCAATTTCACTCCACCTTCGTTTCCATTCCACATTCCATTCCATTCCATTCCACATTACATTCCATTCTATTCCGTTTTGCATTCCATTCCATTCTCCATTCCATTCTATTCCATTCCACATTGCATTGCATTCCATTCCTGGCCATAATCAATTCCATTCCATTCCGCATTCTATTGAACTGCATTCCACTCCATTCCACATTCCTTTGCACATTCCTTTCCAATCCATTCCACTTTCCATTACGCATTCCTTTCCGTTCCATTTCACATTCCCATCCATTCCATTCCAATCCATTCCACATTACAGTGCATTCCATTCCATTCCACATTCCATTCCATACCGTATTGCTTTCCATTCAATTCCATTGCATTCCAAATTCCATTCTGTTCCATTCCATTCCATTCCATTCCATTCCACATTCGATTCCACTTGCCTTTCCATTCCATTCCACATTTCATTTCACATTCCTTTCCATTCCATTCAACATTCCTTTCCATTCCATTCCATTTCACATTCCATTGCATTCCATTCGGCATTCCTTTGCATTCCATTCCTCATTCCTTTCCATTCCTTTCCGCATTCCATTCCATACCATTCTATTCCAATCCATTCCACATTGCATTCCATTCCATTCCATTCCGTGTTCCATTCCACTTCATTCTGTTCGAATCCATTGCGCATTGCATTCCATTCCATTCCATTCCACTTTCAATTCAAATTCCATCCACATTCCTTTCCATTCTATTCCATTTCACATTGCATTCCACATTTCATTCCAATCCATTGAACAGTCCATTCCACATTCCATTCCATTCCAATCTATTCCACATCCGTTCCACATTCTTTTCCATTCCATTCCACATTCCATTCCATTCCATTCCATTCCATTCCATTCCATTCAACGTTCCATTCCACGTTCCATTCCACATTTCATTCTGTTCCATTCCACGTTCCGTTCCATGTTCCATTCCATGTTCCATTCCGGGATTCCATTCCACTATCCATTGCACATTCCATTCCATTGCATTCGACGCTCCATTCCGACTTACATTGCACGTACCATTCCACGATCCATTCCATCTTACATGCCAGGTCCCATTACATTCTATTCAATGCTCTATTCAATTCCATGCCCCTTTCAATTTCATTCCATTCCACTTTCAGTTATACATTTCATTTCACGTTAAATTCCACATTCCATTTCACATTCCACTCCATTCCAATCCACATTCTATTCCATTCTATTCCACATTCCATTCCATTCCATATTCCATTCCATTCCATTCCACATTCCATTCCTTTCCATTCCATTTTCCATTCCGTTCCACATTTCATTCCATTCCATTCCACATTCTATTTCATTCCAATCCACATTCCGTTTCACATTCCATTCCACGTTCCATTCCACATTCCATTCCACGTTCCATTCCATTCCATTCCACGTTCCATTCCATTCCTTTCCACATTGTTTTTATTCCATTGCATTCCACACTCCATTCCATTCCATTCCACATTCCTTTCCATTCCGTTCCATTCCATTCCACATTCCATTACATTCAATTCCATTCCACATTCCTTTCCATTCCATACCACATTACATTTCATTCCATTCCACATTCCACTCCATTCCATTCTACATTCCTTTCCATTCCATTCCATTCCACATTCCATACCATTCCTTTCCACATTGCATTGCTTTCCATTCCACTTTCCATTCCATTCCACATGCCATTCCATTCCATTCAATTACACATTCCTTTCCACATTCGATTCCCTTCCATTCCACTTTCCATTCCATTCCATTCCACATTCCGTTACACGTTGCATTCCACGTCCCATTTCAAGTTCCATTCCACATTCCATTTCACTTTCCATTCCATTCCATTACAAATTGCATTCCACATTCAATTTCATTCCATTCCACATACCATAAAATTCAATTCCTTTCCATTCCACATTGCATTCCACATTCCATTGCGTTCCACATTCCATTCCACATTCCATTCCTTTCCATTCCATCCCATATTGCATTCCACATTCATATCCATTGCTTTCCACATACCACTCCATTCTTTCGACTTCACATTCCACATTCCATTACATTCCATTCATCTTTCGATTCCACACACCATTCCATTCCTTTCCAAATTCCATTTCATTCCTTTAGAAGTTCCATTCTATGTTCCATTCCACGTTCCCTTCCATTCATTTCCACGTTCCATTCCATTTCATTCCACCTTCCCATTCTTTCCATTCCACATTCCATTCCATTCCATTCCACATTACACTCCACATTCCATTCCATTCCACTTTCCATTCCACAATGCATTCCACAATGAATTCCACATTCCATTCCGTTCCATTCCACATTCCATTCCACATTCCATTTCACATTCCATTCCAATCAATTCCACGTTCCTTTCCACATTCCATTCCACATTCTGTTCCATATTCCATTCCTCATTCCATTGCATTCCATTCTACATTCCATTCCAATTCATTTCAAATTCCATTCCACTTTCCATTCCATTCTATTCCACATTCCATTCCATTCAATTTCACATTCCATTCCGTTCCTTTCCACTTTTCTTTCCACATTCCATTCCACATTCTGTTCCACATTCCATTCAACATTCCATTCCACATTCCATTCCATTCCATTTCACATTCCATTCTGTTCCATTCCACATTCCTTTCCACATTGCATTCCACTTTCCATTCCACATTACATTCCACATTCGTTTCCACATTCCATTCCACATTCCATTCCACATTATATTCCATTTCATTCCACATTCAATTCCACTGCATTCCATGGTACATTCCAAGTTACTGTCCACCATCCATTCCACGTCACATTCCACGTTCCTGTCCATCTTCCATTCCAAGTTCCATTCCACTTTCCATTCCATTCCACTCCATGTTGCATTCCAACATGCATTCCACTTTCCAATCCACGTTCCATTCCACATTCCATTCCATTCCGTTCCACGTTCCATTCCACGATGCATTCCACATTCTAATCCACCTTCCTTTACTCATTCCATTCCATTCCATTCAATGATCCACTTCACATTTCATTACATCCCATTCCACGTTCCATTCCGTATACCATTGCACGTTCCATTCCGTGTTCCATTTCACATTCCATTCCACATCCCACTCCTTTCCATTGTACGTTCCATTCAACATTCCATTCCATTCCACTCCACGTTCCATTACACGATGCATTCCACATTCCAATCCACCTTCCTTTACACATTCCATTCCATTCCATTCCACGATCCACTTCACGTTCCATTCCATTCCATTCCACGTTCCATTCCGTGTACCATTGCACGTTCCATTCCGTGTTCCATTCCACATTCCATTCCACATCCCATTCCTTTCCATTGTACGTTCCATTCCATTACATTCCACGTTCCTTTTCATTCCATTCCACATTCTCTTATACATTCCATTTCACATTCCTATCCATTCCAATGCACATTGCTTTCCTATCCATTCAACGTTCCATTCCATTCCACTTTCCATTCAATTCCATTCCACTTTCCATTTCATTCCATTCCACATTCCATTCCACATTGCACTCCATTCCATTCCACATTCCATTCTACATTCCATTCCACATTCCATTCTCAGTTCCACTGCCTTCCATTCAACATTCAATACTATTCCATTCCATTCCACATTGCATTCCATTCCATTCCACATTCCGTTCCATTGCATTCCACATTCCATTCCACATTGCATTCCACATTCCATTCCTTTCCATTCCACATTTCATTCCATTCCATTCCACATTCCATTCCATTCCATTCCACATTCCATTCCATTCCATTCCACATTCCATTCAACATTCCATTCCACATTCCATTCAACATTCAATTCCATTCCATTCCACATTCCTTCACTTTCCATTCCACATTCCATTCCACGTTCTATTTCACATTCAACTACATTCCATTCCATTCCACATTCCATTCTACATTCCATTCCACATTCCATTTCACTCCATTCCATGATCCATTGCATTCCTTTCCAAGTTCCTTTCCACATTCCATTCCACATTAATTTCCACATTGCATTCTGTTCAATTCCATATTCCTTTGCAAATTCCATTCCACATCCTTTCGCACTTTCCATTTCATTCCACATTCCGTTCCATTCCATTCCACATTCCATTCCACATTCCACTCCATTCCATTCCACATTCCATTGCACATTCCATTCCACGTTCCATTCCACGTTCCATTGCATTCGCAACACGTTCCATTGCATTCCATTCCAAGTTCATTTCACATTGCATTTCACATTCCATTCCACATTCCATTTCGCAATCCTTTCCATTCGATTCCATTCCAATCCACATTCCATTCCATTGCATTCCACGTTCAATTCTACATTCCTTTGCATTACATTTGACATTACATTACACATTGCATTCCACATTCCATTTCACGTTCCATTCCTTTCCATTCCACGCTCCATTCTATATTCCATTGCATATTCCATTCCACATTCTATTCAACATTCCATTCCTTTCCATTCCACATTCCTTTCCACAATCCATTCCACATTCCATTACACATTCCATTTCCTTCCATTCCAGACTCCTTTCCACATTTGACTCCACTTTCCATTCCACTTTTCATTCCATTCAATTCCACATCCCATTCCACAATCCTTTCCATTCCATTCCACATTCCTTTCCACATTGCATTCCATTCCATTCCAAATTCCATTGCATTCCAAATTCCATTCCATTCCATTCCAAATCTCATTCCACATTGCATTCCATTCCACTGCACATTGCATTCCATTCTATTCCACATTCCATTCCATTCCATTCAATTCCATGTTCCATACCATGTTCCATTCCGCTTTCAATTCAATTCCATTCCACGTTCCATTCCACGTTCCATTCCACGATGCTTTCCACTGAATTCCACATTCCATTCCATTCCATTCAATATTCCATTCCATTCCGTTCCACATTCCATTCCATTTAATTACAATTTCCATTCCATTCTATTCCATATTCCTTTCCATTCCATTCAATATTCAATTCCATTCCTTTCCCCATTGCATTCCATTTCCTTCCACTTTATGTTCCATACTCCATTCCATTCCATTCCACATTAAATTCCACTGCATTCCATTCCATTCTACATTCCATTCCACATTCCATTCCATGCCATTCCACATTGCATTTCATTCCATTCCTTTCTACATTGAATTCCATTTCACATTCTTTTACATTCCATTCAACATTCCATTCCATTCCATTCCACACTGCATTTCATTCCATTCCATTCCACAGTGCATTCCATTCCAAACCATTCAACATTCCACTCCATTCCATTCCACATTCCATTCTATTCCATTCCAATTTGCATTCCATTCCATTCCATTCCCCATTCCATTCCATATCCATTTCCATTCCTTTCCACATTGCATTCCACATTCCCTTCTATTACATTCTGCATTGCATTCCACATTCCATTCCGTTCCATTCCACATTCCATTACATATTCCATTCCATTCCACATTCCATTACACATTCCATTCCATTCCGTTACACATTCCATTCCACTCCATTCCACATTCCATTCCACATTCCTTTAAATTCAATTCCACATTGCGTTCCATTCCATTCCACATTCCATTCCATTCCATTCCACCTTCCGTTCCGTGTTCTTTTCCGTGTTCCATTCCGCGTTCCCTTCCACGTTCCATTCCACATTCCATTCCATTCCATTCCGCAATCCATTCCATTCCATTTCACATTCCATTCAACATTCCATTCCACATTCCATTCCATTCCATTCCACTTTCCATTCCACACTCCATTCCACATTCAATTCCACATTCCATTACTTTCCATTCCACATTCATTACACCGTCAATTCCACATTACATTCCACATTCCATTCTGTTCCATTCCACATTCCATTCCACATTACAATCTGTTCCATTGCACTTTCCATTGCATTCCATTGCACATTCCATTTCATTCCATTCCACATTCCTTTGAACATTTCAATCCATTCCATTACACCTGCCTTTCCATTCCATTCCACATTCCATTCCACGTTCCATTCCAATACACGTTACATTCCACATTCCATTCCAGTTTCCATTCCAAATTCAATTTCGTTCCATTATACATTCCATTCCACATTTCATTCCACAATCCATTCCACATTCCATTCCACATTCCAACCTCATTCCATTCCATTCCATTCCCCATTGCATTCCACATTCCATTCCATCCCACATTCCATTCCACATTCCATTCCATTCCTTTCCACATTCCATTCCACATTCCATTCCACTTTCCATTCCATATTCCAATCCACGTTCCATTCCATGCCATTCCATTTCATATTCCATTTCATTCCATTACACTTTCATTCTACATTCCATTCCACCTTCCATTCCATTGCATTACACGGCCCATTCCACGTTGCATTCCATGTTCCATTCCATTCCATTGCACGTTGAATTCCACATTCCATTCCGTTCAATTTCACATTCCACTCCACAATCCATTCCACATTCCATTCAGTTCGATTCCCCATTCCTTTACACATTCATTTCCAGATACCATTCCATTTCATTACACATTCCATTCTATTACTTTCCACATTCCATTTCACATTCCATTCCCCATTCCAGTTCACATTCCACTCCATATCATTCCCCATTTCATTCAACATTCCATTCCACTTTTCATTCCATTAATTTCCACATTCCCTTCCACATTCTATTCCACCTTCCATTCCATTGCATTTCACGGTCCATTAGATGTTCCCTTCAACGTTCCATTCCATTGCATTCCACGTTCAATTCTACATTCCAGTGCGTTACATTTGACATTCCATTCCACATTACATTCCACATAACATTACACATTCCATTCCGTTCCATTCCACATTCCTTTCCACGCTCCATTCCACTTTCCACTGCACGATCCATTTCGTTACATTCCAGACTCCTTTCCACATTCCACTCCACTTTCCATTCCACTTACCATTCCATCAATTCCACAATCCATTGCATTCCATTCCACAATCCATTCCATTCGATTCCACATTCCATTCCACATTCCATTACACATTCCATTCCATTCGACATTCCATTCCACATTGCATTCCATTCCATTCCATTCCATTCCACATTCCATTCCAGATTCCATTCGATTCCATTCCACATTCATTTCCATTCCATTGCATTCCATTCCACATTCCATTCCATTCTATTCCATTCCATTCCATTTCACATTCCATTCCACATTCCATTCCCTTCCATTCCACTCCACATTCAATTGCATTCCATTCAACATTCCAATCCATTCCACTCCACTTTCAATTGCATTCCATTCCACATGCCATTCCATTCCATTGCATTCCATTCCACATGCCATTCCATTCAATTCCATTCCACATTCCATTCCATTCCATTCCACATTCCATTCCATTCCATTCCACATTGCATTCCATCACATTCCATTCCACATTTCATTCCATTCCATTACATTCCATCTTACATTCCATTCCATTCCACATTCAATTCAATTCCATTTCACATTTCATTCCATTCCATTCCAAATTGCATTCCACAAAACAAACCATTCCATTCCACCTTCCATTCTACATTCTATTCCATTAAATACCACTTTCCATTCCACATTCCATTCCATTCCATTCCATTCCACATTCCAATCCATTAGATTCCACATTGCATTCCTTTCCATTCCACATTCCATTTCATTCCATATTCCCTTCCATTCCATTCCATTCCATTCCAAATTCCATCCCATTCAATTCCATTCCACATTCCATTCCACATTCCATTCCATTCCATTCCATTCCAAATTCCATCCCATTCCATTCCACTTCACCTTCCATTCCATATTTCATTGCACAATCCATTCCATTCCATTCCACATTCCATTCCATTCCATTCCATTTCACATTCCATTCCATTCCATTCCACATTCGATTCCACATTCCATTCCTTTCCATTCCACATTCCATTCCAATTTCCATTCCATTCCATTCGACATTTCATTCCATATTCCATTCCATTACATTCCAAATTGCATTCCACTGCATTCCACATTGGATTCCATTCCATTCCACATTCCATTCCATTCCGTTCCACATTCTATTCCATTCCAAATACCATTCCATTACATTCCACATTCCAGTCCATTCCATTCCACGTTGCATTTTAATCCATTCCATTCCAAATTCCATTCCATTCCATATTCCATTCCATTCCATTCCACATTCCATTCCGCATTTCATTACATTCCATTCCACATTCCATTCCTATCCACATTCCATTCCATTCCACATTGCATTCCATTCCTTTCCATTCAATTCCAAATTCCATTCCACATTCCATTCCATTCCATTCCACTCTACATTCAATGGCTTTCCATTCCACATTCCATTCCATTCCACTCCACATTCAATTGCATTCCACTCCACATTCCATTCCATTCAATTCCATTACACATTCCATCCTATTCCATTCCACATTCCATTCCATTCCATTCCACATTGCATTCCATCACATTCCATTCCACATTTCATTCCATTGCATTACATTGATTCTTACATTCCATTCCATTCCACATTCAATTCCATTCCATTCCACATTACATTCCATTCCATTCCACATTGCATTCCACATTACAAACCATTCCATTCCACATTCCTTTCTACATTCCATTCCATTCAATTCCACTTTCCATTCCACATTCCATTCCATTCCATTCCACATACCAATCCATTCCATTCCGCATTCCATTCCATTCCATTCCATTCCAATCCATTCCATATTGCATTCCATTCCATTCCATTCCACATTCAATTCCATTCCATTCCATTCCACATTCCATTCCATTCCATTCCGTTCCATTCCATTCCACATTGTGTTCCATCCCATTGCATTCCACTGTCAATTCCATTCCATTCCACATTCCATTCGTTTCCATTTCACATTCCATTTCACATTCCATTCCAATCCATTCCACAATCCATTCCACATTTATTTCCATTACATTCCAATCCATTCTACATCCATTCCACTTTCCATTCCATTCCATTCCACACTCCATTCTATATACCATTCCAATCCATTCCACATTCTATTCCACTTTGCATTCAATTCAATTCCACATTCAATTCCATTACATTACACATTCTATTCCATTCCACTAATTTCGAAATTCCATTCCACATTCCATTCCATTCCACTACACATTCAATTCCATTCCGTTCCACATTCCATTCCATTCCGTTACATTCAAATCCATTCCATTCCATTCCATTCTACGTTACATTTCACGTTCCATTTCAAGATCCATTCCTTTATATTCCACGTTCCGTTCCATGTTCCATTCCACGTTCCATTCCAAGACAGTTTCCACTGAATTCCACATTCCATTCCATTCTGTTCCACATTCTATTCCATTCCATTCCGCATTCCAATCCTTTCCATTCCACCTTCCATTCCATTCCTTTCCATTCCGTTCCATTCCATATTCCATTGCACATTCCATTCAATTCCGCTGCACATTCTATTCAATTCCGCTGCACATTCTATTCCATTCCACATTCCAATCCACATTCCATTCATTCCACATTGCATTGAATTCCGTTCCATATTCCTTTCCATTCAACATTCCTTTCCATTCCATTCCATTCTATTCCAAATTTCATTCCATTCCATTCCATTCCATTACATTCCACATCCCATTCCACATTCCATTCTATTCTATTCCACATTCCGTTCCAATTTCCATTCCATTCCATTCCACCTTTCATTTCATTCCATTCCACATTGCATTCCATTGAATTCCACATTGCTTTCCATTCCATTCCATATTCCATTCCATTCCAGTCGACATTCCATTTCATTCCACATTCCATTCCCTTCCATTCCACATTCCAGTGCATTCCATTCCATATTGCATTCCATTCCATTCCATTCCATTCCATTCCCTTCCATTCCATTCCATTCCACATTGCATTCCATTCCATTCCTTTCCACATTCCATTCTATTACATTCCATTCCATTCCATTCCACATTGTATTCCACATTCCATTCCATTCCATACCAAATTCCATTCCATTCCACATCCCCTTCCATTCCTTTCCATTCAATTCCAAATTCCATTCCACATTCCATTTTATTCCCATTCACTTCACATTGAATTCAATTCCATAATACATTCCATTCCATTCCATACCATTCCATTCCACATTCCGTTCCATTCCATTCCACATTCCATTCCATTCCATTCCACATTCTCTTCCATTCCACATGCCATTCCGTTGCTTTCCATTCAATTCTAAATTCCATTCCACGTTCCATTCAATTCCGTTCCACTCCACATTCAATTCCATTCCAATCCACATTCAATTCCATTCCAATCCACATTCCATTCCATTCCATTCCATTCCACATTCACTTCCATGTTGAATTCCAAGTTCCATTTCTTTCCATTGCACGTTCCATTCCACGTTCCATTCAACCTTCCATTACACATTCCATTCCATTCCATTCCATGTTCCATTGCACATTCCATTCCATTCCACGTTCCATTCCACATTCCATTCCACATTCCATTCCATTCCACGTTCCATTCCACATTACATTCCACGTTCCATTCCACATCCCATTCCATTCCATTCCACATTCCATTTCATTCAATTCCTCCTTCCATTACATGTTTCAATTCCTTCCATTCCACATTCCACTCCACTTTCCTTTACATTACTTTCCATATCCCATTCAACATTTCAATCCACATTCCTTTCCTTTCCATTCCATATTCCATTCCATTCCAATACATACTCCATTCCATTCCATTCCACATTTCTATTCATTACATTCCACATTACATTCCACATTGCAATCCATTCCACTTTCCATTCCACAATCCATTCCACTTTCCATTCCACATTCCATTTCATTCCATTCCACGTTCCATTCCACGTTCCATTCCATTCCATTACACATTCCATTCCATTTCGTTCCACATCGAATTCCACTTTCCATTCCATTCCCTTCCACATTGCATTCCGCATTCCGTTCCACATTACATTCCATTCTATTCCACATTCCATTTCATTCCATTTCATTCTACATTCTATTCCTTTCCATTCCAGATTTCATTCGATTCCATTCCATGTTCCATTCCACGTTCCATTTCACTCAATTCCACATTCCATTCCATTCCATTCCACTTTCCATTCCATTACATTCCACCTACCATTCCATTCCACTTTCCTTTACATTCCATTCCAGCTACCATTCCATTCCAATCCATTCAATTCTACATTCCATTCCACATTCCACTCCATTCCATTCCACATTTCATTCCATTCCAATCCATCCCACATTCCATTCCATTCCATCCCATGTTCCATTCCATTCCATTCCGTTTCACATTCCATTCCACATTCCATTCCACATTCCATTCCACATTCCATTCCATTCCATTCCACATTCCATTCCAATCAATTCCTTTCCACCTTCAATTCCATTCCATTCCACATTCTATTCCGCATTCCATTCCATTCCTTTCATCATTGCACTCAATTCATTTGCACGTTCCATTCCAATCCATTCCATAGCAGTCCACATTCCATTCCTTTCCATTCCATTCCACATTCCATTCCATTCCATTCCACATTCCATTTCATTCCATTCCACTTTCCATTCCATTTCAATTCACGTTCCATTCCATTGCATTCCATGTTCCATTCCGGTTTCCATTCCACCTTCCATTTCGCGTTCCATTCCATTACATTCCCCGTTCCATTCCACGTTCCATTACATTCCATTCCACTTTCCATTCCACGTTCCATTCTACTTTCCATTCTACGTTCCATTCCATTATATTCTGCGTTCCATTCCGCTTTCCATTCCACGTTACACTCCATTACATTCCACGTTCCATTCCAAGTTCCATTGCACGTTCCATTCCATTCCATTTCACATTAAATTCCACATTCCATTCTATTCCATTAAACATTCCATTCGACGTTCCTTTTCATTCCATTCCACATTCCATTCCAATCCACATTCCATTCCATTCCAAGTTCCATTCCATTCTATTCCTCATTGACACTCCAATTTCCATTCCATTCCATTCCTTATTCCCTTCCATTCCATTGTATATTCCACATTCCATTCCATTCCATTCCATTTCAATCCCTTCCATTCCAAATTCCGTTGCAAGTTCCATTCAACGTTCCTTTCCATTACATTCTGTGTTCCATTGCAAGTTCCATTCCACTTTACATTCCATTCCATTCCACGTTGCATTCCACGTTCTATACGATGTTCCATTCCATTCCACGTTGCATTCCACGTTCTATTCGATGTTCCATTCCATTCCATTCTTCCTTCCATTACACGTTGCATTCCACATTCCATTCCATTCCATTCCACATTCCACCGTGCATTCCATTCCATTACACATTCCATTGCAAGTTCCATTCCATTCCATTCCACGTTCCATTCCATTCCATTCCACATTCCATTCCATTCCGTTGCACATTCCATTCTTTTCTCTTCCATTCCATTACATTCCACATTCCATTCCATATTGCATTCCATTCCATTCCACTTTCCATTCCATTTCATTCCACATTCCATTAAATTCCATTCCACATTTCATTCCACATTGCATTCCATTTCATTCCATTCCACCTTCCTTTCCATTCCATTCCACACTCCATTCTTTTCCATTCCACTTTCCATTCCGTTGCACATTCCTTTCCATTCCATTCCATTCCACACTCCATTCTTTTCCATTCCACTTTCCATTCCATTGAACATTCCTTTCCATTCCATTCCATGTTCCATGCCGTTCCATTCCACATTCGATTCCACCTTCCATTCCATTCCATTCCACGTTCCTTTCCTTTATATTCCGTGTTCCATTCCACATTCAATTCCATGCCATTCCACCTTCCATTCCATTCCATTCCACCTTCCATTCCATTCCATTCCATGTTCCATTCCATTCCACATTCAATTCCATTCCATTCCAAATTCAGTTTCACATTCCGTTCCACCTTCCATTTGACTTTCCATTCCACGTTCCATTCCACATTGCACTCCATTCCATTCCACATTCGAATCCAAATTCCCTTCCATTCCATTCCACCATCCATTCCATGCCATTCCACATTCAATTGCACATTCCATTCAATTGCACATTCCATTCCATTCCACTCCACATTCCATTCCCTTGCACATTCCATTCCACATTGCGTTTCCATTCTACATTCCATTCCATTCCATTGGACGTTACATTCCATTTCACAGTCCATTCAATTCCACATTCCATTCCACATTCCATTCCATTCCATTCCACATTCCATTCCATTCCATTCCACATTATATTCCTTTCCGTCCCACATTCAATTCCATTCCATTACATTCCCTTCCACTTCCCATTCCACATTCCATTCCATTCAATTCCACATTCTATTCCATTCCATTCCACATTCCTTTCCATTCCATTTCACGTTCCATTCCATTCCACGGTGAATTCCATCCTATTCTACAGTGAATTCCATTCCATTCCACATTTCATACAATTTCCATATTCCATTTCATTCCATTGGACATTCCATTCCATTCCATTGGACATTCCATTCCATTGGACATTCCATTCCATTCCACATTCCATTCCATTCCACTCCATTCCACATTCCATTGCATTCCACCTTCCATTCCACTTTCCATTCCATTGCATTCCATTCCACAATCCATTCCATTCCATTCCATGCCACATACCATTCCAATGCATTCCACATTCCATTCCATTCCATTCCATTCCTTTCCATTTCATTCCGATTCTTTCCATTCCACATTCTCTTAGATTCCATTCCATTCCAGATCCCATTCCATTCCATTGCATTCCACATTCCATTCTTTTCCACATTCGATTCCATTGCACATTCCGATCCATTCCGTTCCATTCTTCCTTCCAATCCATTCCATTCCACGTTACATTCCTCTTTCCATTCCATTCCAACCCACATTCAATTCCATTCCATTTGACATTCCATTCCACATTCCATACCATTCCTTTCCACGTTACATTTCACTTTCCATTCCATTCTATTCCACATTCCATTCCACATTCCATTCCGTTCCATTCCACTCCTCTCTCCATTCCATTCCATTCCATTCCACATTCCTTTCCATTCCCATCTTTTCCACATTCTTTTCCATTCCATTCCATATTCCGTTCCATTCGAAATTCCATTCCATTCCATTCCAAATTCCATTCAATTCCATTCCATTCGATACCACATTGCGTTCCGTTCCATTCCACATTCCATTGCATTACATTCCATTCCCTTCCATTCCATTCCATTCCGCATTCCATTCCACATTCCTTTCCATTCCATTCCACATTCCATTCCTCATTCCATTCCACATTCCATTCCATCCCATTCCACATTCCATTCCATTCCATTCCACTTTCCATTCCATTTCAATTCACGTTCCATTCCATTGCATTCCACGTTCCATTCCGCTTTCCATTCCACCTTCCATTTCACGTTCCATTCCATTACATTAGACGTTCCATTACATTCCATTCCACTTTCCATTCCACGTTCCACTCTACTTTCCATTCTACGTTCCATTCCATTATATTCTGCGTTCCTTTCCGCTTTCCATTCCACGTTATACTCCATTCCATTCCACGTTCCATTCCACGTTCCATTGCACGTTCCATTCCATTCCATTTCACATTTAATTCCACATTCCATTCTATTCCTTTACACATTCCATTCGACGTTCCATTTCATTCCATTCCACGTTCCATTCCATTCTATTGCTCATTAACACTCCAATTTCCATTCCATTCCGTTCTTCATTCCCTTCCATTCCATTGTATATTCCATATTCCATTCCATTCTGTTCCATTCCAATCCCTTCCATTCCAAATTCCATTCCACGTTCCATTCAACGTTCCTTTCCATTACATTCTGCGTTCCATTGCAAGTTCCATTCCACTTTACATTCCATTCCATTCCACGTTGCATTCCATGTTCTATTCGATGTTCCATTCCATTCCATTCCTCCTTCCATTCCACGTTGCATTCCACATTCCATTCAATTCCATTCCACATTCCACCACGCATTCCATTCCATTCCATTCCACATTCCATTGCACGTTCCATTCCATTCCATTCCCCTTTCCTTTCCACATTTAATTCTATTCGATTCCATTCCACATTCCATTCCATTCCATTGCATGTTACATTCCATTTCACATTCTATTCCATTCCACTTTCCATTCCACATTCCATTCCATTCCATTCCTCATTCCATTCCATTCCATTCCACACTGCATTCCTTTCCGTCCCACAGTCAATTCCATTCCATTCCATTCCCTTCCACATTCCATTCCACATTCCATTCCATTCCATTCCACATTCCATTCCATTCCATTCCACATTCCATTCCATTCCATTCCATTCCACGTTCCATTCCATTCCATTCCACCTTCCATTCCATTCCATTACATGTTCCGTTCCATTATATTCCACGTTGCATTCCATTCCATTCCATTCCACATTCCGTTCCATTCCATTCTACATTTCATTCCACATTCCACTCCATTCCATCCCACATTCCCTTTCATTCATTTCCACACTTCATTCCACTTTCAATTCCTCATTCCATTCCATTCCATTCCATTCCATATTCCAATCAAGTCCCTTCCACATTCCATTTCATTACATTCCACTTTCAATTCCATTCCACATTCCATTCCACTCCACTTTCCATTCCATTACATTGCACTTTCCATTCCATTCAATTCCACCTTCCATTCTCTTCCATTCCACCGTCAATTCCATTCCATTCCACGTTCCATTCCATTATATTCCATGTACCCTTCCATTCCATTACATTCCCTTGCATTTCAAATTCCATTCCATCCAATTCCACTTTCCATTCCATTCCATTCCACATTCCAATCAATTCCTTTCCACTTTCCATTCCATTCCATTACATTCCATTCCACTTTCCATTCCATTAAATTCCACCTTCCATTCCATACCACGTTCCATTCCATTCCATTCCACGTTCCATTCCATTCCACATTCCATTCCATTCCAATCCACTCCAAATTCCATTCCATTCCATTCCACATTTCATTCCGTTACATTCCACATTCCATTCCATTCCCATCTGCGTTCCATTCCATTATATTGCGAGTTCCATTCCATTCCATTCCATTCCACATTCCATTCCATTCCATTCCATTCCAAATTCCATTCCACTTTAATTTGCACTCCATTCCACCTTCCATTCCATTCCATTCCACATTCCATTCCACATTCCATTCCATTCCATTCCACATTCCATTCCATTCCATTCCACATTCCGTTCCACATTTCATTCCATTCCATTCCACATTCCTTTCCATTCCATTCCATATTCCATTTCCCATTCCATTCCATTCCAATCCATTCCACTTTGCATTCCATTCAATTCCACATTCCATTCCATCTCATATTACATTCCATTCCACAATCCATTCAATTACACATTGCATTCCATTCCATTCCATTCCACGTTCCACTCCTTTCCCTTCAACCTTCCATTTCATTCCATTCCAAGTTCCGTTCCACTATATTCCACGTTCCATTCCATTCCATTCCATTCCACATTCCATTCCATTCTATTCTACCTTCCATTTCACATTGCATTCCATTCCAATCCGCATTCGATTCCATTCCATTCCACATTCCAATCCATTCCATTCCTCATTCCTTTCCATATTCCATTCCATTCCAATTCTCATTCCATTCCATTCCAAAATGCGTTCCATTTCCTTCCATTCCAATTTCCATTGAATTCCATTCCACGTTCCATTCCATTCAACTCCATTCCACATTCCAATCCATTATATTCCATTCCACATTCCATTCCACACTCCAATCCATTCCATTCCATTCCAGTCCATATTCCATTGCATTCCATTCCGTTCCATATTCCATTGCATTCTGTTCCACATTCCATTCCATTCCATTTCACATTCCATTCCATTCCATTCCACATTCAATTCCATTCCATTTCAGTTTACTTACCATTCCCTTCCACATTCCATTCCATTTCAATCTACATTCCATTACACATTGCATTCCATGCCATTCCACATGCCATTCCATTCCCATCCACATTCCATTCCATTCCATTCCATTCCAGATTCCACTCCATTCCATTCCACTCCAGATTCCACTCCATTCCATTCCACATTCTTTCCATTCCACGTTACATTCCATTCCATTCTCCATTCCATTCCCTTCAATTCCATTCCATTACACATTGCATTCCATGCCATTCCACATGCCATTCCATTCCCGTCCACATTCCATTCCATTCCATTCCATTCCAGATTCCACTCCATTCCATTCCACATTCCATTCCATTCCGTTCCATGTTACATTCCATTCCATTCCCCATTCCCTTCCATTCCATTCCATTCCATATTGCATTCCATTCCTTTCGGCATTCCATGCCATTCCTTTACACGTTCCATTCCATTCCACTCCACATTCCATGTCATTCCGTTCCATTCCACAATCCTTTCCATATTCCATTCCATTCCACGTTCAATTCCAGATTCCATTCCACATTGCTTTCCATTCCACGTTCCATTCTACTATCCATTCCACTTTCTCTTTCATATTCCATTCCATTCCATTCCACGTTCCATTCCACATTCCATTCCATTCCATTCCACATTCCATTTCATTTCATTCCACATTCCATTCCACGTTCCATTCCATTCCATTAGACATTGCATTCTACATTCAATTCCCCAATCCATTTGACATTCCATTTCACTCCACTTTCCATTCCACATTCCACTCCACTTTCCATTACATTCCTCGTTTGAGTCCTCTTTTCATTTCACTTTCTATTCCACATTTCATTCCATTTGATTCCATTTTCCATTTCACATTACATTCCGTTAAACATTCCATTGCACATTCCATTCCATTCCATTCCACATTCTATTCCACATTCCACTCCATGCCTTTTCATTCCATTCCTCTCCATTCCACATTCCTTTCCATTCCATTACAAATTCCTTTCCATTCCACTCCAATTCACACTCCATTCCATTTCATTTCATTCCATTCCATTTCAGAATCCATTGCATTGCATTCCATTCCACATTCGATTCCATTCTACTGCACATTCCATTTAAGTGCATTTCACTTTCCATTCCATTCCATTACGTTCCATGCCACATTCCTTTCCACATTACATTCCATTCAATTCCACTTTCCATTTCAGATTCCATTTCATTCCATTCCAGCTTCCGTTCCATTCCATTCCAAATTTCATTCTACTTTCCATTCCATTCCATTCCACATTCCATTCCAGTGTGCATTCCATTCCATTCCACATTCCGTTCCACATTTCACTCCATTGCATTCCATTCCACATTCCAGTCCATTGCATTCCACATTCCATTCCATTCAAACGCACATTCCACATTCCATTGCATGTTCCGTTCCACGTTCCATTCCACGTTCCATTCCATGTTCCATTCTGTTCCATTCCACATTCCTTTCCACGTTCCATTCCATTCCATAGCACATTCCATTCCATTCAATTCCACGTTCCATTCCATTCCACATTCCGTTCCATTCCACTCCTTTCCTCATGCAATTCCATTCTATATTCCAATCCTTTCCATTCCATTTCCCACTCCATTCCATTCCATTCCACATTCAATTCCATTCCATTTCACATTCCATTCCATTCCTTTCCATTCCCGATTCGTTTCCACATTCCATTCCACTTTCAATTCCACCTTCCATTCGTTTCCTTTCACATTCCATTCCACTCCATTCCACATTCTATTCCATTCCAATTCACTTTCCATTCCATTCCTCTCCACATTCCATTCCATTCCATTCCATATTCCACATTCCATTATAATTTGCATTCCATGTTCCATTCCAAGTTCCATTCCACATTCCATTCCATTCCCTTACATTCCACATTCCATTTCGTTACTTTCCATTTTCCATTCCATTCCACATTCCATTCCACATTGCATTCCTTTCCATTCTACCTTTCATTCCACTTTCCATTTAATTCCATTCCACATTCCACTCCATTCCACATTCCTTTCCACATTGGATTCCTTTCCATTCTACATTCCATTCCACTTTCCATTCAATTCCATTCCACATTCCATTCCATTGCATTCTACATTCCACATTGCATTCCTGTTCCATGCCACGTTCCCTTCCATTCCATTCCACGTTCCATTCCATTCCATTCCACGTTCCATTCCATTTCATTCCAGGTTCCATTACACTTTCCATGCCACTTTCCATTTCACGTTCCATTCCACATTCCATTCCATTCCATTCCACTTTCCAGTCCACGTTTCATTCCGTTCCATTCCTCTTTCCATTCCACGTTCCATTCCACGTTCCATTCCACGTTGCAATACATTCCATTCCACATTCAATTCCATGCCATTCCACATTCGATTCCAGATTCCATTCCTTTCCATTCAACATTCCATTCCATTCGATTCCACATTCCATTCCATTCCATTGTATATTCCATCCCACATTCCATTCCATCCCATTCCACTTTCCATTCCACATTCCATTCCATGCCATTCCAGTTTGCATTCAACATTCCATTCCATTCCCCTCCACTTTCCTTTCCATTCCATTACATTCCAGTCCACATTCAATTCCATTCAATTCCATTCAATATTCTATTCCATTCCATTCCACATGCCATTCCGCATTTCATTCCATTCCATTCCACTTTCAATTCCATTCGTTTCCTCATTCCATTCCATTCCATTCCATAGCAGTCCACATTCCATACTATTCCATTCCATTCCACATTCCATTCCATTCAATTCCGCATTTCTTTCCATTTCTTTTCTCGTTCCATTCCATTGCATTCCACGTTGCATTCCGCGGTCCATTCAACGTTCCATTCCATGTTCCATTCCATTACATTATACGTTCCATTCCACGTTCCTTTCCACGTTCCACTACATTGCCTTCCACTTTCCATTGCACGTTCCATTCTACGTTCTATTCCACTATTCATCCCATTACATTCCACGTACCATTCCAAGTTCCATTCTTTGTTACATACCATTGCATTCCACGTTCCATTACACGTTCCATTCCATTCCATTCCACATTCCATTCCTCATTCCATTCCATTCCATACCATTCCAAATTCCATTCCATTGCATTCCGCATTCCATTACATTCCAATCCACATTCCATTTCATTCCATTCCACGTTCAATGCCATTGCATTCCACGTTCCATTCCATTCAATTCCACGTTCCATACCACTTTCCATTCTACGTTTCATTCCACGTTCCTTTCCACTTTCCATTCCAAGTTCCATTCCGCGTTCCATTCCACGTTCCATTAAATGTTCCTAATTCCCATTCCATTCCACGTTCCTTTCCACGTTCCATTCCATGATCCATTCCGCATTCCATTCCATGTTCCATTAAATGTTCCAAATTCCCGTTCCATTTCACATTACATTCCTTTCCTTTCCACATTCCTTTCTACATTCCATTCCATTGCATTCCACATTCCATTCCATATTCCATTCCATTCCATTACTTTTCAGATTCCATTCCAGTTTCCTTTCCATTACATTGTACATTCCACTACATTCCATTCCACATTGCATTCCATTCCATTAGATACCATTCCATTCCACATTCCATTACTTTCCATTCCACATTACATTCCATTCCATCCCATTCCCTTCCACATTCCATTCCACATTCCATTCCATTCCATTCCACTTTCCATTCCGTTCCATTCCACATTCCATTCCATTCCATTCCACATTCCCTTTCATTACATTCCTCATTCCATTCCATTATTTTCCACATTCAATTCCATTCCATTCCATTCCACATTACACATTCCATTTCACTCTCCATTGCACGTTCCACTCCACATTCTATTCGAATTTCCTTTCCACCTTCCGTTCCCTTCCATTTCACGTTCCATTCCATTGAATTCCACCTTCCATTCCAGATTCCATACTTTCCCATTTCACCTTCCTATTCATTCCATTCCGCATTCCATTCCATTCCTTTCCACATTCTATTCCATTCCATTCCATGGTAGTCCACATTCCATTCCATTCCATTCCATTCCACATTCCTTTCCATTCTATTCCACATTCCTTTCCAATCCATTTCAAATTCCCTTCCATTCCATTCCACGTTCCATTCCATATTCCATTCCATTACATGAAACGTTCCATTCCACCTTCCATTACACGTTCTATTACATTCCATTCCACTTTCCCACTTTCCATTCCACGTTCAAGTCTATGTTCCATTCCACGTTCCATTCCATTACATTCCACTTTCCTTTCCATTTCATTCCACATTCAATTCAATTAAATTCAACATTCTCTTCCATTATATTCCACGTTTCCTTCCATTGAATTCCATTCCATGCCACATTCCATTCTATTCCACATTATATTCCATTCCATTCCAGTCCTCATTCCTTTCCGTTCCAATCTGAATTCCATTCCATTACATTCCACGTTCCCTTCCATTCCATTATGCCTTCCATTCAATTATTTTCCACGTTCCATTCTATTCCATTCCATTCCAGATATCATTCCATTCCATTCCAATCCTTTACACATTCCATTCGTGATTCCATTCCATTCAATTCCATTCCACATTGCATTCCACATTGCACTACATTCCTTTCCACATTCCATTAAATTACATATAACATTCCATTCCATTCCATTCCATTTTCCATTCCATTCCATTTTCCATTCCATTCTATTACATTCCATGCCATTCCACTTTCCATGCCATTCTATTCCATTCCATGCCGTTCCACGCCATTCCACTTTCCATTCCGCATTGCTTTCCATTCCACTCCACATTCCATTAGACATTCCATTCCATTCCATAACACATTCAATTCCATTCCATTCCACATTCTATTCCATTCCATTCCACATTCTATTCCATTCCATTTCATTTTCCATTCCATTCCATCTCTTTCCATTACACATTACATTCCACATTCCATTCCATTTCATTCCATGTTGCTTTCCATTCCATTCCACTTTCCATTCAATTACATTGCATGTTCCATTCCGCATTTCATTCCATTCCATTTCACATTCCATGCAGTTCCATTCCACAATCCATTCCACATTCCATTCCATTCCATTCAACATTCCATTCCATTCTCCATTCAATTCAATTCCACATTCCATTCCACGTTCCATTCCATTACATTCCACGTTCCATTCCATTCCATTCCACATTCCATTCCTCTTTCCATTGCATTCCATTCCACATTCCATTCCATACTTTTGCATTCCAGCCGCACACAATTCCATTCCATTCCATTCCAATCCACATTCCATTGCATTCCTTTCCATTCCACATTCCATTCCATTCCATTCCTCATTCCCTTCCATTTCATTCCACATTCCATTCCATTGCATTCCACATTCCATTCCATTCCATTCCACATTCAATTCCATGCCATTTCCCATTTCATTCCACATTCAATTCAATTCCATTCCATATTCCATTCCATTCCATTCCTGTCCATATTCAGTTCCATTCCATTCCATTGCATTCCAAATTTCTTTCCATTGCATTGCACATTCCATTCCATTCGATTCCACATTCCATTCCATTCGATTCCACATTCCATTCCATTCCATTCCACATGTCATTCCACATTCCATTCCATTCCATTCTACATTCCATTCCATTCCGTACCAGTCCACATTGCATTCCATTACGCGTTCCATTACATTCCAATCCGCATTCCATTCCATTCCATTCTACATTCCATTCCGTTCCATTCCACGTTCCATTCCATTCCGTTACACGTTCCATACCATGTTCCATTCCACGTTGCTTTCCACGTTGCAGTCCACGTTACATTCCATGTTCCATTCTGCGTTCCATTCCTCATTCCATTCCATTTCATTACACATTCCTTTCTACATTCCATTCCATGCCATTCCAAATTCCATACCAGTTTTCATTCCATTGAATTACATTCCAGATTCCATTCCACATTCCATTCCATTCCATTCTATATTCCAATACGTTCCATTACACATTGCATTCCATTCCGTTAGATTTCATTGCATTCCACATTCCGTTCCATTCCATTCCTCATTCCATTCCATTCCATCCCATTCCCTTCCACATTCCATTCCACATTCCATTCCATTCTATTCCATTCCACTTTGCATTCCACATTCCATTCCAGTCCATTCCACATTCCCTTCCATTCCTTTCCTCATTCCATTCCATTCCATTACACATTGCATACCATTCCATTCCATATTACGCATTCTATTCCACTTTCCACTCCACGTATCATTCCACATTCCATTCGAACTTCCTTTCCACTTTCAATTCCATTCCTTTCCACATTCCATTCCATTCCTTTCCACATTACATTCCATTCCATTGCACTTTCCAATACACATTGTATTCCATTCCATTCTACATTCCATTCCTTTCCATTTAACTTTCCATTCCACATTCCGTTCCATTCCCTTCCACATTCCATTGCATTCCGTGTTGCATTGCATTCCATTCCACATTCCATTCCAAACTCCATTCATTCCCATTCCACATTCCATTCCATTCCATTCCACATCCCATTATTTTCAATTCAATTCCATTCCACATTCCATTCCATTCCATTCCATTCCATTCCCTTTCACTTTCTATTCCACTTACCATTCCATTACATTCCACATTCCATTCCATTCCATTCCAGATACCATTCCATTCCATTCCATTCCATTCTATTCCCTCCCACTTTACATTGTATATTCCATTCCATTGCATTCCACATTCCATTCCACTTTCCATTCCATATTCCCTTCCATTGATTTCCACATTCAATTCCATTATACATTCCTTTTCATTCAACATAACATTCCATTCCATTCCACATTCCCTTCCATTAAATTCCATTCCATTCCACATTCCACTCCACATCGCATTCCATTCCATTCCACATTCCATTCATTTCCATTCCATTCCACATTCATTTCCATTCCACCTTCCTTTCCATTCCATTCCATTGCATTCCAGTCCACACTCCAATCCATTCCATTCCATTCCACTTTGCATTCCATTCCTTTCCCTTCCATATTCTATTCCAATCCATTCTGTGTTCCCTTCCATTCCATGCCACATTCCGTTCCACTGCATTGCACATTCAATTCCATTCCATTCCATTCCACGTTGCTTTCCATTCCACTCCATGTTCCATTCCTTTTCATTCCACGTTTTATTCTCCTTTGCATTGCATTCCTTTCCACATTCAATGCCACATTCCATTCCACTGCATTCCGCTCCACTTTCAATTTCACATTAAATTAAATTCCATTCCAGTCCATATTCCATCCCATTCCATTCCATTCCCTATTCCATTCCATTCGATTCTACATCCCATTCCATTCCATTCCAAATTCCATTCCATTCTATTCCACATTCCTTTCCTTTCCACATTCCATTCCATTCCACATTAAATTGCACATTCCATTCCATTTCTTTCCACCTTGCATTCCACATTCCATTCCACAATTCATTCCACCTTTCATTCCATTCCACATTCTATTTCACATTCCATTCAACATTCCATTCTAGATTCCATTCCTTTCCATTTCACATTCCATTCCACTCCATTGAATTCCACATTTCACTCCATTCCATTACACTGTTCATTCCATCCCTTTCCATTCCATTCTACATTCGATTCCATTGAGTTTCATGTTCGATTCGACTCCATTTCATTCCATTCCAAATTCCATTCCATTCCATTCCATGCCACGTTCCATTCCTCATTCCATTCCACGTTCAATTCCATTCCATTCCACGTTCCATTCCACTATCCATTCCATTCCATTTCACATTCGATTCCGCTTTCCAATCCATTGAATTCCACTTTCCATTCCACATTCCATTCCATTCCATTCCGCATTCCATTCCACGTTCCATTCCATTCCATTCCACTTTTCATTCCACGTAGCACTCTACATTCTATTCCAGAATCCATTCCATTCTCTTCAACATTGCATTAAACAATCAGTTCCACAGTCCATTTCACATTCCATTCCTTTCCATTCCTCGTTCCATTCCACAGTCCATTGCATTCCGTACCAAATCCCATTCTTCATTCCGTTCCACATTCCTTTTGAAATTCCATTCCTTTCCATTCCACATTCCATTCCATTCCATTCCGCATTCCATTCCACATTCCATTCCATTCCATTCCACATTCCATTCTACATTCCGTTCCAGATTCCATTCCTTTCCGTTCTATTCCAGATTCCATTCCATTCCATTCCACATTCCATTCCATTCAATTCCACATTCCATTCCACATTCCATTCCCGTTGCATTCCATTCAATTCCACATTCCATTCCATTTCATTCCACATTTCAATTCACATTCCATTCCACAATCCATTCCCCATTCCATTCCACTCAATTTCACATTCCTTTCCATTCCACTCCCCTTTCCATTCCATTTCACATTGCATTCCATTCAATTCCACTTTTCATTCCATTGCATTGCATTCCACATTCCACTCTATTCCATTCGGAATTCCATTCACTTCCATTCCATTCTATTCCACATTCCATTACTTTCCATTCTAAATTCCTTTCCAATCCATTCCACATTCTATTCCACTTTCCATTGCTCATTCTATTCCACTTTCCTATCCATTTCATTCCTCATTCCACTCCATTCCATTTGACATTCCATTCCACGTTCCATTCCTTTCCATTCCACATTCCTTTCCATGCAATTCATCATTCCTTTCCATTTCATTGCATTCCACATTCCATTCCATTCCATTTCCATTCCATTCAATTCCATTTCTTTCTATTACACATTTGCTTCCATTCCATTCCACATTCCATCACATACCATTCCACATTCCATTCCATTCCACATTCCATCACATACCATTCCATATTCCATTCCTTTCCATTCCATTGCACATTTCAGTGCATTTAATTCTACATTCCATTCCATTGCAATCCACATTCCATTCCATTCGATACCACATTCCACTTCACTCCACAATCTATTCCGTTCCATTCCATGCCATGTTCCATTCCATTTTCCATTCCATTCCATTCCACGTTGCATTCCACATTCCATTCCACATTCCATTGCATTCCATTCCACATTCTATTCAAAATATCATTCCAGTCCACATTCCAGTCCACATTCCATTCCATTCCTTTGGAGTCCATATTCTCTTCCATTCCATTCCTTTCCACATTCCATTCCATTCGATGCTGCATTCCATTCCTTTCCATTCCAAATTGAATTCCAATACATTCCACATTCCATTCCATTCCACGTTGCATTCAATTCCATTCCATTCCTTTTGACATTCCATTCCATTCCACATTCCATTGCATTCCATTCCAGATTCCATTACACGTTCCATACCATTCCATACCATTGCATTCCACATTCCATTCCATTCCATTCCAGTCCATTCCATTCCATTCCACGTTCCATTAAACTTTCCATTCCACTACATTCCATGTTGCAGTGCACGTTCCATTCCATGCTCCATTCCATTCCATTCCAGGTTCCATTCCACGATGCTTTCCACGTTATGTTTCACGTTCCATTCCATTCCATTCCACGCTCCATTGCACGTTCCACTAAACAATTCATTCCATTCCATTCCACATTCCATTCCATTCCTCATTCCTTTTAATTCCATTCAACATTGCTTTCCATTGAATTGCATTCCACATTCAATTCCACATTACATTCCACATTCGATTCCATTCGATTCCACATTCCATTCCATACCATTTCTCATTCCTTTTCATTCCATTCCATTCCATTCAAGATTCCATTCCATTCCATTTTGCATTCTCTTTCATTCTATTCCATTCCACATTCCATTCCTTTCCATTCCACATTAAATTCCGTTGCATTTCACATTCCTTTTCTTTCCATTCCTTTCCATTCCACATACCTTTTCCTTCCATTCCACATTCCATTCCATTCCATTCCACTTTCCATTCCATTAAACATTCCATTCCACATTCCCGTCCAGTCTATTGCACATTCCATTCCATTCCATTCGACGTTCCATTCCACTTTCCGTTCCATTCCATTCCACATTCCATTCCATTCCATTCCACATTCCATTACATCCCAAATTGCATTCCACATTCCATTCCATTGCATCCCACATTACATTCCAATCCATTTCAAATTCCTTTTCATTCTATTACTTTCCACATTCCATTCCATTCCAAACTCCATTCCACTTTCTTTTCCAATCCATTCCAAACTCCATTCCACTCCATTCAACTTTGCTTCCCAAATTCCATTCATTTCCATTCCACATTCCATTCCATTCCATTCCACATTCAATTCCATTCCATTCCACATTCAATTCCATTACACTTTCCATTCCACATTCCATTCCATTACCTTCCACTTTCCATTCCATTCCATTCCACATTCTCTTCCATTCCATTCCGCTTTCCATTCCATTCCATTGCACATTCCGTTCCATTCCAATCCAGTTTCCATTCCATTCCATTCCACATTCCATTCCACGTTCCTTTCCACATTGCATTATATTCCATTCCATTCCACATTCCTTTCCCTTCCATTCAACATTCCATTCCATTCCATTCCACGTTCCATTCCATTCCATTCCACAATCAACACTTTTCCATTCAATTCCACATTCCATTCCATTCTATTCCACATTCCATTCCACAATCCATTCAATTCCTTTCCACCTTCTGTTCCATTCCATTCCACCTTCCATCCGTCATTTCATTTCATTCCATTCCACATTCCATTCCAGGCCATTCCACATTCCATCCATCTTTCCATTCCTTTCCATTCCACATTCTATTTCACATTCCATTCCATGCCATTCCACCTTTCATTCGACATTCCATTCCATTATATTCCACATTCCATTCCATTCCATTCCACATTCCATTCCATTCCATTCCATTCCATATTCCTTTGTATTCCATTCCAATTTCTATTCCATTCCATGTTCCATTCCATTCCATTCCACTTTCCATTCCATTCTATTCCATGTTGCATTCCATTCCCTTCCACGTATCATTCCACTTTCCATGCCACTTTGCATTCCGCTTTCCTTTCCATGTTGCATTCCATCCCATTCCACATTCCATTCTCTTCCATTCCACATTAAATTCCTTGTTCCCTTCCATTCCATTACACATTCCCTTCCATTTTCCATTCCATTCCAATCCGGGTTCCATTCCACTTTGCATTTCATTCCATTCAACGTTCTGTTCCATTCTATTCCTTGTTCCATTCCGCATTCCATTCCATTCAATTCTGCATTCCATTCCATTGCATAATACTTTTCATTCCGCATTCCACGTTACATTCCATTCCACATCCCACTGCACATTCCATTCCATTCCCATCCATTCCACAGTCTATTCCACACCATTCCACTCCATTCCACATTCCATTCCACATTCCATTCCATTACAGTACATTCCACATTCTATTCAATTCCATTGCATTCAACATAGCATTCCATTCCACATTCCATTGCCAAATTCAATTCAATTCCATTCCATTCCACGTTCCTTTATATTCCACTCCACATTCCTTTCCATTCCACTCCATAACTTGGAAATTAATGGAATGGTATGTGGAATGGAATGTGGAATGGAATGGGATGGAACATGGAGTGGAAAGTAATGGGATGTGGAAAGGAATGGAATCGTATGGAATGTGGAATGGAATGGTATAGAATGGAAAGGAATGTGGAATGGAAAGGATTTGGAAGTGGCATAGAATGGAAAGGAATATGGAGCAGAATGGAATGGAATGGAAAGGAATGGAGTGAAATTAAATGTGGTATGGAAAGGGAAATGGAAAGTCTAATGGAACCAAGAATGGAATGGAAAGGAACTTGTAATGGAATGAAAAGTAATTTGGAATGGAATGGAAATGAATGGAGTGTAATTAAATGTGGTAGGGAAAGGGAAATGGAAAGTCTAATGGAACCAAGAATGGAATGGAATGGAACTTGTAATGGAATGAAAAGTAATGTGGAATGTATGGAGGAAATGAATGTTAAGGAACATGGAGTGGAACGTGGAATGGATCGTGGAATTGAATGGAATGGAACATGAAGTGGAACATTGAATGGAACTTGGAATGGAACATAGAATGTAATGTGGAATGGAATGGAATGGAATGTGGAAGGGAATGGAATGGAATGGAATATAGAAGGGAATGGAATGGAATGTGGAATGGAGTGTGGAATAGAATGTGGAAAGGAATGTGGAATGGAATGAAAAGGAATGGAATGTGGAATGGAAAGGAATGGAATGTGGACTGGAATGGAATGGAAAATGGAATGGAATGTGGAATGGAATGAAACGGAATGGAATGTGGAATGGTACAGAATGGAATGTGGATTGGAATGGAATGGAATGTGGTTGGAACGGAATGGAATGTGGATTGGAATGGAATGGAACAGGGAATGGAATGTGGATTGGAATGGAATGGAATGTGGAAAGGAATGGAGTGGAATGCGGAATGGAAAGAATGGAACTTGGAATGGGATGTGAAATGGAACACAAGATGTGAAGTGGAATGGAGCGTGGAATGGAACGTGGAATAGATTGGAATGAAATGTGGAGTGGAATGGAATAGAATGTGGAATGGAATGGAATGAAATGTGGAAAGGAATGGAATTGAGTGGAATGTGGAATGGAATGGAATGGAATTGAATGGAATGCAGACTGCAATGGAATGAAATGTGGAATGGAATGGAATGGAATGTGGAAATGAATGGAATGGAATTGATTGGAATGTGGAATGGAATGGAAAGGAACGTGGAATGGAATGTGGAATGGAATGTGGAATTGATAGTGTAATGGAATTGAATGGAATGTGGAACAGAATGGAATTGAATGGAATGTTGAATGGTATGTGTAAAGGAATGTAGAATGGAATGGAATGGAATGTGGAATTGAATGGAATGGAATGTGTAACGGAATGGAATGGAATGGAATTGAAAGTGAAACAGAATGTGGAAAGGAATGTGAAATGGAATGTTGAATGGAATGTGGAACGGATTGAAATGGAACATTGAAAGGAATGGAATGCAACGTGGAATGGGATGCAATGGAACGTGGAATGGAACATGGAATGGAATATGGAATGGAGCATGTAATGGAAAGTTGAGTTGAGTGTGTAATGGAATGGAATGGAATGTGGTATGAAATGTGGAATGGAATGCAAAGGAATGATAATGGAATGTGGAATGGAGTAAGGAACGAAATGTGGAATGGAATGTGGAATGGAACGGATTTGAATGAGGAATGGAATGTGGAATGGAATGGAATGGAACGTGGAATAGAATGGAATGGTACGAGGGAAGTAGCGTGCAATGGAATGGAATGGAAAGTGGAGTGGAACATGGAATGGATTGTGGAATGGAACGTGGAATGTTTTCTGGAGTGTTTGTGGGAATATTTTATGGAATGGAACGTGGAATGGAATGGAATTGAATGTGGAATAGAATCTGGAATGGAATGTGGAATGCAATTTAATAGAATGTGGAATGGAATGTGGAATGCATCAGAATGGAATGACAAATGGACTGTGGAATGGAATGTGGAATGGAAAGTGGAATGGAATGGAATAGAACCTAGAGTGTAACGTGGAATGCCATGTGGAATGGAACGTGGAATAGAACGAGGAATGCAATGAAATGGAATGTGGAATGGAATGTGGAATGCAATCTAATGGAAAGAGGAATGGAATGTGGAATGGAATGGAATGGAAAGTGGAATGGAATGAGGAATAGAATGTGGAATGGAAAGGAATGTGGAATGCAGGGTGAAATGCAATGGAATGGAATGCTTAAACAGAATGGAAAGGAATGTTGAATGGTATGTGGACTGGAATGGAATGCACTGTGGAATGGGATGTGGAATGGATTGGAATTGAATGTGGAATAGAATGCTCAGTGGAATGTGGAATGGAATGTACTGGAATGTGGAATGGAAAGTGGAATGGAATGTTGAATGGAATGTGGAATGGAATGTGGAAAGGAAAGTGGAATAGAATGTGGAATGGGACAGGGAATGATATGGAATGGAACGTGTAATGGAAATTTTAATGGAATGAGGAATGGAATGTGGAATGTAACATGCAATGGAATGGAATGGAAAGTGGAATTGAACAGAATGGAATTTGTAATGGAATGCAGAATGGAATGGAAAGGAACATGGAATGGAACATGGAATACATCATGGAATGGAACTTGGAATGGAACGTGGAATGTTAAGTTGAATGGAATGTGAAATGGAATATGGAAAGGGACATGAAATGTAATTGAATGGAATGTGGAATGGAAAGTGTAATGTAACGTAGAATGGAACGTGGAGAGCAATATAATGGAATTTGGAAGGGAATGTGCAAAGGAATGGAATGGTATGTTTAATGGAATGTTGAATGGAGTGTTGAACGGAATGGAATGGAGTATGGTATGTGGTGTTGTATGGAATGTGGAATGGAATGCAATGGAATGTGGAATGGAATGTGGAATTGAAGAGAATGCAATGTGGAATGGAATCTGGAATGGAATGTGCAAATGAAAGTGGAATGGAACGGAATGGAATGTGGAATGGAAAGTGGAATTGAATGGAATGGAAAGTGTAATGGAACGTGGAATGGAACATCGAATGGAACGAGCAATTGAAAGACGAATGCAATGAGCATTGGATGTGGAATATAAAGTGGAATGGAATGTAATGGAAAGTGGAATGGCACGCGGAATGTAATGTAATGGAAGGTGGAATGGAATCTGGAATGGAATGTGGAAAGGAACATTGAATGGAACGTGGAATGCAACGGAATGGAAAGCGGAATGGAATGTGGAATGGAATGTGGAATGGAAAGAAATGGAATTCGCAATGGATTGGAATTTTATGGAATGCGGAACGGAATGGAATGGAATGGAACTGAAAGGAATGTTGAATTGAATGGAAAAGGAAGTGGAAAAGAATGGAATGGAATGTGGAATGGAATTGAATGGAATGGAATGGAATGGAATGGAATGGAAGGTGGAATTTAATGTGAAATGGAATTTGGAATGGAACATGGAATGGAACACCTCATGGAAAGTGGAATGGAACGTAGAATGGAACGGAGGGCAACGTGGGATGGAAAGTGGAATGGAATGGAATGGAATGTGGAATGCAGTGTGGAATGGAATGTGGAATGGAATGGAATAGATTGCAACGTGGAATGGAATGGAATAGAATGGAATGTGGAATGGAATGGAATTGAACAGAATGTGGAATGGAATGAAAAGGAATGGAATGTGGAATGGAATGGAATGGAATGTGGAAAGGAATGTAATTGAATGTAAATTGGGGGTCGAATGGAATGCAGTGGAATGTGGAATGGAATGTGGAATGGAATGGAGTGGAATGTGGAATGGAGTGTGGAATGGAATGGAATGGAAAATGGAATGAAACGTGGAATGGAAAGAAATGGAATGTGGAATGGAAAGGAAAGGAATGAGGAATGGAATGTGGAATGGAAAGGAAAGGCATGTGTAATTGAATGGAATTGAATGTGGAATGAAATGGAATGGAACATGGAATAGAATGTGCAATGGAATGTGGAACTGAATGGAATGTAGTGTGGAATGGAATGGAAAGGAATGTGGAATAGAATGGAATGGAATGGAATGCAATGGGAAGAGAACGTGGAAAGTAACGGAATGGAATAAAATGTGGAATTGTATGTAATGGAATGTGGAATGCAATGGAATGGAATGTGGAATGTAAGGGAATAGAAAGTGGAATGGATTGTGGAATGAAGTGGAATGGAATGTAGAATGAAATGGAATGGATCGTGGACTAGAATATGGAATGTAATGTGGAATGTAAAGTGGAATAGAATGGAATGTAATGTTGAATGGAATGGAATGGAATGTGGAATGGAATTGAATGGAATGTGGAATGGAATTGAATGGAATGTGGAATGGAATGGAATGCAAATTGGAATGGAACAGGTAATGGAATGGGATACAATGTGGAATGGAATCTGGAATGGAATGGAATGGAATGGAAAGGAATGTGGAATGGAAGGTGGAATGGAATGGAATGTGGAATGGGATTGAATGGAATGTGGAATGGAATCAAATGGAATGTGGAATGCAAGGTAATGGAATGCAATTTGGAATGGAAGGGAAAGGATTGTGGAATGGAATGCAATGTAATGTGGAAATGAATGGAATGAAATGTAGAATGGAATGGAATACTATCTGGAATGCAATGGGGAAGGAAGTGGAATGGAATGTGGAATGGAATGGAATGGAATGTGAAATGGAATGTGGAATTAGACGGAATAAAATCTTGAATGGAATAGAATGGAATGTGGAATGGAACGTGGCATGGAAGGTGGAATGGAATGGAATGGAACCTGCAATGGAGTGTGGAAAGGAACGGGAAATGCAATGAAATGTAACGTGGAATGTAACATGGAAAGTAACGTGGAATGGAAAGTGGAAACTAATGGAATGGAAAGTGGCACAGAAACTGGAATGCAACGTGGAATGGAACGTGGAATGGAATGGAATATAATGAGGAATGGAATGGAATGTTATGTAGAATGGAATGGGATGGAATGTGGAATGGAATGGAATGGAATGTGGAATGGAACTGAATGGAATGTGGAATGGAATGAAATGGTATGTGGAATGGAATTGAATGGAATGGAATGTGGACTGGAATGGAATTGAATGGAATGGAATGTAATGTGTATTTTAATGGAAAAGAATGTGGAATGGAAACAGGAATGGCATAGAATGGAATGCGGAAAGGCTAGTGGAATGGAATGGAATGGAATGTGGAATGGAATGTAATGGAGTGTGGATTGGAATGGAATTGAATGTGGAGTGGAATGGAATGGAATTTGGAATGGAATGGAATGGAAAGGAATGTGAAATTGAGTGGAAAGGAATGATGAATGGAATGGAATGGAATGGAGAATGGAAGGGAATGGAATATGGAATGGAATGGGGAATGGAATGTGGAATAGTATGTATAATGGAAAGTGGATTGGAATCAAATGGAATGTGGAATGGAAAGTGGAATGGAATGTCGAATGGAACGGTATTGAATGTGGAGTGGAATGGAATGGAATGTGGAATGGAATGGAATGGAATGTGGAATGGAATGGAATGGAATGTTGAAGGGAATTGAATGGAATGTAGAAAGGAATGTGCAATGGAATTGAATGGAATGTGGAATGGAATGTAGAATGGAATGGATTGCAATGTGCAATCTAAAGTGAAATGGAATGGAATGGAAACAGGAATGGAACGCGGAATGGAACGTGGAATGGAATGTGAAATGGAGAGGAATGGAATGTGGAATCCATTGGAATTCAATGGAATGTGGATTGGAAATCAATGGAAAGTGCAACGGAATGGAATGGAATGGAAAGAAATGGAATTTGAATTCGAATGGATTGGAATGTGGAATGGAATGGAATGGAATGTGGAAAGGAATGGAATGGAAAGTGGAATGGAATGGAATGGAATGCAAAGTGGAATGGAATGGAATTGAAAGTTGAATGGAATGGAATGGTATGTGGAATGGAACGGAGTTTAATGGAATGGAACATGGAAAGGAAAGTGGAATGGAATGGAACGGAAAGTGGAATGGAACGTGGAATGGAATGGAATGGAAAGTGGAATAGAACTTGCAGTGGAATGGAATGGAACATTGAATGGTACGTCAAATGCAATGTAGATTCGAAAGTGGAATGGAAAGTGGATTGGAATGTGGAATGTGGAATGGAATGGAATGTGGAATCGAATGTGAAATGGAATGGAATGCAATGTGGAAAGGAATGTGGAATGGAATTGAATGGAATGTGGAGTGAAATCGAATGGAATGTGGAATCGAATTTGGAATGAATTGTGGAATGCAATGGAATGGAATGCAATGTGGAACGCAATGGAATGGAATGTGGTATGATGGAATGGAATTTGGAATGAAATGAAATGGAATGTAGAATGGAACGAAATGCTATGTGGAAAGCACAGTGGAAGGGAGTGGAATGGAATGTGGAACGGAATGTGGAATGGAATATGGAATGGAATGGAACGGAAAGTGAAATGGAATGTGGAATTTAATGGAATATAATGTGGAATGGAATGGAATGGAATGTGGAATGGAATGGAACAGAATATGGACTGGAATGGATTGCAATGTGGAATGAAATGCAATGGTATGTGGAAGGAAAATCGAATGGAATGTAAGGTGGAATAGTATCTGGAATGGAATGGAATGGAATGTGGAATGAAATGTCGAATGGAATGCAGTGGAAAGTGGAATGTAATGTGGAATTCAATGGAATGTAAGGTGGAATGAAATGGAACGTGGAATGGAATTTAATGGAATATGGAATGGAAAGTTGAATGTAATGGAACAGAATGCGGATTGGAATGTGGAATTCAATGCAATGGAATGTGGAATGGAAGGTGGAATGGAATACAAAGGATTGTGGAATAAATTGGAAAGAAACATGGAAGGAATGTGGAATGGAATGCAGCTTCGAAAGGAATGTTGAATGGAAAGGAATTGAATGTGGAATGGAATGTGGAATTAAATGCAATACAATGTGTAATGGAATGTTGAATGGGATGTAATGGAACGTTGAAAGGAACGTGGAAGGCAACGTGGAATGTAATGGAAGGGAACACAGAATGGAACGTAGAATGGAACGTGGAATGGAACACAGAATGGAAAGTGGAATGGAACAGAATGGAATGTGGAATGGAAAGGAATGGAATGGAATGTGGAATGGAATGGAATGGAATGGGGACTGGTAAGGATTTGAATGGAATGGAATCTTTAAAGGAATGGAATGGAAGGTGGAATGGAATGCAATGCAATCTGGAATGGAAAGGAATAGAATGTGGAATGGAATTGAATGGAATGGAATGTGGACTGGAATGGACTGGAATGGAAGGGAATATGGATTGGAATGGAAAGGAATGTAGAATGTAAACCTGAATGGTATTGAATGGAATGTGGAATGGAATGTGGAATGGAGTGGAATTGAAGGTGGAATGGAATGTGAAATGGCATGCAAAGGAATGTGGAACGGAATGTGGAATGGAATTTGGAATGGAAAGTGGAATGCAAAGAAATGCAACGTAGAATGAAACGTGGAATGGAACGTCGATTGGAATGTGGAATGTGGAATGGAATGGAATGGAATGTGGAATGGAATGGAATTGAATATGGATTGGAAATTAATGAAATGTGGAATGGAATGGAATGTAGAATGGAATGGGTGGCAATCTGGAATGGAATGTGGCGATGGAATGGAATGTGGAATGGAACGGAATGCAATGTGGAATAGAATTGAATGGAATTCAATGTGGAATGCAACGTGGAATGTAACGCAGTGTAAAGTGGAATGGAACGCGGAACGGAATGGAGTGGAATCTGGAACGGATGGAATACAATGTGGATTGGAATGGAATGGAATGTGGAATGGAATCGAATGGAATGTGGAACAGAATTGAATTGAATGTGGAATTGAAAGTAAAATGGAAAGGAATGCAATGTGTAATGGAATATGGAATGGAACGGAATAGAATGTGGAATGGAATGGAATGGATTGTGGAATGCAAAGTGGAATGGAATGGAATGGAACGTGGAATGGTACATTGAATGGAATGTGAAATCGGACGTGGAATGGAAAGTAGAATCGAATTTGGAATGTGGAATTTAATGGAATGGATCATGGAATGCAAAGTGCAGTGGAATGCAATGGAACGTGGAATGGTACGTCGAATGGAATGTGGTATCGAACATTCAAAGGAAAGTGGAATGGAATGTGGAGTGTGGAATGGAATGGAATTTGGAAAGGAATGGAATGGAATGTGGTATGGAATGGAATCTGGAATGGAATGTGGAATAGAATGGAATGCAATGTGGAATGGAATGTTGAATGGAATGGAATGGAAAGTGGAATGGAATGTGGAATGGAATGTGGTATGGAATGGAATGTGGAATGGAATGTGGAATGGAATGTGGTATGGAATGGAATGTAGAATGGAATGTGAAATGGAATGGAATGCAATGTGGAAAGGAATGTTGAATGGAATGTGGAATGGAATGGAATGTAATGTGGAATGGAATGGAATGCAAAGTGGAATGGAACATGTAATGAAATGGGATGCAATGTGGAATGGAATGTGGAATGGAATGGAATGGAATGGAAAGGAATGTGGAATGGAACGTGGAAAGGAATGGAATGGAATGGAATGTGAAATGGGACTGAATGGAATGTGGAATGGAATCAAATGGAATGTGGAATGCAAGGTAATGGAATGCAAGGTGGAATGGAATGGAAAGGAATGTGTAATGGAATGCAAAGGAATTTGTAATGGAATGCAATGTAATGTGGAAAAGAATGGAATGAAATGTGGAATGGAATGTGAAATGGGACTGAATGGAATGTGGAATGGAATCAAATGGAATGTGGAATGCAAGGTAATGGAATGCAAGGTGGAATGGAATGGAAAGGAATGTGTAATGGAATGCAAAGGAATTTGTAATGGAATGCAATGTAATGTGGAAAAGAATGGAATGAAATGTGGAATGGAATGGAAGGCTATCTGGAATACAATGTGGAAGGGAGTAGAATGGAATGGAATTAATGGAATATGGAATGGAATGCAGTTGAATGTTTAACGGATTGGAATGGAATGTAGAATGGATTATAGAATGTAATTGAATAGAATGCGCAATGGAATGTGGAATGGAATGGAATGGAATGCGGAATGGAATGGAATGGAATGTGGAGTGGAATGTGGAATGGTATGGAATGGAATGTGGAATGGAATGGAAGGCAATGCAACGCAATGTGGACTGGAATTTAAAGGAATGTGGAATGAAATTGAATGGAATGTAATGGAATGTGGAATGCAATGGAATGGTATGTGGAATGGACTGTGGAATGGACTGTAGAATGGAATGTGGAATGCAATGGAATGGAACGTGGAATGGAACGTGGAATGCAAAGGAATGGAATGAAATGTGGAATGGAATTTAAAGGAATGTGTAATGAAATTGAAAGGAACATAATGGAAAGTGGAATGGAAAGTGTAATGGAATGGAATGGAATGTGGAATGGAATTTTGAAAAGAATGGAATGGAATGTGGAATGGAATGTAATGGAATGTGGAATGGAACGAAAAGAATGTGCAATGGAATGGAAAGGAATGGAATGTGTAATGGAATGGAATGGAATGTGGACTGGAATGGAATGGAATGTGGAAAGGAATGGAATGGAATATGGAATGGAATGGAATGGAATGTGGAATGGAATAGAATGGAGTGGAATGGAATGGAAAGTGGAATGGAAAGGAAGGGAATGTGGAAAGGAATGTAACAGAATGGAATGTGAAACAGAATGCAATGGAATGTCGAATTGAATGGAATGGAATGTGGAATGGAATGCAATGTGTAATGGAATCGAATGGAATGTGAAATGCAATGGAATGAAATATGGAATGGAATGGAATGGAATGGAATACGGAATGGAATGGGATGGAATGTGGAATGAATGTGGAATGGAATGGAATGCAATGTGGAACGGAATGTGGAATGGAATGTAACGTAAGGTGGAATGGAACGTGGAACAGAATGCAATGGAATGCAATGTGGAACGGTAGGGAATGGAATGTGGAATGGATTGTGGCATTTAATGTGGAATGGAATGTGGAATGGAATGCAAAGTAATGTGGAATGTAAAGGAATGGAAATGTATTGAATGTGGAATGGAAAAGAATGGAATGTGGAATGGAAAGTAATTGAATACAGAATGGAATGTGTTATGGTATGTGGACTGGAAAGTGGAATGCAATGGAATGGAATGTGGAATGGATTGGAAAGGAATGTAATGGAATGCGGAATGTAATGTAATGGAATGGAATGGAATGTGGAATGGAATGGAATGGAATGGAATGTGGAATGGAATGGAATACAATGTGGAATGGAAGGGAATGGAGTGGAGTGTGGAATGGATTGGAATGGAATGGAATGTGGAATGGAATTGAATGGAATGGAAGTTGGAATGGATTGGAACTTGGAATGGAACGGAATAGAACGTGGAATGGAATGGAATGGAATGTGCAATGGAATGCAACGGAACCTTTAAAGGAATGGAATGGAATGCGGAATGGAATGGAATGGAACGTGGAATGGAATGGATGGTGGCATGCAATGGAATGGAACGTGGATTGGAATGGAATGGAAAGTGAAATGGAATGGAATGGAATGTGGAAAAGAATGCAATGGAATGTGGAATGGAATGAAATGGAATGTGCAATGGAATGTGGAATGGAAATGAATGGAATGGGGAATGGAATGTGGAAAAGAATGGAAAGTGGAATGAAATGGAACGGAATGCAATGTGTTATGGAATGGAATTGAATGAGATGGAATTTGGAATGGAATGTGGAATGGAATGGAGTGGAATGTGTAATGGAATGTGGAATGGAATTTAATGAATTGAGAATGGAATGTGGAATTGATAGGAATGGAATATGGAAGGGAACGTGGAATGGATAGTGGACTAGAACGTGGAATAGAATGTGGAATAGAATGGAAAGGAATGGAATGTGGAATGGAATGTAATGGAATGGAATATGGAACGGAATGTTGAATGGAATGGAATGAAATGCGGAATGCAATGCGGAATGGAATTGAAATGAATGTGGAATGGAAAGTGGAATTGAATTGAATGGAATGTGGAATGGAATGGAATGGATCGTTGAATCGTACGTGCAATGGAACGTGGAATTGAATGGAATGGAATGTGTAATGGAATGTGGAATGAAATTGAATGGAATGTGGTATGGAAAGAGAAATTGAATGGAATGGAAGGTGGAATGGATAGTGGAATGGAATGGATTGGAATGTGGAATGGAATATGGAATGGAATAGAATGGAATGTTATGTGGAATGGAATGGAATCGAATATGGAATTGAATGGAATTGAATGGAATGTGGAGTGGAATGGAATGGAATGTAGAATGAAATGTGTTATGGAATGAAGTGGAATGTGGAATGGAATGCAATGGAATGGAATGTGGAATGGAATGTAACGGAAGGGAATGTGGAATGGAAAGCAATGGAACAGGGAATGGAATGGAATGGATAGCGGAATGGAATGGAATGGAAAGAGAAATGGAATGGATGGTGGCATGGAATGGTATGGAACATGGAATGGAGTGGAATGGAACGTGGAACGGAATGGAATGGAAAGTGGAAAGGAAAGGAATGGAATGTGGAATGTAATGAAATGGAATGTGCAATGGAATGTGGAATGGAATTGAATGGAATGAGGAATGGAATATGGAATAGAATGGACAGTGGAATGGAATGGAACTGAATGGAATGTGGAATGGAATGAAATGGAATGTGCAATGCAATATGGAATGGAATTGAATGGAATGAGGAATAGAATGTGGAATGGAATGGACTGTGGAATGGAATGGAATGGATTTCAATGTGTTATGGAATGGAATTGAATGGAATGGTATTTGGAATGGAATGTGGAATGGAATGGAGTGGAATGTGTAATGGAATGGTTAATGGAATTGAATGGAATGTGGAATGGAATATGGAATGGAATGGAATGGAATGTTTAATGGAACGTGGAATGGAAAGTGTACTAGAAAGTGGAATGGAATGTGGAATTGAATGGAATGGCACGGAATGTGGAATGTGAAGTGAAATCGAAGGGAATGGCATGTGAAATGGTATCTGGAATGGAAATCAATGTGGAATCGAATGGAAAGGGACATGAAATGGAATGTGGAATGGAATGTGGAACTGAATGTGGAATGGAATGATGAATGCAATGTGGAATGGAATGGAATGGAATGGAATGTGCAATGGAAAGGAATGGAATGGAATGGGGAATGGAATATGGAATGGAATGGAATGTGGATGGAATGGAATGGAATGTGGAATGGAATGGAAAGAGAAATGGAATGTGGAATGGAATGGAAAGAGAAATGGAATGTGGAATGGAATGGAAAGATAAATGGAATGTGGAATGGAAAGGAATGGAACGGAATGGGGAATGGAATATGGAATGGAATGGAATGTGGAATGCAATGGAATGGAATGTGGATGGAATGGAATGGAATGTGGAATGGAATGGAAAGAGAAATGGAATGTGGAATGGAATGTGAAATGGAAAGCGGAATGGAATGTTTAATGGAATGAAATGGAACGTGGAATGAACTGGAATGCAACGTGGAATAGAATGGAAAGGAATGCGGAATGGAATGGAATGGAACGTGGAATGGAATTGATGGTGGCATGGAATGGAATGGATGGTGGCATGGAATGGAATGGATTGTGGAATGGAATGAAATGGAGCGTGGAATGGAATGGAATGGAATGTGGAATGGAATGGAAGGGAATGTGGAATGGAAAGAGAGGAAAAGTGCAATGGAATGTGCAATGGAATTGAATGGAATGAGGAATGGAATGTGGAATGCAATGGAATGTGGAATGGAATGGAAAGGAATGCAATGTGTTATAGAAAGGAATTGAATGGAATGAAATTTGGAATGGAATGTGGATTCGAATGGAGTGGAATGTGTAATGGAATGGAAGGGAATGTGGAATGGATTGTGGAATGGAATGAAATGGATTGTGGAAAGGAACGAGGAATGGAAAGTGGACTAGAACGTGGAACGGAATGTGGAATGGAATGGAATGGAAGGGAATGTGGAAAGGAAAGTGGAATGGAATGGAGTGAAATGAGAAATGGAATGTGGAATGGAATGGAAAGGACTGGAATGTGGAATGGAAAGTAGAATGGAATGGAATGGAATCTGGAATGGAATGTGCAATGAAATGGAAATGAATGTGGAATGGAATGGGGAAAGGAGTTGAATGCAATGTGGAATTGAGTGGAATGCATGGTGTAATGGAAAGTGGAACGGAACGTGGAATGGAAAGGAATGAAATGTGGAATGGAAAGTGCAATGTAATTGAATCTGCAATGGAATTGAATGGAATGTGGAATGGAATGTGGAACGGATTGGAATGGAATATGGCATGGAATTTGGAATGGAATATGGAATAGAATGTGGAACGGAATGGAATGGAATGTGGAATCTTATCTGAAACGGAATGTGGAATGGAATGCAAAGGAGTTTGGAATGGAATGGAAAGGAATTTCGAAAGGAATGTAGAATAGAATGGAATGGAATGGAATGTGGAATGGAATGGAATGGAATATGGAATGGAAGGTGGAATGGAATGGTATGGAATGTGGCATGGAATGGACTGTAATGTGGAATGAATGTGGAATGGAATGGAAAGGAAAGTGGAATAAACCATGGAGAGGAATGTGCAATGGAACGTGGAATGGAATGAGTAATGGAATGGAGTGTAATGTGGAATGGAAGGGAATACAATGCGGAATGGAATGTGGAATGGAATGTGGAATGGAATGGAATGGAATGGAACGTGGAATGGAATGGAATGGAAAGTGGAATGGAATGGAATGTGGAAAGGAACGGACTGGAATGCAGAATGGAATGTGGAATGTAACACGGAGTGGAATGTGGAATGGAATAGAATTTAACGTGGGATGGATTGGAATGCAATGTGGAATGGAATGGATTGGAATGGAATGTGGAATGGAATGGAAAGGAATGTGGAATTCAATGGAATGGAATGGAATGTGGAATGGAATGCAAATAATGGAATGCGGAATGGAATGGAAATGATAGTGGAATGGAATATGGAATTGAATTGGATGCAATGTGGAATGGAATGTGGAATGGAATGGAACGGATTGGAATGTAATGTGGAATGGAATGGAGTGGAACTTGGAACGGACTGAAATGGAATGGAATGTCGAATGCAATGGAATGGAATGGAATTGAGTGCGGAATGTAATGGAATGGAGTAGAATGTGGAATTGAAGGTAATGGAGTGGAGTGTGGAATGGAATGGAATGGAACGTGGAATGATATGGAATGGAATGCAGAACGTAATTGAATGGAGTGGAATGTGGTACGGATTTTACCCTGGAATGGAATGGAATAGAACTTGGAAAGGAATGGAATGGAGTGTGAAATGGAACGCAATGGAAAGTGGCATGGAATGGAATGGAATGTGTAATGGAATGGAAAGGAACATGGAATGGCATGGAATGGAATGTGGAATGGAAAGGAAAGGTATGCGTAATGGAATGAAATAGAATGTGCAAAGAAATGTGGAATGGAATTGAATGGAATGAGGAAAGGAATGTGGAATGGAATAGAAAGGGGAATGGAATGGAATGCAGTGCAATGTGTTATGCAATGGAATTGAATGGGATGGAATTTGGAATGGAATATGGAATGGAATGGAGTGCAATATGTAATGGAATGTGGAATGGAATTGAATGGAATGTGGAATGGAATGTGGAATGGAATAGAGTGTGGAATGGAACGTGGAATGGAAAGTGGACTAGAACATGGAATGGAATGTGGAATCGAATGGAATGGAAGGGAATGTGGAATGGAAAGTAAAATGGAAGGGAGTGGAGTGAGAAATGGAATGTGGAATGGAATGGAATGTGGAATGGAATGGAATGGAATGGAATGTGGAATGGAAAGGAAATGAATTTGGAGTGGAATGGGATGGTATGGAATGTGGAATGGAATGGAATGGAATGTGGAATGGAACGGAGTGGAATGTGGAATGGAATGGAGTGGAATGTGGAATGGAATGGAATGGAAGGGAATGTGGAATGTGGAATGGAATGGAATGGAAATTGGAATGCAATGAAATGGAAGGGAAAGTGGAATGGAATGGAATGGAATGGAATGTGGAATGGAAAGGAATGGAATGTGGAAAGCAGAAAGGAACGGAGTTGAATGTGGAATGAAATGGAATGGAATGGAACTTGGAGTGGAATATGGAGTGGAACGTGGAATCAAATACAGAATGGAATGTGGAGTGGAATGTGGAATAGAATGTGGAAAAGAATGGAATGTGGAATGGAAAGTGGAATGGAATGGAAAAGAATGGAATGTGGAAGGGAATGGAATGTGATGTGGAATTAAATGGAATGTGGAATGAAATGCAACCTGGAATGGAATGGAATGGAGTGTGGAATGGAACGTGGAATGGAAAGTAGACTAGAACATGGAATGGAATGTGGAATCGAATGGAATGCAAGGGAATGTAGAATGGAAAGTAAAATGGAAGGGAGTGGAGTGAAAAACGGAATGTGGAAATAATGGAATGTGGAATGGAATGGAAAGAAAGGGAATGTGGAATGGAATGGAATGGAATGTGGAATGGAATGGAATGGAATGTGGAATGTAATGTGGAATGTAATGGAAATTAATGTGGAATGGAAAGTGGAATGGAACTGAATGGAATGTGGAATGGAATGGAATGGAATGGATCGTGGAATGGTACATGAAATGGAACGTGGAATGGAATGGAATGGAATGTGGAAAGGAATGTGGTTTGTAATTGAATGGAATGTGGTATGGAATTAGAAATTGAATGGAAAGGAAAGTTGAATGGATAGTGGAATGGAATGGATTGGAATGTGGAACGGAATATGGAATGGAATGGAATGGAATTGAATGGAATGTGGAATGGAAAGGAATGGAATGTGGAATTCAATGGAATGGAATGGAATGGAATATGGAATGGAATGGAATGGAATGGAATGTGGAATGGAATGGAAAGGATTTTGGAAAGGAATATGGAATGGAATGTGGAATGGAATTTGGAATTGCAAAGAAATGGAAGGTGCAATGGAATGGAATGGAATGCGGAATGGAATGGAATGGAATGTGGAATGTAATGTGGAATGGAATGGAAATGAATGTGGAATGGAAAGTGGAATGGAATTGAATGGAATGTGGAATGGAATGGAATGGATCGTGGAATGGTACGTGGAATGGAACGTGGAATGGAATGGAATGTGGAATGGAATGTTGAATGCAATTGAATGGAATGTGGTATGGAATCAGAAATTGAATGGAAAGGAATGTGGAATGGATAGTGGAATGGAATTTATTGGAATGTGGAATGGAATATGGAACAGAATGGAATTGAATGTAATGTGGATTGGAATGGAATGGAATGTGGAATTCAATGGAATGGAATGGAATATGGAATGGAATGGAATGTGGAATGGAATGGAAAGGATTATGGAATGGAATATGGAATGGAATGTGGAATGTAATTTGGAATTGAAGAGGAATGGAATGTGGAATGGAATGGAATGGAATGTGGAATGGAATTTGGAATGGACCATGGAGTTGAACGTGCAATGGAAAGTGGAATGGAATGTGGAAGGGAATCTGGTATGAAATGGAATTGAATGTGGAATGGAATGTTGAATTTAATGGAATGGAATGTGGAATGGAATGGAATTGAATGGAATGTGGAATGTAAAGGAATTTAATTTGGAATGGAATGGGATGGTATGGAATGTGGAATGGAATGGAATGGAATGTGGAATGGAATGCGGAATGGAATGGAGTGGAATGTGGAATAGAATGGAATGGCATGGAATGTGGAATGTGGAATGGAATGCAATGGAAATTGGAATGGAATGAAATGGAAGGGAATGTGGAATGGAATGGAATGGATTGGAATGTGGAATGGAATGGAATGGAATGTGGAAAGCGAAAAAGGAAGGGAATGGAATGTGGAATGAAATGGAATGGAATGGAACTTGGAGTAGAATATGGAGTGGAACGTGGAATCGAATACAGAATGGAATGTGGAATGGAATGTGGAATCGAATGTGGAAAAGAATGGAATGGAATGGAATGTGGAATGGAAAGTGGAATGGAATGGAATAGAATGGAATGTGGAAGGGAATGGAATGGGATGTGGAATTAAATGGAATGTGGAATGAAATGCAACCTGGAATGGAATGGAATGGAATATTAATTGGAATGGAAAGGAATGTGGAATGTAATGGAATGGAATGGAATGCGAAATGGAATGTGGAATGGAAGGGAAAGTAGAATGGAATTGAATGGAATGTGCATTGGAATGGAAAGGAAAGTGGAATGGAATGGAATGGAATTCAATGGAATGCAAAATGGAGTGCGAAATGGAATGTGGAATGAAATGTGGAATTGAATGTGGAATAGAATGAAACGGAACGTGGAATGGAATAAAATGGAAAGTGGAATGGTATGGAATGCAACGTGGAATGGAACGAAGAATGGAACGTGGAATGGAATGTGGAATGGAATGTGGAATGGAATTCAATAGCATGTGGAATGGAAGGTGGAATGGAATGGAATGGAAGGTGGAAGGGAATGTGGAATTTATTGTAATTGAATGTGGAATGGAATGCGGAATGGAATGTGGAATGGAACGTGGACTGGAACGTGGAATGGCATGGAATGAAACATGGAGTGGAATGTGGAATGGAATGGAATGGAATGTGGAATGGAATGACGAATGGAATGTGGAATGGTATAGAATGGAATGTGAAAAGGAATGTGCAATTCAATGTGAAATGAAACTTGGGAAGGAATGTGGAATGCAACGTAAAAGAACGTTGAAAGTAATGCAGTGCAATTTAATGGAACGTGGAATGGAAAGTAGAATGGAAAGCAATGAAATATGGAATGGAATGTGGAATGGAATTGAATGGAATTTGAAATGGAATGTGGAATGGAATGGAAAGGAATGTGGAATGGAATGTAGAATGCAATGGAATGGAATGTGGAATAGAATCTGGAAGGGAATGGAAAGGAACACGCAATGGAATGGAATGGTGTGGAATGTGGAATGGAATGAAATGGAATCTGGAATGGAAAGTGCAATGAAATGGAATGGAACATGGAATGGATCATGGAATGGAACGTGGAATGGAATGTGGAAGGGAATGGAACATAATCTGGAATGGAAGAGTATGTATGTGGAATGGAATGTGTATTGGAATGGAATGGAATTTGGAATGAAATTCATGGAATATGGAATGGAAAGGAATGGAATGTGGAATCGACTGGAATGGAATGTGGAATGAAATTCAATGGAAAGTGGAATGGAAAAAATGGCATGTGGAATGAAATGGAATGCAATAGAACATGGAATGGAATGGAATTGAATGTGGAAGAGAATGAAGTGGAATGTGGAATGGAATGTGGAATGTAATGGAATGGAATGTGGAATGGAATGTGGAATGAAATGGAATGGAACGGAATGTGGAATGGAATGGAATTGAACGTAGAATGGAATGGAATGGAATGAGGAATGTAGTGGAATGGAATGCAATGTGGCATGGAATCGAATGAAATGCAAAGTGGAATGGAATCAAATGGAAAGTGGAATGGAATACAATGGAATGTGGAATGGAATGGAATGGATTACGGAATGAAATGTTGAATGGAATGGAATGGCATGGAATATGGAATGGAATGGAATATGGAATGGAATGGAACGGTACGGAATGCAATGGAATGTGGAACGGAATGGAATGGAATGTGGAATGGAACGTAATGGAATGAGGAATGGAACGTGGAAAGGATTGCAGAATGGAAAACGGAATGGAACTTGGAATGGAACGCGGAATGGAATGTGGAATGGAACACGCAATGGAACGTGAAATGTAATGTGGAATGGAAAGGGCAATGGAACGTGGAATGGAACGGAATGGAACGTGGAATGAAATGTGGAATGGAATGTAATTTGTAATTTAACGGAATGGAATGTCTAAAGAATGGAATGGAATGCAATGTGGAATTCAATGGAATTGAATGTGGAATGGAACAGAAAGGAAGGTGGAATGGAATGGAATGGAATGTGGAATGGATTCAGGAATGGAAAGGAATTGAATGGAAATTAATGTGTAATGGAATGGAAAGGACTATGAAGTGGAATGGAATGGAAAAGGGAATACAATGGAATTGAATGCAATGTGGAATGGAATGGAATGCAATGTGGAGTGCAATGGAATGCAATGTGGAAGGGAATGGAATTGAATGTGGAATTGAATGGAATGTAACGAAGTGTGGAATGTAATGGAATGGAATGCAATGTGGAATGGAATGGAATGGAATGTGGAATTGATTGGAATAGAATTTGGAATGGAATAGAATGGAATGTGGAATGGTATTTGGTTTTGAACGGAAAGGAATGGAATGGAATGTATAACGGAAAGAATGGAATGTGGAATAGAATGGAATGGAATGTGGAACGGAATGTAATGCAATGTGGAATTTAATGTAATGGAATATGAAATGGAATGTGCAATGGAATTGAATGGAATGGAATCGAATGTGGAAAGGAATGGAATGGAATTCACTGTGGATTGGAATGCAATGGAATATTGAAAGCAATGTCATGGAATGCAATTTGTAATTGAATGGAATGAAATGCAATGTGGATTGGAATGCAATGGAATATGAATGAAAGGAAAAGGAATGTGGAATGGAATGTGGAATTCAATGGAATGGGATGGAATGGAATGTGGAATGGAATGTAAAGGAATATGGAATGGAATTCAATGGAATGGGATTTAATGGAATGTGGAATGGAATTTAATGGAATATGGAATGGAAGTTGGAATACAATGGAATGGGATGGAATGGAAAGTGGAATGGAATGGAATGAAATAGGGAATGGAATGGACTCTAATGGAATGTGGAATGGAATGGAATTGAATGTGGAAAGGAATGGAATTTAAAATGGAATGCAATGGATGGAAAGTGGAAATGAATGGAATGTGGAATGGAATGTGGAATGCAATTGAACAGAATGGAATGTGGAATGCAATGGAATGCAATATGGAAAGGAATGGACTGGAGTGGAACATGGAATGGAAACGAATTAAATGTGGAATGGAATAGAATGGAATGTGGAATGGAATGGAATCTAAAGTGGAATGGAATTTGGATTTGAATGGAAATTAAAGGAATGGAATTTGGAATGGAATGGAATGTGGAATGGATTCTGCAATTGAATGTAATGGAATGTGGAATGCAATGTGCAATGGAATGCAAAGGAATGGAATGTGGAATGGAATTTAATGGACTGCAATGTGGAATGGAAAGCATTGGAATGTGGAATGGAATGCAATGGAATATGGAATGAAATGTGGACTGGCATGGAATGGAAGGCGGAATGGAATGGAATGGACTGTAGAATGCAATGTGGTATGGCCCGTGGAATGGAATGGAATGGAAAGTGCAATGGAACGTGGAATGAGACGGGGAATGGAACGTGGAACGAAATGCGGAATGAAACGTGGAATGTAATGTGGAATCGAATGGGGAAAGGAAAGTGGAATGGAATAGAATGGAATGTGGAATGGAACGCAGAATGGAATTGAATGGAAAGTGGAAAAGGATGTGAAACGGAATGTGGAATGGAACGTGAAATGGAACGCAATGGAAAGTGGAATGAAACGTGGAATGGAATGGAATGAAATGCAGAATGGAATGTGGAATGGAACGTGGAATGGAAAGGAATGGAATGTGGAATGGAATGTGGAATGGAAAGTAATGCAATGTGGAATGGAATGTGGAATGGAATGTGGAATTGAAAGTGGAATGGAATGTGGAATGGAATGGAATGAAATGTGGAATGGAATGTGGAATGGAATGTGGAATGGAATGGAGTGGAATGTGGAATGGAATGGAGTGGAATGTGGAATGGAATGTGGAAAGGAATGTGTAATGGATTGTGGAATGGAACGTAATGGAATGTAGTATGGAATGTGGAATGGAATGTGGAATTGAATGGACTGGAATGGAATGGAATGCAGAATGGAATATGGAAAGTAATGTGGAATGGAATATGGAATGGAATGTGAAATTGAACTTGGAATGGAATCGAATGGAACACGGAATAGAATGGAATCGAATGTGGAATGGAAGGTGGAATGGAATGGAATGGAATGTGGAATGGAACGTGGAATGGAATGTGGAATGGAAGGTGGAATGGAATGTGAAATGCAAAGTGGAATTTAACGTGGAATGGAAAAGAATGGAATGTAGAGTGGAACGGGTAATGCAATGGAATGGAACGTGGAATGGAATGTGGAATGGACTGTGGAATGGAATGTGGAATGTAATGGAAAGGAATGTGGAATGGAATGTTAAATGCAAAGTGGAATGCAACGTGGAATGGAAAAGAATGGAAAGTCGAGTAGAACGTGTAATGGAATGGAATGGAACGTGGAATGCAATTTGGAATGGACTGTGGAATGGAATGTGGAATGGGATGGAACGGAATGTAGAATGGAGTGTGGATAGGAATATGGAATGGATTGCAAGGCAATTTGGAAAGGAATGTGGAATCGAAGGGAATGGAATGTGGAATGGAATGGAATGGAATGTGGAGTAGAATGTGAAATAGAATGGAAACGAATCAGGAATGGAATGGAATGGAATGGCATGGAATGCGGAACGTAATGGAATGGAAAGTTGGAGGGAAATTTGAATGGAACATGGATGGAATATGGGATGGAATGGAATGGAATGGGGAAGGGAAGGGAATCTAATGAGTAATGGAATGTGTAATGGAATGTGGAATGTAATGTGTAATAGAAAGTGGAATGGAATAGAATTCTATGGAACGTGGAATGGATTGCAATGGAATAGAATGGTATATGGAATGGAAAGGAAAGGAATGATATGTTGAATGGAAAGGAATGGAATATGTAATTGAATGGAATGGAATGGAATATGGAATGGAATGGAAAGGAATGCAATATGGAAAGGAATGCAATATGGAATGGAATAGAATGGAATTGAATATGGAATGCAATGTAGTGGAACAGAATGGAATGGAATAGAATGGAATATGGAATTGAATAGAATGGGAAGTGGATTGTAATGAAATGGAATGTGGAAAGGAAAGGAATGGTGTGGAATGGGAGGTGGAATGGAATGTGAATTGGAATTCAGAATGGAACGTGGATTGGAATGAAATGGAAATTGGAATGGAATGGAATGGAAAGTGCAATTGAATGGAATGGAACTTGGAATGGAACGTGGAGTGGAATGGAAGGAACGCGGAATTGAATGGAAAGGAACGTGGAATGGAATGGAATGGAATGTGGAACGGAAAGTAGAATGGAATGGAATGGAACAGGGAATGAAAAGTGGAATGGAATGTCCAATGGAAAGTGGAATGAAACGTGGAATGCAATGGAATGCAACGTGGAATGGAATGTGGAATATAATGGAAGGGAATGAGGAATGGAATGGAATCGAATGTGGTATGGAATGTGGAATGGAAAGTAGAATGGAATGCAAAGGAATGTGGAAGGGAATGTGGAATAGAATGTGTAATGGAATGTGGAAAGCAACGTGGAATGTAATGTGGAATGAAATGTGGAATGGAAACGAATGGAATGTGGAATGGAATGGAATGGAATGTGCAATGGAATGTGGAATAGAATGTGGAATGGAATGGAATGGAATCCACAATGGAATGGAATGGAATGGTATGGAATGCGGAATGGAATAGACTGGATCACGAAATGGAAAGTGGAATGGAAAGTGGAATGGAATGTGGAATGGAATGGAATTGATTATGGAATGGAATGGAAAGGAATGTGTAATTTGAAATGGAATATGGAATGGAATGGAATGTGGAATGGAAAGGAATTGACTGTGGATGGAGTGTGGATGGAATGTGGAATGGAATGGAATGGAATGTGGAATGGAATGTGGAAAGGAAAGGAATGGAATATGGAATGGAATGGAATGGAATGTGGAATGGAAAGTAATGGAATATGGAATGCAATGGAATGGTATGGAATGTGGAAAGTAATGGAGTGGAAAGGAATGGAATGTGGAATGGAATGCAATGGAATGTGGAATGGAATGTTATGAAATATTGAATGGAATGGAATGGAATTGAATGCGGAATGGAATGCGGTATGCAATGTGGAATAGAATGGATTGGAATCTGGAATGGAATACGGTATGGTATGTTTAATCGAATGGAATGGATAGTGGAATTGCATGTGGAATGGAATGGAATGGAATGTGAAAGAAAATGTGGAATGGCATGTGGAATGGAATGGAATGGAATGTGAAAGGAAATGTGGAATGCAATGTGGATTGAAATGTGGAATGGAAAGTGGAATGAAATGGAATGGAATGTGCAATGGAAGGTGGAATGGAATGGAAAGGAATGAGGTATGGAATGTGGAATAGAATGTGTAATGGAATGTAATGGAATGTGGAATGGAATGTGGAATGCAATGGAATGGAATCTGGAATGGAATGTGAAATGGAATGTGGAATGCAATGGAATGGAATGTGGAATGGAATGTGTAATACAATGTGGAATGGAATGTGGAATGGAACGTGCAATGGAATGGAAAGGAATGTGGAAAGGAACGCAGAAAGGAACGAAATGGAACATGGAATGGTACGTGGAATGAAACGTGTAAGGGAATGTGAAATGGACCGTGGAATGAAATGTGCTTTGGAAAGTGGAATCGAACGTGTAATGGAATGGAAAGGAAAGTGGAATGGAACGTGGAATGGAATGGTATGGATCGTGGAATGGAACGTGGAATGGAATGTGGAATGGAACTTGGAATGGAACGTGGAATGGAAAGGAATGGAATGTGGAATGGAATGTGGAATGGAATGTGAAATGGAATGTGGAATGCAATGGACAGTTATGTGGAATGGAATGTAGAATGGAATGGAATGGAATGTGGAATAGAACGTGCAACTGAATGTGGAATGGATAGTGGAATGGAACATGCAAAGTAATGTAACGGAATGTGGAATGGAATGTGGAATGGAATGGAATCGAGTTTGGAATGTAATGTTGAACAGAATGTGGAACGGAATGGAATGAGAAATGGAATGTCGAATGGCATGGTACGGAGGGGTTAAATGTAAAGGAAAGGAATGTGGAATGGAATATGGACTGCACAGGAATGCAATGTGGAATGGAATGGAATGCAATGTGGAATTGGATGTTTAATGGAATGTGGAATGAAATGAGGAGTGAAACGTGTAATGGAACGTGGAATGTAATGAAATGGATCATGCAATGGAATGTGGAAGGGAATGTGGAATAGAAGTTGGAATGGAGTGAAAAATTGAATGCAATGGAACGTGGAATGGAAGGTGGAATGGAATGGAAAGGAATGTGGAATGCAATGTGGAATGGAATGGAATGGAATGTAGAATGGAAAGTGGAATGGAATAGAATGGAATGTGGAATGGAATGGAATGGAAAGTGGAATATAATGTGGAATGGAATGTGGAGTGTAACCTGGAATGGAATGGAATGGAATGTGTAATGGAAAGGAATGGAATGTGGAATGGGAAGTAGAATGGAATGGAATGGAATGTGGAATGTAACGTGGAATTTATCGTGGAATGGAAAGGAATGGAACGTGGTTTGGAACGCGGAGCGGAACTTGTAATCGAACAAGGAATGGAATGTGGAATGGACCATGGAATGGAATGGAACAGAATGTGCAATGGAACGTGGAATGGAATGGAATGGAACGTGGAATGGAATGTGGAAAGTAATGGAATTGAACGTGGAAGTGAATGGAAAGGAATGTGGTATGCAACGTGGAATGGAATGGAATGGAATGTGGAATGGAAAGTGGTATGGGAAGTGTAGTGAAATCGAATGTCATGTGGAATGGAATGGAATGGAATGTAAAAGGGAATTTGGAATACAATGTGGAATGAAATGTGGAATGGAATGTGGAAAGAAATGGAATCAAATGTGGAATGGAATGGAATGCAATGTGGAATGGAATGTGGAAGGGAATGGAATGGAATGTGTAATGGAATGTGGAATAAAATGTGGAACGGACTGGAATGCAATGTGGAATGGAATGTGTAATGCAACGTAATGGAAAGTGGAATGGAATGCGGAATGGAATGTGGAATTTAATGTGGAATGGAATGGAATGGAATGTGGAATCGAATGGAATGGAATGTGGAATGCAATGGAATAGAATGTGGAATGGAATGTGGAATGGAATGTCGAATGGAACGTGGAATGGAAAGTGGAATGGAATGGAAAGAAATGTGGAATGGAACATGGAATGAATTGGAATGGATCATGGAATGGTACATGGAAAGAAATGTGTAAGGGATTGTGGGAAGAAACGTGGAATGGAATGTGCAATGGAATGTGGAAAGGAACGTGGAATGGAATGGAAAGGAAAGTGGAATGGAACGTGGAGTGGAGTGGTATGAAACGTGGGATGAAACGTGGAATGGAATGGAATGAAATGAGGAATGGAATGTGGAATGGAATGTGGAATGCAATGGAATGGTATGTGGAATGGAATGTGGAATGGCATGGAATGGAATGGAATGGAATGGAATGTGAAATAGAAGTGGAATTGAAAGTGGAATGGAAAATGGAAGGGAACTTGGAATGGAATGTAACGCAATGTGGAATGGATTGTGGAATGGTAGGGAATCAATTGTGGAAGGGAAAGTGGAATGGGATGTGGAATGGAATGGAAGGTGGAATGGAATGTGGAATGTCATGGAATGGAATGTTTAAATGGAATGCAGTCGAATGTGGAATGGGATGTGGACTGCAATGCAATGCAATGTGGAATGGAATAGAATGGCATGTGGTAGTGAATGTTTAAAGGAATGTGGAATGAAACGAGGTGTGGAACGTGTAATGGAACGTGAAATGGAATGGAATGGATAGTGGAATGGAAGGTGGAATGGAACGTGAAATGGAATGTGCAATGGAATGGAAGGGAATGTGTAATGGAATGTGGAATGGAATGAAATTGAATGGAATGTGGAATGGAATGTGGAATGGAATGGAATGGAATGTGGAATGGAATGGAATGGACTGTGGATGGAAGGTTGAATGGAATGGAATGGAATGAGGAATGGAAAGTTGATTTGAATGTGGAATGGAATGGAAAGGAATGGAATGTGGAATGGAATGTGGAATGGAATGTGAAATGGAATGGAAAGGAATGGCATGTGGAATGAAGTGGAATGGAAGGCAATGTGCAATTTAATGGAATGGAATGGAACGTGGTATGGATGGATTGGAATGGAATAGAATGTGGAATGGATGGGAATTGAATGTGGAATTTAATGTGCAATGGAATGGAATATAGAACGGAATGAGCAATTGAATGGAATGGAATGGATCGGAATCTGGAATGGAATGGAATGGAATGTGAAATGGAACTGAATGGAATGGAATGTGGATTGAAATGGAACGGAATATGGAATGGAATGTGGAATGGAATGGAATGGAATGTGGAATGCAATGCGGAATGGAATGGATTGTGAAAAGGAATGTTTAATGTAATGGAAAGGAATGTGCAATGGAATGTGGAATGCAATGTGGAATGGAACGAAATGGAATATGGAATGGAAGGTGGATTGGAACGATGAATAGAATGTGGAATGGAATGTGGAATGCAATGTGGAATGGAACGTGAAATGAATGCAATGGAATACAGAATGGAAAGTGGAATGTAATGGAATCGAACATGGAATGGAACATGGAATCTTGAATGGAATTGAATAGAATTGAGTGAGGAATGCAATGGAATATAATGGAATGGAATGTGGAGTGGAATGTGGAAAGTAATGTGGAATGGAATGGAAAGGAACATGAAACGGAAAGTGGAAAGGATCGTGGAATGCAATGTGAAATGGAATGGAATTGAATGTGGCATAGAATGAAGTGGATCGCGGAGTGGAAAGTGGAAAGGAATGTGGAATGGAATGTGGAATGGAATGGAATGGAATGTGAAATGGAATGGAATTGGATGTGGAATAGGATCGAATGGAATGGAATGTGGAATAGAATGCAATGGAATGGAAGTTGGAATGGAATGTGGAATTGAATGGAATGGAATGTGGAATGGAATGGAAAGGAATGTGTACTGGATTAGAATGGAACGTGAAATGGAATGGAATGGAATATGGAATGGAATGGAACATAGAATGGAATGGAATGGAATGTGGAATGGAATCTGGAATGGAATAGAATGGAACGCGTAATGGAATGTGGAATGGAGTCTAATGGAATGTGGAATTGAATTTAATGGAATGGAAGTTGGAATGCAATGTGCAATGGAATTGAATTGAATGTGGAATGGAATGCAATGGAATTGATTGTGGAATGGTATGGAATTGAATCTGGAATGGAATGGAACGTGGACTGTAATGCAATGGAATGTGGATTGGAAAGGAATGGAATGTGGAATGCCGTGGAAGTGAGTGGAAAGGAATGTGAAATTGAATGCGGAATGGAATTTGAAATGGAATGAAATGGAATGTGGAATGGAATGAAATGGAACCTTGAATTGAATGGAATGCAACGTGGATAGGAATGTAAAGGGATGTGGAATGGTACGAGGTAAGTAACGTGTAATGGAATACAATGGAATGTGGAATGGCATGGAATGGAAATTGGAATGGAATAAAATGGAATGGAACGGAATGGAATGTGCAAAGTAAGGTAGAATGGAACATGGAATGGAATGGAATGGAACTTGGAAAGGAACGTCGAATGGAACGTGGAATGGAAGATGGAATGGAAAGTGGAATGGAATGTAAAGGAAAGTGGAATGGAATGTGAAAAGAAATGGAATGGAAGCTGGAATGGAATGTGGTATGGAATGTGGAATGGAATGTGGGATGGAATGCAATGGAATGTGGGATGGAATGGCAAATGGAATGGAATGGAAAGTGGAGGGAAATCGAATGGAATGTGGAAAAGAACGGAATGGAATGTGGAATGGAAAGTGGAATAGAATGTGAAATGGAATGGAATGGATTGTGCAATCCAATGTATAATGGAATGCAAAGGAATGTGGAAGGGAATGTGGTATGGAATGTGGAAAGGAAAGTGGAATGGAAATGGAATGGAATGTGGAATAGGATGTGGAATGGAATGGAATGGAATGTGGAATGGAATGTGGAATGGAACGGAATAGAATGTGCAAAGGAATGTGGACTGGAATGTGGAACAGAATGTGGAATGGAATGTGGAATGGAATGGAATGGAATGTAGAATGGACTGTGGAATAGAATGTGGAAAGGAATGGAATGGAATGTGGAATGGAATGTGGAATGGAATGCAATGGAATGTGGAATTTAATTTGGAAAGGAATGGAATGGATAGTAGAAAACAATGGTATAGAATGTGGAAAGGAATGGAATGTAATGGAATGTGGAATGGATTGGAATGGAATGTGTAATAGAATGTGAAATGGAATGGACTGCAATGTGGAATGGAATGTGTAATGGAATGTGAAATGGAATGGAATGGAATGTGGAATGCAATGTGGAATGGAATAGAATGGAATGAGGAAGGGAATGTGGAATGCAATGTGGAATGCAATGTGGAATGGAATGGATTGGAATGTGGAATGGAATGTGGAATTGAATGGAATGAAATGGAATGCAATGTCTAATGTAATGTGGAATGGAAAGGAATGGAATGTGGAATGCAATGTGGAATAGGATGTGGAATTGAATGGAATGGAATTTTGAGTGGAATGTGGAAAGCAATGGAATGGATTGTGGACGGGAATGGGGAATGGAATGTGGAATGCAAGGTGGAACGTTATGTGGAATATAATGTGGAATAGAATGGAATGGAATGTGGAATGAAGTGTGGAATGGGATGCAATATGGACTGTAATGTGGAATAGAATGTGGAATGGAAGGTGGAATGGAATGTGGAGTGGAAAGTGGAATAGAACGGAATGGAAAACGGAATTGAATAGAATGGAACGAGAAATAGAATGGAATGGAATGTAATGGAAGGTGCAATAGAATGTGAAATGGAATGTGGAATAGAAAGTGGAATGGAATGAAATGCAACGTGGAATGGAATGGAATGGAACGTGGAATGGAAAGGAATGGAGCGTGGAATGGAAAGTGGAATGGAATGGAAAGGAACGTGGAATGGAACGTGGATTGGAATGCGGAATGGAACCTGGAATGGAACTTTGTATGGAGTGGAATGGAATGTTGAATGGAATGGAATGCAAGGTAGAATGGAATGGAATGGAATATGCAATATAAAGTGGAATGGAATGGAATGAAACGTGGAATGGAAATTTGAATGGAACCACTAACGGAATGAAGACTGGAACGTGGAATGGAAGGGAACGGAAAGTCTAATGGAAAGTAGACTGGAACGTATAATGGAATGGAACGGAATGTGGAATGGAATGGAATGGAATATAGAATGGAACGTGGAATGCAATGTAGAATGGATAGTGGAATAGAATGTGGAATGCAAGGTGGAATGGAAAGTGGAATGTAATGTGGAACAGAAAGGAACGGAATGAGGAATGCAATGGAATGGAATATGGAATGCAATGGAATAGAATGTCGAATATAATTTGGAATGGAATGGAAAGGAATTCAGAATTGAATGGAATGGAATGGAATGTAGTGGCATGGAATGGGATGTGAAATGGAACGTGGAATGGAAAGCGGAATGGAATGTGGAATGGAATAGAATGGAATGCAGAATGGAAGGGAACGGAATGTGGAATGGAAAGAGGAATGGAGTGGTTTGGAATGGAATGGAATATGCAAAGGAATGGAGTGGAATATGGAATGGAAAGTGGAATGGAATGTGGAATGGAATGGAATGGTATGGAATGTGGAATGCAATGGAATGGAATGGAATGTGGAATGGATTTAATGGAATGTGCATTGGAATGTAATCAAATGCGGAATGGAAATGAATGGAATTTAATGTGGAATGGTATGGATTGGAAAGTGGAATGCAACGGAAAGGAATGCATCGCAATGTGGAATTGAATGGAATGGATACTGGGATATAACGGAATGGAATTTGGAATGGAATGGAATGCAATGGAATGGAAGGTGGAATGGAATGTGAAATGGAATGTGGAATGGAAAGTGGAAGGAAATGGAATGGAATTTGGAATCGAACGTGGCAAGGAATGGAATGGAACGTGGAATGCAACATGGAATGCAACGTGGAATGGAACGTTGAACGGAACGTGGAATGGAATGTAATGGAATCCTGAATAGAATGCAATGGAATGTGGAATGGAATGGAATGGAATATGGAACGTAATGTGGAACGGAAAGAAATGGAACGTGTAATGGAACATGGAATGGAACCTCTAATGGAATGTAGAATGGAAAGTGGAATGGAAAGGAATGGAACGTGGAATGGAATGGAATGGAACGTGGAATGGAATGGAATGGAACGTGGAATGGAATGTTGAATGGAATGGAATGGAACGTGGAATGAATTGTAATGGAATGTGGTATGGAATGTGGAATGGAATGGAATGGAATGTGGAATGGAATGTGGTATTGGATGTGGAATGGAATGTGGTATGGGATGTGGAATGGAATGTGGAACGAAATGGAATGGAATGTGGAATGGAATGTGGAAAGGAAAGGAATGGAATGTGGAATGGAATGTGGAATGGAATGGAATGGAATGGAATGTAGAATGGAATGTGGAATGGAATGGAATGGAATGTGGAATGGAATGGAAGAAATGTGGAATAGAATGTGGAATGGAATTTGGAATGGAAGGTGGAAAAGAATGGAATGGAATGTGGATTGGAACATAGAATTTATCGTGGAATGGAAAGGAATGATACGTGGGTTGGAATGTGAAGTGGAACTTGGAATGGAACATGGAATGGAAAGTGGAATGGACCGTGGAATGGAATTGAATGGAATGTGCAATAGAACGTGGAATGGAACGTGGAATGGAATGGAATGGAACGTGGAATGGAATGTCGAAAGGAATGTGGAATGTAATGGAATGGAATGTGGTATGCAATGTGTAATGAAATGGAAAGGAACGTGGAATGGAGTGTGGTATGTGATGCGTAATGGAATGGAATGGAATGAAGAAAGGAATGTGGAATGGAATGGAATGGAATATGAAAGGGAATGTGGAATACAAAGTGGAATGAAATGTGGAATGGAATGTGGAAATAAATGAAATGGAATGTGGAATGGAAAGTGGAATGGAATTCAATGGAATCTGGAATGGAATGTGGAATGGATTGGAATGGAATGTGGAATGGAAGGTGGAATGGATTTGAATGGAATGTGGAATGGAATGTGGAATGGAATGTGGAATGCAATGGAATGGAAAATGTAATGGAATGTGGAATGGAATGTGAAATGGAATGGAATGTGATGTGGAATGCAATGTGGAATGCAATGGAATGGAATGTGGAATGGAATGTGGAATGGAACGCGGAATGGAAAGTGGAATGTAATGGAAAGGAATGTGGAATGGAACGGTGAAAGAAATGGAACAGAACATGGAATGCTACATTGAAAGAAACGTGTAAGGGAAAGTGGAAAGGAATGTGGAATGGAATGTACAATGGAATGTGGAATGGAAAGTGGAATGGAATGGAATGGAAAGTATAATGGAACGTGGAATGGAATCGTATGGAAAGTGGAATGGAACGTGGAATGGAAGGTGGAATGGAACGTGCAATGGAACGTGCAATGGAATGGAATGGATTGAGGAATGGAATGTGTAATTGACTGTGGAATGGAATGTGGAATGCAACGGAACGGTATCTGGAATGGAATGTGGAATGGAATGGAATGGAATGGAAAGGAATAGAATGTGTAATTGACCTTGGAATGGAAAATGGAAGGGAAAGTGGAATGGAATGTAACGGAATGTGGAATGGAATGTGGAATGGTATGGAATCGAGTGTGGAATGGAATATGGAATGGAATGTGGAATGGAATGGAAGGTGGAATGGAATGTGGAATGGAATGGAAGGTGGAATGGAATGGGGAATGTCATGGAATTTAATGTTTAAATGGAATGGAAAGGAATGTGGAATGGAACGTGGAATGCAATGGAATGCAATGGGGAATGGAATGGAATGCTATGTGGAATTGAATGTTTAAAGTAATGTGGAATGAAATAAGGAGTGGAACGTGTAATGGGACGTGGAATGGAATGGAATGGAGAGTGGAATGGAAGGTGGAATGGAACGTGGAATGGAAGGTGGAATGGAGCGAGGAATGGAATTGAATGGTAAGTGGAATGGAAAGTGGAATGGAGTGGAATGGAAAGTGGAATGGAATGGAATGGAATGTGGAATGGAATGTGGAATTGAATGAAATTGAATGGAATGTGCAAAGGAAAGTGGAATGGAATGGAAAGGAATGCAGAATGGAATGGAATGGAATGTGGAATGGAATGTGGAATGGAATGGAAAGGAATGTGGAATTGAACGTTTAATGTAATGTGGAATGAAATGGGGAGTGGAACGTGTAATGGAACGTGGAATGGAATGGAATGGATCATGGAATGGAACATGGAATGGAACGTGGACTGGAATGTGGAATGGAATGGAATAGAATGGAATGGAATGTGGAATGGAATGTGGAATGGAATGGAATGGAATGAAAAGTACAATGGAAAGTGGAAAGGAATGCAATGTAATGTGGAATGGAATGGAATGGAATGTGGAATGGAATGTGGAACGGAATGTGGAATGGAACTTGGAAAGGAATGGAATGTAACATGTAATGGAAAGGAATGGAATGTGGAATGGAAGGGGAAATGGAATGGAATGGAAAGTGGAATGGAACGTGGAATTTATCATGGAATGGAAAGGAATGGGACGTGGGGTGGACTGTGGAGTGGATCTTGGAATGGAACATGGAATGGAATGTGGAATGGACCGTGGAATGGAATAGAATGGAATGTGGAATGGAACGAGGATTGTAACGTGGAATGGAATGGAATGGAACGTGGAATGGAATGGAATGGAATGTGGCATGCAATGTGGAATGGAATGGAATGTGGAATGGAATCTGGTATGGGATGTGTAATGTAATGGAATGTAGTGTGGAATACAATGTGGAATGGAATGGAATGGAATGTGAAAGGGAATGTAGAATACAATGTGGAATGAAATGTGGAATGGAATCTGGAGTGAAATGAAATGCAATGTGTAATGGAATGTGGAATGGAAGGCAATGCAATGTGGAATGGAATGTGGAATGAAATGGAATGGAATGTGGAATGGAATGCGGAATAAAATGTGGAATGGACTGGAATGGAATATGTAATGGAATGTGTAATGCAATGGAATGGAATGTGGAATGGAATGTGGAATGGAATGGAATGGAATGTAGAATGCAATGTGGAATGCAATGGAATGGAATATGGAATGGAATGTGGAATGTAATGTGGAATATAATGTAGAATGGATCGTGGAATGGAACTTGGAATGCAATGGAAAGGAATGTGGAATGGAACGTGGAGTGGAATGGAATGGAACATGGAATGGTACGTGGAAAGAAACGTGTAAGAGAATGTGAAATGGAACAGGGAATGGAACGTGCAATAGAATTCGGAATGGAACGTGGAATGAAATGGAATGGAACGAGGATTGGAACATGGAATGGAATGTGGAATGGAACATGGAACGGAACGTGGAATGGAATGGAATGGAATGAGGAAAGGAATGTGGAAGTGAATTTGGAATGGAAAGTGGAATGCAATGGAATGGTATGTGGAAAGGAATGTCGAATGGAATGGAATGGAATGGAATGGAATGTGGAATAGAATGTTTAATGGAAAATAGAATGGAACGTGGAATGGAAAGTGGAATGGAATGTGGAATGGTATGGAAGGTGGAATGGAGTGTAGAATGTCATGGAATGGAATGTTTCAATGGAATGGAATGGCATGTGGAATGGAATGTGGACTGCAATGGAATGCAATGTGGAATGGAATGGTATGGTATGTGGAATTGAATGTTTAAAGGAATTTGGAGTGAAATGAGGAGTGGAACGTGCAATGGAACGTGGAATGAAATGGAATGGATTGTGGAATGGAAGGTGGAATGGAACGTGGATTGGAAGCTGGAATGGAGCGAGGAATGGAATGGAATGAAAGGTGGAATGGAATGTGGAATGGAATGGAATGGAATGTGAAATGGAATGCGGAATGGAATGGAATTGAAAGGAATGTGGAATGGAAAGTGGAATGGAATGGAACAGAATGCGGAATGGAATGGAATTGAATATGGAATGGAATTGCAATGCAATGTGGAAAGGAACCTGGAATGGAAGCTGTAATGGAATGGAATGGAAAGTCTAATGGAATGGAATGGAATGTGGAATGGAAGGTGGAATGGAATGGAATGGAATGTGGAAAGGAATGAAATGGAATGTGGAATGGAATGGAATGTGGAATGGAATGGCCTGGAATGTGGAATGGAATGTGGAATGGAATGGAATGGAATGGAAGGTAGAAGGGAATGTGGAATGGAATGTGGAATGGAATGTGGAATGTGGAATGGAATGGAAAGTAGTAGAATGGAACGTGAAATGAAATGTGGTATGGAATGTGAAATGGAATGTAGAATGGAATGAGGAATGCAATAAAATGGAAGGTGGAATGTAACGGAATGAAACTCGGAATGGAATGGAATGGAATATGGAATGTAATGGAATGGAAAGAGGAATGGAGTGGAATGGAATGTGGAATGGAAAGAGGAATGGAACGTGGAATGGAATGGAATGGATTGTGCAACGCAAAGCAGAATGGAAAGTAGAATGGAAGGTGGAATGGAGTGTGGAATGGAATGGAATGGAAGGTGGAATGGAAAGTGCAATGGAATGTGGAATGGAATGGAATTTGGAATGGAATGTGGAATGGAATGTGGATTGGAATGGAATGGAATGGAATGGAATGGAATGTGGAATGGAATGTTATGGAATTTTTAATGGATTGGAATGGAATTGAATGTGGAATGGTATGTAGTGTAATGTGGAATGGAATGTAATGGAATGGAATGGAATTTGGAATTGAAAGGAACTGGAAGTGGAAAGGAATGGAATGGAATGTGCAGTGGAACGGAATGGAATGGAATTTGGAATGGAAAGGAATGTAATATAATTGAAGGTCGAGTGGAATGTGAAATGGCATTTGGAATGGAACGTGGAATGGAATGGTTTGTAACATGTAATGGAATGGAATGGAATGTGGAAAGGGAGGTGGAACGGAATGGAACGCAATATGGAATGGAACATGGAATGTATCGTGGAATGCAATGCAAAGGAAAGTGGAGTGGACCGTGGAACGGATCTTGTAAGGGAACGTAGAATGGAATGTGGAATGGAATATGGAATGGAATGGAATTAAATGTGGAATGGAACGTGGAATGGAACATGGAATTCAAAGTGGAATGGAACGTTGAATGGAAAGGAATGGAATGTGGAATGGCATGGAATGGAACATGGAATGGGACGTGGAATGGAATGGAATGGAATGTGGAATGGAACGTGGAAAGGACCATCTAATGGAAGGTGGAATCGAACTTCGAATGGGATGGAATGGAACGTGGAATTGAATGTGGAATTGAATGTGGAATATAACAGGTTATAATGTCAAATGGAATATAATGGAATGTGGTATGGAAAGTGGAATGGAATGGAATGGAATGTGGAAGGGAATGTGGAATGGAATGTGGAAGGGAATGTGAAATGGAATGTGGAAGGGAATGTGGAATGGAATGTGGAATGGAATTTGGAATGAAATTTTGAATTGAAAGCAGTCGAGTGTGGAATGCAATGGAATGTAATGGAATGTGAAATCGAATACAAGGGAATGTGGAATGGAATGAAGAAAGCAATGGAATGAAAGGTGGAATGGAATATGGAATGCAATGGAATGGAATCCGGAATGGAATGGAATTGAAAGGTATGGAATGTGGAATGGAATGGAATGGAACGTGGAATGGAAGGTGGAATGGAAAGTGGAATGGAATGTGTAATGGAAGGGAAAGGAATGTGGAATGTAAGGGAATGGAATGTGGAATAGAATGTGGAATTCAAGGGAATGTAATGTGGAATGGATTGTGAAATGGAATGGAATGGAATGTGGAATGGAAAGGAATGCAATGTGGAATGCAATGGAATGGCATGGAATACGGAATGGAAGAGAATTGAATGAGGAAAGGAATGGCATGGAATGTGGAATGGAATGGAATGGAATGGAATGCGGAATGGAATTTAACGAAATGTGGAGTGGAATGGAAAGGAATCGAATGGAATGTGGAATTGAATGGAAAGGGAAGTGGAATGGAATGTAATGGAATGTGGAATGGAAAGGAATGTAATTGAATGGAAGTTAGAATTGAATGTGAAATGGAATGTGGAATGGAAAGAGAAATGGAATGAAATGGAACGTTGAATGGAATGGAATTGAACGTGGAATGGCATGGAATGGAACGTGGAATGGAAAGTGGAATGGAACCTGGAATGGAACGTGGAATGTAATGGAAGGGAACGTGGAGTGGAATGGAAAGGAATGGGGAATGGAATGAAATGGAATGTGCAATCTAATGGAATGGAATATGGAATGGAAAGTGGAATGGAATGGAATGGAACATGGAATGGAACGTGCAATGGAATGTGGAATGGAAAATGCAATGGAATGGAATGGAAACTCGAATGGAATGTGGAATGAAATGGAATAGAAAGTGGAAAACATTGTGCAGTGGAATGGAAAGGAATCCGTAATAGAATGGAATGGAATGGTATGGAATGTGGATGGAATGGAATGGAATGAGGAATGGAACGTGGACTGGAACGTGGAACGGAATGTGGAATGGAATGCAAAGGAATGGAACGTGGAATGGAAGGGAATGGAATGTGGAATGGAATGTAGAATGGAATGGAATAGAATGGAATGGAATAGAAAGTGGAATGGAATGTAATGGAAAGTGGAATGGAATCGAATGGAATGTAGAATGGAAAGGAATGCAAAGTGTAATGGAATGGAACGTGGAATGGAATGTGGAATGGAATGTGAAATGGAATGGAATGGAATGTGGAATGGAAGGTGAAATGGAATGGAAGGGAATGTGGAACGGAATGTGGAATGGAACGCTGAATGGATCGTGGAATGGAATAGAAAGGAATGTGGAATCAAATTTGAAATGGAATGGAATGGAATATAGAAAGCAATGGAATCGATTGTGGTATGGAATGTGGAATGGAATGGAATGGAATGTGGATTGGAATGGAATCTGGAATGGAATGGAATGGAACGTTTGAATGGAATGGAATGGAATGTGGAATGGAATGTGGAATTTAATGAAAGGGAATGTGGAATGGAATGTAATGGAATTTGGAAAGGAATGGATTGGAAAGTGGAATGTAAAGTGGAATGGCATATGGAATGCGACAGAATGCAATGTTAATTGGAATGTGGAATGGAATGTGGAATGGAATGCAATGGAACGTGGAATGGAATATGCAATGGAATTTGGAATGCAATGGAAAGGAATGTTGAATGGAATGCAATGAATCGTGGAATGGAATGGAATGGAATGGAAAGGAACGTGAAAGGGAATGTGGAATACAATGTGGAACGAAATGTGGAATGGAATGTGTAATGAAATGGAATGGAATATGGAAAGGAATGTGGAATGGATGGCAATGCAATGCGGAATGAAATGTGGAATGGAATGGAATGGAAAGTGAAATAGAATGTGGAACGGAATGTGAAATGGAAAGTGGAATGGAATGAAATGGAACGTGGAATAGAATGGAATGGAACGTGTAATGGAATGGAATGGAGCGTGGAAAGGTACGTGGAATGGAACATGGAACGGAAAGTGTAATGGAAAGTATAATGGAATGTGGAATGCAATGGAATGGAATGCAGTATGAAATGTGTAATGGAATGGAATTAAATGTGGAATGGAATCTGGAATGCAATGGAAAGGAATAAGAATGTAATGTGGAATGTAATGAAATGGAATGTGGAAAGGAACGTGGAATGGGATGGATTGGAATGTGAAATGCATCGTGGAGTGGAATGTAGAATGGAACGGAACTCAATGCGGAATGTAATGTGGAAAGTAATGTGGAATGAAACGTGGAATGGAAAGTAGAATTGATGGAATGGAACTTGGAATAGAAGGTGGAGTGGAAAGAAACGGAATGTGGAATGAAACGTGGACTGTAATGTAAGGGAATGTGGAATGGAATGGAATGGAATGTGGAATGGAATGTAGAATGGAACAGAATCTACTGTGGAATGGACTTTAATGGAATGTGGAATGGAAAGTGGAATGGAATGTGGAATGGATTGTGGAATGGAATGTGGAATGTAACGGAATGGAATGTGGAATGGAATGTGGAATGCACTGTGCAATGGAACATGGAAAGGAATGCAATGCAATGTCGAATGGAACGTGGAATGGAATGGAATGGAACGTGGAATGCAACGTGGAATGGAATGGAATGTGGAATGGAAAGTGGATTGGAATGTGAAAGGGAAAGTCAAATGTAATGGAATGGAAAGCGGAATAGAACGTGGAAAGGAATGTGGAATTGAAAGCGGAATGGAATGTGGAATGGAATGTGCCATGGAACGGAATGGAATATGGAAAGTAATGTGGAATTCAGTGTGGAATGGAACGTGGAATGGAATGGAATGGAATGGAATGTGGAATGGAATGTAATGGAATGTGGAATGGAATGGAATCGAATGGAAGGCAGCAAGTTATGGAAATGAATGTGGAAAGCAATGTAATGGAATGGAAAGGAATGTGCAATGGTATGTAATGGAATGTGGAATGGAATGGAATGAAATGTTGAATGGAATGAAATGGAATGTGGAATGCAATGGAATAGGGAATGGAATGGAATGGAATGTAGAATGGAAAGGAATGGAATGTGGCATGGAATGGAAAGGCATGTGGAATGGATTGGAGAGGAATGTTGCATGGAATGGAATGGAGTGCGGAATTTAATTCAATGGAATACGGAATGGAATGGATTGGAATGTGGAATGGAAAGGAATGGAATGTGGAATGGAATGAAATGGAACGCAGAATGGAAAGAGAGTGGAATGGAACGTATTGCAATGGAATGTGGAACGCAATGGAATGGAATGGAATGTGGAATGGAATGGAATCTGGAATAGCATGGAATGGAATGTGGAAGGGAATGGAGTGTAATGTGAAATGGAATGGAATGTGGAAAGGAATGGTATGGAATGGAATATGGAATGGAATGGTATGTGGAATGGAATGGAATGTAGAATGGAATGTGGAATGGATGGAATGGAACGGAATGTGGAATGGATGTAAAGTGGAATGGGGATGAATGAAATGATGAATGGAATGTAATGGAATGTGAAATGCAATGGAATGTGGAATGGAATGAAATGGAATGTGGAATGGAAAGGAATGGAATGTGGCATAGAAAGGAATGGCATGTGGAATGGATTGGAGTGGAATCTGGCATGGAATGGAATGGAGTGTGGAATTCAATGCAATTGAACATGGAATGGAATGGATTGGAATGTGGAATGGAATGGAATGGAATGGAAAGTGGAATGGAATGGAATGGAATGCGGAAAGGAATGTGGAGTGGAATGGAACATAATGGAATGGAATGTGGAATGCAATGGAATGGAATGGAATGTGGAATGGAATGGAATGCAGAATGGAATGTGGAATGGAATGGAATGCAGAATGGAATGTGCAATGGAATCTGGAATGGAATATATTGGAATGTGGAAAGCAATGTGGAATGGAATGGAATGGAATGTGGAAGGGAATGTGGAAGGGAATGTGAAATGCAATGGAATTTAATTTGTAATGGAATGTGGAATGGAACGTGGAATGGAATAGAATGGAACGTGGAGTGGAGTGGAATGGAACGTGGCATGGAATGGAATGGAACGTGGAGTGGAACGTTTAATGGAATGTGGAATGGAACGTGAAATGGAACGAGGAATGGAATGGAATGGAATATGGAAGAGATTGTGGAATGGAATGTGGAATTAAATTTGGAATGGAAAGTGGAATGTTATGGAATGGAATGTGGAATGGAATGTGAAATGGAATGTGGAATGGAAAGGAAGGTAACGAGGAATGGAATGTGGAATGGATTGTGGAACGGAAAGTGGATTGGAATGAAGTGGAATGTGGAATGCAACATGGAATGGAACATGGAATGGAACGTGGAATGGAGCATGGAATGGAACGTGGAATGGAACATCGAAATGAACGTGGAATGGGATGTGCAATAGAATATAGAATGGAAAGTTAAATGGAATGGAATGGAATGTGGAATTGAAAGTGGAATGGAATGGAACGGAATGTGGAAGGGAAAGTAAAATGGAAAGTGGAAAGGATTGTGGAATGGAACGTGGAATGGAAAGTGGAATGGAATGTGAAGGGAATGTAGAGTGGAATGGAATGGAATGGAATGGAAAGTGAATGGAAACTGAAATGTATCTTGGCATTGAATGTGGAATGGATCTTGGAATGGAACATGAAATGCAGTGTGGAATGGAATGTGGAATGGAATATGGAATTGAACGTGACATTGAAAGGATTGGAATGTTGAATGGAACGTGAAATGGAATGGAATGCAATGTGGAATGGAATGTGGAATGCAATGGAATGGTGTGTAGAATGGATTGTGGAATGGAATGGAATGGTCTGAAGTGTGGAATATAATATAATGTAATGAAAAGGAATGTGGAATGGAATGGACTGGAATGTGGAATGGAATGGAATCCAGTGTGGAATGGAATGGCATGAAATGGAATGCGGAATGGTATGAAATGGAATGTGGAATGGAATTGAATAGAATGGAATAGAACGTGGAATTGAATGGAATGGAAAGTGGAATGGAATGGAATGGAATGTGGAATGGAATGGAAAGGGGAATTGAATGGAATGGAATGCAAGGCGCAATGGAATGTGAAATGGAATGTGGAATGGAAAGTGGAATGGAATGAAATAGAATGAGGAATGGAATGGAATGGATGGAAATGGAATGTGGAATTGAATGGAGTGGAAAGTGGAATGGAATGGAATGGAAGGTGGAATGGAATGGAATGGAATGGAATCGAATGTGGAATGGAATGTGGAATGGAACGTGGAATGGAACGGGGAATGGAATGCAATGGAATGTGGAATGCAATGTGGAATGGAATGTGGAATGGAATGTGTAATGCAAGGGAATGGAATGCAGAATGGAATGTGGAATGGAATGGATTGGAATGGAATGGAATCTGGAATGGAATTTAGAATTGAATGTGGAATGGATAGTGGAATGCATCGTGGAATGGAATGAAATGGAATGTGGAATGGAATGTGGAATGGAATGGAATGGAGTGTGAAATGGAATGTGGAATGGAATGGAAAATGGAATGGAATGTGGAATGGGATGAAATGGAAGGTTTAAACTGAATGGAATGGAATGTTGAATGGAATGTGGACGGCAATGGAATGCAATGCTGAAAGGAATGGAATAGAATATGGAATGGAATGTTGAATGGAATGTGGAATGGAACGGAATGGAATCTGGAATGGAATGTGGAATGGAATGAGAAAAGGAAAGTGCAATGGAAACGAATGGAAAGTGGAATGGAAATTGTAATGGAATGTGGAATGGAACATGGAATGGAATGGAATGGAACGGAATGGATTGTGGAATGCAATGTGGAATGGAATGTGAAATGGAACGTTGAATGGAAACAAATGGAATGTGGAATGCAATGTGGAATGGAATGTGGAATGCAATGGAAGCAAATGTGGAATGGAATGGAATGGAATGGAATGGAATGGAATGTGGTTTGGAATGCGGAATTGAATGTGTAATGAATTGTGGAATGGAAAGTGGAATTGAATGGAACGGAATGGGGAATGCAATGGGGAATTGAACGGAATGGGGAGTGGAATGGATTCTGGAATGGAATGGAAGGTGGAGTGGAATATGGAATGGTTTGGAAAGGAATGTTTAAATGGAATGGAATGCAAAGTTGAATGGAATGTGGACTGCAATGGAATGCAATGTGGAATGGAATGGAATGGAATGTGGAAAGGAATGTTGATTGGAATGTGGATTGGAATGTGAAATGGAACGGAATGGAATTTGGAATGGAATGTGGAATGGAATGTGGAATGGAATGGAATGGAATGGAATGTGGAATAAAATGTGGAAAGTAATGTGGAATGGAAAGGAATGGAACATGGAATGGAATGTGGAAAGGAATGTGGAGGGTAACATGGAATGGAATTGAATGGAATGGTATGGATTGTGGAATGGAATGTGGAATGGGATATAGAATGGAACGTGGAATGGAAAGGAGTGGAACGTGGAGTGGAACGTGGAATGGAATTCAATGGAATGTGGAATCGATTGCGGAATGGACTGTGGAATGGAAAGTGAAATGGAACTTGGAATGGATTTTAGTGGAATGTGGAATGGAATGCAAGGTAATGTGGAATGGAATGTGGAATGCAATGGAATGGAAAATGGAATGGAATGTGGAACGGAATCTTAGGAATGTGGAACGGAATGTGGAATGGATTGTGAAATAGAAACAGGAAAGGAATGGAATGGAATGTGCAATGGAATGTGTAATGGAATGGAATGGAACACGGAATGGAACGTGGAATGGAACGTGGAAAGGAATGTGGAATGCAACGTGGAATGGAATCTGGAAAGGTATGTGGAATGGAATGCAATTGATTGTGGAATGGAATGGAATTGTATGTGGAATGGAAAGTGGAATGGAATGTAGAATAGAATGTGGAATGGAATGGAAGGGAACGTGGAATGGAATGCGGAATGTAACGTGGAATGGAATGTGGAATGGAATGCGGAATGGAACGTGAAATGGAATGGAATGGAAAGTGGAATGGAACGTGGAATGGAATGTGGAATGCAACGTGGAATGGCATTTGGCATGGAATGTAGAATGGAAATGAAAGGAATGTGCAATGGAATGGAACGGAATGTGGAATGGATTGGAAAGGAATGAGGAATTGAATGTGGAATGGAATGGAATGGAATGAGGAATAGTGTGTAGAATGCAATGAAATGGAAAGCAGAATGGAATGGAATGGAATGGCATGTGGAAAGTAATGTGGAATTGAGTGTGGAATCGAACGTGGAATGGAAAGGAATGGAATGTGGAATGGAATGTGGAATGGAATTGAATGGAATGGAATGTGGCATGGAATGTGGAATGGAATTGAATGGAATGGAATGTGGCATGGAATGTGGAATGGAATGTGGAATGGAACGTGGAATGGAGTGATACGTGGAATGGAACGTGGGACAGAATGTGGAATGTATTGAAATGGAAAGTAGAATGCAATGTGGAATGGAATGTGGAATGGAAAGTGGAATGGAAAGCGGAATGGAATGGAATGTGGACTGCAATGGAATTGAATGTGGAATGGAATGTGGACTGGAATGGAATGCAATGTGGAATGGAATGTAGAATGGAATGGAAAGGAATGTGGATTCGATAATGGAACGGAATGTGGAATGGAAAGTGGAATGGAATGGAATGGAAGGTGGAAAGGAATGTGGAATGGAAAGGAATGGAAAGTAGAATGGAATGGAATGGGATGTCGATTACAATGTGGACTGGAATGGAATGCAAGGTGGAATGGAATGTGGAATGGAATCGAATGGAATGTGGAATGGAATGGAGAGGAATGTGGAATGGATTGTGGAATGCAATGTGGAATGGAACGGAATGGAATGCGGAATGGAATCTGGAATGGAAAGTGGAATGCTACATGGAGTGGAACGTGTAATGGAATGGAATGCAAGGTGGAATGGAATTTGGAATGGAATCTGGAATGATACTTAGAATGGAATGTGAAATAGAGCGTGGAATGGAAAGTGTAATGGAATGTGGAATGGAACGTAATGTGGTATGGAACGTGGAATGGAATGGAATGGAAAGTGTAAAGGAATTTGGAATGCAACGTGGAATGCAAAGTGGAATGGAAACGAATGTAACGTGGAATGGAATGTCGAATAAAATGTGCAAGCCAAAGGAATGCAATGTGGAATGGAATGGAATGGAATGTGGAATGGAAGGTGGAATGGAACGCAATGCAATGTGGAATGGAATGTGGAATTGACTGTGGAAAGGAACGTGGAATGGAATGGAATGGAATGTCCAATGGAATTTAATGGAAATTGAAATGGAATGTGGAATGGAAAGGAAAGGAATGTGGAATAGAATCTGGAAAGGAATGTGGAATGCAATGTGGAATGGAATGGAATGAAATGTGGAATGGAGTGGGGAATGGAATGGAATGGAAGTTGGAATGGAATATAATGGAAATTGGAATGGAATGTGGAATGCAATGGAATGGAATGGAATGTGGAATGGAATGGAATGAAATTTGGAATGGAATGTGGAATGGTGTGGAATGGAATTGAATGAAATGTGGAATGGAATGTGGAATGGTAGGGAATTGAATGTGGAATGTAATATAATGGAAATTGGAATGGAATGTGAAATGCAATGGAATGGAATGGAATGTGGAATGGAATGCAATGGAATGTGGAAGGGAATGTGGAATAGAATGGAATGAATTGTGGAATGGAATGTTAATTGGAATGGAATGGAATGTGGAATGGAAGGGAATGGAATGCTGAATATGGAATGAAATGTGAAACGAAATATGGAATGGAATGTGGAATGGAATGCAATGGAATGTGGAGGGGAATACGGAATGGAATGTGGAATGAATCGTGGAATGTAATGGAATTTAATGTGGAATGGAATGTGGAATGGAATGGACTGGAATGTGGAATGCAGTGTGGAATGGAATGTGGAATGGAATGGAATGGTAGGGAATGTGGAATGGAATGTGGAAAGGAATGGAATGGAATGTGGATTGGGAAGTGGAATGGAATGGATTGGAATGTGGATAGGAATGTGCAATGGAAAGTGGAATGTAATGTGGAAAGAAACGTGGAATAGAAGGGAATGGAACATCGAATGGAATGTGGATTGGAATGTGGAATGGAATGTGCAATGGAATGTGCAGTGGAATGGAATGGAATGTGGAACGGAAAGGAATAGAATGTGGAATGGAATGTCGAGTGCAATGGAATGGAAAGAGGAACGCAATAGAATAGAATGTGGAATGGAACGGAATGTAATGTAGAATGCAATGTGCAATGGAATGTGGAATGGAAAGTTGAATGTAATGGAATGCATAGTTTAATGGAATAGAATTTAAAGATTAATGGAATGGAATGGAATGTAAAATGGAACGTTGATTGGAACAGAATGGAATGTGGAATGGAATATGGAATTCAGTGTGGAATGGAACGTGGAATGGAATGGAATGGAATGTGGAATGGAAAGGGGAATTGAACGTGGAATGGAATGCAATGGAATGTGGAATGAAAAGTGGAATGGAATGGAATGGAATGGAATGGATTGTGGAATGCAATGTGTAATGGAGAGTGGAATGGAAAGTGAAATGGAATGTGGAAAGTAATGGAATGGAAAGTGGAATGGAAAGTGGAATAGAGTGTCGAATGGAATGGAATGGAATGTGGAATGGAATGTGGAATGGACTTTAATGGAATGTGGAATGGAAAGTGGAATGGAATGTGGAATGGATTGTGGAATGGAATGTGGAATGGAACGGAATGGAATTGGAATGGAATGTTGAATGGAGTGTGGAATAGATCTTGGAAAGGAAAGCAATGGAATGTGGAATGCTACGTGGAATGGCATGGAATGGAACGTGGAAGGGAACGTGGAATGTAACGTGTAATGGAATGTAGTGGAACGTGGAATGGAACGTGGAATGTAACTTGCAATGGAATGGAATGGGGAATGGAACGTGAAATGCAATGGAATGTAACGTGGAATGTAACGTGGAGTGGAACGTGGAATTGAATGTGGAATTGAACGCAGCATGGAATGTGGAATGGAAAGTGGAACGGAACGGAATGGAATGTGGAATGGAATGAGGAATTGTGTGCGGAATGGAACATGGAATGGAATGGAATGGAATGTGGAAAGGAACGTGGAATGGAACGTGGAATGGAATGGAATGTGGAAAGCAATGTCGAATGGAATGGAATGGAATGTGGAAGGGAATGTGGATTGGAATGTGGAATGTAATGTGGAATGGAATGTAATGAAATGTGGAATGAAATGTGGATTGGAATGGAATGTAACGTGGAATAGAATTTAATGGAAAGTGGACTGGAACGTGAAATGGAATGGAATGGAATGGAATATGGAATGGAATGTGGAATGGAATGTGGAATGGCTTGTGGAATGGAATGGAATGAAATGATGGAAACTGGAATGGAAATTGGAATGTAATTCTGAAAGGTATGTGGAATGGAACGGAATAGAATGTGAAATGGAATGTGGAATTAAGGGTGGAATGGAACGTGGAATGCAAAGGAATGGAATGCGGAATGGAAAGTGGAATGGAACGTGTAATGGAATGGAATGGAATGGAAAGGAATGTGGAATGGATTGGAATGGAATGTGGAATGGAACGTGGAATGGAATGGAATGGAATGGAAAGGAATGTGGAATGGATTGGAATGGAATGTGGAATGGAATGTGGAATGGAATGGAATGGAATGTGGAAGGCAATGTGGAATGGAATGTGGAATGTAATGTGGAACGAAATGGAATGAAAAGTGAAATGGAATGTGGATTGGAATTTAGTGGAATGTGTAATGGAATGGACTGGAATGTGGAACGGAAAGTGGAATAGAATTTAATGCAAATTTGAATGGAATGTGGAATGGAATGAAATGGACTTCAGAATGGAATGTGGAACGGAATGTGGAATATAATGGAATGGAACTTGGAATAGAATGTGAAATGGCATGTGCATTGGTATGCAATGGAATGTAGAATGGAATGTGGAAAGAAATGCAATGGAATGAGAATTTAACGAGGAATGGAATGTGGAATGGAAAGTTCAATGGACTGCGGAATGGAATGTGGAATGGAATGTGGCATGGAATGTGGAATGGAATGGAATGGAATGGAATCTGTAATGGAATATGGAATGGAATGTGGTATAGAACAGAAAGGAATGTGGAAAGGAATGTGAAAGGGAAAGTGGAATGGACTGTAATGGAATGTGTAATGGAATGAGAAATGGAATGTGTAATGGAATGTGGAATGGAATGTGTATTGTATTGTGGAATGGAAAGTGTAATGGAATTTAAAGGAATGTGGAATGGAACGTGGTGTGGAATGGAATTGAACGTGGAATGGAAATTGTAATGAAACGTGCAATGGAACTTGGAATGGAAAGTAGAATGGACTGTGGAATGGAATGTGGATTTTAACCTGGAATGGAATGGAATGGAATATGGAATGGAACAGGGAGTGGAATGGAATGGGACGTGCTGTGGAATGTGGAATGGATCGTGGAATGCAAAGTGGAATGTAATGGAATGGAACATGGATTGGAATGTGGAACGAAATGTGGAATAGGAAGTGGAAAGTAATGTGGAATGGAACGTGTAATGGAAAGGAATGGAATGTGGAATGGAATGGAATGTTATGTGGAATGAAATGGAAAGGAAAGTGGAATGGAATGAAATGGAATGTGGAATAGAATGGACGGGAATGTGGCATGGAACGTGGAATGGAATGGAGTGGAATGTGGGAAGAAAGTGGAACGGAATGGAATGGAATGCCGAATGGATTGGAATGCAAAGGTAAGGCATATGGAATGGAATGGAATGTAACGTGGAATGTAATGTGCAAAGGAATGTGGAATGGAACGTGGAATGAAATGGAATGGAAAGTGGAATGGAACGTAAAATATAATGTGGAATGGAATGAAATGGAATGCCGAATGGATTGGAATGCAAAGGTAAGGAATATCTAATGGAATGGAATGTAATGTGGAATGTAATGTGCAAAGGAATGTGGAATGGAACGTGGAATGAAATGGAATGGAAAGTGGAATGGAACGTAAAATATAATGTGGAATGGAACATGGTATGGAATGTGGAATGGAACATGGAATGGAAATTAATGGAGTGTGCAATGGAATGAAATCGAAGGTGGAATGGAATGGAAAATAATGTGGAATTGAATGTGGAATGGAATGGAATGGAATGAGGAATACAATGTGGAATGCAATGAAATGGAATGCAGAAAGGAATGGAATGGAATGTGGAATGGAATGTGGAATTGAGTGTGGAATGGAACGTGGAATGGAAAGGAATGTAATGTGGAATGGAAAGTGGAATGTAACGTGCAATGGAATGGAATGGAATGCGGAATGGAACGTGGAATGGAATACAATGGAATAGAATGAAATGTGAATACAATGGAATAGAATGAAATAAGGAATGCAATGTGTAATGGAAGGGAATGGAATGTGAAAGGGAATGTGGAATGGAATGTGGAATGTAAGGTGGAATGGAATTGAATGAAATGTGGAATGAAATGTGGATTGGAATAGAATGCTATGTGGAATGGAATGGACCGGAATGTGGAAAGGAATGTGTAATCGAATTTAATGGAAAGTGAAATGCAACGTGGAATGGCATGTAATGGAATGAAATGGAATGTGGAATGGAATGGAATGGAATGTGGAATGCAATGCGGAATGAAATGTGGAATGGAATGGAATGAAATGTGGAATGGGATGCTGATTGGAATGGAATGGAAGGTGAAATGGAAGGGACTGCGGAATGGAATGTGGAATGGATTGTGGAATATAATGGAATGGAACTTGGAATAGAATGTGAAATGGCATGTGAATTGGAATGCAATGGAATGTGGAATTTAATGTGGAATGAAAAGCAATGGAATGAGAATTTAATGTGGAATGGAATGTAGAATGGACTGTGGAATGGAATGTGGAATGGAATATGGCATGCAATGTGGAATGGAATTGAATGGCATGGTATGTGTAATGGAATGTGGAAAGGAATGTGGAATGGAATGTGGAATAGAACGGAATGGAATGTGGAATGGAATGTGAAAAGGAATATGGAATGGAATGTAATGGAATGTGGAATGAAAAGTGGAATGGAATGGAATGAAACGTAGAATGGAACTTGTAATGAAACGTGGAATGGAACGGGGAATGGAAAGTGGAATGCAATGTGGAATGGAATGTGGATTGGAACGTGGATTGGAATGGAATTGAACGTGGAATGGAACATGGAATGGAATGGGATGTGGAGTGGAATGTGGAATGGATCGTGGAATGGAAATCGGAATGTAACGGAGTGGAACGCAGATTGGAATGTGTAACGAAATGTGGAATAGGAAGTGGAAAGGAATGTGGAATGGAATGGGTAATAGAAAGGACTGGAATGTGGAATGGAATGGAATGTTATGTGGAATGGAATAGAATGGAATGTGGAATGGAATGAAATGGAATGTGGAATTGAATGGAATGGAATGTGGCATGGTATGTGGAATGGAATGGAGTGGAATGCGGAGAAGAAAGTGCAATGGAATGGTAAGGAATATGGAATGGAATGGAATGGAACTTGGAATGTAATGTGGAATGGAATGTGGAAAGGAACATGGAATGGAAGGTGGAATGGAATGGAATGGATAGTGGAATGGAACGTGGAATGGAATGTAGAATGCAACGTGGAATGGAAAGTGGAATCGAATGTAGAATGGAAATGAAAGGAATGTGCAATGGAATGGAATGGATTGTGGAATGGATTGGAAAGGAATGTGGAATTGAATGTGGAATGGAATGGGATGCAATGAGGAATAGAGTGTAGAATGCAATGAAATGGAATGGAATGGAATGTGGAATGTAATGTGGAATTGAGTGTGGAATGGAAAGTGGAATGGAAAGGAATGGAATGTGGAATGGAAAGTGGAATGGAACGTGGAATGGAATGGAATGGAATGCGGAATAGAACATGGAATGGAATGCAATGGAATGGAATGGAATGTGGAATGGAATGGAATGGAAGGTGGAATGGAATGTGGAATGGAATGGGATGGAATGTGGAAGGGAATGTGGAATGGAATGTGGAATGTAATGTGGAATGGAATTGAATGAAATGTGGAATGAAATGTGCATTGGAATGGAATGCAATGTGGAACGGAATGGACCGGAATGTGGAAAAGAATGTGGAATAGAATTTAATGGAAAGTGGAAAGGAATGTGGAATGCAATTTAATAGAATGTAAAGGAATGTGGAATGGAATGGAATTGAATGTGGAATGCAACGTGGAATGGAATGTGGAATGGAATGGAATGAAAAGTGGAATGGAATGGAATGGACTGCGGAATAGAATGTGGAATAGAAAGTGCAATATAATGGAATGGAACTGGGAATAGAATGTGAAATGGCATGTAAATTGGAATGCAAAGGAATGTGGAATGGAATGCAGAATGAAATGCAATGGAATGAGACTGGAATGTGGAATGGAATGTGGAATGGAGTGCAGAATGTTATGTGGAATGGAATGTGAAATGGAATGTGCAATGGAATGTGGAATCAAACGTAATGGAATGTGGATTGGAAAGTGTAATGGAAAGTGTTATGGAATGGAAAGTAATGTGGAATGGAACGCGGAATGGAATGGAATGCAACGTCGAATGGAACTTGTAATGAAACGTGGAAAAGAACATGGAATGTAAAGTGGAATGGAATGTGGAACGGAATGTGGAATGGAACATGGAATGGAATGAAATGGAACGTGGAGTGCAACATTGAATGGAATGGAATGGAACGTGCAGTGGAATGTGGAATGGATTGTGGAATGGAATGGATTGGAAGGTGGCATGCAATGAGGAATGGAATGGAGTGGAATGAGGAGTAGAATGTGGAATGGAATGGAATGAAATGGTAAGGAATATGGAATGGAATGGAATGGAACATGGAATAGAATGCGGAATGGAATGTGGAAAGGAACGTGGAATGGAATGTGGAAAGGAACGTGGAATGGAATGTGGAATGGAATGTGGAATGGAATGGAATAGAATGTGGAATGAAATGAGGAATGGAATAGAATGGAATGTGGAATGGAATGCAGAATGAAATGCAAGGGAATGAGACTGGAATGTAGAATGGAATGTGGAAAGGCATGCGGAATGTAATGTGGAATGGAATGTGGCATGGAATGCGGAATGGAATGTGGAATGGAATGGAATTAAATGTGGAATGAAATGTGGATTGGAATGCGGAATGGACTGTGGAATGGAATATCGAGTGGAGTGTGAAATGCAATGTGTAATGGAACGCAATTGAAAGTCTAATTGAATGTGGAATGGAATGTGGAAGGGAATTTGAAATGGAATGGAATGGATTGTGGAATGGAACGTGGAATGGAATGGGGTAGAACATGTAATGGAATGTGGAACGGAACGTGGAATGGAATGGAATGGAAAATGGAATGTAATGTGGAATGAAATGTGGAAAGGAATGGAATGTGGAAGGGAAAGGAATGGAAAGTGGAATGGAATGGAATAGTATGTGAAATGGAATGTCGAGTGGAATGTGGAATTGAATGGAATGGAAAGAGGAATGGAATGGAATGGAAGGTGGAATGGAATGTGGAAGGGAATGGAATAGAATGTGGAATGAAACGTGGAATGGAATGGAATGGAATGTGAAATGGAATGTGGAATGGAATGTGGAATTGAATGGAATGGAAAGTGGAATGGAATGGAATGGAAGGTGGAATGCAATGTGGAATGGAATGGAATAGAATGTGTAATGAAATGTGGAATGGAATGGAATGTAATGTGGAATGGAATGTGGAATGTTAAGTGGAATGCAAAGGAATGTAATGTGGAATGGAATGTGGAAAGAAATGTGGAAATGAAAGTGGAATGGAATGTAATGGAACATAAAATGGAACGTGGAATTCAATGGAATGGAAAGTGGAATGGAATGGAATGGCACCTGGAATGGAATGTGGAATGGAATGCAATGGAATGTGGAATGCAATGTGGAATGGAATGGAATGGAATGTGGAAAGGATCCTGGAATGGAATGGAATGGAAAGTGGCATGGAACGTGGAATAGAATGTTTAATGTAATGTGTAACAGAATTTAAAGGAACATGGAATGTAATACAGTAGAATGTGGAAAGGAATGTGTAATGGAAAGCAATGGAATGAGGAATGGAACGGAATGGAATATGGAATCAAATGTGGAATGGAATGTGGAATGGAATGTGGAAAGGACTGTGGAATGTAACGGAATGGAATGTCGAATGGAGTGTGGAATGGAATAGAATGGAATGTGGAATGGAATGGAATGGAATGTTGAATGGAACGTGGAGCGGAATGGAATGGAACATGGAATGGAATGAAATGGAATGAGGAATGGAAAGTGGAGCGGAATGGAATGCAATCTGAAATGGAATGGTGAAAGGATTGTGGAATGGAATGTGGAATGGAATGTGAAATGGAATATGGAATAGAAGGTGGAATGGAATGGATTGGAATGTGCATTGAAAAGTGGAAAGGAACACGGAATGGAAGGTGGAATGGAATGTGGATTGGAATGGAATGGAATGTGGAATTCAATGGAATGGAATGGAGAGTAAAGTGAAACGGAACGTGGAATGGAATGTGAAACGGAATGAAAAGAAACGCGGAAACGAATGCAATGGAACATGGAATGCAATGGAATGGAACGTGGAATGGAACATGGAATGGAATATGGAGGGAATGTGGAATGGAATCAAATGGAATGTGGAATGGAATGGAATGAACTGTGGAATGGAATGAGTTATGGAATGGAATGGAATGTGGAATGGCATGTGGAATGGAATGTGTAATAGAACGGAATGGAATGCGGAATGGAACGTGGAGTGGAATCGAATGGAACGTAGAAGGGAATGTGGAAAGGAATGGAATGGAAAGTGGAATGGAATTTGGAATGGAATGTGGAATGGAATCGAATGGAATGTGGTATGGAATGTGGAGTAGAATGCAATGGAATGTGGAATGGAATGAGGAATGGAATGTGGAATGGAATAGAATGGAATACGCAATGGAATGTAGAATAGAAAGCGGAATGGAACGGAATAGAATGTGGAATGGAACGTGGAATGGAATGCAATGGAAGGTGCAATGAATAATGAAATGGAACGCGGAATGCAACGTGGAATGGAATGTGGAATCGAATAGAATGGAATGTGGAATGGAATGGAATGGAGAGTGGAATGCAACGTGGACTGGGGTGGAACAAAATGTGGAATGGAATGTGGAATGCAATGGAATGTGGAATGGAATGGAATGGAATGTAGAATGGAATGGAATGCAATGTGGAATGGAATGTAGAATGGAGTGCAATGGAATGTGGATTTCAATCTGGAATGGAATGTGGAATATAATGCAATGGAATGTGGAATTCAATCTGGAATGGAAAGTGGAATGGAATGGAATGAAATGTGGAATGGAACATGCAATGGAATGGAATGGAACGTGGAATGAAACTTGGAATAGAACGTGGAATGGAACGTGGAATGCAATGTGGAATGGAGCGTGGAATGGAATGTGAAATGGAATGTGGAATGGAACGTGGAATGGAATGGAATGAAAAGTGGAATGGAACGTGGAATGGAATGGAATGAAACGGGGAATGAAATGTGGAAAGGATTGTGGATTGGAACGTGGAATGGAACGTGGAATAGAACATGGAATGGGATGTGGAGTGGAACGTGGAATGGAATGTGGAATGGAATGTGGAATGGAAAGGAATGGAATGTGGAATTGAATGCAATGGAATGTGGAATGGAATGTGGAATGGAATGGAATTGTATGATTAATAGATTGTGGAATGGAATGGAATGGAGTCCAGTATGGAATGGAAAGGAATGGTAAGGAATGAGGAATCGAATGGAATGGAATTGAATGGTATGAAATGAGGAATCGAATGGAATGGAACATGGAATGGAACATGGAAAGGAACGTGGAATGGAACATGGAATGGTATGTGTAATGCAATTTGGAAAGGAATGGAATGGAATGTGGAGTGGAAAGGAATGGAATATCCAATGCAATTTGGAATGGAATGGAATGGAAAGTTGAATGGAATGGAAAGTGGAATGGATCGTGGAATGGAATAAGGAATTTAATGTGCAATGGAATGGAATGTGGAATGGAAAGTAATGTGGAATGGAATGTGGAATCGAATGTGGAATGGAATGGACTGCAACGTGGAATGGAAAGTGGAATAGAATGGAATGGAATGTGGAAGGGACTGGGGAATGGAAAGTGGAAAATAATGTAGAATGGAATGGAATGGTATGTGGAATGGAATGTGGAATTGAATGGAATGGTATGTGGGAGGGAGTGTGGAATGGACTGCAACGTGGAATGGAAAGTGGAATAGAATGGAATGGAATGTGGAAGGGACTGGGGAATGGAAAGTGGAAAATAATGTAGAATGGAATGGAATGGTATGTGGAATGGAATGTGGAATTGAATGGAATGGTATGTGGGAGGGAGTGTGGAATGGAATGTGGAATGGAATGGAAAGTAATGTGGAATGGAAAGTTTAGTGAAATTTGGAATCAAATGGAAAGAAATAGAATGGAATGTGGAATGGAACTTGGAATGGAAACTCGAATGGAATGGAATAGAACGTGTAATGGATTGTGGAATGAAATGGAATGGATAGTGGAAGTGAATGTTGAATGGTATGTGGAATGGAATGGAATGGAATGTGTAATGGAAGGTGGAATGGAATGGATTCGAATGTGAAAGGGAATGTGGAATGGAAAGTGGAATGGAATGGAATGGAATGTGGAATACAATTTAGAATGGAAAGTAAAGGAATGTGGAATGGAATATGGAATGCAATGGACTGGAAAGTGGAATGGAATGTAATGGAATGTGGAATGGAATGGAATGGAATGTGGAATGCAATATAATGGAATCTGGAATGGAAATTGGAATGGAATGGAATGTAATATGGAAAGCAATGTAGAATGGAATCGAATGGAATGTGGAATGAAATGCGGAATGCAATGGAATGGAACGTGGAAATGAATGGAAAGGAACATAGAATTGAACGTAGAAAGGAATGGATTTGAACGTGGAATGGAACGAGCAATGGAACGTGGAATGGAATGGGCAAAGGAATGCGGAATGGAACGTGGAATGGAATGGAATGGAAAGTGGAATGGGACGTAGAATGGAATGTAATGGAATGGAATGGAATGTGGAATGGAATGAGGAAGGGAATGTGGAATGGAATGTGGAATGGAACAGAATGCATAATAGAATGGATTGCGGAATGGAATGTGAAAAGGAAAGTGGAATGGAATGGAATAGATTGCAGAATGGAACGTGGAATTAAAAGGAATGGTATTTGGAATGGAAAGTGGAATGAATCATGGAATGGAACGAGAAATGTAATGAGGAATGGAATGTGGAATGGAACGAAATGGAATGTGGAATGGAATGTGCAATGCAATGTGGAAAGGAATGTGGAATGGAACGTGGAATGGAATGGAATGGATCGTGGAATGGAACATGGAATGGAACGTGGAAAAGAAAGTGCAATGGAACGTGGAATTGAACATGGAATGGAATGTGGGTTGTAGCGTGGAATGCAATGTGGAATGGAATGTGAAATGGAACGTGGAGTGGAATGGAATGGAATGTGGAATGAAATCTGGAATGGAATGTGTAATGGAATTGAATGGAAAGAGGAAATGAATGGAATGTAATGTGGAATGGGATGTGGAATGGAATGGAATGCAATGTGGAATGGAAAGTGGAATGGAATGGAATGGAATGTGGAATGGAAAGTAATGGAAAGTAGAATGGAATGTGGAATGGAATGTGGAAAGGAACAGAATGGAATGTGGAATTTAATGTGGAATGGAATGTGGAATGGAAAGTGGAATGGAATGGAACGGAATGTCGAATGAAATGTGGAATGGAAGGGAATGGATTGTGGAATGGAACGTGGAATAGAATGTGGAATGGAAAGTGGAAAAGAATGGAATGGAATGTCGAATGAAAGGCGGAATGGAATGGAAAGGGAAGTGCACTGGAACTTTTAATGGAATGTGGAATGGAACGTGGAATGCAATGTGGAATGGAGCGTGGAATGGAATGCGGAATGGAATGTGGAATGGAACGTGGAGTGGAATGGAATGGAATGTGGAATGGAACGCGTAATGGTACAGAATGGAACGTGGAATGGAATGTGGAATGTATTGTGGAATGGAACTTGGAATGGAACTTGGAATGGAATGGAAGGTGGAATGGAAGGTGGAATTGAACACGGAATGGAAGGAGGAATGGAACCTGGAATTGAACACGGAATGGAAGGAGGAATGTAATGTGGAAAGGAAAAGAATGGAATGTGGAATGGAAAGTGGATTGGAATGGAATGGGATCCAGAGTGGAATGTGGAACGAAATGGAATGAAATGTGGAAAGGAAGAGATTGGAATGTGGAATGGAAATGAATGGAATGCTGAATGGAATGGAATTTGAGGGAATGTGTAATAGAATTGAATGGAATGGAATGGAATGTGGAAAGGAATGGAATGGAATGTGCAATGGAATGGAATAGAATTGAATGGAGGATTGTATGGAATGGAATATGGAATGTAATGTAATGGAATGGAATGGAAAGTGGAATGGAATGGAATGTGGAATGGAATGTAATGGAATAGGATGCAATGTGGAATGGAATGCAATGGAATTGAATGGAATGTGGAATTGAATGGGATAGAAAGTTGAATGGAATGGAAAGGAAAGAGGAATGGAATGGAATGGAATGGAATGGAAGGTGGAATGGAATGTGAAATGGAATGTGAATTGTAACGTGGAATGAAATGAAACGGATTGTGGAATTGAGTGGAATAGAACGTGCAATGCAATAAAATGGAACGTTGAATGGAATGTGGAATGGAACGTGGAATGGAACGTGGAATGGAACGTATAATGGAATGGAATGAAGTGAGGAATAGAATGAAATGGAATGTGAAATGGAACACAATGGAATATGGAAAGGAACGTAGAATGGAATGGAAAAGAAAATGGAATGGAACGTCTAATGAAACGTGAAATGTAACGTGGTATGGAAAGGAATAGAACTTGGGATGGAATGTGAAATGGAAAGTGGAATGGAATGGAATGTATTCTGGAATGGAATGTGGAATGGAATGCGGAATGGAATGCGGAATGGAATGTAATGGAATGTGGAAAGGAATGCGGAATGGAGAGGAATGGAATGTGGAATTGAATGTGGAATGTCATGGAATGTAACGTGGAATGGAATGTCGAATGGAGTGGAAAGGATGGTGCAATGGAATGGAATGCAATGTGGAATGGAATGTGGAATGCAATGGAATGGAATGGAAAGTGGGCTGGAATGGAATGGAATGGAACGTGGATTGGAATGGAATGGAATGTGGTATGTAATGTGGAATTGAATGGAATGGAATTGAATGGATTGCAAAGTGAAATGGAATGGAATGGAATGTGGAATAGAATATGGAATGGAATAGAATGGAAAGTGGAATGGAACGTGGAATGTAACGAGGAATGGAATGGAATGGAAAGTGGAATGGAACTTAGAATGGAACGTGGAATAGACTGGAAAGGATAGCGGAATGGGACGTGGAATGGAATGCAGCATGGAACGGGGATTGGCACGTGGAAGGGAATGGAATGGATAGTGGAAGAGAATGGAATGGAATGTGGAATGCAATGGAATATAATGTGGAAAGGAATGGAATGGAATGTGGAATGGAATAGAATGGAATGTAGAATGGAGTGGAATGGAATGGAATGTGGATTGGAATGGAATAGAATGTGGAATGGAATGTGGAATGGAATGGAATGGAATGTGGAAGGGAATGTGAAATGGAATGTGGAATGTACTGTGGAAAGGAATTGAATAAAATGTGGAATCAAATGTGGACTGGAATGGAATGCAATGTGGAATGGAATGGACCGGAATGTGGAACGGAATGTGGAATAGAATTTAATGGAAAGGGGAAAGGAATGTGGATTGGAATGTTATACAATGTAATGGAATGTGAAATGGAATGGAATGGAATGTGGAATGCAACATGGAATGGAATGTGGACTGGAATGGAATCGAACGTGGAATGGAATGGAATCGAATGTGGAATGGAATGAAATGTGGAATGGAGGAATGGAAAGGAATGGAAAGTGGAATAGAACGGAATGTGTAATGGAATGGAAAGGAATGTGTAATGGAATATGGAATGGAATGGACTGCAATGTGGAAGGGAATGGAATGGAACGTGGAGTGGAATGGAATGCAGTGTGGAATGGAATGGAATGGAATTTGGAATGGAATGGAATAGAATGGAATGTGGAATGGAACGTGTAATGGAAAGTGTAATGAAATGTGGAATGGAATGGAATGGAATATGGAATGGAATGTGGAATGTAATGAAATGGAATGTGTAATGGAATGTGGAAAGGAATGGAATGGAATGTGCAATGGAAAGGAATGGAATGTGGAATGGAATGGAAAGGAATGCGAAATGGAGTAAAGGAGAGGAATGGAAAGTGGAATGGAGAGGAATGGGTAATGGAATGGGATGTGGAATGGAATGTGGAATCGTACGAAATGGAATGGAATCTTGAATGGAAAGGAATGGAATGTGTAATGGAATGGAATGCAATTGAATGTGGAATGGAATGTGGAATAGAATGGAAGGGTATGCGGAATAGAAAGTGAAATGGAATGAAATGGAAAGTGGAATGGAACATGGAATGGAATGGAATGGAATGTAGAAAGGAATGGAATGGAATGGAATGAGGAATGCAATTTAATGGAATGGGATGGAATGGAATGGAATGGAATGTGGATTAGAATTTAATGGAATGAAATGTGGATTAGAATGGAATGGAATGCAATGTGGATTAGAATGGAATGGAATGTGGAATGGAATGGAATGTGGAGTGGAACATGTAATGAAATGGAAAGGAAAGTGGCTTGTGAAATGGAATGGAATAGAATGGAATGGAACGAATGTGGAATGGAATCAAATGGAATGTTGAATGGAATGGAAAGAAATGCAGTGTGGAATGGAATGGAATGAAATGGAATTGAACGTGGAAAGGAATGGAAGGGAATAGGAATGTAAAGTTGAATGGAAAGGAAAGGAATGTGAAATTGAAAGGATTGGAATGGAAAGTGGAATGGAATGGAATGGAATGGAATGTACTGGACTGGAGTGGAATGGAGTGGAATGTGGAATGGAATGGAATGAAATATTGAATGGAATGTGGAATGGAATGTGAAATGTATTGGAATGGAAAGTGGAATAGAATGGAAAGGAATTTGGAACGGAATGATGAATGGAATCGAATGCAACATGGAAAGGAAAGTGGAAAGGAATGTGAAGTGCAATGTGCAAAGGAACATGGAATGGAACGTGAAATGGAACGTGGAATGGAATGTGGACTGGAATGGAATCGAACGTGGAATGGAATGCAATGGAATGTGGATTGGAATGGAATGCAATGTGGAATGAAATTCAATGGAATGTGGAACGGAAAGGAATGGAATGTGGAATCGAATGGAATGGAATGTGGAGTGGAATGTACAATGGAATGGAATGTGGAATAGAATCCGGAAGGGAATGGAAAGGAAAATGAAATGGAATGGAATGGTGTGGAATGAGGAATGGAATGGAATGGAATCTGGAATGGAATGTGCAATGGAATGGAATTGAACAGGAAATGGACCATGGAATGTAATGTGGAATGGAATGGGGAATGGAATGGAATGCAATGTGGAATGAAATTCAATGGAATGTGGAACGGAAAGGAATGGAATGTGGAATCGAATGGAATGGAATGTGGAATGAAATTCAATGGAATGTGGAATGGAAAGGAATGTAAAGTGGAATGCAAAGGAATGCAATGGAACATGGAATGGAATGGAATTTAATGTGGAATGGAATGAAATGGAATGTAGAATGGAATGTGGAATGCAATTGAATGGAAAGTGGAATGGAATGTGGAATGCAATGGAATGGAGCGGAATGTGGAATGCAATGTGTAATGGAATGGAAAGTAATGTGGAATGGAATATGGAATGGAAAGTGTAATGGAATGGAATGGAATGTGGAATGGAAGGTGTAATGGTATGGAAAGGAAAGTGCAATGGAACGTTGAAAGGAAAGTGGAAGGCAACGTGGAATGCAACGTAGAATGGAACCTGGAATGGAATGGAATGGAATGGAATGGAATGGAATGTGGAATGGAAGGGAAAGGAATGTGGAATGGAATGTGGAATGGAATGCAATGCAATGGAATGTGGAACGGAATGGGATGGAATGTGGAATTGAAAGAATGGAATATGGAATGGAATGGAATGCTATGGAATGTGAAATGGAAAGTTATGGAACGTGGAATGGAAAGGAATGGAATGGAATGGAATGTGGAATGGAATGGAATGGAATGGAATGTTCAAGGTAATGTGCAATGGAATGTGAAACGGAATGGAATGGAACATGGAATTGAATGGAATGGATCATAGAATGTAATGTGGAAGGAAAGTGGAATGGAATGGAATGGAATGTGGAATGTAATGTGGAATGAAATGGAATGGACTGTGGAATGGAATGTGGAAAGGAATGGAATGGAATGTGGAATGGAATGTTGAAGAGAATGTGGTATAGAACGGATTGGAATGTGTAACGGAATGTGGAATGGAATGGAATGTGGAATGGAATGGAATGAAATGTGGAATGGAATGGAATGGAATGGAATGGAATGCGGAATGGAATGGAAAGTGGAATGCAATGGAATGGAATGGAAGGTGGAGTGGAAAGGAATAGAATGTGGAATGCAATGAAATGGAACGTAGAATTGATTGTTTTATGGAATGTGGAATGCAATGCAGTGGAATGTGGAATGCAATGGAATGTGGAATACAATGCAATGGAATGAGGAATGGAATGTGGAATTTAGTGTGGAAGGGAATGTGGAATGGAATGGAATGGAATGTGGAAAGGAATGTGGAATGGAATGGAATGGAAGGTGGAATGGAATGGAATGGAATGGAATGTGGAATGGAAAGGAATGGAATGGAATGCGGAATGGAATGGAATGGAATGCAATGGAATGGAATGTGCAATGGAATGGATTGGAATATGAAATGGAATGAGATACAGAAAGGAATGAAATGTGGAATGGAATGGAATTGAATGTGGAATGGAATGGAATTGAATGTAGAATGGAATGAAATGGAATATGGAATGGAATGGAATGGAATGCAGTGTGGAATGGAATGGAATGGAATGTGGAAAGGAATGGAATACAATGGAATGTGGAATGGAATGGGATGGAATGGAATAAGGAATAGAATGGAATGGGATGGAATGGAATAAGGAATAGAATGGAATGGAATGGAAAGGAATGTAAAATGGAATGGAATGGAATGTGGAATTCAATGGAAAGAATCGTGGAATGGAACGTGGAATTGCTCGTGGAATGGAAAGTGGAATGGAATTGAATTGAGCGTGGAATGGAACGTGGAATGGAATGTGGAATGGAATGGAATGGAAAGGAAAGGAATGCGGTGTGGAATGCAATGGAAAGTGGAATGGAATTTCGAATGGAATGGGATGGAATGGAATGGCATGTGGAATGGACTGGAATGTGGAATGGAATAGAATGCAATGTGGAATGGAATGGAATGCAATGGAATGTGGAATGGAATGGAAAGGAATGCAATGTGGAATGGAATGAAATGGAATGTGGAGTGGAATGGAATGGAATGTGTAATGCAATGGAATGCAATGTGGAATGGTATGGTATGGAATATGGAAAGTAATGGAAAGGAATATGAAATAAAAGGGAATCGAATATGGAATGGAATGCGGAATGCAATGGAATGGAACGTGGAATGGAATGGTATGGAATGAAATGTGGTATGGAAGGAAAGGAATGCAATGTGGAATGGACTGAAAAGGAATTTGGAATGGATAGTGGAATGGAATGGAATGGAATGGAATTTGGAATGGAATTGAGTGGAATATGGAATGGAATGGAATAGAATGGAAAGTGGAATGGAATGGAATTGAATGTGGAGTGGAATGGAATGAAATTTGAAATGGAATAGCATGGAATGTTGAATGGAATTTGGAATTGAATGGAAAGGAATGGAATGGAATGTGGAATATAATGGAGATTGAAATGGAACAGAATGTGGAATGGAATGGAATGGAATGTGGAATGGAATGGAATCCAAGGTGAAATGGAGTGTGGAATGGAATGCAATGGAATGGAATGCAATGTGGAATGGAATGGAATGGAATGCAAAGTGGAATGGAATAGAATGGAATATGGAATGGAAAGGAATGGAATTGAATGTGGAATGGAAACGAATGTGGAATTGGATGGAATGGAATGTGGAATGGAATGTGGAATGGAATTCGTTGGAATGGAAAGAATGTGGAATGGAATGGAATGGAATGCAATGAGTAATGGAATGGACTGCAATTTGGCATGCAACGGAATGGAATGCGGTATAGAATGGAGTGGAATGCAATGTGGAATGGAATGGAATGGAATGCAAAAGTGGAATGAAATATAATTGAATGTGAAAAGGAATGTAACGGAACGTGGAATGGAATTCAAGTTGGAATGGAATGGAATTGAATGGAATGTGGAATGGAATGGAATGGAATGTGGAATGGAATGGAATGGAATGTGAAATGGAATGCAATGGAATGTGGAATGGAATTGAATGGAATGTGGAATGGAATGGAATGGAATGTGGAATGGAATGTGAATTGTAATGGAATGCAATGGAATGGAATGCGGAATGGAATGGAATGGAATATGAAAAGGAATGTGGAATGGAAAGGAATACAATGTGGAATGGAATGGAATGGAATATGGAAAGCAATAGAAAAGAAAATGAAATGTAAATGAATGGAATATGGAATGGAACGTGGAATGCTATGTGGAATGGAATCGAATGGAATGTGGAATGCAATGGAATGCAATGTGGAATGGAATGGAAATGAATGTCGAATGGAATGGGATGGAATGTGGAATATAATGGAATGAAATGTGGAATGGAATGGAATGGAAAGTGGAAAGGAAATGAATGGAATATGGAAAGGAATGGAATGGAATGAAATGTGGAATGGAATGGAATGAAATATGGAATGAAAAGGGATGGAAAGGAATGTGGAAATGAATGGAATCGAATGTGGAACGCAATGGAATTGAACGTGTGATTCAATGGAAAGAATCGTGGAATGGAACGTGGACTGGAAATTGGAATGGAAAAGAATGGAATGGAATGGAACGGAATGGAATGTGGTGTGGAATGGCATGGAATGTGGAATGGAATTTGGAGAGGAGTGGAATGGAATGGAATGGAATGTGGAATGAAATGTAAAGTGGAATGGAATGGAATGCAATGTGGAATGGAATGGAATGGAACGGAATAGAATGTGGAATGGAATTGAATGGAATGTGGAAAGGATTGTGGAAAGGAATGGAATGGAATATGGAATGGAATGGAATGGAATGTGGAAAGGAATGCAATGGAATGCAATGCGGAATGGAATGGAATGGAATGGAGTGGAATGGAATGGAGTGCAGAATGGAATGTAATGGAATGAGGAATGGAATAGAATGGAATTCGGAATGGAATGGAATGGAATGTGGAATTGAGAGGAATGGAATGTGGAATGGAATGGAATGGAATGGAATGAGGAATGGAATGTAATGGAATGGAATGGAATGCAATGGAATGGAATGGAATGGAATGCAGAATGGAATGAAATGGAATGAGGAATGGAATGGAATGGAATTCGCAATGGAATGGAATGGAATGTGGAATGGATTGTGGAATGGATTGGAATGGAAGGGAATGTAATGTGGAGTGGATTCTGGAATGGATAGGAATGGAATGTGGAATGGAATGTGAAACGGAATGGAATGAAATGGAATGGAATTTGCAATGGAATGGAATGGAAAGTGCAACGGAATGGAATGGAATGCAATGTGGAATGGATTGGAACGTAATGGAATGCAATGGAATGCGGAATGGTATGGAATGGAATGCGGAATAGAATGGAATGGAATGTGGAATGGAATGCGGAATGAAACGGAATGGAATGTGGAATGGAATCTGGAATGGAGTGTGGAATGGAATGTGGAATAGAACGTGGAATGGAGTGTGGAATGGAATGTGGAATGGAACGGAATGGAATGTGGATTGCAATTTGTAATGCAGTGTGGAATGGAATGTGGATGGAATGGAATGTGGATGGAATGGAATGTAAGGAGCAATGAAATGTGGAATGGAGTGTTGAATGGAATGTGGAATGGAACGGAGTGGAATGTGGAATGGAATGTGAGTGGAATGTGCAATGGAATGGAATGGATTGTGGAATGGAATGGAATGGAATGATATGGAACCTGGAATGGAATGGAATGGAATGTGGAATGGAACGTGGAAAGGAACGTCGAATGGAACTTGGAATTGAACGTGGAATGGAAGGTGGAATGGAATGGAAACGGACATGGAATTGAATGCGGAATGGAATGGAATGGAACGTGTCATGGAATCTGGGATGGAATGGAATGGAATGGGAATTCAATGTCGAATGTAATTGAATGGAATGTAGAATGAATGGGAACGGAAAGTTGAATAGAATGGAATGGAATGGAATGAAATGTGGAATGGAATGGAAAGGAATGCAATGTGGAATGGAATGAAATGGAATGTGGAGTGGAATGGAATGGAATGTGTAATGCAATGGAATGCAATGTGGAATGGAATTGAATGGAATATGGAAAGCAATGGAAAGGAATATGAAATAAAAGGGAATGGAATATGGAATGGAATGCAGAATGCAATGGAATGGAACGTGGAATGGAATGGTATGGAATGAAATGTGGTATGGAATGGAAAGGAATGCAATGTGGAATGGACTGAAAATGTACGTGGAATGGATAGTGGAATGGAATGGAATGGAATGGAATGGAATTTGGAATGGAATTGAGTGGAATATGGAATGGAATGGAATGGAATGGAAAGTGGAATGGAATGGAATTGAATGTGAAGTGGAATGGAATGAAATTTGAAATGGAATAGCATGGAATGTTGAATGGAATTTGGAACTGAATGGAAAGGAATGGAATGGAATGTGGAATATAATGGAGAGTTAAATGGAAGGGAATGTGGAATGGAATGGAATGGAATGTGGAATGGAATGGAATCGAACGTGAAATGGAGTGTGGAATGGAATGCAATGCAATGGAATGCAATGTGGAATGGAATGGAATGGAATGCAAAGTGGAATGGAACAGAATGGAATATGGAATGGAATGGAATGGAATTTAATGTGGAATGGAAAGGAATGTGGAATTGGATGGGATGGAATGTGGAATGGAATGTGGAATGGAATTCACTGGAATGGAAAGAATGTGGAATGGAATGGAATGGAATGCAATGAGTAATAGAATGGACTGCAATTTGGCATGGAACGAAATGGAATATGGTATAGAATGGAGTGGAATGCAATGTGGAATGGAATGGAATGGAATGCAAAAGTGGAATGGAATATAATTGAATGTGAAAAGGAAGGTAACGGAAAGTGGAATGGAATTCAAGTGGGAATGGAATGGAATTGAATGGAATGTGGAATGGAATGGAATGGAATGTGGAATGGAATGGAATGGAATGTGGAATGGAATGGAATGGAATGTGGAATGGAATGTGAATTGTAATGTAATGCAATGGAATGGAATGCGGAATGCAATGGAATGGAATATGAAAAGGAATGTGGAATGGAAAGGAATACAATGTGGAATGGAATGGAATGGAATATGGAAAGCAATGGAAAAGAAAATGAAATGTAAATGAATGGAATATGGAATGGAATGTGGAATGCAATGTGGAATGGAATCGAATGGAATGTGGAATGCAATGGAATGCAATGTGGAATGGAATGGAAATGAATGTGGAATGGAATGGAATGGAATGTGGAATATAATGGAATGAAATGTGGAATGGAATGGAATGGAATGGAAAGTGGAAAGGAAATGAATGGAATATGGAAAGGAATGGAATGGAATGAAATGTGGAATGGAATGGAATGGAAAACGGAATGAAAGGGAATGGAAAGGAATGTGGAAATGAATGGAATCGAATGTGGAACAGAATGGAATGGATAGTGTGATTCAATGCAAAGAATCGTGGAATGGAACGTGGAATGGAACGTGGAATGGAATGGAATGGAATGGAATGGAATGTGGTGTGGAATGGAATGGAATGTGGAATGGAATTTGGAGAGGAGTGGAATGGAATGGAATGGAATGTGGAATGGAATGGAATGGAATGTGGAATGGAATGGAACCTGCAAAGGAATGGAAGGGAATGTGGAATTCAATGGAGTGAATCGTGGAATGGAACGTGGAATGGCCCGTGGCATGGAAAGTGGAACGGTATTGAATGAAGCGTGGAATGGAACGTGGAATGGAACGTGTAATGGAATGGAATGGAACGTGGAAAGGAACGTTGTGTGGAATGCAATGGAAAGTGAAATGGAATTTGGAATGGAATGGGATGGAATTGAATGGCATGTGGAATGGAAATGAATGTGGAATGGAATGGAATGGAATGTGTAATGGAATGCAATGGAATGGAATATGGAATGGAATGGAATGGAATTTTGAATTAAATGGAATGGAAAGTGGAATGCAATTGAATGGAATGCAATGGAATGTGGAACGGAACGGTATGGAATGTGGAATGGAGTGTGGAATGGAATGTGGAATGGAATGGAATGGAATGTGGAATGCAATGTGGAATGGAGTGTGGAATGGAATGTGGAATGGAATATGGAATGGAGAGTGGAATGGACTGTGGAGTGGAACGAAATGTAATGTGGAATAGAATGTGCAATGAAATGTGGAATGGAAAAGAAGAGAGTGTGGAATGGAATGGAATGGAATGGTATGGATCATGGAATGGAATGGAATGGAATGTGGAATGAAAAGTGGAAAGGAACGTGGAATGGAACTTAGAATGGAACGTTGAATGGAAGGTGGAATGAAATGGAACGGTACGTGGAATGGAATGTGGAATGGAATGGAAAGGAAAGTGTAATGGAATTTGGGGTGGAATGTAATGGAATGTGGAATGGAAGGTGGAATGCAATGTGGAATAGAACGTGGAATGCAATGTGGAATGGAATGTGGAATGTAATTGAATGGAATGTGCAATGGAATGGAATGGAAAGTGGAATAGAATGGAATGGAAAGGAATGAGGAATAGAATGGAATGGAATGGAAAGGAATGCGGAATGGAATGGAATGGAATGGAATGTGGAATAGAAAGGAATGGATTGTGGAATCGAATTAAATGGAACGTGGAATTTGAAGTGTTGGAATGTGGAATGGAATGCAAGTGAATGTGGAATGGAATGGAATGGAACATGGAAGGGAATGTGGAATGGAAAGGAATGGAACGTGGAATGGAATGTTGAATGCAATGTGGAAATTAACGTGGAATCGAATGTGGAATGAAACGAGAAATGGAATGTGGAATGGAATGGACTGGAATGTGGAATGCACTGTGTAATGGAATGGAAAGGAACGTGGAACGGAATGTAGAATGGAATTTAATGGAATTTGGAATGGAAAGAGGAATGGAATGTGGAATGGAACGTGCAATATACTATGGAATGTAATGTGGATTGGAATGTGGAATGAAATGTGGAGTGGAATGGAATGGAATGTAATGGAATGCAATACGGGGTGGAATGTGGAATGGAATTTGGAATGGAATGTGTAATTGAATGTGGAATGGAATGTGGAATGGTATTTGGAAAGCAATGTGGTATAGAATGTTGAATGGAGTGGAATGGAACGTGGAATGGAAGGAAATGGAATTTACTATGGCTTGTGAAATGGAATGGAATGCAATGGAATGTGGAATGGAATGGAATGCAATGAAATGTGGAATGGAAAGGAATGGAATGTGGAGTGGAATGGAATGGAATATTGAAATGATTGCAATTGAGTGGAATGTGGAATGGAATGGAATAGAAAGTGGAATGGAATATATGGAAAGTTGAATGCAATTTGGACATGAATGGAATGGAATGGAGTGGAATGTGGAAAGGAATGGAAAGCGGAATGGAAAGGAATGCGGAATGGAATGGAATGGAATGTGGAATTGAATGTAATGGAATGGAGAAAGGAATGTGCAATGGAATGGAATGTGCAATGGAATGGATTGGAGTGGAATGGAATCTGGAATGGAATGGAATGGAAGGCAATGTGGAATGGAATGGAACGGAATGTGGAATGGAATTGAATGGAATGTTGAATGGAATGGAATGGAACGTGGAATGGAATAGAATGAAATGGAATGGAATATTGAATGGAATTGAATAGAATATGGAATGGAATGGAATGGAATGGAATGTGGAATGGAATGGAATTAAATGTGGAATGGAAGTGGATGGCATGTGGAATGGGATGGAATGGAATGTGGAATGGAATGGAATGGAATGCGGAATGCAATGGAATGGAATGCGGAATGCAATGTGCAATGGAATGGAAAGAAGTGGAATGTTCAATGGAATGGAATGGAATGGAATTCAATGTGGAATGGAATGCAATGGAAAGTGGAATGTAATGGAATGGAATGTGGAATGTAATGGAGTGGAATTCATTGTGGAATGGAATGGTATGGAATGTGGAATGGAATGGAATGGAATGTGCACTGGAATGTGGAATGCAAAGTGGAATGCAATGGGATGGAATTTGAAATGGAATGGATTGGAATGTGGAATAGAATGGAATGGAATGGAATGGACAGGAATGTGGAATAGAATGGAAAGGAATGGAATGTAATGAAATGGAATGGAATGTGCAATGGAATGAAATGGAAAATGGAGTGGAATGGAATGGAATGGAATGTGGAATGGAATGGAAAGGAATGTGGAATTGAAAGTGGAATGGAATGGAATGGAATGTGGAATGGAATATGGAATGGAACGAATAGTGTAATGGAGTGGAAAGGAATGTGGAATGGAACAGAATGGAATGTGGAATGGAATGTTGAATGGAATGGAATGGAATGTGGAATGGAAAGCATAACGGAATGGTGTGTAATGTGCGGTGGAAAGGAGAGGAATATCGAATGGAATGGAATGTGGCACGAAATGGAATTGAATGTGAAATGGAATGGAATGGGTGGTGGAATTCAATGGAAATTATAGTGGAATGGAACGTGAAATGGAGTTTGGAATGGAATGGAAAGGAAAGTGGAATGGATCATAGAATGGAACGTGGAATGGAATGGAATGGAATGCAATGGAAGGTGTAATGGAATGGAACGGAATGTGGAATTGAATAGAATGGAATGTGGAATGGACTGGAAAGGAATGTGGAATGGAATGGAATAGAACATGGAAAGGAATGTGTACTGGAATGTGGAAATTAGTGTGGAATGTAATAGAATGGAATGTGGAATGGAAAGGAATGGAATGTGGGATGGAATGTAACGTGGAATGGAAAGGAATGGAACGTGTACTGGAATGGAATTGAATATGGATTGTAATGGAATGTAATGGTATAGAATATGAAATAGAATGTGACATGGAATTTTGAATGGAATGTGAAACGCAATGTGGAATTCATTGTAGAATGGAATGTTAGGAAACGTGGAATGGAATGGAATGCAACGTGGGATGGAATGGAATGCAACGTGTAATGGAATGTAGAATGGAACGTGGAATGGAATGGAATGGAATATGGTGTGGAATGCGGAATGAAATGGATTGGAAAGTGGATTGGAATGTGCAATGGAATGGAATGGAATAGAATGTCAAATGGAATGTGGAAAGGAATGTGAAATGGAATGTGAAATGGAATGTGGAATGGAATGTGAAAAGGAATGTGTAATTCAAGGCGGAATTTAATGAAATGGAAAGTGGAATGGCATGGAATAGAATGGAATTTAACGTGGAATGGAACGTGGAATGGAATGGATTGAAATGTGGAATGGAATGTGGAATGGAACGTGGAATGGAATGGAAAGGATTGTGGAATGAAATGGAATGGAATGCGGAATGGAATGGAATGGAATGTGGAATGGTATTTAATGAATGTGGAATAAAATTGAATTGAATGGAATGTAATGTGGAATGGAATGGGGAATGGAATCGAATGGAATGTGGAATGGAATGGAAAGAATGTGCAAAGCAATGGAACGGAATGGAATAGAATATGGAATCGAATGGAATGGAATGGAATGTGAAATGGAATAGAATAGAGTTCAATGAAATTGAAAGTGGAATGGAATGGAATATTATGGGGAATGGAATGGAATAGAATGGAAAGTGAAACGGAATGGAAGGGAATCTGGAATGGAATCAAATGGAATATGGAATGGAATGGAATGCGTAATGGAATCGAATGGAATGTGGAATGGAACGCAATAGGATTTGGAAAAGAATGGAACGGAATGGAATGCAATTAAATAGAACATGGAACGGAATGGAAAGGAAATGGAATGGAATGGAATGAGGAATGCAATGTAATGGAATGTGAAATGAAATGGAATGCAATGTTGAATTGAATGTGGAATGGAATAGAATGGAATGTGGAATGGTATGTGGAATGGAATGGAAATGGAATGGAATTGAATGTGGAATGGAATTTAATGGGATGTGTAATGGAATGGAATGGAATATGGAAAGGAATGTGGAATGGAATGGAATGCAATGTGGAATGGAATGGAATGGTATGTAGAATGCAATGTGGAGTGGAACAGAATGAAATGAGGAATGGAATGTTGAATGGAATTGAATGGAATATGGAATGAAATGGAATGGAATGTGGAATGGAATGTGGAATGGAATCTAATTCAATGTGGAATAGAATGGAATGGAAAGGTATGGAATGTGGAATGGAATTGAACGCAATGTGGAATGGAATGTGTAAAGAAATGGAATGGAACATGGAATGGAATGTGGAATGGAACGTGGAATGGAACGTGGAATGGAATGAGGGATGGAATGGAAAGAATGTGTAATGGAAGTGAATGGAATGCGGAACGGAATGTGGAACGGAATGTTGAAAGGATTGTGGAATGGAATGGAATGTTATGTGGAATAGAATGCAATGGAACGTGGAATGGAAACGAATGGAATGTGGAATGGAATGGAATTGAATGTGGAAAGGAATGGAATGAAATATGGAATGGAATGGAATGGTACGTGGAATGTAATGGAATGGAATATGAAGTGGAAAAGACGGGAATGCGGAATGGAATGTGGAATGGAATATGGAATGGAATGTGGAGTAGAATGGAATGGAACGAGGAATGGAATGGAATGGAAAGTGGAATGGAATGAATTGGAGTGTGGAATGGAATGGAATGGAATGGAAAGTTTAATGGAGTGGAATGGAATGTGAAATGGAATGTAGAATGGAATGGGATGGAATTTGCAATGGAATGTTTAATGGACTGGAATGAAATGTGGAATGGAACGGAATAGAATGGAATGTGAAATGGAATGGAATGGAATGTTGAATGGAATGTGGAATGGAATGTGGAATGGAATGGAATGTGTAATAGAATGGAATGGAATGTGTAATATTATGGAATGGAATGAGGAATGGAAAGCAATGGAACTTGGAATGGAATGGAATGGAATGGAATGGAATGTGGAATGGAATGTGGAAAAGAATGGAATGGAATGTGGAATGGAATCAGAAATTGAATGGAATGCAATGTGGAATGGAGTGTTTAATAGAATGCAAAGAAATGAGGAATGGAATGTGGACTGGCATGGATTGGAATGTGGAATGGAATGTGCATTGGAATGTGGAATAGAATGTGAAATGGAATGTAATGGAATGTGTAATGGAATGTGTAATAGAATGAGAAATGGAATGGAATGGAATGTGGAATGGAATATGGAATGGAATGGATTGGAGTGTTGAATGGAATGTGGAATGGAATGGAATGGAATGGAACGTGGAATGTTGTGGAATGGAATGTGGAATCCAATAGAATGGAATGGAATGGAATATGGAATGGAATGTGAAATGGAATGCAATGGAATGTGGAATATAATATGGAATGGAATTGAATTGAGTGGAACTGAATGTGGATTGGAATGGAATGGAATATGGAACGGAATGTAATGGAAAGTGGAATGGAATGGAATGTGGAGTGGAATGTGCAATAGAATGGAATGGAAACTGGAATGAAATTGAAAGCAATGGAATAGATTTTGGAATGGAATTGAATGGAATGTTCAATGGAATGTCGAATGGAAAGTGGAGTGAAATGGAATGGAATGTGGAATGTAATGTTGAATGGAATGGAAAGGAATGTGGAAAGGAATGGAATGCAGTGTGGAATGGAGTGGAATGGAATGGAATGGAATATGGAATGCAACGGAATGCAATATGGAATGGAAAGTGGAATGCAATTGAATGGAATGTAATGGAATTTGGAATGAAATTGAAAGGAATGAGGAATAGAATGTGGAATGGAAAGTGGAATAGAATGTAAAATGGAATGTGGAATGGAATGTAATGGAAAGTGAAATGGAAAGAGCAATGTAATTTAATTGAATGTAGAATTTAATGTGGAATGGAATGGAATGGAATTTGTAAAGGAGTAGAATGCAATGTGGAATGGAATGGAATGGAATGTGGCATATAGTTTGGAACGTAATGTGGAATATGAAGTGGAATGGAATGGAATGGAATGTGGAATGGAAAGTGAAACCGAATGTGGAATCTAATGGAATGGATAGTGGAATGGAAAGGAATGTACTGTGGAATGAAATTGAATGCAAAGGAATGTGGAATGGAATGGAATGGAAAGTGGAATGGAATGCGGAATGGAATGTCTAATGGAAAGGAATGGAATGCGGAATGCAATGGAATGGAATGAAACATGGAATGGAATGGAATAGAATATGATGTGGAATGGAATGGAATGGAATGGAATGTTATGTGGAATGGAAGGCAAAGGAATGTGGAATGGAATGGAATCTAACATGGAATGGAATTGAATGTTATGTGGTATGGAATTGCATGGAATGTGGAATGAAAAGAGGAGTGGAATGGAATGCAATGGAAAGGAAAGTGAAATGGAATGGAATGTGGAATAGAAATGAATGGAATGTGTAATGGAATGGAATGGAATGCAATGTGGAATGTAATGTAATGGAATGGAATGGAATGTGGAATGGAATGCAATGGAATGTGGAATGGAATGGAATGTGGAGTGGAATGCAATGGAAAGGAAATTGAAATGGAATGGAATGGAACATGGAATGGAATGGAATGGAAAATGGAATGGAATTCAAAGGAAAATGGAATGGAATGGAATGGAAATTGGAATTGAATGGAATGAAATCGAATTTGGAATGGAATGGAACGTGCAATGGAATGGAATGGAATGTGGAATGGAATTGAATGGAACGTGGAATGGAATGGAATTGAATGGAATGTGGAACGCAATGGACCGTGCTATGGACTGGAATTGAATGGAATGTGGAATTGAATGGAATGGAATTTGGATTGGAATTGAATGGAATGTGGAATGGACTGTGGAACGGAATGCAAAGGAATGGAATGTGGAATGGAATGCAAAGTGGAATGGAATGGAAGGGAAAGTGGAATGGAATGTGGAACAGAATGGAACGAGGAACGGAATGTTGAATGGAATGGAATGGAAGGTGAAATGGTATGTGGAATTGAACGTAATGGACTGTGGAATGGAAGGTGTAATGGAACGTGGACTATAATGTGGAATGGAATGTGGAATGGAATGTGGAATGGAATGAAATATAAGGGGGAATGGAATGTGAAATGCAATGGAATGCAATGGAATGGAGAGTGGAATGGAATGGAATGTGGAATGGAATGGAATGGAATACGGAATGGAAAGGAAGGGAATGGAATGGAATGGAATGGAATGGAACGTGCAATGGAATGTGGAATGGAATGTGGAATGGAACGGAATGTGGAAGGGAAAGGAATGGAATGGAGTGTGGAATGGAATATAGTGGAATTGAAAGCAGTTAAGTGGAACGTGGTATGGAATGGAATGGAGAGTGGAAAGTAATGGAATGAGGAATGGAATGGAATGGAATTTGGAACGGAAAGGAATTAAATGGAATGGAATGGAATGGAATGTGGAATGGAATGTGGAATTGAACGGAATCTGGAATGTAATGGAATGGAATGGAGTGTGGAATGGAGTTTAATGGAATTAAAGGGAGTTAAAGGGAACGTGGAATGGAATGGTATGTGAAATGGAATGGAATGGAAAGAGGAAAGGAATGTAATGAAATGTGGAATGAAATGTAATGGAAACTGCAATGTAATGTGGAATGGAATGGATTGGAATGTGGAATGGAATTTAGAATGGAAATGAATGAAAGGTGGAGTGGAATGGAATCTGGAATGGAACGGAGTGGATTGTGGAATGGAATGTGGAATGGAATGGAATGGAATTTGGAATGGAATGGAATGTATAATGGAATGTAAGGGAATGGAAGTGAACGTGGAATGGAATGTGGAATGGAATGGATTGAAATGGGGAATGGAATGTGGAATGGAATGGAATGGAATGGAATGGAATGTGAAATGAAATGGAATGGAATGTGGAATGGAGTCTGGAATAGAAAGTGGAATAGAATGTGGAATGGAATCAGGAAAGGAACGTGGAATGGAATGTGGAAAGGAATGGAATGGTATGTGCAATGGAATGCAGAATGGAACAGAACGTGGAATGGAACGGAATGGACTGTGGAATGGAACGTGGAATCGAATGGAATGGAAAGAGGAATGGAATGTGGAATGGAATGGAATGTGGAATTGAATGGAATGTGGAATGTAATGGAACGGAATGGAAGATGGAATGGCATGTTGAATGGAATGGAATGGATTATGGAATGTATTGTGGAATGCAATGGAATGAAAAGGAATGGAATTTGGAATGCAATGGAATGAAAAGGAATGGAATTTGGAATGCAATGGAATGGAAAGAAATGTAGAATGGAATGAATGGAATGTGGATTGGAATGTGGAATGGAATTGAATTGAATGTGAAATGGAATGTGGAATGGAATGGAAAGGAATGTGTAATGGAATGTAATGGAATGTGGAATGGAAAGTGGAATGGAATGGAATGCAATGTAGAATGTAATATGGAAAGGAATAGAACGGAAAGGGAAATGGAATGTTGAATGGAACGTGGAATGCAATGTGGAATGGAGTGGAATGGAATTTGGAATGGAATGTGGAATGGAACGAATGGAATGTGGAATGGAATGTAGAATTGAATGTGGAATGGAATATGGAATGCAATGTGGAATGGAATGTAATGGAATATGGAATGGAATATGGAATGGAATGGAATGGAATGGAATGGAATGGAATGTGGAAAGGAATGTGGAATGGGATGGAATGTAATGGAATGGAACGTAGAATGGAACGTGGAATGGAATGGAATGTAACGTGGATTGGAATGGAATGGAATGTGGTAAGCAACGTGGAATGGAATGGAATGGAACGGGGAATGGAAAGTGGAATGGAACATCCAATGGAAAGTGGAATGAAACGTGGAATGGAATGCAATGCCACGTGGAATGGAATGTGGAATGGAATGTGGAATGTAATTGAATGGAATGAGCAATTGAAGGGAATGGAATGTGGTTTGGAATGTGCAATGGATTGTGGAATGGAATGGAATGGAACGTGGAAGGGAATGTGAAATGGAATGTGGGAAGGAATGTGGAATGTAATGTGGAATGAAATGCGGAAAGGAAAAGAATGGAATGTGGAATAGAATGGATTAGAATGTAGAATGGAATGGAATGAAATGTGGACTAGAAAGTGGAGTTTAATTGAATGGAATCCAGGATGGAATGGAAAGGAATGGTATAGAATGTGGAATGCAATGGACTGGATCATGGAATGGAACGGGAATGGAAACTGCAATTGAATGAGGAATGGAATGGAATGGAATGTGGAATGGAATAGAATGGAATGTGTTACAGAAATTGGAATGGAATGGTATGGACAGAGGATGGAATGTGCAATGGAATGGAATGGAATATGTAACGGAGTGGAATGGAATGTGGAAAGGAATGTGGAATGGAATGAAATGGAATGTGGAATGGAATGTAGAGTGGAATATGGAATCGAATGGAAAGGAATGCAATGGAATGGAATGTGGAATGGAATGTGGAAAGGAATGGATTGGAATGTGGAAAGGAATGTGGAATGGAATGGAAAGGAATGTGCAATGGAATGAATGAGGTAGGGAATGGATTCGAATGGAAGGAAACGTGGAATGGAAGGGAATGGAATGTGGAATTCAATGTGCAATTGAATGGAATGGAATGCGTCATGGAATGTGCAATGGAATGGAATGTGGAATCGAATGGAATGGAATGTGGAATGGAATGGAATGGAATGTGGAATGGAATGGAATGGAATGTGAAATGGAGTAGAATGTGGAGTGGAATTTAATGGAAGGTGGAATGGAATGGAATGGAATGTGGAATGGAATGCAAAATGGAATGGAATGTGCAAAGGAATGTGGAATGTAATGTAATGGAATGTCGAAAGGAATGTGGAATGGAAAGGGGGATGGAACGAAATGGAATATGGAAAGGAAGGTGGAATGCAATGATGAATGGAATGTGGAATGGAATGTGGAATGGAATGTGGAATGAAATGCGGAAAGGAAAAGAATGGAATGTGGAAGGCAACGATGAATGGAATGTGGAATGGTATGCGGAATTGAAGGTGAAATGGAATGGAATAGAATGTGGAATAGAACGTAGAATGTGGAATGGAATTGAGTGGAATGTTTAATGGAATGGAATGGAATGTGGAATGGAATGTGGAATGGAATGTGGAATGGAATGTGGAATGAAATGAAATGGAACATGAAATGAAACGTGGAACGGAAAGTGGAAATCAATGTGGAATGGAATGTAATGGAATGTGGAATGGAATGCAGTGCATCGTGGAGTGGAAAGTGGAATGGAATGCGGAATGGAATGGAATGGATTGTGGAGTGGAACGTGGAATGTAATGTGGAATGGAATGGAATGCATCGTGTAGTGGAATGGAATGGAATATGGAATAGAATCGAAAGGAATTGATTGTGGAAGAGAATGGAATGGAAAGGAATGCAATGGAATGTGGAATGGAATTTAACGGAATGCGGACTGGTTTACAACGGAAGGTTTAATGGAATGGAATTGAATGCGGAATGGAATGGAATGGAAGGTGGAATGGAATCTAGAATGGAATGGAATGGAATGCGAAATGGAATGTGGAATGGATTGAAAAGGAATATGGAATTGAATTTAACGTAATGGAAGGTGGAATGGAATGTGGAATGGAATGAAATGGAATGTGGAATGGAATGGAATGGAATTGAATGTGGAAAGGAATGGAATGGAATCTGGAATGGAATGGAACGTGGAATGGAATGGAATGGATAGTGGAATGCAGTGGAATGGAGTGGAATGGAATTTGAAATATAAAGCAGAATGGAATTTAAAATTGAATGAAACGCAACGTGGAATGGAATGAAATGGAAAGTGGAATGGAATGGAATGGAACGTGGATAGGAATGTAAAGGAATGTGGAATGGTATGAGGAATCTAACGTGGAATGGAATAGAAAGGAATGTGGAATGGAGTGGAATGGAAAGTGGACTGGAATGGAATGGAATGGAAGGGAATGGAATGTGGAATGGAAGGTGGAATGGCCGTTGTAATGGAATGGTACGGAACGTGGAATGGAACATGGAATGGAAGGTGGAATGGAAGATGGAAAGGAATAGAATGGAACGTGGAATGGAATATGGAATGGAATGTGGAATTGAACGGAATGGAATGTGGAAAGGAATATAAAAAAATGTGCAATGGAATGTGGAATGGAATGGATTGGAATGTGGAATGGAATGTGAAATGGAATGGAATGGAATGTCAAAGGGACTTAGGAAGGGAATGTGGAAGGTAATGTGGAATGGAATGGAATGTGGAATGGAATGTGAATGGAATGGAATGGAATGTTGAAGGGTATGTGGAATGGAATGTGGAATGGAATGTGGAATGCAATGGAATGGAATTTGGAGTGGAATGTGCAATGGAATGGAAACGAATGTGGAAGGGAATGTGGAATGCAATGTGGAAAGGATTGTGGAATGGAATGTGGAATGGAATGCAATGGAATGTGGAATGCAATGGAATGGAATAGGAAAGGAATAGAATGGAATGTGGAATAGAATGTGGAATAGATTGTGGAATGGAACGGAATGGATTGTGGAAACTAAAGTGGAATGTAATGGAATGGAATGTGGAAGGGAAAGTGGAATGCAATGGAATCGAATGCAATGGAATGTGGAATGGCATGTGAATTGGAATGCCATGGAATATGGAATGGAATGTGGAATGAAATGCAACGGAATGACAATGGAATGTGGAATGGAATGTGGAGTGGAATGGAATAGAATATGGAATGGAAAGAGTTGTAATGTGGAATGGAAAGGAATGGATTGCGGAATGGAATGGAATGGAAAGTGGAATGGAATGGAATGGAATGTATTGTAATGTGGAATGGAATGCAACAGAATATGGAATGCAATGGAATATAATGTGGAACGGAATGTGGAACGGAATGTGGAACGAATGGAATGCAATGTGCAATGGAACGTGAAATGGAATGTGGAATGTGGTGGATTGGAATGTGGAATGGATAATGCAATGGAATGGAATGGAACATGGAATGGAATGTGGAATGCAATGTGGAATGGAATGTGGAATGGAAAATGGAATGGAATGGAATGGAACGTGGAATGGAAAGTTGAATGGAATTTGGAATGGAACGTGGAATGGAATACGGAATGTAATGTGGAATGGAAAGGAATTAAATGTGGAAAGGAATGGAATGGAATGCAGAATGGAATGGAATGGAATGTGGAATGGAGTGTGGAATGGAATTGAATGAAATGTGGCATGAAATTCAATGGAATGTGGAATGGAAAGGAATGGTGTGTGGAATGGAAGGGAATGGTATGGAATACAGAATGGAGTGGAATGGAATGGAAACGAATGTGGAAAGGAATGGTATGGAATGTGGAATGGAATGGAATGTGGAATGGAATGGAATGTGGAATGGTGTGCAATGGAAAGTGGAATGGAATTTGGAATGGAACGTGGAATGGAATACGGAATGTAATGTGGAATGGAAAGGAATGAAATGTGGAAAGGAATGGAATGGAATGCAGAATGGAATGGAATGGAATGTGGAATGGAGTGTGGAATGGAATGGAATGGAATGTGGCATGAAATTCAATGGAATGTGGAATGGAAAGGAATGGTGTGTGGAATGGAAGGGAATGGTATGGAATACGGAATGGAGTGGAATGGAATGGAAACGAATGTGGAAAGGAATGGTATGGAATGTGGAATGGAATGGAATGTGGAATGGAATGGAATGTGGAATGGTGTGGAATGGAAAGTGGAATGGAATGCAATGGAATGTGTAATGGAATGTGGAATGGAGTGGAATGGAATGTGGAATGGAATGTGCAATGGAATGGAATGGAATGCGGAATGGAATGTGGAAAGGAATGTGGAATAGAATGGATTGTAATGCCGAATGGAATGTGGAATGGAATGTGGAATTGAATGGAATGGATCGTGGAATGGACTGTTGAATGGAAGGTGGAATGGAACGTGGAATGGAACTTGGAATGGAATGGAAAGGAACGTGGAATGGAAAGTGGAATGGAATGTGGAAAGTAATGTGGAATGATAAGGAATGGAATGGGGAATGGAATGGAAAGGAATGTGGAATGGAATTGAATGGAATGATAAATGGAATGTGGAATGGAATGGAATGTGGAATGGAATTGAATGGAATGGAATGGAGTGGAATGGAATGGAATGGATTGTGGAATGGAAGGTGGAATGGAATGGAATGGAAAGTGTAATCGAATGTGAAATGTAATGGAATGGAATATTTAATGGGAAGTGGAATGGAACATGGACTAGAACGCGGAATGGAATACAGAATGTAATGTGGAATGGAACGTGGAATGGAATGGAATGGAAAGAGGAATGCAATGGAATGGAATATGGTAAGGAATTGAATGGAATGAGAAAGGGAATGTGGAATGGAATGGAATGTGGAATGGAATGGAATGGAAAGGAATGTGGAATGGAATAGATTGTGGAATGGAATGGAATGTGGAATGCAATGTGGAATTGAATGGAATGGAACATGAAATGGAATGGAAAGTGGAATGGAACTGAATGTGGAATGTAATGGAATGGAACATGTAATGAAATGAAATTGAATGTGATATTGAATGGAATTGAATGGAATGGAATGTGGAATGGAACGTGGAATGGAATGTGGAATGGAACGTGGAATGGAACGTGGAAAGGAATGGAATGGAAAGGAATGGAGTGTGGAATGGAATTGAATGGAATGGAAAGGAATGTGGAATGGAATGGAATGTAGTATTGAATGGAATGGAAGGCAATGAAATGGAATGTGGAATGGAATGGAATTGAATGTGGAATGGAATGGAATTGAATGTGGAATAGAAAGGAATGGAATGCAATGTGGAAAGTAATGGAATGCAATGTGGAAAGTAATGGAATGCAATGTGGAATAAATGAAATGGAATGTGGAATGGAATGGAATGGAAACGAAGGGAATGGTGTGGAATGGAATGGAATGTGGAATGGAATCTAATGTGCAATGGAAAGGAAAGTGGAATGGAATGGAATATGGAATGGAATGTGGAATAGAATGAGGAAAGGAATGGAGTGGAATGTAGAATGGAATGTGGAATTGAATGGAATGGAATGTGGAATGGAATGGAATGGAATTGAAGGGAATGTGGAATGTAATGCAGTGAAATGTGGAATGGAATAGAAACTGGAATGGAATAGAATGGAGTTCAATGGAATGTGGAATGGAATGCAGTTAAATATGAAATGGAATACAATGTAGAATGTAATGAAATGGAATGGATTGTGGAATGGAATAGAATGTGGAATGCAATGAAGTGGAATGGAATGTGGAATGGAATGGAATGTGGAATGGAATGGAATGTGGAATGGAATGGAATGGAACTGAATGGAATGTGGAATGGAATGGAGCGGAAAGTGGAAGGGAATAGAATGTGGAATGGAATGAAATGGAATGGAATGTGGAATGGAATGGAATGGAATGTGGAATGGAATGGAATGGAACATGGAAAGGAATGGAAAGGAATGGAATCCGTAATGGAATCTGGAATGGAATGGGATGGAATGGAATGGAAAGTGGAATGGAATGGAATCTAATCTGGACTGGAATGTGGAATGGAATGTGGACTGCAATGTAGAATGGAATGGAATGGAATGTGGAATGGAATGGAATGGAATGTGGAATGGAATGGAATGGAATGTGGAATGGACATTGGAATGGAATGGAAGGGCAATTGAAATGGCATGTGAATTGGAAAGTGGAATGGAACCTGAAATGGAACGTGGTAAGGAAAGTGGAATGGATTAGAATGGAACGTGGAATGCAATGGAAAGGAATGTGGAGTGGAATGCAATGGAAAGGCATGTGGAATGGAATGCAATGGAATGTCCAATGGAATGTGGAATGGAATGGAATTGAATGCGGAATGGAATGTGGAATGGAATGGAAAGGAATAGAGTTTCCAATAGGTTGAATTGAATGGAACGGAATGTGGAATAGAATGTGTAATGGAATGGAATGGAATGTGGTATTAAATGGAAAGGTAAGGGGAATGGAATCCAATGGAACGTGGAATGGAAAGTGGAATGGAATTGAATGTAATATGGAACCTATTCCAACCATTATATTCCATTCGATTCCACATCCATTCCACATTCCATTCCACTCCTCTTTCCATTGCATTCAGTTCCATTCCATTCCATTCTACTTTCCATTCCATGTTCCATTCCACGTTCCATTCCATTCCATTGCACATTCCATTCCACATTCCATTCCATTCCATTCCACTTTCCATTCCACTTTCAATTCCACTCCATTCCATTCCATTCCACATTCCATTCCATTCCATTCCACATTCCATTCCACTTTCCATTCCATTCCATTACACATTCTATTCCAATCCATAGTATTGCAGTCCACACTCCATTCCATTCAATACCATTCCACATTCCATTACAAGCAAATTCGCATTACAATCCATTTCTAGCCACATCCTTTTCCATTCAGTTTCACGTTCCATTCCATTCCACATTGCATTCCTTTCTGCTCCACATTCCATTCCATTCCATTCTATGTTCCATTCCATTCCGTTCCACATTTCATTCCATTCCATTCCGTTGCAGTCCACATTCCATTCCATTCCATTCCATTCCACATTCCATACCATTGCATTCTACATTCCTTTCCATTCCATTCCACATTCCATTTCATTCCATTCCACGTTCCGTTCCATTCCACGTTCCATTCTAAAGTTTCATTCCATGTTCCATTGAACGTTCCATTCCACTCCATTCCACATTCCATTCTATATTCCTTTCCATTCCATTACACAATCCATTCCACAATCCGTTGCATTTGATTCCACATTCCATTCCACATTCCAGTAAATTCCATTCCAGTTCATATTCCTTTCAGTTACATTCCATTCCACATTCCATTCCATTCCATGCTACATTCCATTCCATTCCATTCCACATTCCATTCCATTCCACATTCCATTCCATTAATTTCCATTCCACATTCCATTCCACATTGCATTCCATTCCATTCCACATTCAATAGCACATTTTATTCCATTCCACGTTCCGTTCCATTCCACATCCCTTTCCACATTTCATTCCATTCCACATTCCATTCATTCCATTTCAAATTCCATTCCTTTCCATTCCACATTCCTTTCCATTCTATTCCACATTCCATTCCACATTCCTTTCCTTTCCATTCCGCATTCCATTTCATTCCATTCCATTCCATTCCACATTGCATTCCATTCGATTCCATTCCAATCCAATCCATTACATTCCATTCCGCATTCCATTCCATTCCATTCCATACCATTCCATTCCATTCTACATTCCATTCCCCTCCATTCCACATTCCATTCCGTATTCGTCTATTCATTCCATTCCATGTTCCATTCCACATTATATTGCATTCCATTTCATATTACATTCCATTCAATTCCACACTGTATTTCACATTCCTTTCCATTCGATTCCACTTTATATTTCACAGTCCATTCCATTCCATTCCAAATTCTATTCCTTTCCATTCCACTTTCCATTCCATTCCATTCCATTCCATTCCACATTCCATTCCTTTCCTTTCCCCATTCCATTCCATTTGATTCCACATTCCATTCCATTCCATTCCACGTACCACTCCACATTGCATTCCATTTCATTCGACATTCAATTCCACATTTCATTCCATTCAATAACACAATCCTTTCCACATTCCATTGCATTCAATTCCATTCCATTTCATTCCACATTCCATTCGACATTCCATTCAATTCCATTCCACATTCCATTCCACATTCCCTTCCATTCCATTCCACATTCACTTCCATTAAACATTCCATTCCATTCCATTCCATTCCACAATCCAAGCCATTCCATTCCACATTCCATTCCATTCCATTCCACATTCCATTCCATTCCATTCCACATTCCATTCCATTCCATTCCATTCCATTCCATTCCATTCCAGATTCCATTCCATTCCATTCCATTCCATTCCACAGTCCTTCCCATTCTATTCCACATTCCATTCCAATCCATTCCACATTCTATTTCATTCCATCCCATATTCCATTCCATTTCATTCCATTCCAGATTACATTCTATTCAATTCCACATTCCATCCCATTCCTTTCCAAATTCAAGTCCATTCCATTGCACATTCCATTCCATTCCAGATTCCATTCCATTCCATTCCATTCCACAGTCCTTCCCATTCTATTCCACATTCCATTCCAATCCATTCCACATTCTATTTCATTCCATCCCATAATCCATTCCATTTCATTCCATTCCAGATTACATTCTATTCAATTCCACATTCCATTCCATTCCTTTCCAAATTCAAGTCCATTCCATTGCACGTTCCATTGCATTCCAATCCGTTCCATTCCATTCCACATTCTATTCCACATTCCATTCCATTCCATGCCAATCCATTCCATTCCATTCCATTCTATTCCACATTCCATTAATTTCCATTCCATTGCATTCAACATTCCATTCCATTCCATTCCCCATTACATTCCTCTCCATTCTACATTCCTTAACATTCCATTCCGTAGCACATTTCATTCCATTCCATTCTACATTCCATTCCTCATTCCTATATTCTTTCCATTCGGCGTTCCATTCCACAAACCATTCCATTCCATTTCACTTTGCATTCCACGTTCCCTTCCATTCCACTCCACATTCCATTGCATTCCATTCCGTTCCATTCCATGAAATTCCACATTCCAATCTATTACATTCCATTCCATATTCCATTCCATTCCATTCCATATTCCATTCCATTCCATTCCATTCCACATTAAATTCCATTGCATTCCATTCCACAATCCATGCCATTCCATTCCGCATTCCATTCTATTCCATTCCACATTCCATTGCACATTCCATTCCATTCCTGTCCAAATTCCATTACATTCCATTCCACACTCCAATCCATTAAATTCCATATTCCTTTTGATTCCATTCCAGTCCATTCCACATTCCATTCCATTCCACATTCCATTCCACATTCGAAACGTTCCATTCCACATTCCATTGCATTTTGCCTTCCATTCACGTACACATTCCGTTCCATTCCACATTCCATTCCATTCCATTCCATTGCACGTTCCAATGCACTTTATTCGATTCCATTCCACATTCCATTCCACATTCCATTTCCTATTTCATTCTGCTTTCCATTCCATTCTATTCCACATTCCATTCATTCCATTCCATTCCATTCCACATTCCATTCCACATTCCATTCCACTGCATTCCACATTCCATTACATTCCATTCCACATTTCACTCCATTCCATTCCATTCCATTCCGCGTTCCATTCCACATTCCATTCCATTCCATTCTGCATTCCATTCCATTCCATTCCATTCCACATTCCATTCCTTTCTATTCCACGTTCCGTTGCATTCCATTCCATGTTCCATTCCATTCCATTCCCCGTTCCATTCCATTCCATTCCACTTTCCATTCCAGGTTCCATTGCATTCCATTCCACATTCCATTCATTTCCATTTCATTCCATTCCATTCCACATTCAATTCCAGATTCCATTCCACATTCCATTCCATTCCACTCTACATTCCTTCCATTTCATTCCACATTCCATTCCATGTTCCATTCCGCATTCCATTGCATTCCATTCCACTTTCCATTCTACATTCAATTCCATACAATTCCACATTCCATTCCATTCCATTCCACTTTCCATTCCATCACATTCCAGGTTCCACTCCATTCCAATCCACGTTCCATGACATTCAATTGCACGTACCATTCCATTCCGTTCGACGTTCCATTCTGCATTCCATTCCATTCCATATACCAATCTTTTCCATTCCTCATTCAATTCCATTCCCTTCCACATTCCATTCTCTTCCATTCCACTTTCCATTCCACATTCCATTCCATTGCATTCCACATTGCATTCCATTCCATTCCATTCCACATTCCATTCCTTTCCATGCCACGTTCCATTCCTTCCCATTCCGCATTCCATTCCTTTACATACCACGTTGCATTCCACATTCCATTCCATTCCAAATTCCATTGCATTCCCCTTTCCATTCCATTCCATTCCACATTCCATCCCACATTCCATTCCATTCCATTTGACATTAAATTCCACATTCCATTCCAAATTCCATTGCATTCCCCTTTCCATTCCATTTATTCCACATTCCATCCCACATTCCATTCCATTTCATTCCACATTCAATTCCACATTCCATTCCACATTACATTCATTTCCATTCCATTCCACATTCCATTCCATTCCACTCAACATTCCATTCCATGACATTCCACATTCCATTCTATTCCTATGCACATTCCATTCCATTCCTATGCACATTCCATTCCATTCCATTCCATTCCATTCCACATTCCATTCCATTCCATTCCATTCCAGTCCACTTTCCATTCCTTTCCATTCTGCATTCCTTTCTACATTCCATTCCGCATTCCATTACTTTCCTTTCCATTCCGTATTCCATTCCCTTCTTTTCATGTTCCATTCCATTCCATTCCATTCCACTTTCCATTCCATTCCATTCCATTTCACAATCCACGCCATTCCTTTCCACGTTCCATTCCAATCCATTCCACATTCCATTGCAATTTCCATTCCATTCCATTTCACTTTCCATTCCACATTCCATTCCATTTTGCATTCCATTTCATTCCATTTTACTTTCCATTCCAAGTTCCATTCCATTCCATTCCACATTCCATTCTTTTCCACTTTCCATTCAATTCCATTCCATTCCACTTTCCATTCCATTCAGTTCCATTCCACGTTCCATTCCACATTCTCTTCATGCCATTCCACATTCCATTCCATTTCACATTCCATTCCACGTTCAATTATACGTTCCTTTCCTTTCCATTCCACTTTGCATTCCACGTTACATTCTACTTTCCATTCCACGTTACATTCTGCATTCTACTCCATCTTCCATTCCTTTCCCTTTCTCTTTCCATTCCATGTTCCATTCCACGTTCCATTCCACGTTACATTACAGATTCGTTTCCACATTCCATTACACATTCCTTTCCATTACTTTCCACATTCCATTGCACATTCCATTCAACATTCCATTCCACTTTCCATTCCATTCCACTCCACATTCCATTCCAATACATTCTACGTTCAATTCCACATTCCTTTCATTTCCATTCCACATTCCATTGCATTTGATTCCACGTTGTATTCCACCATCCATTCCACATTCCATTCTATTCCATTACATTTCATTCCACATTCCATTCGAACTTCCGTTTCACTCCATTCCACATTCCATTCCAGATTCCTTTCCATTCCATTCCACATTCCAGTGCACGTTCCATTCCACATTCCATTCCATTCCATTCCAGTTTCCATTCCATTTCATTACACATTCCATTCGAAGTTCAATTCCATTCTATTCCACATTCCATTCCATTCCATTCCACATTCCATTTCACGTTCCATTCCACATTCCATTCCAATCTATTCTACATTCCATTCCACATTAAATTCATTCTATTCTACATTCCATTCCACATTCCATTCCATTCCATTCCACATTGCATTCCATACCATTCCACATTCCTTTCCATTCCACATTCCATTCCATTCCATTCCACATTCCAATCCATTCCATTCCATTTTCCATTCCATTCCATCCCATTCCACATTCCATTCCACATTCCATTCCATTCCATTCCTCCTGCCATTCTTTTCCATTCCACATTCCATTCCATATTCCATTCCATTGCTTTCCATTCCATTCCATTCCATTTTACATTCCATTCCACGTTCCATTCCATTCCATGCCACATTCCCTTCTTTTACACTTTCCATTAAATTCCATTCTATTCCACTTTCCATTCCATTGAATTCCATTCCACGTTGCATTCCACATTGTGTTCATGCCATTCCACATTCCATTCCATTCCATTCCACATTCAATTCTATTCTATTCCACGTTCCATTCCACATTTCATTCCACATTCCATTCCACAATCTATTCCATTCCATTCCACATTCCATTATACCTTCCATTCCATTCCATTCGATGTTCCATTGCACGTTCCATTCCATATTCCATTCCATGCCTTTCCATTCCATTCCATATTCCATTCCACATTGCATTCCATTCCTTTCCACACTGCATTCTACATTCCATTCTACATTCCATTCCATTCCATTCCACGTTACATTCCACGTTCCATTCTTCATCGCATTCCATTCCATTTCCTGATGAATTCCGCATTCAATTCCATTCCATTTCATGTTGCATTCCACATTCCACTCCACTCCATTCCATTCCACATTCCGTTACACTTCTTCCCACATTCCATTCCATGTTCCATTCCATTCCAATCCACATTCAGTTCCATTCCATTCCATTCTTGTCCACATTCTTTTCCATTCCCTTCCATTCCACATTCCATTCCAATTTTTTCCACTTTCCATTTCATCCCATTCATTATAAATTTCCATATTGCATTCCGTGTTCCATTCCACATTCCATTACATTGTGTTCCGTAAACCATTCCATTCAATTTCACATTCCATCCCATTGAATTCCATTCCACATTCCATTCCATTTCTTTCCGTTGCAGTCCACATTCTATTCAATTCCACTCCATACCATTCTACATTCCGTTTCATTCCATTGCACATTCAATTCCAATCAATTCCTCATTCCATTTCATTCCATTCCATATTCCACTCCAATCCATTCCACATTCCATTCCATTCAATTCCACATTCAATTCCATTCCATTGCACATTCCATTCATTTCCATTCCATTCCACATTCCATTCCATTCTGTTCCACTTTAGATTCCATTCCATTCCACATTCCATTAAAATCCATTCCATTCCACATTCCATTCCGTTCTATTAGTCATTCCATTCCACGTTCCATTCCACTTTCCATTGTACTTTCCATTCCACGTTCCATTCCACGTTCCATTACACGTTCCATTCCATTCAATTCCACATCCCATTCCACATTCCATTCCATTCCATTCCACATTCCATTCCATTCCAATCCACATTCCATAGCACTCCATTCCATTTCTTTCCACATTCCATTCCGTTCCATTCCACATTCCATTCCATTCCATTAAACATTCCATTCCACATTCCATTCTATTCAATTTCATATTCCATTCTGTTCCATTCCATTCAATTTCACATTCCATTCTCTTCCATTCCTGATTGCTTTCTACTTTCCATTCCACATTCCATTAAACATTCCATTCCCCATTCCATTCCACATTGCATTACTTTCCATTCCACATTCCATTTCACATTCCATTCCGTTCCATTCCACATTCCTTTCCACATTCCATTCCACATTCCATTCCACGTTCCGTTCCTCGTTTCATTCCACATTCCACTCCATTCCATTCCACATTGCATTCCATTGCATTCCACATTCCATTTCACATTCCTTTCCATTCCATTCCACATTCCACTCCATTCCATTCCACTTTCCATTCCACATTCCATTACTTTCCATTCCATATTCCATTCCATTCCATTCCACATTCTATTACATTTCATTCAACGTTCCATTCTACATTCCATTCCAAGGTCCATTTAATTAAATTCCTCGTTCAATTCCCCATTCCATTCCATTCCATTCCACTTTCCTTTCCACATTCCATTCCACATTCCATTCCATTGCATTCCACATTCCATTCCGTTCCATTCCACTTTCCATTACTCGTTCCATTCCATTCAAGTCGATGTCCAATTCCACATTGCAATCCAAACTCCATTTCACATTCCATTACACTCTATTTCACATTGCATTGCACATTCCACTACATTCCATTCCACAATCCATTCCACAGTCCACCATATTCCATCCCACATTCCATGCCACGTTCCAATCCATTCCTTTCCACGTTCAATTAAACATTCCATTACATTACATTTGACTTTCTATTCCACATTCAATTCCACATTCCGTTTCAGATTCCATTCTGTTCCGTTACACCCTCCATTCCACACTCCATTCCACATTCCTTTCAACATTCCATTCCGTTCCATTCCATGTTCCGTTCCACATTACATTCCGCATTCCATTCCACATTCCGTTCCACATTCCATTAAATTCCATTCCACTTTCCATTCTATTCCATTCCACATTCCTTTCCACGTTCCATTCAACGTTCTATTCCAAGTTCCCTTCGATAGCATTTCACGTTCCATTCCACATTCCATTACATTCCATTCCACTTTCCTTTCAACATTCCAATACCCATTCCATTCCACATTACATTCCGTTCCATTCCACATTCCATTCCACATGCCGTTCCACATTCCATTCCATTAGATTCCACATTCCATTCCATTCCATTGCACATTCCATTCCAAATTCCATTCCTTTCCTTTCCACATTTCATTCCACATTCCATTAGACATTTCATTCCACATTCCATTCTATTCCACATTCCAATACACGTTCCAATAAATTACATTCCACGCTCCATTCCACGTTACATTCCACTTTCCATTCCACATTCCAATCCACATACCATTCCACAATCCATTCCAAATTCCATTCCACAATACGTTCCACATTCGATTGCACAATCCATTCCGCATTCCATTCCATTCCATGCCACATTCCATTCCACGTTCCATTGCTTTCCATACCACTTTCAATTCCACATTCCATTACATTACATTTCACATTCCATTTCACATTCCATTCCAAATTCCATTTCACATTCCATTGCGTTCCATTCCACATTCCATTACACACTCCATTCCACATTCCATTCCACATTGCATTCCACGTTCCATTCCATTCCATTCCACATTACATTTCACACTCCATTCCACATTCCATTCCAAATTCCATTCCACGTTCAGTTCCGTTCCATTTCACATTCCATTCCACACTCCATTCCACATTCCATTCCACATTTCATTCCGTTAAATTCCACATTCCCTTCCACTTTTCATTCTGCATTCCTTTCCACATTCCTTTCCACATTCCATTCCACATCCCATTTCACATTCCATTCCGTTCCGTTCCACATTCCTTTCCCCATTCCAATCCTCGTTCCATTCCATTTGATTCCACATTTAATTAAACATTCCATTCCATTCCATTTCACATTCCATTCCGTTAATTTCCAGATTCCTTTCCACATTCCATTCCATACTCAATTCCACAATCCCTTCCACATTCCGTTCCAAACTCGTTTCCATTCCATTCCACATTCCATTCCATTCCATTCCACATTCCATTTCACATTCCATTCCGTTCCATTACACATTCTTTTCCACATTCCATTACACATTCCATTCCAAATTCCGTTCAAAATTCCATTCCACATTCCATTCCTATCCATTCCACATTCCATCTCACATTCCGTTCAACTTTCCATTTCACATTCCAATCCATTGCATTCGCCATTCCATTCTATTCCATTCCAAATTCTATTCCACCTTCCGTTCCATTGCATTCAACATTCCATTCCATTCCTCACTTCATTACATACCATTCCACATTCTATTTTACGTTCCATTTCAAGGCCGATTCATTTCCATTCCTCGTACCATTACACATTCCATTCCATTCCATTCCATTGCTTTCCATTTCACATTCCATTACACATCCATTCCATTCCATTGCACTTTCCATTCCACGTCGCATTCCACATTCCATTCCAAATTCCAATCCGTTCCATTCCACTTTTTTTCCACATTCCTTTCCGCATTCTATTCAATATTCCATTTCACTTTCCATTCCATACCATTCCACATTCCATTCCATTCCACATTCCATTCCATTCCACATTCCATTCCACATTCCATTCCATTACATTTCACATTCCCTTCCGTTCCATTCCACATTTCTTTCCATATTCCATTCCACATTACGTTCCACATTCCGTTCCACATTCCATTCCACATTCCATTCCATTCCATTCCACATTCAATTCCATTCCATTTCAAATTCCATTCCACATTGCATTCCACATTCCATTCCACATTCCATTCCATGTTCCATTCCACATTCCATTCCACGTTTCATTCCATTCCATTCCATGTTCCATTCCACGTTCCACTCCATTCAATTCCACGTTCCGTTCCACATTCCATTCCATTCAATTCCACATTGCATTTCACATTCCATTCCACATTCCATTCCACATTCCTTTCCATTCCATTCCTCCTTCCATCCCAAGTTCCAATCCACGTACCATTACACTTTCCATTCCACGTTTTGTTACTTTCCATTCCTCTTGCCATTCCACGTTCCATTCCGCATTCCATTCCACATTCCATTCAACATTGCATTCCACATTTCATTCCATTCCATTCCAATTTCCTTTACACGTTCCATTCCACGTTCCATTCCATTCCACGTTCCATTCCATTCCATTCGACATTTCTTTCCCTATTCCATTTCACGTTCCATTCTACATTCCATTTGACATACCATTGCATTCCCTTCCACATTCCATTCCACATTCCTCTGCACGTTCCATTCCATTCCATTGCACATTCCATTCCACTTTCCATTCATTTACATTCCACATTCCATTCCACATTCCATTCCATTCGTTTCCACATTCCATTCCACGTTCCATTACATGTTCCATTTCATTCCATTCCACATTCCGTTCCACAATCCATTTCACATTCCATTCCACATTCCATTTCACATTCCATTCCATTCCATTCCATTCCATTTTGCATTCTACATTCCATTCCACTTTCCTTTCCATTCCATTCCACATTACATTCCACTTTCCATTCCATTCCATTCCACTTTCCATTCCACGTTACATTACACATTCCATTCCACTTTCCATTCTATTCCATTCCTCTTTTCATTCCACTTTCCATTCCACAGTCCATTCCACATTCCATTCCAGAATCCAGTGCGTTCCATTCCACATTGCATTCCACATTCCATTCCAAATTCCTTGGCACATTCCTTTCCAATCCATTCCACATTCTATTGCACATTCCATTCCATTCCTTTCCACATTCCATTCCACCTTCCATTCCAAGTTCCATTCCACGGTCCACTCCATCCCACGTTCCATTCCACTTTTCATTCCAAGTTCCATTCCATTCCATTCCACATTCCATTCCATTAAATTCTACTTTCCATTTCATGCCGTTCTACGTTCCATTCCTCATTCCATTACACAATCCATTGACTTCCATTCCACATTCCATTCCACTTTCCATTCCATATTCCTTTGCTCATTCCTTTCCATTCCATTCCAAATTCCATTCCACAGTCAATCCCACATTACATTCCACCTTCCATTCCATTCCATTACACGTTAAATTGAACATTCCGTTGCATTATATTTGACATTCCATTACACACTCCATTCCACATTCCATTCCACATTCCATTCCGTTTCATTCCACATTCGTTTCCACATTCCTTTTCGCATTGCATTCCACAATCCATACAACATTCCAATCCACACTACATTCGACGTTGCATTCCACATTCCATTCCGTACCATTCCACATTCCTTTCCACATTCCATTCCACATTCCATTCCATTAAATTCCACATTCCATTCCACATTCCATTCCATTGCATTTCACATTCCATTCTGTTCCATTCCACATTCCTTTCCACATTCCATTCAATTCCACATTTCTTTTCATTCCATTCCACGTTCCATTCCACTTTCCATTCCACATTCCATTGCATTCCATTGCACATTCCATTCCACGTTCTATTCCAGATTCCATTCCACATTCCATTCCACGTTGCAAATCATTCCATTCCATGTTGCATTCCAGGTTCCATTTCTTTCCATTCCACTTTCCACTCCACATTCCATTGCACATTCCATTGTATCTTCCATTCCACATTACATTCCATGTTCCATTCCACGTTCCTTTCAATGTTCCATTCCACGTCCCATTCCATACCATTCCACCTCCCATTCCACATTCCATTCCATTCCGTTCCACGTTCCATTCCACATTCCATTCCACGTTCGATTCCACATTCCATTCCATTCCATTACATGCTCCCTTCCACATTCCACTCCATTACATGCTCCCTTCCACATTCCACTCCACATTCCATTCCACATTCCATTGCATTCCATTCAACATTTCATTCCATATTCCATTTCAGAACCCATTACACATTCCATTCCTTTCCATTCCACATTCAATTCCATTCCATTCCATTCCTCTTTCCATTCCATGTTCCATTCCACGTTCCATTAAAATTTCCATTCCACGTTCCATTCCATTCCATTCCACATTGCATTCTACCTTTCAGTCCATTGCATTCCACTTTCTATGCCACATTCCATTCAACAATCCATTGCATTCCATTCCACATTTCATTTCACATTCCATTCCCCATTTCACTGCATTCCATTCCTCATTCCATTCCCTTCCACTCCACAATACATTCCAGATTCCATTCCATCTTCCATTCCACATTCCATTCCGCATTCCATTCCATTCCATCTGACATTCCGCTCCACGTTCCATTCCACGTTCCATTCCACGTTCTATTCCATATCATTGCGTGTTGCATTCTGTTCCATTGCACATTTCATTCCACCTTCCATTTCGCATTCCATTTGACATTCCATTACACATTCTTTCCATTCCATACCACATTCCATTCCATTCCATTACACATTCCATTCCATTCCTTTCGAAATTCCTATCCTTTCCACATTGCATTCCATTTTCCATTCCACGTTCCATTCCATTCCATTCCACTTTCCATTCCATGTTACATTTTATGTTCCATTCCATTCCATTCCACGTTGCGCTGCACATTCCTTTACATTCCATTTCACGTTCCATTCCAAATTTCAATTACAAATTCCATTCCACTTTCCATTCCGTTCCTTGCCACATTCCATTCCACGTTCCATTCCACATTCCATTCCATTCCATTCCACATTCCATTCCACACTCCTTTCCGTTCCATTCCACATTCCATTCGACACTCCATTCAACATTGCATTCCACATTCCATTCCACATTCAATTACACATTCCATGCCGTTCTATTCCACTTTCCATTCCACAGTCCATTCCACATTCCATTTCACATTCCATTCTATTCCATTCCACAATCCTTTCCACAATCCATTCCACCTTCCATTCCACATTCCACATTCCTTTCCTTACCATTCCTTTCCGCAATCCATACCAATTTCCATTCCATTCCGTTCCACATTCCATTCCATTGCATTCCACTTTCCATTCCCTTCCATTCCACATTCCATTCCACATTCCATTCCAGTCCATTCTATTCCACTTTCTATTCCATTCCATTCCACATTCCATTCTATTCCATTTTGCATTCCATTCCATTCCACATTCCATTCAATTCCATTCCACATTCCATTCCACATTCCATTCCATATTCTATTCTACCTTTCATTCCGCATTGCATTCCACATTCCATTCCGTTCCATTTCACATTACATTCCTCTTTTCATTCCACAGTCCATTGCACATTCCAATCCACATTCCAACCACATTCCATTCCATTCCATTCCTCATTCCATTCCACACTGCATGCCATTCCATTCCTCGTTGCATTCCATTCTCCATTCAACATTCCATTCCACATGCAATTCCACTTTTCATTCCATGTTCCATTCCATATTCCATTCCACACTCCATCCCACATTCCATTCGACATTCCATTCCGTTCCATTCCACATTCCTTTCCTCTTTCCTTTCTGCAATGCATTCCACGTTCAATTCCATATTCCAATCCACACTCCATTCCACATTCCATTCCACATTTCATTCCATGCCATTCCACATTTCTTTCCACATTCCATTCCACATTGCATTCCATTCCATTCCACACTCCATTCCACATTCCATTCAGTTGCATTTCACATTCCATTCTGTTTCATTCCACGTTCCTTTCCACATTGCATTCCACATTCCATTCCACATTCCGTTCCACAATCCATTCCATATTCAATTCTATTCCATTCCACAATCCATTTCATATTCCAATCCGTCCCTTTCCACATACATTCCACATTCCATTCCACATTCCGCTCCACATTCCTTCCCATTCCTTTCCACATTCCATTACATTCCACATTCCATTTCACATTTCATTCCACATTCCATTCCACTTTCCATTCCATTCCTATCCACATTCCATTCCACATTCCATTTATCGTTCCAATCATCTCCATTTCACGTTCCATTCCACGTTCCATTCCCCGTCCCAATCTATTTCATTACACGTTCAATTCCACAGTCAATTCCATTCCATTTCCCTTTCCATGCTATTTTCCATTCCACATTCCATTTCACGTTCCATTCTTTACATTCCACATTCCATTCCAAACACTATTCCACATTCCTTTCCCCATTCCATTCCGTTCCATTCCACATTCCATTCCACACTCCATTCCAAATTCCTTTGCACATTCCAATCCGTTCCATTCCACCTTCCTTTCCAGATTCCATTCCACATTCCATTCCACTCCATTCCACATTCCATTCCACAACCCACTATATTCCACTCCACATTCCATTCCATTCCATTCCACATTCCTTTCCAAATTCCATTCCACATTCGATTCCATTCCATTCCACATTGAATTTCACATTCCATTCCACATTCCATTCCACGTTCCTTTCCATTCCATTCCTCTTTCCAATCCACGTTCCATTCCACGTTTCATTCCGTTCCATTCCACGTTCCATTCGACGTTATATTCGCTGTTCTATTCCATTCCGTTCTACGTTCCATTCCACGTTCCATTCCATATTCCATTCCACGTTCCATTCCATATTCCATTCCATATTCCATTCCAAATTCCATCCCATTCCATTCCATTCCACATTCTATTAAACATTCCATTCCATATTCCATGTAATTCCATTCCACGTTCCTTTCCATGTTCCATTCCACGTTCCAATCCACATTCCATTCCACGTCCCATTCCATTCCATTCCACTTTCCATTCCCTTCCATTTGACATTTCTTTCCACTTTCCATTTCACATTCCATTCCACATTCCATTCCAGATTCCATTGCATTCCATTACACATTCCATTACACAACCCACTACATTCCCTTCCACATTCCATTCCATTCCACATTCCTTTCCACATTCCATTCCTCATTCAAGTCCACATTCCTTTCCACATCCCATTCCACATTCCATTCCATTCAATTCCACATTGCATTCCACGTTCCATTCCACGTTTCATTCCATTCCTTTCCACGTTCCATTCCACGATCCATTACCTTCAATTCCACGTTCCGTTCCACATTCAATTCCATTCCATTCCACATTGCATTTCACATTCCATTCCACATTCTATTCCACATTTCTTTCCATTACTTTCCTCATTCCATTCTTCATTCCATTCCATGTATCTTTCCACGTTCTGTTCCACGTTCCATTCCACGTTCCACTGCATTCCATTCCACATTCCATTCCACATTCCATTCCACATTTTATTCCATTCCATTCCACGTTCCTTTCCACATTCCATTCCACGTTCCATTCCATTCCCTTCGACATTCCTTTCCACATTCCATTTCACATTCCATTCCACATTCCATTTGACATAACATTGCATTCCCTTCCACATTCCATTCCACATTCCTTTGCACATTCCCTTCCATTCCATTGTATACTCCACTCCAAATTACATTCCATTCCATTCCATTCCACATTCCCTTCCTCATTCCATTCCATTACATTCCGCATTCCATTCCATGTTCCATTCCACATTCCATTTCATTCCATTTCACATTCCATTCCACGTTCCATTTCACATTCCATTCCACATTCCATTTCACATTCCATTCCATTCCATTGCATTCCACATTCCATTCTACATTCCATTCCACATTCCTTTCCGTTCCATTCCACATTCCATCCCACCTTCCATTCCATTCCATTCCACTTTCCATTCCACGTTCCATTCCACATTCCATTCCACTTTCCATTCCATTCCATTCCACTTTCAATTCCACGTTCCATTCCTCATTCCATTCCACGTTCCATTCCTCATTCCATTCCACATTCCTTTGAGTTCCATTCCATATTCCGTTCCATATTCTTTTGCACATTCCTTTCCTTTCCATTCCACATTGCATTCCACATTCCATTCCATACCATTGCTCATTCCATTACACTTTGCATTCTACGTTGCATTCCACATTCCTTTCCGCGTTTCTTTCTATTCCATTACACCTTCCATTCCCTTCCATTCCACTTTCCATTTCATCCCGTTCCAGTTTCCATTCCATTCCATTCCACATTCCATTCCATTCCTTACTATTCCACTTTCAATTCCATTCCATTCCACTTTCCATTCCCTTAAATTCCACATTCCATTCCACATTCTGTTGTACATTCCATTCCATTCCTTTCCACAATCCATTCCACACTCCATTCCACATAGCTTTCCACATTACATTCCGTTCCATTCCACATTCCTTTCCACATTCAATTCCGCAATCCATTCCATTCCATTCCGCAGTCCATTCCAAAATCAATTCCACAGTCTATTCCTTTCCAATCCACATTCCATTCAACATTACATTCCTTTCGATTCCACATTCCATTCCATTCCATTTCACATTCCATTCCCCATTCCATTCCACATTCCATTCCCCATTCCATTCCATTCCTATCCACATTCCATTCCATTTTCCATTCCACTTTCCATTCCTCATTCCATTTCACATGTCATTGCACGTTTCATTCCATTCTATTCCACATTCCATTCCATTCCATTCAATTCCATTCCACATTCCATTTCATTCCATTCCATTCCACATTCCATTCCACATTCCATTCCTTTCCATTACACATTCAATTCCATTCCATTCCACACTGCATTCCATTTCATTCCAATACATTCCACATTGCATTACACTTTACATTCCCTTCCATTCCACATTCCATTACATTACCTTCCACATTTCATTCCACGTTCCATTCCACTTTCCATTCCGTGTTCCATTCCACATTGAATTCCACGTTCCATTCCACGTTCCATTCCATTCCATTACAGATTCCATTCCAGATTCCACTGCAAACTACATTCCATTCCATTCCATATTCCATACCATTAAATTCCATTGTATTCCACATTCCATTCCATTCCACATTCAATTCCAGATTCCATTCCATTCCATTCCTCAAGCCATTTGGCATTCCATTAAATTCCATTCCATATTCCATTCCATTCCATTCCACCTTCTATAACTTTCCATTCCACATTCCATTCCACATTCAATTCCACGTTGCATTCCACATTCCATTCCACATTCCAGTCCACGTTCCATTCCATTCCATTCTACGTTCCATTCCATGTTCCATTCCAAATTCCATTCCACATTCCATTCCACGTTCCTTTCCATTCCATTCCACATTCCATTCCACGATCCATTATACTGCATTCCTCGTTCCATTCCACTTTCAATTCCGTGTTCAATTCCGTTTTATTCCACGTTGCATTCCACATTCCATTTCATTCTATTCCACGTTCCATTTCACATAGCATTGCACATTGCATTCCACGACCCATTCCATGTTACATTGTATATTCCATTCCACGTTCCATTACACGTTCCATTCCACTTTGCATTCGGCATTCCATTCCACGTTCCTTTCCATTCCATTCCACATTCCATTCCACATTGCATTCCACGTTTCATTATGTTCCATTCCACATTCAATTCCAAGTACCGTTCCACATTCAATTCCACATTCCATTCCATATTCCATTCCATTCCTTTCCACATCCCATTCCACTTTCCATTCCACGTTCCATTCCACATTCCATTTCACATTCCATTCCAGATTTCATTCCATTCTGTTCCTCATTCCATTTCATTCCGTTCCACTTTCCATTCCACTCTATTCAATTCCATTCCACCTTCCATAACATTCCATTCCATTCCACATTCCAGTCTTTTCCATTACACAATACTTTAAATTCCATTCCACATTCCATTCCATTTCATTCCATTCCATTTCACATTCCGTTACACATTACATTCCCTTCCATTCCACTTTCCAATACATTCCATTCCACATTTCATTCCACGTTGCATTCCACGATACATTCCGCGTTCCATTCCACATTCAATTCCACGTTCCATTCCACGTTTCATTCCATTTCATTCCAGATTCCACTGTACATTCCATTCCATTCCGTTTCACATTCCATACCATTAAATTCCATTCCTTTCCACATTCCAGTCCATTCCACATTCCATTACATGTACCGTTCCATTCCATTCCACTTTCCATTCCGCACTCCATTAAATTCCATTCCACATTCCATTACATTCCTTTCCACATTGCACAACTTTCCATTCAACATTCCATTCCACATTCAATTCCATGTTGCATTTCACATTTCATTCCACTTTCCATCCCACGTTCCTTTCCATTCCATTTCATGTTCCGTTCCATTCCACGTTCCATTCCACATTCAATTCCATGTTCCATTCCATTCCATTCCACTTTCCATTCTAAATTCCATTCCATTCTATTCCACTTTCCATTTCACATTGCATTGCACATTCCATTCCGCGATACATTCCACATTCCTTTGCTCATTCCATTTCACTTTCTTTTCCACGTTACATTCCATGTTCCATTCCACGTTGCACTCCACTTTCCATTTCACGTTCCGTTCCATTCCATTCCACTTTCCATTCCACGTTCCATTCTACATTCCATTCCGCATTACATTATGTTCCATTCCACATTCCATTCCACCTACCATTCCACAATCCATTGAACATTCCATTCCATTCCATTCCACATTCCATTCCACATTATATTCCATTACATTCCACATTCGATTCCACATTCCATTGCACATTCCATTCCATTTCAGTCCACATTCCATTCCACATCCCATTGCATTCCAGTCCACATTTGATTCCACATTCCACTGCATTCGATTCCATATTCCATTCCATTCCAATCAACTTCCCATTCCACATTCCATTCCATTCTATTCCACATTCTATTCCACCCTCTTTTCCAGATTCCATTCCATTCCATTGCACATTCCATTCCACAACACATTCTATTCCATTCCTCGTTGTTTTCCACGTTCCATTCCACATTCCATTACACATTCCATTCCATTCCATTCCAGTTTCCATTCCACGTTCCATTCCACATTCAATTCCACATTCCATTCCAGGTTCCATTCCATTCCATTCCACGTTCCATTCCAAATTCCATTTTACAATTCATTCCACTTTCCATTCCACATTGCATTCCAATTTCCATTCCACCTTCCATTCCATTCAATTCCACGTTCCTTTCCATTCCCTTCCATTCAATTCCACGTTCCATTCAATTCCATTCCACATTCAATTCCATTCCATTCCACCTTCCATTCCATTCAATTCCATGTTCCTTTCCATTCCATTCCATTCAATTCCACGTTCCATTGAATTCCATTCCACATTCAATTCCATTCCATTCCATTCCACTATGCACTCCATTCCATTCCCACTGCATTCCACTATCCATTTCATTCCATTCCACTTTCAATTCCATTGCATTCCACATTCCATTCCACATTGCAACCCATTGCACTCCATATTTCATTCCTTTCCATTCCACAATCCATTCCATTCCATTCCACATTGCAATCCACATTCCACTCCATTCCATTCCTTTGCATATTCCATTCCACATTCCATTCCATTTCATTTCACTTTCAGTTCCATTCAATTCCATTGCATATTCCATTCCACATTCCATTTCTTTCCATTTGATATTCCTTTCCATTCCATTCCACATTCCATTCCGCATTAAATTCCATTCCATTCCATATTCCATTGAACATTACATTCCTTTCCTTTCCACATTCCAAACTACATTACTTTCCATATTCCATTCCACATTCCATTACACATTCCATTCCACATTCTATTTCAAATTCCGTTTCACTTTCCAATCCATTCCATTCCATTCCACATTCCATTCCATTCCATTCCAATCCATGTTCCATTCCATTGCATTCCAAGTTCAATTCCATTCCACATTGCATTCCATTGCATTCCACATTCCATTCCACATTGCATTGCACATTCCATTCCATTCCATTCTATTCATATTCCATTCACCATTCAATTCCATTCAATTTCACGTTCCAGTCCATTCCATTCCATTCCATTCAATTCCACTTTCCAGTCAATTCCATTCCACATTCTATTCCATTACATTCCACATTCCAATCCAGTCCATTCCAAATTCCATTCCATTCCATCCCGTTTCCAATCCACATTCCATTCCATTCCATTCCATTCTATTCCATTCAATTCCATTCCGTTCCATTCCACATTTCATTCCATATTGCAACCCATTCAATTCCCCAATCCATTCCATTCCATTCCATTCCACATTCCAGTCCACATTCCGCTCTGTTCCATTCCTTTGCACATTCCATTCCACATTCCATTCCATTCCATTTCATATTCAATTCCGTTCCATTCCACTCCACATTCCATTCCACATTCCATTTCCTTCCTTTTCACATTCTTTCCATTCCATTGCACATTCCATGCTGCATGCAATTCCATTCCATTCCACATTCCATTGTTCATTCCATTCCATTCCACACTCCTTTCCATTGCATTTCACGTTCCATTCTAATCCATTCGACTTTCCTTTCCACGTTCCATTCAGCGTTCCATTCCACTTTCAATTTCACATGCCATTTCACATGCCATTCCATTCCATTCCAATTTCCATTCCACATTCCATTCCATTCCATTCCATATTGCAGTGCACATTCCATTCCACATTCCAGTCCAGATTAGATTCCATTCCATTCCACTTTCTATTCCATTCCATCCCATTCCATTCCACATTCCATTCCAGCTTCTATTCCTTTCCATTCCATTCCATATTCCATTCCATTCCATTCTACATTCCATTCCATTCCATTCCACATTCCATTCCATTCCATTCCACATTCCATTCCATTCCATTCCACATTCCATTCCATTCCATTCCATTCCATTCCATTCCACTTTCCATTCCATTCCATCCCATTCCATTCCACATTCCATTCTAGCTTCTATTCCTTTCCATTCCATTCCATATTCCATTCCATTCCATATTACATTCCATTCCATTCCACATTCCATTCCAATGCATTCCACATTCCATTCCATTCCATTCCACATTCCATTAAATTCTGTTCCACATTCCATTTCATTTCTTCCCATTCCACATTCTATTCCATTCCACTTTCCACTCCATTCCATTCCACTTCCCATTCAGTTCCATTCCTTTCAATTCCACATTCCATTCCATTCCATTAAAAATTCCATTCAACTTTCCACTCCATTCCATTCCACATTACATTCAGTTCCATTGCATTACATTCCATATTCCATTCCATTCCATTCCATTCCGTTAAACTTTCCATTCCACTTCATTCCATTCCACATTCTATTCCATTCCACAATCCATTCCATTTCATTCCATTACACATTCTCTTCCATTCCTCATTACACTGCATTCCATTCCACATTCCATTCAATTCCATTCCCTTCCATTCCATTCCATTCCGCATTCCATTCCACTTCGTTGCATTTCATTTTCTATTCCTTCGCACATTCCATTCCATTCCTCTCTACATTCCATTCAATTCCATTCCATACGATTCCCAATTCCATTCCATTCCTTTCCATTTCACATTCAATTCCTTTCAACGTTCCATTCCATTGCATACCACATTCCATTGCACATTCCATTTCACATTCCATTCCATTCCATTCTATTCCACATTCTATTCCATTCCATTCCACATTCCATTCCATTCCATTCCAAATTCCATTCCATTCCATTCCACATTCCATTCCACTTTCCATTCCACATTCCTTTCCCTGTTCAATTCCATTCATTGCCTCGTTCCATTCCATTCCAGTGCATTCCACATTCCATTCAATTCCATTCCATATTCCATTCCATTCCATTCCACGTTTCATTTCACATTCCATGCCACATTCCATTTCACTCCATTCCAGTTTCCATTCCAATTTACATTCCATTTGATTCCACGTTCCACACTACGTTCCATTCCTCTTTCCATTCCCCTTTCTATTCCATTCCATTAAACGTTCCATTCGACATTCCATTGCACTTTGCATTCCAAATTCCATTCCATTGCATTCCACGTTCCATTCCACATTCCTTTGTACTTTTCATTCCAAGTTCCATTCCACATTACTTTCCACGTTCCATTCCAATTTCCATTCCATTCCATTCTAAGTTCCATTCCACATTCCTTTCCATTCCATTCCACGTTCCATTCCACAATGCATTACACATTCCATTCCAAGTTCCATTCCACTTTCCATTGCACATTCCATTCCACGTTCCATTCCACATTCCATTCCACATTCCGTTCCACGGTGCATTCCATGTTCCATTCCATTCCATTACACGCTCCATTCCACATTCTATTCCATTCCATCCCAAGATCCATTCTACATTCCATTCCACATTCCATTCCACATTCCATTCCAGATTCCATTCCACATTCTCTTCCAATTTCCACTCCATATTCCATTCCACACTCCCTTTCACATTCCATTCTGTTCCATTCACATTCCATTCCACATTCCATTCCATTCCATTCCACATCCCATACCACATTACATTCCTTTCCATTCCACATTCCATCCCATTATTTTCACATTTCATTCCACATTCAATTACACGTCCCATTCCATCCCATTCCACGTTCCATTCTATGTTTCCTTAGACATTCCATTCCATTCCATTCCACGTTCCATTCTTCGTTACATTAGAGGTTCCATTCCACGTTCCATTCCACGTTCCATTCCATTCCATTGCACGTTACGTTCCATATTCCATTCCATTCCATTCCACATTCCATTGCATTCCATTCAACATTCCATTCCACTCCATTCCAAGTTCCATACCACGTTCCATTCCACGTTCCACTCCACATTCTATTCCACGTTCCATTCCATACCATTCCATTCCATTCCATTCCATTCCACATTCCATACCTTACCATTCCGCATTCCATTCCATTCCATTCCATTCCATCCCAAATTCCTTTCCAATCCATTCCACGTTCCATTCCATTCCTTTTCATTCCATTCCACATTCAGACCGTTCCATTCCATTCCACAATGCATTCCACATACCATTCCACATCCCATTCTATTCCAAATTGCATTCCATTCCATTCCACATTCCATTCCATCCCATTCCACGGTCCATTCCATCCCTTTCCATTCCATTCCATTCCATTCCTTTCCATTACACCTTCCATTCCATGTTCTATTCCTTTACATTCCACATACCAGTCCATTCCATTCCACATTCCATACCACATTCCATTCTACCTTCCAAGTTCCATACCACGTTCCATTCCACGTTCCACTCCACATTCTATTCCACGTTCCATTCCATTCCATTCCATTCTATTCCATTCCATTCCATTCCACATTTCTGACATTTCCATTCCATTCTACAGTGCATTCCATTGCATTCCACATTCCATTCCATTTCATTCTACATTCCATTCCATTGCATTCCATTGCATTCCATTACACATTCCACTCCAAATTCCATTTCCTTCCATTCCACTTTCCATTTCCTTCCATTCCGCATTCCATTCCATTCCATTCCACATTCCTTTCCACCTTCCATTCCAGGTTCCATTTCACATTCCTTTCCATTCCTTTCCACATTCCACTACATTCCATTAAACATACAATTCCTTTCCATTCCACGTTACATTCCACATTCCATTCCACCTTCCATTCCACATTCCATTCCAAGTTCTATTCCACATTCCATTCCACAATCCACTCCATTCCATTCTGCTCCATTACACAATCTATTTCACTTTCCATTCCATTCCATTCCACATTCCATTCCTTATTCAATTTCATTCCATTCCACATTCCAGTCCATTCCATTCCACCTTCCATTCCTCTTTTCATTCCAGGTTGCATTCCACATTCCATTCCACGTTCCATTCCAATTTCCATTCAAATTTCCATTCCACGTTCCAATCCATTCCATTCCACGTTCCGTTGCACATTCCATTCCATTCCATTCCACTTTCTATTCCAGATTCCATTCCACATTCCATTCCGTTCCATTCCACGTTCCATTACATTGCATTCCACATTCTATTCCACATTCTGTTCCATTCCATTTCACATTCCATTCCAAATTCCTTTCCATTCCATTCCACTTTCCAATCCACATTGCCTTGCATTACATTCCACATTCCATTCCACATTCCAATCCAGTGCATTCGACGTTCCATTTCACTTTCCATTCCACAGCCCATTCCACATTCAATTCCACGTTCCATTCCATTCCATTCCACTTTCCAGTCCACTTTCCATTCCTTTCCATTGCACGTTCCCTTCCACATTACATTGCACATTCCATTCCACTTTCCATTCCACGTTCCATTCCACATTCCATTCCATTTCATTCCACATTTCTTTCCACATTCCATTCCAGATTTCATTCCACATTCCTTTTCACATTCCATTCCATTCCATTCCACATTCGATCAAATTCCGTTCCACATCCGATAACACCTTCCATTCCAAATTCCATTCCATTCCTTTCCACATTCCTTACCACATTCCATTCCATTCCATTCCACGTTCAGTTCCATTCCATTCCACATTCCATTCCACTTTCCATTACATTCCATTCCACGTTCCTTCTACTTTCCATTTGATGTTCCATTCCATTGCACTCCACGTTCCATTCTACTTTCCATTAGTGGTTCCCTTCCAAGTTCCATTCCACCTTCCGTTTCTTTCCATTCCACATTACATTCCATATTCCATTCCATTCCATTCCACATTCCATTCCATTCCATTCAACATTCCATTCCAATCCACGTTCCAGTCAACGATTCATTCCATTTCGCATTCCACTCCACGCTCTATTCCATTCCATTCCACGTTCCATTCCACGTTCCATTTCATTCCATTCCACGTTCCATTCCACATTCCAATTCACATTCCATTGCACCTTCCATTCCATTCCATTCCATTCCACTACACATTCTATTCCATTCCATTCCACTTTCCATTAAATTCAATTCCACATTCCATTCCACTCCATTGCATTCCATTCCATTCCACATTCCATTCCACATTCCATTCCATACCATTCAGCATTCCATTCCATAAATTTCGGCATTCCATTTCTCTCCATTCCATTACACATTCGATTCCATTCCATTGCACATTTCATTCCATTCCATTCCACATTGCCTTCTATTCCATTCCATTCCGTTCCACATTCCATACCATTACATTCCATTCCAAATTCCATTCCACATTCCATTACATTACATTCCACATTCCATTGCATTCCATTCCATTCCATTACACTTTCCAATGCACATTCCATTCCCTTCCATTCCACGTTCGATTCCTTTCCATTCCACATTCCATTCCATTTTGCATTCCACGTTCCATTCCACTTTCCATTCCATTCCATTCCATTCCAGTCCATTCTGGATTCCTTTCCATTCCATTCCACATTATATTTAACATTCACTTCCATTCCATTGCAAATTGCATTCCACTCAATTCCACATTCCATTCCTTTCCATTCCACATTCCATTCCTTTCCTTTCCACATTCCATTCCACTTTCCATTCCACGTTCCATTCCATGTTCCATTCCACATTGCATTCTACGATCCATTTCATTCCATTCCAAGTTCCATTCCACGTTATATTCCACATTCCATTCCAGGTTCCATTCCATTCCCTTCCACGTTTCTTTCCACTTTCCATTCCAGGTTCCTTTCCATTCCCTTCCACGTTCCTTTCCACTTTCCATTCCACATTCCATTCCATTCCAATCCACGTTCCATTCCACATTCCATTCCATTCCATTTTATTCCATTCCACATTCCATGCCACTTTCCTTTACCTTCCGTTCCACATCCTTTCCATTCCATTCCACATTCCTTTGCATTCCATTCCACATTCCATTCTATATTCCATTCCACATTCCATTCTATATTCCATTCCACATTCCATTCCATTCCATTCCATTCCACGTTAATTACCATTCCATTCTATTCCACATTCCATTATTTTCGATTCCACTTTCCATACAATTCCATTCCATTCCACATTCCATTACTTTCCATTCTACTTTCCATTCCATTCCATTCCAGATTCCAATCATTTCCATTCTATACCATTCCACTTTCTATTGCCTTCCATTCCACATTCCTTTCCATTCCATTCCTCATTCCATTCCACGTTACATTCCACTTTCCATTCCATTCCAGTGCACTTTGCGTTCCACTCCATTCCACATTCCGTAACTTTCCCTTCCGTTCCATTCCGCATTCCGTTACATTCCATTCCATATTCTATTCTCATTCCATTCCATTGCATTCCACAATGAATTCCACATTCCAATCCATTCCATTCCACATTCTATTCCATTCCATTCCACATTCCATTCCTTTCCATTCCACATTACATTCCACTTTCCATTCCACGTTCCATTCAAGGTTTCATTCCAAGTTCCATTCCACGTTCCATTCCATTCCACTATACCTTCCATTCCATATTCCATTCCATTTCATTTCACTTTCCATTCCACATTCCATTGCACATTCCACTGCTTTCCATTCCACATTCCATTCCACAGTCCATTCTACATTGCCATTCCACAGTCCATTCTACATTGCTTTGCATACCATTCCACATTCCATTCCATTCCATTCTACATTCCATTCCATTCCATTCCATTCTACGTTGGATTCCATTCCATTTCACTTTCCATTCCGCTCCTTTCGACATTCCATTCCACATTGCATTCCATTCCACTCCACATTCCATTCCTTTCAATTTAAATTTTCCATTCCATTCCATTAAACATTCCATTCCACATCCCATTCCACTCCACATCCTATTCCACGTTCCATTCCACATTCCATTCTATTCCATTCCACATTTTCTTCCACATTCCATTCCATTCCATTTAAACTTTCCATTCCATTCTATTCCATATTCCAGTTCACATTCCGTTCCATTCCACAATCTATTGCACGTTCCATTCCACATTCCATTCAATTCCATTCCACGTTCCATTACATATTCCATTCCATTCCATTTCACATTCCATTCCACATTCTGTTTCCCATTCTATTCCATTCCATTCCATTCCATTTCACATTCCATTCCATTCCATTCCACATTCCATTCGATTACATACCACATTCCATTCCTGATTGAATTCCATTCCATTCTGTTCCACATTCCTTTCTGTTCCATTCCACATTCCATTCCATTCCATTTTATTCCGTTCCACATTCCATTCCACATTCCATTCCACGTTCAAATCCATTCCATTCCACATTGCTTTCCATTCCATTGCACATTCCATTCCATTACTTTCCACATAACATTCCATTCAATTTCACATTCAATTACACTACATTGCATTCCAGATTCCATTCCATTCCATTCCGCATTCCATTCCATTCAATTCCATTTTATTCCACTTTCCATTCCTTTCCATTCTCTTCCTCATTCCATTCCACTCTATTCCACATTCGAATCCATACCCTTCCACGTTCCATTCATTTACATTCCGGATTCTATTCCACATTCCTTTCCACATTCTTTTCCAATTTCCATTCCATTCCAAACCACATTCCATTCCATTCTCTTCCACATTCCATCCCATTCCATTCCACATTCCGTTCCATTCCATTCCGCTTTCCATTCCATTCCACATTCCAATCCACACTCCATTCCATTCCATTCCACATTCCATTCCATTCCATTTGTCGCTCCAATCCACGTTCCATTCCACGTCCCAATCCACATCCAGTCCATTCCATTCCACATTCCATTCCACATTCCTTTCCATTCCTTTCCACATTCCATTGCACATTCCTTTCCATTCCTTTCCACATTCCATTGCACATTCCATTCCATTCTGTTCCCCTTTCCATTCCATTACTTTCCACTTTCCAATTCTTTGCTCATTCCATTCCACGTTCCATTCCACATTGCATTCCATTCCATTTTACGGTGCATTCCACATTCCATTCCACATTCCATTCCACTTCCCATCCCGTTCCGTTCCACATTGCATTCCACACTCTACTCCACATTCCGTTATACATTCCATTCCCTTCCACTCTACGTTTCATTCTACACTCCATTCCACATTTCAATCCAAATTGCAGTCCATTCCATTCAACATTCTATTCCACATTCCATTCCATATTCCATTCCACATTCCATTCCACGTTCCATTCCATTCCATTCCACATTCCATTCCATTCCATTCCACGTTCCATTCCGTTCCATTCCACATTTATTTCCACATTTCATTCCATTCAATTTCACATTGCTTTCCGTTACATTCAACACTCCTTTCCACATTCCATTCCACTTTCCAATGAAGATTTCGTTCCGTAATCCATTCCACATTCTATTGTATTCCATTCCTCATTCCATTCCATTCCACTTTGCATTCCATTTAATTTCACATTCCATTGTGTTCCGTTTCACATTTCTTTAAACATTCCATTCCACATTCCATTCCACATTCCGTTCCACATTCCATTCCACATTCCGTTCCACATTCCATTCCACATTCCGTTCCATTCCATTCCACATTCGATTCCTCATTCCTTTCCACATTCCATTGCATTCCATTTCACATTCCATTCCACCCCATTCCACGTTAAGTTCCACGTTACTCTCACTTTTCCATTACACGTTCCATTCCACCTTTCATTTCATTCCATTCCGCATTCCCTTCCATGCAATTTCATATTCCATTCACCATTCCATTTGAGATTCCATTTCACATTCCATTCTATGCAATTTCACATTCCATTCCAAATTCCATTTCACATTCCTTTCCACATTCCCTTTCACTTTCCATTCCATTCCATTCCGCATCACATTCCATTCCGTTCCACATTCCATTCCACATTCCATTCCATTACTTTCCACATTCCATCCCACATACCATTCCACGTTCTCTTCCATTCCATTCCACGTTCTGATCCACGTTCCATTCCACGTCCCATTCCATTCCATTCCACGTTCAATATGTTCAATTCCAATACATTTCACTTTCCATTCTACAATCCATTCCACATTCCATTCCAACTTCCTTTCCGTTCAATTCCACATTACTTTCCAGAGTCCATTCCACATAGCATTCCACATTCCGTTGCGTTCCATTCCGCATTACATTTCGCACTCTATTCCATATTGCATTCCATCTTCCATTCCGTTCCATTTGACATTCCTTTCCACATTCCTTTCCCCATTCCATTTCACATTCCATTCCATTCCATTCCAGATTCCATTCCACACTCCATTCCATTCCATTCCACATTCCATTCCCCATTCCATTGAATACCATACCACATTCCATTACATTCCATTCCTTATTCCATTCCATTCAATTTCACATTCCATTACATTCCACGTCCTATTTAATTACGTTCCATTCTATTACATTCCATTCCACATTCATTTCCATTGCATTCCACGTTCCATTGCACTTTCCATTCGACGTTCTACTCCACGTTCCATTTCACATTCCATTCCACATTCTTCTACATTCTATTCCACTTTCTACTCCACTCCATTCCACATTCCATTCCTCATTCCATTCCATTCAATTCCACTTTGCATTCCCTTCCAATCCACATTCCATCCCACATTCCATTTCATTCCATTCCACATTCCATTCCATTCCATTCCACATTCCATTCCACATTCCATCAGATTCCATTAAACATTCCATTCCACATTCCATTCCATTCAATTTCATTCCACTATCCTTTCAATTGCAAATTCCATTCCTCATTCCATTCCATTCCATTCCACGTTCCATACCATTCCGTTCCACAATACGTTCCATTCCATTCTGTACCATGTTCCATTCTTTTCCACATTCCATTCCATTGCATTCCATTCCATTCCATTCCACGTTCCTTTCAATTCCATTCCACGTTTGATTCCATTCCATTACACGTTCCACTTCATTCTACATTCCATTGAACATTGCATTCCATTCCTTTCCACATTCCATTAAACATTTCATTATATTCCATTCCGAATTCCATTCAAAATTCCATTCCATTCCATTTCACCTTCCATTTCATTCGACGTTCCATTTAATTCCGTTTCATTACATTACTTTACTTTCCTCATTCAATACTATTCCATTCCAGATTCCATTCCATTCCATTCCATTCCATTGCATTCCATTCTACATTCCATTCCATTGCATTCCACATTCCATTCCATTCCACTCCATTCCATTCCACAATCCATTCCAATCCATTAAACATTCCTTTCCTTTCCACATTCCATTTCATTCCATTCCATTACACATTCCATTCCACATTTCATTCCATTTCATATTCCACTTTATTCAATTCTATTCCACATTCCATTCAATTCCATTCGATTCCACATTCCATTACATTCCATTTCACATTCCTTTCCTTTCCATTCCACATTTCATTCCATTCCATTCCATTCCACATTCCATTCCACATTCCATTCCACTCCATATTCCATTCCACTCCATATTCAATTCCACATACCATTCCATTGCAAATTTTATTCCATTCCATTCCACATTCCATTCCATTTCATTCCAGTCCATTGCACATCCCAATCCTCATTCCATTCCATTACACATTCCATTCCATTCCATTCCACATTCCATTCCATTTCATTCCACATTCCATTCCATTCCATTCCACATTCCATTCCATTCCATTCCGCATTCCATTCCATTCCTTTCCACATTCCATACCATTCCATTCCACATTCCATTCCATTCCATTCCATTCCTTTCCACATTCCATTCCATTCCATTCCACATTCCATACCATTCCATTACACATTCTATTCCATTCCATTCCACATTACATTCCATTCCATTCCACATTCTATTCCATTCCATTCCTTTCTTCATTCCATTACCTTCCATTCCACATTCTATTCCATTGAATTCCATTCTATTCCACATTATATTCCATTTCATTCCAGATTCCATTCCCTTCCATTCCACTTTCCATTCCACTCCATTCCGTATTCCGTTCCATTCCATATCCCATTCCATTCCAATCCATTCATTTCCAATCCACTCCATTCCATATTCCATTCCATTCCATTCGATATTCAATTCCACATACCACTCCAGATTACATTCCATTCCACATTCTATTCCATATTCCATTCCAAATTCCATGCCACATTCCATTCCAATCCATTCTACGTTCCATTCCACATTCCATTCCACATTCGATTCCATCCCATTCCAGATTCCATTCCATTCCATTCTACTTTGCATTCCACATTTCATTCAATTCCATTCCACATTCCATTCCACATTCGATTCCATCCCATTCCAGATTCCATTCCATTCCATTCCACTTTGCATTCCACATTTCATTCAATTCCATTCCACATTCCATTCCACATTCCTTTACATTCCATTCCACGTTCCATTCCACGATCCATTCCATTCCATTCCACATTCCATTCAATTCCATTCCACATTCATTTTCATTCCATTGCACATTCTGTTCCACATTCCATTCCATTCCATTCCTCTTTCCATTCCATTCCATTCCATTCCACATTCCATTTTATTCCACATTCCTTTTATCATTACACTCCATTCCATTCCACTTTCCATTCCGCATTCCCTTCGATTCCATTCCATTCCAGGTTCCATTCCACGTTCTAGGCCACTTTCCATTCCTCGTTGCCTTCCACACTCCGTTCCATTCCATTTCAGATTCCATTCCACAATCCATTCCATTCCATTCCTCATTCCATTACATAATCCACTCCATTCCATTCCACGTTCCACTCCAAATTCCATTCAATTCAGCTCCATTCCATCACACATTGCATTCCATTCCATTGCATTCCACATTCCATTCCATTCCACATTCTAATCCTCATTCCATTCATTTCCATTCCACATTCCATTGCACATTGCATTTCATTCCATTTCACATTCTATTCCATTCCTTTCCACATTCCATTCCATTCCAATCCACGTTGCATTTCATTCCATTCCACGTTACATTGCATTCCATTCCAGGTTCCATTCCACGTTACATTGCATTCCATTCCAGGTTCCATTCCATTGCATGCCACCGTCCATTCCATTCCACATTCCATTCCATTCCATTCCACATTCCATTACATTCCATTCCACTTTCCATTGCATTCCATTCCACTTTCCATTTCATTCCATTCCACATTCCATTCCACATTCCATTTCACATTCCATTCCACTTTCCATTTCACATTCCATTTCATTCCACATTCCATTCCACATTCCATTCCACGTTCCATTCCACGTTCCATTCCACATTCCATTCCACATTACCTTCCATTCCATTTATCGTTTCTCTCCACATTCCACTGCATTACATTCCACTATCCTTTTGATATTCTATTCAACATTCCATTGCAAATTACATTCCGTTCCATTCCACATTCCATTCCACATTCCATTCCATTCCATTCCATATTCCGTTGCACATTCCATTCCACGTTCCATTCCACATTCCCTTTCGTTTCATTCCACTTTCCTTTCCAGATTCCATTCCACATTCCATTCCATTATATTCCACTTTCCATTCCACATTCCATTCCTTTGCATTCCACGTTCCATTCAACATTCCATTTCATTCAATTTCACTTTCCATACCATATTGCATTCCACATTACATTCCACATTCCATTTCCCGTTCCATTCCACGTTCCATTTCATATTCAATTCCACGATACATTTCAAGTTCCATTCCACATTCCATTCCATTCCACTCTACATTCCCTTCCACATTCCATTCCACATTCCATTCCACGTTCCATTCCACATTCCTTTTCCACGTTCCATTGTACGTTCCATGCAACGTTCCATTCCATTCCTTTCCACATTCAATTCCACGTTCCATTCCATTCCATTCAACTTTTCATTCCATATTCCACTGAACATCACATTCCACTTTCCATTCCATGTTCCATTCCACTTTCCATTCCACACTCAACTCAACATTCCATTTCACATTCCAATTCACATTTCATTCTACATCCCATTCCCTTCCATTCCACATTCCATTCCACATTCCATTACATATTCCATTCCAGATTCCATTCCATTCCAGTCCACATTCCATTCTACATTACTTTACATGTTCCCTTCCACATTCCATTCCACCTTCCATTCCGCCTTCCGTTCCATTCAATTCCTCGTTTGAGTCCACATTCCATTCCATTCCATTACACTTTCCTTTCCACATTCCATTCCACATTCCTTAACAGATTCCATTCCATTCCATTCCACATACCGTTCCACATTCCATTACACGTTCCATTCCGCTTTCCTTTCCAGGCTGCATTCCACCTTCCATTCCATTCCTTTCCTGGTTTCAGTCCATATTCCATTCCATTACACTCCACTTTCCATTCCACATTTCATTCCACGTTACATTCCGTTCCATTCCACATTCCATTCCACATTTCATTCCATTCCATTCCACATTAAGTTGCACAATCCATTCAACGTTCCATTCCACATTCCATTCCATTCCATTCCACTTTCCTATTAAGATTCCATTCCACATTGCATTCCACTACATTCCACATTCCATTCCACATTCCATTCCATTCCATTCCACGTTCCATTCAATATTCCATTCCATTCAATTTCTCGTTCCATTCCATATTCCATTCCACTTTGCATTCGACATTGCATTTCACCTTCCATTCCACAATCCATTTCACATTCAATTCCACGATACATTGCACGTTCCATTTCACATTCCATTCCATTCCATTCCATTCCACTCCACTTTCCCTTCCACATTCCATTCCACATTACTTTCCACGTCCCATTCTACTTTCCATTCCACATTCCATTCCATTCCACTCCATTTTCCCTTCCACATTCCATTCCACATTACTTTCCACGTTCCATTCTACTTTCCATTCCACATTCCATTCCATTCCTGTCCACGTTCAATTCCGCGTTCCATTCCATTCCATTCAACTTTCCATTCCATATTTCATTGAACATCCCATTCGACGTTCCATTCCATGTTCCATTCCACGTTCTATTCCACATTCCATTCCATTTTCCCTTCCACATTCCATTCCATATTACATTCCACGTTATATTCCGTTCCATTCCACATTCCATTCTTCATTCCATTGCACATTCCATTCCATTCCATTCCACTTTGCATTCCACATTCCGTTCCACATTCCATTCCGCATTCCATTCTCATTCCTTTGCATTTCATTCCACATTCCATTGCATTCCAATTCACATTCCATTCGATTCCATTGTATTCCACATTCCATTCCAAATTCCGTTCCACATTCCATTCCATAGTCCATTCCAAATTGCATTACACATTCAATTCCACATTCCATTCTCATTTCATTGCATTTCCTTCCACTTTCCCATCCACTTTCCATTGCATTCCAATTCACATGCCATTCCACATTCCATTCCAATCCATTCCGTTCCATTCCATTCCACATTCCATTGAACATTCCATTCAACATTCCATTCCGCAGTCCATTCCATTCCACATCCGATACCAGATTCCATTCGACGTTCCATTCTATTCCTTTCCACATTCCTTACCACATTCCATTCCATTCCATTCCACATTCATTTCCATTCCATTCCACATTCCATTCCACTTTCCATTCTATTCCATTCCACGTTACATTCTGCTTTCCATTTGACGTTCCATTCCTTTCAATTCCTCGTTCCATTCTATGTTCCATTATTGGCTCCATTCCACGTTCCATTCCACCTTTCGTTTCTTTCCATTCCACGTTGCATTCCATATTCCATTCCATTCCATTCCACATTCCATTCCATTGCATTTAAAATTCCATTCCCTGCCACATTCCAGTCAACGTTTCATTCCACATTCCATTCCATATTCCATTCCACATTCCATTCCATTCCATTCCAGGTTTCATTCCATTCCATTCCACGTTGCATTTTATTCCATTCCTCGTTCCATTCCACAATCTAGTTCACATTCCATTCCACCTTCCATTCCATTCCATTCCATTACATTACATTCCACATTCCATTCCATTCCATTCCACTATCCATTTCATTCAACTCCACTTTGCATTCCATTCAATTCCACATTCAATTCCATACCGTTGCGCATTCCATTCCATACAACTCTGCATTCCATTTTATTCCATTCCATTACACATTCGATTCCATTCCATTCCACATTCCATTGCATTCCGTTCCATATTGCATTCTATTCCATTCCATTCCTTTCCACTTTCCATACCATTCCATTCCACTTTCCATACCATTCCATTCCATTCCACATTCCATTCCACATTCCATTCCACATTCCATTCCATTCCATTCCATTCCATTACACATTCCATTACACATTCTATTCCCTTTCATTCCACATTCGATTCCTTTCCATTCCACATTCCATTCCACGTTGCCTTCCACGTTCCATTCCACTTTCCATTGCATTCTATTCCATTCCATTCCATTCAACTCCATTCTTTATTCCTTTCCATTCCATTCCACATTATATTCAACATTCCTTTCCATTCTATTGCACATTGCATTCCATTCCATTCCACATTCGATTCCATTCCATTCCATGTTCCATTCCACCTTACATTCCACATTCCATTCCACGTTCCATTCCACATTTCTTTCCATTCCCTTCCACGTTCCTTTCCACTTTCCATTCCACGTTCCATTCCATTCCATTCCATGTTCCATTACAGTTTTCTTTCCATAACATTCCACATTCCGTTCCGTTCCATTCCATTCCATTCCACATTCCATTCCATTTTTCATTACCTTCAATTCCACATCCTTTCCATTCCATTCCACATTCCTTTGCATTCCATTCCACATTCAATTCCACGTTCCATTACCTTCCATTCCACATTCATTTCCATTTCATTCCTCATTCCGTTCCACCTTCCATTTTATGTTGCATTTCACATTCCATTCCACTCCATTCCATTACATTCCCTTCCAGATACCATTGCTTTCCATTCCACATTCTATTCCGCATTCCATTCCATATTGCATTCCATTCCATTCCACATTGCACTCCATTGCCTTGCACATTCCATTGCTTTCCATTCCACTTTACATTCGACATTCCATTTGACCTTCCATTCCACATTCCATTCCATTCCAAACCAAATTCCATTCCACTGAATTCCACATTCCATTCCATATTCCATTCCATTCCATGCCTTTCCATACCATTCCATTCCATTCCACATTCCATTCGTTTCCATTCTTCATTCCATTCAATTCCATTCCACATTCCAATCCATTCCATTCCATGCCATTCCACCTTACATTCCCTACAATTCCATATTCTTTCCAATCCATTACTCATTCCATTTCACATTCCATTCCATTCCAAATTCCATTCCTCTTCCCATTCCATTCCATTCCACATACCATTCCATTCAATTCCACATTCCATTCCATTCCATTCCCTGCAATTCCACATTCCATTCCATTCCATTCCACATTCCATTCCATTCTAATCCACATTCCATTCCACAATGCATTCCATTACATTACACATTATATTCCACATTAAATTCCACATTCCATTCCGTTCCATTCCACATTCCTTTCCACATTAATTTCCACTTTCCTTTCCTCATTCCCTTCCACATTCCATTCCGTTCCTTTCCATGTTACATTCCACTTTCCTTTCCATTCCATTCCACTTTCCATTCCACATTCCATTCCACATTCCATTCCTTTCCATTCCCCGTTCTATTCCACGTTCCATTCCATTCCATTCCTCGCTCCATTCCACATTAGATTCCACATTCCATTCCATTGCATTCCAGATTTCATTCCACTTTCCATTCCATTCCATTCCACGTTGCATTCCACATTCCATTGCACATTCCATTCCACGTTCCATTCCATTCCTTTCCGCTTTCCATTCCACATTGCATTCCATTCCATTCCACTTTCCTTTCAACATTCCATTCCACGATGCATTCCACGCTCCACTCCATTTCATTCCACGTTCTATTCCACATTGCATTCCATTCCATTTTCCATTTCACATTTCATTCCACATTCCATTCCACATTGCACTACATTCCATTCCACGTGCCACACCACATTCCATTCCACTTTCCACTCCACATTCCATTCCATTCCACATTCCATTCCATTCCAGTCCAAATTCCATTCTGCATTCCATTCTACTTTCCATTCCCATTCCATTCCATTCCTTTCCACGTTCCACTCCACATTCCAATCCATTCAATTCCACATTCCATTCCATTCCATTCCACATTCCATTTGAGATTCCATTTCATGTTCCATTCCATTCCATTCCACGTTCCATTCCACATTCCCTTCTACATTCCATTCCACGCTGCATTCCACATTCCATTCCACGTTCCATTGAACGTTGCATTCCACGTTCCATTCCATGTTGCATTCCATTCCATTCCACGTTCCATTGCACAATCCATTCCATTCCATTCCTCTTTCTATTCCACATTCCATTCCACATTGCATTCCATATTCCATTCCTTTCCATTCCACATCCCATTACATTCCGTTCCACATTCCATTACATTCCATTCGACATTCCATTCCACATTCCATTATATTACATACCAAATTTCATTCCACATTGCCTAGCATTCCATTCCACAATCCATTCCACATTCCATTCCACTTTCCATTCCAATCCATTCCACGTTCCATTTCACGTTCCATTCTGGATTTCATTCCACATTCCTTTCCACGTTCTATTCCGTTCCATTCCACGTTCTATTCTACTTTCCATTCCTTTCAATTCCACGTTCCATTCCACATTCCATTGTACATTCCATTCCACGTTCCAGTCTGCATCCCATTCCACGTTCCATTACATGTTCCATTACACATTCCAGTCCTTTCCATTCCATGTTCCATTCCACAGTCTATTCCATTTTCCATTCCACAATCCAGTCTGTACCATTCCTTTCAATTCCACATTCCATTCCACATTCAATTCCACATTCCATTCCACAATCCATTCCGTTCTATTCCTTTCAATTCCACATTCCATTCCACATTCCATTCCACATTCCATTCCACATTGCATTCTTATCCATTCCACATTCCATTCCATTCCATTCAATTCCATTCCACTCCACATTCCATTCCATTCCATTCTGCATTCCATTCCTTCCCATTCCATTGCACATTCCATTCCATTCCATTAATTTCCACATTCAATTCCATTCCCTTCCAGATTCCATTCGATTCCTTTCCGCATTCCATTCCATTCCCTTCCACATTCCATTCCATTCCATTAAATTCCACATTCCATTCCCTTCCTTTCCACATTCCATTCCATTCCATTCCTCATCACATAGAATTTCATTCCATTCCATTCCATTGCACATTCCATTCAATTCCGTTCCGCATTCCATTCCATTCCAATGCATTCCACATTCCATTCCTTTCCATTACATTCCAGATTACATTCCATGCCATTCCAAATTCCATTCCTTTCCATTACACCTTCCATTCCATTCCGTTCCTTTCCATTCCACATTCCATACCATTCCATTCCATTCCAAATTCCATTCCTTTCCATTCTCCATTTCGTTCCATTCCATTCCACATTTCTTTCCATTCCGTTCCACATTCCATTGCACATTGCATTCCATTCCACATTCCATTCCACTTCCCATTCCATTCCACTCCACATACCATTCCATTCAATTACATATTCCTTTCCATTCCTTTCCCTTCCATTGCACATTCCATTCCATTCCACATTGCATTCCATTCCATTAAATTCCATATTCCATTCCATTCCATACCATTCCTCACTTCATGCCAATACATTCCTCATTCCATTCCATTCCATTCCACATTACATACAATTCCATTCTATTCCATATTACATTCCGTTCCATTCCACCTTCCATACAATTCTATTCCACTCCACATTCCATTCCTTTCCATTCGACATTCCATTCCATTCCATTCCACATTCCAGTCCATTCCATTTCAAATTCCATTCCATTCCATTCCACATTCCATTCCATTCCATTCCACATTCCATTCTATTCCATTGAATTTCACATCCCATTCTATTCCATTCCACATTCCATTCAATTCCATTCCACATTCCATTGTATTCCATTCCACATTCCTTTCCACATTCATTTCCATTCCATTCCTCATTCCATTCCTCTTTCCTTTCCATTCCATTCCGCATACCATTCCATATTTTATTCCTTTCCACATTCCATTCCTTTCCATTCTATTCCACATTCCATTGCATTCCACATTCCATTTCTGATCCACTCCATTCCATTCCACTTTCCATTACACATTCCCTTCCATTCCATTCCATTCCATATTCCATTCCACGGCATGGTCCTCTTTCCATTCCACGTTCCATTCCACACTCAATTCCATTCCATTCCACATTACATTCCATTCCATTCCACAATCCATTACGCACTCCCCTCCATTCCATACCACATTCCATTCCAAATTCCATTCCATTCAATTCCATTCCGTAACACATTGCATTCCATTCCATTCCGTTCCACTTTCCATTCCATTCCACATTCCATTCCAAATTCCATTCCATACTATTCCACATTCCATTCCACAATGCATCCCATTCAATTCCATGTTCCATTCCACAATCCTTTCCATTCCATTCCAAGTTCCTTCCCATTCCATTCCATTCCACATCCCATTCATCTCAATTGAATTCCACATTCCTTTCCATTTCATTCCACATTCCATTCCATTCCATTCCATTCCCTTCCACATTCCATTTAACATTCCATTCCACATTCCATTCCACATTCCTTTCCATTCCATTCCATTCCACATTCCACTCCTTTCGATTCCACATTCCATTCATTTCCATTACACATTCCATTCCGTTCCATTACACATAACTTTACGTTCCATTACACATTCCATTAAATTCCACATTCCATTCCACCTTCCATTCCACATTCCAAACCTTCCACTAAACATTCCTTTCCATACACTTCTATTCAATTCCACTCCACATTTAATTTCATATTCCATTCCACATTCCATTCCATTCCATTGCACATTCCACTCCACATTGCATTCCATTCCATTCCATTCCACATTCAATTCCATTCAATTCCACATTCCATTCCATTCCATTCAACATTCCTTTCCATTCCATGCTATTCCACATTACATTCCATTCAATTCCACATTCCATTCCATTCCACTTTCCATTCCATTCCATTCCTTTCCACTTACCATTCCATTCCATTCAACTTTCCATCCCACATTCAATTCCACATTACATTTCACATTCCATTCCACATTCCATTTCACTTTCCATTCCACTCTATTCCATTCCATTACAAATTCCTTTCCGTTCGAATCCACATTCCATTCCATTTCTCATTCTATTCCACATTCCATTCCATTCTATTTTCGTTTCCTTTCAATTCCACATTCTATTCATTTCCATTTAGCATTCCATTCCACATTCCATTTCACATTCCTTTGCATTCATACCCCTTCCTTTCCTCATTCCATTCCATCCCATTCCACATTCTATTCGTTCCTTTCCACATTCCATTACACATTCCATTGCACCTTCCATTTCTCATTCAGTTAAACATTCCATTTCACTATCCATTCCATTCCATTACATATTCCATTCCATTCCAATTCACATTCAATTCCTTGTCATTCCATTCCACGCTCCATTCTGTTCCACATTCCATTCCATTCCATTCCACATTCCGTTCCATTACATTCCACATTCCATTCCATTCCATTATATTCGACATTCCATTCAATTCTATTCCACACTGCCTTCCATTACATTGCACATTCCACTCCACATTCCATTCCAATTTCCACTGCGTTCCATTCCACATTCCATTCCATTCCGTTCCCCATTCCAATGCATTCCACATTCTATTTCAATCAATTTCACATTCCATTCCCTTTCATTACTTTCCACATTCCATTCCATTCCATTCCATTCCGCATTCCATTCCATTCTATTCCACTTTCCAGACCATTCGATTCTATTCCACATTCCTTTCCAGTCCATTCCACATTCCATTCAATTTCATTCCACATTCCATTCCACGTACCATTCCAAATTCTATTCCACTTTCCATTCCACATTCCATTCCACATTCCATTCCATTCCATCCCACGTTACACTATACTTTCCATTCCATTCCATTCCACATTGCTTTCCACGTTCCTTTGCATTCCATTCCACCTTCCATTCAGTGTTCCGTTACACGTTCCATTCCTCGTTCCTTTCCATGTTCCATTCCACATTCCATTCCATTCCATATTCTATACCATTCCATTCCATTCCAATCCACATTCCATGTCATAATCCATACCATTCCTTTCCATTCCATTCCAGAATCCATTCCATTCGATAGCACATTCCATTAAACATTCCATTCAACATTCAATTCCTTTCCATTCCACATTCCATTCCATTCCATTCCACATTCCGCTCCACCTTCCACTCAAAATTCCATTCCACATTTCATTCCAGTCCATTCCACATTCCATTCCACATATCATTTCAGTCCATTACACATTCCATTCCACATTCTATTCCATTCCATTCCACCTTCTATTCCACATTCCACATTCCATTCCATTACATTCCACATTCCATTCCACAATCCATTACAAATTCCATTCCATTCCATTCCACATTCCATTCCACATTCCATTCCATTCCATTTGATGTTCCATTCCACGTTCCATTCCATTTTCCATTCCATTCCATTATACATTACATTCCAGATTCCATTCCATTGCATTCCACTTTCCATTACACATACCATTGCACTTTCCATTTCATTCGTTTCCACATTCCATTACACGTTCCTTTCCATTTCATTCGACGTTCCACTCTACGTTCCATTCCACATTCCGTTCCACCTTCGATTCTAAATTCCATTTCACATTCCATTCCATTCCATTCCATTCCACAATCCATTCCATTCCATTCCACTTTCCATTCAACATTCCATTCCACATTCCATTCCACATTCCATTTCACTTTCCATTCTACAATCCATTCTATTCCATTCCACATTCCATTCCACGTTCCATTCATTTCCTTTCCACTTTCCATTCCATTATACTCCACTTTCCATTCCACTTCATTCCATTCCAATCTATTTCACATTCCTTTCCACATTGGATTCCATTCCACATTCCATTCCATTTCATTCCATGACACATTCCATTCCACTTTACATTCAATTTCACAATCCATTAAATTCTATTCCTTTCCATTCCACATTCCATTCTTTCCATTCCATCCCACATTCCAATCCTTTCCATTCCACATTCCATTCCATTCCATTCCATATTCTAGTCCATTGCATTCCATTCCACATTTCATTTCATTCCATTACATTCCATTCCCTATTGGATTCCATTCCTTTCCATTCATTTCCACAAGTCATTCCACATTCCTTTCCATTCCATTCAATATTCCATTCCCTTCAATTCCACATAACATACCATTCCATTACATTCCATTCCACATTGCATTCCATTCCATTCCGTTCCACATTCCATTCCATTCTATTCCATTCCACTTTCCATCCCTTTCCATTCCACATTCCGTTCCACAGATCATTCCAGTTTCTATTCCATTCCATTCCAATTTCCATTCCATTCCATTCCACTCTCCATTCCATTCCATTCCACATGCCATTCCACATTCCATTCCACATTCCATTCCATTCCATTCCACATTCCATTTCATTCCATTCCGTTCCACATTCCATTCCTTTTCCTTCTGTTCCACATTCCATTCCTTTCCATTCCACATTGCATTCCACATATCGTTCCACTTTCCATTCCATTCCATTCCACATTCCATTCCATTCCATTCCATTCCACATTCCATTCCATTCCATTCCATTCCACATTCCATTCCTTTCCATTTCACTCTCCATTCAATTCCATTCCACATTCCATTGCTTTCCATTCCACATTCCATTCCACATTCCATTCCATTCCATTTCACTCTCCATTCAATTCCATTCCACATTGCATTGCTTTCCATTCCACATTCCATTCCACATTCCATTCAATTCCATTCCACGTTCCATTCCAATTCATTCCACGTTCCATTCCACATTCCATTCCACATTCCATTTGACATTCCATTCCATTCCATTCCATATTCCATTTCACCTTCCGTTCAATTCTTTTCCACTTTCCATTCCACATTCCCTTCCTTTGCATTCCACGTTCCATTCCACATTCAATTCCACCTTCCATTCCACATTCCATTCCGTTACATTCCACTTTCCATTCCACACTCCTTTCCACATTCCATTGCATTCCATTCCAAATTCCATTCCTTTGCTTTCCACATTCATTTCTACATTCTCTTCCACATTCCATTACATTCTATTCCTTTGAATTCCACATTCCATTCCATTCCACTCCACATTCCATTCCACCTTTCATTTCACGTTCCTTTCCACTTTCCATTCCACGTTCCATTCCACGTTCCATTCCAGATTCCATTCCATTTCACTCCACTTTCCATTCCACGGTCCATAACACTTTAAATTGCACTTTCCTGCCATGTTCCATTTCACATTCAATTCCATGTCCCATTCCACTTCTGATACCGTTCCATTCCAAATTCTATTGCACTTTCAATTCCAGGTTCCTTTCCACCTTCCATTCTATTCCATTCCACATTCCATTCCACATTCCATTCCACTCCATTCCACATTCCATTCCACATTCCATTCCATTCCTTTCCACAGTTCATTCCACGTTCCATTCCGCGTTCCTTTCAACTTTCTATTGCACGTTCCATCACTTTACATTCAGCATTCCAATCCATTTCATTGTACCTTCCATTCCATTCCATTCCACCTTCAGTTCCATTCCAATAAACAATCCACTCCACCATCCATTCCACGTTCCATTACACAATCCATTTCATTCCATTTCACGTTCCATTGCAGATTCCATTACACATTCCATTCCAAGTCCCATTCCATTCCATTTCACATTCCGTTCCATACCATTCCACATTCAATTCCACATTCCTTTCCATTCCACATTCCATTCCACATACCATTCCACATTGCATTCCATTCCTTTCCATTTCATTCCACATTCCATTTCACATTCCATTCCACTCCATTACATAATCCATTCCACATTTCATTCCATTCCATGACACAATGCATTCCTCATTCCATTCCACGTTCCATTTTTTCGTTCCTTTCAACTTTGTATTTCGCATTCCATCCCATTACATTCCACGTTCTATTCAATTTCATTCTTCATTCCATTTCATTGCATTCCACCTTCAATTCCATTCCATTCCACGTTCAACTCCACTTTCCATTCCACATCCCATTCCATTCCATTCCACGTTCCCTTACACATTCCCTTCCATACTAATGTACGTTCCTTTCCAGATTCCATTCCACATTCCATTCCACATACCTTTCCATTCTATTCCACAACCCATTCCATTCCATTCCACAATCCATTCCAGATTCCATTGCATTCCATACCACATTCCATTCCTTATTCCATTCTGTTCTCTCTCAGATTCCATTCCATTCGACATCCTATTTAATTACGTTCTATTCCATTGCACTGCATTCCACATTCCATTCCATTCCACAATCCATTCCATTCAATCCCACGTTCCTTTACATTCCATTCCATTACACATTCCACGTTCTACTCCACGTTCCTTTCCACGTTGCATTCCACATTCTACTACCTTCTATTCCACATTCCATTCCACTCCAATCCACATTCCATTCCTCATTTCATTCCTTTCAATTCCATATTCCTTTCCATTCCATTCCACATTCCATTCCATATTCCATTCCATTCCATTTCACATTCCATTCCACATTCAATCAGATTCCATTAAACTTTCCATTCCTCATTACATTCCATTCCATTCCACGTTCCATACCATTCCATTCCACATTCCATTCCATTCCATTCCATACCAAGTTCAATTCCGTTCCACATTCCATTCCATTCCATTCAATTCCACGTTAAATTCATTTCCATATCACTTTTGATTCCATTCCATTACATGTACCATTTCATTCTACATTCCATTTCACATTGCATTCCATTCCATTCCACATTCCATTCTATTCCATTACACATTCCATTCAACATTGCATTCTATTCCATTCCACATTCCATTCCACATTCCATTCCATTCGATTAAACATTCGTTTACATTCCATTCCTCATTCCATTCAATTCCGTTTCACATTCATTTCATCCCACGTTCCACTTAATTCCATTCCATAGCATTACATTAATTTCCTCATTCAATTCCATTCCTTTCTAGATTGCACTCCATTCCATTCCATTCGATTTTACATTCCATTCCATTCCATTCCACTTTCCGTTACATTCCATTCCATTCCATTCCACATTCCATTCCAATCCATTCCACATTTCATTCCATTCCACATTCCATCCTATTCCATTCCATTACAAATTCCATTCCACATTCCATTCCATTTCACATTCCATTTTGTTGCATGCCATTCCACTTTCCATTGAATTCCATTATATTCCACATTCCATTTCATTCCATTGCTCATTCCATTCCATTCCATTCCAAATTCCATTCCATTCCATTGCAGATTCCATTCCATTCCATTCCACATTCCATTCCACATTCCATTCCTTTCCTTTCCACATTCCATTCCACATTCCTTTCCACTCAATATTCCATTCCACATACCATTACACATTCCATTCCACACCTTTCTATTAAGTTCCGCATTCCATTCCACATTCCATTCCACTTCATTTCAAATTCCATTCCACATTCAATTCCATTTCATTCCACATTTCATTCCTCATTCCATTCCCCATTCCCATCGACGTTCCTTTCTACTTTCTATTGCATGTTCATTCCCATTACATTCCACTTTCCATTCCATTCGAAATTACATTCCATTCAATTCCACCTTCAATGTCATTCCATTCCACATTTCGTTCCATTCAATTCCATTCCACATTCCATTCCACATTGCATTCCATTCCATTCCACTTTCATTTCCATTCCATTCCACATTGTATTCCATTCCATTCCACTTTCCTTTCCATTCCATTCCAAATTTCATTCCATTCTGTTCCATATTCCATTCCATTCCATTCCGCGTTCCATTCTATTCCATTCCACATTAAGTCCCATTCCATTCCACATTCCATTCCTTTCCATTCCACATTCCACGTTCCATTCCACGTTCCACTCCATGTTCCATTACGTGTTCCATTCCATTCTATTCTGAGTTCCATTCCACATTCCATTCCACATTCCATCCATTCCATTCCACATTTCATTGCATTATTTTACACATTCCATTCCTTTCCATTCCATTCCATTCCACATTCCATTCCATTCCTATCCTTTCCATTCCATTTTCCGTACCATTCCATTCCACATTCCATTCCATTCCACATTCCATTCCGTTCCATTCAATTCCCGATTCCGTTCCTTTCCATTCCATCCCACATTCCATTCCACATTCAATTTCATTCAACATTGCATTACATTCCATTCCACCTTCCGTTCGATTCCATTCCATTCCTTTCCACATTGCGTTACACATTGCATTCCATTCCATATTCCATTCGATTCCATTCCACATTCCATTCCTTTCCATTCCATTCCATTGAACATCCCATTCCAAATTCCATTCCATTCCATTCCACATTCCATTCCATTCCATTACACATTTCATTCAATTCCATACCACATTACAGTCCATTCCATTCCACATTCCATTGCATTACTTTCCACATTCCATTCCATTCAATTCCACTTTCCATTTCATTCCATTCCATTCCATTCCTTTCCACATTCCGTTCCACTCCATTCCATTCCACATTCCATTCCATTCCTTTCCATAATACATTCCATTCCATTCCAAATTGCATTACACATTCCATTCCATTCCGAATTCCATTCCATTCCACTCCATTCCATTCCACATTAAATTCAATTCCATTCCAGCTTCTTTTCCATTCCATGCCACATTCCTTTCCGTTACATTTCATTCCATTCCACATTCCATTCCATTCCATATTCCATTCCTTTCCATATTCCATTCCATTTCTTTCCATTCCACATTCCGTTCAATTCCATTCCACATTCCATTCCATTCCATTCCATTCCATTCCACTTTCCATTCCATTTCACTTTGCATTCCACATTCTGTTCTACATTCTATTTCACTTTCCATTCTTCTCCATTACACATTCCAGTCCATTCAATTCCACTTTCCATTCCAAATTCCATTCCACATTCCTTTCCATTCTATTTCACCTTCCATTCCATGCCATTCCACATTCCATTCCGCATTCCATTCCGTTCCATTTCACTTTCCATTCCATTCCATTCAACTTTCCATTCCACATTTCTCTCCATTCCGTTCCACATAACATTCCAAATTCCACTGCATTTCATTCCACATTCCATTCCATGCACTTCCACATTCCATTCCATTCCATTACACAATCCATTCCTCATTCCGTTCCACATTCCATTCCACATTACATTCAATTCCATTCCACATTCAAATCCAATCCATTCCACATTGCATTCCATTCAATTCCACATTCCACTCCATTACATTCCATTCCACATTACATTCCATTCAATTCCACATTCCAATCCATTCCACATTCTATTCTATTCCATTCCATTCCATTCCACATACCATTCCATTCCATTCCACATTGCAATCTCATTCCATTGCTTTCCATTCCACATTCCTTTCCACATTCCATTCCATTGCATTCAAGGATTCATACCACATTCCATTCCATTTCATCCTACATTCTATTCCACGTTCCATTCCACTTTCCATTCCATGATCCATTACACGTTCCATTGCAAGTTCCATTCCGTTCCGTTCCACCTTCCATTCCATTCCTTTCCACTTTCCATTTCATTCAGTTCCACATTCCATTCCACTTTCAATTTCACATATTTTTCCACATTCTATTTCACTTTCCATTCCATTCCATTACACATTCCGTTCAAATCTATTCCACATTCCATTCCATTCCATTCCATTCCACATTCCATTCAATTCCATTCCACTTTCCATTCCACATTCCATTCCATTCCTTTCTATGATACATTCCACATTCCTTTGCACATTGCATTCCACATTCCATTCCGTTACATAACACGTTCCATTCCACATTCCATTCCACATTCCATTCCGATCTATTCCACATGCCACTCCACTTTCCAGTCCACATTACTCGGCATTCCATTCCACATTCCATTCCACATTCCATTCCCTTATATTCCACGATCCATTCCACATTCCACTGCACATTGCATTCCACACTCCATTCCTTTCCATAAAGCGTTCCATTCCACATTCCTTTCCACATTCCATTCCGTTTTTTCCACATTCCTCTCCACATTCCAGTCCACATTCCATTCCATACCATTCCACAGTCCATTCCAGATTCCATTCCATTCCATTCCACATTCTATTCCACATTACATACCAGATTCCATTCCACATTCCTTTCCACATTCCCTTCCACATTCTGTTCAGTTCCATTCCACATTCCATTCAAAACTCCATTCCATTCAATTCCACATTCTATTCCACTTTTCATTCCACATTCCATTCCATTCCATTGCACATTTCATTTGACATTCCATTCCATTCAATTCCATATTCCATTCTACATTCCATTCCATTCCATTTCATTCCACATTGCAATCCACATTCCCCTCCTCATTCCATTCCATTCCACATTCCATTCCACTTTCCTTTCCATTCTATTCCACATTCATTTCCACTTTCCATTCGATTTCATTCCACATTCTTTTCCACATTCCATTCCATTCCATATCCACTTTCCATTCCACTTTCCATTCCACATTCCTTTCCACTTTCCATTCCATTGCATTCCACATTCCATTCCATATTCCTTTCCAAAGTCCATTCCATTCCACATTCCATTCCACATTCCATTCCACATTGCATTCCATTCCATTCCACGTTCCATTCTACTTTCCATTCCATTCCATTCCACGTGCCTTTCCACATTCCATTGCACATTCAATTCCACGTTCCATTCGGCAATCCATACCACGTTTCATTCAATTCCATTCCACGTTCCATTCCATTGCATTCAACTTTCCATTCCACGTTCCATTGCACCTTCCATTCCTTTCCATTCCATTTTCCATTTCACTTTGCATTCCATTCCACGTACCGTTTCACATTCCATTCCACATTACACTCCATTCCATTCTAAGTGCCACTCCAAATTCCATTCCACATTCCATTCAATATTCCATTCTGTTCCATTCCACATTCCATTCCATTCCATTCCACATTCCTTTCCATTCCATTCCAGATTCCATTCCGCATTGCATTCCATTCCATTCCACATTCAATTCAACCTTCAATTCCACGTTCCATTCCATTCCATTCAAAGATCTATTCCTCCTTCCATTCCACTTTCCATGCCATGTTCCATACCACTCCATTCCACGTTCCATTCCACGTTCCACTCCACATTTCATTCCACAATCCATTAAAAACTCCATTCCAAATTCCATTCAATTCCATTCTAAGTTTCATTCCACATTCCATTCCACATTCCATTCCACGTTCCATTCCATTCCATTCCACGTTCCAGTCCACATTCCATTCCATTCCATTCCACACCACATTCTATTCCACATTCCATTCCAATCCATTCCACATTCCATTCAACATTACATTCCTTTGCATTCCACATTCCATTCCATTCCATCCCACATTATATTCCATGTTACATTCCAAATTGCATTCCACATTCCATTCCATTCCATTCCAAGTTCCATTGCACTTCCCAATCCATTCCATTCCATTCAGCTTTCTATTCTACATTCCATTCCATATTCCATTCCAAATTCCATTCCATTCCATTCCACATTGCATTATATTACATTGCACATTCCATTCCACATTCCATTACATTCCATTCCAGATTCCATTCCACATTTCATTACATTCCATTCCACATTACATTACATTCCATTCCACATTCCTAACATTCCATTCCACATTCCATTCCACATTACTCTACATTCCATTCCACATTCCATTCCACATTCCATTCCACATGGCTTGGATTCCATTCCACATTCTCTTCCACATTCCATTCCACATTCCATTTCAATCCATTCCACATTCCGTTTCACTAGCCATTCCACAGTCCATTCCACGTTCCATTAAACGTTCCATTCCATTCCATTCCAAGTTCCACTCCAGTTTACATTCCTTTCCATTCCATGTTCCATTCCACTTTCCATTGCACATTCCATTCCAAGTTCCATTCAACTTTCCATTCCACGTTCCAGTCCATGTACCATTCGAAGTTCCTTTCCATTCCGTTCCACGTTACATTCAACATTCCATTCCATCCCATTCCACATTCCGTTCCATTCCATACCTCGTTCTACTCCACATTCCATTCCAAAATCCATTCCACAATGCATTCCGTTCCATTCTATTCCATTCCACGTTCCATTTCACATTCCATTCCACATTCCATTCCGTTCCATTCTATGTTCCATTACACATTCCTTTCCACATTCCACTCCATTCCATTCCATTCCACATTCCATTCCACATTCCGATCTACTTTCCATTCCATTCCATTACACATTCCTTTCCACATTCCATTCCACATTCCATTCCACAACCCACTATATTCCACTCCACATTCCATTCCATTCCATTCCACATTCCTTTCCAAATTCCATTCCACATTCGATTCCATTCCATTCCACATTGAATTTCACATTCCATTCCACATTCCATTCCACGTTCCTTTCCATTCCATTCCTCTTTCCAATCCACGTTCCATTCCACGTTTCATTCCGTTCCATTCCACGTTCCATTCGACGTTATATTCGCTGTTCTATTCCATTCCGTTCTACGTTCCATTCCACGTTCCATTCCATATTCCATTCCACGTTCCATTCCATATTCCATTCCATATTCCATTCCAAATTCCATCCCATTCCATTCCATTCCACATTCTATTAAACATTCCATTCCATATTCCATGTAATTCCATTCCACGTTCCTTTCCATCTTCCATTCCACGTTCCAATCCACATTCCATTCCACGTCCCATTCCATTCCATTCCACTTTCCATTCCCTTCCATTTGACATTTCTTTCCACTTTCCATTTCACATTCCATTCCACATTCCATTCCAGATTCCATTGCATTCCATTACACATTCCATTACACAACCCACTACATTCCCTTCCACATTCCATTCCATTCCACATTCCTTTCCACATTCCATTCCTCATTCAAGTCCACATTCCTTTCCACATCCCATTCCACATTCCATTCCATTCAATTCCACATTGCATTCCACGTTCCATTCCACGTTTCATTCCATTCCTTTCCACGTTCCATTCCACGATCCATTACCTTCAATTCCACGTTCCGTTCCACATTCAATTCCATTCCATTCCACATTGCATTTCACATTCCATTCCACATTCTATTCCACATTTCTTTCCATTACTTTCCTCATTCCATTCTTCATTCCATTCCATGTATCTTTCCACGTTCTGTTCCACGTTCCATTCCACGTTCCACTGCATTCCATTCCACATTCCATTCCACATTCCATTCCACATTTTATTCCATTCCATTCCACGTTCCTTTCCACATTCCATTCCACGTTCCATTCCATTCCCTTCGACATTCCTTTCCACATTCCATTTCATATTCCATTCCACATTCCATTTGACATAACATTGCATTCCCTTCCACATTCCATTCCACATTCCTTTGCACATTCCCTTCCATTCCATTGTATACTCCACTCCAAATTACATTCCATTCCATTCCATTCCACATTCCCTTCCTCATTCCATTCCATTACATTCCGCATTCCATTCCATGTTCCATTCCACATTCCATTTCATTCCATTTCACATTCCATTCCACGTTCCATTTCACATTCCATTCCACATTCCATTTCACATTCCATTCCATTCCATTGCATTCCACATTCCATTCTACATTCCATTCCACATTCCTTTCCGTTCCATTCCACATTCCATCCCACCTTCCATTCCATTCCATTCCACTTTCCATTCCACGTTCCATTCCACATTCCATTCCACTTTCCATTCCATTCCATTCCACTTTCAATTCCACGTTCCATTCCTCATTCCATTCCACGTTCCATTCCTCATTCCATTCCACATTCCTTTGAGTTCCATTCCATATTCCGTTCCATATTCTTTTGCACATTCCTTTCCTTTCCATTCCACATTGCATTCCACATTCCATTCCATACCATTGCTCATTCCATTACACTTTGCATTCTACGTTGCATTCCACATTCCTTTCCGCGTTTCTTTCTATTCCATTACACCTTCCATTCCCTTCCATTCCACTTTCCATTTCATCCCGTTCCAGTTTCCATTCCATTCCATTCCACATTCCATTCCATTCCTTACTATTCCACTTTCAATTCCATTCCATTCCACTTTCCATTCCCTTAAATTCCACATTCCATTCCACATTCTGTTGTACATTCCATTCCATTCCTTTCCACAATCCATTCCACACTCCATTCCACATAGCTTTCCACATTACATTCCGTTCCATTCCACATTCCTTTCCACATTCAATTCCGCAATCCATTCCATTCCATTCCGCAGTCCATTCCAAAATCAATTCCACAGTCTATTCCTTTCCAATCCACATTCCATTCAACATTACATTCCTTTCGATTCCACATTCCATTCCATTCCATTTCACATTCCATTCCCCATTCCATTCCACATTCCATTCCCCATTCCATTCCATTCCTATCCACATTCCATTCCATTTTCCATTCCACTTTCCATTCCTCATTCCATTTCACATGTCATTGCACGTTTCATTCCATTCTATTCCACATTCCATTCCATTCCATTCAATTCCATTCCACATTCCATTTCATTCCATTCCATTCCACATTCCATTCCACATTCCATTCCTTTCCATTACACATTCAATTCCATTCCATTCCACACTGCATTCCATTTCATTCCAATACATTCCACATTGCATTACACTTTACATTCCCTTCCATTCCACATTCCATTACATTACCTTCCACATTTCATTCCACGTTCCATTCCACTTTCCATTCCGTGTTCCATTCCACATTGAATTCCACGTTCCATTCCACGTTCCATTCCATTCCATTACAGATTCCATTCCAGATTCCACTGCAAACTACATTCCATTCCATTCCATATTCCATACCATTAAATTCCATTGTATTCCACATTCCATTCCATTCCACATTCAATTCCAGATTCCATTCCATTCCATTCCTCAAGCCATTTGGCATTCCATTAAATTCCATTCCATATTCCATTCCATTCCATTCCACCTTCTATAACTTTCCATTCCACATTCCATTCCACATTCAATTCCACGTTGCATTCCACATTCCATTCCACATTCCAGTCCACGTTCCATTCCATTCCATTCTACGTTCCATTCCATGTTCCATTCCAAATTCCATTCCACATTCCATTCCACGTTCCTTTCCATTCCATTCCACATTCCATTCCACGATCCATTATACTGCATTCCTCGTTCCATTCCACTTTCAATTCCGTGTTCAATTCCGTTTTATTCCACGTTGCATTCCACATTCCATTTCATTCTATTCCACGTTCCATTTCACATAGCATTGCACATTGCATTCCACGACCCATTCCATGTTACATTGTATATTCCATTCCACGTTCCATTACACGTTCCATTCCACTTTGCATTCGGCATTCCATTCCACGTTCCTTTCCATTCCATTCCACATTCCATTCCACATTGCATTCCACGTTTCATTATGTTCCATTCCACATTCAATTCCAAGTACCGTTCCACATTCAATTCCACATTCCATTCCATATTCCATTCCATTCCTTTCCACATCCCATTCCACTTTCCATTCCACGTTCCATTCCACATTCCATTTCACATTCCATTCCAGATTTCATTCCATTCTGTTCCTCATTCCATTTCATTCCGTTCCACTTTCCATTCCACTCTATTCAATTCCATTCCACCTTCCATAACATTCCATTCCATTCCACATTCCAGTCTTTTCCATTACACAATACTTTAAATTCCATTCCACATTCCATTCCATTTCATTCCATTCCATTTCACATTCCGTTACACATTACATTCCCTTCCATTCCACTTTCCAATACATTCCATTCCACATTTCATTCCACGTTGCATTCCACGATACATTCCGCGTTCCATTCCACATTCAATTCCACGTTCCATTCCACGTTTCATTCCATTTCATTCCAGATTCCACTGTACATTCCATTCCATTCCGTTTCACATTCCATACCATTAAATTCCATTCCTTTCCACATTCCAGTCCATTCCACATTCCATTACATGTACCGTTCCATTCCATTCCACTTTCCATTCCGCACTCCATTAAATTCCATTCCACATTCCATTACATTCCTTTCCACATTGCACAACTTTCCATTCAACATTCCATTCCACATTCAATTCCATGTTGCATTTCACATTTCATTCCACTTTCCATCCCACGTTCCTTTCCATTCCATTTCATGTTCCGTTCCATTCCACGTTCCATTCCACATTCAATTCCATGTTCCATTCCATTCCATTCCACTTTCCATTCTAAATTCCATTCCATTCTATTCCACTTTCCATTTCACATTGCATTGCACATTCCATTCCGCGATACATTCCACATTCCTTTGCTCATTCCATTTCACTTTCTTTTCCACGTTACATTCCATGTTCCATTCCACGTTGCACTCCACTTTCCATTTCACGTTCCGTTCCATTCCATTCCACTTTCCATTCCACGTTCCATTCTACATTCCATTCCGCATTACATTATGTTCCATTCCACATTCCATTCCACCTACCATTCCACAATCCATTGAACATTCCATTCCATTCCATTCCACATTCCATTCCACATTATATTCCATTACATTCCACATTCGATTCCACATTCCATTGCACATTCCATTCCATTTCAGTCCACATTCCATTCCACATCCCATTGCATTCCAGTCCACATTTGATTCCACATTCCACTGCATTCGATTCCATATTCCATTCCATTCCAATCAACTTCCCATTCCACATTCCATTCCATTCTATTCCACATTCTATTCCACCCTCTTTTCCAGATTCCATTCCATTCCATTGCACATTCCATTCCACAACACATTCTATTCCATTCCTCGTTGTTTTCCACGTTCCATTCCACATTCCATTACACATTCCATTCCATTCCATTCCAGTTTCCATTCCACGTTCCATTCCACATTCAATTCCACATTCCATTCCAGGTTCCATTCCATTCCATTCCACGTTCCATTCCAAATTCCATTTTACAATTCATTCCACTTTCCATTCCACATTGCATTCCAATTTCCATTCCACCTTCCATTCCATTCAATTCCACGTTCCTTTCCATTCCCTTCCATTCAATTCCACGTTCCATTCAATTCCATTCCACATTCAATTCCATTCCATTCCACCTTCCATTCCATTCAATTCCATGTTCCTTTCCATTCCATTCCATTCAATTCCACGTTCCATTGAATTCCATTCCACATTCAATTCCATTCCATTCCATTCCACTATGCACTCCATTCCATTCCCACTGCATTCCACTATCCATTTCATTCCATTCCACTTTCAATTCCATTGCATTCCACATTCCATTCCACATTGCAACCCATTGCACTCCATATTTCATTCCTTTCCATTCCACAATCCATTCCATTCCATTCCACATTGCAATCCACATTCCACTCCATTCCATTCCTTTGCATATTCCATTCCACATTCCATTCCATTTCATTTCACTTTCAGTTCCATTCAATTCCATTGCATATTCCATTCCACATTCCATTTCTTTCCATTTGATATTCCTTTCCATTCCATTCCACATTCCATTCCGCATTAAATTCCATTCCATTCCATATTCCATTGAACATTACATTCCTTTCCTTTCCACATTCCAAACTACATTACTTTCCATATTCCATTCCACATTCCATTACACATTCCATTCCACATTCTATTTCAAATTCCGTTTCACTTTCCAATCCATTCCATTCCATTCCACATTCCATTCCATTCCATTCCAATCCATGTTCCATTCCATTGCATTCCAAGTTCAATTCCATTCCACATTGCATTCCATTGCATTCCACATTCCATTCCACATTGCATTGCACATTCCATTCCATTCCATTCTATTCATATTCCATTCACCATTCAATTCCATTCAATTTCACGTTCCAGTCCATTCCATTCCATTCCATTCAATTCCACTTTCCAGTCAATTCCATTCCACATTCTATTCCATTACATTCCACATTCCAATCCAGTCCATTCCAAATTCCATTCCATTCCATCCCGTTTCCAATCCACATTCCATTCCATTCCATTCCATTCTATTCCATTCAATTCCATTCCGTTCCATTCCACATTTCATTCCATATTGCAACCCATTCAATTCCCCAATCCATTCCATTCCATTCCATTCCACATTCCAGTCCACATTCCGCTCTGTTCCATTCCTTTGCACATTCCATTCCACATTCCATTCCATTCCATTTCATATTCAATTCCGTTCCATTCCACTCCACATTCCATTCCACATTCCATTTCCTTCCTTTTCACATTCTTTCCATTCCATTGCACATTCCATGCTGCATGCAATTCCATTCCATTCCACATTCCATTGTTCATTCCATTCCATTCCACACTCCTTTCCATTGCATTTCACGTTCCATTCTAATCCATTCGACTTTCCTTTCCACGTTCCATTCAGCGTTCCATTCCACTTTCAATTTCACATGCCATTTCACATGCCATTCCATTCCATTCCAATTTCCATTCCACATTCCATTCCATTCCATTCCATATTGCAGTGCACATTCCATTCCACATTCCAGTCCAGATTAGATTCCATTCCATTCCACTTTCTATTCCATTCCATCCCATTCCATTCCACATTCCATTCCAGCTTCTATTCCTTTCCATTCCATTCCATATTCCATTCCATTCCATTCTACATTCCATTCCATTCCATTCCACATTCCATTCCATTCCATTCCACATTCCATTCCATTCCATTCCACATTCCATTCCATTCCATTCCATTCCATTCCATTCCACTTTCCATTCCATTCCATCCCATTCCATTCCACATTCCATTCTAGCTTCTATTCCTTTCCATTCCATTCCATATTCCATTCCATTCCATATTACATTCCATTCCATTCCACATTCCATTCCAATGCATTCCACATTCCATTCCATTCCATTCCACATTCCATTAAATTCTGTTCCACATTCCATTTCATTTCTTCCCATTCCACATTCTATTCCATTCCACTTTCCACTCCATTCCATTCCACTTCCCATTCAGTTCCATTCCTTTCAATTCCACATTCCATTCCATTCCATTAAAAACTCCATTCAACTTTCCACTCCATTCCATTCCACATTACATTCAGTTCCATTGCATTACATTCCATATTCCATTCCATTCCATTCCATTCCGTTAAACTTTCCATTCCACTTCATTCCATTCCACATTCTATTCCATTCCACAATCCATTCCATTTCATTCCATTACACATTCTCTTCCATTCCTCATTACACTGCATTCCATTCCACATTCCATTCAATTCCATTCCCTTCCATTCCATTCCATTCCGCATTCCATTCCACTTCGTTGCATTTCATTTTCTATTCCTTCGCACATTCCATTCCATTCCTCTCTACATTCCATTCAATTCCATTCCATACGATTCCCAATTCCATTCCATTCCTTTCCATTTCACATTCAATTCCTTTCAACGTTCCATTCCATTGCATACCACATTCCATTGCACATTCCATTTCACATTCCATTCCATTCCATTCTATTCCACATTCTATTCCATTCCATTCCACATTCCATTCCATTCCATTCCAAATTCCATTCCATTCCATTCCACATTCCATTCCACTTTCCATTCCACATTCCTTTCCCTGTTCAATTCCATTCATTGCCTCGTTCCATTCCATTCCAGTGCATTCCACATTCCATTCAATTCCATTCCATATTCCATTCCATTCCATTCCACGTTTCATTTCACATTCCATGCCACATTCCATTTCACTCCATTCCAGTTTCCATTCCAATTTACATTCCATTTGATTCCACGTTCCACACTACGTTCCATTCCTCTTTCCATTCCCCTTTCTATTCCATTCCATTAAACGTTCCATTCGACATTCCATTGCACTTTGCATTCCAAATTCCATTCCATTGCATTCCACGTTCCATTCCACATTCCTTTGTACTTTTCATTCCAAGTTCCATTCCACATTACTTTCCACGTTCCATTCCAATTTCCATTCCATTCCATTCTAAGTTCCATTCCACATTCCTTTCCATTCCATTCCACGTTCCATTCCACAATGCATTACACATTCCATTCCAAGTTCCATTCCACTTTCCATTGCACATTCCATTCCACGTTCCATTCCACATTCCATTCCACATTCCGTTCCACGGTGCATTCCATGTTCCATTCCATTCCATTACACGCTCCATTCCACATTCTATTCCATTCCATCCCAAGATCCATTCTACATTCCATTCCACATTCCATTCCACATTCCATTCCAGATTCCATTCCACATTCTCTTCCAATTTCCACTCCATATTCCATTCCACACTCCCTTTCACATTCCATTCTGTTCCATTCACATTCCATTCCACATTCCATTCCATTCCATTCCACATCCCATACCACATTACATTCCTTTCCATTCCACATTCCATCCCATTATTTTCACATTTCATTCCACATTCAATTACACGTCCCATTCCATCCCATTCCACGTTCCATTCTATGTTTCCTTAGACATTCCATTCCATTCCATTCCACGTTCCATTCTTCGTTACATTAGAGGTTCCATTCCACGTTCCATTCCACGTTCCATTCCATTCCATTGCACGTTACGTTCCATATTCCATTCCATTCCATTCCACATTCCATTGCATTCCATTCAACATTCCATTCCACTCCATTCCAAGTTCCATACCACGTTCCATTCCACGTTCCACTCCACATTCTATTCCACGTTCCATTCCATACCATTCCATTCCATTCCATTCCATTCCACATTCCATACCTTACCATTCCGCATTCCATTCCATTCCATTCCATTCCATCCCAAATTCCTTTCCAATCCATTCCACGTTCCATTCCATTCCTTTTCATTCCATTCCACATTCAGACCGTTCCATTCCATTCCACAATGCATTCCACATACCATTCCACATCCCATTCTATTCCAAATTGCATTCCATTCCATTCCACATTCCATTCCATCCCATTCCACGGTCCATTCCATCCCTTTCCATTCCATTCCATTCCATTCCTTTCCATTACACCTTCCATTCCATGTTCTATTCCTTTACATTCCACATACCAGTCCATTCCATTCCACATTCCATACCACATTCCATTCTACCTTCCAAGTTCCATACCACGTTCCATTCCACGTTCCACTCCACATTCTATTCCACGTTCCATTCCATTCCATTCCATTCTATTCCATTCCATTCCATTCCACATTTCTGACATTTCCATTCCATTCTACAGTGCATTCCATTGCATTCCACATTCCATTCCATTTCATTCTACATTCCATTCCATTGCATTCCATTGCATTCCATTACACATTCCACTCCAAATTCCATTTCCTTCCATTCCACTTTCCATTTCCTTCCATTCCGCATTCCATTCCATTCCATTCCACATTCCTTTCCACCTTCCATTCCAGGTTCCATTTCACATTCCTTTCCATTCCTTTCCACATTCCACTACATTCCATTAAACATACAATTCCTTTCCATTCCACGTTACATTCCACATTCCATTCCACCTTCCATTCCACATTCCATTCCAAGTTCTATTCCACATTCCATTCCACAATCCACTCCATTCCATTCTGCTCCATTACACAATCTATTTCACTTTCCATTCCATTCCATTCCACATTCCATTCCTTATTCAATTTCATTCCATTCCACATTCCAGTCCATTCCATTCCACCTTCCATTCCTCTTTTCATTCCAGGTTGCATTCCACATTCCATTCCACGTTCCATTCCAATTTCCATTCAAATTTCCATTCCACGTTCCAATCCATTCCATTCCACGTTCCGTTGCACATTCCATTCCATTCCATTCCACTTTCTATTCCAGATTCCATTCCACATTCCATTCCGTTCCATTCCACGTTCCATTACATTGCATTCCACATTCTATTCCACATTCTGTTCCATTCCATTTCACATTCCATTCCAAATTCCTTTCCATTCCATTCCACTTTCCAATCCACATTGCCTTGCATTACATTCCACATTCCATTCCACATTCCAATCCAGTGCATTCGACGTTCCATTTCACTTTCCATTCCACAGCCCATTCCACATTCAATTCCACGTTCCATTCCATTCCATTCCACTTTCCAGTCCACTTTCCATTCCTTTCCATTGCACGTTCCCTTCCACATTACATTGCACATTCCATTCCACTTTCCATTCCACGTTCCATTCCACATTCCATTCCATTTCATTCCACATTTCTTTCCACATTCCATTCCAGATTTCATTCCACATTCCTTTTCACATTCCATTCCATTCCATTCCACATTCGATCAAATTCCGTTCCACATCCGATAACACCTTCCATTCCAAATTCCATTCCATTCCTTTCCACATTCCTTACCACATTCCATTCCATTCCATTCCACGTTCAGTTCCATTCCATTCCACATTCCATTCCACTTTCCATTACATTCCATTCCACGTTCCTTCTACTTTCCATTTGATGTTCCATTCCATTGCACTCCACGTTCCATTCTACTTTCCATTAGTGGTTCCCTTCCAAGTTCCATTCCACCTTCCGTTTCTTTCCATTCCACATTACATTCCATATTCCATTCCATTCCATTCCACATTCCATTCCATTCCATTCAACATTCCATTCCAATCCACGTTCCAGTCAACGATTCATTCCATTTCGCATTCCACTCCACGCTCTATTCCATTCCATTCCACGTTCCATTCCACGTTCCATTTCATTCCATTCCACGTTCCATTCCACATTCCAATTCACATTCCATTGCACCTTCCATTCCATTCCATTCCATTCCACTACACATTCTATTCCATTCCATTCCACTTTCCATTAAATTCAATTCCACATTCCATTCCACTCCATTGCATTCCATTCCATTCCACATTCCATTCCACATTCCATTCCATACCATTCAGCATTCCATTCCATAAATTTCGGCATTCCATTTCTCTCCATTCCATTACACATTCGATTCCATTCCATTGCACATTTCATTCCATTCCATTCCACATTGCCTTCTATTCCATTCCATTCCGTTCCACATTCCATACCATTACATTCCATTCCAAATTCCATTCCACATTCCATTACATTACATTCCACATTCCATTGCATTCCATTCCATTCCATTACACTTTCCAATGCACATTCCATTCCCTTCCATTCCACGTTCGATTCCTTTCCATTCCACATTCCATTCCATTTTGCATTCCACGTTCCATTCCACTTTCCATTCCATTCCATTCCATTCCAGTCCATTCTGGATTCCTTTCCATTCCATTCCACATTATATTTAACATTCACTTCCATTCCATTGCAAATTGCATTCCACTCAATTCCACATTCCATTCCTTTCCATTCCACATTCCATTCCTTTCCTTTCCACATTCCATTCCACTTTCCATTCCACGTTCCATTCCATGTTCCATTCCACATTGCATTCTACGATCCATTTCATTCCATTCCAAGTTCCATTCCACGTTATATTCCACATTCCATTCCAGGTTCCATTCCATTCCCTTCCACGTTTCTTTCCACTTTCCATTCCAGGTTCCTTTCCATTCCCTTCCACGTTCCTTTCCACTTTCCATTCCACATTCCATTCCATTCCAATCCACGTTCCATTCCACATTCCATTCCATTCCATTTTATTCCATTCCACATTCCATGCCACTTTCCTTTACCTTCCGTTCCACATCCTTTCCATTCCATTCCACATTCCTTTGCATTCCATTCCACATTCCATTCTATATTCCATTCCACATTCCATTCTATATTCCATTCCACATTCCATTCCATTCCATTCCATTCCACGTTAATTACCATTCCATTCTATTCCACATTCCATTATTTTCGATTCCACTTTCCATACAATTCCATTCCATTCCACATTCCATTACTTTCCATTCTACTTTCCATTCCATTCCATTCCAGATTCCAATCATTTCCATTCTATACCATTCCACTTTCTATTGCCTTCCATTCCACATTCCTTTCCATTCCATTCCTCATTCCATTCCACGTTACATTCCACTTTCCATTCCATTCCAGTGCACTTTGCGTTCCACTCCATTCCACATTCCGTAACTTTCCCTTCCGTTCCATTCCGCATTCCGTTACATTCCATTCCATATTCTATTCTCATTCCATTCCATTGCATTCCACAATGAATTCCACATTCCAATCCATTCCATTCCACATTCTATTCCATTCCATTCCACATTCCATTCCTTTCCATTCCACATTACATTCCACTTTCCATTCCACGTTCCATTCAAGGTTTCATTCCAAGTTCCATTCCACGTTCCATTCCATTCCACTATACCTTCCATTCCATATTCCATTCCATTTCATTTCACTTTCCATTCCACATTCCATTGCACATTCCACTGCTTTCCATTCCACATTCCATTCCACAGTCCATTCTACATTGCCATTCCACAGTCCATTCTACATTGCTTTGCATACCATTCCACATTCCATTCCATTCCATTCTACATTCCATTCCATTCCATTCCATTCTACGTTGGATTCCATTCCATTTCACTTTCCATTCCGCTCCTTTCGACATTCCATTCCACATTGCATTCCATTCCACTCCACATTCCATTCCTTTCAATTTAAATTTTCCATTCCATTCCATTAAACATTCCATTCCACATCCCATTCCACTCCACATCCTATTCCACGTTCCATTCCACATTCCATTCTATTCCATTCCACATTTTCTTCCACATTCCATTCCATTCCATTTAAACTTTCCATTCCATTCTATTCCATATTCCAGTTCACATTCCGTTCCATTCCACAATCTATTGCACGTTCCATTCCACATTCCATTCAATTCCATTCCACGTTCCATTACATATTCCATTCCATTCCATTTCACATTCCATTCCACATTCTGTTTCCCATTCTATTCCATTCCATTCCATTCCATTTCACATTCCATTCCATTCCATTCCACATTCCATTCGATTACATACCACATTCCATTCCTGATTGAATTCCATTCCATTCTGTTCCACATTCCTTTCTGTTCCATTCCACATTCCATTCCATTCCATTTTATTCCGTTCCACATTCCATTCCACATTCCATTCCACGTTCAAATCCATTCCATTCCACATTGCTTTCCATTCCATTGCACATTCCATTCCATTACTTTCCACATAACATTCCATTCAATTTCACATTCAATTACACTACATTGCATTCCAGATTCCATTCCATTCCATTCCGCATTCCATTCCATTCAATTCCATTTTATTCCACTTTCCATTCCTTTCCATTCTCTTCCTCATTCCATTCCACTCTATTCCACATTCGAATCCATACCCTTCCACGTTCCATTCATTTACATTCCGGATTCTATTCCACATTCCTTTCCACATTCTTTTCCAATTTCCATTCCATTCCAAACCACATTCCATTCCATTCTCTTCCACATTCCATCCCATTCCATTCCACATTCCGTTCCATTCCATTCCGCTTTCCATTCCATTCCACATTCCAATCCACACTCCATTCCATTCCATTCCACATTCCATTCCATTCCATTTGTCGCTCCAATCCACGTTCCATTCCACGTCCCAATCCACATCCAGTCCATTCCATTCCACATTCCATTCCACATTCCTTTCCATTCCTTTCCACATTCCATTGCACATTCCTTTCCATTCCTTTCCACATTCCATTGCACATTCCATTCCATTCTGTTCCCCTTTCCATTCCATTACTTTCCACTTTCCAATTCTTTGCTCATTCCATTCCACGTTCCATTCCACATTGCATTCCATTCCATTTTACGGTGCATTCCACATTCCATTCCACATTCCATTCCACTTCCCATCCCGTTCCGTTCCACATTGCATTCCACACTCTACTCCACATTCCGTTATACATTCCATTCCCTTCCACTCTACGTTTCATTCTACACTCCATTCCACATTTCAATCCAAATTGCAGTCCATTCCATTCAACATTCTATTCCACATTCCATTCCATATTCCATTCCACATTCCATTCCACGTTCCATTCCATTCCATTCCACATTCCATTCCATTCCATTCCACGTTCCATTCCGTTCCATTCCACATTTATTTCCACATTTCATTCCATTCAATTTCACATTGCTTTCCGTTACATTCAACACTCCTTTCCACATTCCATTCCACTTTCCAATGAAGATTTCGTTCCGTAATCCATTCCACATTCTATTGTATTCCATTCCTCATTCCATTCCATTCCACTTTGCATTCCATTTAATTTCACATTCCATTGTGTTCCGTTTCACATTTCTTTAAACATTCCATTCCACATTCCATTCCACATTCCGTTCCACATTCCATTCCACATTCTGTTCCACATTCCATTCCACATTCCGTTCCATTCCATTCCACATTCGATTCCTCATTCCTTTCCACATTCCATTGCATTCCATTTCACATTCCATTCCACCCCATTCCACGTTAAGTTCCACGTTACTCTCACTTTTCCATTACACGTTCCATTCCACCTTTCATTTCATTCCATTCCGCATTCCCTTCCATGCAATTTCATATTCCATTCACCATTCCATTTGAGATTCCATTTCACATTCCATTCTATGCAATTTCACATTCCATTCCAAATTCCATTTCACATTCCTTTCCACATTCCCTTTCACTTTCCATTCCATTCCATTCCGCATCACATTCCATTCCGTTCCACATTCCATTCCACATTCCATTCCATTACTTTCCACATTCCATCCCACATACCATTCCACGTTCTCTTCCATTCCATTCCACGTTCTGATCCACGTTCCATTCCACGTCCCATTCCATTCCATTCCACGTTCAATATGTTCAATTCCAATACATTTCACTTTCCATTCTACAATCCATTCCACATTCCATTCCAACTTCCTTTCCGTTCAATTCCACATTACTTTCCAGAGTCCATTCCACATAGCATTCCACATTCCGTTGCGTTCCATTCCGCATTACATTTCGCACTCTATTCCATATTGCATTCCATCTTCCATTCCGTTCCATTTGACATTCCTTTCCACATTCCTTTCCCCATTCCATTTCACATTCCATTCCATTCCATTCCAGATTCCATTCCACACTCCATTCCATTCCATTCCACATTCCATTCCCCATTCCATTGAATACCATACCACATTCCATTACATTCCATTCCTTATTCCATTCCATTCAATTTCACATTCCATTACATTCCACGTCCTATTTAATTACGTTCCATTCTATTACATTCCATTCCACATTCATTTCCATTGCATTCCACGTTCCATTGCACTTTCCATTCGACGTTCTACTCCACGTTCCATTTCACATTCCATTCCACATTCTTCTACATTCTATTCCACTTTCTACTCCACTCCATTCCACATTCCATTCCTCATTCCATTCCATTCAATTCCACTTTGCATTCCCTTCCAATCCACATTCCATCCCACATTCCATTTCATTCCATTCCACATTCCATTCCATTCCATTCCACATTCCATTCCACATTCCATCAGATTCCATTAAACATTCCATTCCACATTCCATTCCATTCAATTTCATTCCACTATCCTTTCAATTGCAAATTCCATTCCTCATTCCATTCCATTCCATTCCACGTTCCATACCATTCCGTTCCACAATACGTTCCATTCCATTCTGTACCATGTTCCATTCTTTTCCACATTCCATTCCATTGCATTCCATTCCATTCCATTCCACGTTCCTTTCAATTCCATTCCACGTTTGATTCCATTCCATTACACGTTCCACTTCATTCTACATTCCATTGAACATTGCATTCCATTCCTTTCCACATTCCATTAAACATTTCATTATATTCCATTCCGAATTCCATTCAAAATTCCATTCCATTCCATTTCACCTTCCATTTCATTCGACGTTCCATTTAATTCCGTTTCATTACATTACTTTACTTTCCTCATTCAATACTATTCCATTCCAGATTCCATTCCATTCCATTCCATTCCATTGCATTCCATTCTACATTCCATTCCATTGCATTCCACATTCCATTCCATTCCACTCCATTCCATTCCACAATCCATTCCAATCCATTAAACATTCCTTTCCTTTCCACATTCCATTTCATTCCATTCCATTACACATTCCATTCCACATTTCATTCCATTTCATATTCCACTTTATTCAATTCTATTCCACATTCCATTCAATTCCATTCGATTCCACATTCCATTACATTCCATTTCACATTCCTTTCCTTTCCATTCCACATTTCATTCCATTCCATTCCATTCCACATTCCATTCCACATTCCATTCCACTCCATATTCCATTCCACTCCATATTCAATTCCACATACCATTCCATTGCAAATTTTATTCCATTCCATTCCACATTCCATTCCATTTCATTCCAGTCCATTGCACATCCCAATCCTCATTCCATTCCATTACACATTCCATTCCATTCCATTCCACATTCCATTCCATTTCATTCCACATTCCATTCCATTCCATTCCACATTCCATTCCATTCCATTCCGCATTCCATTCCATTCCTTTCCACATTCCATACCATTCCATTCCACATTCCATTCCATTCCATTCCATTCCTTTCCACATTCCATTCCATTCCATTCCACATTCCATACCATTCCATTACACATTCTATTCCATTCCATTCCACATTACATTCCATTCCATTCCACATTCTATTCCATTCCATTCCTTTCTTCATTCCATTACCTTCCATTCCACATTCTATTCCATTGAATTCCATTCTATTCCACATTATATTCCATTTCATTCCAGATTCCATTCCCTTCCATTCCACTTTCCATTCCACTCCATTCCGTATTCCGTTCCATTCCATATCCCATTCCATTCCAATCCATTCATTTCCAATCCACTCCATTCCATATTCCATTCCATTCCATTCGATATTCAATTCCACATACCACTCCAGATTACATTCCATTCCACATTCTATTCCATATTCCATTCCAAATTCCATGCCACATTCCATTCCAATCCATTCTACGTTCCATTCCACATTCCATTCCACATTCGATTCCATCCCATTCCAGATTCCATTCCATTCCATTCTACTTTGCATTCCACATTTCATTCAATTCCATTCCACATTCCATTCCACATTCGATTCCATCCCATTCCAGATTCCATTCCATTCCATTCCACTTTGCATTCCACATTTCATTCAATTCCATTCCACATTCCATTCCACATTCCTTTACATTCCATTCCACGTTCCATTCCACGATCCATTCCATTCCATTCCACATTCCATTCAATTCCATTCCACATTCATTTTCATTCCATTGCACATTCTGTTCCACATTCCATTCCATTCCATTCCTCTTTCCATTCCATTCCATTCCATTCCACATTCCATTTTATTCCACATTCCTTTTATCATTACACTCCATTCCATTCCACTTTCCATTCCGCATTCCCTTCGATTCCATTCCATTCCAGGTTCCATTCCACGTTCTAGGCCACTTTCCATTCCTCGTTGCCTTCCACACTCCGTTCCATTCCATTTCAGATTCCATTCCACAATCCATTCCATTCCATTCCTCATTCCATTACATAATCCACTCCATTCCATTCCACGTTCCACTCCAAATTCCATTCAATTCAGCTCCATTCCATCACACATTGCATTCCATTCCATTGCATTCCACATTCCATTCCATTCCACATTCTAATCCTCATTCCATTCATTTCCATTCCACATTCCATTGCACATTGCATTTCATTCCATTTCACATTCTATTCCATTCCTTTCCACATTCCATTCCATTCCAATCCACGTTGCATTTCATTCCATTCCACGTTACATTGCATTCCATTCCAGGTTCCATTCCACGTTACATTGCATTCCATTCCAGGTTCCATTCCATTGCATGCCACCGTCCATTCCATTCCACATTCCATTCCATTCCATTCCACATTCCATTACATTCCATTCCACTACATTCCATTCCACTTTCCATTGCATTCCATTCCACTTTCCATTTCATTCCATTCCACATTCCATTCCACATTCCATTTCACATTCCATTCCACTTTCCATTTCACATTCCATTTCATTCCACATTCCATTCCACATTCCATTCCACGTTCCATTCCACGTTCCATTCCACATTCCATTCCACATTACCTTCCATTCCATTTATCGTTTCTCTCCACATTCCACTGCATTACATTCCACTATCCTTTTGATATTCTATTCAACATTCCATTGCAAATTACATTCCGTTCCATTCCACATTCCATTCCACATTCCATTCCATTCCATTCCATATTCCGTTGCACATTCCATTCCACGTTCCATTCCACATTCCCTTTCGTTTCATTCCACTTTCCTTTCCAGATTCCATTCCACATTCCATTCCATTATATTCCACTTTCCATTCCACATTCCATTCCTTTGCATTCCACGTTCCATTCAACATTCCATTTCATTCAATTTCACTTTCCATACCATATTGCATTCCACATTACATTCCACATTCCATTTCCCGTTCCATTCCACGTTCCATTTCATATTCAATTCCACGATACATTTCAAGTTCCATTCCACATTCCATTCCATTCCACTCTACATTCCCTTCCACATTCCATTCCACATTCCATTCCACGTTCCATTCCACATTCCTTTTCCACGTTCCATTGTACGTTCCATGCAACGTTCCATTCCATTCCTTTCCACATTCAATTCCACGTTCCATTCCATTCCATTCAACTTTTCATTCCATATTCCACTGAACATCACATTCCACTTTCCATTCCATGTTCCATTCCACTTTCCATTCCACACTCAACTCAACATTCCATTTCACATTCCAATTCACATTTCATTCTACATCCCATTCCCTTCCATTCCACATTCCATTCCACATTCCATTACATATTCCATTCCAGATTCCATTCCATTCCAGTCCACATTCCATTCTACATTACTTTACATGTTCCCTTCCACATTCCATTCCACCTTCCATTCCGCCTTCCGTTCCATTCAATTCCTCGTTTGAGTCCACATTCCATTCCATTCCATTACACTTTCCTTTCCACATTCCATTCCACATTCCTTAACAGATTCCATTCCATTCCATTCCACATACCGTTCCACATTCCATTACACGTTCCATTCCGCTTTCCTTTCCAGGCTGCATTCCACCTTCCATTCCATTCCTTTCCTGGTTTCAGTCCATATTCCATTCCATTACACTCCACTTTCCATTCCACATTTCATTCCACGTTACATTCCGTTCCATTCCACATTCCATTCCACATTTCATTCCATTCCATTCCACATTAAGTTGCACAATCCATTCAACGTTCCATTCCACATTCCATTCCATTCCATTCCACTTTCCTATTAAGATTCCATTCCACATTGCATTCCACTACATTCCACATTCCATTCCACATTCCATTCCATTCCATTCCACGTTCCATTCAATATTCCATTCCATTCAATTTCTCGTTCCATTCCATATTCCATTCCACTTTGCATTCGACATTGCATTTCACCTTCCATTCCACAATCCATTTCACATTCAATTCCACGATACATTGCACGTTCCATTTCACATTCCATTCCATTCCATTCCATTCCACTCCACTTTCCCTTCCACATTCCATTCCACATTACTTTCCACGTCCCATTCTACTTTCCATTCCACATTCCATTCCATTCCACTCCATTTTCCCTTCCACATTCCATTCCACATTACTTTCCACGTTCCATTCTACTTTCCATTCCACATTCCATTCCATTCCTGTCCACGTTCAATTCCGCGTTCCATTCCATTCCATTCAACTTTCCATTCCATATTTCATTGAACATCCCATTCGACGTTCCATTCCATGTTCCATTCCACGTTCTATTCCACATTCCATTCCATTTTCCCTTCCACATTCCATTCCATATTACATTCCACGTTATATTCCGTTCCATTCCACATTCCATTCTTCATTCCATTGCACATTCCATTCCATTCCATTCCACTTTGCATTCCACATTCCGTTCCACATTCCATTCCGCATTCCATTCTCATTCCTTTGCATTTCATTCCACATTCCATTGCATTCCAATTCACATTCCATTCGATTCCATTGTATTCCACATTCCATTCCAAATTCCGTTCCACATTCCATTCCATAGTCCATTCCAAATTGCATTACACATTCAATTCCACATTCCATTCTCATTTCATTGCATTTCCTTCCACTTTCCCATCCACTTTCCATTGCATTCCAATTCACATGCCATTCCACATTCCATTCCAATCCATTCCGTTCCATTCCATTCCACATTCCATTGAACATTCCATTCAACATTCCATTCCGCAGTCCATTCCATTCCACATCCGATACCAGATTCCATTCGACGTTCCATTCTATTCCTTTCCACATTCCTTACCACATTCCATTCCATTCCATTCCACATTCATTTCCATTCCATTCCACATTCCATTCCACTTTCCATTCTATTCCATTCCACTTTCCATTCTATTCCATTCCACGTTACATTCTGCTTTCCATTTGACGTTCCATTCCTTTCAATTCCTCGTTCCATTCTATGTTCCATTATTGGCTCCATTCCACGTTCCATTCCACCTTTCGTTTCTTTCCATTCCACGTTGCATTCCATATTCCATTCCATTCCATTCCACATTCCATTCCATTGCATTTAAAATTCCATTCCCTGCCACATTCCAGTCAACGTTTCATTCCACATTCCATTCCATATTCCATTCCACATTCCATTCCATTCCATTCCAGGTTTCATTCCATTCCATTCCACGTTGCATTTTATTCCATTCCTCGTTCCATTCCACAATCTAGTTCACATTCCATTCCACCTTCCATTCCATTCCATTCCATTACATTACATTCCACATTCCATTCCATTCCATTCCACTATCCATTTCATTCAACTCCACTTTGCATTCCATTCAATTCCACATTCAATTCCATACCGTTGCGCATTCCATTCCATACAACTCTGCATTCCATTTTATTCCATTCCATTACACATTCGATTCCATTCCATTCCACATTCCATTGCATTCCGTTCCATATTGCATTCTATTCCATTCCATTCCTTTCCACTTTCCATACCATTCCATTCCACTTTCCATACCATTCCATTCCATTCCACATTCCATTCCACATTCCATTCCACATTCCATTCCATTCCATTCCATTCCATTACACATTCCATTACACATTCCATTCCCTTTCATTCCACATTCGATTCCTTTCCATTCCACATTCCATTCCACGTTGCCTTCCACGTTCCATTCCACTTTCCATTGCATTCTATTCCATTCCATTCCATTCAACTCCATTCTTTATTCCTTTCCATTCCATTCCACATTATATTCAACATTCCTTTCCATTCTATTGCACATTGCATTCCATTCCATTCCACATTCGATTCCATTCCATTCCATGTTCCATTCCACCTTACATTCCACATTCCATTCCACGTTCCATTCCACATTTCTTTCCATTCCCTTCCACGTTCCTTTCCACTTTCCATTCCACGTTCCATTCCATTCCATTCCATGTTCCATTACAGTTTTCTTTCCATAACATTCCACATTCCGTTCCGTTCCATTCCATTCCATTCCACATTCCATTCCATTTTTCATTACCTTCAATTCCACATCCTTTCCATTCCATTCCACATTCCTTTGCATTCCATTCCACATTCAATTCCACATTCCATTACCTTCCATTCCACATTCATTTCCATTTCATTCCTCATTCCGTTCCACCTTCCATTTTATGTTGCATTTCACATTCCATTCCACTCCATTCCATTCCATTCCCTTCCAGATACCATTGCTTTCCATTCCACATTCTATTCCGCATTCCATTCCATATTGCATTCCATTCCATTCCACATTGCACTCCATTGCCTTGCACATTCCATTGCTTTCCATTCCACTTTACATTCGACATTCCATTTGACCTTCCATTCCACATTCCATTCCATTCCAAACCAAATTCCATTCCACTGAATTCCACATTCCATTCCATATTCCATTCCATTCCATGCCTTTCCATACCATTCCATTCCATTCCACATTCCATTCGTTTCCATTCTTCATTCCATTCAATTCCATTCCACATTCCAATCCATTCCATTCCATGCCATTCCACCTTACATTCCCTACAATTCCATATTCTTTCCAATCCATTACTCATTCCATTTCACATTCCATTCCATTCCAAATTCCATTCCTCTTCCCATTCCATTCCATTCCACATACCATTCCATTCAATTCCACATTCCATTCCATTCCATTCCCTGCAATTCCACATTCCATTCCATTCCATTCCACATTCCATTCCATTCTAATCCACATTCCATTCCACAATGCATTCCATTACATTACACATTATATTCCACATTAAATTCCACATTCCATTCCGTTCCATTCCACATTCCTTTCCACATTAATTTCCACTTTCCTTTCCTCATTCCCTTCCACTTTCCATTCCGTTCCTTTCCATGTTACATTCCACTTTCCTTTCCATTCCATTCCACTTTCCATTCCACATTCCATTCCACATTCCATTCCTTTCCATTCCCCGTTCTATTCCACGTTCCATTCCATTCCATTCCTCGCTCCATTCCACATTAGATTCCACATTCCATTCCATTGCATTCCAGATTTCATTCCACTTTCCATTCCATTCCATTCCACGTTGCATTCCACATTCCATTGCACATTCCATTCCACGTTCCATTCCATTCCTTTCCGCTTTCCATTCCACATTGCATTCCATTCCATTCCACTTTCCTTTCAACATTCCATTCCACGATGCATTCCACGCTCCACTCCATTTCATTCCACGTTCTATTCCACATTGCATTCCATTCCATTTTCCATTTCACATTTCATTCCACATTCCATTCCACATTGCACTACATTCCATTCCACGTGCCACACCACATTCCATTCCACTTTCCACTCCACATTCCATTCCATTCCACATTCCATTCCATTCCAGTCCAAATTCCATTCTGCATTCCATTCTACTTTCCATTCCCATTCCATTCCATTCCTTTCCACGTTCCACTCCACATTCCAATCCATTCAATTCCACATTCCATTCCATTCCATTCCACATTCCATTTGAGATTCCATTTCATGTTCCATTCCATTCCATTCCACGTTCCATTCCACATTCCCTTCTACATTCCATTCCACGCTGCATTCCACATTCCATTCCACGTTCCATTGAACGTTGCATTCCACGTTCCATTCCATGTTGCATTCCATTCCATTCCACGTTCCATTGCACAATCCATTCCATTCCATTCCTCTTTCTATTCCACATTCCATTCCACATTGCATTCCATATTCCATTCCTTTCCATTCCACATCCCATTACATTCCGTTCCACATTCCATTACATTCCATTCGACATTCCATTCCACATTCCATTATATTACATACCAAATTTCATTCCACATTGCCTAGCATTCCATTCCACAATCCATTCCACATTCCATTCCACTTTCCATTCCAATCCATTCCACGTTCCATTTCACGTTCCATTCTGGATTTCATTCCACATTCCTTTCCACGTTCTATTCCGTTCCATTCCACGTTCTATTCTACTTTCCATTCCTTTCAATTCCACGTTCCATTCCACATTCCATTGTACATTCCATTCCACGTTCCAGTCTGCATCCCATTCCACGTTCCATTACATGTTCCATTACACATTCCAGTCCTTTCCATTCCATGTTCCATTCCACAGTCTATTCCATTTTCCATTCCACAATCCAGTCTGTACCATTCCTTTCAATTCCACATTCCATTCCACATTCAATTCCACATTCCATTCCACAATCCATTCCGTTCTATTCCTTTCAATTCCACATTCCATTCCACATTCCATTCCACATTCCATTCCACATTGCATTCTTATCCATTCCACATTCCATTCCATTCCATTCAATTCCATTCCACTCCACATTCCATTCCATTCCATTCTGCATTCCATTCCTTCCCATTCCATTGCACATTCCATTCCATTCCATTAATTTCCACATTCAATTCCATTCCCTTCCAGATTCCATTCGATTCCTTTCCGCATTCCATTCCATTCCCTTCCACATTCCATTCCATTCCATTAAATTCCACATTCCATTCCCTTCCTTTCCACATTCCATTCCATTCCATTCCTCATCACATAGAATTTCATTCCATTCCATTCCATTGCACATTCCATTCAATTCCGTTCCGCATTCCATTCCATTCCAATGCATTCCACATTCCATTCCTTTCCATTACATTCCAGATTACATTCCATGCCATTCCAAATTCCATTCCTTTCCATTACACCTTCCATTCCATTCCGTTCCTTTCCATTCCACATTCCATACCATTCCATTCCATTCCAAATTCCATTCCTTTCCATTCTCCATTTCGTTCCATTCCATTCCACATTTCTTTCCATTCCGTTCCACATTCCATTGCACATTGCATTCCATTCCACATTCCATTCCACTTCCCATTCCATTCCACTCCACATACCATTCCATTCAATTACATATTCCTTTCCATTCCTTTCCCCTCCATTGCACATTCCATTCCATTCCACATTGCATTCCATTCCATTAAATTCCATATTCCATTCCATTCCATACCATTCCTCACTTCATGCCAATACATTCCTCATTCCATTCCATTCCATTCCACATTACATACAATTCCATTCTATTCCATATTACATTCCGTTCCATTCCACCTTCCATACAATTCTATTCCACTCCACATTCCATTCCTTTCCATTCGACATTCCATTCCATTCCATTCCACATTCCAGTCCATTCCATTTCAAATTCCATTCCATTCCATTCCATATTCCATTCCATTCCATTCCACATTCCATTCTATTCCATTGAATTTCACATCCCATTCTATTCCATTCCACATTCCATTCAATTCCATTCCACATTCCATTGTATTCCATTCCACATTCCTTTCCACATTCATTTCCATTCCATTCCTCATTCCATTCCTCTTTCCTTTCCATTCCATTCCGCATACCATTCCATATTTTATTCCTTTCCACATTCCATTCCTTTCCATTCTATTCCACATTCCATTGCATTCCACATTCCATTTCTGATCCACTCCATTCCATTCCACTTTCCATTACACATTCCCTTCCATTCCATTCCATTCCATATTCCATTCCACGGCATGGTCCTCTTTCCATTCCACGTTCCATTCCACACTCAATTCCATTCCATTCCACATTACATTCCATTCCATTCCACAATCCATTACGCACTCCCCTCCATTCCATACCACATTCCATTCCAAATTCCATTCCATTCAATTCCATTCCGTAACACATTGCATTCCATTCCATTCCGTTCCACTTTCCATTCCATTCCACATTCCATTCCAAATTCCATTCCATACTATTCCACATTCCATTCCACAATGCATCCCATTCAATTCCATGTTCCATTCCACAATCCTTTCCATTCCATTCCAAGTTCCTTCCCATTCCATTCCATTCCACATCCCATTCATCTCAATTGAATTCCACATTCCTTTCCATTTCATTCCACATTCCATTCCATTCCATTCCATTCCCTTCCACATTCCATTTAACATTCCATTCCACATTCCATTCCACATTCCTTTCCATTCCATTCCATTCCACATTCCACTCCTTTCGATTCCACATTCCATTCATTTCCATTACACATTCCATTCCGTTCCATTACACATAACTTTACGTTCCATTACACATTCCATTAAATTCCACATTCCATTCCACCTTCCATTCCACATTCCAAACCTTCCACTAAACATTCCTTTCCATACACTTCTATTCAATTCCACTCCACATTTAATTTCATATTCCATTCCACATTCCATTCCATTCCATTGCACATTCCACTCCACATTGCATTCCATTCCATTCCATTCCACATTCAATTCCATTCAATTCCACATTCCATTCCATTCCATTCAACATTCCTTTCCATTCCATGCTATTCCACATTACATTCCATTCAATTCCACATTCCATTCCATTCCACTTTCCATTCCATTCCATTCCTTTCCACTTACCATTCCATTCCATTCAACTTTCCATCCCACATTCAATTCCACATTACATTTCACATTCCATTCCACATTCCATTTCACTTTCCATTCCACTCTATTCCATTCCATTACAAATTCCTTTCCGTTCGAATCCACATTCCATTCCATTTCTCGTTCTATTCCACATTCCATTCCATTCTATTTTCGTTTCCTTTCAATTCCACATTCTATTCATTTCCATTTAGCATTCCATTCCACATTCCATTTCACATTCCTTTGCATTCATACCCCTTCCTTTCCTCATTCCATTCCATCCCATTCCACATTCTATTCGTTCCTTTCCACATTCCATTACACATTCCATTGCACCTTCCATTTCTCATTCAGTTAAACATTCCATTTCACTATCCATTCCATTCCATTACATATTCCATTCCATTCCAATTCACATTCAATTCCTTGTCATTCCATTCCACGCTCCATTCTGTTCCACATTCCATTCCATTCCATTCCACATTCCGTTCCATTACATTCCACATTCCATTCCATTCCATTATATTCGACATTCCATTCAATTCTATTCCACACTGCCTTCCATTACATTGCACATTCCACTCCACATTCCATTCCAATTTCCACTGCGTTCCATTCCACATTCCATTCCATTCCGTTCCCCATTCCAATGCATTCCACATTCTATTTCAATCAATTTCACATTCCATTCCCTTTCATTACTTTCCACATTCCATTCCATTCCATTCCATTCCGCATTCCATTCCATTCTATTCCACTTTCCAGACCATTCGATTCTATTCCACATTCCTTTCCAGTCCATTCCACATTCCATTCAATTTCATTCCACATTCCATTCCACGTACCATTCCAAATTCTATTCCACTTTCCATTCCACATTCCATTCCACATTCCATTCCATTCCATCCCACGTTACACTATACTTTCCATTCCATTCCATTCCACATTGCTTTCCACGTTCCTTTGCATTCCATTCCACCTTCCATTCAGTGTTCCGTTACACGTTCCATTCCTCGTTCCTTTCCATGTTCCATTCCACATTCCATTCCATTCCATATTCTATACCATTCCATTCCATTCCAATCCACATTCCATGTCATAATCCATACCATTCCTTTCCATTCCATTCCAGAATCCATTCCATTCGATAGCACATTCCATTAAACATTCCATTCAACATTCAATTCCTTTCCATTCCACATTCCATTCCATTCCATTCCACATTCCGCTCCACCTTCCACTCAAAATTCCATTCCACATTTCATTCCAGTCCATTCCACATTCCATTCCACATATCATTTCAGTCCATTACACATTCCATTCCACATTCTATTCCATTCCATTCCACCTTCTATTCCAAATTCCACATTCCATTCCATTACATTCCACATTCCATTCCACAATCCATTACAAATTCCATTCCATTCCATTCCACATTCCATTCCACATTCCATTCCATTCCATTTGATGTTCCATTCCACGTTCCATTCCATTTTCCATTCCATTCCATTATACATTACATTCCAGATTCCATTCCATTGCATTCCACTTTCCATTACACATACCATTGCACTTTCCATTTCATTCGTTTCCACATTCCATTACACGTTCCTTTCCATTTCATTCGACGTTCCACTCTACGTTCCATTCCACATTCCGTTCCACCTTCGATTCTAAATTCCATTTCACATTCCATTCCATTCCATTCCATTCCACAATCCATTCCATTCCATTCCACTTTCCATTCAACATTCCATTCCACATTCCATTCCACATTCCATTTCACTTTCCATTCTACAATCCATTCTATTCCATTCCACATTCCATTCCACATTCCATTCATTTCCTTTCCACTTTCCATTCCATTATACTCCACTTTCCATTCCACTTCATTCCATTCCAATCTATTTCACATTCCTTTCCACATTGGATTCCATTCCACATTCCATTCCATTTCATTCCATGACACATTCCATTCCACTTTACATTCAATTTCACAATCCATTAAATTCTATTCCTTTCCATTCCACATTCCATTCTTTCCATTCCATCCCACATTCCAATCCTTTCCATTCCACATTCCATTCCATTCCATTCCATATTCTAGTCCATTGCATTCCATTCCACATTTCATTTCATTCCATTACATTCCATTCCCTATTGGATTCCATTCCTTTCCATTCATTTCCACAAGTCATTCCACATTCCTTTCCATTCCATTCCATATTCCATTCCCTTCAATTCCACATAACATACCATTCCATTACATTCCATTCCACATTGCATTCCATTCCATTCCGTTCCACATTCCATTCCATTCTATTCCATTCCACTTTCCATCCCTTTCCATTCCACATTCCGTTCCACAGATCATTCCAGTTTCTATTCCATTCCATTCCAATTTCCATTCCATTCCATTCCACTCTCCATTCCATTCCATTCCACATGCCATTCCACATTCCATTCCACATTCCATTCCATTCCATTCCACATTCCATTTCATTCCATTCCGTTCCACATTCCATTCCTTTTCCTTCTGTTCCACATTCCATTCCTTTCCATTCCACATTGCATTCCACATATCGTTCCACTTTCCATTCCATTCCATTCCACATTCCATTCCATTCCATTCCATTCCACATTCCATTCCATTCCATTCCATTCCACATTCCATTCCTTTCCATTTCACTCTCCATTCAATTCCATTCCACATTCCATTGCTTTCCATTCCACATTCCATTCCACATTCCATTCCATTCCATTTCACTCTCCATTCAATTCCATTCCACATTGCATTGCTTTCCATTCCACATTCCATTCCACATTCCATTCAATTCCATTCCACGTTCCATTCCAATTCATTCCACGTTCCATTCCACATTCCATTCCACATTCCATTTGACATTCCATTCCATTCCATTCCATATTCCATTTCACCTTCCGTTCAATTCTTTTCCACTTTCCATTCCACATTCCCTTCCTTTGCATTCCACGTTCCATTCCACATTCAATTCCACCTTCCATTCCACATTCCATTCCGTTACATTCCACTTTCCATTCCACACTCCTTTCCACATTCCATTGCATTCCATTCCAAATTCCATTCCTTTGCTTTCCACATTCATTTCTACATTCTCTTCCACATTCCATTACATTCTATTCCTTTGAATTCCACATTCCATTCCATTCCACTCCACATTCCATTCCACCTTTCATTTCACGTTCCTTTCCACTTTCCATTCCACGTTCCATTCCACGTTCCATTCCAGATTCCATTCCATTTCACTCCACTTTCCATTCCACGGTCCATAACACTTTAAATTGCACTTTCCTGCCATGTTCCATTTCACATTCAATTCCATGTCCCATTCCACTTCTGATACCGTTCCATTCCAAATTCTATTGCACTTTCAATTCCAGGTTCCTTTCCACCTTCCATTCTATTCCATTCCACATTCCATTCCACATTCCATTCCACTCCATTCCACATTCCATTCCACATTCCATTCCATTCCTTTCCACAGTTCATTCCACGTTCCATTCCGCGTTCCTTTCAACTTTCTATTGCACGTTCCATCACTTTACATTCAGCATTCCAATCCATTTCATTGTACCTTCCATTCCATTCCATTCCACCTTCAGTTCCATTCCAATAAACAATCCACTCCACCATCCATTCCACGTTCCATTACACAATCCATTTCATTCCATTTCACGTTCCATTGCAGATTCCATTACACATTCCATTCCAAGTCCCATTCCATTCCATTTCACATTCCGTTCCATACCATTCCACATTCAATTCCACATTCCTTTCCATTCCAAATTCCATTCCAAGTCCCATTCCATTCCATTTCACATTCCGTTCCATACCATTCCACATTCAATTCCACATTCCTTTCCATTCCACATTCCATTCCACATACCATTCCACATTGCATTCCATTCCTTTCCATTTCATTCCACATTCCATTTCACATTCCATTCCACTCCATTACATAATCCATTCCACATTTCATTCCATTCCATGACACAATGCATTCCTCATTCCATTCCACGTTCCATTTTTTCGTTCCTTTCAACTTTGTATTTCGCATTCCATCCCATTACATTCCACGTTCTATTCAATTTCATTCTTCATTCCATTTCATTGCATTCCACCTTCAATTCCATTCCATTCCACGTTCAACTCCACTTTCCATTCCACATCCCATTCCATTCCATTCCACGTTCCCTTACACATTCCCTTCCATACTAATGTACGTTCCTTTCCAGATTCCATTCCACATTCCATTCCACATACCTTTCCATTCTATTCCACAACCCATTCCATTCCATTCCACAATCCATTCCAGATTCCATTGCATTCCATACCACATTCCATTCCTTATTCCATTCTGTTCTCTCTCAGATTCCATTCCATTCGACATCCTATTTAATTACGTTCTATTCCATTGCACTGCATTCCACATTCCATTCCATTCCACAATCCATTCCATTCAATCCCACGTTCCTTTACATTCCATTCCATTACACATTCCACGTTCTACTCCACGTTCCTTTCCACGTTGCATTCCACATTCTACTACCTTCTATTCCACATTCCATTCCACTCCAATCCACATTCCATTCCTCATTTCGTTCCTTTCAATTCCATATTCCTTTCCATTCCATTCCACATTCCATTCCATATTCCATTCCATTCCATTTCACATTCCATTCCACATTCAATCAGATTCCATTAAACTTTCCATTCCTCATTACATTCCATTCCATTCCACGTTCCATACCATTCCATTCCACATTCCATTCCATTCCATTCCATACCAAGTTCAATTCCGTTCCACATTCCATTCCATTCCATTCAATTCCACGTTAAATTCATTTCCATATCACTTTTGATTCCATTCCATTACATGTACCATTTCATTCTACATTCCATTTCACATTGCATTCCATTCCATTCCACATTCCATTCTATTCCATTACACATTCCATTCAACATTGCATTCTATTCCATTCCACATTCCATTCCACATTCCATTCCATTCGATTAAACATTCGTTTACATTCCATTCCTCATTCCATTCAATTCCGTTTCACATTCATTTCATCCCACGTTCCACTTAATTCCATTCCATAGCATTACATTAATTTCCTCATTCAATTCCATTCCTTTCTAGATTGCACTCCATTCCATTCCATTCGATTTTACATTCCATTCCATTCCATTCCACTTTCCGTTACATTCTATTCCATTCCATTCCACATTCCATTCCAATCCATTCCACATTTCATTCCATTCCACATTCCATCCTATTCCATTCCATTACAAATTCCATTCCACATTCCATTCCATTTCACATTCCATTTTGTTGCATGCCATTCCACTTTCCATTGAATTCCATTATATTCCACATTCCATTTCATTCCATTGCTCATTCCATTCCATTCCATTCCAAATTCCATTCCATTCCATTGCAGATTCCATTCCATTCCATTCCACATTCCATTCCACATTCCATTCCTTTCCTTTCCACATTCCATTCCACATTCCTTTCCACTCAATATTCCATTCCACATACCATTACACATTCCATTCCACACCTTTCTATTAAGTTCCGCATTCCATTCCACATTCCATTCCACTTCATTTCAAATTCCATTCCACATTCAATTCCATTTCATTCCACATTTCATTCCTCATTCCATTCCCCATTCCCGTCGACGTTCCTTTCTACTTTCTATTGCATGTTCATTCCCATTACATTCCACTTTCCATTCCATTCGAAATTACATTCCATTCAATTCCACCTTCAATGTCATTCCATTCCACATTTCGTTCCATTCAATTCCATTCCACATTCCATTCCACATTGCATTCCATTCCATTCCACTTTCATTTCCATTCCATTCCACATTGTATTCCATTCCATTCCACTTTCCTTTCCATTCCATTCCAAATTTCATTCCATTCTGTTCCATATTCCATTCCATTCCATTCCGCGTTCCATTCTATTCCATTCCACATTAAGTCCCATTCCATTCCACATTCCATTCCTTTCCATTCCACATTCCACGTTCCATTCCACGTTCCACTCCATGTTCCATTACGTGTTCCATTCCATTCTATTCTGAGTTCCATTCCACATTCCATTCCACATTCCATCCATTCCATTCCACATTTCATTGCATTATTTTACACATTCCATTCCTTTCCATTCCATTCCATTCCACATTCCATTCCATTCCTATCCTTTCCATTCCATTTTCCGTACCATTCCATTCCACATTCCATTCCATTCCACATTCCATTCCGTTCCATTCAATTCCCGATTCCGTTCCTTTCCATTCCATCCCACATTCCATTCCACATTCAATTTCATTCAACATTGCATTACATTCCATTCCACCTTCCGTTCGATTCCATTCCATTCCTTTCCACATTGCGTTACACATTGCATTCCATTCCATATTCCATTCGATTCCATTCCACATTCCATTCCTTTCCATTCCATTCCATTGAACATCCCATTCCAAATTCCATTCCATTCCATTCCACATTCCATTCCATTCCATTACACATTTCATTCAATTCCATACCACATTACAGTCCATTCCATTCCACATTCCATTGCATTACTTTCCACATTCCATTCCATTCAATTCCACTTTCCATTTCATTCCATTCCATTCCATTCCTTTCCACATTCCGTTCCACTCCATTCCATTCCACATTCCATTCCATTCCTTTCCATAATACATTCCATTCCATTCCAAATTGCATTACACATTCCATTCCATTCCGAATTCCATTCCATTCCACTCCATTCCATTCCACATTAAATTCAATTCCATTCCAGCTTCTTTTCCATTCCATGCCACATTCCTTTCCATTACATTTCATTCCATTCCACATTCCATTCCATTCCATATTCCATTCCTTTCCATATTCCATTCCATTTCTTTCCATTCCACATTCCGTTCAATTCCATTCCACATTCCATTCCATTCCATTCCATTCCATTCCACTTTCCATTCCATTTCACTTTGCATTCCACATTCTGTTCTACATTCTATTTCACTTTCCATTCTTCTCCATTACACATTCCAGTCCATTCAATTCCACTTTCCATTCCAAATTCCATTCCACATTCCTTTCCATTCTATTTCACCTTCCATTCCATGCCATTCCACATTCCATTCCGCATTCCATTCCGTTCCATTTCACTTTCCATTCCATTCCATTCAACTTTCCATTCCACATTTCTCTCCATTCCGTTCCACATAACATTCCAAATTCCACTGCATTTCATTCCACATTCCATTCCATGCACTTCCACATTCCATTCCATTCCATTACACAATCCATTCCTCATTCCGTTCCACATTCCATTCCACATTACATTCAATTCCATTCCACATTCAAATCCAATCCATTCCACATTGCATTCCATTCAATTCCACATTCCACTCCATTACATTCCATTCCACATTACATTCCATTCAATTCCACATTCCAATCCATTCCACATTCTATTCTATTCCATTCCATTCCATTCCACATTGCAATCTCATTCCATTGCTTTCCATTCCACATTCCTTTCCACATTCCATTCCATTGCATTCAAGGATTCATACCACATTCCATTCCATTTCATCCTACATTCTATTCCACGTTCCATTCCACTTTCCATTCCATGATCCATTACACGTTCCATTGCAAGTTCCATTCCGTTCCGTTCCACCTTCCATTCCATTCCTTTCCACTTTCCATTTCATTCAGTTCCACATTCCATTCCACTTTCAATTTCACATATTTTTCCACATTCTATTTCACTTTCCATTCCATTCCATTACACATTCCGTTCAAATCTATTCCACATTCCATTCCATTCCATTCCATTCCACATTCCATTCAATTCCATTCCACTTTCCATTCCACATTCCATTCCATTCCTTTCTATGATACATTCCACATTCCTTTGCACATTGCATTCCACATTCCATTCCGTTACATAACACGTTCCATTCCACATTCCATTCCACATTCCATTCCGATCTATTCCACATGCCACTCCACTTTCCAGTCCACATTACTCGGCATTCCATTCCACATTCCATTCCACATTCCATTCCCTTATATTCCACGATCCATTCCACATTCCACTGCACATTGCATTCCACACTCCATTCCTTTCCATAAAGCGTTCCATTCCACATTCCTTTCCACATTCCATTCCGTTTTTTCCACATTCCTCTCCACATTCCAGTCCACATTCCATTCCATACCATTCCACAGTCCATTCCAGATTCCATTCCATTCCATTCCACATTCTATTCCACATTACATACCAGATTCCATTCCACATTCCTTTCCACATTCCCTTCCACATTCTGTTCAGTTCCATTCCACATTCCATTCAAAACTCCATTCCATTCAATTCCACATTCTATTCCACTTTTCATTCCACATTCCATTCCATTCCATTGCACATTTCATTTGACATTCCATTCCATTCAATTCCATATTCCATTCTACATTCCATTCCATTCCATTTCATTCCACATTGCAATCCACATTCCCCTCCTCATTCCATTCCATTCCACATTCCATTCCACTTTCCTTTCCATTCTATTCCACATTCATTTCCACTTTCCATTCGATTTCATTCCACATTCTTTTCCACATTCCATTCCATTCCATATCCACTTTCCATTCCACTTTCCATTCCACATTCCTTTCCACTTTCCATTCCATTGCATTCCACATTCCATTCCATATTCCTTTCCAAAGTCCATTCCATTCCACATTCCATTCCACATTCCATTCCACATTGCATTCCATTCCATTCCACGTTCCATTCTACTTTCCATTCCATTCCATTCCACGTGCCTTTCCACATTCCATTGCACATTCAATTCCACGTTCCATTCGGCAATCCATACCACGTTTCATTCAATTCCATTCCACGTTCCATTCCATTGCATTCAACTTTCCATTCCACGTTCCATTGCACCTTCCATTCCTTTCCATTCCATTTTCCATTTCACTTTGCATTCCATTCCACGTACCGTTTCACATTCCATTCCACATTACACTCCATTCCATTCTAAGTGCCACTCCAAATTCCATTCCACATTCCATTCAATATTCCATTCTGTTCCATTCCACATTCCATTCCATTCCATTCCACATTCCTTTCCATTCCATTCCAGATTCCATTCCGCATTGCATTCCATTCCATTCCACATTCAATTCAACCTTCAATTCCACGTTCCATTCCATTCCATTCAAAGATCTATTCCTCCTTCCATTCCACTTTCCATGCCATGTTCCATACCACTCCATTCCACGTTCCATTCCACGTTCCACTCCACATTTCATTCCACAATCCATTAAAAACTCCATTCCAAATTCCATTCAATTCCATTCTAAGTTTCATTCCACATTCCATTCCACATTCCATTCCACGTTCCATTCCATTCCATTCCACGTTCCAGTCCACATTCCATTCCATTCCATTCCACACCACATTCTATTCCACATTCCATTCCAATCCATTCCACATTCCATTCAACATTACATTCCTTTGCATTCCACATTCCATTCCATTCCATCCCACATTATATTCCATGTTACATTCCAAATTGCATTCCACATTCCATTCCATTCCATTCCAAGTTCCATTGCACTTCCCAATCCATTCCATTCCATTCAGCTTTCTATTCTACATTCCATTCCATATTCCATTCCAAATTCCATTCCATTCCATTCCACATTGCATTATATTACATTGCACATTCCATTCCACATTCCATTACATTCCATTCCAGATTCCATTCCACATTTCATTACATTCCATTCCACATTACATTACATTCCATTCCACATTCCTAACATTCCATTCCACATTCCATTCCACATTACTCTACATTCCATTCCACATTCCATTCCACATTCCATTCCACATGGCTTGGATTCCATTCCACATTCTCTTCCACATTCCATTCCACATTCCATTTCAATCCATTCCACATTCCGTTTCACTAGCCATTCCACAGTCCATTCCACGTTCCATTAAACGTTCCATTCCATTCCATTCCAAGTTCCACTCCAGTTTACATTCCTTTCCATTCCATGTTCCATTCCACTTTCCATTGCACATTCCATTCCAAGTTCCATTCAACTTTCCATTCCACGTTCCAGTCCATGTACCATTCGAAGTTCCTTTCCATTCCGTTCCACGTTACATTCAACATTCCATTCCATCCCATTCCACATTCCGTTCCATTCCATACCTCGTTCTACTCCACATTCCATTCCAAAATCCATTCCACAATGCATTCCGTTCCATTCTATTCCATTCCACGTTCCATTTCACATTCCATTCCACATTCCATTCCGTTCCATTCTATGTTCCATTACACATTCCTTTCCACATTCCACTCCATTCCATTCCATTCCACATTCCATTCCACATTCCGATCTACTTTCCATTCCATTCCATTACACATTCCTTTCCACATTCCTTTCCACATTCCATTCAATTCCATTCCACGTTTCATTTTACATTCCATGCCACATTCCAGTTCATTCCTTTCCAGTTTCCATTCCACTATCCATTCAATTCTATTCCACACTCAATTCCATGTTACATTCCACTTTCCATTCCACTTTCCATTCCATTCCATTAAACGTTCTTTTCGACATTCCATTGCACATTCCATTCCACATTCTATTCATTGCTTTCCACGTTCCATTCCACATTCCATTGTAGTTTACATTCCAAGTTGCATTCCACATTAATTTCCACGTTCCATTCCAATTTCCATTCCATTCCATTCAAAGTTGATTCCACATTCAATTCCATTCCATTCCACGTTCCATCCCACATTGCATTCCACATTCCATTCCACGTTCCATTCCACATTCCATTGCACATTCCGTTCAGCGTTCCATTCCACGTTCCATTCCACGTTCCATTCCATGTTCGATTCCATTCCATTACACGTTGCTTCCACTTTGTATTCCATTCCATTCCAAGATCCATTCTACATTTCATTCCACATTCCATTCCGCATTCCATTCCAGATTCCATTCCACATTCTCTTCCACTTTCCATTCCATATTGCAATCCACATTCCCTTTCACATTCCATTCCGTTCCATTCCAGTTTCCATTCCACATTCCATTCCATTCCATTCCTCATCCCATACCACATTGCATTCCATATTCCAGTCCATTCCATTCCACATTCCATACCACATTCCATTCCATTCCATTCCACGTTCCATTCCATTACATTTCACATTCCATTTCACATTCAATTACACGTCACATTTCATTCCATTCCATGCTCCATTCTATGTTACATCAGAAGTTCCATTCTACGTTCCATTCCAAGTTCCATTCCATTGCATTCCACAATACTTTCCATATTCCATTTGATTCCTTTCCATGGAATGGAAAGTGGAATATAATGAAGAATGGAATAGAATGGAATGTGGAATGGAATGGAATGGAATATGGAATGAAATCCAACGTGGAATGGATTCCATTACATTTCATATTCCTTTCCACATTCCATTCCATGGAATTCCAATGTGGAATAGAATGGAATGGAATGTGGAATGGAATGTGCATTGCAATGGAATGGAACGTGGAATGGAAAGTAGAATGGAATGGAAAGGAATGTGGAAAGGATGATGAAATGGAATAGAATCGAACGTGGAATGCAAATTGGAATGGAATGGAATGGGATGGAATGAAATGCAATGTGGAATGGAATGGAATGGAATGTGGAATGGAATGGAATGGAATTTGGAATGGAATATAATGGAATGGAATGAGGAACGGAATGGAATGGAAAGTGGAATGGAAGGTGGAATGTAATAGAATGGAGTGTGGAATTGAATGGAATGGAATGTGGAATGAAATAGAATGGAATATGGAATGTGGAATGCAATTGAAAGAATGTTGAATGGAAAGTGGAATGGAAAGGAATGTAAAATGGAATGGAATATGGAACGGAATGGAATGGAATGTGGAATGGAATGGAATGGAATGTGGAATGGAATATGGAACAGAATGGAATGTGTAATGGAATGGAATGGAATGTAGAATGGAACATGGAATGTCATGTGGAATGAAATGTGGAATGGAACGTGGTATGTTATGGAATGTGGAATGGAATGGAATGCAATGGAATGCAATGTGGAATGGAATGGAATGGAATGTGGAATGGAATGGAAAGTGGAACGAAATGGAAAGGAATGTGTAATGGTATGGCATGGAAAGTCGAATGGAATGCAACAGAATGAAGAATTGAATGGAACGTTTAATGTAATGGAATGGAATGTGGAATGGAATGGAATGTGAAATGGAATGCAATGGAATATGGAAAACAATGGAATGCAGACTGGAATGGAATGAAAAGGAAGGTGGAATGGAATGGAAGGGAATGTGGGACGGAATGGAAGAGAATGTGGAATGGAATGGAATGTGTAATGGAAGGTGGAATGGAACGGAATGGAATGTGGAATGGAAAGTGGAATGTAGTGGAATGGAAAGTGGAATATAATGGAATGGAATGTGGAATGGAATGTGGGAAGTAGTGGAAAGGAATGGAATGTGGAAAGGAACGTGGAATGGATTTGGAATTTGATGTGGAATGGAAAGGAGTGGAATGGAAAGGAATGGAATATGGTACGGAATGGAAAGGAATATGGAATGGAATATGAAATGGAATGTGGAATGGAATGTGGAATTGAATGGAAAGGAATGTGGAATGGAATGGAATGGTACGTGGAGTGGAAAGTGGAATGGAGAGTGGAATGGAATATGGAATGGAATATGGAATGGAAAGTGAAATATATTGTGGAATGGAATGGAATGGAATTCGGAATGGAATGGAATGGAATATGGATTGGAATGGAATGGAATGGAATATAGAATGGAAGGTTGAATGGAACGTAATGGAACGTGGAATGGATAGTAGAATGAAATGGAATGGAATGTGGAATGGAAAGTGGAATGGAATGGAGTGGAATGTTAACTGTAATGGAATGCAATGTGGAACGGAATGGAATGGAATGGAATGCGGAATGGAATGTGAAATGGAATGTGGAATAGAATGTGGAATTGAATGGAGTATGATGTGGAATGGAATGTGGAATGGAATGGAATGGAATGTGGAATGGAAGGTGGAATGGAATGGAATGGAATGTGGTGAGGAATGGAATGGAATATGGAATGTGGAATGGAATGGAAAGAATGTGGAATATAAAGGAATGTGGAATGGAATGCGGAAAGGAATGGAATGGAAAGTAGTATGGAATGTGGAATAGAATGGATTGGAAGGTGGAATGGAATTGAACGAAATGTGGATTGTAACGTGGAATGGAATGGAACCTGGAGTGGAATGGAATGGGATGTGGAATGGAATGTATTGCAATGTGGAATGGAACGTGGAACGGAATGTGGAATAGAATTGAATGGAATGTGGAATAGTATGTGGAATGGAATGGAACGGAATGTAGAATGGAACGTGGAATGGAATGTGGAATGGAAAGTGGTATGTAATGGAATGTGGAACGGAAAGGAATACAATGTGGAATGGAATGGATGGTGCAATGGAAATGAATGGGATTTGGAATGGAATGCGTTGTAATGTTTAATGGAATGTAGAATGGAATGGATTGGAAACTGGAATGGAAAGGAATTTAGAATGGAATAGAATGGAATGGAATTTGGAAAAGAATAGAAGGGAATGGAATGTGGAATGGAATGAGGAACGGAATGGAATGGAAAGTGAAATGGAATGGAATGGAATATGGAAAGGAATGGAAAGGAATGTTAACTGGAAGGGAATAGAATGGGAACGGGATGGAACGGAATGTGGAAAGGAATGCAATGTGGAATGGAATGTGGAATGAAATTGAAAGGAATGTGGAATGAATGGAGTGGAATGTATAATGGAATGGAATGGAATGAGGAAAGGAATGTGTAATGGAACGTGGAATGGAATGTGGAATGGAAAGGAATGCGACATACAAAGGAATGTGGAATGGAATGGAATGGAATGTAGAATGGAAAGGAATGCGATGTGGAATGGAATGTGGAATGGAATGGAATGGAATGTGGAATGGAATGGAACAGAATGTGGAATGGAATGGAATGGAATGTGGAATGGAATGGAAAGAAATGTGGAGTGTAATGTGTAATGGAAAGGAATGGAATGTGAAATGGAATGTGGAATGGAATGGAATGCAATATGGAATGGGCTAGAATGGAATGTGGAATGGAATGTGGAATGGAATGGAATGGAATATGGTATGGTATGTGGAATCGAATGCAATGGAATGTGGAATCGAATATGGAATGGAATGGAATGCAATGTGGAATGGAACGGAATGTAGTATGTAATGGAATGGAAGGGAATGTGGAATGCAAAGGAATGTGGAATGGAATATGGAATGGAATGCAATGCAATGTGGAATGGAATGGAATGGAATGAGAACTAGAATGGAATGGAATGTGGAACAGAATGGAATGGAATGTGGAGTGGAATGTGGAATGGAAATGAATGGAATGTGGAAAGGAGTTGAATTTTTAATGGAAGGGAATGGAATGGAATTTGGAATTTAAAGGAAGGGAATGAAATGTGGAATGCAGTGGAATAGAATGTGGAAAGGAATAGAATGGAATGAGGAATGGAATGGAATGGAATGAGGAAGGGAAAGGGTATTGGAATGTGGAATGGAATGTGGAATGGAAAGCAATGCGATGTGGAATGGAATGTGGAATGGAATGGAATGGAAGGTGGAATGGAATGGAATGCAATGTGAAATGGAATGTAGAATGCAATGGAATGAAATGCAAAGTTGAATGTGAAATGGAATGGAACACAATATGGAATGGGCTAGAATGGAATGTGGAATGGAATGTGTATGGGAATGGAAAGGAATATGGTATGGAATGTGGAATGGAAAGTGGAATGGAATGCGGAATAGAATGTGGAATGGAACGTGGTATGGAATGGAATGTGTAATAGAATGTGGAGTGGAAATGGGGATGGAATGGAATGGAATATAATGTGGAAAGTAATGGAATATGAAATAAAATGGAATGGAATGTGGAATGGAATGGAATGTGGTATGGAATGTGGAATGCAATGGAATATAATGTGGAATGGAATGGAATGGAATGTGGAATGGAAAACGGAATGGAATGGAGTGGAAAGGAATGAAATGTGGAATGGAATGGAGTGGAATAGAATGAAATCGAATGTGGAATGGAATGTGGAATGGAATGTAGTGGAATGGCATGCAGTGTAGAATGGAATGGAATGTGGAATGGAATGGAATGTGGAATGTGATGTGGAATGCAACGGAATGGGATGTGGAATGGAATGTTGAATGGGAATGTGGAATGGAATGTGGAATGGAATGGAATGGAATGTGGAATAGAATAGAAAGAAATGTGGAATGGAATGTGGAATGGAATGTGGAATGGAAACTTGAATTGAATGGAATGGAATGTGGAATGGAACCTGCAAAATAAAGGAATGGAATGTGGAATGGAATGGAAAGGAATGTGGAATGGAATGGAAAGGAATGTGAAATGGAATGGAAGGTGGAATGGAAAGGAATGGAATGACAAAAGGAATGGAATGGTATGTAGAATGGAATAAAATGGAATGGAATAAAATATGTAAAGGAATTGAACAGAATGTGGAATTGAATTGAATGGACACTGGAATGGTATGGAACGGAAGGTGGAATGGAATGTTGAATGGAAAGAGGAATGAAATGGAATGGATTGTGGAATGGAATGTGGAATGGAATGGACTGTGGAATGGAATGTGGAATGGAATGGAGTGGAATGGAATGGAATGTTGAATGGATTGTGGAATGGAATGTGGAATGCAATGGAATGTGGTATGGAATGTGGAATGGAAAGTAATGGAATGTGGAAAGGAAAGTGGAACGGAATGGAATGGAATGTGGAATCAAATGGAATGGAATGTGGAATGGAATGCAATAGAAAGTAGAATGGAATAAAATGTAATGTAGAATGGAATGGAATGGAATGGAATGTGGAATGGAATTGAAAGGAAAGTGGAATGGAATGTGGAATGCAATGGAACGGAATGTGGAATGGAATATGAAATGGAATGAAAAGAAATGTGGAATGGAACCTAGAATGGAAAGTGGAATGGAACGTTGAATGGAACGTGGAAAGGAAAGTGGAATGGAATGGGAAGAGAATTTGGTAAGGAATGCAATGGAATAGAATGGAATGTGAAATGTAGTGGAATGGCATGTGGAATGGAATGGAATGGAATGTAAAATGGAATGGAATGGAATATGGAAAGGAATGGAATGGAATATGGAAAGGAATGGAATGGAATATGGAATACAGGGAATGGAATGGAATGTTTAAGGGAATGAAATGGAATGGGCAATGTAATGTGGAATGGAATGGAATGGAATGTGGAATGCAATGTGGAAAGGAAAGTGGACTGGAACACGGAATGGAAAGGAATGTGGAATGGAAAGTGGAATGAAAATTGGAATGGAATTGAATGTGGAATGGATTGTGGAATGGAATGGAATGGAAAGATTGTGGAATGGATTGGAATGCAATGTGGAATGGAATGGAAAGGAATGCCAAAAGGAATGGAATGGAAAGGGGAATGGAATGGAATGGAATGGAATGTGGAATGGAATGGAATTGAATGTGGAATGGAATGGAACGGACATTGGAATGAAATGTGGAAAGAAGTGGAATGCAAAGTGGAATGGAATGTGGAAAGGAGTGGAAGGAATGCCAAACGAAATGGCATGGAATGAGGAATGGAATGTCGTTTAATGGGCAATGGAATGGAATAGAATGTGGAATGCAATGTGGGGTGGAATGGAATGGAATGTGGAATGGAATGTGGAATGGAATGTAATGGAAAGTGGAATGGAATGTGGAATACAATGGAACGAAATGTGGAATGGAATGTGGAATGGAAAAGAATGGAATGTGTAATTGAATGTTGAATGCAATAGAATGTGGAATGGAATGGAATGGAAAGGAATGGAAAGTGGAATGGAATGGAATGGAATGTGTAATGGAATGACGAATGGAATGGAATAGAATGCAGTGGAATGTGGAATGTAATAAAATGGAATGTGGAATTGAATGGAATTGAATGTGGAAAGGATTGTGGAAAGGAATGTGGAACGGAATGGAATGGAATGTGGAATGGAACGTGGAATGTAATGGAATTGAACATGGAATGGAACGTTGAATGGAACGTGGAGTGGAACGTGGAATTGAACGTGGAATGGAATGGAATGGAACACGGTATGGAATGAAAGGTGGAATGGAGTGGAATGAAACGTGGAATGGAATGTGGAACGGAATGTGAAATGGAAGGGAATGGAAAATGGAATGGAATGGAAGGTAATGTGGAATAGAATGGAATGGAATGTGGAATGGAATGGAATGGAATGGAATAGAATTAAATTTAATGTGGAACGGAATGTGGAATGGAATGTGAAACGGAAAGGAATGTGGAATGGAATTGAATGGAATGTGGAATGGAAAATAATGGAATGTGGAATGGATTGGAATGTGGAATGGAATGCAATGGAATGGAATGTCGAATCGAATGGAATATAATGAAATGCGGAATGGAATGAAATGGAAAGGAATTTGAAATGAAATGGAATGAAATTTGGAATGGAACGTGGAATTGAACTTAGAATAGAAAGTGGAATGGAAAGTGGAATGAATCGTGGAAGAGAACATGGTATTGAATGTGGAATGGAATGAAGAATGGAATGGAATGTGGATTGCAGGGGAATGGAATGTGCAATGGAAGGGAATGGAATGGGATGCAATGTGGAATGGAATGGAATGGAATCTGGAATGGAATACAGAAAGGAATGGAAAGGAATGTGTAATGGAATGGAATGGAATATGGAATGGTATGTGAAATGGAATGGAATGGAACGTGGAATGGAATGTGGAATGGAATGGAATGGAATAGAAACTGGAATGGAATAGAATGGTATGTGGAATGGAACTTAGAATGGAATAGAGTGGAACATGGAATGGAATGGAACAGAATGTGAAATTTAACGTGGAATGGAATTGAATGGAATGTGCAATGGAATGGAATGGAACGTGAAGTGGAATTGAATGGAATTTGGAATGGAATGGAATTGAAAGTGGAATGCAGTGGAAAGTACTGTGGAATGGAATGGAATGGAATGGAATCTGGAAAGGAATGGAATGGAAAGTGGAATGGAATGTGGAATAGAACGTGGAAAAGGACATGGTATGGAAAGGGGAATGGAATGGAATGGAACGTGGAATTGAATGTGGTGTGGACGGAATGGAATGTGGAATGGAATGATTAATGGAATGGAATGTGGAATGGAATGATTAATGGAATGGAATAGAATGTTTAATTGAATGGAATGTGGAATGGAATGCAATGGAATGTTAAATGGAATGTGGAATGGAATTTGCAATGGAATATGGAATGCAATGGAATGGAATGTGTAATGCAATGTGGAATGGAACTTGGAATGTAACATGGAATGGAAAATGGAATGGAACGTGGAATGGAATGGAATGGAACGTGGAATGGAACGTGGAATGGAATGTGTAATGGAAATTGAATGGAATGTGTAATGGAAAGAAATGGAATGTGGAATGGAATGGAATAGAACGTGGAATGGAATGAGGATTGGAACGTGGAGTGGAACATGGACTGGAATGTGGAATGGAAGGGAATGGAATGTAGAATCGAATGGAATGGAACGGAATGTGCAATGGAAAGCGAAAGGAAATGGAATGCAATGTGGAATCAAATGGAATTGATTGTGGAATGGAAAGTGGAATGGATGGAATGGAAAGTGGAATGGATGGAATGGAATGTGGAATGGAACATGCAATGGAATGTGGAATGGGACGTGGAATGGAATGGAATGCGCAATGGAATGTGGAATGGAACGGGTAATGGAATGGAATCGAATGTAGAATGGAACGTGGAATGGAATTCAATAGAATGTGGAATGGAATGACGAATGGAAAGTGAAATGGAATTGAATGTAGAATGGAATGTAATGTGGAATGGAAAGGAATGCAATGTGGAAAGGAAAAGAATTTAATTTGGAATTGAACAGAATGGAATGGAATGTGGAATGGAATGGAATGTAGAATGGAATGGAATGGAATGTGGAAATGAATGGAATGGAATGTGGAATGAAATGTGGAATGGAAGGTAGTGGAATTTGGAATGGAAAGGAATAGAATATGGAATGGAATGTGGAATGAATGTAAAGGAATGTGGAATGGAAGGTGATGGAATGTGCAATGGAATGGAATGGAATGTGGAATGGAATGTGAAATGGAAATTGGAATGGAATGAAATTGAGTGTGGAATCCAATGTGGAATGGAATGGAATGGAATGTGGAATGGAAAAGAATGGAATGTGTAATGGATTGGAATGTGGAATGGGATGCAATGGAATGGAATGTTGAATGGAATGAAATGGAAAGTGGAATGGAATGGAATGGAATAGAATTTGAAATGGAATGGAATGAAATTTGAATGGAACGTGGAATGAAATTTGAATGGAACGTGGAATGGAATGTAGAATAGAACGTGGAATGGAAAGTGGAATGGATCGTGGAAGAGAACGTGGAATTGAATGTGGAATGGAGTGAGGAATGGAATGGAATGGAAAGTGGAATGGAAGGGAATGGAATGTGGAATGGAAGGGAATGGAATGGGATGCAATAAGGAATGGAATGGAATGGAATCTGGAATGGAATATGGAAAGGAATGGAAAGGAATATGTAATGTAATGGAATGGAATACGGAATGGAATGTGGAATGGAATGGAATGGAACGCGGAATGGAATGTGGAATGGAATGGAATGGATTGGAAATTGGAAGGGAATAGAATGGAATGTGGAATGGAAGTTGGAATGGAATAGAATGGAACGTGGAATGGAATTTAATGGAATGTGAAATGGAACGTGGAATGGAATGCAATGGAAATAGAACGGAATGGAATGGAACGTGAAATGGAATTGAATGGAATTTGGAATATAAAGGAATTGAAAGTGGAATGCAATGGAATGGAATGTGGAATGGAATGGAATGGAATGGAATTTGGAATGGAATGGAATGGAAAGTGGAATGGAATGTGGAATGGAACGTGGAATGGGACATGGTATGGAACGTGGAATGGAATGGAATGGAACGTGGGATGGAATGTGGTATGGACGGAATGGAATGTGGAAGGGAATGACTAATGGAATGCAATGGAACATAGAATGGAATGGAATGTTTAATGGAATGGAATGGAATGTAGAATGGAATGTGTAATGGAATGTGGAATGGAATGGAATGTGTAATACAATGTGGAATGCAATATGGAAAGTAACATGGAATGGAAAATGAAATGGACCGTGGAATGGAATGGAATGGACCGTGGAATGGAAATGGAATGGAATGTGTAATGGAATTGAATGGAATGTGGAATGGAATGGAATGGAATGTGGAATGGAATGGAAGAGAATGTGGAATGGAATGCGGATTGAAACATGGAGTGGAAAATGGAATGGAATGTCGGATGGAATGGAATAGAATGTAGAGTCAAATGGAATGGAACGGAATGTGCAATGGAAAGCGAAAGGAAATGGAACCGAATGTGGAGTCAAATGGAATTGATTGTGGAATGGAATGTGTAATGGAATGGAATGGAATGTCTAATGGACCATGGAATGGATTGTGGAATGGGACGAGGAATGGAATGGAATGGAATGTGGAATGGAATGTGGAATAGAATGGGTAATGGAATGGAATGGAATGTAGAATGGAACGAGGAATGGAATTGAAAGGAATGTTGAATGGAATGTGGAATGGATTGAGGAAAGGAAATGGAAATGGAATTGAATGTAGAATTGAATGAAATTTGGAATGGAAAGGAATGGAATGTGGAAAGGAATAGAATGGAATTTGGAATTGAATGGAATGGAATGGAATGTGGAATGTAATGGACTGTGGAATGGAATGCAATGGAATGTGGAACTGAATGGAATGGAATGTGGAATGAAATGTGGAATGGAAGGGAATGGAATTTGGAATGGAAAGTAACAGAATGTGGAATGGAATGTGGAATGAATGGAAAAAAATGTGGAATGTAAGCCAATGGAATGTGCAATGTAATGGAATGGAATGTAGAATGGAATGTGGAATGGAATGAGGAATGGAAAGTGGAATGGAACGTTGAATGTAATGTAGAAATTATCTTGGAATGGAATGTGGAATGGAACGTGGAAGGGAATGTGGAATATAATGGAATAGAAATTGGAATGGAATGTGGAATGGAACAGAATGGAATGTGGAAAGGAATGTAATCGAATGTGGAATGGAATGTGGAATGGAATGGATTGGAATGTGGAATGGAATGTGAAATGGAATGGAATGGATTGTGGAAGGGAATGTGGAATGGACTGTGGAATGCTAAGTGGAATGGAATGGAATGCAATGTGGAATGCAATGTGGAATGTAATGGAATGGAATGTGGAAGGGAAGGTGTAATGCAGTCTGGAATTGAATGTGGAATGGAATGGGATGGAATGTGGAATGGAATGTGGAATGTAATGCAATGGAATGTGGAAGGGAATGTGTAATGGAATGTGGAATGGAATGTGGAATGGAAAGGAATGGAATGTGGAAAGGAATGAGGATTGGAATGGAATGCCATGGAACGTGTAATGGAATGTGAAATGGAATAAAATGGAATGTGGAATGGAATGTGGAAAGGAATTCAATGGAATGACGAAGGGAATGTGGAATGTAATGTGGAATGTAATGTGGAATCGAATAGAATGGGATGAGGAATGGAATGTGGAATGGAATGGAATGGAATGTAATGGAATGTCTAATGGAATGTGGTATGGAATGGAATGGAATGTGGAATGCAATGTGGAAAAGAATGTGGAATTCAATAGAACGGAATTTTGAATGGAATGTAGATTGGAATGGAATGGAATGTGGAATGCAATGTGGAATGCTTTGTGGAATAGAATGTGGAATGGAATGGAATGTGGAATAGAATATGGAATGGAATGGAATGTGGACTGGAATGTGGAATAGAATATGGAATGGAATATGGAAAGGAATGTGGAATGTAATATGGAATAGATTGGAATGGAAAGTGGAATCGATGGGAAAGGAATGAGAAATGGAGTGGAATGGAATGGAATGGAATGGAAGGTGGAATGGAATGTGAAATGAAATGTGGAATGGAAAGTGGAATGGAATGGAATGGAACGTGCTGTGGAATGCAATGGAACTTGGAATGGAAAGAGGAATTGAATGGAATGGAACGAGGAATGGAACTTGGATTGGAATGCGGCATGGAACGTGGAATGGAACTTGGAATGGAATGGAATGGAATGTTGAATCGAATCGAACGGAACGTGGAATGTAATGTGGAATGGAAGGAAATGGAACGTGGAATGTAACGCGGAATGGAACCTCTAATAGAATGTAGAATGGAAAGTGGAATGGAAAGGAATGGACCGTCTAATGGAAAGTAGAATGGAAGGTGGAGTGGAATGGAATGAAACGTGGAATAGAATATGGAATGGAATAAGGAATGGAATATGGAATGGAATGGAATGGAATGTGGAATGTATTGGAATGTGGTATGGAATGTGGAATGGAATGGAATGGAATGTGGAATGGAATGTGGTATGGGATGTGGAATGGAATGTGATATGCGATGTGGAATGGAATGTGGAATGGAATGCAATGGAACGTGGAATGGAAAGTGCAAAGGAACGTGGAATGGAATGGAATGGAATGTGGAACGGCATGTGGAATGGAATGTGGAATGGAATGTGGAATGGAAAGCAATGAAATTTTGAATGGATTGTGGAATGGAATCGAATGGAATGTGGAAGGGAATAAGGAAGGGAATGTGGATTGGAATGTGCAATGGAATGGAATGTTATATGGATTGGAATGTGGAGTTGAATATGAAATGGAACGACGAATGGAAAGTGGAATGTTAGGTGGAAAGGAGCTTGGAATGGTATGGAATGGAATGTGGTATGGAATGTGGAATGGAATGGCCTGGAATGCGCAATGGAATGTGGAATGGAATGGAATGTGGAAGGGAAAGTGGAATGGAATGTGGAATGGAATGCGGAATGTGGAATGGAATGGAAAGGAGCGGAATGAAATGTGAAATGACATTTGGTATGGAATGTGAAATGGAATGTAGAATGAAATGTGGAATGCAGTGAAATGGAAAGTGGAATGGAACAGAATGGAACGTGGAATGGAATGGAATGGAACTTGGAATGGAACGTGGAATGGAACGTGGAATGGAATGGAATGTAATATGGAATCGAATTCAATGGAAAGTGGAATGGAGTGGAATGGATTGTGGAATGCCAGGTAGAATGGAACACACCATGGAATGTGGAATGGAGTCTGGAATGGAATGGAATGGAACGTGGAATGGAAAGTGCAATGGAATGTGGAATGGAATGGAATGGAATGTGGAATGGAATGTGGAATGAAATGGAATGAAATGTGGAATGGAATGTGGAATGCAATGTGGAATAGAATGGAATGGAATGTGGAATGGAATTTGGAATGGAATGTGGAATGGAATGTGGAATGGAATGGAATGGAAGGGAATGTGGAATAGAAGGAGGAATGGAATGTGGAATGGTATGATCAAGGAACGGAATGGTATGTGGAAAGGAATTTCGAATGGAATGTGGAAAGGAAAGTGGAGTGGAATGCAATGGAATGTGGAAAGGAAGGTGGAATGGAACGCAATAAAATGTGGAATGGAATGTGTAGTGGAATGGACTGGAATGTGGATTGGAATGTGGGATGGAATGGAATGGATTGGGGAATGGAATAGGGAATGGAATGGAATGGAATGTGGAATGGAATTTGGTATGCAATGAAATGGAATGTGGAATAGAATGTGGAATGGAATGTGGAGTGGAATAGCGTGAAATGGAATGTGGAATGGAAAGGAGTGCAATGTAAAGGAAGGTTGAATGGAATGTGAAATGGAATGTGGAATGGAACCTGGAATGGAATGGAATGGAACGTGTAATGGATTGGAATGGAATGTGAAATGGTAGGTGGAACAGAATGGAGCGCAATGTGGAATGGAACTTGGGATGGATCGTGGAATCCAATGGAATGGAAAGTGGAGTGGAACGTGGAATGGATCTTGGAATTGAACGTAGAATGGAATGTGGAATGAAATGGAATTTAATGTGGAATGGAACGTGGAATGGAAAGTGGACTGGAACGTGGAGTGGAAAGGAATGGAATGTGGATTGGAATGGAATGGAATATGGAATGGAATATGGAATGGAATGGAATGGAATGTGGAATGGAATGTGGAATGGAACATATAATGGAATGTGGAAACGAACGTGGAATAGGATGGAATGAAAAGTGGAATGGAATGTGGAAATGAATGTGGAATATAATGGGTTTAATGTCGAAAGGAATGGAATGGAATGTGGTACGGAATGTGCAATGCAATGGAATGGAATGTGGAAGAGAATGTGGAATCGAAAGTGGAAGGGATTGTGGAATGGACTGTGGAAGGCAATGTGGAATGGAATGTGGAATGGAATTTGGAATGAAATGTAGAATTGAAAGGAATCGAATGTGGAATGGAATGGAATGGAATTTGGAATGGAATAGAAGGGAATGTGGAATGGAAAGCAGAATTGATTGGACTGAAAGGTGGAATAGAATGTGGAATGCAATGGAATGGAATCCAGAATGGAATGGAATTGAATTGTATGGAATGTGAAATGGAATGGAATGGAACGTGGAATGGAAGGTGAAAAGGAACGTGGAATGGAAAGTGTAATGGAAGGGAGTGAAATGTGGAATGGAAGGGAATGGAATGCGGAATGGAATGTGGAATGGAAGGTGTAATGGAAGGGAATGGAATGTGGAATGGAAGGTAACGGATTGTGGAATGGAATGTGGAATCGAATGTGGAATGCAATGGAATGGAACGGAATGGAATGTGGAATGGAAAGGAATGCAATGTGGAATGGAATGGAATGTTATGGAATGTGGAATAGAATAGAATTGAATGTGGAATGGAATGGAATGGAATGTGGAATGGAATAGAATGGAATGGAATGCGGAATGTTATATAACGAAATGTGGAATGGAATGGAATGGAATCGAATGTAGTGTGGAATTGAATGGATTGGGAAGTGAAATGGAATGGAATCGAATGTGGAATGGAAGGGAATGAAATTAATGGAAGGTGGATTTGAACGTGAAATGGAATGTGGAATGGAAAGTGAAATGGAATGAAATGGAACGTTGCACGGAATGGAATTCAACATGGAATGGCATGGAATGGAATGTGGAATGGAACGGGGAATGGAACATGGAATGGAACGTGGAATGTAATGGAAGGGAACATGGAATGAAATGGAAAGGAATATGGAATGGAATGAAATGGAATGTGGAATGGAACGGAATGGAATATGGAATGGAACATGGAATGGAATGGATTGGAATGGAACGTGTAATGGAAAGTGGAATGGATCGTGGAATGGAATGTGAAATGGAATGTGGAATGGAAAGTGGAATGGAATGTGGAATGGAATGTGGAATGTCAAGGAATAGAATGAGGAATAGACTGTGCAATGGAATGGAATGGAATCTGGAATAGAATGGTAAGGAATGGTATGGAAGGTGGAATGGAATGGAATGGAACGTGGAATGGAACATGGAATTGAACGTGGAATGGAATGGAATGGAATGTAGAATGGAACGAGGAATGGAATTGAATGGAATGCGGAATGGAATGTGGAATGGATTGAGGAACGGAAACTGAAATGGAATTGAATGTAGAATTGACTGAAATGTGGAATGGAAAGGAATGGAATGTGGAAAGGAATAGAATGGAATTTGGAATGGAATGGAATGGAATGGAATGTGGAATGGAATGGAATGTGTAATGGAATGCAATGGAATGTGGAACTGAATGGAATGGAATGTAGAATGAAATGTGGAATAGAGGGGAATGGAATTTGGAATGGAAAGTAATAGAATGCGGAATGGAATGTGGAATGAATGGAAACGAATTTGGAATGGAAGACAATGGAATGTGCAATGTAATGGGATGGAATGTGGAATGGAATGTGGAATGGAATGAGGAATGGAAAGTAGAATGGAACATTGAATGTAACGTGGAAATTTTCTTGGAATGGAATGTGGAATGGAACGTGGAAGGGAACGTGGAATGGAATGAAATAGAAAGTGGAATGGAATGTGGAATGGAACGGAATGGAATGTGGAAAGGAATGTAATCAATTGTGGAATGGAATGTGGAATGGAATGGATTGGAACATGGAATGGAATGTGGAATGGAATGGAAAGGAATGTCGAATGGATTGGAATTGAATTGAATGTGGATTGGTATGCAATGGAATGAGGAATGGAATGGAATGGAATGGAATGGACTTTCAAAAGGAATGGAATGGAAAGTGGAATGAAATGGAGTGGAATCGGATGGAAAGTGGAATGGATTGTAAAGGAATGCAATGTGGAATGGAATGGAATGGAAAGTGAAATGGAATGGTATGGGGAATTGAACGGAATGGGATGGAATTGAATGGAACGTGGAATGGAACATGGAATGAAATGGAATGGAACGTGGAATAGAAGGTGGAATGGAATGGAATGGAATGTGGAATAGAACGTGTAATGGAATGGAATGGAACGTGGAACGGGAATATTCTATATTCAAATGGAATATAGAATAGAAGGTGGAATGGAAAGTGGAACGCAATGTGGAATGTGGAATGGAATGGAATATAATGTGGTATGGAGTGGAATGCAATGTGCAGTCGAATGTGGAATGGTATAGAAGGCAATGTGGAAAGGAATGTGGAATGGAATTGAATGGAATGTGGAATGAAATCGAATGGAATTTGGAATGGAATTTGGGATGAAATGTGGAATGCATTGGAATGGGATGTGGAATGGAATGGAATGGAATGTGAAATGAAATGTAATAGAATGTAGAATGGAATGGAATGCTATGTGGAAAGCAATGTGGAAGGTACTATAATGGAATGTTGAACGGAATGTTGAATGGAATATGGAATGCAATGGAACGCAATGTGAAATGGAAGGTGGAATGAAATGGAATAAAATGTGGAAAGGAATCGAATGGAATGTGGAATGGAACGGAACGGAATGTCGAATGGAATGGAATGAAATGAGGAATGGAACGGTATGATAAGTGGAATGGAATGTGGAATGGAAAGGAAGGAGGAATATAATGTGGAATGGAATGGAATGGAATGTGGAATGAAATGTCGAATGGAAAGTAAGGGAATGTGGAATCTAATGTGGAATGGAATAGAATGGAACATGGAATGGAATGGAATGTGGAATGGAATGGAATGGAATATGGAATGGAAAATGGAATGGAATCGAACGGAATGTGGAATGGAATGCGGAATGGAATGCAATGGATTGTGGAAAGGAATGTGGAATGGAATGCAATGTATTGTGAATTGGAATGGAAAGGAAAGTGGAAGGAATGTGGAATGGAAAGCAACGTCGAATGGAATGTGGAACGGAATGGAATAGACTATGGAATGGAATGTGGAATAAAATGCAATATAATGTGGAATTGAATGTGGAATGGAATGTAGTGGAACATTCAATGGAAAATGGAATGGAACGTGCAATGTAATGGAATGGAACGTGGAATGGAACGTGGAATGTAATGGAATGAAACGTGAAGTGGAATGTAGAATGGAACATGGAATGGAACGTGGAATGGAAATTGGAATGGAATGGAATGGAATGTAGAATGGAATAGAATGGAATGGAATGGAATGGAATGTGGAATGGAATGAAATGGAATGGAATGTGGAATGGAATGGAATGGAATGGAATGTGGTCTGGTATGGAATGGAATGGGAAGGAAAGTGGAAAGGAATTGAATGGAATGTGGAATGGCAAGCAATGGAATGTGAAATGGATTGGTATAGAATGTGGAATGGAATTGAATGGAATGAAATGTGGACTGGAATGGAATGGAAAGGAATGGAATTTGGAATGGAATGGAAAGGAATGGAATTTGGAATGGAATGGAATGTAATGTGGAATGTAAACATGAATGGCAGGGAACGGAATGTCAGGGAATGGAATGGAATATGGAATGCAGAGGAATAAAATGTGGAATGGAATGTGGAATGGAACGGAATGGAATCTGGAATGGAACGTTGAATGGAACGTGGAATTAACGTGGAATGTAATGGAATGGAAAGTGGAAAGTAAACTGGAATGGAAAGTGGAATGGAACGTGGAATGGAATGGAGTGTAATGAGGAATGGAATGGGATGGAATTAGTAATGGAATGGAATAGAATGGAACTGGAGTGATATGGAATAGAATGGAATGGAATGTGGAATGGAATGGAATGGAATGTGTAAAGGAATGGAATGGAATGTGTTATGGAATGGAATTGAGTGTGGAATGGAAAGGAATGGAAAGTGGTATGGAATTGAATGGAATGGAATGTGGACTGGAATTGAATTGAATGGAATGGAATATGGATTTGAATGGAATGGAATGGGGAATAGAAACTGGAATGGCAGAGAATGGATTGAGGAATGTAATGTGGAATGGAATGGAACGGAATGTGGAAAAGAATTGAATGGAATGTGGAATGGAATGTAGAATGGAATGGACAGCAATGTGGAATGGCTTGTGGAATGGAATGGAATGTGGAATGGAACAGAATGGAATGTGGAATGGAAAGGAATAGAATGTGGAATGGAACGTGGAAGGGAATGGAATGGAACGTGAAATGGAAAGTAGAATGTAATGGAATCGAACGTGTAATGGAACATAGAATTGAAAGGAATGGAACGTGGGATGGAATGTGGAATGTGGAATGGAATGAAATGGAATGTGGAATGGAATGGAAGGGAATGTGTTATGGAATGGAATTGAATATGGAATGGAATTAAGAATGGGATGTGGAAAGGAATGCGGAACGGAATGGAATGCAATGTGGAATGGAATGTGGAATGGAATGGAAGTTGGAATGGAATGTGGAATCGAACGTGGAATAGAAAGTGGAACGGAATGCAGAAAGGAATGTAAAGGAAGGTGGAATGGAATGGCATGGAATGTGTTATGGAATGGAATTGAAACTGGAATGGATTGTGGAATGGAATGTGGAATGGAATGTGGAATGAAATGGAATGCAATGTGAAATGGAATGTGGAATGGAATGGACTGTGGAGTGGAATGGAATGGAATGTGGAATGGAATGGAATGGAATATGGAGTGGAATGTGGAATAGAATGGAATGGAATGTGGAATGGAATGGAATGGAAAGTGGAATTGAAAGTGTAATAGAATGGAATGCAGTGAGGAATGGATTGTGTAATGGAATGGAATGGAAAGTGGAATGGAATAGAATGGAATGTGGAATGGAATGGAAAGGAATGTGGAATGGAATGGAATGGAATGTGGAATGGAAAGTGGAATGGAATGGAATGGAACGTGGCAAGGAACATGGAATGGAATGGAATGGAACGTGGAATGGAACTTGGAAAGGAATGTGGAATCGAACGTGGAATGGATAGCGAAATGAAATGTGGAATGTGTAATGGAATGGAATGGAATGTGCAACGGAATTGAATGGAATGGAAAGCATTGTGGAATGGAATATGCAATGGAATAGAATGGAAAGTGGAATGGAATGTAGAACGGAATGGAATTCTATGTGGAATGGAATGTGGAATGCAATGGAATGGAAAGAGGAATGCAACGTGGGATGGAACGTGGAATGGAAAGGAATGGAATGCGGAATGGATTGGAATAGAATGGAATGTGGATTGGAATGCAAAGGAATGTGGAATGGAATGGAATGGAACGGAATGCAATTTGAAATGGAATGGAATGAAATGTGGAATGGAATGGAATGGAATGGAATGTGGAATGGAATGAGATGGAAAGTGGAATGGAGTGGTATGCTGAATGGATTGGAATGGGATGGAATTGAACGTGGAATGGAACTTGGAATGGAATGGAATGGAACGGGGAATGGAACGTGGAATGGAATGGAATGGAACGTGGAATACAACGTGTAATGGAATGGAATGGAACGTGGAATGGTACGTTGAATGGAATGTACAATCGAACGTGGAATGGAAAGTGGAATGGAATGTAGAATGTTGAATGGAATGGAATGGAATGTGGTATGGAATAGAATGGAATGTGTAATCGAATGTGGAATAGAATGGAATGCAAAGTGGAAAGGAATGTGGAATGAAATTGAATAGAATGTGGAATGAAACCGAATGGAATTTTGAATGGAATTGGGAATGGAATGTGGAATGAAGAGGAATGGAACGCAGTATGGAATGCAATGGAATGGAATATGGAATGCAATGGAGTGGAATGTGGAATTAATGGAATAGAATGTAGAATGGAATGGAATGCTCTGTGGAAAGCCATATGGAAGGGAGTGGAATGGAAAGTGGAACGCAATGCAGAATGGATTGTGAAATGGAATGCAATGGAATGTGGAATGGAATGCAATGTATTGTAGAATGGAATGGAAAATAACGTGGAAGGAATGTGCAATGGAATGCAATTTCGAATGGAATGTGGAATGGAAAGGAATTGAATATGGAATGGAATGTGGAATGAAATGCAATCGAATGTGGAATGGAATGTGGAATGGAATGGAATGGAACGTTCCATGGAATGTGGAATGGATAATGGAATGCAATGGAATGGAATGTGAAATGGAAATCGGCATGGAACGGAATAGAATGTGGAATGGCGTGGAATGGAATCGAATTTGGAATGGAATGGAATGGAATGGAAGGTGAACTGGTATGGAATGGAATGGAAACGAATGTGGAAAGGAATGGAATGGAATGTGGAAAGGTATGAAATGGAATGTGAAACGGAATGGAATAGAATGTGGAATGGAATTGAATGTAATGGATTGTGGACTGGAATGGAATGGAAAGGAATGGAATGTGGATTGGAATGGAATGGAATGTGGAATGTAAACCTGAATGGCAGGGAATGGAATGTGGAATGGAGTGTAGAATGGAGTGGAATGGAATGTGGAATGGAATGTGGAATGGCATGGAATGGAATCTGGAATGGAATTAGGAATAGAACGTGGCGTGGAAAGTGGATTGCAACAGAATGGAACGTGGAATGGAACGTGGAATGGAACGTGGAATGGAAGGTGCAATGGAACGTGGAAATGAAAGTGGAAAGTAATGGAATGGAAAGTGGAACGGAAAATGGAATCGAACGTGGAATGGAACGCGGAATGGAATGGAATGTAACGTGGAATGGAATGGAATGGAATGTGGGATGGAATGGGATGGAATTTGTAATGGAATGGAATGGAATGGAATTTGGAGTGTTATGGAATGGAATGGGATGGAACGTGGAATAGAATGGAATGGAATGTGGAATGGAATAGAATGGAATGTGGAATGGAATTGAACGGAATGGAATGTGACTGGAATGGAATTGAATGGACTGGAATTTGGATTTGAATGGAATGGAATGTGGAATAAAAACTGAAACGGCATATAATGGATTGTGGAATGGAATGTGGAATGGAATGTGGAATGGAATTGAATGAAATGTTGGATGGAATGTAGAATGGAATGGAAAGCAATGTGGAATGGCATGTGGAATGTAATGGAATGTGGAATGGAATGGAATAGAATGTGGAGTGGAACGAGGAATGGAATGGAATGGAACGTGGAATGGAAAGTGGAATGTAATGGAATGGAACGTGTAATGGAACGTAGAATGGGATGCAATGGAACGTGGAATGGAATGGGAAATGTAACGTGGAATGTAAAGTGGAACTTAATGTGGAATGTGGAATGAAACGGAATGGAATGGAATGTGGAATGGAATGGAATGGAATGTGGAATGGGATTTCGAATGGAATGTGGAAAGGAATGCGGAACGGAATGGAATACAATGTGGAATGGAATGTGGAGTGGAATGGAATGTGGAAAGGAATGTGGAATCGAACGTGGAATGGAAATTGGAATGCAATGTGGAAAGGAATGTGGAATCGAACGTGGAATGGAAAGTGGAATGGAACGTGGATTGTGGAAAGAAATGGAAAGGAATGTGGAATGGAACGGCATGGAATGTGTTATGGAACAGAAATGAAAGCGGGATGCAATCTGGAATGGAATGTGGAATGGAAAGTGGAATAAAATGGAGTTCAATGTGAAATGGAATGTGGAAATGAATGGACTTTGGAGTGGAATGGAATGGAATGTGGAATGGAATGGAATGCAATATGGAATGGAATGTGGAATGCAATGGAAAGGAATGTGGAATTGAACGTGTAATAGAATGGAGTGCAATGAGGAATGGAATGTGGAAGGGAATGGAATGTAATGGAATGTGGAATGGAATAGAATGGAATGTTGCATGGAATTTGCAGTGGGAAGTGGAAAGCAATGGAATGGAATGCAATGTGGAATGGAATGGAATGGAATGTGGAATGGAATAGAAAAGAATATGGAATGCGATGGAATGGAATGTGGAATGGAATGGAATGGAATGTGGAATGCAATGGACTGCAATGTGGACCCCAATGAGCAATGTAATGGAATGGAATGGAATGAGGAATGGAATGTGGAATGGAATGTGTAATGGAAAGTGGAATGGAATGTAAAATGGAATGTTGAGTGGAATGGAATGTAATGTGGAATGGAATGGAATGGAATGGAATGCAGAATGGAATGGAATGGAATGCAATGGAATGTGGAATGGAATGGAATATGAAATGGAATGGAATGGAATGGAAAGTGGAATGTAATGGAATGCAATGTAGAATGGAATGGAACGTAATGTGGAATGGAATGGAAATGAATATGTAATGGGATGGAATGGTATGTGTAATGGAAAGGAATGGAATGTGGAAGGCAATGGACTGCAATGTGGACTGCAATGTGCAATGGAATGGAATAGAATGGAATGAGGAATGGAATGTGGAATGGAAAGTGGAATGGAATGTACAATGGAATGTTGAATGGAATGTAATGTAATGCGGAATGGAATTGAATGGAATCTAATGGAATTCGGAATGGAATGGAATGGAATGGAATGGAATGGAATGTGGAAAGGAACGGAATGGAATGGAATGGAATGTGGATTGAAATGGAATAGAATGTGGAATGGAATGTGGAATGCAATGGAACGTGGTATGGGATGGAATGGAAAGGAAAGTGCTATGGAATGGAATGTAGAATCGAAAAGAATGCAATTTGGAATGGAATGGAATGGGATATACAATCGAAAGGAATGGAAAGGGAATGGAACGGAATGGAATGCATATGGACTCACTTGGAATTTAACTCAATTTGGAATGGAATGTGGAATGTAAAAAGGAACGTGGAATATAACGCCTAATGGAAGGTGGAATGCATCATGGAATGGAATGCAATGGAACGTGGCATGGAACATGCAATGGAACGTGGAATGTAACGTGGAAAGTAATGGAACCCAAAGTGGAATGGGATGGAATAGAATGTGGAATGGAATGCAATGGAATGTGGAATGGAATGGAATGGAATGTGGAATGGAATGTGTAATTGGAATGGAATGTGGAATGGTAAGTGGCATGGAATGGAATGGAATGTGGAGTGGAATGTGGAATTGAATGGAATGGAATGGAATGTCGAATGGAAAGTAAAGGAATGTGGAAAAGAATTTGGAATGGAATGGAATGGTAGGTGGAATCGAAAGAGGAGTGGAATGGAATGGAATGGAATGGAATGTGGAACAATATGTGAAATGTAATCAAATTGACAGTGGTACGCAATGAGGAACGAAATGGAATGGAATGTGGAAGGCAATGTGTAATGGAATGGAATGGAACGTGGATTGGAATGTGGAATGGAATGGAATGTGGAAGGGAATGTGGAATGGAACGTGTAATGAAACATGGAATGGAATGTGGAATGGAACGTGGATTGGAATGTGGAATGGATTCTGGAATGGAACGTGGGATGGAAAGTGGAATGGAATGTGGAAAGGAATGTGGAATTTAATGTGGAATGGAATGGAAGGGAATGTGGAATGCAATGGAATGGAATGTGGAATGGAATGTGGAATGGAATGGAATGCACAGCCGAATAGAATTGAACGGAATGTGGAGTGGAATGGAAAGGAAGGCAACGTGGAATGGAATGTAATGGAAGGGAATGGAATGTGGAATGGAATGGAATAGAATGGAATGTGGAATGGAATGGAATGGAATGTAAAATTGAATGGAAAGAGGAATGGAATGTGTATCGGAATGAAATGGAATGGAAAGGAATGTGGAATGGAATAGAAAGGAATGGAATGGAATGTGGAATGGAACAGAATGAAATGTGGGATGGAATGGAATTCAATGGAACGGAATGTGTAATGGAATGGAATGGAATGGAATGGAATGTGAAATTGAATGGAAAGAGGAATAGAATGTGTAACGGAATGAATTGGAATGCGAAAGAATGTGGAATGGAAGGGAAAGGAATGTGAAATGGAATGGAATTTGGAATGGAATGGAATAGAAGGGAAGGTGGAATGGAATGGAAAGTGGAATCGAATGGAATGTGGAATGGAATATGTAATGGATGGAATGGAATTGAATGTGTAATGGAATGGAAAGTAATGTGAAATGGAGCATATTGCAATGTGGAATGGAATTGAATGTGGAGTGGAATGGAATTGAATGTGGAATGGAATGGAATGTGGAATGGAAAGGAATGGTATGTGGCCTGGATTGGAATGGAATGTGGAATGGAATGGAGTGGAATGGGTCATGGAATGGAATGGAGTGTGGAATTTAATGCAATGGACTGTGGAATGGAATGGAATGGAATGTGGAATGCAATTGAATGAAATGTGGAATAGAATGGAATGGAATGTGGAGTGGAATGGAATGGAATGGAATTGAACGTGGAAAGCAATGGAATGGAATTGAAAGTGGAATGGAATAGAAAGTGGAATGAAATGTGAAATGGAATGGAGTGGATTGGAATGGAATGGAATGGAACGTGGAGTGGAATGGAATGTGGAATGGAATGAAATGGAATGTGGAATGGAATGGAATGGAATGTGAAATGGAATGGAAGGGGATGTGGAATAGAATGGAATGGAATGGAATGGAATGGAATGTGGAAAGGAATGGAATGGAGTGTGCAGTTGAATCGAATGAAATGTGTAATGGAATGGAATGGAATGTGGTATGCAATGTGGAATGGAACGTGGAATGAAATGGAATGGAACGTGGAATGGAACATCGAATGGAAAGTGGAATGGAACATGGAATGGAATATGAAATGTGGAATGGAATGGAATGGAATGTGGATTGGACTGGAATAGAATGCGGAATGGCATGAAATTCAATGTAGATTGGAATGGAATGCAATGCAAAGTGGAATGGAATGAAATGGAAAGTTGAATGGAATGGAATGCAACGTAGAACGTAATGTGGAATGGAATTGAATTAAGTGGAATGAGGAATGGAAAGCAATGGAATGTGGAATGGAATGGAATGGAATGGAATGTGGAATGGAATGCAATGGAATGGAATTGAATGTGGAATGGCATGGAATGGAATGGAATGTGGAATAGAATGGAATGGAATTTTGAATGGAATGGAAAAGAATGGAATGGAATGAGGAATGGAATGGAATGGAATGTGGAATGCAATGGAATTGAATGGAAGGTGGAATGGAATAGAATGGAATGAAAGGTTAAATGGAATGGAAGGTGGAATGGAATGTGTAATGGAATGGAAAAGAAAGTGGAATGGAATGGAATGTGGAATGGAATTGAACGGAATGTTGAACGGAATGGAATGATATGTGGAAGTGAATGGAATGGAATGTGGAATGGAATGGAATGGAATATGGAATGGAATGCAATAGAATTTGGAATGGAATGGAATGGAATGTGGAATGGAATGGAATGTGGATTGGAATGTGGAAAGGAAAGGAATGGAATGTGGGAAGGAATTTGAAATGGAATGTAGAATGCAATGGAATGGACAGTGCAATGGAATGGAATGGAATGTACAATGGAATGGAATGTGGAATGGAATGTGGAATGAAATGTAGAATGGAATGGAATGGATTAGAATGTGGAATGGAATGGAATTGACTGTGGAATTCAATGGAATGGAAATAAATGGAATATGGAATGGAATGGAATGGAATGGAGTGGAATGAGGAATGGAATATGGAATGGAATGAGATGCCACGTGGAATGGAATGCGGAATGCAATGGAATGGAATATGGAATGGAATGTGTAAAGGAATGTGGAATTGAATTGAATGAAATGGATTGTGGACTGGACGGGAATGTAATGGAATGAAATGGAATGGAATGTGGAATGGAATGGAATGTTGGATTCAATGGAATGGAGTGGAAAGTGGAATGGTATGGAAAGGTATGTTATGAAATGGAATGTGGAATGGAATGGAATTGAATGTGGAATGGAATATGGAATGGAATCGGATGCAATGTGAAATGGAATGTGGAGTAGAATTGAATGGAAAGTGGAATGGTATGTGGAATGGAATGGAATGTGTAACGGAATGAAATGGAATGTGGAATGGAATGGAATGGAATGAAATGGAATGTGGAATGGAATAGAATAGAATGGAATGGCATGTGGAATGGAATGAAATCAAATGGAAAGGAATGTGGAATGGAATGTAATGGAATGGGGAATAGAAAGGAATGGAATGTGGAATGGAATAGAAAGGTATCCAATGTGGAATGAAAAGGAATGGAATTGAATGGAGCTGAATGGAACGGAATATGGAATGGAATGGAATGGAATGTGGAAAGGAATATGGAATGGAATGTGGAATGGAATATGGAATGGAATGTGGAATGGAATTTGGAATGGAAAGCGGAAAGGAATGTGGAATATAAGGAATGGAATGTGAAATGGAATGAAATGAAATGTGGAATGGAATGAAATCGAATGTGTAATGGAATGGAAAGGAATGTGGAACGGAATGGAATGTGGAATGGAATTTAATGGATGTTCGAATAAAATTTTGAATGAAAGGGAAAGGAACCTAGAATGGATTGGAATGGAATGTAGTGGAATGGAACGTGGAATGGAATGTGGAATGGAATGTGAAATGGAATGGAATGGAATGTGGAATGGAAGGGAATGGAATGTGGAATGGATTGTGTAATGGAACAGAATGGAATTGAATAGAATGGAATGTGAAATGGAATGGAATGGAATGTGGAATGGAATGTGTAATGGAACGTGGAATGGAATGGAATGGTATGGAATGTGTAATGGAATGGAATGGAATGGAATGGAATGTGGAATGGAATGGATTGGAATGGAATGCGGAATGGTATGGAATGGAAGGTTGAATGGAATAAAATGGAATGGAACGGAATATGGAATGGAATGGAATGGAAAGTGGAAAGGATTGTAATGGAATATGGAATGGAATGGAATGGAATGGAAGGTGGAACAGAATGTGGAATGGAATGTGGAATGGAAAGTGGAATGGAATGAAATGGAAAGTGGAATGCAATGGAATTGAACGTGGAATGCAATGGAACGGAACGTGGAATGGAAAGTGTAATGGAATGGAATGGAACTCGGAATGGAACCTGGAATATAACTCAGAAAGTAACATGGAATTGAACGTGGAATTGAATGGAATGGAATGTTGAATGGAATGGAATGGAATGTGGAATGGAATGGAATGGAATTTGGAATGGAATGGAATGGAATATTTAATGTAATCTGGAATATAATGGAATGGAACGTGGAATGGAACGTGGAATGGACCCTCTAATGTAACGTAGAATGGAACGTGGAATGGAATGCAATGGAACATCTAAGAGAAAGTAGAATTGAACGTGGAATGGAATGGAATGGAACGTGGAATGGAATGGAAATGAACGTAGAATGGAACGCGGAATGGAACGTAGAGTGGAACGTGGAAAGGAAAGTAGAATGGAACGTGGAATGGAACGTAGAATGGAACGTGGAATGAAAGGTGGAATGCAACGTGGAATGGAATGTGGAATGTAATGTGGAATGGAAAGGAATGGAATGTGGAATTGAATGGAATGGAATGTGGAATGGAATGGAATGGAATGTGGCACGGAATGGAATGGAATGTTGCATGAAATTTGGAATGGAATGGAAAGGAATTGAAAATGGAATAGAATGGAATGGAATGGAATGAATTGGAATGGAATGGAGTGGAACGTGGAATGGAACATGGAATAGAATGTGGAATTGAAGGGAGTGGAATGTGGAACGGAAGGGAATGGAATGTGGAGAGGAATGTGGAATGGAATGGAATGGAATATGGAATGGAATGGGATGCAATGTGGAATGGAATGTGGAATGGAATGCGGAATGGAATGCGGAATGGAATATGGAATAAAATGTGGAATGGAATGTGGAATGGAACGGAATGGAATGTGGAATGGAATGTGGAATGAAACCTGGAATGAAACCTGGAATGGAAAGTGGAATGCAACGTAATTGAACGTGGAATGAAACATGGTACGGAATGGAATTGAATGTGGAGTGGAAGGTACAATGGAATGTGCAATGGAAAGGAAAGGAATGTGGAATGTAATTTGGAGAGGGAAGGAATGTAATGTCGAATGGAATGCAATGGAATGTGGAATTAATTGTGAAATAGAATGGAATAGAATGTGTAATGGAATGTTGAATGGAATGCTGAATGGAATAGAATGTAACGTGGAATGGAATGTGGAATGGAATGGGGAATCTAAAGGACTGTAATGGAGAATGGAATGAGGAATGGAATGGAACGGAATATGGAATCGAATGTGTAATGGAATGGAATGCAATATGCAATGGACTGGAATGGAATGTGGAATAGAAGGGAATGGAATGGAATGGAATTAAAATGGAAAGCAATGGAATTTGCAATGCAAAGGAATAGAATGAAATAAGGAACTGAATGCAATGGAATGTGGAATGGAATGGAATGGAATGTAGAATGAAATGGTATAGAACATGGAATGCAACGAGAAATGGAATGGAACGGAGAGGAATGGAATGTGGAATGGAATGTGGAACTGAATGGAATGTGAAATGGATTCGAAAGGAATGTGGAAAACAATGGAATGGAATGGAATGTGGATTAGAATGTGGAATGGAAAGTGGAATGGAATGGAATTGAATGTGGAATGGTATGGAATGGAATGTGGAATGGAATGGGGATTTGAATGAGGAATGGAATGTGTAATGAAATGTGGAAAGAAATATGGAATGGAATGTGGAATTGAAACGAATGGAGTGTGGAATGGAAACCAATGGAATGTGGAATGGAAAGGAATGTGGAAAGAAATGTGGATTGAAATGTGGAATGGAATGCGGAAAGGAATGCGGAATGGAATATGGAATGAAATGTGGAATGGAATGTGGAATGGAACAGAATGGATTGTGGAATGGAATGTGGAATGGAATATGGAATAGAATGCGAAATGTAATGGAATTGAATGTGCAATCTAATGAGGAATGGAATGGAAAAGAATGTGGAATGGAATGTGAAATGAAACCTTGAATGGAACGTCGAATAGAACGTGGAATGGAATGGAATGGAACGTGGAATGAAATGTGGCATGGAATGGAAGGGATTGTGGAGTGGAATGTGCAATGGAATGTGCAATGGAATGGAATGGAAAGGAATGGAATGTGTAATGGAATGCAGTGGAATTTGGAATTAATTGTGGAATGGAATGGAATGGAATGTTGAATGGAATGTGGAATGTAATGTGGAATGGAATGGAATGTAACGTGGAATGAAATGTGGAATGGAATGTGGAACCTTAAGGACGGTAATTTGGAATGGTATGTGGAATGGAATGTGGAATGGTATGGATTGAAATATACAATGGAATGTGCAATGGAATGGAATGCAATGTGAAATGGACTGGAATGGAAGGCGGAATAGAAATGAATGCAATGGAATGGAATGAAAATGGAAAGGAATGGAATGTGCAGTGCAAAGGAGTTGAATGAAATAAGGAATTGAATGCAATGAAATGTGGAATGGAATGGAATGGAATATAGAATGGTACGGTATAGAACGTGGAATGCAACATGGAACAGAATGGAACGGAAAGGAATGGAATGTGGAATGGAATGTGGAATGGAATGTGAAATGGATTGGAAAGGAATGTGGAATAGTATGGAATGGAATGCAATGTGTAATGGAATGTGTAATGGAATGTGGAATGCAATGTGGAATGGAATGCAATGGAATATGGAATTGAACGTGGAATGGAATGTGGAATGAAATGCAATGGAATGTGGAATGGAATGGAATGAACTGCAAAGAGGATTGTGGAATGGAATGGATTGGAACGTGGAATGGAATGGAAAGGAATGTGGAATGGAATGGAATGGCATGGAATGGAATGTGGATTGGAATGTGTAATGGAATGTGGAACGGAATGTGTAATGGAATGTAATGAAATGTGGAATGGAATTTGGAAAGGAATGGAATGTAATGTGGACCAGAATGTGGAATGGAATGTGGAATGGAATGGAATGGAATATGTAATGGAATGTGAAAGTGGAATGGAATGTGGAAGGGAATGCAATGGAATGGGGAATGGAACGTGGAATGGAATGGAATCAAATGTGGAAAGCAATGGAATGGAATGTGGAATGGAAAGTGGAATGGAATGGAATGGAATGTGGAATGGAGTGGAATTGAATGTGGAATGGAATGTGGAATGGAATGGAAAGCAATGTGTAATGGAGTGGAATGGAATGTGCAAAGGAATGTGCAATGGAATAGAAAGGAATGTTTAATGGCATGTGGTATGGAATGTGGAATGGTACGTGTAAAGGAGAGGAATTTGGAATGGAATGTGGAATGGAATGTGCAATGGAATAGAATGGAACGTGAGATGGAACGGGAAATGGAAAGGAATGGAATATGGAATGGAACGTGGAATGGAATGTGTAATGGAGCGTGGAATGGAATGGAATGAAGAATGGAATGTGGAATGGAACGTGGAATGGAACAGAATGTGGAATGGATTGTGGAATGGAATATGGAATGGAATAGAATGACGAATGGAATTTGGAATGGAATGGAATAGAATATGGAATGGAATGTGGAATGGAATGTGAAATGGAATGTCGAATGGAACGAGGTATGGAATGGAATGTTGAATGGAACTTGAAATGGAACGTGGAATGGAATGGAGTGGAACTAGGAATGAAATGCAATGGAAAGTGGAATGGAACATGGAATGGAATGGAATGGAACGTGGAATGGAAAGGAATGGAATGCGAAATGGAATGCAGAATGGCATGTGGAATGGAATGAAATGGAAAGTGGAATGGAATATAATGAAACGTGGAAAGGAATGGAATGGAATGTGGAAAGGAATGTGTAATGGAAATTGGAAAGGATAGGAATAGAATGTGGAATGGAGTGGAATGGAATGTAATGTTGGAATGGAATGGAATGGAGTGGAATGTGGAATGAAATGTGGAATGGAATGGAAAAGAACGTGGAATGGAAAGTGGAATGTGATGGAACAGAATGGGGAATGGAAGGTGGAATGGAACGTGGAATGCAACGTGGAATGGAAAGTGGAATGCAACGGAGTGTAACATGGAATTGAATGGAATGGAATGGGGAATGGAAGGGAATGCAAAGTTGAATGGAATGGAATGGAATGGAATGTGGACTGGAACGGAACAGAATTTGGAATGGAAAGTGTAATGGAATGGAACGGAATGTGGAATGAATTGGCATGGAATGTGGAGAGGAATGTGGAATGGAATGGAATGAAATGTGGAATGAAATGTGGAATGGAAGGGAATGGAAAGTGGATTGGATTGTGGAATGGAACGGAATTAAATGTGGAATGGAATGGAATGGAATGTGGAATGCAAGGTGGAATGGAATGTGGAATGGAATGGAATGGAATATGGAATGGAATGGAATGGAATGTGGAATGGAATGTGGATTGGAATGGAATGAAATGTCGAATGAAATGTGGAATGGAAAGGAACGGAATGTGGAATGGAATGTGGAATGGAATGGAATGGAATATCAAATGTAATGTGGAATGTAATCTGGAATGGAATGGAATGGAATGTGGAATGCAATGGAAAGGAATGTATAATGGATTGTGCAAAGGAATGGAATGGAATGTGGAATGGAATGGAATGGAATGTGGAATGGAATGGAATGGAATGTAATGCAGAATGGAATGTGGAATGGAATGTGGAAAGGAATATGGAATGGAATGTAATAGAATGTGGAATGGAATGGAATGGAATGTGGAGTATGATGTGGAATGCAATGGAATATAATGTGGAATGGAATGGAAAGTTTAATGCAATGTGGAGTGCAACGGGGAATGGAATGGAGTGGAATTTGGAATGGAATGTGGAATAGAACGTGGAATGTAACGGAACGGAATGTGGAATGGAATGTGGATGTGGAATGGAATGTGGAAGGGAATTGAATGGAATGTAGAATGGAACATGGAATGGAATGGAATCGAGTGTGGAAAGCAATGGAATGGAACGTGCAATGGAAAGTGAAATGGAATGGAATGGAATTTGGAATGGAATGGAATGGAACGGAATTTGGAATGGATTGGAATATAATGTGGAATGGAGTAGAATACAATGTGGAATGCAGTGGAATGGAATGTGCAATGGAATCTGCAATGGAATGGAATGGAATGTCGAATGGAATGTGGAAAGGAATGTGGGATGGAACGTGGAACGGAATGGAATATGGAATGGAATTTGGAATGGAATGTGCAATTGAATGGAATTGAACCTGGGATTGAACACGAAATGGAAAGGAATGGGATGTGGAATGGAACTTGGAATGGAATGTGGAATGGAAGGTGGAATGGATTGGAATGAAGAATGGAATGTGGAATGGAACGTGGAACGGAACAGAATGTGGAATGGATTGTGGAATGGAAAGTGGAATGGAATGTGGAATGGAATGGAATGGAATGTGGAAGGGAATGTGGAATGGAATGTAATAGAATACGGAATGGAATGGAATGGAATGTGGAATAGAATTGAATGGAATGGAATTTGGAATAGAATGAAATGGAATGGAATGAGAAATGGAATGGAATGGAATATGGAATGGAATGAAATGGAATGTGCAATGGAATGGAATGGAATGTGTTATGGAAGGTGGAATGGAATGGAATGGCATGTGGAAAGGAATGGAATGGAATGTGCAATGCAATGATGTGGAATGTAGAATGGAATGTGGAATGGAATGGAATGGAATGTGGATTGGAACGTGGAATGGAACGTGGAATGGAACGTGGAATGGAAAGGAATGGAAAGTGGAATGGAATGGAATGGAACGTGTAATGGAATAGAATGGAATGAGTTATGGATTGTGGAATGGAATGTGGAATGGAATGAGGAATGGAAAATGGAATGGAACATGGAATGGAAAGTGGAATGGATCATGGGATGGAACATGGAATTGAACGTGAAATGGAAAGTTGAGTGCAATGTGGAATGGAATGGAATGGAATGTGGAAAGTAATGTGGAATGGAATGCAATGGAATGGAGTTGAAAGTGGAATGGAATGGAATGGAAGGTGGAATGGAATGTATTGTAATGTTAAACGGAACAGAATGTAATGTGGAATTGAATGTGGAATGAAACGTGCAATGGAATGGAATGCGGATGTGGAATGGAATGGAAAAGAATGTGGAATGGAATATGGAATGAAATGGAATGGAATGTGGAAAGGAATGTAAAGAATGTGGAATGCAAAGTCGAAAGGAGTGGAATGGAATGTGAAATGGAATAGAATGGAATGGAATGGAATGTGGAATGGAGTGGAATATAATGTGGAATGGAATGTGGAATGGAATGGAATGGAATGTGCAATGCAATGGAATGGAATTTAATTGAATGTGAAATGGAATGGAATGGAAAATGGAATGGAATATCAAATGGAATGGAATGGAAATTGGAATGGAATGGAATGGAATGGAATGTGAAATGGAATGGAGTGGAAAGTGGATTGGAATGTGGAACGTTATGGAATGGAAAGTGGAATGGAATATAATGGAATGGAATGTGGAATGGAAAGCAATGGCATGTGGTATACAATGTGGAATGAAATGTAATGTAAGGTGGAATGCAATGCTGAATGGAATGGAATTGATCGTGGAATGGATCGTGGAATGGAACGTGAAATGGAAAGTGGAATGTAACGTGGAACGGAACGTGGAATGGAATGGAATGGAATGTGGAATGGAAGGTATAAAGGAATGTTGAATGAAATGGAATGGAATGTGGAATGGAAGGTGGAATGGAAGGTGGAATGGAATGGAATGGAATTCGGAAACGAATATGGAATGGAAAGGAATGGAATGTGGAACGGAACGTGGAATTTAATGGAATTGAATATAATGGAATGTGGAATGGAATGGAATGGAATGTGGAATCGAATGCGGAATGGAATGGAATGCAATGTGGAATGGAACGAGGAATGGAATGGAATCGAATTGAATGGAAAGTGGAATGAAATGGAATGGAATGTTGAATCTAATGCGGAATGGAATGGAATGGAATCGAATGGAATGTGGAATGGAAGTTGCAATGGAATGCAATGGAATGTGGAATGGAATTTTGAATGGAATGGATTGGAATGTGGAAGGGAATGTGGAAGTGAGTGGAATGGAATGTGGAATGTAATGGAATGGAATTTGGAGTGGAAGGGAATGGAATTGAATGTAATGTGGAATATAACGGAATGGAATGTGGAATGGAATGCAATGGAGTGGAATGGAATGTGGAATGGAAGGGAATGGAATGTAATGGAATGTGGAATTTAATGGAATGAAATCCGGAATGGAAAGTGGAATTGAATGGAATGGAATTTTTAATGTAACGTGGAATGGAATGGAGCAGAACGTGGAGTGGAATGGAATGGAATGTAGAATGGAAAGTGGAATGGAATGGAATGGACATTGGAATGGAATGAAACTAGGAATGGAATGGAATGAAACGTGGAATGGAATGAAATGCAATGTGGAAAGGAATGCAGAATGGAACGTGGAATGTATTAGAATGGAATGTGGAAAGGAATGGAATGGAATAGAATGTGGAATGGAATGGAATGGAATGTAGAATTGAATGTGGAATGCTATGGAATGGAATGTGGAAAGGAATGGAGTGGAATTTGGAATGGAAAAGAAAGGAATGTGGAATGTAATGTGTAATGGAATGTAATGAAATGTGGAATGGAATATGGAATGGAATGGAATGGAATCGAGTGTGGACTGGAATGCAATGGAATGGAGTTGAATGTGGAATGGAATGGAACGGAAAGTGGAATGGAATGTAGAATGGAATGGAATGGATTGTGGAATGGAATGGAGTTTGGACAGGAATGCAATAGAATGGAATTGAATATGGAATGGAATGGAATGGAAAGTGGAATGGAATGTAGAATGGAATGGAATGGATTGTGGAATGGAACGTGGAATGGAACATAGAATGTAACGTGGCATGGAATGGAATTTGGAATTCAATGGAATGGAATGGAATGTGGAATGTAATGGAATGGAATGTGGAATGGAATGTGGAATGTTATGGAATGCAATGGAACGTTCATTGTAATGTGGAATGGAACGAGGAATGGAAAGTGGAATGGAACGTGGAATGGAAAGGAATGGAATGTGGAATGGTATGGAATGGAATGTTGAATGGAATGGAAAGAAATGTGGAATGGAATGTGGAATGGAATGGAAAGGAATGTGGAATGGAATGTGGAATGGAATAGAATGGAATTCAGAATGGAATAGAATGGAATGTGGAATGGAATGGACTGGAATGTGGAATGGAATGGAATGGAATGGAATGGAATTTGTAATGGAAAGGAATGGAATGGAATGTGGAATGGAATGTGGAATGGAGTGGTCTTGAAAGTGGAATGGAATGTGTAATGAACCGGCATGGAATGTGGAATGGAAGGTGGAATGGAAATTGGAATGGAATGGAATGGAATGGACGCGAATGCAATGTGGAAAGGAGTGCAATGGAATGTGAAATTGAATGGAATGGATTGTGGAATGGAAAAGAATGGGAAGTGGAAAGGGATGTGGAATGGAATGGAATGGATTGTGGAATCGAACGTGGAAAGGAAAGTGGAATGGAAAGTGTAATGGAACGTGGAATAGATTTGAATGGAACGTTTTATGGCATTGAGTGGTATGTTGAATGGAATGTGAAATGGAATGGAATGGAATGTTTAATGGAATGGAATGGAATGGAATGGAATTGAATGGAATGAATGTGGAATGGAAAGGAAAGTAATGTGGAATGTAACATGGAATGTAATGGAATGGAATGTGGAATGGAATGGTGTGGTTTGTGGATTGGAACGTTTAATGGAAACTGGAATGGAATGGAATGGAATGTGGAATGAAATGTGTAATGGAAAGAAATGGAATGTGGAATGGAATGTGGAATGTTATGGAATGCAATGGAACGTGGAGTGTAATGTGGAATGGAACGAGGAATGGAAAGTGGAATGGAACGTGGAATGGAAAGGAATGGAATGTGGAATGGTATGGAATGGAATGTTGAATGGAATTGTATGAAATGTGGAATGGAATGTGGAATGGAATGGAATGGAATGTGGAATGGAATGGAATGGAATGTGGAATGGAATAGAATGGAATGTGGAATGGAATAGAATGGAATGGGGAATGGAATGTGGAATGGGGTGGACTGGAATGTGGAATGGAATGGAATGTAATGGAATGGAATTTGTAATGGAAAGGAATGGAATGGAATGTGGAATGGAATGGACTTGAATGTGGAATGGAATGTGTAATGGACCGGCATGGAACTTGGAATGGAAGGTGGAATGGATATTGGAATGGATTGGAATGGAACGTGGAATGGAATGGAAGGGAACGCAATGTGAAATGGAGTGCAATGGAATGTGAAATGGAATGGAATGGAATATGCAATGGAAAAGATTGGGCAGTGGAATCGGATGTGGTATGGAATGGAATGGATCGTGGAATCGAACGTGGAAAGGAAAGTGGAATGGAAAGTGTAATGGAACGTGGAATAGATTTGAATGGAACGTGTTATGGCATTGAGTGGTATGTGGAATGGATTGTGAAATGGAATGGAATGGAATGTTTAATGGAATGGATTGGAATTGAATGGAATGAATGTGGAATGGAAAGGAATGTGGAATGTAACGTGGAATGTAATGGAATGGAATGTGAAATGGAATGGTATGGATTGTGGATTGGAACATTTAATGGAACCTGGAATGGAATGGAATGGAATGTGGAATAAAATGTGTAATGGAATGGAATGGAATGGAATGTGGAATGGAATGTGGAATGTTATGGAATGCAATGGAACGTGGAGTGTAATGTGGAATGGAACGAGGAATGGAAAGCGGAATGGAACGTGGAATGGAAAGGAATGGAATGTGGAATGGTATGGAATGGAATGTTGAATGGAATTGTATGAAATGTGGAATGGAATGTGGAGTGGAATGGAATGGAATGTGGAATGGAATGGAATGGAATGTGGAATGGAATAGAATGGAATTTGGAATGGAATAGAATGGAATGGGAAATGGAATGTGGAATGGGGTGGACTGGAATGTGGAATGGAAAGGAATGGAATGGAAAGGAATGTGGAATGGAAAGGAATGGAATGGAATGTGGAATGGAATGGACTTGAATGTGGAATGGAATGTGGAATGGAATGGACTTGAATGTGGAATGGAATGTGTAATGGACGGGCATGGAACTTGGAATGGAAGGTGGAATGGAAATTGGAATGGAATGGAATGGAACGTGGAATGGAAAGGAAGGGAATGCAATGTGGAATGGAGTGCAATGGAATGTTAAATGGAATGGAATGGAATGTGGAATGGAAAAGATTGGGCAGTGGAATGGGACGTGGAATGGAATGGAATGGATCGTGGAATCGAACGTGGAAAGGAAAGTGGAATGGAAAGTGTAATGGAACGTGGAATAGATTTGAATGGAACGTGTTATGGCATTGAGTGGTATGTGGAATGGATTGTGAAACGGAATGGAATGGAATGTTTAATGGAATGGAATGGAATTGAATGGAATGAATGTGGAATGGCAAGAAATGTGGAATGTAACGTGGAATGTAACGGAATGGAATGTGGAATGGAATGGTATGGATTGTGGATTGGAACGTTTAATGGAACCTGGAATGGAATGGAATGGAATGTGGAATAAAATGTGTAATGGAATGGAATGGAATGGAATGTGGAATGGAATGTGGAATGTCATGGAATGCAATGGAACGTGGAGTGTAATGTGGAATGGAACGAGGAATGGAAAGTGGAATGGAACGTGGAATGGAAAGGAATGGAATGTGGAATGGTATGGAATGGAATGTTGAATGGAATTGTATGAAATGTGGAATGGAATGTGGAATGGAATGGAATGGAATGTGGAATGGAATAGAATGGAATTTGGACTGGAATAGAATGGAATGGGGAATGGAATGTGGAATGGGGTGGACTGGAATGTGGAATGGAATGGAATGGAATGGAATTGAATTTGTAATGGAAAGGAATGGAATGGAATGTGGAATGGAATGTGGAATGGAATGGACTTGAATGTGGAATGGAATGTGTAATGGACGGGCATGGAACTTGGAATGGAAGGTGGAATGGAAATTGGAATGGAATGGAATGGAACGTGGAATGGAAAGGAAGGGAATGCAATGTGGAATGGAGTGCAATGGAATGTGAAATGGAATGGAATGGAATGTGGAATGGAAAAGATTGGGCAGTGGAATGGGACGTGGAATGGAATGGAATGGATCGTGGAATCGAACGTGGAAAGGAAAGTGGAATGGAAAGTGTAATGGAACGTGGAATAGATTTGAATGGAACGTGTTATGGCATTGAGTGGTATGTGGAATGGATTGTGAAACGGAATGGAATGGAATGTTTAATGGAATGGAATGGAATTGAATGGAATGAATGTGGAATGGAAAGGAATGTGGAATGTAACGTGGAATGTAATGGAACGGAATATGGAAAGGAATGATATGGATTGTGGAATGGAAAGTTTAAAGGGACATGGAATGGAATGGAATGGAATGTGGAATGGAATGTGTAATGTAATGGAATGGAATGTGGAAAGGAATGTGGAAAGTAATGGAATGGCATGTGTAATGGAAGAGAAAGTAATGTGGAGTGGAATGGAATGGATTGTGGAATGTAATGTGGAATTGAACGGAATTGAAAGGAGAATGGAATGGAATGGAATGTGGAATGGAATGTGTAACGGAATGGAATGGAATGTGTCATGGAATAGAATGGAATGTGCAATGGAATGGAAAGGAACTTGGAATGGAATGTGGAATGGCATACGGAATGGAAAGAGGAAAGGAACGTGGAATATAATGTGGAATTGAAAGAATGGAATGTGGAATGGAATGTGGAATGGAATGGAATGGAAAGCGGAATGGAATGTAGAATGGAATGGAATGGATTGTGGAATTAATGTAGTTTGGACTGGAATGCAATGGAATGGAACTGAAGGTGGAATGGAATGGAATGGAAAGTGGAATGGAATGTAGAATGGAATGGAATGGATTGTGGAATGGAACGTGGAATGGAACGTGGAATGGAACGTGGAATGCAATGGAATTTGGAATTTAATGGAATGGAATGGAATGTGGAATGGAATGGAATGGAATGTGGAATAGAATGTGGAATGATATGGAATGCAATGGAACGTGCATTGTAATGTGGAATGCAACGAGGAATAGAAAATGGAATGGAACGTGGAATGGAAAGGAATGGAATGTGGAATGGTATGGAATGGAATGTTGAATGGAATGGAATGAAATGTGGAATGGAATGTGGAATGGAATGGAAAGGAATGTGGAATGGAATGTGGAATGTAATAGAATGGAATTCGGAAAGGAATAGAATGGAATGCGGAATGGAATGTGGAAAGGAATGGACTGGAATGTGGAATGGAATGGAATGGAATGGAATAGAATGGAATTTGTAATGGAAAGGAATGGAATGGAGTGTGGAATGGAATGTGGAATGGAATGGAATGATCTTGAAAGTGGAATGGAATGTGTAATGGACCGGCATGGAACGTGGAATGGAAAGTGGAATGGAAATTGGAATGGAATGGAATGGAATGTGGAATGGAATGGAAGCGAATGCAATGTGGAATGGAGTGAAATGGAATGTGAAATTGAATGGAATGGATTGTGGAATGGAAAAGAATCGGAAGTGGAATGGGATGTGGAATGGAATGGAATGGATCGTGGAATCGAACGTGGAGAGGAAAGTGGAATGGAAAGTGTAATGGCACATGGAATAGATTTGAATGGAACGTGTTATGGCACTGAGTGGTATGTGGAATGGAATGTGAAATGGAATGGAATGGAATGTTTAATGGAATGTAACGGAATGGAATGGAATTGAATGGAATGAATGTGGAATGGAAAGGAAAGTAATGTGGAATGTAACGTGGAATATAATAGAATGGAATGTGGAATGGAATGATATGGGTTGTGGAATGGAAGGTTTAATGGGACATGGAATGGAATGGAATGGAATGTGGAATGGAAAGTGTAATGGAATGGAATGGAATGGAATGGAATGGAATGTGGAAAGGACTGTAGAAAGTAATGGAATGGCATGTGTAATGGAAGAGAATGGAATGTGGAATGGAATGGAAAGGAATGTGGAATGTAATGTGGAATTGAACGGAATTGAAAGTAGAATGGAATGGAATGGAATGTGGAATGGAATGTGTAATGGAATGGAATGGAATGTGCAATGGAATGGAAAGGAACGTGGAATGGAAAGTGGAATGGCATATGGAATGGAAAGGGGAAAGGAACGTGGAATGGAAAGTGGAATGGCATATGGAATGGAAAGGGGAAAGGAACGTGGAATATAATGTGGAATTGAAAGTAATGGAATGTGGAATGGAATGTGGAATGGAATGGAATGGAAAGTGGAACAGAATGGAAAGCAATGTGGTATGGCATGTGTAATGGAATGGAATGGAAGAGAATGGAATACGGAATACAATGTGGAATGTACTGGAATGGAATGTGAAATGGAATTGAATGGAACATGGAATGGAAAGGAATGGAATGTGGAATGGAATGCAATGGAACGTGGAATGGAAACTGGAAAGGGAGGCAGAAAGGAACAGGGAATGGAACGTGGAATGGAACGTGGAATGTAATGTGGAATTGAAAGTAATGGAAGGTGTAAAGGAACAGAATGGAATGGAACGGAATGTGGAACGGAATGCAAAGGAATGGTAATGTAAGGTAATGGAAAGTGGAATGCAATGGAATGGAATGTGGAATGCAATGGAATGGAATGTGGAATGCAATGGAATTGAATGTGGAATGAAATGGAATGAAATGAAATGAGGAATTGAATGGATTGGAATGTGGAGTGGAGTGGAATGGAAAGTGGAATGCAAAGGAATGGAATGAAATGAGTAATTGAATGGAATGCAATGTGGAATGGAATGGAATGGAATGTGGAATGGAATGGAATACAACTTGGAAGGGAATGTGGAATGGACTGGAATGGAATGTGGAATGAAATGGAATGGAACGTGGAATAGAATGTGGAATGGAATGGAATGGAAAGGAATGTGAAATGGAATGGAATGTGGATTGGAATGGAATGGAATTTGTAATGGAATGGAAAGTAATATGCAACGGAATGTGGAATGGAATGGAATGGAATGTGGAATGGAATGGAATGGAATGGAATGTGGTTGGAATGTGGAAAGGAATGTGGAATGGATTGTGGAATGAAATGTGGAATGGAATCTGCAATGCAACTGAATGGAATATGGAATGGAAAGTGGAATGGAATGTGGAATTGAACGTGAAATGCAACGTAGAATGGAATGGAATGCAATATTGAATGGAAAGTGGAATGGAATGGAACGCGGAATGGAATGTGGAATGGAATGGAATGGATTGTGGAATGGAATGTGAAATGGAATGTGGAATGGAATGGAATGGAATGTGGATTGCAATGGAATGGAATAAAATGTGGAATCGAATGGAGTGGAATATGGAATGGATTGGAATGCAATGTGGAATGGAATGGAATGGAAATTGGAATGGAATGTGGAATGGAATGTGGAATGGTATGTGGAATGAAATGTGGAATGCAATGGAATGGAATGTTGAATGGAATGAAATGGAATGAGGAATAGAATGGAATGGCATGAAATGTGGAAGGGAATGTGGAATGGAATGTGGAATGGAATGCAATGGAATGTGGAATGGAATGGAATGGAACGTGGAATTGAATGGATTGGAATGTGGAATGGAATGGAGTAGAATGTGGAATGGAACGGAATGGAATGTAGAATGGAATGTGGAATGGAATGGAATGGATTGTGTAATGGAATGGAATGGAATGGAATTGAATGCGGAGTTGAATGAAATAAAATGTGGAATGGAATGAAATGGAATGTGAAATAGAATGGAATGGAGTGTGGAATGTAATGTGGATTGGAAAGGAACGGAATGTGGAATGGAATGGAATGTAATGGAAAGTGAAACAGAATTTGGAATTGAATGAAGAATGGAATGAAATGGAATGTGGAATGGAATGGAATGGAATGTGGAATGGAATGTGTAATGGAATGTGGAATGGATTGTGTATTGCAATGTGGAATGAAATGTGGAAAGGGATGTGGAATGGAAACGATTGTAATGTGGAATGGAATGTGGAATGGAATGTGGAATGGAATATGGTATGAAATATGAAATGGAATGTGGATTGGAATGGAAAGGAACGTGGAATTGAACGGATTGGAATGTGGAATGTAATGTGGAGTGAAATGTCGAATGGAACATTGAATGGAATGCAATGGAAAGCGGAATGAGATGCGGCATGGAATGGAATGGAACGTGGAATGGAATGTGTAATGACTTGTGCAATAGAATGGAAAGGTACGTGGAAAGTAATTTTGAGTGGAAAGGAATGGAATGTGGAATGGAATGCGGAATGGAATGGAATGGAATGTGGAATGGAAAGTGGAATTCAATGGAATGGAATGTGGAATGGAAAGTAATGGAATGTCGAATAGAATGGAATGGAATGGAATGTTATGGGAATGGAATGGAATGGAATGTGGAACGCAATGGAATGGAATGAAATGAGGAATGGAATAGAATGGAATGTGGAATGCAATGGAAAGGAATGTGGAATGGAATGGAATAGAACGTGGAATAGAATGGAATTGAATGGAATGTGGAATGGAATTTGGAATGGCATGTGGAATGGAATGGAATGAAATCTGGAATTGAATGGAATATAATGTAGAATGGAATGGAATGGAATGTGGAATGGAATGGTATAGAACGTGGAATAGAACGGAATGGAATGGAATGTGGAATGGAATGTGGAATGGCATGTGGAGTGCAATTGGATGGAATGTGGAATGGAATGGAATACAACGTGGAAAAGAATGTGGAATGGGCTGTAATGGAATGTGGAATGGAATGGAATGGAACTTGGAATAGAATGTGGAATGGAATGTGGAAAGGAAAGTGCAACGGAAAGGAATGGAATGTGAAATGGAATAGAATGGAAAGTGGAATGGAATGCAATGGAATTTAATGGAATGCGGAATGGAATGGAATGGAATGTCGATTGCAATGGAATGGAATGAAAAGTGAAATTGAATGGAATGGAATGTGGAATGGAGTTTAATGGAATTTGGAAGGCAATGGAATGGAACGTGGTGTGGAATGTGTAATGGAATTTGGAATGGTATGTGGAGTGGAATGTTTAATGGAATGGAATGAAATGTTGAATGGAATGGAACGGAATGTGGAATAGAATGGAATGGAATATGGAATAGAATGCAATGGAATGGAATGTGGAATGGAATGAAATGGAATGTAGAATGGAATGGAATGGAATGGAATGTGGAACGGAATGGAATTGAATGTGGAATGGAATGGAATGTAATATGTAATGGAATGGAAGGGAATGCGGAATGGAATGGAATGGAACGTGGAAGAGAACGTGGAATGGAAAGTGGAATGGAATGTCCAGTGGAATGTAATGGAATGTGGAATAGAATGGAATGGAATGGAATGGAATGCAGAACGGAATGGAATGGAATGTGGAATGCAATGGAATGGAAAGGAATGTGGGATTGAATAGAATGCAATTTGGAATGGAATGGAATGGAATGTGGAATGGAAAGGAATGGAACGTGGAATGGGAAGTGGAGTGGATCATGGAATCCGACCTGGAATGAAACGTGGAATGGAATGTGGAACGGAATGGAATGGAATGTGGAATGGAATGGAATGGGATGTTGAATGGAATGGAATGGAGTTGAATGTGAAATGGAATGAAATGGAACGGAATGGAATTTAGAATGCAATGGAATGAAATGTGGAATGGAATGGAATGGAATGTGGAATGGAATGGGATGGAATCGAAAGTGGAATTGAATTTGGAATTGAATCTGGAATGGAATGAAATGGAATGTGGAATGGAATGGAATGGAATGTGGAATGGAATGGAATGGAATGTGGAATGGAATGTGGAATGGAATGTCGAATGGAATGTGGAACGGATCATGGAATGGGATGGAAAGGAAAGTGGAATGAAATGTGGTATGGAATGGAGTGGAATGTGGAATGGAACGTTTAATGCAATGTGCAAAGGAATGGAATGGTACAATGAACGTAACTTAGTGTGGAAAGAACGGAATTTGCAATGGAATGCAATGGAATTTGTAATTAAATGTGAAATGGAATGGAATGGAATGAGGAATGGAATGTTGAACGTAATGTGGAATGTAATGTGCAATGGAATGGAATGGAATGTGGAAACGAATGTGGAATGTAAAGGACGGTAATGTGGAATGCAATGTGGAATGGAATGGTATGGAATGTGGAATGGAAAGTGGAATGGAGTGGAATGGAATGTGGAATGGAATGTGTACTGGAAAGGAACGGAATGTGGAATTGAATGGAATGGAATGAGGAATGGAATGTTGAATGGAATCAAAAGGAATGAGGAATGGAATGTGGAATGAAATGGAATGACATATTGAATGAAATTGAATGGAAAGTGGAACAGAATGTGGAATGGAATGTGTAATGGAATGTGGAATGGTATGTGGACTGGAATGTGGAATGGAATGGAATGGAATGTGGAATGGAATGGAATGGAATGTGGAATAGAATGGAATAGAATGGAATGTGGAATGGAATGGAATGGAATGTGGAATGGAATGGAATGGAATGTGGAATGCAATGGAAAGGAATGTGGAATGGAATGGAATGGAATGGAATGTGGAATGAAATGGAATGGAATGTGGAATAGAATGGAATGAAACGTGGAATGTTATGTTAAATGGGATGTTGAGTGGAATGTAATGGAATGTGGAAAGGATTGGATTGGAATATGGAATGCAGAGTGAGTGGAATGTGGAATGGAATGAGGAATGGAATGGAGTGGGATGTGAAATGGAATGCATAATGGAAGGGAATGAATTGTGCAAAGGAATGTGGAATGGAGTGTGGAAAGGAATGTGGTATGCAACGGAATAGAATGTGGAATGTAACGTGGAATGGAATGTGGAATGGAACGTGAAATGGAGTGGAATGGAATGTGAAATGGAACTTGTAATGGAACGGAACGGTAAGTGAAACGGAATGGCAAGTGATAAGGAACGTGAAATGGAACATGGAAATACACGTGGAATGGAACGTGGGGTGGTACTTTTAATAGAAAGTGAAAAGGAATGGAATGGAACGTGGAATGGAAGGTGAAATGGAATGTGGAATGGAATGGAATGAAATATGGAATAGAATGGAATGGAATGTGGAATGAAATTTGAAATGCAATGGAAAGGAAAGTGGAGTTTAATGTGGAATGCAATGGAATGGAATGCGGAATGGAATGTGGAATGGAACGTGAAATGGGACGTGGGATGGAAGGTGGAATGGAACGTGAAATGGAACGTGGAATGGAATGTAGAAATGAACGTAGAATGAAATGGAATGGAATGTGGATTGCAATGGAATGGAATGTGGAATGGAATGTGGAATGCAATGGAATGTAATGTACAATGGAATATGGAATGGAATAGAATGGAATTTGGAATGGAGCGGAACGGAATGGAATGTGGAATGGAATGAGGAATGTAATGGAATGAAATGTGGAATGAAATGGAATGGAATGGAATGTGGAATGGAATGGAATGTGGATTGGAACGGAATGGAATGTCGAAGGGAATGGATTGAAATGTGGAATGGAATGGAATGGAATGGAATGTGGAATGGAATGGGATGGAATGTGGATTGGAATGTGGAATGGAATGTGGAATGGAATGCAATGGAATTAAATGGAATGTGGAATGGAATGTGGAACGGAATTTGGAATGGATTGTGGAATGGTAAATAATGGATTGTGGAATGGAATGGAATGGAATTTGGAATGGAATGGAATGGAATGGAATGGAATGTGGAATCGAATGCAACGGAATGTGGAATGGAATGCAACGGAATGTGGAATGCAATGGAATGGAAAGTAGAATGGAATGTGGAATGGAAAAGAATGGAATGTGGAATGGAATGGATTGGAATGTGGGATGGGATGTGGAATAGATTGGAATGGAACGTGGAATGGAATGTGGAATGCAATGTGGAATGGAACGTGTTACGGAAAGTGGAATGGAATGGAAGGGAACGTGGAATGGAAAGTGGAACGGAAAGGAATGGGACTTGGAATGGAATGTGGAATGTAATGGAAAGGAATTTGGATTGGAATGTGGAATGAAAGGTGGAATGGAATGGAATAGAATGGAGTGGAATGGAATGGAATGGAATGGAGTGGAATGGAATGGAATGGAATTGAATGGAATGTGGAAAGGAATTTGGAATGGAATGTGGAATGGAAAGGAATGGATTGTGGAATGGAATGGAATGGAATGTGGAATGGAATGGAATGGAATGGAATGGAATGGAATGTGTAATGGAATGCAGTGGAATGTGGAATGGAATGCAACGGAATGTGGAATGGAATGGAATGGAATGTGGAATGAAATGGAATGGAAAGGTATGGAATGTGAAATGGAACGTAATGGAATGTGGAATGGAATGTGGAATGGAACGTGGAATGGAACGTGGAGTGGAACTTGGAATGGAACGTGGAATATAACGTGGAATGGAATGTGGAATGGTATCTGAAATGGAATGGAATGGAACGTGGAATGGAATGGCATGCAATGGAATGTTATGCGGAATGGAATGGAATATAATGGAGTGGAGTGTATTGCAGGGGAGTGAAATGGAGTGGAATGGAGAGGAATGGAATGGGATGGAATGCAATCGAATGAAGTGGAGTGGAGTGGGTTGGAGTGGAGTGGAACAGAATCGGATGTAATGGAGTGGAGTGGAGTGGAGTGGAGTGGAACGGAGTGGATTGGAATGGAATGGAATACAATGGAATGGAATGCAATGGAATGCAATGGACCGGATAGAATGCAATTAAACGTTGTCATGTAATTTGAGCTGAAATTGGGCCACTGTACTCCAGCCCAGTTATCACAGTAATAGCTAGTTTAAATAAAGGAATGGAATGCAATGGAATGAAGTGGAATGGAATGGAATGCAATGGAGTGGAGTGGAGTGGAATGGATTCGAATTGATTGCGGTGGAGTGGAATGTAATGCAGTGTAGTGGAGTGGAGTGGAGTAAAATAGAATGGAATGGAATGGGATGGAATGGTTGCAATGGAATGGTGAAAAGAAATGTGGGCTGAGTTTGTGCCACTGCAGTATGGCCTTTGTGACAGAGTGAGATCCTGTGGAAAGAAAGGAATGGAGTGGAATGGAATTGAGTGGATTGGAGTGGAGTGCAATGGAATGGAATGGAATGGAATGGTGAAATGAAAAGTGAGCTGAGATTGTGACAATTCACACCAGGATGGGTGACAGAGTGAAATCCTTTCAAAAGAAAGGAATGCAATAGAAGGGAGTGGAATGGAATGAAATGGATTGGAGTGGAGTGGAGTGCAAAGGAGTGGAGTTGAATGGAATAGAGGGGATTGGAATGGAATGAACTGCAGTGGAGTGGAACAGAGAGGATTGGAATGCAGTTGAGTGTAGTGGAGTGCAATGGAATGTAGTGGAGTGGAATGGAATGGAGTGCAGTGTAATTGAATGGAATGGGATGGAATGGAAAGGACTGGAGTGGACTGGAATGGAGTGGAGTTGAGGGAGTGGAATTGATTGGAGTGGAGTGGAGTGGAATGGAATAGAATGGAAGGGAATGGTGTGGAGTGGAGTGGAGTGGAATGGAGTGGAATGGAGTGGAAAGGAATTTAGTGGAATGGAATGGAATGGAGTGGAGAGGAATGGAATGGAGTGCAGTGGAATGGAGTGCAGTGGAATGGAGTGGAATGTAATTGAGTGGAGTGGAATGGAATGGAGTGGAATGGAATGGAATAGTGTTGAGTGGAATGCAATGGAGTGGAATGGAATGGAATAAAGTGGAATGGAATGGAGTGGATTGGAATGGAATGGAATGAATTGCAGTAGAGTGGAATGGAATGGACTGGAGTGCGGTGGAGTGGAATTCAGTGCAATGGAGTGGAATTCAATGGACTGGAGTGGAATGGAATGGAGTAGAGAGGTGTGCAATGGAATGGAGTTTAGTGGAATGGAATGGAATGGAGTGGAAAGGAGTGGAGTGGAATGGAATGGAGCGGTATGGAATGGATTGGAGTGGAGTGAAATGGAATTTAGTGGTATGGTGTGGTGTGGAGTGGAGTGGAGTGGAGTGGAACAGAATGGAATGGAATGGAATAAAGAAGTGTGTGCTGGGATTGTGACACTTCTCTTGAGCCTGTGTGACAGAGGGAGATTCTGTTGAAAGAAAGGTGTTGAATGGAAGGGATTGGAATGGAATAGCATGCAATGGATTGGAGAGGAGTGGAGTGGAATTGAGTGGAATGGAGTGGAGTGAAGTGGAATGGAATGTTGAAATGAAACGTGAGCTGAGATTGTGCCACTGCACACCAGGAGGGGTATCAGAGTGTGATCCTGTCAGATAAAGGAATGGAATGGAATGGAATGGAGTCAAACGGATTGAAATGGAGTGGAGTGGAGTAGAGTGGAGTGCAAAGAAGTGGAGTTGAAAAGAATAGACTGGAGTGCAATGGAATGGACTGGAGTGGAGTGGAAAGGAAAGGATGGAATGGAGTCTAGTGGAGTGGATTACAATGGAATTGAGTGGAGTGTAATGGAATGCAGTGGATTGGAATGGAATGGAGTGGAGTGGAATGGAATGGAATGGGTTGAATGGAAAGGAGTGGCATGTACAGGAATGGAGTGGAGTAGAGGGAGTGGAATTGATTGGAGTGGAGTGGAGTGGATTGTAGTGGAGTGGAATGGAATGGAATGGAATGAAGTAGAGTGGAGTGGATAGGAAAGGAATGGAATGGTGGGCAATGGAATGGAGTGGAACGGAATGGAATGTTGTGGAGTGGAATGGAAAGGATTGGAGTGGAGTGAAGTGGAGTGGAATGGAATGGAGTGGAGTGGAATGGAATGGGTGTTATGGAATGGAATGGAGTGGAGTGGAATGGAGCGGGTGGGGTCGAGTAGAATTTAGTGGAGTGGAATAGAGTGGAATGAAATGGAATGGAGTGCAGTGGAATGGAATGGAGTGGAATGGAATGGAGTGTAGTGGAATGGAATGGAGTGGAATGGAATGCAATCGGGTGGAGTGGAATGGAATGGAGTGGAAAGGAATGGAATGGAGTGGAGTGGAATGGAATGGAGTGGAGTGGAATGGAGTGGAGTGGAGCGGAATGGAGTGGAGTGGAGTGGAATGGAATGGAGTGGAGTGGAATGGAATAGAGTGGAGTGGAATGGAGTGGAGTGGAGCGGAATGGAGTGGAGTGGAGCGGAATGGAGTGGAGAGTAGTGGAATGGAGTGGAGTGCAATGGAGTGAAGTGGAGTGGATTGGAATTCAGTTGCGTGGAATGGAATGGAATGGAGTGGAGTGTAATGGAAAGATGTGGAGTGGAATGGAATGGAGTGGAGTGGAATGGAGTGGAGCAGAGTGGAATTCAGAGGAATGGAATGGAATGTAATTATATGGAGTGGAATGGAGTGGAGTGGAGTGGAGTTAAATGAAATGGAATTGAGGGGAATGGAGTGGAATAATGAAATATGAGCTGAGATTGTGCCTCTGTACTCCAGGCTGGGTGAAAGAGTGAGACACTCTCGAAAGAAAAGAATGGAATGGAATGCAGTAGAATGGAATGGAATGGAATGGAGTGGACTGCAGTGGAGTGGAGTGGAGTGAAGTGGAATGGAGTGGAATGGAGAGGAATGGAATGGAATGCAATGGAAGGGAATGAAGTGGAGTAGAGTGGGGTGGGGTGGAGTGCAGTGGAATGGAGCAGAATGGAATGGTATGGAGTTGTATTGAGTGCAGTGGAGTTCAGTGGAGTCTAGAGGAATGGAATGGAGTGGAGTGGAATCAGATGTAATGGAATGAATTTTAGTGGACTGGTATGGAGCACAACGGAATGGAACGGAATCTAACAGAATGGAACAGAATGGAACGGAATGGAATGGAATGGCAAAATGTGTGTGCAGGTTGTGCCACTGCACTATAAGCTGTGTGATAGAAGGAGATCCTGTCGAAAGAAAAGAGAGGATTGGAATGGAATGCATTGGTGTGGAGTGAAGTGAAATTCAGTGGAATGGAATGGAATGGAAAGGAGTGGAATGGAATGGAATGGAAAGGAATGGAATGGAGAGGATTGGAGGGGAGTGGAGTGAAGCAGAATGGAATGGAGTGGAATGGAATGTGAGCTAAGATTGTGCCACTGCGCTCCAGGCTGTGTTAGAGAGGGAGATACTCTCCAAGGAAAGGAATGGAATGGAATGTAGTGGAATGGAATGGAATAGAATGGAGTGGACTGGTGTTGAGTGGACTGGAGTGAAGTAGAGTAGAGTGGAGTGGAGAGGAATGGAATGGGATGGAACGCAATGGAATGAAGTGAAGTGGAGAGGGGTGCAGTGGAGTGCCATGTAATGGAGCGTAATGGAATGGGTTGGAGTTGAATGGAGAGGAGTGGAGTGCAGTGGAGTCTGGAGGAGTGGAATGGAGTGGAGTGGAATCGGATGTAATGGAATATAGTGCAGTGGAGGGGAGTAGAGTGGAACGGAATGGGTTTCAATGGAATGGAATGGAATGAAATATAATGGAATAGAAAGGAGTGGAATGGAATGAAATGAAATATAATTTATTGGAATGAAATGCAATCGCTGGCAATAGAATACAATGCAATGCAATGGAAAGTTGACATCCAATGTTAGCTGAAATTGTGCCACTAAACTCCAGCCTGGGTGACACAGTGATATCCTGTTGAAAGAAAGGAATGGAACGCAATGGAGTGAAACGTAATGGAATGGCAGGGATTGCATTGGAGTGGAGTGGAGTTGAGTAGAGTTGAGTGGAGTGGGATGGAGTGGAATGGAGTCGAATGGAATGCAATGGGGTGGAATGGAATGGAGTGGAGTGGAGTGAAGTGGAGTGAAATAGAATGGAATGGAATGGTATGGAATGGAATGCAATGGAATGGTGAAAAGAACTGTGAGCTGAGATTGTGACACTGCACTCCAGCCATTGTTACAGAGTGAGATGTTGTGCAAAAAAGGAATGGAAAGGAATGGATTGGAATGGAATGGAAAGAAGTGGAGTGGAGTAGAGTGGAATGAAGTGAGTGGAGTGGAATTGAGGAGAGTGGAACGGAGTGGAGTGGAATGGAAAGGAATGGAGTGGATTGGAATGCAATGGAGTGGAGTGGAATGGAATGGAGTGGAATGGAATTGAGGAGTTGAACGGAGTAGATTGGAGTGAAATGGAGTGGAGTGGAGTGGAATGGAATGGGGTGAGTGGAATGAAGTGGAGTGGAATGGAATGGGGTGGAGTGGAATGAAATGGAGTGGAATGGAATGGAGTGAAGTGGAACGCAGTGGAGTGGAGTGAAATGCAGTGGAGGGAGTGGAATGGAATGGAATAGAGTGGAATGGAATGGAATGGAGTGGAATGGAATAGAATGGAGTGGGATGGAGTGTAGTGGCGTGTAGTGGAGTGGAAAGGAGTTGAGTGGAATGGAATGCAGTGCAGTGGAAAGGAGTGGAGTGGAATGGAATGGAGTGGAATGGAATGGAGTGGAGTGGAATCGAACGGATTGGAATGGAATGGAATAGAGTGGAATGGAATGGAGTGGAGTGGAATGGACTGTAGTGGAGTAGAATGGAATGGGTTGGAGTGGAATGAAATGGTGTGGAGAGGTATGGACGGGAGTGGAGTGGATTGGAATGGGTTGGAGTGGAATGGAATGGAGTGGAGTGTAATGGAGGGGAGTGGAGTTAAATGGAATGGAGTGCAATGGAATGGAGTGGAGTTAAATGGAATGGAGTGCAATGGAATGGAGTGGAGTTAAATGGAATTGAGTGCAATGGAATGGAGTGGAGATCTATGGAGTGGAGTGGAATGGAATGGATTGGAGTGGAATGGAATGGAGTGGAATGTAATGGAGTGGAATGGATTGGAATGGAATGGAGTGGAGTGGGATGGAGTGTAGTGCAATGGACTGGAATAGAATGGAATGGAATGTAGTGGAGTGGAATGGAATGGAGTGAAATTCAATGAAATGGAGTGGAGAGGAAATGAATGGAATGGAGTGGTGTGGAATGGAATGTAACGGAAGAGAGCAGAATTGAATGGAGTGGAGTGGAGTAGAAGGAAATGGAGTGGAGTGGGGTGAAACGGAATGGAGTGCAGTCGAGTGGAATGGAGAGGAATGGAATGGAATAGAGTGGAGTGGTATGGAATGCACTAGAGTGGAGTGGAATGGAATGGAGTGGAGTGGAGTAGAGAGAAGTGGAGTGGAATCGAGTGGAGTGGAATGGAATGGAGTGTAGTGGAGTGGAGTGGAGAGGAGTGAAATGGAATGGTATGGCATGGAATGGATGGGAGTGAACTGGAAGGGAATGGAGTGGAGTGGAAAGGAATGGATTGGGCTGGAATTGAAAGGAATGGGTTGGAGAGGAGTGGAGTGGAGGGCAGTGGAGTGGAAAGGAATGGAATGTAGTGGTGTGGAGTAGAATGGTATGGAATGGAGCAGAATGGAATGGAGTGGATTTTAGTGGAATGGAGTGGAGTGGAATGGAACGGAATATAGTTGAGTGGAGTGGAATGGAGTTCATTGGAATGGAGTGGAGTGGAGTGGAATGGATTGGAGTGGAGTGGAATGGAATGTAGTCGAATGAAGAGGAATGGAATGGAGTGGAGTGGAATGGAATGGAGTGAAATGAACTGGAGTAGAATGGAATGGAGTGGAGTGGAAGGGAATGGAGTGGAATGAAAAGGAATGGAATGGTGTGGTGTGGAATGGATTGGAATGGAATGGAGTGGAACGGAATGCAGTGGAGTGGAGTGAACTGGAATGGATTGAAGCAGAAAGAAATGAAGTGGAGTGGAGTGGAAAGGAGTGGAGTGGAATGGAATAGAGTGGAGTGGAGTTGAGTGGAATGGATTGGAGTGGAGTGGAGTGAAATGGAATTGAATGGAATGGAATGAAGAAATGTGTGCTTAGATTTTTCCACTGCGCTGCAGCTTGTGTGACAGATGGAGATCCTGTTGAAAGAAAGGAGTGGAATAGAAGGGATTGGAAAAGCATGGCAAAAAATGGATAGGAGTGGAGTGGAGTGGAGTGCAGTGGAATAAAATGGAATGGAATGGAATGGAATAGAAAGGAATGGAATAGAACGGAATGGTGAAAAGAAATGTGACCTGAGATTCTGCCACTTTACACAATCCTGGGTGAAAGAGGGAGATCCTGTAAAAAGTACGGAATGGAATGGAATGTAGTGGAATTGATTGAAATGGAGTGGAGTGGAGTGGAGTGGAAAAGAGTGGAATGGAATAGAATGGAGTGGAGTGGAACGGAATGGACAGGAGTGGAGTGTAATGGAATGGAGTGGAATGGAGTGGAGTGGAGTGGAGTGGAATGGAATTGACTGGAGTGGAAAAGAATGAAGTGGAGTGGAATGGAATGGAATGGAGTGAAGGGTAGTGGGGTGCAGTGGAATGGAGCGGAGTGGAGGGGAATGGAGTGGAGTGGAGTGGAGTGGAGTGGAATTGATTGGTGTGGAGTGGAAAAGAGTGGAGTGAAATGGAATGGAATGAGATGGAATGGAAAGGATTGGAGTGGACTGGAATGGAGTGGAGAAGACTGAAATGGATTGAAATGGAGTTCAATGGAATGGAGTGGAATGGAAAGGAATGGAATGGAGTCTAGTGGAATGGAATGGAGTGCAGTGGAATGGAGTGGAGTTGAATGGGGTGGAGTGGAATGGAATGGAGTGCAATGGAATGGAGTGGAATGAAGTGGAGTGGAGTGGATTAGAGTGGAGTGCAGTGGAATGGAATGTAACAGAGTGGAATGGAATGGAACTGAGTGGAATAGAGTGGAATGGAATGAAGTGGAATGGAATGCAGTACAGTGGAATGGAATGGAGTGAAATGGATAGGAATAGAATGGAATGAATTGGGGTGGATTGGAGTGGAGGGAATTGGAGTGAACAGTAATGGAGTCGAATGGAATGGGATGGAGTGGAATGGAATGGAGTGTAGTGTAGTGGAGTGCAATAGAATGGAATAGAATGGGATGGAATGGAATGCAATGGAATGGTGAAAATAAATGAGAGCTGAGACTGTTTCATTGCATTCCAGCATTTGTGACAGAGTGAGATCCTGTGGAAAGAAAGTAATGAACAGCAATAGAGAGGAATGCAATGAAATGGAGTAGAATCGAATGAAGTGGAGTGGAATGGAGTGGAGTTGAGTGCAATGGAATGGAATGAAGTGGAGAGGAGTGGAGTGGAGTAGAATTGAGTGGAGTGGAGTGGAAAAGAGTGGAGTGAAATGGAATGGAATCAGATGGAATAGAAAGGAGTGGAGTGGACTGGAATGGAGTGGAGTGGAGCGCAGTGAAATGGATTGGAATGGAGTTCAGTGGAATGGAGTGGTGTGGAAAGGAATGGAATGGAATCTAGTGGAATGGAATGGAGTGGAGTGGAATGGAGTGACGTTGAGTGGGGTTGAGAAGAATGGAATGCAGTGCAATGGAATGGAGTGGAGTGGAGTGGATTGGAGTAGAGTTCAGTGGAATGGAATAGAACGGAGTGGAATAGAGTGGAATGGAATGGAAAGGAGTGGAACAGTGTGGAATGGAATGGAGTGGAATGGATTTCAATAGAGTGGAATGGAATGGAGTGGAATGGATAGGAATGGAATGGAATGAATTGGAGTGGATAGGATTGGAGTGAACTGGAACAAAGTAGAATGGAATCGAATGGAATGGGATGGAGTGGAATGGAATGGAGTGGAGTGTAGTGGAGTGAAATAGAATGGAATGGAATGGAATTGAATGGAATACAATGGAATGGTGAAAAGAAATGTGAGCTGAGACTGTATCACTGCACTCAAGCATTTGTGACACAGTGGGATCCTGTGGAAAGAAAGTAATGAACTGGAATGGAGTGGAATGCAATGGAATGGAGTAGAATCAAATGGAGTGGAGTGGAATGGAGTGGAGTTGAGTGCAATGGAATGGAGTGGAGTGGAATGGAGTGGAGTGGAATGGATTGGAGTGGAGTCGAATGGAGAGGATTGGAGTGGAATGGAATGGAGTGGAGTGGAATGGAGTGGACTTGAGTGGAATGGGAAGGAGTGGAGTGGATTGGAGTGGAGTGGCGTGGAATGGAGTGGAATGGAGTGGAGGGGAAAGGAATGGAGTGGAGTGGAATGGAATGGAGTGGAGTAGAATGGATTGGAGTGGAGTGGAATGGAATGGAGAGATGAGTATAATGGGATGGAATAGAATGGAATGGAATGGAGTGGAATGGAATGGAGTGGAGTGGAATGGAATGGAGTGGAGTGGAATGGAATGGAGTGGAGTGGAGTACAGTGGAGTGGAGGTGAGTGGAATGTAGTGGAAAGGAATCGAATGTAATGGAATATAGTGCAGTGGAGTAGAGTGGAGTGGAATGGAGTGGAATGGAACAGAATAGAAAGGAACAGAACGGAATGGAATGGAATGGAGAAATGTGTTTTGCTATTGTGCCACCGCGCTACAGCCATGTGACAGAGGGAGATACTGGGGAAAGAAACGAGTGGAATGGAATGCAAAGGAATGGAATGGAATGGATTGGTGTGGAGTGGAGTGGGATTGAGTAGAATGGAATGGAATGGAATAGAATAGAATGGAATTGAATAGAGTGGAGTGGAAAGGAATGGTGTGGAGTGGAATGGAATGGAATGGAGTGTAGTGGAATGGAATGTAGTGGAGTGGAAATGAGTGGAGTGGAGTGGAATGGAGTAGAGTGGATTGCAGTGGAGTGAAGAGGAATGAAGTGGAGTAGATAGGAGTGGAGTGGATTGGAATGGAGTGGAGTGGAGTGGAAATTAATGGAAAGGAGTGGAATGGAATGCAATGGATTGGAATGGAATGAAATGGAATGCAATGGAATGGAATGGAATGGAATGGAATGGAATGGATTGCAATGGAATGCAATGGAATGGAATGAAAAGGAATGGAATGGAATGGAATTGAATGGAATAACGAAATGTGATTTGAGATTGTGAAACTGAACTCCAGGCTTGATTACAGAGTGAGATGTTCCCGAATTTAAGGAATGGAATGAAATTCAGCGGAGTGGAATGGAATGGAATCGAATGGAGTGGACTGGAGTGGAGTGGAGTGAAGTGGGGTGGAGTGGAAAGGAGAGGAATGGAATCAGATGGAATGGAGTGGAATGAAGTGGAGTGGAGTGGGGTAGAGTGGAGTGAGGAAGAATGGAGTGGAATGGAAGGGGTTGGAGTGGAACGGAGTGGAGTAGAGTGCAGTGGAGTGGAGAGGAGTGGAATGGAGGAGAATGGAATCGGATGTAATGGAATTTAGTGCAGTGGAATGCAGTGGAACATAATGGAACGGAATGGATAGAATGCAACATAACGAAACGGAATGGAGTAATATGTGCTGAGATTGTGCCACTGCGCTACAGCTTGTATGACACTGGGTGACCTATCAAAAGAAAGGAGTGGATGGGAATGGAATGGAATGGAATGGAATGGAATGGAATGGAACGTATTAGAGGGGATCAGAGTGGAATCAATTGGAATGGAATGGAATGGAATGGAATGGAATGGAATGGGATGGGATGGGATGGAATGGGATGGGATGGAATGGAATGGAATGGATTGGAATGGAATGGAGCAGACTAGAGAGAAGCAGAATGGAATGGACCGGAATGGAACAGAATAGAACGGAATGGAATGTGAGCTGAGATTGTGCCACTGCACTACAGGCTTGGTGACAGGCTGAGATACTCTCGAAAGAAAGGCATGGAATGGAATGAAGTGGAAAGGAATGGAATAGAATGGAGTGGACTGGAGTGGAGTGGAGTGGAGTGAAGGGGAGTGGAGTGGAATAGACAGGAATGCAATGGGAAGGAATGGAATTGAATGAAGTGGAGTGGAGTGGGGTGGAGTCAAGTGCAGTGGAATAGAGTGGAATGGAATGGGATGGAGTGGAATGGAGTGGAGTTGAGTGCAGTGGAGTGGAAAGGAGTGGAATGGAGTGGAAGAGAATCGGATTTAATGGAATGTAGTGGAGTGGAGTAGAGTTGAACAGAGTGGAATGGAATGGAATGGATTGGAATAGAAAGGAATGGCATGGAATGGAATGGAATGGAATGCAATGGAATGCAATGGAACAGAATGCAATGGAATGCAATGAAACAGAATAAAATGCAATGAAAAGTTGACATGTAATGTGACTGAAATTGGGCCACTACACTCCAGCCTGAGTTTCATAGTGATAACCTATCGAAAGAAAGAAATGGAATGTAATGGAGTGAAATGGAGTAGAATGGAATGGAATGGAGTGGAGTGGAGTGGAGTGGAGAAGAGTGGAGTGGAATGGAGTCGAATCGATTGGAATGGAGTGGAATAGAATGGAGTGCAATGGAGGGGAGTGAAATAGAATGGAATGGAATGGGATGGAACGGAATGCAATGGAATGGGGAAAAGAAATGTGGGCTGAGATTGTGCCACTGCACTCCAAAATTTGTGACAGAGTGAGATCCTGTGGAAAGAAAGGAATGGAATGGAATGGAGTGGAATGGAACGGAATGGAGTGGAGTGGAATGGAGTGGAGTGCAGTGGAACGGAGTGGAGTGGAGTGGAGTGGAATGTATTGGAATGGAAAGTAGTGGAATGGAGGGGAATGGAATAGAGTGGAGTGGAAGGGAATGGAGCGGATTGGAATGGAATGGAATGGAGTAGAGTGGAATGAAATGGAGAGAAGTGAAATGGAATGGAACAGAATGGAATGCAGTGGAGGGGAATGGAATTGAGTGGAGTGGAGTGGAGTGTCATGTAGTGGAGTGCAGTGGAATGCAGTGGACTGGAAAGCATTGGAGAGGATTTGAGTGGAGTGGAGTGGAGTGGAATGGAATGGAGTGGAATGGAATGGAGTGGAGTGGAGTGGAATGGAATGGAATGCAGTGGAAAGAAGCAGAATGAAATGGAGTGTAGTGGAAGGGAATGGAGTGGAATGGATTGGATTGAAATGGAATGGAGTGGAGTGGAATGGAATGGAATGGAATGGAATGGAATGGAATGGAGTGGAGTGGAATGGAATGGAGTGGAGTGGATTTGAATGCCGTGGAGAGGAATGGAATGGAGTGAAGTGGAGTGGAGTGGATTGGACCAGAGTAGAATGGAGTGGAATCAAATAGAGTGCAGTGGAATGGAATGGAGTGGAATGGACTGGAATGGAATTGAATGGAGTGGAGAGGAGTGGAATGGAATGGAGTGGAGTGGAATGGAATGGAATGGAATGGAGTGGAGTGGAGTGGAATGGAATGGAGTGGAGTGGAAAGGAATGGAATGGAGTGGAGTGGAATGGAATGGAATGAAATGGACTGGAATGGAATGGAGTGGAGTGGAGGGGAATGGAATGGAGAAGAATGAAATGGAATGGAATGCAGTGCAATGGAATGGGTTGGAGTGGAGTGGAATGAAATGGAATGGAGTGGAGTGGAATGGAATGGAGTGGAATGGAGTTTAATGGAATGGAGTAGAATGGAATGGAGTGGAGTGGAATGGAATGAAGTGGAGTGGAATAGAGTGGAGTGGAGTGGAAAGGAGTGGAGTGGAGTGGAATGGAGTAGAGTGGAGTGGAAAGGAGTGGAGTGCATTGGAGTGGAGTGGAGAGGAATGGAGTGGAGTGGAAAGGAGTGGAGTGGATTGGAATGAAGTGGAATGGAGTGGAATGTAATGGAAAGGAGTGGAATGGAATGCAATGGATTGGAATGGAATGGAATGGAATGCAATGCAATGGAATGCAATGGAATGGATTGAAAAGGAATGGAATGGAATTGAATTGAATGGAATAACGAAATGTGAGCTGAGCCTGTGCCACTGAACTCCAGACTGGGCTAAAGAGTGAGATATTCTCGAATGTAAGGAATGGAATGAAATTCTGTGGAATGGAATGGAATGGAATGGAGTGGACTGGACTGGAGTGGAGTGAAGTGGGGTGGAGTGGAAAGCAGAGGGATGGAATGGAGTGGAATGAAGTGGAGTGGAGTGGGTTGGAGTGGATTGCGGAAGAATGGAGTGGAATGGAAGGGGATAGAATGGAAGTAGAGTACAGTGGAGTGGAGAGGAGTGGAATAGAGAAGAATGGAATCAGATGTAATGGAATGTAGTGGAGTGGAGTGGAATGGTACGGAACGGAATGGAATAGAATGCAACATAATGGAACGGAATGAAGAATCATGTGCTGATTGTGCCACTGCTCTACAGCTTCTATGACAGAGGGTGACCTCTTGAAAGAAAGGAGTGGAAGGGAATGAAATGGAATGGAATGGAATGGAATGTATTAGAGGGGATGAGAGTGGAATCGAGTGGAATGGAACGGAATGGATTGGAATGGGATGGAATGGATTGGAATTTAATGGAGCAGATTAGAGAGAAGCGGAATGGAATGGAACGGAACGGTACAGAATGGAACGGAATGGAATGTGAACTGAGATTGTGCCACTGCGCTACAGTCTTGATGACAGAGTGAGATACTCTCGAAAGAAAGGAATGGAATGGAATAGAATGGAGTGGACTGGAGTGGAGTGGAGTGAAGTGGAGTGGAGTGGAATAGAGAGGAATGGAATGGGAAGGAATGGAATCGAGTGAATTGGAGTGGAGTGGGGTGGAGTCGAGTGCAGTGGAATGGAGTGGAATGGAATGGGATGGAGTGGAATGGAGTGGAGTTGAGTGCAGTGGAGCGGAGAGAAGTGGACTGGAGTGGAATAGAATTGAACTTAATGGAAAGTAGTGGAGTGAAGTGGAGTGGAGTGAAACGGAGAGGAATGGAATGGAATGGATTGGAATGGAAAGTAATGGCATGGAATGGAATGGAATGCAATGGAACAGAATGCAATGCAATGAAAAGTTGCCATGTAATGTGACCTGAAATTGGACCACTGCACTCCAGCCTGAGTTTCACAGTGATAACCTGTCAAAAGAAAGGAATGTAATGCAACGGTGTGGAATGGAATAGAATGGAATGGAATGGAGTAGAGTGGAGTGGAGTGGAATGGAGTCGATTTGGACTGGAAAGGAGTGGAATGGAATGGAGTGGAGTGGAGTGGAGTGAAATAGAATGTAATGGAATGGGATGGAATGGAATGCAACGGAATGGGGAAAAGAAATGTGGGCTGAGATTGTGCCACTGCACCTCCGAAATTCTGACAGAGTGAGATCTTGTGGAAAGAGAGGAATGTAATGTAATGCAGTGGAATGGAAAGGAATGGAGTGGAGTGGAGTGGACTGGAGTGGAGTGCAGTGGAATGAAGTGGAGTGGAGTGGACTGGAGTGAAGAGGAGTGGAGTGGAATGTATTGGAATGGAAAGGAGTGTAGTGGAGTGGAATGGAATGGAGCGAAGTGGAAGGGAATGGAGTGGATTGGAACGGAATGGAGTGGAATGGAGTGTAGTGGAATGAAATGGAGAGGAGTGGAATGGAATGGAATGGAATGGAATGCATTGGAGATGAACGGAATTGTGTGGAGTGGAGTGCAGTGGAATGGAGTGGACTGGAAAGGATTGGAGAGGAGTGGAGTGGAGTGGAGTTGAGTTGAATGGAATGGAATGGAGTGGAAATGAATAGAGAGGACTGGAGTGGAATGGAAAGGAATGGAGTGGAAAGGAGTGGAATGGAATGGAGTGGAGTGGAAGGGAATGGAGTGGAATGGATTGGATTGAAATGGAATGGAGTGGAGTGGAGTGGAATGGAATGGAGTGGAGTGGAATGGATTGGAATGCCATGGAGTGGAATGGAAATGAGTGAAGTGGAGTGGAGTGGATTGGACTGGAGTGGAATGGTGTGGAATCAAATGGAGTGCAGTGGATTGGAATGGAGTGGAATGGACTGGACAGGAATGGAATGGAATGGAGAGGAGAGGAGTGGAATGGCATGGAATGGAGTGGAGAGGAGTGGAATGGCATGGAATGGAGTGGAGTGGAGTGGAATGGAATGGAGTAGAGTGGAATGGATTGGAATGGAAAGGGGTGAAGTGGAGTGGATTGGAAAGGGGTGAAGTGGAGTGGTTTGGACTGGAGTGGAAAGGAATGGAATCGAATGGAGTGCAGTGGAATGGAATGGAGTGGAATAGACTGGAATGGAATGGAATGGAGTGGAGTGGCACGGAATGGAATGGAGTGGAGTGGAGTGGAATGGAATGGAGTGGAGTGGAATTCAATGGAGTGGAATGGAATGAACTTGAAGGGAATGGAGTGGAGAGAAATAGAATGGAATGGAATGGGATGGAATGGATTGCAATAGAATGGTGAGTACAAATGTGGGCTGAGACTGTGCCACTGCACTCCAGCCTTTGTGACAGACTGAGGCCCTGTGGAAAGAAAGGAATGTAATGGAATGGAGTGGAATGGAATGAAATGGAGTGGAGTGGAATGGATAGGAATGGAGTGGAGTGGAGTGGATTGTGGTGCAGTGGAATGGAGTGGAGTGGAATGGAGTGTAGTGGAGTGGAATGGAATGGAGTGGAGTGGAATAGAATGGAGCAGATTGGAATGGAAAGGAGTGAAATTTAGTGGAGTGGAATGAAATGGTGAGGAGTGGAATGGAATGGAATGGAATGGAGTGGAATGGAATGGAATGGAGAGGAGTGGAATGGAATTGAGTGGAGTGGAGTGGATTGGGATGGAGTGGAGTGAAGTGGAATGAAGTGGATTGAAAAGGAGTGGAGTGGATTGGAGTGGAGTGGAGTTGAGTGGAGTGGAATAGAATGGAGTTTAATGGAATGGAGAGGAATGAAGTTGAGTGGAATGGAGTCGAGTGGAGTGGAGTGGAATGGAATGGAATGGAGTGGAGTGGAAGGGGTGGAGTAGAATGGAAAGGAGTGGAATGGATTGGTATGGAATGGAATGGAGTGGAGTGGAATGGAATTGAGTGGAGTGGAATGGAATGGAGTTTAGTGGAATGTAATGCAATGGAGTGGAGTGAAATGCAGTGGAGTGCAATGGAATGGAGTGGATTGGAGTGGAGTGGACTGAAGTCGAATGGAGTGGAGTGGGCTGGAGTGGAGTGGAATGGAATGGAAAGGAGTGGAATGGAGTGGAATGTAATGGAGTGGAGTGGAATGGAATGGAGTGGAATAGACTGCAATGGAATGGAATGGAATGGAATGGAGTGGAGGGAATGGAAAGGAATGCAATGGAAGGGAATGGAATGGAGTGGATTGTAACGGAATGGAATGGGGCTTTATGGAAAGGAGTGGAGTGGAGTGGAATGGAATGCAGTGTAGTGGAATGGAATGGAGTGGAATGGACTGGAATGGAATCGAATGGAGAGGAGTGGAGTGCAATGGAATGCAGTGGAGTGGAAAGGAATGGAATGGAGTGGAGTGGAGTGGAATGGAACGGAGTGGAGTGGAAGGGAATGGAGTGGAGTGGAGTGGAGTGGAATGGAATGCAGTGGAGTTGAAAGGAATTGAATGGAGTGGAGTGGAGTGGAATTGAACGGAGTGGAGTGGAATGGAAAGGAGTGTAGTGGAATGAAATGGAGTGTAGTGGAGTGGAATGGAATGAAATGGAATGAAGTGAAGTGGAGTGGAATGGAGTCGAGTGGAATGGAATGGTGTGGAGTTGGGTGGAGTGTAGTGGATTAGAATGGAATGGAATGGAATGGAATGGAACGGAATGGAATGGAATGAAGAAATGTGTGCTTCCATTTTGACACTGCTTTTCAGCCTTTGTGACAGAGGAAGATCCTGTTGAAAGAAAGGAGTCGAATGGAAGGGATTAAAATGGAATGGCATGGAATGGATGAGTGTGGAGTGGATTGGAATTGAGTGGAGTGGTTTGCAGTGGAATGGAATCGAATAGAGTGGAATGGAATGGAATGGTGAAATGAAATGTAAGCTGAGATTTTGCCACTGCACACCAGGATTGGTTACAGAGTGAGATCCTTTCCAAAGAAAGGAATGGAACGCAATGGAGTGGAATGGACTGAAATGGAAACGAGTGGAGTGGAGTGCAAAGGAGTGGAGTTGCATGGTTTGGACTGCAGTGGAATGAAATGGACTGGAGTGGAGTGGAATGGAAAGGTGTAGAATGGAGTGGAGTGAAGTGGAGTTGAATGGAATGGAGGGGAGTGGAGTGGAATGGAGTGGAGTGGAATGGAATGGAGTGGAATGGAGTGGAGTGGAATGGAATGGAATGGAATGGAGTGGAGTGGAATGGAATTGAGTGGAGTAGAGTGGAATGGAGTGGAGTGGAGTGGAATGGAAAGGCGTGCAGTAGAATGGAATGGAGTGGAAAGTAATGGAGTGGAGAGGAATGGAATGGAATGGAGTGGAATGGAATTCAATGGATTGGAACGGAATGGAATGGAGTGGAATGGAATGGAGTGGAGTGAAATAGAATGGAATGGAATGGGATGGAATGGATTGCAATGGAATGGTGAAAAGAAATGTGGGATGAGATTGTGCCACTGCACTGCTGCCTTTGTGCCACTGCACTGCTGCCTTTGTGCCAGAATGAGATCCTGTGCAAAGAAAGGAATGGAATGGAATGGGGTGGAATGGAATGGAAAGGATTGGAGTGGAGTGGAGAGGAGTGGAGTGGAGTGGGAAGGAAGGGAGTAGAGTAGAATGGAATGGAGCCGACTGGATTGGAATGGAATGGAGTGAAATGGAAAAGACTGGAATGGATTGGAATGGATTGGAATGGAATGGAATTGAGTGGAGTGGAGTGGAATGGAATTGAGCGGAGGGGAATGGAATGGAGTGTAGTGGAATGGAATGGAGTGGAGTGGAGTGAAATGCAGGGGAGTGGAATGGAATGGAGTGAAGTGGAGTGGAGTGGATTGGACTGAAGTAGAATGGAGTGGAGTGGGCTGGAGTGGAGTGGAATGGAATGGAATGGAGTGGAATGGAGTGGAATGGAATGGAGTGGACTGGAATGGAATGGAGTGGAATGGACTGGAATGGAATGGAATGGAGTGCAGTGGAGGGAATGGAATGGAGGGCAGTGGAAAGGAATGGAATGAAGTGGAGTGGAATGGAATGGAATGGAGCTTTATGCAAAGGAGTGGAGTGGAGTGGAATGGAATGGAGCATAGTGAAATGGAATGGAGTGCAGTGGAGTGGACTAGAATGAAATGGAGTGGAATTGAATGGAGTGAAGCGGAAGTGAGTGGAGTGGAGAGGAGTGAAGTTGAATGGAATGGAATGTAATGGAATGCAATGGAATGAAGAAATGTTTGCTGATATTGTGCCACTGCTCTACAGCCTGTGTGACAGAGGGAGATGATGTAGAAAGAATGGAGTGGAATGGAAGGGATTTGGAATGGAATGGCATGGAATGGATTTGGGTGGAATGGAATTCAGTGGATTGGAGTGGAGTGCAGTGCAATGGAATGGAATGGAATGGTATGGTGAAATGGAATGTGAACTGAGATTGTGCCAGTGCACACCAGCATGGGTGACAGAGTGAGACCACGTCTAAAGAAAGGAATGGGATGGAATGGAGTGGAATGGATTGAAATGGAGTGGACTGGAGTGCAGTGGCGTGCAAAGAAGTGGAGTTGCATGGAATGGAGTGGAGTGGAATGGAATGGACTGCAGTGCAGTGGAATGGAACGGAATGGAATGGAGTGGAGTAGAATGGAGTCGAGTGCAGTGGAATGGAATGGAATGAAGAGGAGTGGATTGGAATGCTGTGGAGTGGAATGGAATGGAGTTACGCAGAGCGGAGTGGATTGGACAAGAATGGCATGTAGTGGAGTGGAGAGGAGTGGAGTGCAATGGAATGGAATGGAGTGGAATGAAATGGAGTTGAGTGGAATGGAAAGGAATGCAATGGAGTAGAGTGGAATGGAATTGAGTGGAGTGGAGTGGAGTGGAGTGGAATGGAGTGGAGCGGAGTGCCATGGAGTGGAGTGGAGTGGAAAGGAACAGAGTGGAATAGAATGGATTAGAATGTAGTAGATTGGAGTGGAGAGGAATGGAATGAAATGGAATGGAGTGGAGTGGAATGGAGTGGAGTGGAGTGGACTGCAATGGAATGGAATGGAGTGGAGTGGACTGGAATGTAGTGGAGTGGAATGGAATGGAGTTAAGTGGAGTGGAGTGCATTGGACTGGAGCGGTATGTAGTGGAGTGGATTGGACTGGAGAGGGTGGAGTGCAATGCAACGGAATGGAGTGTAATGGAGTGTTGAGGAATGGAGTGGAGTTGAGTGGAATGGAATTGAGTGGAGTGAAATGGTATGGAATGGAGTGGAATAGAGTGGAGTGGAGTGGAGTGGAGTAGAGTGGAGTGCAAAGGAGTGGTGTGGAATGGAATAGAGTGGAGTGGAATGGAGTGGAGTGGAGTGGAATGGAGTGGAGTGCAATGGAATGGAGTGGAATGGACTGAAATGGAGTGGAGTGGAATGGAATGGAGTTCAGAGGAATTGAGTGGAATGGAGACGAATTGAATGGATTGGTGAGGAATGGAATGGAGTGGAGTGGAATGGAGTGGAGTGGAGTGGAATGGAGTGGAGTGGAGAAGAGTGCAGTGGATTGCAATGGAATGGAGTGTAGTCGAATGGAATGGAGTGGAGAGGAATGTAATCGAGTGGAGTGGAATGGAGAGAAGTGGATTGGAAATGAGTGGAATTGAATGGAGCAGAGTGGAATGGAATACAATGGAGTGGAATGGAGTAGAGTAGAGTGGAATGGAGTGGAATGGGGTGTAGGGGAGTGGAATGGAATGAAGTGGAGTGGAATGGAATGGAATGGAATGGAATGCAATGGAGTGGAGTGGAGTGGAGTGGAGATGAGTGCAGTGGAATTAAATGGAATGGATTCGAATGGAGTGGAATGGAATAGAGTGGAGTGGAATGGAATGGAGTGGAGTGGAGTAGAGGGGAATGGAGTGAAGTGGAATGGAGTGGAATGCAGTGGAGTGGAATGGAATGGAATGGAGGGAAGAGGAATTTAATGGAATGGAATGGAATAGAATGGAATGGAATGGAATTGACTGGATTGAAGTACAGTGGAGTGGATTAGAGTGGAGTGGAGTTTAATGGAGTGGAATGGAGCGGAGTGGAAAGGAATGGAATAGAGTGAAGTGAAGTGTAATGGGATGGAATGGAACGGTATGGTTTGTTGTGTGGTGGAGTGGAAAGGAATGGAGTGGAGTGGAATGGAATGGAGTGGAATGGAGTGCAATGGAGTTCAGTGGAATGGACTGGAGTGGAGTGGAATGGAGTGGAGTGTAGTGGAGTGGAATGGAGTGGAGTGAAGTGGAAGGAAATGGAATGGAGTCGAATTGAAAGAAGAAATGTGTGCTGAGATTGTGCTACCGCGCTTACACCTGTGTGACAGAATGAGATCCTGTAGAAAGAAAAGAGTGGAATGGAAAAGATTGGAATGGAATGGAATGGAACAGATTGGAGAGGAGTGGAGTGGAATTGAATGGAGTGGAGAGGAGTGCAGTGGAATGAAATGGAATGGAATGGAATGGAATGGTGAAATGAAATGTGAGCTGAGATTGTGCCACTGCACACCAGGATGGGTGACAGAGAGAGATCCTGTCAAAAGAAAGGAATGGAATGGAATGGAGTGGCATGGAATGGAATGGAGTGACATGGAATGAAATGGAGTGGAGTAAGGTGGAGTGGAAAGGAGTGGAGTGGAATTGACTTTAGAGGAGTGAGAAGGAATGGACTGGAAAGTAGTGGAATGGAATGGAGTGGAATGGAGTGGAGTGGAGTGTAGTGGAATGAAATGGAGTGCAGTGGAATGCAATGGAGTGGAGGGGAATTTAATGGAATGCGATGCAATGGAAAAGAGTGGAGTGGATTGGAATGGAGTGGAGAAAAGGGAGTGAAATTGAATGAAGTGGAGTGGAGTGGAATGGAATGGAGTGGGAAGGAGTGGAGTGGAGTGGACTGGAATGGAATGGAAAAGAGTGGAATGGAATGGAGTGGAATGGAATGAAATGGAGTGGAGTGGAATGGAATGTAGTGGAGTGGCATGGAGTGTAGTTGAGTGTAATGGAATTGAGTAGTGAGGAATGGAATGGAGTGGAAAAGAGTGTAGTGGAGTGGAGTGGAATGGAGTGGAGTGGAGTGGAGTGGAATGGAGTGGAGTGAGTGGAATGGAGTGGAGTGGAGTAGAGTGGAGTGGAGTGGAGTGGAATGAAGTGGAAAGGATCTGAATGGAGTGGAATAATGAAATATGAGCTTTAATTGTGCCACTGCACTCCAGGCTGGGTGACAGAGTGAGATAGTCTAGAAAGAAAGGTTTGGAATGGAATGCAGTGGAATGCAATGAAACGGAGTGGACTGGAGTGGAGTGGAGTGAAGTGCAGTGGAGTGGAATGGAGAGGAATGGAATGCTATGGAATTGGATGGCCTGAAATGGAATGAAGTGGAGTGGAGTGGGGCGGAGTGGCATGCAGTGGAATGGAGCAGAATGTAATGGGATAGAGTGGAATGGAGTGGAGTGGAGTGCAGTGGAGTGGAGAGGAGTTGAATGTAGATAAATGGAATCGGATGTTATGGAATGGAGTGAGTGGAGTGGAGTAGAGTGGAACGCAGAGGAACAGAATGGAATGCAAAAGAATTGAATGGAATTGACGGAAACGAAATGGAGAAATCTGCATTGGGATTTTGCCACAGAGCTACAGCCTGTGTGACAGAAGGAGATCCTGTCGAAAGAAACGAGTGGAAAGGAATGGAATGGATTGTAGTGGAACGAAGTGGAATTCAGTGGAATGAAATGGAATGGAAATGAATGGAATGCAGCGGATGGAGCAGAGTGGAGTGGAGTGGAATGGAACGGAATGGAATGTGAGATGAGATTGTGCCACTGCACTCCAGGCTGGGTGACAGAGTGAGATACTCTCGAAAGAAAGGAATGGAATGGAAATCAGTGAAATGGAATGCATTGGAGTGGAGTGGAGTGTCTTGGAATGGAATGTAGTGGAGTGGAATGGAGTGGAGTGGAATGGAATGGAGTGGTATAGAATGGAAAGGAGTGGAATGAAATGGAGTGGATTGGAATGGAATGCATTGGAATGGAATGGAATGAAGTGGAATGGAGTGGAATGGAATAGCATGGAGTGGAGTGGAGTTGAATGGAATTTAGTGGAATGGAGTGGAGAGGAGTGGAATGGATTAGATTGGATTGGAATGGATTGGATTGGATTGGAATAGAAAGGAGTGGAGTGGAATGTAGTGGAGTGAAATGGAATGGAGTGGAGTGGAATGGAGTGGAGTGGAATGGAATGGAGTGGAGTGGAGTGCAATGGAATGGATTGGAATGGAGAGGACTGGAGTGTCATGGAGTGGAGTGGAGTGGACTTGAGTGGAATTGAGTGGAGTGGAACGAAATGGAATGGAATGGAAGGAAGAAATTTGTGCTGAGATTGTGCCACTGCACTTCAGCCTGTGTGACAGAGGGAGATCTTGTCAAAGAAAGGAGTGTAATGGGAAAGACTGGAAAGGTACGGGATGGAATGGATTGGAGTGGAGTGGAGTGGAATTGAGTGGAGTGGAGAGGAGTGCATTGGAATGGAATGAAATGGAATGGTGAAATGAAATGTGAGCTGAGATTGTATAACTCCACATCAGCATGTGTGACAGAGTGAGATCCTGTCAAAAGAAAGTAATGGAATGGAATGGAGTGGAATGGAATAAAATGGAGTGGAATGTACTGAAGAGGAATGGAGGGGAGTGGAATGGAGTGGATTGGAATGGAAAGGAATGGAGTGGCATGGAATGGAAAGGAGTAGAGTGGAATGGAATGGAGTGGAGTGGTATACAGTGGAGTGGAAACGACTGGAGTGGAGTGGAATGAAATGGAGTGGAGTGGAATTGAATGGAGTGGAGTGGAATGGTATGGAAAAGAGTGGAATGAAGTGGGGTGGATTGGAGTGGAGTGGTGTGGAGTGGAAAGCAGTGGAGCAGAATATAACGCAGTGGAGTGGCATGGAGTGGAGTGGAATGGAAAGGAGTGGAGTGGAATGGAGTGGAGAAGAATAAAGGGAAGTTGAGTGGAATGGGACGGGGTCAAGAGGAATGGTGTGGAATGGAGTGGAATTGAGTGGATTGGAGTAGAGTGGACTGGAAAGGAGTGGAGTGAAATGGAATGGAACAGAGTGGAATGGAGTGGAGTGGAACGGATTGGAGTGGAATGGAATGGAGTGGAGTGGATTGGAATGCAGTAGAATGGAATGGAGTGGATTGGAATGGAATAGAGTGGACTGTAATGAAGTGGAGTGGAGTGGAGTGGAAGTGGAGTGGAGTGGAATGGAATATGATGGAATGGAATGGAATGGAGTGGAGTGGAATGGAGTGGAAACGAGTGGAATGGAATAGAATGGAGTGGAATGGAATAGAATGGAGTGGAATGGAGTTGAGTGGAGTGCAGTGGAATGGTGCTGTATGGAATGGAGTGGAGTAGAATGGAATGGATTGTAGTGGAATGGAGCGGAGTGGAACAGAGTGGATTGGAGTGGAATGGAGTGGAGTGGAATGGAATGGAGTGGAGGGGCATGGAATGGAGTTGAGTGTAATGTAATGGAGTGGAGTGGAATGCTATGGAATGGAAGGGAATGGAGTGGAGTGGAGTGGAATGGAATGGAGTTGAATAAAATGTAGTGAAATTTATTGGAATGGAATGGAGTGGAGTGGAATGGAATGGAGTGGAGTGGAATGGAGTGGGGTGCAGTGGAATTGAGTGGAATCGAAAGGACTGGATTGGAATGGAGTGGAGAGGAATGGAATGGAATAGAATGGAGTGGAATGGAGTATAGTGGAATGGAAAAGAATGGAACAGAATGGAACAGAGTGGAGTGAATTGGAGAGGAGTGGATTGGAATGGAGTGGAGTAGATTGGAGTGGAATGGATTGGAGTGGAATGGAATGGAGTTAAGTGGAATGGAGTGGAGTGGAGTGCAGTCTAATGGAGTGGAGTTGAGTGGAATGGAGTGGAGTGGAGTGCAGTCTAATGGAGTGGAGTTGAGTGGAATGGAATGGAGTGGAGTGGAAAGGAGTGGACAGCAGTGAAATGGATTGGAGTGGAAGGCAGTGTAATGGAATGGAACAGAGTGGTGTGGAATGGAATGCAGTGGAGTGGAAAGGAATGTAGCGGAGTGGAATGGAATGGACAGGAGTGGAATGGAGTGGAGTGGAGTGGAGTGGAATGGAATGGATTGGAATGGAATGGAATAGAGTGGATACAAATGGAATGGAGTGGAGGGGAATGGAAAGGAGTAGAGGGTAATGGAGTGGAGTGTAGTGGAATTAAGTGTAATGGAATGGAGTGCAGTGGAATGGATTGGAGTGGAGTGGAACGGAATAGAATATAGTGGAAGGGATTGGAGTGAAGTGGAGAGGAATGGAGTGGAGTGGAATGGTAGGGAATGGAGTGGAATGGAGAGGAGTGGAGTGGAGTGCAGTGGATTGGAGGGGAAGGGAATGGAGTGAAGTGTTTTGGAATGGAGTGGAGTGGAGTGGAATGGAATGCAGTGAAGTGGAATGGAGTGGAGTGCAGTGGAATTGAGTGGAATTGAATGGAGTGGATTGGCATGGAATGAAGTGGAGTGGAATGGAATAGAATGGAGCAGAATGGAGTGAAGTGAAGTGGAGTTGAATGGAGTGGAGTGCAATGGAATAGAATGGAGTGGAATGGAGTGGAGTGGAATTGAATGGAGTGGAGTGGAGTTGAGTGGAGTGGAGTGGAAGGGAATGGAGTGGAGTGAAGTGGAGTGTAATGCAGTGGAGTGGAATGGAAGAGAATGGAGTGGAATGTAGTGGAGTGGAATGGAATGGAATGGAATGGAATGGAATGGAGTGGAGTGGAGTGGAGGGCAGAGGAGTGAAATGGAGTGGAGTGTGGTGGAGTGGACTGGACTGGAATGGAATGGAGTGGAGTGTAATGAAGAGGAGCAGAGTGGAATTGACTGGAATCGAGTGGAGTGGAGTGGAGTGGAATGGAATGGACAGGAGTGGAATGGAGTGGAGTGGAGTGGAGAGGAATGGAATGGAGTGGAATGGAATGGAATAGAGTGGATACAAATGGAATGGAGTGGAGGGGAATGGAAAGGAGTAGAGGGTAATGGAGTGCAGCGTAGTGGAATTAAGTGTAATGGAATGGAGTGCAGTGGAATGGATTGGAGTGGAGTGGAACGGAATAGAATATAGTGGAAGGGATTGGAGTGAAGTGGAGTGGAATGGAGTGGAGTGGAATGGTAGGGAATGGAGTGGAATGGAGAGGAGTGGAGTGGAGTGCAGTGGATTGGAGGGGAAGGGAATGGAGTGAAGTGTTTTGGAAAGGAGTGGAGCGGAGTGGAATGGAATGCAGTGGAGTGGAATGGAGTGGAGTGCAGTGGAACTGAGTGGAATTGAATGGAGTGGATTGGAATGGAATGAAGTGGAGTGGAATGGAATAGAATGGAGTAGAATGGAGTGAAGTGTAGTGGAGTTGAATGGAGTGGAGTGCAATGGAATAGAATGGAGTGGAATGGAGTGGAGTGGAATTGAATGGAGTGGAGTGGAGTTGAGTGGAGTGGAGTGGAAGGGAATGGAGTGGAGTGAAGTGGAGTGGAATGCAGTGGAGTGGAATGGAAGAGAATGGAGTGGAATGTAGTGGAGTGGAATGGAATGGAATGGAATGGAATGGAATGGAGTGGAGTGGAGGGCAGAGGAGTGAAATGGAGTGGAGTGTGGTGGAGTTGAGTGGACTGGAATGGAATGGAGTGGAGTGTAATGAAGAGGAGCAGAGTGGAATTGACTGGAATCGAATGGAGTGGAGTGGAGTGGAGTGGAATGGAATAGAATAGAGTGGAATGGAGTGGAGTGGAATGGAGTGGGGAAGAACAAAGGGAAGTTGAGTGGAATGGGATGGGGTCAAGAGGAATGGTGTGCAATGGAGTGGAATTGAGTGGAGTGGGGTAGAGTGGACTGGAAAGGAGTGGAGTGAAATGGAATGGAATGGAGTGGAATGGAGTGGAGTGGAACGGATTGGAGTGGAATGGAATGGAGTGGAGTGGAATGGAATGCAGTAGAATGGAATGGAGTGGATTGGAATGGAATGGAGTGGAGTGTAATGAAGTGGAGTGGAGTGGAGTGGAATGGAATGGATTGGAATGGAATGGAGTGTAGTGGAATGGAGTGGAGTGTAGTGGAATGGAAGGGAGTGTAGTGGAATGGAGTGGAGTGGAAAGGAGTGGAGTGGAGTGCAGAGGAATGGAATGGAGTGGAGTGGAATGGAAAATTATGGAATGGAATGGAATGGAATGGAGTGGAGTGGAATGGAGTGGAGCAGAGTGGAATTGGGTGGAATTGAATGGAGTGGAGTGGAATGGAGTGGATTCGAGTGGAATGGAATAGAATGGAGTGGAATGGAGTTGAGTGGAGTGCAGTGGAATGGAACTGTATGGAATGGAGTGGAGTAGAAGGGAATGGATTGTAGTGGAATGGAGTGAAGTGGAACAGAGTGGATTGGAGTGGAATGGAGTGGAATACAATGGAGTGCAGAAAAGTTGAGTGGAGTGGAACAGAATAAAATGAAATGGAGTGGAATGGAGTGGAATGTTATGGAGTAGAGTGGAAAGAATTGTAGTGGAGCAGAATAGAGTGGAGTGGAGGAGATTGGAGTAGAGTGAAGTGCAGTGGAATGGAGTGTAGAGGAATGGAATTCTATGGAGTGGAAAGGAGTGGAGTGGAATGAAGTTAAATGGAATGGAGCAGAGTGGAGTGGAGTGGAGTAGAGTGGAGCCGCATGGAATGGAGTGGAGTGGAGTGTAATGGAATGGATTGGATTGGAACGGAGTGAAATGGAATGGAATGGAACGGAGTGGAGTGGAGGGGAATGGAGCAGAGTTGAGTGGAATGGAATGGGGTGGAGTGAAAAGGAATGTATAGGAGGGGAATGGAGTGGAGTGGAGTGGAATGTAATGGAGTGGAATGGAATGGAGTAGAGTGGAGTGGAATGGAATGGAGTGGAGTGCAATGGAATGCAGTAGAGAGGAATGGAGTGGAGTGGAGTGGAATTGAGTGTAATGGAATGGAGTTGAGTGGAATGGAGTGGAGTGGAGTGCAATGAAATGAAATGGAGTGGAATGGAATGGAGTGGAATGGAGTGGAATGGAGTGGATTGGAAAGGGTTGGAGTTTAATGGAATGGAGTGGAGTGGAGTAGAGTGGAGTGGGAAGGAATGGACTGGAATGTAGTGGAGTAGTAGAGTGAAGTAGAGTGGAGTGGAGAATATTGGTGCAAAAATTTGCAAAACCCCTAGCAAACTGAATTGAACAATACATAAATAGGTAATTCATAATGACCAAGTGGGATTTATTCCAGGGATGCAAGGATAGTTCAATATGCAAATCAATGAATGTGATAGATCACATAAAGAGAATGAAGGGGCCAGGAACAGTGGTTCACACCTGTAATCCCAGCAATTTGGGAAGCCGAGGTGGGTGGATCACCTGAGGTCAGGAGTTTGAAACCAGTCTAGCCAATGTGGCGAAGCTACGTCTCTACTAAAAATACAAAAATTAGCCAGGCATGGTGGTGAGCACCTGTAATCCCAGCTACTCAGGAGGCTGAAGAAGGAGAATCACTTGAACCCGGGAGGCAGAGGCTGCATTGAGCTGAGATCATGCCATTACACTCCAGCCTGGGTGACAGAGGGAGACTACATCTCAAAAAAAAAAAAAAAAAGAAAAAAAAAACAAGGACAAAATCCATATAATCATTTCAATTATGCTAAAAAATTTTGATAAAATTTAATATTCTTTAATAATAAAAAGCCCTTTGAAAACTGGGTATGGAATGAACATACCTCAACATAATAAAGTCATATATGACCGACCCACAGCTAGTATCACACTAAGTGGAGAAAAACTAAAAGCCTTTTCTCTAAAATCTGGAAGATGACAAGAATGTCCACTTTTACCACTGTTATTCAACATAATGCTGAAAGTCCTATCTGGAGCAATCAGACAGGAGAAAGCAATAAAACGCATCCCAATTGGAAAAGAAGTCAAATTACCTTTTTTTTTTTTTTTTTGCCAATGTTATAATGTTATATTGGAAAAGGCATAAATACTCCTCTGATAGGGTTTGAATGTGTGTTCCCTCCCAAATCTCATATTTAAATGTAATTCTCAATGATGGAGATGGGCCTGTTGAAAGGTGATTTAACCATTGGGGTAGATTACTATAAAAGGCTTGGCACCATCACATTTGGTGCTATCCTCATGATAGTGAGTGAGTTCCCATAAAATCTGGTTATTTAAAACTGTGTAACAACTCGCCCCTCTGTTTTTTGCTTCTGCTTTTTGCCCTGTGATGTGCAAGATTCTGCTTCAACTTCTGCCATGACTGTAAACTTCCAGAGACCTCCCCAGAAGCACATACCAGTACTATGTTTCCTCTACAGCCTGTAGAATCATAAGCCACTTAAACCTACTTTGTAAAAAATAAATTATCCAGTCCTACTCTCATAGTGTTGCAAAAGCATATTCCAGTACTATGTTTTCTCAACAGCCTGTAGAATCATAAGCCACTTAAACCTACTTTGTAAAAAATTAATTATCCAGTCCCACTCTCATAGTGTTTCAAAAATAGCTTAATACAAAAATTGGCATCAAGGAATGGAAAATAGTTATAAGAATACCCCACAATGTGGAATCAGCTTTGTAACTGGGTAAACAGGCAGAAGTTGGAAGAATTTGTGGGATTCAGAAGACAGAAAAATGACGGAAAGTAGAGATTTTCTTAGAGACTGGTTGAATGTCTGTGACCAAAATGCTGATAGTGATCTGGACAGTGAAGGCTGGGCTGAGAAGGTCTCAGATGAAAACTAGAAACTTATTGGGACTGAAACAAAGGTCATGCATGTTGTCTTAGCAAAGTGGTTGGCTGAATTTCTGTCATGCACTAGGGATATAAAAAAGTTTGAATTTGAAATTGATGATTTAGGGTTTCTGTTGGAAAAATGTCTAAGCAGCAAAGCATTTGCGATGTGACCTGGTTGCCTCTAACAACCTATGCTTACATGTTCTAGCAAAAAAATAAAAATAAAATAAGTAGTAACTTATACTTACAAAAGAAGCGTAGTGTAAAAGCTTGAAAATTTTGCAGCCTAGTCATGTGGCTGAAATATAAAAAGCTTTTATAAGAGAGGAACTCAAGCAGCATATGGGTCAACCACTTGTTAGAGATATTTGTATAACATAAAAAAAGCAAGTGTTGATAGCCAAGACAATGGGAAAGAGGAATTGAAGGCATTTTAGAAATCTGAAAGGCAGCAACCCATCACAGGCCCTGAGGCCTAAAACAAGAGAATAGTTTCTGGGATCAGGTCTAGGACCTGCTGCCTTGGGTAGCTTTGGAAGAAGGCTCACTGCATCCTTGCCACTGCTTCAGCTCCAGGTGTAGCTCATATTGAACCAGTTGCAACTCCAGTCACTGCTTCAGAGGGTGCAAGCCATAACCTTGGTAGCGTCCATGTGGGGTTAGGGCTGTGTGTTTACCAAATGCGAGTAGTTGAGACTTGGGAGCCTCCACCTTTATTTCAAAGGATGTATGAAAAAGACAGGGTGTGCAGGCAGAAGCATGTTGCAGGCGTGGAGCCCTCATGGAGATCCTCTACTAAAACAATGGAGAAAAGAAACGTGGGGTGACAGTCCCCAGGAAGGCTCCCCACTGGGTCATGGCCTAGTAGATCTGTGAGGAGAGGATCTCTGTCCTCCAGACCTCAGACCCCAGAGTGGTAGATCTAGCTACAGCCTGCACCTTGCACCTTGAAAAGCCAGAGGCATAGTATGCCAACCCATGAGAGCAGCTGTGGGGGCTGAACCATGCAAAGTCACAAGGTAGAACCTTCCCAAGGCATTAGCATGCCCTGGAAATGGGACACAGAGTCAAAAATGATTATTTTGGAGCCTTACAATTCAATAACTGCCCTTCTGGGTTTCAGACTTTGATAGATCCTGTGACTGCTTTCTTTTGGCTGATTTCTTCCTTTTAGAATAGGAGTATTTACCCAGTGTCTCTGCCTCATTTGTATCTTGGAAGAACCTAATTTGTTTCTTTATGTTACAGGCTTATAGGAGGAAGAAATTAGCTTTGTCTTAGATGAGACTTTTGAATTTTGAGTTAAGGCTGAAATTAGTTAAGACTTTGGGGATTATTGGGAAGTCATGATTGTATTTTGAAATATGAGAAGGATTTGAGATTTGGAACGGCCAAGGGCAAAATGATACAGTTTGGATGTGTATTCCCAACAAAATCTTATATTGAAATATAATCCTCAATGTTGGAAGTGGGTCTAGAGGGGAGGTGATTGATTCATGAGGTCAAGATTTCCACAGACAGTTTGGCATCATTTCCTTTGGTGCCATTCCCACAATAGTAATTTTTTATCAGAGCTGGTTATCTATAAGTGTGTGTAACACTTCCCCCCTGCACTCACACTTACCATGTGATGTGCAAGCACTGGATTTATTTTTCACCTTGTCAGTTGTCAGAGGCTTCCCCAGAAGCAGAAGCCAGTGCTATGCTTTCTGTACAGCCTGTAGAAACATGAACCAATTAAACCAATTTTCTTTATAAATTAACCAGTCACTGATTACTTTTTATAGCAATATGAGAATGGCCTAATACATCCACCAAAATCTATTAGAGGTAATAACATGAGTAAATTTGCAGAATACAAAATCAACACATACAAATCAGTAGGGTTTCTATATGCCAATAGTCAACAAACTGAAAAAGAATTCAAAAATATAATACTAATTGCAGTAGCAACAAATAAAACAAAATATGTGGGAATTTACCAAAGAAATAAAAGTTCTCAACAATTAAAACTGTAAAACACTGATAAAAGAAATGAAAAAGGACCCAAAAATTGGAAAGATATTTTTATTTTCACAGATTGGAAGAATTAGTATTTTTTAAAAAATGTCCATACGATCCATAGCAATCTATACATTTCATTCCATCTCTATCAAAATAACAGGCCAGGGGCAGTGGCTCATGCCTGTAATCCCAGCACTTTGGGAGGCCGAAGTTGGTGGATCATGAGGTCAGGAGCTCAAGACCAGCCTGGCCAACTTGGTGAAACCCCACCTCTACTAATAATACAAAAAATTAGCCAGGTATGATGGCGGGTGCCTGCAATCCCAGCTCTTCAGGAGGCTGAGGCAAAGAATTACTTGGACCCAGGAGGTGGAGGTTGCATTGTGCCCAGATCACATCACTGCACTCCAGTCTAGGTGACAGAGCAAGATGCCACCAAAAAAAAAAAAAAAAAAAAAAAGAAGAAGACATTCCTCACAGATATAGAAAAAAAATTCTGAAATTTATATGGAAACATCACAAAACACCATAATAGTCAAAGCTATGCTGAGTATATAAAACAAAACTGGAGGAATTCCATTACCTGGTTTTAAATTATACTACTAAGTTGTAGTAATTAAAACATGACACTAGCATAAAAACAGACATAAAGACAGATGGAACGAAATAGAGACCTGAGAAACAAACTCATACAGCTAAATTAATTTTCAACAAAAGTGCCAAGAACATACAATAAAAAATAAGACAGTTTTTGTAATAAATATGGCTGGTAAAACTGGCATTCTGTGTGAGGGACAAACATTCAGACGCTCATAGCAGTGTTCTGGAATCCTATGTGAGGGACAAACATTCAGACCACAGCAGGAGTGTTCTGGAATCCCCTGTGAGGAACAAACATTCAGACCCTCGTAGCAGTGTTCTGGAATCTTATGTGACAAACGTTTGGAACCCAGCAGCAGTGTTCTGGAATCCTATGAGAGGGACGAACATTCAGACCCTCATAGCAGTGTTCTTGAATCCTATGGGAGGGGCAGCTAAATTAATTTTCAACAAAAGTGCCAAGAACATACAATAAAAAATGAGACAGCTTTTGTAATAAATAGGGCTGGGAAAACTGGCAAGCCATAGGCAGAAGAATAAAACTAGAACCCTATTTCTTGCCACTTACAAAAATCAAATTAAAATGAATTAAAGACTTAAACCTAACGCCTCAAACCATCAAACTTTTACAAGAAAACATTGGAGAAACTCTTTAGGGCATTGGTTTGGGCAAAAATTCCTTAAATAATGCCCCAGAAGCACAGACAACTAAAACAAACATGGACAAATCGGATTACAGAAAGTCAGAAAGCCTTTTTAAAGTGAAAGAAACAAGAAACAAAGTGAAGAGAAAATCCACAGAATGGGAGAAAATATTTGTAAATTATCCATCTGAAAAGCAATTAACAGCTACATGATATGGTTAGGATTTGTGTCCCCACCCAAATCTCATATTGAATTGTAATCCCCAGATGTTGAGGGAGAGGTTGGTAGAAGGTGATTGGATCATGGGGGTGGTTTCCCCCATGCTGTTCTTCTGATAATGAGTGATTTCTCATGAAATCTGATGGTTTTATAAGGGACTCTTCCGCCTTTGCGTCACATACATGCTCTCTCTCCTGCTGTCATGTAAGAGGTGCCTGCTTCCCCATCTGCCATTATTGGAAGTTTCCTGAGTCTTCCCTGGCCATGTGGAACTGTGAGTCAATTAAACCCACTTCCTTTATAAATTACCCAGTCTTGCCAGGTGCCATGGCTCATGCCTGTAATCTCACCACTTTGGGAGGCTGAGGAGGGTGGATCACGAGGTCAGGAGTTCAAGACCAGCCTGGTCAAGATGGTGAAACCCTGTCTCCACTAAAAATACAAAAATTAGCCAGGCATGGTGGCAGGTGCCAGTAATCCCAGCTATTCAGGATCTGAGGCAGAGAATTGCTTGAATCAGAAGATGGAGGTTGCAGTGAGCCGAGATTACACCACTGCACTTCAGTCTGGGCAACAGATCAAGACTACATCTCAGTAAATAAATAGATAACACAGTCTCGGGTATTTTTTTATAGCAGTGCAGGAACAGCCTAATACACTACAATATATTGAGTTCAAAAAATTCCATAGAAAAAAATAATAACTCAAATAAAGAGTGGACAAAAAATTTAAATAGACATTTATGAAAAGAAGACATACAAATGTGAAACAGGAAAATGAAAAGGTGCTCCAGATTACTGATCATCATGGAAATGCAAATCAAACCCAAAATGAGATATCATTTCACCCCAGTTAAGGTGGCTTTTATCCAGAAGTCAGTCAAAAACAAATGCTGGTGAGTATGTCGAGTGAAAGTAACCCTTGTACACTGCTGTTGGGAGCACATTTAAGGACAGTTTGGATGTTCCCGGTATAACTAAAACTAGAGCTACTATATGGTCCAGCTATCCCACTGCTCATTATATGCCTACAAGAAAAAAAATTAGTAAATCAAAGACCTATTGGCACTCTCATGTTTCCTACAGCAAGTTTTATTATAGCCAAGATTTGGAAGGAACCTAAATGTCCATCAACAGATGACTGGATAGAGAAAATGTGGTACATATACACAATGGAGTAGTATTCAGCTGTAAGAAAGAATGAGAGCCTTCCATTTGCAATAACATAAATGGAACTGAAAGTCTTCATGTTAAGTGAAATGTCAGACAGAGAAAGACAAATGTCACATGTTCTCACTATTTGTGGGTGCTAAAATTCAAAACAATTGGTGTCATAGAGGTAGAGAGTATAAGGATGGTTGCCAGAGGCTGGGAAGGGCAGGGAGGAAACAAGGGGATAGTGGGGATGCTAAATGGGTAAAAAAACAATTGTTAGAAAGAATGAATAAGACAGCATTTGATAGCACAACACGGTGATTATAGCAAAAAATAATTTAATTCCCCATTTAAAAAAACTAAAATAGTATAATTGGATTGTTTATAACACAAGCTATAAATGCTTGAGGGGACAGATACCCCGTTTTTTATTATGTATTACTCATTGCATGACTGCATCAAAGTGTGTCATGTACCCCCATGAATATATACACCAACTATGTACCCAGAAAAATAAATTAAAAATTGAAATTGAAATTAAAATTAAAACAAAATGGAGGAGAGTATAATGAGGCATGCGTGACCCGTGGCTTGAACTAGCTTTTCAGGTTAACTTTGGAAAGTCTTTATCCAAGAAGAGAGGTCCATTTAATCAACAGGGGATTAGAAATTTATTTTTAGTTTATAAATGGAAAAAAGAAGGATTTTAAATCTTGAGCCATAGTTCTCAGTCAGTCAATCATTGCAGGGAACTCTGTTCTTTACTCTGGAGATAAACACTAGTTTTCTTTTCCGTGGAATAACATCGCATTTCAAAATGTGGGGAAACATCTTGCAACTAAGAGGTGTGGCCTTACTAAATGTGATTTGGTTTCCATTGTAATTAATTTAATCACATGTGTTCTAGAGTTTGTCCTCAGTCTTCCCCTAGTATAGGCCCATGATCTGTTGAATTTGCTCAGCTCCCTGCTCAACAGCAGGAAATCAGAATTATTTAAAAACCTCATTGTGACTGGGAGTGGTGGCTCTCGCCTGTAATCCCAGCTATTTGGGAGGCCAAGGTGGGCAGATCGCTTGTTGTCAGGGGTTTGAGACCAGCCTGGCCAACAGAGGGAAACCCCATCTCTACTAAAGATACAAATATTAGCTGGGTGTGGTGATTCATGCCTGTAATCTTAGCTACTTGGGAGGCTGAGGCAGAAGAATTGCTTGAACCAGGGAGGCACAGGTTCCAGTGAGCCAAGATAGTGCACTGCATTGCAGCCTGGGCAACAGAGCAAGACTCTGTCTCAAAATAATAATAATAATAATAATAACAATAATAATAATAATAAATAACAATAAAAATCTCATTTTGTTTCAAACAAAATTTCTTTTGAATATCAACTGTATCAAATTGCATATTAACTGTAATCATTTTGTTTATTTGATATCCAATCTTGAGAAATCTTTGAGGAGTAATTTCACTCTTTTCTGCCATTTTGGTAAACATACCAAATTCCATTAAACAAAATGCACAAAATTCCTGAGAAATACATTTTCTCCTTGAGGAGTAGACTTGCTGTGTTAGAGGAACTCATGGTTACCTAGCTTCTAGTTTAATAAACATGACTAGAATATTCTATCTTAATATGAGTAGCTAGGTACTCACAGGGCATCTAGAAGTTTAAAGTTCATGGTCTGAAAATAGTCACATTTTTTAACTGGCCACAAATTACAATTGCAGAATATTTGTGGTCATACAAGACATCTTCCACCAAGCCTGAAAAATGTATAAATGTCCTAGGAGTGCAGCATTTTTTGTAGGGATATTATTAATGAGCTAGCTTAGGTCAATGGGTTAATGGTTATTGTTAAAACGAATAGCCACGTCTTTAGTGACTACATCTGCACCTTCCAAGTTTAATTATAACGCTTTATCTTTATAGTTACTTCTAAGTAGAGACACTAACAAAAGACAATGCATTCCTGCTCTTGTTTTCTGAGGATGTCCAACTCTGTAATGGAGTAATTTCTAATAAACTTGCTTCTTTCACTGTGCTCTCTACCTCACCTCAATTTTTTTCCTGCAGAATATCTAGGAATCCTACTTTGTGGTCTGTATCAGGACCCTCTTTTCCAGCAACATCTTTCAGCAACACCATGAACGGACAACAAGACAAGACCCCCACTCCAAGGAAAACCATTCACACAGAATCAATCAGCTGACACCTGGCAAGTGGGCTGTCTTTTAGAGTCGTGAAGCCATTCTGGTGGGCAAGAATGATTATCCACTATTATCAAACTCAGATTAGAGGCCAAACCCACAGGGTTAGAGGCCCTGGGGAATATTGAGAAGAATGGATTTCGCTAAACAAGATGTTTGCCACTTTCTCTTTTTGGACTGTCTACCTTGTGCTTTTGGTCCCTCAACTGAGTGCTCTACATCTTGTCACCTTTCTGCTCATCGCATCTGTTTTGCGGTAGCCTGGAGGCTGCCCCAGGGCAGAGGCCCCAAACAGTTTAGTTTTACTTTCCTCAGCGATTCTCTGACTCTGAACTGACTGCTTGTTTAATTTGCCACTTGTCCAAGTAACACTGAAAAAAAGAATTGTCTTGGAACCTAGAATTTTTTTTACCATAATTATCAGAAAAGATCAGGAATAACCTCGCCATCATGACTGAAGTTGAAATGTGGTATTTAAGAGCTCTACATGATAAGATCAGATATGCCTGTTTAGTGACAGCCTCTTTTATGACAACCCTTTGCAAACAATTACACTCAAGATGGAGAACATGAGACTTTTTCTTAACAGATTTCTCTCATTTCTTAACCATAACGCCATCTTTGATGAGCTGGTATAGGGCAGCTGGACCCTGCTTTCTTAACCCAGCAGGTCACTTTTTCCTGAGAGAGTTTTGTCAGATTTGTCGTAGCAGTGTGAAAATGGACTAATACCATCAGAGTGAACAGACAACCTACAAAATGGGAGAAAATTTTCGCAACCTAGTCATCTGACAAATGGCTAATATCCAGAATCTACAATGAAGTCAAACAAATTTACAAGGAAAAAACAAACAACCCCATCAAAAACTGGGCAAAGGATTTGAACAGACACTTCTCAAAAGAAGACATTTATGCAGCCAAAAGACACATGAAAAAATTCTCATCATCACAGGCCATCAGAGAAATGCAAATCTAAACCACAATGAGATACCATCTCACACCAGTTAGAATGGAGATCATTAAAAAGTCAGGAGACAACAGGTGCTGGAGAGGATGTGGAGAAATAGGAACACTTTGACACTGTTGGTGGGACTGTAAACTAGTTCAACCCTTGTGGAAGTCAGTGTGGCGATTCCTCAGGGATCTAGAACTAGAAATACCATTTGACCCAGCCATCCCATTACTGGGTATATACCCAAAGGACTATAAATCATGCTGCTTTAAAGACACATGCACACGTGTGTTTATTGTGGCACTATTCACAATAGCAAAGACTTGGAACCAACCCAAATGTACAACAATGATAGACTGGATTAAGAAAATGTGGCACAAATACACCATGGAATACTATGCAGCCATAAAAAATGATGAGTTCATGTCCTTTGTAGAGACATGGATGAAATTGGAAATCATTATTCTCAGTAAACTATCGCAAGGACAAAAAACCAAACACCGCATGTTCTCACTCATAGCTGGGAATTGAACAATGAGAACACATGGACACAGGAAGGGGAACATCACACTCTGGGGACTGTTGTGGGGTGGGACTGGGGGGAGGGATAGCATTAGGAGATATACCTAATGCTAAATGACGAGTTAATGGGTGCAGCACACCAGCATGGCACATGTATACGTATGTAACTAACCTGAACATTGTGCACATGTACCCTAAAACTTAAAGTATATATATATATAAAAGAAAATGGACTAATATATTACAATATACAAGTTACAGTCTTCCTATTTCCCCTGTTTGATCTGACTCCCATTTTGCAGCTTCATTTGTTTTATAGAAGAGAAACTAAGAGGGAGGAAATACATTATATACAGGCTTCTCTGATGCTTGGTCAGGATAAAAAATTAAAATGGGCTTCTATATGTTTGATGGAGGAAAAGACAAAACAGGGATGGCACATAACTGATTATTCTTTTAATGCTAGTTACTCTTAATATTAGGCTTTTCATAGCTGGGACTGAACTCCCACTGCCAGTCCGAGCACCCCATAAGAACACAATCAGATTCCTTCCAGTTCTAGTGAGGTGTGCAACATATTATTAATTTCTTCTAGTTTTCCAGGGTTATGCAGTGTCTGCTCATCATCTTCTCCCTGCCCTTCGAGTCCTGTCTTATGTACATACCCCACTCTTGAAACACCCGTGCTTCACCAGAACAACATGTAGTGGGGCCTCTTATCAGCTGGCAAAGTTGAATATTTGCCCTCTCTGGGAAGTGACAGATGATAATAGGGACACTATATTGAAGGAGTGGCCTGTCCCTCCACACCTGTGAGCGTTTCTCGTCAGGTAGAACTAGAGTCTTGTGAAAAGGGATGCAGAGACAAAGTATAGAGAAAAAGTGGGCCCAGGGGACAAGAGCTCAGCATACGGAGGACCAGCGCCGGCACCAATCTCTGAGATTCCTTAGTATTTATTGATCATTATCGGGCATTTCTCGGAGAGGGGGATGTGGCAGGACAATAGGGTAACAGTGGAGAGAGGGCCAGCAGGAAAACATGTGAACAAATGTCTCTGCAACATAAACAAGGTAAAGAAAAAAGTGCTGTGCTTTTGATGTGTATATACATAAATATCTCAATTACTTAAAGAGCAGTATTGCCTCCAGCATGTCTCACCTCCAGCCCTAAGGCAGTTTTCTCCTATCTCAGTAGATGGAATATACAATCGGGTTTTACACTGAGACATTCCATTGCCCAGGGACGAGCAGGAGACAGATGGTTTTGTCTTACCTCAACTGCAAAGAGGCTTTCCTCTTTTACTAATCCTCCTCAGCACAGACCGTTTACAGGTGTCGGGCTGGAGGATGGTCAGGTCCTTCCCCTCCCATGAGGCCATATTTCAGACTATCACATGGGGAGAAACCTTGGACAATACCTGGCTTTCCTAGGCAGTTGTCCCTGTGGCCTTCCGCAGTGTTTTGCGTCCCTGGGTACTTGAGAATAGGGAGTGCTGATGACTTTTAACAAGCATGCTGCCTTCAAGCGTTTGTTTATCCAAGCACATCCTTCATATCCCTAAATCCATTAAACCTAGAGTCGACACAGCACATGTTTCTGTGAGCACAGGGTTGAGGCTACGGTTACAGATTAACAGCATCTCAAGGCAGAATAATTTTTCTTAGTACAGAACAAAATGGAGTGTCTTATGTCTACTTCTTTCTACATAGACACAGTAACAGTCTGATCTCTCTTTCTTTTCCCCATACTATATAGGTAAATGTACACTTTTCTATATCTGAATTAGCCATATGCAAGGAAAAACTAAAACAGTTTTCAGAGGTTCCGGGAAAATTCATAGACAAATTTAAAAGGCTAACCTTGACGTATGATCTGACCAGGCAGGATTTGCATATATTTATGTTCGCCTGCTGCATGGTAGAAAAGCAGTGCATTATGGGAGTGACTAGAGCACATGCTAATAGGGTGGCAACCTGCAACCAGGGGCATGACACCTATCAAGCAGGAGGCACAGCAGTGCCTGACTAGGACCCAAAAGAACTAGAATCTAGAAAAAACAAACGAATTAGGAAGAAAGTAGGATATAGAGAGAAAAAATTATGATTGACTCCGTGAAGGAATAAAAAAAAAAGTGTGATACAGCTTTTTAATTTTTATAAAGTCTGGAAAATTACTCAGGGAAAAGATGAAAACCTAGCCTTATTAGAAGGGTGGATAATTTAGTCCTTGAGGAAATACACTAACACTGACCCTGACTCCAAAAAGGGACAGGCATTTCTAGGAGTTTAATTTATAGCATTGTCTCCTTCTTATATCTGCAGGAAGTTGCCAAAAGCAGCTTTAGGCTTCTAGACTCCCATGGATCAGATTTTAGACTTGGATTTTGCAGTTTTCCATCAGAGGAATTGAGCAGAGAAAACATAAAATAAAGCAAATCTTCCAAGAGGCCCAGCTTCTAGCTGCAGCCTTGTGCTCTCCACCACTTCAGAGGCAGCCCCTTAACACCTGGCTTTCACAGAGGAAGTGAGAAAGTGAAAATCGCAGTCTGTGCCTCTGGGCCACTGCGCCTTGGGTATAAATCTGTGTGCCTTCTGTAGGACGGTAAGCCTCTGCCGAAGGAAATGCACTGTGCTTCCAAGGGAGCCATCATCAGAGCCCAGCAGACTCAAAAGTGGCGGGGCCTGATACTTCCTACCTCCACTCCCATTGGACTACTAGCTGTCGAGAGATGGAGGAGCCTCAGGTGACTCTTGAAGAAGCAGGTAGGAGTATTAACTTCGTATTAGGTATGGGAGCAGATTACTCTGTACTGATTTAATTCAATGGTCTTCTGTCTTCTCATGATGGACAAGCCCCAAAACACTCCTTTTTGTATGTTCTAAGTTGTCCTCCAGAGCCTCTAGGTTTCTCTCCTGCCTTTTTAGTACTGTCTGATTGCCTGACCTCTTACTGGGGAGAGGTTTATTGACTGAGGAGACCAAGTCATGGTCACCTTCACAGATCATAAAGCATAGAAACTGTTACTTTTGTTCCTGACCCATCAGGGGAAAAAAGAAGTTAAGAATGAGCTGTCACATTTACCACCTGAGGTGTTGTCTTAAGTAAATCTTGAGGATTGGGCCACACAGGCTCTGGGAAACGCACTAAACACCTCCCCCATTGAAATCCAACTTCAGCCTAGTACTTCTCGACCTCAGAAGAGACAATATATTTTAAGGCAAGAAGCATGAGGGGAAATTCCACCCCTTATTGCCAAATTCTTGCCATATGAGTTATTAAGCCCATGAGAGTCTCCTTACAATACTCGCATGTTACCAGATAAAAAGCCTAATGGCAAGTACAGATTTGTCAGAACCCTTAGAGCATTAAGAAATGCAGTTGTCTCCATACACCTCATTGTCCCCAATACTTACCATGTCCCAGGGGATGCAAGCTCGTTTACATTCTTAAATCTGAATGATGCGCTTTTCTGGATCTCAATGCATCCAGATTCATAATATGTTTGCCTTTGAATGGACTGATCCAGATATGCATTCAGCCACAAAACTAACCTGGACAGTCATCTCTGAAGGGTTCTGGGATAGCCCCCACTTGTTTGAAAATACTCTAGCTAAGGACTTAACAAATCTATAATTGGAAAGGGACACAATTATTCAGTATGTAGGTGACTTGCTCATTGCTAACCCAAATAAAGAAGACTCATAATAATAAAGTTAAGTTGGCAAATTTCCTGGGAACTTGCAGATATAGGGCATCACCACACAGAGCTCTGATTTTGACTGAAAGACTTAAATATTTGGAATCTGTTTTAACCTCTGGAACTGATCAAACTCCCTAGAAGATAAAAAAGTTATTTTAGTAACCCAGCAGTCCCTGTCCAAAAAATGACTGTGGGCTTTTTTAAGAGATGGCTGGGTACTGCTGCTTATGGATGCCCAGATTTGGGCATGTAGTCAAGTCTTTATATGATACACTAAAGGGAAAGATTTAGAGCTCCTAGAATGTAATGAGAACTGCAAGCAAACCTTCAATATTCTCAAGGAGAAATTGGGCTCTGCTGCAGCCATGGGAGTCCCCAAGTTGGATGAACCATTTTTTCTTTATGTGACCAAAAAGCAAGGCATAGGCCTTGGGTAATCTTGTCCCAAAACTGGGGGACATTCCAAGGCCAGCAGCCTAATTTTCTAAGCAGATTGACCAGGTGGCCTCAGGGTGGCCTTGATGTCTTAGAGCTATTTCCACTACCACTTTTCTAGCAGGCAAAGCTAATAAACTAACATTAGAACAGCACCTACAGGTTTTTGACCTCACACCAAGGGAAGGTGGTCCTAGAAGCTAAAGTGCAGCAGTGAATAATAAGAGAACATTTATGAAAGTATCAGGGCTTATTGCTAGACACTCCAGACATAACCCTTAAAGCCTGCCAAACCATAAACCCAGCTACTTATCTGCCAGAGTCCACAGGTGCTTCTAGCCTTTCTGGCATACAGGTTGTATTAGTCTGTTCTCATGCTGCTAATAAAGACATATCTGAGGCTGGGTAATTTATAAAGAAAAGAGGTTTAATTGACTTACAATTCCACATGGTCAGGGAAGCCTCACACTCATGGCAGAAGGCAAATGAGGAGCAAAGTCACATCTCTTACATGGCAGCAGGCAAAAGAGCTTGTGTAGGGAAACTCCCCTTTATAAACCCATCAGCTGTAATTCCAGCACTTTGGGAGGCCAAGGCAGTGGATGACCTGAGGTGAGGAGATGGAGGCCAGCCTGGCCAACATGGTGAAACCCCATCTATACTAAAAGTACAAAAATTAGACAGGCATGGTGGTAGGCGCCTATAATCCCAGCTACTCGGGAGGCTGAGACAGGAGAATCGCTTGAACCCAGGAGTCAGAGGTTGCAGTGAGCCAAGGTCATGGTAATGCACTCCAGCCTGAGCAACAGAGCAAGACTATGTCTCAAAAATAAATTAATAAATAAACCATCAGATCTCATGAGGCTTATTCACTGTCACAAGAACAGCATGGGAAAGACTCATCTCCCGATTCAATTGTCTCCCACTGGGTCCCTCCCACGAAATATAGGAATTATGGGAGCTACAATTCAAGATAAGACTTGACTGGGGACACAGCCAAAGCATGTCACAGGTTATGAAACAAATTTATTCTAGCAGGCCAGACTTTAGAAGGATGAGCCCCTTGACCATCCCAAGGAAGATTGGTTAACAGATGTAAGTTGTTTTATGCATGAGGAAAACAAGAAGGGTAGGTATGCTATTAGTAGTAGGCACAAGTCTTGCTGGCCTCGACCTAGGCTCAAAAAGCTGAGTTAATTGAACTTACTCAGCCCCTGCAATTGGGAAAGGATTTAAAAGTTAACATTTACACTGATTCCAAGTATGACTTTTTAGTGCTTCACGCTTATGCTGTAATTTGGAATGTGTAGGGACTCCTGACCCCCAAGGGCTTTTCCATACAACATCATTCAAATTTTGAGCTTGTTAGAATGCTGCTTTGCTGCCAAAAAGTGGCTATAATTAATTGCAGAGGACATCAAAAGAGAGACTGTCCATGTAAAAGGAAATGCCCTTGTAGATGCCACAGCCAAGGCCCCTGCACTGAAAGGGCCAATGAAGCTTATGGGCGTGCTGGACAGCATACATAGAACTGGGCCAGAACACTTTGAAGAAGAACAAAAATGGGCCAGAGTTTGCATTTCAGTCCAGGGCCCATCTGGCTGGCTGAATGATGGTAATAAATTACTAATGCCAACTACCAATCATAGGAATATAATTCAGCACTTTCATTATTCTTTTCACCCTAGAAGGGATTCTTGGTTTCTGTTAATGTCTCATTTGTTTATAGGGGTAAATCTTTTCAAGACACCAAAAGAGGTGACTCAGCCCTGTGAGCTATTTGCCTGACATGACCCAAATGGTCAGCAATTTTCTCCTTCTCCATGTAAACTTGTCCAAAATTAAGGACCCTATCCAGGTGAGAACTGGCAACTCTAATTTACTCAGATACCTTTCTGCAGGATATTCAAATATTTGCTAATGCTTACTGATAACTTCACTGGTTAGATCGAGGTATTCCCCACCCCATCTGAAAAATCTTTACCAGAAGAAATATCTCCTCAGTTTGGGTAATCTAAAAGCCTGCAAAGTGGCCATGGCCCGTCTTTCACAGCAGGTGTATCCCAACACCTATCCTCAGCTTTAAGAATCCAATATTACCTTCACTCTGTGTGCAGACCGCAGTCCTCTGGAAAGGTGAAAGGGCTAATCCTACTCTAAAGAAGACTGTAGCTAAATCAGACGCCTGACTATCTCTAATACCCATAGCTTACTGTGGGTTTGAACTATTCCAAAGTAAAACTTATAATTAAATCCTGTTGCGTTAACATTTGGAAGACCTTTCCTAAGCACAGGTCCCCTAATAGAAGAAAAGACTCATCAATTACAACAATATGTTATCAATCTAGGACAGGTGCAAAGGCACTCTGTGAATATGGAAACAAGAGTCTTCCCCTCCCACATGGGAGGAAAATTCAGTTTCAGCTCAGCTGGGGATTTAGTCTTACTAAAGATGTGGGAGGAAGTTCTCCAGCTGACCAGCTTTCCACAACGTGGGAAGGACCACAGCAAGGACACCTGAGTTTTCCAACAGACGTTCAACGGCAAGGGATTCACCGGTGGGTACACCTGTGTGGAAGTAAAGCTGTTGCTTATTCTGGGAGCCGAATCCGAGGCTGAGGGAGGTGGGCGCAGGGCGATTTCAGCGTCGGCGGAGGGCGTGGTGGGCAGCTATGCGTCCGCTTCTCCTTCTCGCGTTTCTCCTGCCGCTGTAATCACGCCTTGGCCATGAAGGAAATCGTGCTCACGCAGGCCGGGCAGTACGGGAACCAGATCGGCGCCAAGGTTGTATTTGACTCCATAAAAATTAAAATTTTGTATGAGAGAAAATTGCCTCAAAGTCAAAAGTCAAAAGACTGGGGAAATAGATCTGCAACATACATGACAGACAAAAAGCTAATTTGGGATGTATAGATAGATAGATAGATAGATAGATGTAAATATCCGTTTTTAACACCATTTTAAAAAATATCATCCTTTCCCCATTGAACAGTGTTGACGCCCTTGTTAAAAATCATGACCATATTTTTTGGTTCTTTATTTCTATTGCATTGGTCTTTGCGTCTGTCTCTATGCTGGTACAGCATTGTTTTGCATACTGAAGTTTGAAACCAGGAGGTGTTAGTCCTCTAACTTTGTTAGTTTTTAAGATTGATTTGGGTGCTTGGGGTTTTTTGAGATTTCATCTGAATTTTAGAATAGGTTTTTCTATTTTTGCAAATACTGGAATTTTTGTAGTGATTTTATTGAATACGTAGAAGACTATAGATAACAATGGCACCTTGACAAGATTTTGTCTTCCAGTCCATAAACACATGATGTCTTTTCATTTATTTGTGTCATCTTTAATACTTTCATGCCATGTTTATAGTTTTTGCTCTACAGGTTTTTCATTTCCTTGGTTAAGTGGATTCGTAAGTATTTTATTATTTTGATGCTATCATACATGACCCTGTTGTCTTGACTTCTTCTTCAGATAGTTTATTGTTATTGTAGAAATACAACAATTTTTGTGTATTATTTTGTTTCATGCAGTTTTGATGAATTGTATTTATTGCATCTGACAGTTTATTTCACAGAAACTAAAATATTTTTATAAAGTATTTTATAAAGTATTTTCAGTATTTTTATAAATATAAAAATATTTTATAAAATATTTTTATATAAGGTTATGTCATCTGCAAACAGATAATTTTACTTTTTAAGAAATTGGAATATCTTTAGTTCTTTTACTCACCTTATTGTCTTAACTAACCAGAACCTTCAGTACTATATTAAATAGGAGTAGTAAAAGCAAGCATCCTTGTTTTTGCTCTTAGGGTAAAAGCTTTCAGTCTTTCACCATGTTAGCTGTGTTTTTTTGTTTTGTTTTGTTTGTTTGTATACCATTATGTTAAGGTGTTTACTTTCTTTTTATAGTTTACTAACTATATTTTATCATGAATGTGGGTTAAATTTGGACAAATGCTTTTTCTCCTTTGATTAATATGATCACATGAGGGTTTTTTCTTTCTTTATGTTAATGTGATATTATGCTGATTTTCATGTGTTGGAACATACTTTTATTTCAGGAGTCAATTATACTCATTCATAGTGTATAATCCTTTAAAGTACTGCTAAGTTTGAGTTGCTGGTATTTTGTTGAGGATTTTTGCATCAGCATTTATAAGGGATTCTTTTTGTCGTTTTCTTATGGTGCCTTTGTCTGGCTTGGTGTCAGGGTAATCCTGGACTCATAGAATAAGTTAGAAAAAATTACCGCCTCTTCAAAATTTTGAAAAAGTTTGAGAAAAAGTGGTTTTAATTCTGCTTTAAACTTTGGGTAGAAATCAACAGTGAAGCCATCTGGTCCAGGCTTTTCTTTGTTGCTGGGTTTTTGATTACTGATGCAATCTTCCTGCTGAATCTCCTTGCTGAACAGGTTTATCCAACTTTTCTGATTCAGTCTTAGTAGGTTTTTTCTTTCTAGGAATTTGTTCATTTTATTTAGTCTATTCAATTTTTTAGTGTATACTTCCTTATGTTACTCTCCTACATCCCTTTTTTACTCCAAAAATTTCTTAGTAATGTACCCATTTTATTTTTGAGTTTAGTAATTTGAATATTCACTTTTTTTCTTAGTCAATATAAATAAAATTTTGTCAGTTTTGATCTTTTTCAGGGAATAAACTAGGCTTTGTTTATTTTTGATATTGTTTTTCTATTCTCTATTTCAGTTATTTCCACTGCTATCTTTATCATTTTTTCAATTTTGCTAGTTTTAGTTGTCCCTCTTTAGTAGTCCCTCTTTTTCCCTCTGTTTTTAGTTCCTTAGGAGTAAAGTTGTTGATTCGGTATCTTATTTTTTATAATCACTTATAGCTATAAATTTTTCCCTTATGGCACTGTTTTTGATGTATCTCTTAACTTTTGGTATTTCATGTTTTTAATTTGTCTCTACATATTTTCTGTTTTCTCTTGTGATTTCTTTTATCCATCCTTGAGTGTTTCATACCTATATTTTTAGACATAAAATGTATAACCTACAAAATTTTCTTGACTTGTTAGTTTTATTTGTTGTAAGTTTTTATTTCAGAATTTAATGTATGTATCAACATTTATTATGTTCTCATAAACTTTGTAATACCTGGAAATGTCTGGTCCACATATGTAAGTCTTTACATGAGTATTATTTTGAAGCATTTAACCTTCTGTTTTAATATTTCAAAAATCTAAATGAAACTGAGATTTTGGTTTCTGAGATGAAATCATGGTAGGTGACTGAGAAATGCTTAAAAATTAGCCAAAACTTAAAATTAAGTTAAAGTTTACCTTCAAGATTCAACCTGAATAAGTCACCCTGTATTGATGGTAATAAAGAATAAGTCCTTAATGGTATAAAAGGAAACTTCAGAGAATGTTTCTCTTTCCCCAGTTGACATGTAAATTAAAAGATGTAAAAAATTTTTATGGCCTTATGCATTTTTTACTTTAGAATTCCAACTTTTTCTGGTTAAAATTTTTCCAAACAGATTCCTGTGTATTTGAAAGACAAATAATTTTTTAGTTGAAATGCTTAAGCAGTTAAATAAGACCATGAAAGTTTCTTTAACTTGTGGGAATCCGTGAGAAAATCTGACATTATGTTCTATTCTCTTGGAAGGTAGGAATATAGTTTGACTTCTGCTTTGCTGACAAGAAATGTCCTGAACAAGACTTCCTGGGGCAATGACCTCACACATGGAAAACGCTGGAGCCCGTCTGTTTCCAATCTGCTTTTTTCCAAAAATTAGGGAAGTTTAGTTTTCCCTTTGATGCTCTCTGTTACTGCCAATCCCAATGCCAGGGCTGTCCTGCTTCTACAGGTGACAATGACAAATATAGGCCTGAAGAAAGATGAGCTGATGGCATTCCCAGCTTATTGCCTCTCCTTGGGGGCCTTATCTCACATACATGGATTCAACTCATAGACTCAGCTGGGTGAGGATCTATTATTCAGCTACATTAGAAGTGACTGCTTAAGACTCAGGTGTATGGTGAAATGAGGCAGAAATTTCTCAATGGAGTGTTAGGAGAATTTTTTTCCTCATAATTACCTTCTTACTGTCTCTAAATCATAGCTAAAATGAGGAAATTATTGAAGAAGAAATAGAAATGTAATCTTATGAGGACATAAATTTAGAGATTTGTGGAGAGCTCTTCATAATTTCATGGTGTTCTCTTTGAGCTGAGATTACAGTTGACTTTTCATTATAATATATTAGCTGTTCTAGACTTTTTGCATTTATGTAAAGTTTTCTTTGTTGTACTTTAAGTTCTGTGATAAATGGGCAGAGCATGCAGGTTTGTTACATAGTTATACACATACGATGGTGGTTTGCTGCACCCATCAACCCGTCATCTACACAGGTATTTCTCCTAACGCTATTCCTCCCCTAGCCTCCCACCCCATGACAGGCCCCAGTGTGTGGTGTTCCCCTCCATGGGTCCATGTGTCCTCATTGTTCAACTCCGACTTATGAGTAGGAACATGCAGTGTTTGGTTTTCTTTTCTTTTTCCTTTTTCTTTCTCTTTCTTTTTTTTTGGACAAAATTTCACTCTTGTTGTCCAGGTTGGAGTGTAATGGCATGATCTCGGCTCAACACAACCTCTGCCTCCTGGGTTCAACCGATTCTCCTGCCTCAGCCTCCCAAGTAGCTATGATTACAGGTATGTGACAACATTCCTGGCTAATTGTTCGTATTTTTAGTAGAGACGGGGTTTCTCCATGTTGGTCAGGCTGATCTCAAACTCCCCACCTCAGCCTCCCAAAGTTCTGAGACTACAGGCATGAGTCACTGCTCCTAGCCTGGTTTTCTTTTCTTGTGTTAGTTTGCTGAGAATGATGATTTCCAGCTTCATCCATGTCCCTGGAAAGGACATAAATTCATAGTATTCCATGGTGTATATGTGCCACATTCTCTTTATCCAGTTTATCATTAATGGGCATTTATGTTGGTTCCAATTCTTTGCTATTGTGAACAGTGCTGACATAAACATGCAGTGCTGAAATAAACATACAGTGCATGTGTCTTTATAGTATAATAATTTATAATGCTTCGGTATATACCCTATAATGGGATTGCTGGGTCAAATGGTATTTCTGGTTCTATATCTTTGAGGAATTTTCATAGTGTCTTCCACAATGACTGAACTAATTTACACTCCTACCAACAGTGTAAAAGCATGCCTATTTCTCCACAGCCTCATCAGCATCTGCTGTTTACTGATTTTTTAATAATCGCCATTCTAACTGGCGTGAGGTCGTATCTCATTGTGGTTTTAATTTGCATTCATCTAATGACCAGTGAATATGAACTTTTCTTCATGTTTGATGGCCACGTAAATGTCTTCTTTTGAGAAGTGTCTGCTCGTTTCCTTTGTCCACTTTTTGATTGGGCTGTTTTTTTCTTGTAAATTTGTTTAAGGTCTATGTAGATTATGGATATTAGCCTTTTGTCAGACAGATAGATTGCAAAAATTTTCTCCCAATCTGTAGGTTGTCTGTTCACTCTGATGATAGTTTATTTTGCTGTGCAAAAGCTCTTTAGTTTAGTCTGATCCCATTTGTCAATTTGGGCTTTCGTTGCCATTGCTTTTGGTGTTTTAGTCACAAAGTCTTTGCCCGTGCCTATGTCCTGAATGGTATTGCCTAGGTTTTCTTCAATGGTTTTTATGGTTTTAGGTCTTATGTTTAAGTCTTTATTCCATCTTGAGTTTTTTTTTCTATAAGGTATAAGGAGCATGTCCAGTTTCAGTTTCTGCATATGGCTAGCCAGTTTTCCCAACATGATTTATTAAATAAGGAATCTTTTCCCCATTGCTTGTGTTTGTCAGGTTTGTCAAAGATCAGATGGTTGTATGTGTATGGTCTTATTTTAGAGTTCTCTATTATGTTTCATTGGTTGTTTTTGTACCTGTACCATGCTGTTTTGGTTACTGTAGCATTATAGTGTAGTTAGAAGTTTTGTAGTGTGATGCCTCCAGCTTTGTTCTTTTTGCTTAGAATTGCCTTGGCTATTTGGGCTCTTTTTTGGTTCATGAGAATTTTAAAATACTTTCTTCTAATTCTGTGAAGAATGTCATTGGTAGTTTAATGGGAATAACATTGAATTCTTTTATAAATTACTTTGGGCAGTATGGACATTTTCAGGAATGAATTCTTCCCTATCCATGGGCATGGAGTGCTTCTCCATTTGTTTGTGTCCTATCTGATTTCTCTGAGCAGTGGTTTGTAGTCCTCCTTGAAGAGGTTCTTCACTTCTCTTGTTAGCTGTATTCCTATGTATTTTGTTCTCTTTGTAGCAATTGTGAATGAAGTTCATTCACGATTTGGCTCTCTACTTGCCTGTTGTTTGTGTATAGGAATACTAGCAATTTTTGCACACTGATTTTGTATCCTGAGATTCTGTTGATGTGGTTTATCAGCTTAAGAAGCTCTTGGGCTGAGATGATGCGGTTTTCTAGATACAGGATTATGTCATCTGCAAACAAAGATAATTTGACTTCACCTCTTCCTATTTAAATATCTTTATTTCATTTTTCTACCTGATTGCCCTGGCCAGAAATTCCAGTACTACGTTGAATAGGAGCGGTGAGAGAGGCCATTCTTTTCTTGTGTCAGTTTTCAAGGGAAATGCTTCCAGCTTTTTCTCACTCAGTATGATATTGGCTGTGGGTTTGTCATATACGACTCATATTATTTTGAGGTGTGATCTTTCAATACCGAGTTTATTGAGAGTTTTTAACATGAAGGGATGTTGGATTTTATTGAAGGCGTTTTCTGCATCTATTGAGATAATCGTGTTGTTTTTGTGTTTATTTCTGTTTATGTGATGAATTACATTTATAGATTTGCCTGTGTTGAACCAGCCTTGTATCCCAGGGATGAAGCCATCTTGATCGTGGTGGGTCAAGGTACCCTTATCTGTCTTAAGTTCAGTCTTTTTACATAATCCCATAATTCTTGAAGGTTTTGTTGTTCTTTCTTTTTTATTCTTCTTTCTCTATTCTTCTCTTCCTGTCTTATATCAGACAGATAGTTTTGAAGCTCTGAGATTCTTTCCTCCACTTGTCCTATTCTGTGAGTGATAGTTGTGGTTGTGTTGTGAAGTTCTCATGTTGAGTTTTTCAGCTCCATCATGTCAATTATGTTCCTCTCTAAACTGAATATTCTGGTTATCAGCTACTGTGTTCTTTTATGATTTTTAGCTTCTTGCATTGTTAGAACGTGCTCCTTCAGCTCAGAGAAGTTTGTTATTATCCACCTCCTAAAGCCTAGTTTTGTCAATTCAGCCATCTCAGCCTCGGGTCAGTTCTATGCCTTTGCTTGGGAGGTGTTGTTGTCATTTAGAGGAGAAGAGGCATCCTGCCTTTTTGAGTTTTCAGCGTTTTTGTGTTGATACTTTCTCATCTTTGTGGGCTTATCTACCTTTGACTTTGTTGACATTTGAACGGAGTTTTCATGGGATCTTTTTGTTGATGTTGTTGTTGTTACTTTCTGTTTTTTTTAAAAAGTCAGACCACTCTTCCCTAGGGCTAGGGCTTCTGTGGTTTTTGGGTTTCCACTCTAGACCCTAGTCACATCAGTCTCTCCTGCACCTGGAGGTATCACCAGTGAAGGCTGCAAAACAGCAAAGATGGCAACCTGATCCTTCCTCTGGGAGCACAAGTCCAAGGGGCTACAGAATTGATGCCGGCTGGAACGCTCCTGTAGGAGGTGTCTGGAGACCCCTGTTGGGAGGTCTCACCGAGTCAGGAGGAACAGGATCAGGGACTGCTTAAAGAAGCAGTTTGGCTGCCCTTTGGCAGAGCAGTTGTGTTGTTCTGACCCCCAGGAGTCTTCAGAGCCAGCAGGCTGGAAAGTTTCAGTTGGCTGAACTGGGGAGACAGTAGCTACTTCTCTCCCTGGGGACTTCATCCCAGGGAGAAATCAGAGTTCTGTCCATAGAACTCTAGCTGGAGTTGCTAAAATTCTGATGGGGAGGCCCTGTCCAGTTAGGAAGGATGGATTTCAGTCTCTCTTAAAGAAGCAGCCTGGCCACGATCAGTCACAACAGCTGTACTGTGTTATAGGGGACTCCTCCTGATCCCTGGTGCTAGCAGGCTAGAGCAGCCAACTCAACCACAGATAGAGCAGCTGCCCCTCCCCCTGGGAAATCGGTCCACCTCCAGCTTTCTCCAGCCTGCTGCCACTGGCCAGCTGGAATTCCAAGCCAATGGGTCTTGTGTGGTGCTGTGGGAGTGGGGCCTCAGAATGATGTCACTTGGCTCCCTGGATTCAGCCCCCTTCCTAAGGGAATGCACAGATGTATCTCCCGGTTTGCTGGAATTCTCAGGGCAGAGTATGCAAAATTCCTGGGTTTCCATGCATGCTGCAGTAAGCCAGCAAGCACTCCGCTGAGACTCCACACAGCTCTGTTCTTCAAACCTGAGGCCGTGGTTGCTGAGCTCATGAAGGTACCTCCTGATTTGCAGGTTGCAAAGATCCATCAGAGAAGCATGGTTTCCCAGGCAGGGTTGCAAAATCACTCATGGCCTCCCTTGTCTGCAAGTGGGGACTCGGCTAGCTCCGTGCCACACCTGGGTGGGTCACTGACCCACTTGATTTTCCTGACTCTCTGTGGGTCTAGCTGTCTGCCTAGTTAGTCCCAATGCAAGAATCTGAATACATCCATTGAAGGAGCAGAATTCACTCGCAGTTTTTATTGCTCTCTGTGAGAGCCACGGGCCACAGCTGCTTCTAATCGGCTAGTTTGGCCCCATCTAAATTATGATTTCTTGATACATGAGATGTTTTAAATACCTAACAATAATGATATTTATCACAAATATATTTTGTCTCAGTGTGATATACAAATTGCTTATAAATCAATTCTTTTTTTGGTTACCACAAAGCTATCTGGAAATGTAACGTCTGCCATTTATAAAATTTTTGTAGAGTTAATAGAACTTTACTTGAAGGGAGGCTGGCAATATGCATCGTGACTTCAAGCACTGCCAGTGAAGTTGTGGAGTTTGAAGTGTTACTGACGTCTTGTTACTGGGATTATAAATTAGTACAAACTATATCAATTGTGATTAAACAATATAAACCAAAATTATAAATGAAAATACTCTCCGATTCAGCAATTTCATTTTCAGAAATTTACCCTACAGACATACTCATGATGCCTGGAACTATGTATGAATGGGAGGAAGTATTATACCATCTTTTTAATTAAAAAAAATTCTAGAAATCACCTTAATGTTTATCAATCACATTAATGATTATCACCTTACCGTTTATTGAAATTATCGTTATTCATATGATAGAATACTATGCAGCTATTTAAAAAGTAAATTTTAAAAGGATGCTCAAAAATGATGTCCAAAATATGTTACAAATTAAAAAACCTGGGTGCGGAGCCAATTGTCTGATATGCCTCCATTCCTATAAAATCAGAGTGTATTAAAATGCATAGAGTATATCTATTAACTGGTAACTCTTACAAAATTCAAAGTTAATGCAAGCAAGTCCTTTCTTTTTTAATGCTAAAACTCCAAGGAACTGCACAACATTTGACGATTTCCAACACATGCCAATCTACCTTTGAACCTACAGATTTTAGGAAATGAAGCTCTTGAAAAATCAAGCATTAATATTTCTAACTATAGTTGTTTGGGACATAAGTAGAATGATCCATTCTTTGAAAGTGTGTAAAATTTGCTCATACAACCATCTGGGCCTAGTCCTTCCTTTGTGAAAGATTTTATTTTACTAGAGGTTTTATGTTATTCATGTTATGGTACTTCTTAGGTTTTCTATTTCTTCTTGATTCTTGAGTCAATTTTGGTACCACTTAGTACCCCACAGGGTGCTTGGGCTCAGAACACATCAGTCAAAGAAAGACAGAATAAAGGAAGGCAGGATGGAGGGAGAGAGGAAGGAAGGAAGGGGACAAAGAAGGAAAGAGAGAAGAAAGGAAAGAATGAGAGAAGGAAGGATGGAGGGAGAGAAAGATGGAGAGAGAGAGAAAGATTGAAGGAGATGACAGGGAGAAAGAAGGAAGGAGGGAGAGAAAGAGGGAAAGAGAAAGAAGGAAAGAAACAAGAAGCAGGGAGGAAGAGAAAGAATAAGGTAGAGGAAGGAAGGAAGAAATGAAGGAAGGAGGGAAGGATGGAAAGGAGAGAGAGGGAGGGAAAGAAAGAGAGAAAGGTGAAAGGTAGGGATGGGAAGAGAAGAGGAGCCAGCCACAGGCTACAGGCTCTTTGTTCACTCTTTTAGTTTACCCAGGCAGTTCTGCCTTTTAAATATTCCACCTTCTGCCATGAGTTACAATGTTCAATATTCATTCCTCAGAGAATTCAAAGGTTTATGTGTGCCCTGCCATGATGGTGCATGGCTTCAGCTCCCAAACACAACTCTCAGCTAAAATATTCATGACTGGTCACTCCCATATACTCATCAATCCCCCATGTATGGTCTGCATGTGTCCCCTGGAGCTCAAGTGTTGGAAACTTAATCCTCTATGTGACAGTGTTGAGAGGTGGGGCCTAATAAGAGTGATTGGGTTATGAGATTCTGCCCCCATGCATGGATTAATGTCACTATCTCAGGAATAGGCTAGTTATCTTGGGGGTGGGTTAGTTATCTTAGGAGTGGGCTTGTATTAAAAGAAAGTTCAGCCCCTTTTGCTCTCTTTCTTTCTCAAAGTCTTGCTCTGCTGCCTTCAGCCATGAGATAACACAGCAAGAAGGCCCTCACCAGATGCAGACCCCTGATCCTTGGACTTCCTAGCTTCCAGAACTCTAAGAAATAAATTTCCTTTATTTATAGATTCCCTAGTCTTTGGTATTCTGTTATAGCAGCACAAAATGGGTTAAGATGTCCCATTACATGGAGAGTGCTGATCCACAGGGTTGAGATCATTGACTTAGAAATTGGAGTCTTATACAACATCCCTACGGGAGTTGGCCTCCATATTCCGTAACTTCCAGGGATCTCAAATGGTGATCTCAGACCAAAATATAGCCCAGGTATTCTGCGTTTGGCAATATTGCCCAATTTTCCACTTTATCGTGGCAGCTTTGATGTGTTCACTTCTATGATCCCTAAAAGGATATGAGTCCAAGATCCTGCTATGTTACAATCCAAGGATAGGAGAACCTAGACAAGAGTCTCATCACCTGGATGATCAGTGCAGAGATATGTCACAAAACCCCCGTAGACAGAGCCTAGACAAGAGTTACATCACCTGGGTGACAGACAAACAACAACGGCAACTTATATTCATCCCCACTTCAGTCTTTGAGGTTAGACAGACCTGGATTCAAATCCAAGCTCCACCCCTCGCTGTGTGACCTTGCTCATGCTGCTAACCTCTCTGAGACTTGACTCTTCATTTGTGAAATGAGGATAAAGCCCCTTCTCTCAGGGGCTGTGCCAAGGATGAGATGAGTCATGCATTGGTCAGGACAGGTGATGCAGTGTGACAAAAAAGTCCCCAAACCTCAGTGGCTTCAACAGCAAAGTTGACTTCTTTTCTTTTCTTTTTTTTTCAGGGAGTGGGGTGCGGTGGATGGAGTCTCGTTCTGTGGCTCAGGCTGGAGTGCAGTGGTGCAATCTCAGCTCACTGCAACCTCCGCCTCCTGAGTTCAAGAGATTCTCCTGCCTTAGCCTCCTGAGTAGCTGGGACTACAGGCGCCTGCCACCACGCCCAGCTAATTTTTTGTATTTTTAGTAGAGACTGGATTTCACCATATTAGTCAGGATGGTCTTGATTACCTGACTTCATGATCTGCCTGCCTCAGTCTCCCAAAGTGCTGGGATTACAGGCGTGAGCCACCGCACCCTGCCTTGACTTCTCAATTGATTTCACACCCATCATGGGTCAACAAGAGGCCTCTGGTGGTCGTAGTCATTCAGAGACTCAGAAAGATAGACCCTTATCCCAGAAGATGCTCCCACAGTTCCAGAAACAGAACAAAGAAAACACAATCAGCCATGAGCCACTTCTTAAATCCCATGCCCGGAAGGGATACACATTTTTTCTGTCACAGCTGTTGCCCAAAATGTCTCAGGCGGCCGGGCACAGTGGCTCACATCTGTAATCTCAGCATTTTGGGTGGCAGAGTTGGGCAGATCACCTGAGGTCAGGAGTTCAAGACCAGTCTGACCAACATGGAGAAACCCTATCTCTATTAATAATACGAAAATTTTCCAGTCGTGGTGGTGAGTGCCTGTTAGCCCCAGCTACTCTGGAAGCTGAGGCAGAAGAATCTCTTGAACCCGGGAGGTGGAGATTGCAATGAGCCGACACCAGGCCACTGCACCCCAGCCTGAGTGACAGAGTGAGACTTCATCTAAAAAAAAAAAAAAAGTCTCAGGCTATGTCTGAACTAGGAGGGAAAAAAAATCGTCATTTTGGTTGCCACAAACCATCGAAACAAAGATGCAGATTGTTGATGTAAAATTACAGTTAGTTCTTACCCACTCCTTTTCAGCTTCTCTTCGTTGCTATGAGCCAGCGTCTCCAGTGTCAGTTTTCAGTCTGTTGCCTCCCAGCTCCTAGTGCACCTTTCAATATGTGCACTGTGATAAACTGGGAAATACTATTCAATATACCCTCTGGAAGTGAACATTCTGCAGGCATCTAGGTAGAGGATGGAGAGACTGCAGGGGGCAGGAGCTCTCTGCCTGGGCCTTGATCATGTTCAAGCCCCAACAACAGACCTAGGCCTGGTCCCTCAGCCACCTTGTAGCCTTGGCTTGCAACATCTTGACATGGAAACCAAAACGTAGCAGGGCCCATGTGGTCTGAAAGTTCCTGAAAAGTTTCCCAGAACCCCTCTTGTACCCCTTGTACAACCTGCACACAGTGACCTGTATTCTAGAGGGTCCGCACAGAGCTGCCATTCCTTCTGCCAGACCCTGCGGGACTCAAGCATTCTGGAGACTTCCTGCCCTACAAAGGCAGCCAGACTCCCGCCATGCATCCCTGCACCAACGGCTTACGGCCAGCTCCCTCACCTGCACTCCAGTGGCTCATGGCCAGCTCCCTCACCTGCCCCAACAGTTCACGGCCTGCTCCCTCCCCTGCACACCAGCGGCTCATTGCTGGCAGTGGCTCACGACAGGCTCCCTCACCTGCACTCCAGTGGGTGGCCTGGTGCTTGTGCAAAAGCTGCTGACGAGCTCCAGCCTGCCCAAATCCACAAACGTCTCTTATGTGGTGGCTGAACCACATTTTATGACATCCGAACACCTTTCAAATCTGTGCTTCCTTGGGTACCTCCCTCTGCACTAGGGCACCAGGCAGAATTGCTTTATGTCTTACAGTGACTCTTTTATCATAGTTGCAATCCTTTATACTACACTTCCCCGTTAGACCCACTATGTGGTTTCTATCTCTTGATGGGACCCAGGCTGCTACACAACTTAACCCATGCACATTGCACTTCATTAGTTCTTCACCATTGGCCCAAGATCATGCTCCACCACCCCTCTCTGCCCCCTGGCTTTCTTTCCTTAAGTGAAACCCCTAAACGCCCTTTTTGGGCCCAAAGCTTACCTGCTCTTCCTTCCCTATATTCTTGGCCAGACACAAAAATCTGATGCTCCGGCAAATGCAGAAATGGGGAGAAGGCAGGGGAATCATTTCTCCTCCCTTAAGTAAGTACTGAGGGTTATGTTATTCCATTGTGTGAGGAATAAAAAAATGAGGCATAGAGAGCTGCCATGATTTGCCTGGACCAAGGAAGTTGTCCTGGCAGAAGTGGAACAAAGGTTTAGGTGTCCCAAATGTCAGTCCAGCTCCTATGCCTTCAGAACGTGCCGTGGAGGGAGACACTGGGGGACCCCACTCATGCTGAGCACTCAGGGGTACCCAGGTGCTGAGAGTGGGGACGTGATGGGCTGAGTTGACTCTGTCCAGTCCTCCTACACCAAATAAGGATGGAAACCCTCACATAATAGAAGTGAAGAGAGGGAACGAAGCCAGGAACTATTAAGAGGCTGATGCCTGGAAGGCCTGGGCAGAAAGACAGGGAGATTGGAGCAGAACAGAGGCCACAGATGGGGACAAGGGGAAGGAAGTGGCCTCAGTGGCCAAATGGCACCTTCCATCTAGTCTTTGTGAACTACAATCATTCTGCCCTATGGTTCAACGAGTCCTGGAGAAAATGTGTTTTCTGCAGTCTGGGGAGGTGAGAATAAAACAATTCAGCCTTAAGAAGTTGAAAGCCCAGGAAATCATAGCACATGGAGATGGGATTCATACTTAAACTTCCTGCCCTTGACTTCTGGTTTGGCCACGTGACTCACTTTTGCCAATGGATGTGGTAAAGTGATAGTCTGCCCATTCTCAGCCTGTGTAGTAAGATAAGAGACCTTCACATTTCCCTTTGTTCTTTGCACTCCTGCCATTGTCATGAGAAGAAGGCACCCTGGCAGGCCCCAAACCCAGGAGGATCAGAGACACTTGGAGTAGATCCAGCTCAGCCACCACAGTTCGAGCTGAAACCTCCCAAGCAACCCATGCTCAGGAGTGAGAAATGGTGGCCTATCGTCGTAGGCCTCTGAGGTGTGGGGTTACTTGTTACCAAGCAAGAGTTAACTGATAGAGATTTCTACCTCACATCCCTACGAATCAAAGAACAAAGGAAATAAAGCAGAATGTGAGAAACAGATTTCCAATTTTTAGAAGAAAACAGAGGACAGATTTTATGACACTAAGCAAAGAAAAACTTTCATTAATATGACACAAAACACGGACACCATAAAAGAAATTAGTGATAAATTCAATCGTATTAAATGTAGAAGTTTTGATCTGACAAAAAAGGCAATGAATAAAGTTAAAAGACAAAGACAGTGCATGATATGGTTTGGCTGTGTGTTCCCACCCAAATCTCACCTAGAATTGTCCTCCCATAATTCTCCTGTGTCGTGGGAGGGACCTGGTGGGAGATAATTGAAATCATGGGGTCGGTTCCCCCATACTGTTCTCCTGGTAGTGAGTAAGTCTCATGAGATCTGACGGTTTTATCAGGGGGTTCCACTTTTGCATCGTCCTCATTTTTCTCTGGCCACTGCCATGTAAGAAGTGCCTTTCACCTCCCTTTATGATTCTGAGGCCTCTTCAGTCATGTGGAACTGCAAGTCCAATTAAACCTCTTTTTCTTCCCAGTCTGTGGTATGTCTTTATCGGCAGTGTGAAAATGGACTAATACAGTGCACCAATAGGGAAAACATATTTGTAAGGTATTTGGCCAAAAAAGCATTGATATCCAGATCATTAAAATCAAAATTGGCCAGACGTGGTGGCTCATGCCTGTAATCCCAGCACTTTGGGAAGCTGAGATGGGTGGATCACCTGAGGTCGGGAGTTCGAGACCAGTCTGACCAACATGGAGAAACCCTGTCTCTACTAAAAATACAAAATTAGCCGGACGTCGTGGCACTTACCTGTAATCCCATCTACTCAGGAGGCTGAGGCAGGAGAATCGCTTGAACCCGGGAGGCAGAAGTTGTGGTGAGCCGCGATCATGCCATTGCACTCCCATCTAGGCATCAAGTGCAAAACTCCATCTAAAAAAAAAAAAAAAAAAAAAAAAAACACTTACAAGTCAGCAAGGAGAAACCAAAGACCCAACAGACATATGGGCCAGGAGCTATTCACAGAGGAGGAGACCCGAAGGGCTGGGAAACACAAGGCACGCATTCAGCTGCACCGCAAAATCTAGGAACAATATCAGAAAGTGTGATAACAAATATTGATGAAGATGAATGAAGATGGATGTGGGCACTGCTGGCGAGGGGCATAGTGAGGTCTCCAGCCCCAAGGTCATCTGGCTGTGCTTCCTAAGAAGGAAGGGCTGACAACAGACCTGTCCCAAGACCCCAAGCCTCACCAGGCTATGTGCAGGCCTTGGACCAGAACATCAGCATCACCTTGGGGTGGGGGTTGAAGGGGGCGTTGCGCATCCTCTGCTCACCAGAAATGCAGGATTCTAGATTCATCTGGAAGATATTGTTGAAGGAAAAAGCAACTTTCAGGAGAATATGTACAGACTGATATTTGTATAAAATTGCAAAAAACAGACCAAAGAGCACTATCCATTCTTCATGGACAGGCACACTAGGTATTAATCATGGATGGGAAGACACATATTGACTTCAGAATGGTGGGGAGGGAGGGGGTAGCTGGACTGGAAAAGGGATATATAACTCGAGTGTCAGCGTGAACATTATGGCTGAATCTGTAGTTTTCTTCCCTTAAACTCCGGAGCAAATGCATCCAAAAGCTACCACGTTTGAATTTTAACTGGGAGGTACATGAAAGTTTGATGTCATTATCCCCTACATAGTCCTGTGTGTTTGTAATATTGAGCCATATTTTTTAAACACTTGACACAGCATGAAAGGAAGCTTGCCTACATGGTAACAATGGTTATCTTTAGGTAGCAGAATTCAAGACTTCTTCTTTTTCTTTTTTTCCTGTTTGTATATTATCTCTATTTCCCTGTGTGAGGATTTAAGACTGTTGTGTTGAAAAGGCTAGTATTCTAACGCCATGCATCATAAGCATAAACGGTGCCCTGGCTGGCAGGATGGGGAAGAGGGTGCATGTCTATTCACCTGGCCAGCCCTAGGCAACTCTGCAGAGAAAGACACAGGCACTTCCCCTCTGCAGCCAAAGAGTTAAGAAGGCTTGATGTGAAATGAATCATTCCAGGGGAGCTAAATCCCGGTCTTATCTTATTCTGTATCCTGAGGCTGACTAATTTAAACTCAAAAATAAAATAAACATCATCTTTAAATAGGGATTAAATACTCAGCGGGGTCCCTAGTTGAACAAACTGACATACATTTTATGGTATGGATTCAGGGGGCCCGGGGTGGGGCGAGGGGTGTCTGTGGGGATGCTCTCTGAGCTAAGGTGAGAAAATCGCCAGTGCTCCTGGATTCCGGAGTACATTCACCTTTAGCTTCTTTTCTGGATACCCACAGAAAACCAAAGAGCCACCCTGTGGCAGGATCTTCACACAGGAAGTGGGCTTGTGCCCTGTGTCCCTGAGGGAGAAGGGATTAGTGGAGGGAGTAGGTGAAGAGTTTGGAGGAAGTCCCTGATGTTCTTAGAAAACAGTAGGAAAGAGATTCCCTTGCCTGGGCATTGTTCGCAAATAGCAGACAAGAGCATGAACTAAAAACAGAGACTCCCGGTTCCCTCCATGTTCCCTGAGTTCAGAAGGGAACCCAGGGAGGTGAGGCAACGAAAATATTGAGGGGCTGACATGTGCCTGGAGGGACCCACGAACCTGAGTCAGGCATGAGAGTGGGCAGCTGGTGGATTCTTCCAGGCCTGCATCACAAAGCCATGCGGACGTCCCAAGAACAAGCCATGTCTGCAGAGGCCTCTACTGCATCCCTGCCTCGTGGGCACAATGTCACAGAACAGAATTACATCATGTGGGAGACCATGGGAAGTGTGGTTGTCATAATGGAGCTGGACCCAGAAGGTCCCAGACCCAGGTACAGCTATGTCTCTGCTATAGTCAATGTTTTTGTGCCCCTAAAATCCGTGTGTTGAAACCTAACCCCTGATATGTTAGGTTTGAATTAGGAGGAGGCAAAGACTTTAGGAAGTGATTTCATCATGAAAGCAAAGACCCCATGAATGGGATAAGTGGCCTTGTAAAAGGGAGCCTTTGGAGCTTGTTCTCCCCTTCCACCATGTGAGGACACAGCTAGGAGTTGCCTTCTATAAGGAACAGGCCCTCAACAGACACTAACTTGACCTTCCACTTGCCAGCATCCAGACCTATGAGACATAAATTTCTGCTGCTTGTAAGCCCCCTAGGCTAAGGTATTTTGTTAAGGTAGCCCAAATGGAATAAGACAGCCTCTGACCATCTTGAGCAACTCACTTATCTGCTGAACTCTCCACAGATTTAACTGTGATGAAATCCCTTCAACAGATGTATATTGAACACCTACTGTGTATAAGGACACACTGTGTTATTGGATAGGGTATAAAGCAAGTCACAGTTCCCCAGAGGTAGGCCCTGCAATAGTTGAAGAGCAAACCCAAGTTGCTGTGGCCAATGGGGGAAGGGGTGGGTTTCAGAGAAGAAGAGAACGTGCTAGAGTCCATGTCTGCAGCAATATTGGAATGTCTAATGGATGGTTACCAAAGTGGTGACTTCTCATCTTCTTACAAAAACTCATAGTTGTCTCTGTGTAAAGTCTTCCCAGAAGTGCAGGGCAGTTGAGAATATGCAGATCAGAAAAGAGAAGAGGACAGACAGAACACATTGTTGACATCAGCAGCCACGGACTTCTTGCAGAAAGGAAAGCATTTCTCCTGGATCCCTGGGTAGCAGATAAACGTACTGAAATACATTTGTTGGCTATTTGATACACGGACTTTGAACATTTGCAGACCGAGAGGCTGAGAATCTTCTCCAACCAGATGGTGTTTGGCGTGGAAGTACAGAAAGGGATCAAAGGAGGAGAAAAACAGAGCAATGAGAAGGGAGCTCTCAGCATGACCAACACAGAGAACTGGGTCTCTGCTATCAACAATACAAGCTAATGTATAATGATTGCAGGTCTGCAAACAGCAGGCTTTCCATATCACATGTGACAAGCTCTGATGACAAACCTGTGTGACAGGTATTGTCAGAGGCAGAGAGTTGCTAAATAATCACACGCAACTGGTGGAATGCCGGAGAGTTTGGTTTTAATTGGTCATCTTCCTGTTTGCTTTCTCTTTGTCCCATCTGTAGTTTCTTCTCCTTTTCTTCTTTCTCTTACTTCTTTTGAATTTGTTGAGTATTTTTATTTCATTTAATCTTCTTTTTTGGCCTTTTACATCTAACTATTTTTGCTTCATTTGGTTTTGAGTTTTAATCATTGCTCTATGGTTTATGGTATTTCATATGGTTTGGATCTGTGTCCCTACCCAAATCTCATGTGGAAATGTAATCCCCAATGCCAAACGTGGGGCCTGGAGGGATGTGATTGGATCATGGAGCCAGTTTCTCATGGTTTAACACCATCCCCGCTTGGTACCACAGAGCGAGTGAGTTCTCACAAGATCTGGTTGTTTAATAGTGTGTGGCAACTCCTCCTCTCTCTCTTCCTCCTGCTCCAGTCACATAAGATGCGCCTGCTTCCCCTTTGCTTTCTGTCATGATTGTAAGCTCCCTGAGGCCTCCCCAGAAGCTGAGCAGATGACAGAATCACGTTTCCTGTGCAGCCTGCAGAACTGTGAGCCAATTAAACCTCTTTTCATCATAAATTCCCCAGTCTCAGACATTTTTTTTTTGAGACGTAGTCTCACCCTGTCTCCCAGGCTGCAGTGCAGTGGTGCGACCTCGGCTCACTGCAACCTCCGCCTCCCTGGTTCAAGTGATTCTGCTGCCTCAGCCTCCCAAGTAGCTTAGCTGGGACTACAGGCATATGCCACCAAGCCCACCTAATTTTTTTTTGTATTTTTAGTAGAGACAGAGTTTCACCATATTGGCCAGGATGGTCTCAAACTCTTGAACTCATAATACACCCGCCTCAGCCCCCCAAAGTGCTGGGATTACAGCCGTAAGCCACCATGCCCAGCCCCAGTCTCAGACATTTCTTTTTTTTAATTTATTTATTATTATTTTTAAATTTTTATTATTATACTTTAAGTTTTTGGGTACATGTGCACAACGTGCAAGTTTGTTACATATGAATACATGTGTCATGTTGGTGTGCTGCACCCATTAACTCATCATTTAGCATTAGGTATGTCTCCTAATACTATCACTACCCCCTCCCCCCAACCCACAACAGTCTCTGGTGTGTGATGTCCCCCTTCCTCCGTCCATGTGTTCTCATTGTTCAATTCCCACCCATGAGTGAGAACAGGAGGAGTTTCGTTTTTTGTCCCTGTGGTAGTTTGCTGAGAATGATGGTTTCCAGCTTCATCCATGTCCCTACAAAGGACATGAACTCATCATTTTTTATGGCTGCATACTATTCCATGGTGTATATGTGCCACATTTTCTTAATCCAGTCTATCATTGTTGGACAGTTTTGTTGACTCCAAGTCTTTGCTATTGTGAATAGTGCCGCAATAAACATATGTGTGCATGTGTCTTTATAGCAGCATGATTTATAATTCTTTGGGTATATACCCAGGAATGGGATGGCTGGGTCAAATGGTATTTCTAGAAGAATTGCCACAGTGACTTCCACAATGGTTGAGCTAGTTTGCAGTCCCACCAACAGTGTAAAAGTGTCCTATTTCTCTGCATCCTCTCCAGCACCTGTTGTTTCCTGACTTTTTAATGATCACCATTCTAACTGGTGTGAGATGGTATCTCATTGTGGTTTTGATTTGCATTTCTCTGATGGCCAGTGATGCTATTGTGGTTTTGATTCACATTTCTCTGATGGCCAGTGATGATGAGCATTTTTTCATGTGTTTTCTGGCTGCATAAATGTCTTACTTTGAGAAGTGTCAGACATTTCTTTATAACAGTACAAGAACAGACTAATAAAGTATATGTATTTAACTTAGCATTGACTGCCATCAACATTATACCACTTCACATAGAGGATAAGAACCTTAAAACAGTGTCCGTTCATTTCTCTCCTTTTGGGTTTTGTGTTATTGTTTTCTTGCATTTTACTTCTATAAGTGCTGTAAACTCACATTAATTTGTTATCCTTTTTTGCCTTAGACCATCAATTATCTTTTAAAAATGCTTTATATTGTTGTATTTTTGCTCAAACATTTGCCATCTCTGGTGCTCTACATTCTTTTGTGTACATCTGGACTTCCATCTGGTTTCACTTTCCCTCTGCCTGAAGGATTTCCTTTAATATTCCTTGTAGTGAGGACTTGCTGGTAATGTATTCCTCAAGTTTTCAATGTCTGAAAGTCTTTATTGCACTATCATCTTTGAAAGATATTTTTGCTGGGTGTAGAATTCTAGCCTGAAAATCGTTTCATCCTTAAGTATTTTATAGAAGTCACTCTTACTATCCTCTGGTTTGCATTGTTTCTTTTTTTTTTTTTTTTTTGAGACAGGGTCTTGCTCTGTCACCCAGGCGGCAGTGCAGTGGCATGATTTCAGCTCACTGAAACCTTTACTTCCTGGGTTCAAGAAATCCTCTCACCCCAGCCTCCCAAGTAGCCGGGACTACAGGCATGCACCACCACACCCAGCTAATTTTTGCATTTTATGTAGAGGCCAGGTTTTGCCATATTGCCCAAGCTGTTCTAGAATTCCTGGGCTCAAGTGAACATCCTGCCTTAGCCACCCAAAGTGCTGGGATAACAGACATGTGCCATCACATCTGGCCTTGCGTTGTTTCTAACCAGATGTCTGCCATCTTTTTTTTTGAGACAGTATCTCACTCTGTTGCCCAGGCTGGAGTGCAATGGCATCATCTCAGCTCGCTGCAACCTCCGCCTCCAGAGGTCAAGCGATTCTCCCTGCCTCAGCCTCCTGAGTAGCTGGGGTTACAGATGCGTGACACCATGCCCTGCTAATTTTTGTGTTTTTAGTAGAGACGGGGTTTTGCCATGTTGCCCATGCTGGTCTTGAACTCCTGGGCTCAAGTGATCATCCTGCCTCAGCCTCCCAAAGTGCTGGGATTACAGGTGTGAGCCACCACGCTCAGCCCATTTTCATCTTTGTTCCTCTCTGTATAATGTCCTTTTCCCTTTGGTAACTTTTCAGATTCTCTCTTTGTCACTGGTTTGGGGCAACTGGATTATGATGTGCTTCATTGTGTCATCCTTATGTCTCTTGTGCTAAGGGTTCCTTGGTTCTTAGATCTCTTGGATTACAGTTTTTCTCAAATTTAAATTTTTTCAGCCACAGTTTTTTGAAATATTTTTTCTTCTACTCCTCCCCACCTTCTTCAGGAACTCCAATTACACATATATTAGTCCTGTTGGTGCTGATTTTCTGTTAAATTTTTTCCATTATTTTCTCCATGTTCCATTTTTGATAGTTTCTACTGCTACATCTTCCAGTTGACTAATCCTCTTTTGTATAACATCTATTCTATTTTAAATGCCATTTATTATATTTTTCATCTCAGACATTGTATTTTTCATCTCTTAAAGTTCAAGCTGGGTCTTCCATATCTCTACTTCCATGTTCTAGCTTCCCTTTACTTTCTTCTTGTGGAATGTTATCATTAAAAAACTTTTTTAATATCATTGCTTACTAATTCCATCTTATTTGCCATTTCTGCATCTATTGATCAAGTTTTCTTCTCATGATTGAGACATTTCCTTTTTCTTCACATGCCTGGTAATTTTCAGCTGGATGGCAGACAACATGAAATATATCTTATTGTGTGTTGGATATTGTTGAGTTCCTATAATATTATTGAGCTATGTTCTAGGATGCAGTTAAATTATCTTGAAAGATTTTGGTTCTTTGAGGGTTTTCTTTGAGGTCTTGTTAATTAGGACCTTAGCAGCCTCGGCCTAGATCTAATCTTCTGCACTGCTGAGGCAATTCTTTTCTGAGTGTTCCATCCAATCGTCTGGAAAGTATAAGATTTGTCCACTGTTGCTGGTGGGAACAACAAATATGCCTGGTTCTGTGGGAGGTTCAAGCATTGTTCTTTCTGTTTCCTTCAGGTATTTTTTCCCCCAGACTTGTAGTTTACACACATACATGTGCTGATCAGTATTTAACTGAAGACTGGAGAGTTTTTGTTTTGTGACTTTGTCCTTTTCATGCCCTGAATACTCTGCCTGCAGAGTTTAATTGAGCTTCTTTGGTCTCCCTGGACTCCAGCTTCATCTACTCAACTCAGGACAATCACCAGGCTCAGCCTGGGTTCTCCATCCCTGAGCTGTGGCCTAGAAATGGTCTCCACTCCCTGATTCCTTTCTGTTCACTGCACCTGGGCAGCCCAGAGTCACGAGAAACTCTAGGCCATGTGGCAGAATGCCCACTACCCCACTTCACCACACTGTACTCTCTCCATCCAGTGCTATCTGCAGCCACGCTGTCTCACAGTCCAGAATTCTAGCCAGAGACCAAGTTTTCTGCTGTGCCTTGGCTGGGGCCCACAGAAAAGGATGGCCAAGCAGTGCTCCCAGAAACCAGCAGATGCCATCAATCGGTTTTACATCCTCCAGGCACTGAGAATCTCTGGACACCAGAAGTGTCCTCTGTTGCCAGAGCTGAACTCTCAAGTGAAGACTTCAGAAGGCCCTGAAATATGGGCAGGCTCCCATCATTGTCTATCAGTGGCCACAAGGACAAACACTCTTTCCATGGCTGGTGAGATGTCCAGCACACTTGGGACTCTGGAAAGCCCCTTTTCAACTTTATGCCTTAGCTGGGCTCTCCATGTACCTCAGGCCAGGCAGTGCACATTATGGGGGACACCACTGGGTGCTGGCATGAGAATGGCACTTGGCATGTGACCTAGGATTGAGAGCCCACTGCTCTCTTCCCCTGCCAGGCAGTGGCCTGTTACCATCTCTGGCTTCTGTCCCCTTACCAGCCTCCTCTGCTACAATTGCATTTCTGGCAGGCAGTGGATCAGGAAAGCACTGGCAGTTGAGAACCATGTGGAGAACCACTACTGGCCAAGCATTCCAAACCTGACATCAGAACAGGAGTACAGCAGTGCGGAGGTGAACTTGACAGAGAACTTTGAGACCATGAAGGCAGCCAACACTTCCAACTTACCACAACCTGCCTCTCCCATAGATTTATTGTAGACCAACTCAACCATCTCCATGTCAACAAGAAATGGTCCTCACTCTAAGCCATCACCCTTGGATTTAGATCATGGGACTGTCCTGTCTTTAGTATGGAAATGAAAAGCTTTAATTTCCACAAAAATGCAAGGTTTTGGGCTACAGCCTTATTAAAACAAAGAAATATGAGCATAGTGGTCTACAGATGGAATATCTGGGGCTCTAAACAAACTGCTACTTGAAAGTGTAATCACTGTCTTTTTGTCTGTTTCTTTAGCGTGGTAGGAAAATATCAGAAATTTCTTTGGTCATAGGGAATATAAACCATAGTTTGAACAAAAGCAGCAGTAAAGCTACAAACTATTTTTTGGTGTATTTGCTTAAGTATAAGATAGCTGATTGGGGCTTTATCATGTAATGTTAGTTTGCTTAGTTTTCATTAAGTTTGTTAAACTTGAATTGTGAATAAATATATGGCTGATTCATATTGTAATTAAACTGCACATTGACATAAACTGTACATTAAAAGTTGCTGCACATTGTCATCCAAAATAATACTTAGGTAAAACCAAAAATACCATAAACCAATGTCAAGGAACCTACCCTAAAATAAAAATACAGTTAACATGGAATTGCAAAACCAGAATGGGAGAAATATTTACGCATAAAATCTTGTCTGGAACATTGATATAACACTAGACAATAATTTTTCTAAATAACTACAATGTTCAACTGTGACTGTGCATCTGTGAAGACCAGGCATTTTGAATCATTGCCCTGTAGTGTGTGGCAGTACAATTTTACAGAAATACACTACAATAATTAATGAAATTCTCTAATGGGAAGATTTAAGTGAATAAGTATTTACACTATAAATATTTGTAATATTGGTGCTATTATTTCACAAAATAAAAAAGCTGTATTATAGCCTTTAAAAGCAAATAATAGCCTTACATTTCTAAATAAAGAAAAAAGATAAATTTTATGAAATATGGTTAAAAGTAATTGATAAAATAAAAATTGGGGCACAAATTATATTATAGTTTGGACAGAGGTTGAAAAAAGTGGATGAAAATTTTAATGAGCCCTTTTTGCCTGGACTAAACTTAATCTTTTGGGGGAATATTATAATATATATAGGGTTCCTACTGGCTATCTAGTTTACTTTTCACACAATGTATAAATCCTAGCCTATTGGTCTTAATATTTGAACCTAAAATAACACACAAACATACAAGAGAACAAAATAAGGAAGAAATGTATGGAGACAGTGACATTATCAAGGTGGTGGAATAGGGGGTCCCTACTTTTGTATTCCCTTGCAGCAATAAAAACTAGTCAGCCATCCATCAACCAAAGTAACTTTATTAGAGTTCCAGGCACAGTGGCTCATAACAGTAATCTCCTCCATTTAAGAGCCTGAGGCAGGAGGACTGCCAGGCCAGTAGTTCAAGAACAGCCTGGGCAATATAGTGAGCTTTGGGATACAGGGCCTTATGAAACCTTGCTAAAATCCAAGATCAAAAAGGGTCATTTTGAGAAGGCAGGCCCTTTGGTTAATAAGGGTTCATGTTATCCAAAGCAATCTGTAAGTTAACTCAAATCCCTATCAAAATCCCTGTTCCAATTTTTATAGTAATAGAAAATGTAAGCCTAAAATGTAGGCTGAATGGCCAAACCAATCATGAGGAATAAGAAAAAAGCTGGGGACATCATACTCGTGACTCACACAAAACAGTTCAAAAGTCACTGTTTGTAGATAAACTGGGGAAACCCTGTTAGGTACTCAGTGGAAGCCACACTCACCCACACATCTGCTATTAGTCCCACCATATAGCAGAACCTGCCCTAGTGCCTGCTCCACAGAACAAAGCCCTGAAAACAATCCAGCCTGCCAAAAAACATGACAGAACTCACAACCATACGTGCTCCTGGCAACAAGCCCGCTAATGGTGAAACTCACTCCAGATTCGGCAGCGACCTTGTGATGCAGCTAGAAGCCTTTTTACTGCAAACCCAGTAAAGATCTCATCAGCCTTGAGACCCAAAAGATGAAGATCTTTACCTACTAAAACCAGTTTATAAAAATGAAAAGAGGTGGCTGGGCACGGTGGCCCAAACCTGTAATCCCAGCATTTTAGGAGGCCGAGGTCAGGCGTTCAAAACCTGCCTGGACAAGATAGTGAAACACTGTCCCTACTAAAAATACAAAAATTAGCCGGGCATGGTTGTTGGCGCCTGTAATCCCAGCTGCTCGGGATGCTGAGGCAGAGAATTGCTTGAACCCAGGAGGTGAAGGTTGCAGTGAGCCACGATCGTGCCACAGCACTCCAGCCTGGGTGACAAAGCGAGACTCCATCTCAAAAACAAAACAACAACAACAAAAAAAAAATGAAAAGAGGTGTTTGCTCCTTCAAATGCACAAACACCGATGCAAGTCTATATTATGCCCATTCTAACGGTTCTATTTTAACATAGAACTGGAAGTCCTACATAGAATAATTAAGTCCTACGTCAAAAAATTAAGCAAGAGAAGCTAAAAGATCCAAATTGAAAAGAAGAAATAACGTCACTGTTTGTAGATGACATAATATTATATATAAAAAACATAAATAATACATTTAAATAGTGCATTTAATTCATCTATATATAAATAGTGCATCTAATAAATGCACTCAGTAAAGAAGCAGAATATACAATTAACATATAAATATCAGTTTTGTTTCTGTATGCTAGCAACAAACAAATAAAAAAGAAAAAAAATCTCATTTACAATAGCAACAAACTAAGAGATTTCTTAGCAATAAATTCATCCAATGTGGTGAAAGATCTTTACAATAAAAAATAAAATATATTGATGAAAAAATTTTAAAAAATACAAATAAATGTAAATATATTATATGTTTATGGATTAGAAGAATATTGTCTAAAAGCCATATTATCCAAAGCAATCTGTTTATTAATTCAACTTCCTATCAAAATTCCTATGCCAGTTTTTACAGTAATAGAAAATAAATTCTGCAATGTATATAAAACTATAAGAAATATTGAAAGGCCAAAGCAATCATAAGGAATAAAACGAAATCTGGGGACATTATACTTTATTATTTAAAACTACATTTCAAGACTACAGTAAACATAATAGAATGGTATGTTTATAGGAACCCAAAAAAAAACCAGTGGAAAAGAATACAGAGCCCAGAAGTAAATCTATGCATCTAAAGTTAATCTTTGACAAGGGCACTATGAATACACAACACAAAAAGTGTAGCCTTTTCAATACTTAGTGCTGGGAAAACTGGATACTCACAAGCACAATAATAAAACTTGATCATATTTCTTATGCCAGACACAAAAATTGACTTAAGACAAATTTAATACATAAATTCTTAAAAGAAAATGTTTAAAAAAGCATATGAAAAGCCTCCATGATACTGGCCTTGGCAATTTTTTTTTAAATATAATATCAAAAGTATAGCAATAAAACCAGACATAAAGTTGTAGTGTATTATACTATTGTGCACAGCAAAAAAATAAGAAAACGTTTAAGATGTGATAAAATATTTGCAAATCATATATGATAAGAGGATAGTATTCAAAATATAGCAGAAACTCATACAAATCAGAAGCTAAACAATAATAATTATAATAGCCATCTAAAAAATAGGCAAAAGACTCAACATTATTTTTTAATATTATTATACTTTAACTTTTAGGGTACATGTGCACAATGTGCAAGTTTGTTACATATGTATACATGTGCCATGTTGTTGTGCTGCACCCATTAACTCGTCATTTAGCATTAGGTATATCTCCTAATGCTATCCCTCCCCCCTGCCCCCACCCCACAACAGTCCTCGGTGTGTGATGTTCCCCTTCCTGTGTCTATGTGTTCTCATTGTTCAATTCCCATCTATGAGTGAAACATGTGGTGTTTGGTTTTTTGTCCTTGAGATAGTTTGCTGAGAATGATGGTTTCCAGCTTCATCCATGTCCCTACAAAGGACATGAACTCATCATTTTTCATGGCTGTATAGTACTCCATGGGGTATATGTGCCACATTTTCTTAATCCAGTCTATCGTTGTTGGACATTTGGGTTGGTTCCAAGTCTTTGCTATTGTGAATAGTGCCGCAATAAACATATGTGTGCCTCTGTCTTTATAGCAGCATGATTTACAATCCTTTGAGTATATACCCAGTAATGGGATGGCTGGGTCAAATGGTATTTCTAGTTCTAGATCACTGAGGAAATTCCGCACTGACTTCCACAATAGTTGAACTAGTTTACAGTCCCACCAACAGTGTAAAAGTGTTCCTATTTCTCCACATCCTCTCCAGCACCTGTTGTTTCCTGACTTTTTAATGATCTCCATTTTAACTGGTGTGAGATGGTATCTCATTGTGGTTTTGATTTGCATTTCTCTGATGGCCAGTGATGATGACCATTTTTTCATCTTTCTTTTGGCTGCATGAATGTCTTCTTTTGAGAAGTGTCTGTTCATATCCTTTGCCCACTTTTTGATGGGATTGTTCACTTTTTTCTTGTAAATTTGTTTGAGTTCATTGTAGATTGTGGATATTAGCCCTTTGTCAGATGTGTAGATTGCAAAAATTTTCTCTTATTCTGTAGGTTGCCTGTTCACTCTGATGGTGGTTTCTTTTGCTGTGCAGAAGCTCTTTGGTTTAATCAGATCACATTTGCCAATTTTGGCCTCTGTTGCCATTGCTTTTGGTGTTTTAGACATGAGGTCCTTGCCCATGCCTATGTCCTGAATGGTATTGGCTAGGTTTTCTTCTAGTGTTATTATGGTTTTAGGTCTAACATGTAAGTCTTTAATCCATCTCCAATTAATTTTTGCATAAGGTGTAAAGAAGTGACCCAGTTTCAGCTTTCTACATATGTCAACCTAGTTTTCCCAGCACCATTTATTAAATAGGGAATCCTTTCCCCATTGCTTGTTTTTCTCAGGTTTATCAAAGATCAGATAGTTGTAGAACTGCGGCATTATTTCTGAGGGCTATATTCTGTTCCATTGGTCTAGATCTCTGTTTTAGTACCAGTACCATGCTGTTTTGGTGACTGTAGCCTTGTAGTATAGTTTGAAGTCAGGTAGCGTGATGCCTGCAGCTTTGTTCTTTTGGCTTAGGATTGACTTCGTGATGCGGGCTCTTTTTTGGTTCCATATGAACTTTAAAGTAGTTTTTTCAATTCTGTGAAGAAAGTCATTTATACCTTGATGGGGATGGCATTGAATCTGTAAATTACCTTGGGAAGTATGGCAATTTTCACAATATTTATTCTTCCTGCCCATGAGCATGGAATGTTCTTCCATTTGTTTGTATCCTATTTTATTTCATTGAGCAGTGGTTTTTAGTTCTCCTTGAAGAGGTCCTTCCCATCTCCTGTAAGTTGGATTCCTAGGTATTTTATTCTCTTTGAAGCAATTGTGAATGGGAGTTCACTCATGATTTGGCTCTCTGTTTGTCTGTTATTGGTGTATAAGAATGCTTGTGATTTTTGCACATCGATTTTGTATCCTGAGACTTTGCGGAAGTTGCTTATCAGCTTAAGGAGGTTTTGGGCTGAGATGATGGGGTTTTCTGGATATACAGTCGTGTCATCGCAAACAGGGACAGTGTGACTTCCTCTTTTCCTAATTGAATGCCTTTTATTCCCTTCTTCTGCCTAATTGCCCTGGCCAGAACTTCCAACACTATGTTGAATAGGAGTGGTGAGAGAGGGCATCCCTGTCTTGTGTCAGTTTTCAAAGGGAATGCTTCCAATTTCTGTCCATTCTGTATGATATTGGCTGTGGGTTTGTCATAGATAGCTCTTATTATTTTGTGATACGTCCCATCAATACCTAATTTATTAAGAGTTTTTAGCATGAAATGTTGAATTTTCTTAAAGGTCTTTTCTGCATCTATTGAGTTAATCATGTGGTTTTTGTCTTTCGTTCTGTTTATATGCTAGATTACGTTTATTGATTTTCGTATGTTGAACCAGCCTTTTATCCCCAAGGATGAAACCCCCTTGATCATGGTGGGTAAGCTTTTCGATGTGCTGCTGGATTCGGTTTGCCAGTATTTTATTGAGAATTTTTGCATCAATGTTCATCAAGGATATTGGTCTAAAATTCTCTTTTTTGGTTATGTCTCTGTCCGGCTTTGGTATCAGGATGATGCTGGCCTCATAAAATGAGTTAGGGAGGATTTCCTCTTTTTCTATTGATTGGAATAGTTTCAGAAGGAATGGTACCAGCTCCTCCTTGTACCTCTGGTAGAATTCGGCTGTGAATCCATCTGGTCCTGGACTTTTTTTGGTTGGTAAGCTATTAATTATCGCCTCAACTTCAGAACCTGTTATTGGTCTATTCAGAGATTCAACTTCTTCCTGGTTTAGTCTTGGGACGGTGTATGTGTCAAGGAATTTATCCATTTCTTCTACATTTTCTAGTTTATCTATATAGAGGTGTTTATAGTATTCTCTGATGGTAGTTTGTATTTCTGTGGGATCCGTGGTGATATCCCCTTTGTCATTTTTTTTTTTTTGCGTCTATTTGATTCTTCTGTCTTTTCTTCTTTATTAGTCTTGCTAGTGGTCTATCAATTTTGTTGATCTTTTCACAAAACCAGCTCCTGGATTCATTTATTTTTTGAAGGGTTTTTTGTGTCTCTATTTCCTTCAGTTCTGCTCTGATTTTAGTTATTTCTTGCCTTCTACCGGCTTCTGAATGTGCTTGCTCTTGCTTCTCTAGTTCTTTTAATTGGGTTGTTAGGGTGTCAATTTTGGATCTTTCCTGCTTTCTCTTGTGGGCATTTAGTGCTATAAATTTCCCTCTAAACACTGATTTGAATGTGTCCCAGTGATTCCGGTATGTTGTGTCTTTGTTCTCGTTGGTTTCAAAGAACATCTTTATTTCTGCCTTCATTTCGTTATGTACCCAGTAGTCATTCAGGAGCAGGTTGTTCAGTTTCCATGTAGTTGAGCGGTTTTGAGTGAGTTTCTTCATCCTGAGTTCTAGTTTGATTGCACTGTGGTCTGAGAGACAGTTTGTTATGATTTCTGTTCTTTTACATTTGCTGAGGAGTGCTTTACTTCCAAGTATGTGGTCAATTTTGGAATATGTGTGGTGTGGTGCTGGAAATAATGTATATTCTATTGATTTGGGGTGGCGAGTTCTGTAGTTGCCTATTAGGTCCGCTTGGCACAGAGCTGAGTTTAATTCCTGGGTATCATTGTTAACTTTCTGTCTCGTTGATCTGTCTAATGTTGACAATGCAGTGTTAAACTCTCCCATTATTTCTGTGTGGGAGTGTAAGTCTCTTTGAAGGTCACTAAGGACTTGCTTTATGAATCTTGGTGCTCCTGTATTGGGTGCACATATATTTAGGATAGTTAGCTCTCCTTGTTGAATTGATCCCTTTACCATTATGTAATGGCCTTCTTTGTCTCTTTTGATCTTTGTTGGTTTAAAGTCTGTTTTATCAGAGACTAGGATTGCAACCCCTGCCTTTTTTTCTTTTCCATTTGTTTGTTAGATCTTCCTCCATCCCTTTATTTTGAGCCTATGTGTGTCTCTGCACGTGAGATGGGTTTCCGGAATACAGCACACTGATGGGTCTTCACTCTTTTCCAATTTGCCAGTCTGTGCCTTTTAATTCGAGCATTTAGCCCATTTACATTTAAGGTTAGTATTTTTAAGTGTGAATTTGATCCTATCATTATGATGTTAGCTGGTTATTTTGCTCGTTAGTTGATGCAGTTTCCTCCTAGCCTTGATGGTCTTTACAATTTGGCAAGTTTTTGCAGTGACTGTTACCAGTTGTTCCTTTCCATGTTTAGTGCTTCCTTCAGGAACTCCTTTAGGGCATTTCTGGTGGTGACAAAATCTCTCAGCATTTGCTTGTCTGTAAAGGTTTTTATTTCTCCTTCACTTATGAAGCTTAGTTTGGCTGGATATGACATTCTGGGTCCAAATTATTTTCTTTAAGAATGTTGAATATTGGCCTCCACTCTCTTCTTCCTTGTAGAGTTTCTGCTAAGAGATCTGCTGTTAGTCTGATGGGTTTCCCTTTGTGGGTAACCTGACGTTTCTCTCTGGCTGCCCTTAACATTTTTTCCTTCATTTCAACTTTGGTGAATCTGACAATGTTGTGTCTTAGAGTTGCTCTTCTCGAGGAGTATCTTTGTGGTGTTCTCTGTATTTCCTGAACTTGAATGTTAGCCTGCCTTGCTTGATTTGGGAAGTTCTCCTTGATAATATCCTGCTGGTTGTTTTGCAACTTGGTTCAATTCTCCCTGTCACTTTCAGGTCCACCAATCAGAAGTATATTTGGTCTTTACACATAGTCCTGTGTTTCTTGGAGGATTTGTTTGTTTCTTTTTATTCTTTTTTCTCTAAACTTCTTTTCACACTTCATTCCATTCATTTCATCTTCCTTCGCTGATACCATTTCTTCCAGTTGATGGCGTTGGTTACTGAGGCTTGTTTATTCATCACGTAGTTCTGGTGTCATGGTTTTCAGCTCCATCAGGTCCTTTAAGGACTTCTCTGCATTGATTATTCTAGTTATCCATTTGTCTAATTATTTTCAAGGTTTTTAACTTCTTTGCCATTGGTTTGAACTTCCTCCTGTAGCTTGGAGTAGTTTGTTCTTCTGAAGTCTTCCTCTCTCAACTCATCAAGGTCATTCTCTATCTAGCTTTGTTCCATTGCTGGTGAAGAGCTGCGTTCCTTTGGAGGAGGAGAGGTGCTATGATTTTTAGAGTTTCCAGTGTTTCTGCTCTGTTTTTCCCCATCTTTGTGGTTTTATCTACCTTTGGTCTTTGATGATGGTGATGTACAGATGGGTTTTTGGGGTGGAAGTCCTTTCTGTTTGTTAGTTTTCCTTCTAACTGTCAGGACCTTCAGCTGCAGGTCTGTTGGAGTTTGCTAGACGTCCACTCCAGATCCTGTTTGCCTGGGTATCGGCAGCGGTGTTTGCAGAACAGCGGATATTGTTGAACCAAAAATGCTGCTGCCTGATCGTTCCTCTGGAAGTTTTGTCTCAGAGGAGTACCCAGCCTTGTGAGGTGTCAGTCCAACCCTACTGGAGGGTGCCTCCTAGTTAGGCTACTCGGGGTTCAGGGACCCACTCGAGGAGGCAGTCTTCCCATTCTCAGATCTCCAGCTGCATGCTGGGAGAACCACTACTCTCTTCAAATCTGTGGGACAGGGACATTTATATCTGTAGAGGTTATTGCTGTCTTTTGTTTGTCTGTGCCCTGCCTCCAGAGGGGGAGCCTACAGAGGCAGCAGACCTCCTTGAGCTGTGATGGGCTCCACCAAGTTCGAGCTTCCCAGCCACTTTGTTTACGTACTGAAGCCTGAGCAATGGCGGGCGCACCTCCCCCAGCCTCACTGCCACCTTGCAGTTTGATCTCAGACTGCTGTGCTAGCAATGAGCGAGGTTCCGTGGGCATAAGAACCTCTGAGCCAGGTGCAGGATATAATCTCCTGGTGTGCTGTTTGTGAAGCCCCTTGGAAAAGCGCAGTTTTAGGGTGGGAGTGACCCGATTTTCCAGGTGCCATCTGTCACCCCTTTCTTTGACTAGGAAAGGGAATTCCCTGACCCCTTGCAGTTCCCCAGTGAGGCAATGCCTCGCCCTGCTTTGGCTTATGCGTGGTGCACTGTACCCACTGCCTGGTACCCACTGACAGGCACTCCCCAGTGAGATGAGCCTGGTACCTTAGTTGGAAATGCAGAAATCACCCATCTTTTGCGTCACTCAAGCTGGGATTTGTAGACTGGAGCTATTCCTATTTGGCCATCTTGGGTCCAAAGACCAAGACTAAATATTTTTTACAAACATATTCAAATATCCAACAGGTGTGTAGAAAGATGCTAAACATTACCATTCATGAGAAAATTGCAAATAAAAAGATACCACTTTACAGTAGTTGGAATGGCTAATATCAAAAAAAAGAGATATGACAAGTGTTAACAAGGATGTGACAAAATATTTCTGTACAGTCTTAATGAGTTGTAAACTGGAAGACTCATTATGAAAATTAGTATGCTGGTTATTTTAAAAAAATTGAACTATCGTACAATCCCGAAATTCCACTTCTGTCTATAAACAAAATAAAATCAGCATCTCAAAAATAATCTGAACCCCTGTGTTCAATGCAGCGTTATTCACAACTGTCAAGAGTACTTTTTTAAAAAAATGACTTATCTGTAGATGCTGAATGGATAAGGGAAATGTGGTAAAATAGACAACTGAATATTAGTCACCCATAAAAAATAATGAAATTCTGCTATTTCAACAACATGAATGGACCTGGGTACATTATGCTATGCAAAATAAGCTGGGCACAGAAAAACAAACACTGTATGTTCTTACTTAAATTGAGAATTTAAAAAGCCTGAACTCACAGAAGCAGAGAGTACAATGGTAATGACCAGGCCTGGAGGTAGAAAAAATGATAATGTGTTCAAAGATTACAAACTTTCTGTTATAAGATAAATAAGTTTTGGGGGTCTAATGTATAGCTTTAAAATGTAGTTAATAACAGTGTTTTGTATGCTTAAAATTTGCTGCAACAATAGGAGACCTCAAATGCTCTCACTACAAAATCATAACCATGTGAGGTGATATGAATGTTCATCAACTTAATTGTATTAAACATTTTACAATATATATCTATCAAATTATTATAATGTAGACAATGCATAATTATGCAATTTTTATTGGTCAAAAAATCAATGTTATGTACACATGCATATATTCACATAAATGTGTATATACACATATATAAAACATATAGATATATATCAATTACATATGTTGTCATATATATACTTTTGTGTGTATATATATATATACACACATACATATCAATGACAAAATCCTAGTAAGCTTCAAACTAAACAAGAGAAAATTATAAAATGATAACTATTAAAAAATCAGGAAACAAATGGGTATTTAATACATGCTCAGCAATATTCTAAGTTACTCAATAGCAAAGTACAGGTTTTAAAATTAGAAAGTAGATACATTAAACCATATTACAGTTTAGGAATTATGGCACAGAGTGTTTACAGCTTTAGAGTCAATACATACTAAAAACTTAAAATTTTGAAGTAAAATAACATTAGGTTTTATTATATGGGGCAGAGGCTTAGTGTTCTGATAAAATTATTGAGTAAGAATTTCTTTAGAATCACATTTGAAAACTTCACAGGATATGGAATTATAAAGCAGAAAACATACGACATCTGGATGTGGTGTTTCTGTGATTTCTAAACCAAATCCCAATATCTCCACTACTCTCACACATTTTAGACAAGACTCAAAATGGAAATTAGAAAATGTTTAACATAGAGTTCCTTAAAAATCACAGACGGTCCCATGTCCTCAAAAGCAATAAAAGAGCAAGCAGCCAGGTCCTCCAGTCCCTTGCAAGCCATGCAAAGGGTTTGATTTTCTTTGTAACTTAGATGAATGATCGTTGAAGTGGAAGTCCAGTCCTAGAAAACTGAAGAGCATGGGGCAGAAGATGTCTGTCTCTAATAAAAGCAAGAGAAAGAAACCAGGGCTTCTCAGAAAAGATTTCCATTGGAGTATAGCTTCGCAAACCACACTTTAAGATCTGGCTTTCTCCTTGACCTTTGGAAATCTCATCTGTGTCATCTGCCTTATTCACTCCCACCTTTTTGGATGTTTGGCTACTATCTCCTATCTCCTCACACTCTGGGGCTTTTTCTTTTTCTCAATGTAGGTGATCATGCTTAGCTTAGAGAACAGCCAAGGACTCTGTATTAGAAAAAGTAATATGACTTATGCTGTGATTTTCCAATTACTACTTAGTACTGTGTTCAGTGGAAAAAAAAAGAACATTATAAAAGAGTCTAAAAATGTAATAACAAATACTATTTCATCACAGAAACGTTATGATATTTAAAAACTTTTCTAAATTTGTGGGTCCTTAGCTCCACGACCCAGTGCTGCTGAATCTAAACTTGGTGGTGGTTGGCTGGGCATGGTGACTCACACCTCTGATCCCAGCACTTTGAGAGGCCAAGGCAGGCATATCACTTAAGCCTGGGAGTTTGAGGCCAGCCTGGGCAACATGGCTAGACCTAGTCTACGGGTTGAGGGTGGTGAGGAGGGGGAAAGTTGATGGTAATGGGAGGTGGTAATGCGATTATAAGGTGTGGGAAATCATATTTTGTATCTCTAAATGTGTGGAGTTACCACTAATATAAAATTAAGGATACATATCAGCTGAAGAAAGAAAAACATTTATGTCGAGATGAAACCTCCTCGTGGGGATCCGCAGCTGCAATACCGCCAGGCATCAGCATTCCTCCTCTTCTGCCTGGCTGCAGCCCCACCAGAAGCCCGGCTCCAGCTGGGGCTCTGTGGCAGGTACTAGACCCCAAAGGCGCAGGCTAGGGTTTCCTGCCCTCCAGGGTGTCTTCCCACTCCCCAGACCCCAGGCAATTCAATTCATTCATCAAGTGCCACTGCAACTGTCCAAGCTGGGGCAGCAGGTCCCACAGTCACCAGCCAAGAACTCTGCTCCAGAACACGTGGGCTTCTTTCCCTGGGGGAAGGACATTGTTTTTCCCAGCCACGAATAAATCCTTCCCTGTGCACCCTGTTTCCCATTGCCACTGACTTCGTGTAAACTCAAGTCCTGAGGACACAAGAGAGACCCAGGCCTGGCCCCGTGGACACGCTTTGTGCCACGGCTTCCACCTGATGGACGGGTGCACTCTACAAATCTCAGGGACCACCACACCTAGGAGACAGAAGGACCCTATGAGACGCACCCCCAAAGCAACCAACCAATCCAAGAAAAAAAAAAAAAACACGTCTCAGGGCTCCGTTGGTTTTCCCACTTGGGCGGTCCTGACCCCCTGTTCTAGCCTGGCCCAAGAACCCTCCACCTCACCCTGGCCTGCTCAAAGTTGCCCTGTCTACCTGAGCAGAGCCTCCTTCTCCAAGGCTCTGTCTCTCTTGCTGTACAACTCCCTTGCTGTCTCCCTTTCTCTATTTCCCCCTCCACCTCTCGCTCTTCTGTCACCTTCTGTCTCTCTCCTCCTCCACCTTTCTCTCTCTCCCTACATTTCTATCTCTCCATCCCAGTCTCCCTAGCTCTCTTTCAAGCTGTGTCTGTGTCTTTGCCTGTATGTCCTTGTGTGTGTGTCCGTGTGTGTGCTTGTGTGCCTGTGTGCATTCACCCGTCTGTATCTGTGTATGTGTCGGGGTGGGTTTGCTCGTGATGTTGGTGTGGTGTGTCTGGATGTCCGTCAGCCCCTCTTTCCCGGCATCAGGCTGCCGGGGCTCTAGTGCCAGCATGGGGCAAATCAGGGCCTTCCTTTCCCGTTGGCCATGGGCAGGCACTCGTCGGGACAAGCGACGATGGTGTGGGCATTGTGAGAAAAAGGGCTGGGCAGGCTGTTCCCCCCTGTGCAGCCCTGGCGGCTCTGGGTGTGTGGGGCAAGAGGGGGCCTTGCAGGAGGGGCAGTAAGGGATCCAAAACAATTCTTCTGCGGTAAGGCAGAGGACTGGAGGGGATCCCAGAACTGTGGGCCCCGGGCCCTGACACCTCCGAGCACACCCTGTCCTGAGCCGGCGCAATGTGTTGGAAGCTGGGGAGCTCGTGAGCCGAGGGAAGGCCTGGAGTGTCAGCGAAAGGGAGGCCTCCTGGTGGGCCTGGAGCCAGGGCAGGGGACTGAGGCATCACAGCCTGATGATGCATTCCTGTTTCCTGCAACATGAGGAGTCTCCAAAACGGCCTGTTTGGAAACTGCAAAGGAGAGCGAAGACACAATGCTGCTTTTCCATGCTTCGCTGGAGGTTTCTTTGTCCCCACAGAGCTCGGGAAACAAACAGTCCACATGGTCACGCTTTCAGGGGCCAGAGACCAGTGAGCAACAGGCCACCTTGCAGAGGGCAAAGGAACGTGGAATCCGGAATCATGGTTCACTTGGCTTGAGTGTGACTCCTGTGTGGATGGGAGTATCTGCCTCATGCTCTGTTGCAGGCTTAGCGTGGGGATATGCCATCTGTGAACCATGTGGATGAAAAACAGACAACCATTCGAGTCTTGGCTCTGCTCTTTGGGGAATTCGCTCATTCCTTGGGAGGTAGAATTCGTCTGAATCGCTCCCAGATGAAGTAACCCAGGCTGACAATCCCGAGGGCCGGTGAGGGCACAGTCGGACTACACGGCCTTTGGCCGAGCACTCAGCCTTCACTGGGCAGCAAACATTTTCCCAGAGTTCGAGGTCCTGCTAGTCCTGGAGGCAGAAGACAGCTTTTCTCTTTGCCTTCCTTTCTCTGTTTCTTGCTCCTTTTCTCCCTCTGTCCATCCTTCCCTCTATTCTTCCTTCTCTCCCTCTCTCCCTCCCTCTGTTCTTCTCTCCTTCCCTCTCTCCCTCCATCCATACCTCCATTTCTCCCTCCTTCCCTCCCTCCATTCTTCTCTTTTTCTTTCCCTCCCTCCCTCCATCCCTTCCAAGTTCCCTCCGTTCATCCGTCCTTTCCTCCCTCTGTCACTCCCTCTCACTTTGTCCGCGTTCCTTTCCCCATCTCTGCCTGGCTTCCCTCCCACCTAGAAAGAGCAGAACCACAGTTTGTGAGAGATCTCGGGGTCTACATTTAGTTGCCAGGCACTCCACGTGTTGCCAGGGATTATGGCAGGGCACGGGTGTGTGAGTGATGGTGGAGCGGGGAGGCAGTGGAGTTGAGCCGCGGAAAAGAGAGCAGGCCTGGCCACTGCCCTGGCCGGTGTTTCCCGAGGTGGAGGTCTCCGCCTACACCACCGAAGAACGCGGGGGCGGGGGTGGTACAAGGCATAGGGGGGCTGGGGAAGGGATGAGAGCCATGCCTGGGCTGGTCCCAAACCCTAGCTGGCTGCCCGCGGACCCGCATATGGGCAGTAGACGGCCCATCTCTGAGTACCTGTGCTGGCTCTGAAACCCCTGAGATACTCAGAAAAGAATGACAGCCCTCCTTTCTGTGGAGTCTCTTGCTGGACCTTGACTCAGGAATCCTAGACAGGTCAGCTGGAAGGGAAGACACAGGTCTCCATACAAAGCCAGATGTTCACCACGAAAGAAGGGCCACACCCCTGTCCCCATCCTTTCCCAACCCTGCGTCCTAAAGCTCCTCCAACTGAGCCCAGTGTTCTTCCTGGCTGAGGAGTGGTTCCAGAAAAGTGGGCTCTTCCACGTCCTTCAACTCCCCCAGTGGCTCCGTTGCTAGGAAAGGATGTGCCTTTTGCTGAAATTCTGGGGTCAACAGGAGTTCATATAGCAGGGTGGATGCGAGTGCAGATGAGCCCTCCAGCTCCTGGAGCGGTTGGGAGGGTGTCTGGATGGCTTACATCTGCTTCTGACACGCAGAGGCCTCCATGGGTGCGAGCTGCGGAGGTAGATGTGCCTTGGCTTCGCATCCCCAAGTGCCCTGGTGACTTGGAGACCCTGGCCCTAGCCCCAATACGGACTCATGTGGCACGTGTGCGGTGCAAGCACACCTTGCTCCTGTGACTCAGCCTGAGCGGCTCAAGTTGTCCCACTGAGCAGGTACCCAGAAGGCCGCCTTCTGTTTGACTCAGCGTGAGCGGCCCAAGGTGTCCCATTGAGCACACACCCAGAAGGCCACCGTAGTGTGGATCCTGGTCCCCCTGCCATCTGTTTGGGTGCTGAGGTCACCCAGGTGTCTGAGGGTGGGTCAGCGCCACTTCCGAAGGAGCCAGGAGAGCAAACCCAAAATCCCCATGTTCCATGGCAGGTTGGGAGATTCCCTCTGCCTGGGAAGCCTCGCTGGGCTGCAGCAGAGGGGTGACCCTTGCTGCCTGGCTACCGAAAGCCCCCTGTACCCCACGCCCTGGTGGGGGTGAAGGCGACCAAGGAGGGATGGTGGCACCCTTGTGGGCCGCATTGCACAGGCCGTCTGCATGCGTGGGTTCCGTGCCACCCTGGCCTGGATGCCTGAACCTTCGATTCTGACATGAAATCTGAATCCTGGACTCTAAAAGGCAGGTCTCTCTGGCCAGTTCAGGTAAGGGTTCCACTCAAAGCACACTGGCAGGGCATCTTTTCGTTCAGGTTACAAACGAGTCCCTTTGCCGTCCTCGTCCTCAGGCTTCCGTGGGGAAGGGGATGTCAGAAGGTGTCGGGAGAGCCATCGCAGGGGCACCTGGCTGGAATTTCACGGAGAGACAAGGGCAGAGAGTGGCCAGCAGCGGCCGTGTGCCTCAGTTGGCCTTTGCGCTGCACGCAGGTCCAGTCAGGAGTCCGACCCCGCCAGTGGCACTTATAAAGACCCACCAGCTTCACCCCTTCACGAATATGCATGAGTAACCAAGGGCCATGGATAACCCGCCCTCTGAAGCCAGAGACCACAGACACAGGGCCATGTGTGGTAGGTGAAGGTGGGGCCAGATCGGCCAGGAAAGGGGGACTTCCGGTGCTGGCTTTCTGAGTTCTCCAGAATTCTATGGAAACTAGAAGTTTCTCTCTGGGCTCACACACGATTTCAGGGAGAAATCACTTTGGAAGGGTGGAGTGTAGAACTGAACATCCATGACAGTCTTGAGTTTTCCATGCCCTCTCCGTGAAGGCGGCAATGCCTGTGGGTGTCGCTGTTGCCATGATAATCTCACACACGCAGGTGTGTGGATCGCATTCATTTTCTTTTTTTTTAATTTTATTTTTTTATTTCTGCCTCTTAAAGTCAATAATAAAGTCACAAGTGTAAAATGAATGCATTTAAAAACATAAAAATACATTTCAATGACAAGAAGTATGCAATGATCATGAAAATCTACTGTACACTTTGCCAAAGTCAAAGAATGAAAGACATTACGGAAAACCCAATCTTCAAATATATCCTTAAAAAAACTCTCTCCTGCATAGTAAAAGCATCATCTAAACATCAGTTCCAACCGAGAAAAAAAAAAAAACAGCAGGGTTGATGGGACAGACAACTTTCCCCAGGATTTCCAGATAAAAACATGTGGTCACCAGGAATTCAAGGTAACTTCAAAAGCCACATTTAATTCAGAATAAAATGAACATTTCTGACAGATGACAACAGTATGATACTGATTTTTTTCTTTCCTAGATACAAATCATATGGGGCATTTCTTAGCAGTTTAGTAATCATCTAAGAATAACTGTAGAAATAACCCCAATTCCACCATCCTAGCCACTGGTATAAAACAAATAACCTTCCATTGATACTGCCTTTCACCTAACTAAAATATCCTCATTTACTTGGAACAATTTCATGCTTACACATGATCACAAACACTTGTTTTCAGATGTTGTGGAATTATTGGGGCTGAGATTTTTGAAACGATGTCTTAATCTTAGCAGAGAGATAATAATCCTTTCACTATACTTTGATTGGGCTTCCTTAACCAAATCTGAGCAACTACTGTAATAATAATCCTGGTGGTAATCCATGATACTCTCAAATTTTTCCCTTTAAGAAATATATAATCCATGTAACACTAACAAATATGCACACTTTCTTAATAAGGAATGGCTGTTTTCAGGCCTTATTAGGAAAACAAACAAGCAAACAATGGCAATTACTACCTGTTTTTTATCACTGATAAGCTACAATAAAGCTCAAATATGGACAGTTTAATTGTGTGATATTAAGTAAAAAATGAAAACCATTATAGTTTTACCAAAAGAAACGTAAAAAATATGGGAAGAAGTCAAATGAGAATGGCATGAGTCCCAAAGATTACACTATGATTCTGAACAGGATTTTCCGAACAAAAGGTGTCTAGATACAGTTTCTGTGAATATTTCTTGTACTAGAAAGATCCAAAGCAAGTGTAGGCTCAGCCCTACCTTGTCAAGGATAAATATTCAGGTAAATTAGAAGTTCCATCTGCTAAAGTGCATCTGCTGACCAGGTCTACCATGGCCCTGCTACTTACAGACATCTAAGAAAGTGGTCTCACTCATGCTCATTCACTTGTTCTGTGGCCTATCAAGAGTCACACACAACGATGATTTTGCTTTTTTAAAAAAACCAAATACTTTATACAGTGAACTATAGAAAAAACAATTCTAAATATAACTTAAAAATTCTAGAGAGTGGGTGCAGCCAAGATACCCAAATAGGAACAGCTGCAGTCTACAGCTCCCAGCGTGACTGACGAAGAAGACGGGTGATTTCTGCATTTCCACCTGAGGTACCGGGTTCATCTCACTAGGGAGTGCCAGACAGTTGGCGCAGGACAGTGAGTGCAGCGCACCGTGTGCAAGCCGAAGCAGGGCTAGGCATTGCCTCACTCGGGAAGTGCAAGGGGTCAGGGAGTTCCCTTTCCTAGTCAAAGAAAGGAGTGACAGATGGACCTGGAAAATTGGGTCACTCCCACCCTAATACTGCACTTTTCCAACGGGCTTAAAAAACGGCACACCAGGAGATTATATCCCGCACCTGTCTCGGAGGGTCGTACACCCACGGAGTCTCACTGATTGCTAGCACAGCAGTCTGAGATCAAACTGCAAGGCGGCAGCGAGGCTTTGGGAGGGGCGCCGCAATTGTCCAGGCTTGAGTAGGTAAACAAAGCAGCCGGGAACTTCGAACTGGGTGGAGCCCACCACAGCTCAAGGAGGCCTGCGTGCCTCTATAGGCTCCACCTATGGGGGCAGGGCACAGACAAACAAAAAGACAGCAGTAACCTCTGCAGACTTAAATGTCCCTGTCTGACAGCTTTGAAGAGAGCAATGGTTCTCCCAGCACGCAGCTGGAGATCTGAGAACAGGCAGACTGTCTCCTTAAGTGGGTTCCTGACCCCTGAACTCCAAGCAGCCTAAGTGAGAGGCAACCCCCAGTAGGGGCAGACTGATACCTCACAAGGCCGGGTACTCCTCTGAGTCAAAACTTCCAGAGGAACAGTCAGACAGCAGCATTTGTGGTTCATGAAAATCTGCTGTTCTTCAGCCACCGCTGCTGTTACAAAGGCAAACAGCGTGTGGAGTGGACCTCTAGCAAACTCCAACAGACATGCAGCTGAGGGTCCTGTCTGTTAGAAGGAAACTAACAAACAGAAAGGACATCCACACCAAAAACCCATCTGTACATTACCATCATCAAAGACCAAAAGGAAATAAAACCACAAAGATGGGGAAAAAACAGAGCAGAAAAACTGGAAACTCTAAAAAGCAGAGTGCCTCTTCTCCTCCAAAGGAATGCAGTTCCTCATCAACAACGGAGCAAAGCTGGAGGGAGAATGATTTTGACGAGTTGAGAGAAGTCTTCAGATGATCAAACTACTCCGAGCTACAGGAGGAAATTCAAACCAAAGGCAAAGAAGTTAAAAAACTTTGAAAAAAAATTAGACGAATGTATAACTAGAATAAACAATACAGAGAAGTGCTTAAAGGAGCTGATGGAGCTGAAATCCAAGACTTGAGAACTACGTGAAGAGTGCAGAAGTCCCAGGAGCCAATGCAATCAACTGGAAGAAAGAGTATCAGTGATGGAAGATGAAATGAAGTGAGAAGGGAAGTTTAGAGTAAAAAGAATAAAAAGAAACGAACAAATCCTCCAAGAAATATGAGACTATGTGGAAAGACCAAATTCACTTCTGATTGGTGTACCTGAAAGTGACGGGGAGAATGGAACCAAGTTGGAAATCACTCTGCAGGATATTATCCAAGAGAACTTCCCCAATCTAGCAAGGCAGGCCAACATTCAGATTCAGGAAATACAGAGAACACCACAAAGATACCCCTCGAGAAGAGCAACTCTAAGACACATAATTGTCAGATTCACCAAAGTTGAAATGAAGGAAAAAATGTTAAGGGCAGCCAGAGAGAAAGGTCGGGTTATGCACAAAGGGTTGTCCATCAGACTAACAGTGGATCTCTCAGCAGAAACTCTACAAGCCAGAAGAGACTGGGGGCCAATATTCAACATTCTTAAAGAAAATAATTTGGACCCAGAATGTCATATCCAGCCAAACTAAGCTTCATAAGTGAAGGAGAAACAAAATACTTTACAGACAAGTAAATGCTGAGAGATTTTGTCTCCACCAGACCTGCCCTAAAAGAGATCTTGAAAGAAGCACTAAACATTGAAAGGAACAACTGGTACCAGCAACTGCAAAATCATGCCAAATTGTAGAGACCATCGAGGCTAGGAAGACACTGCATCAACTAACGAGCAAAATAACTAGCTAACATCATAATGACAGGATCAAATTCACACATAACAATATTAACTTTTAATATGAACGGACTAAATTCTCCAATTAAAAGACACAGACTGGCAAATTGGATAAAGAGTGAAGACCCATTAGTATGCTGTATTCAGGAAACCCATCTCACGTGCAGAGACACAGATAAGCTCAAAATAAAAGGATGGAGGAAGATCTACCAAGCAAATGGAAAACAAGAAAAGGCAGGGGTTGCAACCCTAGTCTCTGATAAAACAGACTTTAAACCAACAAAGATCAAAAGAGACAAAGAATGCCATTATATAATGGTAAAGGGATCAATTAAACAAGAAGAGCTAACTATCTTAAATATATATGCACCCAATACAGGAGCACCCAGATTCATAAAGCAAGTCCTGAGTGACCTACAAAGAGACTTACACTCCCACACAGTAATAATGGGAGACTTTAACATCCTGCTGTCAACATTAGACAGATCAACGAGACAGAAAGTTAACAAGGATACCCAGGAATTGAACTCAGCTCTGCACCAAGTGGACCTAATAGACATCTACAGAACTCTCCACTCTAAATCAACAGAGTATACATTTTTTTCAGCACCAAACCTATTCGAAAATTGACCACATAGTTGGAAGTAAAGCTCTCCTCAGCAAACGTAAAAGAACAGAAATCATAACAAACTGTGTCTCAGAACACAGTGCAATCAAACTAGAACTCAGGATTAAGAAACTCACTCAAAACTGCTCAACTACATGGAAACTGAACAACCTGCCCCTGAATGACAACTGGGTACATAACGAAATGAAGGCAGAAAGAAAGATGTTCTTTGAAACCAATGACAACAAAGACACAACATACCAGAATTTCTGGGACACATTTAAAGCTGTGTAGAGGGAAATTTATAGCACTAAATGCCCACAGGAGGAAGCAGAAAAGATCCAAAATTGACACCCTAACATCAGAATTAAAAGAGCTAGAAAAGCAAGAGCAAACACATTCAAAAGTTAGCAGAAGGCAAGAAATAACTAAAATCAGAGCAGAACTGAAAGAAACAGAGACACAAAAAACACTTCAAAAAATTAATGAATCCAGGAGCTGGTTTTTTGAAAGGACCAACAAAATTGATAGACTGCTAGCAAGACTAATAAAGAAAAAAAGAGAGAAGAATCAAATAGATGCAATAAAAAATGATAAAGGGGATACAATCTCCAATCCCACAGAAATACAAACTACAATCAGGGAATACTACAAACACCTCTATGCAAATAAACTAGAAAATGTAGAAGAAATGGATAAATTCCTCGACACATACACCCTCCCAAGACTAAACCAGGAAGAAGTTGAATCTCTGAATATACAAATAACAGGCTCTGAAATTGAGGCAATAATCAATAGCTTACCAACCAAAAAAAGTCCAGGACCAGATGGATTCACAGCCGAATTCTATCAGAGGTACAAGGAGGAACTGGCACCATTCCTTCTGAAACTATTCCCATCAATAGAAAAAGAGGAAATCCTCCCTAACTCATTTTATGATGCCAGTATCTTCCTGATACCAAAGCTGGGCAGAGACACAACAAAAAAGAGAATTTTAGACCAATATCCTTGATGAACATTGATGCAAAAATCCTCAATATAATACTGGCAAACGAAATAAAGCAGCACATCAAAAAGCGTATGCACCATGATCAAGTGGGCTTCATCCCTGGGATGCAAGCCTGGTTCAATATACACAAATCAATAAATATAATCCAGCATATAAACACAATGAAAGACAAAAACCACATGATTATCTCAATAGATACAGAAGAGACCTTTGACAAAATTCAACAACCCTCCATGCTAAAAACTCTCAATAAATTAGGTATTGATGGGAAGTATCTCAAAATAATAAGAGCTATCTATGACAAACCCACAGCCAATATCATACAGAATGGGCAAAAACTGGAAGCATTCCCTTTGAAAACTGACACAAGACAGGGATGCCCTCTCTCACCACTCCTATTCAACATAGAATTGGAAGTTCTGGCCAGGGCAATTAGGCAGGAGAAGGAAATAAAGTGTATTCAATTAGGAAAAGAGGAAGTCAAATTGTCCCTGTTTGCAGATGACATGATTGTATATCTAGAAAACCCCATTGTCTCAGCCCAAAATCTCCTTAAGCTGATAAGAAACTTCCGCAAAGTCTCAGGATACAAAATCAATGTACAAAAATCACAAGCATTCTTATACACAAATAACAGACTAACAGAGCCAAATCATGAGTGAACTCCCATGCACAATTGCTTCAAAGAGAGTAAAATATCTATGAATCCAACTTATAAGGGACATGAAAGACCTCTTCAAAGAGAACTACAAACCACTGCTCATTGAATTAAAAGAAGATAGAAACAAATGGAAGAACATTCCAAGCTCATGGGTAGGATGAAACAGTATCGTGAAAATGGCCATTCTGCCCAAGGTAATTTATAGATTCAATGCCATCCCCATCAAGCTACCAATGACTTTCTTCCCAGAATTGGAAAAAACTACTTTAAAGTTCATATGGAACCAAAAAAGAGTCCTCATCGCCAAGTCAATCCTAAGCCAAAAGAGCAACCCTGGAGGCATCACGCTACCTGACTTCAAGCTATACTACAAGGCTACAGTAACCAAAACAGCATGGTACTGGTATCAAAACAGAGTCATAGATCAGTGGAACAGAACAGAGCCCTCAGAAATAATGCCACATATATACAGCTATCTGATCTTTGACAAACCTGAGAAAAACAAGCAATGGGTAAAGGATTCCCTATTTAATAAACGGTTCTGGGAAAACTGACTAGCCATATGTAGAAAGCTGAAACTGGATCCCTTCCTTACACCTTATTCAAAAAATAATTCAATATGGATTAAAGACTTAAACATTAGACCTAAAATCATAAAAACCCCAGAAGAAAACCTAGGCATTACCATTCAGGACACAGGCATGGGCAAGGACTTCATGTCTAAAACACCTAAAGCAATGGCAACAAAAGGCAAAATTGACAAATGGGACCTAATTAAACTAAAGAGCTTCTGTACAGCAAAATAAACTACCATCAGAGTGAGCAGGCAACCTACAAAATGGGAGAAAATTTTCACAACCTACTCATCTGACAAAGGGCTAATATCCAGAATCTACTATGAACTCCAACAAATTTACAAGAAAAAATCAAACAACCCCATCAAAAAGTGGGCGAAGGACATGAACAGACACTTCTGAAAAGAAGACATTTATGTAGCCAAAAAACACATGAAAAAATGCTCACCATCACTGGCTATCAGAGAAATGCAAATCAAAAACACAATGAGGTACCATCTCACACCAGTTAGAATGGCAATCATTAAAAAGTCAGGAAACAACAGGTGCTGGAGAGGATGTGGAGAAATAGGAGCACTTTTACACTGTTGGTGGGATTGTAAACTAGTTCAAACATTGTGGAAGTCAGTGTGGTGATTCCTCAAGGATCTAGAACTAGAAATACCGTTTGACCCAGCCATCCCATTACTGGGTATATACCCAAAGGACTATAAATCTTGCTGCTATAAAGACACATGCACAAGTATGTTTATTGCGGCACTATTCACAATAGCAAAGAGTTGGAACCAATCCAAATGTCCAACATTGGATTAAGAAAACGTGGCACATATATATCATGGGATACTATGCAGCCATAAAAAATGATGAGTTCATGTCCTTTTTATGGACATGGATGAAATTGGAAATCATCATTCTCAGTAAACTATCCCAAGGACAGAAAACCAAACACTGCATGTTCTCACTCATAGGTGGGAATTGAGCAATGTGAACACAGGAACACAGGAAGGTGAACATCACACTCTGGGGAATGTCGTCGGGTGGGCGGAGGGTGGAGGGATAACTTTAGAAGATACACCTAATGCTAAATGTCGAGCGCTAAATGGGTGCAGCACACCAGCATGACACATGTATACATATGTAACTAACCTGCACATTTTGCACATGTACCCTAAAACTTAAAATATAATAATAATAAAAATATTCTAGAGAGTTAAGATAACCTCATTTTTTAAAATACTGAAAATGTAAAGGGTCCGTATAAAAAGTTGTGTTAAGTACTACTTCCTATTTTAATAATTCACTTGCTTTGCTCTTAAAATCTCTATGAGAGAAGTCGATATTTTACTCATGTCTTTTGGAAAGAGATTCAAAAGCAAAAATAGCTGTGCTGTGAAATTTCATGAAATTTGTGGGATTTTTACAAGCTAAATTATTCAGTATTTTGTATTGTTATTACACTCATATATTTCCCGGAATATAAATACAGCAACCCAGCAACAGTGATTGCAACAAAATTAAGGCAAATAGGTCTGCAATCATTTGATTTCCTTATTAGATAAATGAAGTTTTCATAGAGGAAATGCAAATTCAGATCAGGTTACATAAGTTTAACTATCATTTAAACCTTATATAAAATTAAATCTAACCCTCACAACTGCAAATCTGTAAGGAATCATCGTCAGGAATCTACAGGACTTAGCTCATATTTATATTCGACCCACACTTAGAAATTTCATAAATGATGAGATGCAGGCCAAGGGGATTCCTCAAAGGGCTCCACCCAAAAGGAAAGGAAAGAGAGTTAAACAGACAATTACCACTTACGTATTTGTGGGTAATCAGCTTATTCCTCAGCCTCTAGACAGTGAGGAGGATGAAAAAAATGGAAGAAGATAGCAAGGAAGAGGAAGAAAAAGATCACAGTGAAGCGATGAAGCCAGGGGAGTAACCTCAAAATTTACTTAGAGAAAAAATCATGAAACTGCCCATCCCTGAATCTTTAAAAGCTTACTTGACATATTTTAGAGACAAATAACTTAGATCAAGAAGAAATATGCCTACTGCTAATTCCTTTAGTCCTGAAAATGTAGCATTTGTGAGGAGTTAAAAGAATTATTTCTTTCATCAGAGCAAATTATAGTTGAAAAAATATCACTTGTTACTCTCAGTAACTTAAATTATGTATTGAGTGAATAAAAAAATCCCTTTTATAAAATCTATTTTTCTTTAAATCTTGGAAAACTGTTGTTTTAGCTCAAAGTGATTTCAAAGTGGAATGCAACAGTAGTCAAGACTTGTGTACCATAAATTCTTTTCTGATTCCTTACGAATCTCGTTCATTTTCATGAATAAAACGAGAGCGAAACTACAGAGAAAAGAAACGCCCGATGCATCACGGCCTGATGATGGTTTCCTGTTTCCTAAGACATGGGGAGTCTCCACTATGACCTGTTTCCAAAGAGGAAACTGGAAAGGAGAGCGAAAACACGATGCTGCTTTTCCACTATTCTCTGGAGGTTTCTGTATCCCCACAGAGCTCGGGAAACAAACAGTCAAAATGGTCACGCTTTCGGGGGCTAGAGACACATGAGCAACAGGCCCCCTTGCAGAAGATAAAGGAACGTGGAACCCGAAACCATGCTTCAGTCGGCCTGAGTGTGACTCCTGTGTGGGCGGGACTATCCACCTCGCGCTCCGTTGCAGGCTCAAAGTGGGGCTATCTCATCTGTGAACCATATGGATGAAAAATGAACAATCACCCGAGTCTCGGCTCATTGCTCTCTGGGTAATTCGCTTATTCCTTTGGAAACGAAATTCGTCTGAATCGCTCCCAGATGAGGTAACCCAGGCTGGCTATCCAGAGGGCCGGTGAGAGCCCCGCAGGCCGACGCTGCTGTGGGCCGAGCACTTAGCCTGCCCTGGGCACCCAACATTTTCTCGGAGTGCAAGATCCTGCTGGTCCTGGAGGAAGAAGACCGCTTTTCTCTCTGCCTTCCCCTCTTTGTTTCTTGCTTCCACCCTCCCTCCCTCTTTCCCTCCGTCCATCCCTCAGTTCCTCCCATTCTCCCTCCCTCCCTCCCTCCCTCCTTCCCTCTCTCCTTCCTATCCCTCCAAACCTTCCAAGGTCCCTGGGTCCATCCGTTCTTTTCTCCCTCCATCGCTCCCTCCCTCTCTGTCTCCGTTCCTCTCCCCATCTCTGCCTGAGTTCCCTCCCGCGTATAAAGGGCAGCACCCCGTTTTGCGCGGGGTCTCTGGTCTGCATTTAGCTGTCAGGCACTCCACGGTGATTCCGAGGAAGCTGGCTGGGCAAGGGTAGGCGAGTGACGGTGGGGCGGGGAGACAGAGGTGGCGAGACGCGGAAAGAAGAGTAGGCTTGGCACCTGCCCAGGCCAGTGTTTCCCGGGATGGAGGTCTCCGTCCGCCCCACTGAAGAACGCGGCGGGGGCGCAAGATGGAAGGGATGAGAGCTCTGCCTGAGCTGGTTAGAAAACCTAGGCTGCTGCCTGCTAACCCGCGCATGAGCAGTAGACACTCCATCTCCCGGTACCTGGACGGGCCCTGGGATCCCCGGGATGCTCAGGAAAGAATGACAGCCCTCCTCTGAGTGGAGTCTCTCATGGGACCTGGAACTCAGAGATCCTAGGCAGGTCAGCTGGAAGGGAAGACACGCCTCTCCATACCGAGTCAGAGGTTCACCGCGAAAGAGAGGCCGCCGCTCTGCCCCCACCCCGCCCCGACCCCGCATCCTAAAGCTTCTCCAGCAGAGCCTGGTGTTCTTCCTGGCTGAGGAGTGGCTCCAGCGGAGCGGGCTCTTCCACTTCCTTCAGCTTCCCCAGTGGCGCCGGATCTAGGAAAGACTGTGCCTTTTGCTGAAACTCTGGGGTTGACAGGAGCTCATCTATCAGGCTGGAGGTGAGTGTAGATGAGCGCCCCGGCTCCTGGAGCGGTTGAGAAGTGCCTGGATGGCTTGCATCTGTGCTTGATCGGGAGGCCTCCGGGGTCCATAGCTTCGGAGGTGGAGGTGCCCCGTCTTTGGTTTCCCACACCGCCCTGGCGACCTGGGGCTCCAGACCCACCGTGGACTCCAGTGGGACGTGGGTGGTTCAAACACACCTTGCCCCTGTGACTCAGCTTGAGGGGGCCCAAGCTGTCCCAATGAGCACGTGCCCAGTAGGCCGCCGTGCTGCAGATCCTCGTCCTCCTGGCATTTGTTGGGGTGCGGAGGCCACCGAGGTGTCTGAGGGTGGGACAGTCCTAATTCCAGAGGAGCCAGGGCAGTGAACACAAAAATTCCCACGTTCAATGGCAGGTTGAGAGATTCCTTCTGCCTCACAGCCTGGCTGGTCTGGAGCGGGGGGACGGCCCTTGCTCCCTGGCTCACGAAAGCCCCCTGTGGGAGAACCACAGGCATGCAGGGCGTGTGTGGTGCAGAAAGCCCCGTTCCCCATGCAGAGATGTGGGTGAACTCGATTGAGGAGGGAGGAGGATGACAGCCACTGGGGGTGTTAATTAGTAACCACAGTGACCTCAAAGAGCTCAAATGGAAGGAAGAATTGCACGTCTCTCACTTTAAGTAAAGAGCTAGAAATGATTAAGCTTACTGAAGATGTAAAATTTTCATCGCTAGAGAGACGTCAACACTTGGCTTCAAAACTTCAAAGGATGTGCTGACTGTCTTTGAGGACCACTGCAGTTGGTGACTTTAAGTTACAGCCAATGCTCATTGACCACTCTGAAAATCTCAGGGCTCTTAAGAATTATTCAAAATCTATTCTTTCTGTGCTCTAGAAATGGAACATCACAGTCTGAGTGACAACACAACTGTTAACAGTATGGTTTACTGAATATTTTAATCCCACTATTGAGACCTACTGCTCAGAAAAAAAAACAAAAAAAAACAAAAAAAAAACAACGAGTCCTTTAAAGGGATTGCTGCTTGGCCTGGTGCAGTGGCTCACACCTATAATCCCTGCACTTTGGGAGGCTGAGGTGGTTGGATCGCCTGAGGTCAGAAGTTGGAGACCAGCCTGGCGAAGATTATGAAACCCCATGTCTAATAAAAATACAAAAAAATTAGCCGGGCATGGTGGTGGTACTTGTAATTTCAGCTACTTGGGAGGCTGACACAGAAGAATGGCTTGGACCCTGGAGGCGGAAGTTGCAGTGAGCCAAGACCACGCCACTGCCCTCCATCCTGGGCAACAAGAGGGAAACTATATAAAGGAGAAAAAAAATAAAAAGGAAAGAAAAGAAAAAAGGAAAAAAAGATTTCTGCTTATTAATAATTCTCCTAGCTACCCAGAAGCTTAGATGGAGATGTACTTGGAAATTAATGTTATGTTCATGGCTGCTAATACAATATCTATTCTTCAGCCTGTGGATCAAAGAGTGGTTTTGACTTTCATGTGTTTTTATTTAATAATAAATGCATTTTGTAAAGGTTTAGCTGTCATAGATAGTAATTTCTTTGATGAGTCTGGATAAACTGAATTGAAAACCTTTTGGAAAGGTTTCACCATTAATCCCTTCATGATATTTCAGACTACTCCCGTGAATCACAAATGTCCTTAATAGCAAATGCCATTAAGAACATTTGTGTTTGATGGGAGGAGGTTGAAATATCAACATTAACAGGAGTTTGGAAGAAGTTGATTCCAGCCCTCATGGATGACTTTGAGGGCTCAGGATGTCAGAGGAGGAAGTCCCTACAGATGTGGTAGAAATCGCATGACAATGAGAATTAGAATTAGGGCCTTAAGACGAGATTAAATTGCTGTAAACTCATGATGAAACTTGAACAAGTGGGGAGTTGCTTCTTATGGATGAGCAAAGAAAATATTTTCTTGAGATGGAATCTACTCCAGGTGGAGATGCTATGAACATTGTTGAAATAACAACCAAGGATTTAGAATATTCCATAAACCTAGTGAATAAAGCAGCAGCAGGGTTTGAGAGGGTTTACTCCAGTTTTCAAGGAAGTTCTACTGTGGATATAATGTTATCAAACAGCATCACATGCTACAGGGAAATCTTTTGTGAAAGGAACAAACTTCATTGTTTTAAGAAATTGACACAGGTACCCAAACTTCAGCTGCCCCTATACTGATCAGTCAGCAGCCATCAACACAGAGGCAAGACCCTCACTGTAGAGAAAAGAAAGAGAGATCAGACTGTTACTGTGTCTATATAGAAAGAAAAGACATAAGAGACTCCATTTTGAAAAAGACTTGTACTTTAAACAATTGCTTTGGTGAGATGTTGTTAATTTGTAGCTTTGCCCCAGCCACTTTTCCCCAGCCACTTTGCCCCAGCCACTCAGACCCAACCTGGAGCTCACAAAAACATGCGTTGTATGAAATCAAGGTTTAAGGGATCTAGGGCTGTGCAGGACGGGCCTTGTTAACAAAATGTTTACAAGCAGTATACTTGGTAAAAGTCATCACCATTCTCTAATCTTAATAAACGAGGGGCAAAATGCACTGCAGAAAGCCGCAGAGACCTCTGCCCTTGAAAGCAGAATCTTGTCCAAGGTTTCTCCCCATGCGAATGTCTGAAATATGGCCTCATGGGATGAGAAAGACGTGACTGTCCCCCAGCCCGACACCCGTTAAGGGTCTGTGCTGAGGTGGATTAGTAAAAGAGGAAAGCCTCTTGCAGTTGAGATAGAGGAAGGCCACTGTCTCCTGCCTGCCCCTGGGAACTGAATGTCTCAGTATAAAACCCAATTGTACATTTGTACAATTCTGAGATAGGAGAAAATCCGCCCTATGATGGGAGGGCAGACATGTTTGAAGTAATGCTGCTTTGTTATTCTTTACTCCACTGAGATGTTTGTGTGGAGAGAAACATAAATCTGGCTTACGTGCACGTCCAGTCATAGTACCTTCCCTTGAACTTAATTGACATAGATTATTTTGCTCACACGTTTTTTGCTGACCTTCTCCTTATTATCACCCTGTTCTCTTACTACATTCCTTTTTGCTGAAATAATGAAAATAATAAGCAATAAAAACTTCTCCTTATTATCACCCTGCTCTCTTACTACATTCCTTTTTGCTGAAATGATGAAAATAATAAGCAATAAAAACTTCTCCTTATTATCACCCTGCTCTCTTACTACATTCCTTTTTGCTGAAATGATGAAAATAATAAGCAATAAAAACTTCTCCTTATTATCACCCTGCTCTCTTACTACATTCCTTTTTGCTGAAATGATGAAAATAATAAGCAATAAAAACTTCTCCTTATTATCACCCTGCTCTCCTACTACATTCCTTTTTGCTGAAATAATGAAAATAATAAGCAATAAAAACTTCTCCTTATTATCACCATGCTCTCCTACTACATTCCTTTTTGCTCAAATAATGAAAATAATAAGCAATAAAAACTGAGGGAACTCAGAGGCCGGTTCCTGTGCAGGTCTTGCTATGCTGAGTGCCGGTCCCCTGGGCCTACTATTGCTTCTCTATACTTTGTCTCTTTGTATTACTTATTTTCTCAGTCTCTCGTCCCACTTGACTAGAAATACCCACAAGTGAGGAGGAGCAGGCCACCCCTTCACTCACCAGCAAAAAGATTATGACTTGGTAAGGTTCAGATATTCATTAGTATTTTTCAGCAATGAGGTATTTTAAGTTAAGGTATGTACATGGATTTTTAGACATAATGTGATTACTAATTAATTAATAAATAATTATTAAATACTCATTAGACTACAACACAGTTTAAGCATAACTTTTATAAGTACTGGGAAACAAAATGTTTATGTGACTAATTTGATTGTAACATTTGCCTTATTGTGGTTGTCTGGAACCAAACCTACACTATCTCTGAGTATTCTTGAAAGTTTTTGGTTGTTCTTTGTTTTGAGAAGGGGTTTCGCTCTGTCACCCAGGCCAGAGTGCAGTGGTATGATCATAGCTCACTGCAGCCTCAAACTGCTGGGTGAAGTGATTGTTCTACCACAGCCTCCTGAGTAGCTGGGACTACAGGCATGCAGCACTATGCTTGGATTTTTTTTTTTTTTTTTTTTTTTTGAGATGGAGTCTCACTCTTTAGCCCAGGCCAGAGTGTAGTGGCTTTATCTCGGCTCACGGCAAGCTGCGCTTCCCGGGTTCATACCATCCTCCTGCCTCAGCCTCCCAAGTAGCTGGGACTACAGGCGCCCACACCAGACCCAGCTAATTTTCTGTATTTTTAGTAGAGATGGGGTTTCACCGTGTTAGCCAGGATGGTCTCGATCTCCTGACCTCATGATCTACCCGCCTCAGCCTCCCAAAGTCCTGGGGTGACAGGAATGAGCCACCGCGCCCGGCCTGTCTTTTCTTAGTGGCACAAGCCCCATGGCGTGTGGTGTGTCTGATCTACGATGCTTTTGAACAGTGTAGAAAGTGTTGCTGTCTGTATTTAATTTTTTCCTACATGTATGGCCGCGATCGATCACAAGATCAATAAGCCCTTCTCCTTATTCTACTTCCCTTTCTAGCAATGGAGAACTTTGATTGGATTTTTCCTGCCTACAGGCAGGAATGAGTCTGCTGTTTTCTTTTTTAAACATGAGGGGACTGAGCCTGAGGGCCTGGAGCGCGGCCACCCTCCCCCAACCCCCAACTGGTGATTGTGGTGGTGGTGGTGGTGGTTTTGTGTTCCAGCTTCTGTTCTGTTGTTGTTGTTGTTGCTGCTGCTGCTGCTGGTGCTGTCGTCGTTGTTTTGGTATTTTACAGACTTAGGGGGTGTACCTGCTTGTTTGTTAGATCAGCATACTACTGCCTCCGGTTGTAGAAGTGGACCTCCAGTGTATCCGATACCCACGTGGCGAACGTTGTCTCTGACGGGCGATTTATTCATCCCTCGTCCCCCTGTTGTCCTCCTCCTCCCTTTTGGACAGTCTGTTATTTCCATCTTGATGACCGTGTGCATACCCACTCTTTACCTCCCACTTTTAAGCAGAAGGCAGTTCACTGGGTACATACTTGCTTCCAGCTCTATCCATGTTGTGGGAAAAGACGTGAAATCACTCTTTTTTGTGCCTACAGCATTAGAGAATTTTAACTTTCTTGGTGATTGTTTTTCTTTTTTCTTTTCTTTTCTTTCCTCCTCCTCCCCCTTTTTTTTCATTTTTTTCAGCTGGGCTCTCCTACTTGTGTTGCTCAGTTTATCAGGTTGGTCTCCTGGCCTTGACACTTCTCCCGTCACATCCACCGCCTGGTTGTTGAAATGAGCATCTCTTGTAAAATGGAAAAGACAAAAAAAAAAAAAGAGAAAGACAAAAAGTATGGGGTGAACGTTTCTCTTGCCGCCTCCCAGGGTGTACCTTGGACCCGATAGGAGGGAGGGAGCTTGCATGGGTGGGTTTTCTGTGCTAAATCCTCCCGGGGGCCTCCTTCCCTCTCCCCCTTGTCCCTGCTTCTCCCCCAGCCACGGCTCCCACTGCCGCTGTGGGATTTTCCGTGGGAGAGGTATGGGAGAGGACTGATGCACCTTCCAGATCTATATCCTGCCAGACGTCTCTGGCTCAGCGTCGCCCACCGGCTGCCTGCCATCTTCCAGCGAGCTCAGAGGCTGATGCCCCGCCCCCGTTCATGTCCCACCAACCTCCCCCGGCTGGCCGTTGCCTGGTGACCCCAAGGGAACTGCGATGACGCTTTCTTTTTTCTTTTTTTTAAATTTTATTATTATTATACTTTAAGTTTTAGGGTACATGTGCACAACGTACAGGTTTGTTACATATGTATACGTGTGCCATGTTGTTGTGCTGCACCCATTAACTCGTCATTTAGCATTAGGTATATCTCCTAATGCTATCCTTCCCCCCTTCCCCCACCTCACAACAGTCGCCGGTGTGTGATGTTCCCCTTCCTGCGTCCATGTGTTCTCATTGTTCAATTCCCACCTATGAGTGAGAACATGCGGTGTTTGGTTTTTTGTCCTTGCGATAGTTTGCTGAGAATGATGGTTTCCAGTTTCATCCATGTCCCTACAAAGGACATGAACTCATCATTTTTTATGGCTGCATAGTATTCCATGGTGTCGAATCCTAAAGTGAAGACTTCCACCAGATGCCCCGGGTGGGCCGGATGGGATGAGACTGGACCACCCCAGACCATGCTGTTCTTGGGGGTATGTTGACATACAGGGTGGACTGGCAGCCCCAGCATAGTAAAGGGTGTCCAGGTATGGAAATGTCACATAGGATGTCCTCCGTCCCATCAGCCTGCCTTCAGCTTCCTCAGGCATGAAGACAACTTGCCATCAGAACCTCTTTTCTTTCCTTTCTCCACCACACACATGAGATGCATGAGAGGGAGAAACAGCTCAATAGATACTGCTGACCTTCATTTGTAGAATCTTCAGTCATCTACATACAGACAGGTGAATAGACAGGTACCCAAATCAAACACCATTTCCGCATCCTCATGGTGGGATTGGTCTTTCTCTTTCTCTCACACACACACACAATTTCCACATCTAGTTCACAAACCACACTAATTTAACCTTTTCACAGTATGCAGTCTGAGTAAAACCCACCCCACCCTCCACCTGGCAGTTGACAAAACTCCTTCTCTACAATTTATAAAAAAGATCATCTGGGCTGGGCACAGTGGCTCACACCTGTCATTCCAGCACTTTGGGAGGCCAAGGTGGGTTGATCACTTGAGGCCAGGAATTCAAGACCAGGCTGGCCAACATAGTGAAACCCCAACTCTATGAAAAATAGAACAATTACCAGTTCTGGTGGCATAGGATTTTAATAACAACTATTCAGGAGACTGAGGCAGGCGAGTTGCTTGAATTAGGGAGGCCGAGGTTGCAGTGAGCTGAGATCATGCCATGGCAATTATTGAGACAGAGTGAGACTCTGTCTCAATAATAATTATAATATTATTATAAGATTAGTTTTGCGTGGTAATACCTGCCTGTAATCGCAGCTACTCGGGAGGCTGAGATAAGGAGAAGAACACTTGAGGCCCCACAGGTCGAGGCTTCAGTCAGCTGTATCCTGGGCAGTCACCAGTCAAGGAGATATGCCCCTCCCCGTTTTCTTTTCTTTTCTTTTTCTTCTCTTTTCTTCTCTCTTCTCCTCCCTCCCTCCCTCCCTCCCTCCCTTTCTTTCTTTCTTTCTTTCTTTCTTTCTTTCTTTCTTTCTTTCTTTCTTTCTTTCTTTCTTTCTTTCTTTCTTTCTTCCTTCCTTCCTTCCTTCCTTCCTTTCCTGCCTGACTGCCTTCCTGACTTTCTTCTTTCCTCCCTTCCTCCCTTCCTTCTTTCCTCCTGCCTCAGCCTCCCAAAGTGCCGGGATTACTGGCGTGAGGCACCATGCCTGCTTGGCCTAAAGAGACACGCTTTGAAAGTGAGACACAGACAGCGCCTTCCAGTGATCTGATTGATTGATTGACTGATTTAGAGGCAGCGTCTCACTCTGTCACCCTGGCAGTGGTGCCATCATAACTCACTCACTGCAGCGTGGACGCTCCTGGACTCAAACGATCCTTCCACCTCAGCCTCCAGAGTAGAGTACCTGGGACCACAGGCACGCGCCACTGTGCCCAGATAATTATTATTTATATATTTATTTTTTTCCCGAGACAGAGTTTCTCTCTGGTTGCCCAGACTGGAGTGCAAAGGCGTGAACTTGGCCCACCACAACCTCTGCCTCCTGGGTTCAAGCGATTCCCCTGCGTCAGAATCCCCAGCAGCTGGGACTGCAGGCATGCGCCACCACGTCTGGCTGATCTGGTATTTTTAGTGCAGACGGGGCTTCTCCATGTTGGTCAGGCTGGTCTTGAACTCCCGACCTCAGGTGATCCGCCCTCCCCGGCCTCCCGAAGTGCTGGGATGGCAGGCATGAGCCACCGAGCCTGGCCTTCATTTTTCAATGTTTTTCCACAGATACGGTCTCATCATTTTGTTGCAACCCTCCTGACCTGGTGCCTCAAAGTGCTGGCGTGACAGGCGTGAGCCACTGTGCCTGGACTCCGGGGAATGATTCACGACCATGACCACTGTACTGATTCTTTCTTTCTTCTTTCTTTCTTTCTTTCTTTCTTCTTTCTTTCTCTTTCTTTCTTCCTTCCTTCCTTCCTTCCTTTCTTTCTTTCTTTCTTTCTTTCTTTCTTTCTTTCTTTCTTTCTTTCTTTCTTTCTTTCTTTCTTTCTTTCTTTCTTCTTTCTTTCTCTTTCTTTCTTCCTTCCTTCCTTCCTTTCTTTCTTTCTTTCTTTCTTTCTTTCTTTCTTCTTTCTTTCTTTCTTTCATTGATGGTTTTTTTATTATTGATTGATTGATTGATTGATTTTGAGATGGAGTCTCGCTCTGGGCGAGGTGAGGTGAGGCGAGGTGCAATGCTTTGGAAGCCGCAGCACTGCCTTCTGAAGCCCCTTTCAAATGCACAAAGCCCTATTCACTTCCTGGACTTGGAGCTGATGCCTTCCATTGCCTTGTGTTTCTCTCCATTCAGAAGCTTTTACAGGCAAAACCCCACCCAAAGGCTGGCTATGGCTGAGGATTACGGGATGTGGTGGGGCTGGAAACTCTTTCCCCCATTGTTGCAAGCTCAGCCAAGATATCCCCCGACCCCCATCGCTTGCTCACCATTTGAGATCCCCTCCCTCCACCACCTTGGAGGCTGACCTCTTACTTTAATTTCTGTCTTTCTTCCTTTCCTGCGTTTGAGGAGTGTGTGCAGGAATGAGGGTGTGTAGGGGGAGGGGGCGTGGGGTGGGGACAGAGGGGAACGTCCTAAGGGTCGATTTATTGTCTTGCCTCTTTCACCGCCACCACCGAAGTTGAAAGCAACAATCAGTTAAATACCGCGTGTTCTCATCCATAAGTGGGAACTTATAGATGAGAGTTCTGCGTGGGCAGAACAAGGGACACGAGAGACGTGGGAGCCTACTTGAGGGAGGAGGGGTGGAAGGAGAGACAGCTTCAGGAGAAACCAAAACAAAACAAAACATGAAAACTGTCAAGTACTGCGCTCAGTGTCTGGGTGATGAAATCATCTGCACACTGAACCTCCCATCAGAAGTTTACCTATGTAACAATCTTGCACATGTATGTTTGAACAAGAAATGAAAGTTAGAGGAGAAAGAGAGAGAGAGGGAGAGAAGGAAAGAGAGAGAGAGAGAAGTGAAACGAAACACCACCTCCTTGACCTGAGTCAGGGGGTTTCCGGCCCTTTGGGGGAACATTCAGCGACAATGTAGTATTTGGGCCTGTTCTTTCTTTTTTTCTTCATTTCTTTTTTTTTGGACTAAGTCTCTCTCACTCTGTCACCCAGGCTGCGGTGCAGTGGCGCTCTCTTGGCTCACTGAAACCTCTGCTTTCTGGCTTCCAGTGATTCTTCTTTAGTAGCTGGGATTACAGACACGCACCACGACAGACGGCTTATTTTTCTATTTTTAGTGGAGATGGGGTTTCTCCATGTTGGCCGCATTGGTATTGAACTCCTGACCTGAAGTGATTTTCCCTCCTGGGCCTCCCAAAGTGCTGGGACGACAGGCCTGAGCTGCAGGGATTTCAGCCTTTAAAAGCGCCGGCCCTGCCACCTTTCGCTGCGGCCCTTACACTCAGAATGACGTGTCCTCTCTGCCATAGGTTGACTCTTTGAGTCCCCTATGCCATTGCACTCCAGCCTGGGCAGCAAGATCGAAACTCCATCCCCCCACCTTCCCGTGCAAAAAATAAATAAATAAATAAAATATCTACACATGACCTATAAGTGCGTGTTCCCATGAGTGATTTCTAATAAATGCCACTGTACACTGAAAGCAGTGGGTCACGTCTGTCATCCCAGCACTTTGGGAGGCTGAGGTGGGTGGGTCACGAGGTCAGGAGTTCAAGACCAGCCTAGCCAACATGGTGAAACCCCATCGGGCGCGCTGGGCCAGGCACCTGTAATCCCAGCTACTCGGGAGGTTGAGGCAGGAGAATCACTTGAACCTGGCAGGCGGAGGTTGCAGTGACCCGGGATGGCGCCACTGCACTACAGCCTGGACGACAGAGTGAGATTCAGTCTCTAAATAAATAAATAGAAAGAAAGAAAAGAGAAGAGAAGAAAAGAAAAGAAGAAAAGAAAAGAAAACCAGAAAAGAAAGAGAAAATGAAAGAAAAGGCACTATATCGCTACTCGGCTAGGACCTTCTCTCTTTCTGTGTTTCTCTCTGTCTCCCTCTGTCTGTCTTTGTCTTTCTCTATCTGTCTCTTTCTCTGTCTGTCTCTTTCTTTCTCTCTATCTCTGTCTCTCTCTCTCTGCCTGTCTCACTGTGTCTGTCTTCTGTCTAACTCTCTTTCTCTGCCTGTCTATCTCTCTCTGTCTCCCTCCCTGTCTCTCTTTCTCTCTGTCTCTCTCTTTCTGTCTGTTTCTCTGTCTCTGTCTGTCTCTGTTTCTCTCTGTCTCTGTCTGTCTCTGTTTTTCTCTGTCTGTCTCTCTCTTTCTTTTTCTGAGTCTCTCTGTCTGTCTCTCTCACTCTCTCTCTCTCTCTCTGTGCCTATCTTGTCTTACTCTCTTTCTCTACCCGTCTGTCTCTCTCTCTGTCTGTCCCTCTTCCTCCCTTTCTGTCTGTCTCCCTCTCTCTCTCACTCTCTGCCTGTCTGTCTCTCTTTCTGTCTGTTTCTGTCTCTCTGTCTCATCTCTGTCAGTCTCTCTTTCTGTCTGTCTCTGTCTGTCTCTCTCTGCCTGTCTCTCTCACTGTGTCTGTCTTCTGTCTTGCTGTCTTTCTCTGCCTGTCTGTCTCTCTCTCTGCCTGCTTTTCTGTTCTCTCTCGCTGTGTCTCTCTTTCTGTCTGTTTCTCTCTGTCTGTCTCTGTCTGTCTCTAGCTCTGTCTGTCTCTCTCTCTTTTTTTTTTTTTTCACATGGAGTCTCACTGTGTTGCCAAGGCTAGAGTGCAGTGGCACCATCTCGGCTCACTGCAAACTCCACCTCCCAGGTTCACGCCATTCTCCTGCCTCCCGAGTAACTGGGACTATAGGCGCCCACCACCAAGCCCGACTAATTTTTTGTATTTTTAGTAAAGACGGGATTTCACCGAGTTAGCCAGTATGGTCTAGATCTCCTGACCTCGTGATCCACCCGCCTCAGCCTCCCAAAGTGCTGGGATGACAGGAATGAGCCACCGTGCCCGGCCTGTGTCTCTCTTTCTTTCTTTCCTCTCTCTCTCTCTCTGTGTGCCTATATTCTGTCTTACTCTCTTCTCTGCCTGTCGGTCTCTCTCTCTCTGACTGTCTCTCTCCCTCCCTGTCTTTTTCTCTCTCTCTGTCTCTCTCACTCTTGCTCTCTCTGTCTCTCTCTCGCTGTTTCTCTCTGTCCGTCTCTGTATGTCTCTTTCTCTGTCTGTCTCTCTCTTTCTTTCTCTCTGTCTCTGTCTCTCTCTCCCTCTGCCAGTCTCTCTCACTGTGTCTCTCTTCTGTCTTACTCTCTTTCTCTGCCTGCCTGTCTCTCTCGCCCCCTCTCTTTCTGTTTCTCTCTGTATATCTCTCACTCTCTCCATATCTCTCTGTTTGTGTCTCTCTGTCTCTGTCTTTCTCGGTCTGTCTCTGTCTCTCTCCCTCCCTGTCTGTCTGTTTCTGTCTCTGTCTCTATCTCTGTCTCTCTCTTTCTGTTTCTCTCTGTCCATCTCTGTCTTTCTCTGTCTGTCTCTCTCTTTCTCTCTGTCTCTTTTTCTCTCTCTCTGCCTGTCTCTCTCACTGTGTCTGTCTTCTGTCTTACTCTGTTTCTCTGCCTGTCTGTCTGTCTCTCTCTCCCTCCCTTTCTCTCTCTCTCTGTCTCTCTCTTTCTGTTTCTCTCTGTCTGTCTCTGTGTGTCGGTCTGTTTCTCTCTCTCTCTCTCTCTGTTTCCTCTCCATCTGTCTCTGTCTGTCTGTCTGTCTCTCTCTGTCTCTCTCCCTCCCTGTCTGTCTGTTTCTCTCTGTCTCTATCTCTCTCTCTTTCTCTCTGTTTCTCTCTGTCTCTCCCTGTCCATCTCTGTCTTTCTATGTCTGTCTCTTTCTCTGTCAGTCTGTCAGACCCCCCATGACGGAGAGGGCCCTGCCCCTCCCACGAAAGTCAGAAGGGCCTGCTTAGAGAGGACGAGAGGAATCCAGACAGACGGGCCTTGCTATGCTTCACCACTCGGTGTATGATTTTGGGAGGTCGAGGCCGGGTCCCCACTTGGATGGAAGGGGCATTTTCAGACTTTTCTCTCTGTCACGTGTGGCGTCCTTACTTCTCGTATTTCCCTGATAAGCTCCTCGACTCAAAAATACATGGATAAGGCCGGGCGTGGTGGCTCACGTCTGTCATCCCAGAACTTCCAGAGGCCGAGGCAGGGGATCACGTGAGGTTGGGAGTTCGAGACCAGCCTTGCCACCACGGTAAAACCCCGTCTCTACTAGAAATACTAAACTGAGTCGGGCACGGTGGGGTATGCTCCTGTAATGCCAGCTACTCGGGAGGCTGAGGTGGGAGAATCACTTGAACCTGGGAGGCGGAGACTGTAGTGAGCCGAGATTGTGCCACTGCACTACAGCCCGGGCTGTAGAGTGAGTAGAACTCTGTCTCTAAACAAATAAATAAATAAATAAATAAATAAATAAATAAATAAATGCATTCTTTTCCATGCTGACTGACACTTGCAGGCATCGGTTGTCTTCGGGCATCATCTAGCGGCCACTGTTACTGAAAGTCTAGGTGACATGGAGGGAGGTCTTGCTTACTTCACTGAGCCTGGGCAACGGGTTTCTCTCTCTCCCTTCTGGAGGTCACTCCCTCTCTCCCTGGTTGCCTAGGGAACCTCCGCCCTGGCGGGGGCCCTATTGTTCTTTGATCAGCGCTTTAGTTTTCTTTGTGTGTTGGTTCTTTCATGCACATAGACTCTTCTACTTGGGTTTTAGGAGGGGTCACTTTAATTTTCAAGTCGCCCGCCGGCTCCCCCCACTACCCACGTCCCTTTACCTTCATTTAGTGGGTCAGTTAGGCGGGTTCCCCCCAAACCCCCCACCCCCCGCCTCCCAACACCCTGCTTGGAAACCTTCCGGAGACACCCTGGTATGCCTCCGTCTTCTCTCCCCTTCCCCCACCCCTTACCGGCGATCTCATTCTGGCCAGGCTGACATTTGCAACGGTGGACATCAGGCCTCACTCAGTGGCCACCGTTTTTGAAGATGGTGGTGGCACGGTCCCACTTCCCTGGAGGGAGCTCGGGCCGATGGCATAGCCCTTGACCCACGTGGGCAAGCGGGCGGGTCTGCTGTTGTGGGGTTTTTTCCCCCCACTTCCCTCCTCAGGCCTCCCTCCCTAGGAAAGCTTCACCCTGGCTGGGTCTCCATCACCTTTTATCATGATGTTTTAGTTTCTCCGCCCTCCAGCCAGTATAGTTTCGCAATGGGAATGGCGTCACAGCTCTAGTCTGGGCGTTCTTTGTATTTGCCCATAATAGAAACGTTTTCTGAAAACTAATACTTTGCTCACTTAAGATTTCCAGGGACGGTGCCTTGGCCCTTGTTTGTTGTTTTGGTTTGTTTTGTTCGTGTTTTTCCTTTTTCGTATGTATTTATTTTCAGGTGAAGTAGAAATCCCCAATTTTCAGGAAGAAGTATCTTTTCCCCAAGACATGTTAGCTGCTGTTTTCTCCTGTTGTTAACTAGCGCTTTTGTGAATCTCTCAACGTGTAGTGAGAGCCGGTTGATGTTTACTTCAGAACATCTTATTTTCTTGAAATCCATAAGCGAATGCTGCTGCTGCTCTTGCTGTTGCTGCTCTTGCTGTTGTTGTTGTTTTCAAAGCACACCCCGGCCACCCTTTATGGAATCAAAAGCGTTATAAAATATGTGTAATTATTTCCTGACCACGCCATTCCTCCTCCTCCTCTCTCTGTCTCTCAGTCTCTCTTTCTCTGTCTCTCTCTCTCTGCCTGTCTATTTTGTCTCTCTCTCTCCTTGCCTGTCTCTCTCACTGTGTCTGTCCTCTGTCTTACTCCCTTTTTTTGCCTTTCTGTCTCTCTCTCTCTGCCTGTCTGTCTGTCTCTCTCTCTCCCTGTCTGTCTGTTTTTGTCTGTCCGTCTCTGTCTTTATCTCTGTCTGTCTCTTTCTCTCTGTCTCTCTGTCTCTGTGTGTCTCTCTCTCTGCCTGACTCTCTCACGGTGTCTGTCTTTCTTTCTTTCTCTGCCTGCCTCTCTCTCTCTCTCTCTTTCTCTCTCTCTGTCTCTCTCGGTCCGTCTCATCTTTCTCTGTCTGTCTCTTTGTCTGTCTGTCTGTATCTCTCTTTCTTTCTTTTTCTCGCTGTCTCTGTCTCTCTCTCTCTGTCTCTCTCACTGTGTCTGTCTTCTGTCTTGTTCTCTTTCTCTGGCTGTCTGTCAGTGTCTCTCTCTCTCTCTCCCTGTCTGTCTGTCTCTCTCTCTCCCTGTCTGTCTGGTTTTTTCTCTCTCTTTGCCTGTCTGTCTCTCTGTCTCTGTCTCTTTGTCTCTCTCTCTCTCTGTGTCTGTCTTCTGTCTTACTGTCTTTCTCTTCCTGTCTGTCTGTCTCTCTCTCCTTGTCTGTTTTTCTCTGTCTCTGTCTCTGTCTGTCTCTCTCTCTGTCTGTTTCTGTCTCTCCCTCTGTCTGTCTCTTTCTCTCTCTGTCTCTTTCCCTCTGTCTGTCTCTCTCTTTCTTTCTCTCTGTCTCTCCAATTGTCTCTGTCTCTCTGTGTGTTTGTGTCTCCTTTCTGTCTTACTCTCTTTCTCTGCCTGTCTGTCTGCCTGTCGGTCTGTCTCTCTCTCTGTCTATCTCTCTCTCTTTCTGTCTCTGTCTCTCTTTTAGTTTCTCTCTGTCTCTTTCCATCTGTGTCTTTCTCTGTGTCTTTATCTCTCTGTCTCTCTCTGTCTTTCTCTCTTTGTGTATCTTTGTGTCTCTCTGTCTGTCTCTATGTCTCTGTCTCTGTGTGTCTCTCTCTCTCTTGCTCGCTCACTGTCTGGCTCTCTCTATCTCCCGCCCTCTCTTTCTTGGCAAAATAAGTTCAAGTACATCTAATCTAATCCATTACCACGGCCTGAATTCTTAATTTTAGACATCCCAGATTTGATCTCCCTACAAAATGCTGTACAGAACTGGCGAGTTGATTTCTGGACTTGGATACCTCTTAGATACTACATATTAATAAATATCCAACCCTAAAATCTGGGGTTGCATCTAGCTCGACTGTCTCAAAAAATCATACCTCTGTTCACCTAGGATGCTGGGAGGGTTTTCTCAATGTGCATCTGCTCATGTCCTTCATGACCTATGACCAAGCTCTGTCCGTTCTGTCTGAAATATGTATCTGCAAACACTTCTCTCCATTTCCACAACTACCCATGGCCCATTGTGGAACCACTGGCTCTTTGAAAAAAAATCCCAGAAGTGGCTTTGGCTTTTTGGCTAGGAGGTCTAAACCTGCTGAGAACTTTCCTGACCAGGATTCTGTGTGAACAAAAGTGCTTCTGCTGGAAGCTGGGATCCTCGGTACCATGCTTGCTAGCACTGGATGAGTCTCTGGAAGGACACACGGGACTCCATAAAGCTGACCTGTCCCACCGAGGTCAAATGGATGCCTCTGCATTGGCCCGAGGCCTCCAACTTACATCACTGTCACCAACCATTACCTTCAGCATCCTTGTGAGCCTGCCCAAGGCCCCGACTCCGAGGAGACTCTTGGGAGCCCGGTCTTCCTTGGCTAAAGTCCAAAGGGATGGTGACTTCCACCCACAAGGTCCCCACTGAAATGCAAAGATGTGGAGCGTAGGTCAGAGAGGGGACAAGGAGGGGAGACGTCCTGACAGGCAATGAGTTCCCTAGGCTCTGGCCACCCCACTCATGTCCCACGTACTGGGCACCCACGGGACACCACCACTTTATCCCCTCCTCCGTCCACAGCCGCCCCAACCCCACCCCACGACCCAGGCACACACACTGGAGGTTACAAAACCACACGGTCTGAATTGAGCCTGACGGAGCGAGAGCTCATTTCACGAAGCGGGGTGGTGGGTTGGGGTGGGGCGGGGTGGGGTTTGGGGGTCTGTAGAGAGCCCAATTCTCCCTCATGAGTGGCTACAGGATACAAATGAATATCACTTCTTGGGCGGAGGGGCTTCTTTAGGCCGTCACGTTTGCCATCAACGTTTGCAGGACTGTCTCTCAAACCCTTCCTTGAGGCCACAAAATAGGTTCCACCCCACTCATCAACGTTTTCTCGGGTACTGGATGTATCCTGTCAAGAGACCTGAATCTGACACGTTGAGTTAAACACCTTTATTGGCTTTCTGTGTTTGTTTGCTTCTGAGATGGAGTCTTGCTCTGTCCCCCCATGGCTGGAGTACAGTGGCGTGATCTCAGCTCACTGCAACCTCTGTCTTCTGGGTTAGAGTGATTCTCCTGCCTCAGCACAACCACGCCTGGCTCATTTTTTTATTTTTAGTAGACACGGTATTTGACCCTGTTTCATTGGTTTTCACTGGAGATTCTAGATTTGAGTCACACCTCATTGTGTGCCATATAATGACTTCTTTTTTTTTTTTTAAAGCACAATATATCTGCTTTATTTGAGTGGCTTTGTATATCGTTATAATTGTGTTATAGATGAAGAAAAGGTATTAAACATGGTCCTAATGATAGTGAAAGTGAAAAGAAAAGAAAGGCTATCTATTTTGTAGATAGAATAAAGTTGCTCAGTATTTAGAGTTACCTAAATACGTCAGCATTTAAACTCCTCCTACTAAAAGCTTGCCAGTCTGAATAATCCTCCTTTAAACACAATTTTGATATGGATAAGGTTTTTAAGAATGTGACTCCTGTGAAATAGCTGGACAGACAGTACACATTTAAAAAAGAACAGCACAAGGATCCACCAGACTTGGGAAAAAATCAAAAACAACACAAGCCTTATGAAGAACTGAGTTCTTAAAATATTATGGAGAACATAGCTATTGGAAGAGATGGCAATATTGGCAAGTTGATTTTTACATTGGTCAGCAATAGCTAGCACTATTTTTCTGGCAATCTTTCAGGCACTGCAACTACTACTGCAAAATGATATATAATCCATTAAACAACATAATCACAAATCAAAAAATATTTTAGTAATATAATGCTTCAGATTTAGAAGCAAATCAAGTGTTAAAACTCAACTGCTATAATAACTAACCCCAAAGATAACTGTATCTGACAAAAAAGCTTGTGCAGAGTTACTACTTCAGAATTATACTTTCTCTTGATATTTATTTTATTTTATTTTTATTTTTATTTTTTCTTGAGATGGCATCTCACTCTGTCGCCCAGGCTGGAGTGCAATGGCATAATCTTGGCTCACTGCAACCTCCACTTCCCAGGTTCAAGCGATTATCCTTCCTCAGCCTCCTGAGTAGCTGGGACTACAGGCGCCTGCCACCATGCCCAGCTAATTTTTATACTTTTAATATAGGTGGGGTTTCACCATATGGTCTCGATCTCTTGACGTTGTTATCTGCCTGCCTTGGCCTCCCAAAGTGCTGGGATGACAGGCATGAGCCACAATGCCTTGCCTTCTCTTGATATTTAAACTTTTAAGTCAGTCCAGAGAAATACAATAAATGTCAACAGTAAGTATGGTGTTGAGGCAGAAGTAGGACCAAACTTTTTCATATGTTATTCAGTTGATAACAATATGACCTGGTTAGTAATTTTCTATGTGTCTACTTATACACAAATACAAAAAAGTAAAACAGAGATACTGCTAAATAAAGGATACATTAAGTTCTTAATAGTAACTCAATAAACTGGAACATTGTCAAAAAGCAACTAGTGAACTTTTTCAGTGATTTTTTTCGATTATCCAGTAAGTGAATTATGCTATTCCTTTCCAATTTCCCAAGCACTTTTTGTCCCAATCACCATTTTTGTGTTCGAGGAAAAAGTAACAAATCAAGTAACAAAACTAAACACGCAAACAAACAAAACACAACTACAGTATCTGCAAAAGTTTTGTAGAAGACTGAAACTGTTGAGTATAAGCATCTCATATTCTATTATCATTACTTAACTGAAGAGTTTGTTAAAGACATACATTTCATAAAATAAGTTAGTTTGAAGTTATTGACCAGTATGTACCATTCCTAAGTATTAGTAACCAAATTCATTACAATAAAGAGCTATCTAACAAGAAAAACTAGTGACTACCGGCACCATCAACAAGACTTTGTCTTTACAATTCATTACCACTTACCATGCATTGTAATGTCTAGGATTGACTCTGATAGCATTTTGAAAACAAGCTAACGCTTTGTCCAATACTTCAGTTAAGACAAACTCTCGCCCTAATAAAGTATAGGCATAAGCATAATTTGGATCCACTTGGATAGCTCTCTGGAAGAATTTAATTGCAATTTACCTTCCAATTTGGCACAGTACCCAACCAGTATTGAAGTGGTGAGAAGGTAGATGGCTCAAAATATTTATAGCTTCTTTGCAGTGGTATGAACATAAAGCTAAATAACCTTTCTCCCTTTCACGAAGAAGGCTCATCAAGCCTTCTGCTGCTGCTTTTTGTAGATTAAAAGCCTGAATCTGAGGTGTGATTGTGGATATTTCCTCTTCTGAATTGATGGAAGAGTCCAATTTTGTAATTTCCAGGTTGTCATTTATATTAGATTGAGTTATTCCTCCTTTATTAGTTTTACTTTTTGTTTTTCTGTTTGGGATTTCAGGTGGGAACTTCATTTTTAATTTCTTCCTATTCTCCTTGGTTGTGGAACTGTCACTAGTAAAGGGTCATGAAATTCTTCGATGCAGTGCATTTGGGGGAGATGTCATAGTGGGGCTCATTACCTGAGGTGTTGTAGTTATTTATGGACCAGAACTTTCTGTTAGTGAAAGAATTGGAGTTACCTCTCGGCTATTTCCACTCTGCGAGAAGACAGACTTTGCTCCAGTTTGGCCAATTCTGGCAACAGACTTTTTTGAAGGGGCTCCGGTGGATGGCACATCAATTACAGAAAGTGTATTAGTGTAGTTTTGTAAATAAGATCCATCTCCAGGACTTGGGGTTTCTAATGGCAAAATCCCAAAACTTGGGGTAAATGGACTAAGAGCTGCTGGTCCTGTTAATAAACTTCGACCAGTTTTTGGTTTATTTTGAACCTGTTTAGATAATATGGAAGTTCCTGTTCCCAGTGGGATAGTTTCAGGTGAAATTACAGCTGAATCAATAAAAGACACTGGGGAATCTGTATTAAAGGAGTACTTTGAATTGGAAGATTCTAAATTGACTCTGTTTAATTCAATTGTGTCCTGGGGTGTTTCCATAAGAATGGTCTCAGGCTGTCTGTGACATAAACTGTGATTAGGTACCTGTGTTGTGCAAGAGTTGGGCAGACAGTTGCTAAAGTTCTGTAAAGATGTGAATTTAAATGTTTGGTCAGGATCTGGCTTTTCACCTATTTCACATAATGATTCAAAGGGATACCAGAGGAAAGGATTTAAACTAAGTATCTTTTGGTAACATTCTTATCCTTTGGCAAGCTGATCTGTCTTGCAATATACACGTCCCAACAATGGAAGGGGAAAGCAAACTGAATCACCAAACTCAGTAACAATATCATCATGTTTTCTGCTTATTAAACACTCCAACAGATAACATTTGTTCCCAGTCTGCAAGGTTACTGAGATCAACACAACATTTTGCAAGCAGGTATTTGCATTGCGGTGTAGGACAACTGTGTCTTTTCAAGAGTCTATATGCTTTATAGGCCTTTCCTGGGAGGTAAGAACAGGTCGCCATTAAAAACAAGGCTTCTTCTGAGTGTACTTCTGCATAAAGGCGTTCTGTGAGGAAAACCCCATCACGGTAAGCATAGTGGTTTAGTGCTTGCCATATAGCAGCCTGGAAAGGTTCCTGCGGCACTCTCATCCTCGAGGCAAAGGCCCAATTTCTGCAGTGCCTCAGGAAACCCTCACCCCACCCACCACCCTCACCCCTGTAGGGGCTCTGGCCCGGCCAGCCTCGGCTCATTTAAATTCACCAGTTACCGGGGGATGGGGGTGGCCGAGCCAGAATGACTTCTTTATCCTGCTGACTCTGGCAAGCCCGGCCCCTTGTGATCCATTGCAAAGCGAAAGTCACCTCATGTTTGGGAAACAGATCCACTCCCAAGTTCAGTGGAGGGATGTGGCATGTAGGACGAAGGACTCTCTTCCTTCTGATTTGGTCTGCACAGCGGGGCCTAGGGCTGGAGTCCCCTCTGTGAGGACGGCTGACTCCCTATACCTTGGGTTCCATTGGCCCCAACCTGGGACATGGGCCTTGGCAGATTCTGGCCCTTCCTGGCCCTTAAGTTGCTGTCAGAAACCCCATCTCGTGTTCGGATGCCCCGAATAACTGTGGCTTGCGCCTCTCTGGAAACATTGGAAATCTCTCCTCTACACATGGTCAACTAAAACCCCAGGAGCTCGGGACACACGTCTGCCATCCACCTCACTGCTTTCGGGAGACAATGCTGAGAGTCTCTTGCCAAATCTCTCTTGACTTGAGTTCTTCATGGGTGTGTGGTTAAGACGTAGTGAGACCAGATGTATTAACTCAGGCCGGGTGCTGGTGGCTCACGCCTGTAACCCCAACACTTTGGGAGGCTGAGGCTGTAGGATCCCTTGAGGAATAGCCTAACCCTGCGGAGGTTGAGGCTGCAGTGTGTGAGCCATAATGGTGTAATTTGGATCCAGCAGTTTTCTAAACAGTCATTTTGTAGAATCTGCAAAGAGATATTTCTGAGCCCATTGAGGCCTACAGTGAAAACGGAAATATTTTCAAATAAAAAGAAAACAGAAGCTTTCTGAGAAACTTCTTTTTGATGTGTGTATTCATCTCACAGTGTTGAAACTTTTTTTATTGAGCAGTTTGGAAACAGTCTTTTTGTAAAATCTGCAAAGGGATATTTCTTAGCCATTTGAGACCTAAGGTGAAAAAGAGATATCTTCACATAAAAACTAGACAGAAGCATTCTGAGAAAGTTCTTTCTGATGTGTGCATTCATCTCACAGAGTTGAACCTTTCTTTTGTTTGAGCAGTTTGGAAACAGTCTTTTTTTTAAATATGCAAATGGATATTTGTGAGCCCTTCCAGCCTATGATGAAACAGGAAATACCTTGACATAAAAACTAGACAGAATCTTTCTGAGAAAATGCTTTGCAATGTGTGCTTTCATCTCACAGAGTTGAACTTTTCTTTTGATTGAGCAGTTTCTAAACATGCTTTTTGTAGAATCCACAAATGCAAATTTGCAGCGCTTTTAGGCCTATGGTGAAAACGGAAATATTTTCACAAAAACACTAAAAAGCAGCTTTCTGAGAATCTTCTTTGTGATGCCTGGATTCATATCACAGAGCAGAACCTTTCTTTTGATTGAGCAGATTGGAAACAGTATTTTTTTACAATCTGCAAATGGATATTTCTGAGCCGTTTGATACCTGTAGTGAAAAAGAATTATCTTCACATAAAAACTAGACAGAATCATTCCGAGAAACTTCTTCCTTATGTGTGCATTCATCTCACAGAGTTGAACCTTTCTTTTCATGGAGCAGTTTGGAAACAGTCTTTTTGTAGTATCTGCAGAGGGATAATTGTGAATGCTTTAAGGACTATGGTGAAAAAGGAAATATCTTCACAAAAAAACTAGACAGAAGCATTCTGAGAAACTTCTTTTTTATGTGTGCATTCATCTCACACAGATGAATCTTTCTTTTCATTGAGCAGTATGGAAAGAGTCTTTTGGTTCAATCTGCAAAGGGATATTTCTGAGCAGTTTGAGGCCTATGGTGAAAAAGTAATATCTTCACATAAAAACTAGACAGAAGCACTCTGAGAAACGTCCTTTTTATGTGTGCATTCACCTCACAGGGTTGAAACTTTCATTTCATTGAGAAGTTCAGAAACACTCTTTTTGTAGAATCTGAAAGGGATATTTTTGAGTCCATTGAGGCCTGTGGTGAAATAGGAAATATCGTTACATAAAAACTAGACAGAAGCTTTCTGAGAAACTTCTTTGTGATGTGTGCTTTCATCTCACAGAGTTGAGCCTATCTTTTGATTTAGCAGATTGGAAACAGTCCTTTTGTTGTATCTGCAGAGGGATATTTGTGAACGGTTTGAGGCCTATGGTGAAAAAGGAAATACCTTCACATACAAAGTAGACAGAAGCATTCTGGGAAACTTCTCTGTGATGTGTGCATTCAACTCACAGAGGTGAAACTTTCTTTAGATTGAGCAGTTTGGAAACAGTTCTTTTTTAGAATCTGCAAAGGGATATTTCTGAGCCCATTGAGGCCTAGGATGAAAAAGAAATATCTTCACATAAAACTGGATAGATGCATTCTGAGAAACTTCTTTGTGATGTCTCCATTCATCTCACAGAGTTGAACCTTTCTTTGGATTGGGCAGTTTGGAAACAGTCTTTTTGAAGAAACTGCAAAAAATATTTGTGAGCTCTTTATGGCCTATGGTGAAATAGGAAATATCTTCACATAAAAACTAGACAGAAGCTTTCTGAGAAACTATCTTGTGATGTGTGCTTTCATCTCACAGAGTTGAAACTTTCTTTTGAATGAGCAGTTTGGAAACACTCTTTTTGTAGAGTCTGTAAATGGATATTTGGAGCACTTTGAGACCCATGGTGAAAAAGGAAATATCTTCACATAAAAACCAGACAGGAGAATTCTGAGAAACTTCTTTGTGATGGGTGTATTCATCTCACAGAGTTGAACATTTCTTTGGATGCAGCAGTTTGGAAACAGTCTTTTTGTAGTATTTGCAGAGGGATATTCATGAGCAGTTTATGACCTATGGTTAAAAAGGTTATATCTTCACAAAAAAAACTCGACAGATCCGTTGTAAGAAACTTCTTTGAGATGTATGCATTCAACTCACAGAGTTGAACCTTTCTTTGGATTAAGCAGTTTTCTAAACAGTCCTTTTGTAGAATCTGCAAAGGGATATTTCTGAGCCCATTGAGGCCTATGGTGAAAAAGGATATATCTTCACATGAATGCTAAACAGAAGCTTTCTGAGAAACTTCTTTGTGATGTGTGCATTCATCTCACAGTGTTGAAACTTTCTTTTGATTGAGCAGTTTGGTAACAGTCTTTTTGTACAAGCTGCAAAGGAATATTTCTGAGCCATTTGAGGCCTATGGTGAAAGAGAAATATCTTCACATAAAAACTAGACAGAAACATTCTGAGAAATTTCTTTGTGATGTGTGCATTCATCACACATATTTGAACCTCTCTTTTGATTGAGCAGTTTGGAAACAGTCTTTTTTTAGAATATGCAAAAGGATATTTGTGAGCCTTTTCAGGCCTATGGTGAAATAGGGAAAATCTTCAAATAGAAACTGGACAGAAACTTTCTGAGAAACTTATTTGTCATGTGTGCCTTCATCTCACAGAGTTGAACTTTTGTTTTGATTGAGCAGGTTGGAAACAGTCTTTTTGTAGAATCTGCAAATGGATATTTGCAACGTTTTATTCCTATGGTGAATAGGAAATATTTTCACATAAAAACTAGACAGAAGCATAGGAGAAACTTCTTTGTGATGTGTGCATTCATGTCACAGGGTTGAAACTTTCCTTGGATTAAGCAGTTTGGAAAGAGTCCTTTTGTAGAATCTGCAAGGGGATATTTGTGAGCCCATTGAGGCCTACGGTGAAATAAGAAATGTCTTCACTTAAACACTAGACAAAAGCTTTCTGAAAATCTTCTTTGTACTGTGTGCTTTCATCTCAAAGAGTTGAACCTCTCTTTTGATTGAGCAGTTTGGAAACACTCTTTTTGTAGAATCTGCAAAGGGATATTTGGAGTGCTTTGAGGCCTATGGTGAAAAAGGAAATATCTGCACATAAAAACTAGACAGAAACTTCTGAGAAACTTCTTTGTGATGCGTGCTTTCATCTCAGATTTGGACCTTCCTTTTCATTGAGCAGTTTGGCAACAAGTCATTTTGTAGAATCTGCAAAGGGATATTTGTGAGCAGTTTGAGGCCTATGGTGAGAAAGTAAATACCTTCACATAATACCTAAACAGAAGTATTTTGAGAAAACTCTTTGTGATGTTTGCATTCATCTCACTGAGTTGAAACATTCCGTTCATTGAGCAGTGTGGAGACATACTTTTTGTGCAATCTGCAAAGGAATATCTGTTTGCGGTTTGAGACCTATGGTGAAAAAGTAGTATCTTCACATAAAAACAAGACAGAAGCATTCTGAGAAACTAATTTTTATGTGTGCATTCATCTCACAGAATTGAACCTTTCCTTTGATGAAGCAGTTCGGAAAGAGTTTTTTGTAGAATCTGAAAAGGGATAGTTGTGATCCCTTTGAGGCCTACGGTGAAATAGGAAATATCTTCACATAAAAACTAGACAGAAACTTTCTGAGAAACTTCTTTGTGACGTGGGCTTTCATCTCAAAGATTTGAACCTTTATTTTGATTGAGCAGTTTGGAAAGACTCTTTTTCTAGTATCTGCAGAGGGCTATTAATGAGCAGACTGAGGCCTATAGTGAAAAAGGAAATGGCTTCTCAAAAAAACTAGACAGAAGCATTATGAGAGACTTCTATGTAATGTGTGCATTCATCTCACCAAGTTAAATCTTTCTTTTGATTGAGCTGTTTGGAAACACTCGTTTTGGTAGCATCTGCAAGGGTATACTTCTGAGCCCTTTGTGGCCTATTTTGAAATATGAAATATCTTCACATATAAACTAGACAGAAGGTTTCTAAGAAACTTCTTTGTGACGTGTGCTTTCACCTCACAGAGTTGAACCTTTCTTTTGATTGAGCAGATTGGAAACACTCTTTTTGTAGAATCTGCAAGTGGATATTTGGAGCGCTTTGAGGCCCATGGTGAAAAAGGAAATATCTTCACAAAAAACTAAACAGAAGTTTTCTGAGAAACTTCTTTGGGATGTGTGCATTCATCCCACACATTTGAACCGTTCTTTTGATTGCTATGGTGAAAAAGGAAACTTCTTCACATAAAACTATACAGAAGCATTCTGAGAAACTTCTTTGTGATGTGTGCTTTCATCTCACAGAGTTTAACCTTTCTTTTCATTGTGCAGTTTGGAAACAGTCTTTTTGTAGAATCTACAAAGGGATGTTTGTGAGCAGTTTGAGGCCTATGGTGAAAAAGGAAATACCTTCACATAAAAACCAGACAGAAGCTTTTTGAGAAACTTCTTTGTGATGTTTGCATTCATCTCCCAGAGTTGAATCTTCCTTTTCATTGAGCTGTTTAGAAACAGTCTTTTTGCACAATCTGTAAAGGGATATTTCTGAGTGGTTTGAGGCCTATGGTGAAAAAGAAATATCTTCACATAAAAATCAGACAGAAGCATTCCAGGAAACTTCTCTGTGATGTGTGCATTCATCCCACAGATTTGAAACTTTCATTTCATTCAGTAGTTCGGAAAGAGTCTCTTCATAGAATCTGCAAAGGGATATTTCTGAGCCCTTTGAGACCTATGATGAAATAGGAAATATCTTCACATAAAAACTAGACAGAAGATTTTTGAGAAACTTCTTTGTGATGCTTGCAAACCTTCTTTTTGATTGAGCAGTTTGGAAACAGTCCTTTTGTAGAATCTGCAAAGGGATATTTCTGAGCCCTTTGAGTCCTATAGTGAAATAGAAAATGTCTTCACATAATAACTAGACAGAAGCATTCTGAGAAACTTCTTTGTGACGTGTGCTTTCGTTTCACAGAGTAGAACATTTCCTTTGATTGAGCAGTTTGGAAACACTCTTTTTGTAGAATCAGTAAATGGATATTTGGAGCGCTTTGAGACATAAGGTGAAAAAGGAAGTATCTGTACCTAAAAACTAGACAGAAACTTTCTGAGAAACTTCTTTGTGATGCGCACTTTCATCTTACAGATTTGAACATTTCTTTTCATTGAGCAGTTTGGGAACAAGTCATTTTATAGAATCTGCAAGTGTATATTTGTGAGCTGTTTGATGCCTATGCTGAAAAAGTAAATATTCACATAAAAACCAGACAGAAGCTTTTAGAGATAACTTTTTGTGATGTTTCATTCATATCAAAGAGTTGAACCTTTCTGTTCATTGAAGAGTTTGGAAACATTCTTTTTGTGCAATCTGCAAAGGAATATTTCTGATTGGTTTCAGGCCTGTGGTAAAAAAGAAATATCTTCACATAAAAACTAGACAGAAGCATTCTGAGAAACTTCTTTTGTATCTGTGCATTCACCTCACAGTGTTGATCCTTTCTTTTCATTGAGCAGTTTGGAAACAGTCTTCTTGTAGTATCTGCAAAGGGATATTTTTGATCCCCTTTAGGCCTATGGAGAAATAGGAAATATCTTCACATAAATACTAGACAGAATCTTTCTGAGAAACTTCTTTGTGATGTGTGCTTTCATCCTACACAGTTGAACCTTTCTTTTGATTGATCACTTTGGAAACAGTCTTTTTGAAGAGTCTACAAATGGATATTTGGGGAGCTTTGAGGCCTAAGGTCAAAAAGGAAATATATTCACATAAAAACTAGACAGAAGCATTTTGAGAAACTTCTTTGTGATGTGAGCTTTCATTTCAGAGAGTTGAATCTTTCTTTTGTTTGAGCAGTTTGGAAATAGTCTTTTTGTAAAATGTGCAAAGGGATATTTCTGAGCCATTTGAAGTCTATGGTGAAAACGAAATATCTGTACATAAAAAGTAGACAGAAGCATTCTGAAAAACTTCCTTGTGATGTGTGCATTCATCTCACAAATTTGAACGTTTCTTTTGATTTAGCAATTTGGAGAAAGTCTCTTGGAAGTATAATCGGAGTTATATTTTTGAGCAGTTTAAGGCCTATTGTGCAAAAGGAAATACCTTCATATAAAAAGTAAACAGAAGCTTTCTGAGAAACTTCTTTGTGATGTGTGCTTTCGTCTCACAAAGTTTCACCATTCTTTTGATTGAGAAGTTTGGAAACATTCTTTTTGTAGAATCTGCAAATGGATATTTGGAACAATTTGAGTCCTATGGTGAAAAAGGGAATATGTTCACATAAAAACTGGACAGAAGAATTCTGAGAAACTTCTTTGTGATGAGTCCATTCATCTCACAGAGTTGAAACTTTCTTTGATGGGTCAGTTTGGAAACAGTCTTTTTGTAGTATCTGCAGAGGGATATTTTTGAGTGGTTTAAAGACTATAGTGAAAAAGGAAATATCTTCACAAAATAACTAGACAGAAGCATTTTGGGAAACTTCTTTGTGATGTGTGCATTCATCTCACAATGTTGAACGTTTCTTTTGATTTAGCAATTTGCAGAAAGTCTCTTGGAAATATAAGTGGAGTTATATTTGTGAGCAGTTTGAGGCCTATGGTGCCAAAGGAAATATCTTCATATAAAAAGTAGACAGAAGCTTTCTGAGAAACTTCTTTGTGATGTGTGCTTTCGTCTCACAGAGTTGCACCTATCTTTTGATTGAGCAGTTTGGAAACATTCTTTTTGTAGGATCTGCAAATGGATATTTGGAGCAATTTCAGTCCTATGGTGAAAAAGGAAATATGTTCACATAAAAACTAGACAGAAGAATTCTGAGAAACTTCTTTGTGATGAGTCCATTCATCTCACAGAGTTGAAACTTTCTTTGATGGACCAGTTTGGAAATAGTCTTTTTGTAGAACCTTCAAAGGAATATTTGTGAGCCCTTTATGGCCTCAGGTGAAATGGAAATATCTTCACATACAAACTAGAGAAAAGCTGTCTGAGTAACTTCTTTGTTATGTGTGCTTTCATCTCAGAGAGTTAAAAATTTGTTTTGATTGATCAGTTTGGAAACAGTCATTTGTAGAATCTGCAAATGGATATTTGTATCACTTTGAGGCCTATGTTGAGAAAGGAAATATCTTCACATAAAAACAAGACAGAAGATTTCTGAGAAACTTCTTTGTTATACATGCATTCATCTCACAGGGTTGAAACTTTCTTTTGATTGAGCAGATTGGAAACAGTCTTTTTGTAGAATCTACAAAGGGATATTTCTGAACGGTTTTATGCCTATGGTGAAAAGAAATATCTTCACATAAAAACTAGATAGAAGCATTATGAGAAATTAGTTTATTATTTGTGCATTCGTCTCACAGAGTTGAAACTTTCTTTTCATGGAGCAGTTCTAAAACTGTCTTTTTGTAGAGTCTGCAAAGGGATATTTGTGAGCCCTTTGAGGCTTATATTGAAATAGAAAATATCTTCACAAAACAAGTAGACAGAAGCATTATGGGAAACTTCTTTGTGATGTGTGCTTTCATCTCTCAGATTTGAATCTTTCTTTTCATTGAACAGTGTGGAAACTCTCTTTTTGTAGATTCTGCAAAAGGATATTTGGAGGGCTTTGAGGCCTATGGTGAAAAAGGAAATATTTTCACTTAAAAACTAAACAGAAGCTTTCTGAAAAACTTCTTTGTGATGTGCATATTCATGTCATAGAGTTGAACATTTCTTTTCATTGAGCAGTTTGGAAACCATCTTTTCATACAATCTGGAAAGGGATATTTCTGAGTGGTATGAGGTCTATGGTGAAAAAGAAATATCTTAGCATAAAAAGTACACAGAGGCATTCTGAGAAACTTCTTTTTCATGTGTGCATTCATCTCCCAGAGTTGAACATTTCTTTTCATTGAGAAGTTCAGAAACGTCTTTCTGTAGAATCAGCGAAAGGATATATGTGAGCCCATTGAGGGCCATGGTGAAATAGGAAATATCTTCACAGAAAAACTAGACAGAAGCATTCTGAGAAACTTCTTTGTGATGTTTGCATTCATCTCACAGAGTTGAAACTTTCTTTTGATTGATCCATTTGGAAACGGTCTCTTTGAAGAATCTGCAAATGGATATTTGGAGCACTTTGTGGCTTGTGGTGAAAAACTAAATATCTTCACATAAAATCTAGTGAGAAACTTTTTGAGGAACGTTTTTGTGATGTGTGCTTTTATCCCACAGAGTTGAACTTTCTTTTCATTGAGCAGTTTGGAAGCAGTCTTTTTGTATTATATGCAGAGGAATAATTGGGAGTGGTTTAAGACCTATGGTGAAACAGTAAATATCTTCACATAAAAACTAGACAGAAGCATTCGGAGAAAGTTCTTTGTGATGTGTACATTCATCACACAGAGTTGAAAATTTCTTTTGATTGAGAAGTTTGGAAACAGTCTTTATGTCCAATCTGCAAAGGGATATTTCTTAGACGTTTGAGGCCTATGGTGAAAAAGAAATATCTTCACATAAAAATTACACAGAATCTTTCTGAGAAACTGCTTTGGGATGCATTCATTAATCTCATACAGTTTAAATTTTCTTTTGATGGAGCAGTTTGGAAAGAGTCTTTTTGTAGTTTCTGTAAAGGGATATTTTTTATCCCTTTATGGCCTAAGGTGAAATAGGAAATATCTTCCCATGAAAACTAGACAGAAGCTTTCTGAGAAACTTATTTGTGATATGTGATTTCGCCTCACAGAGTTGAAACTTTCCTTTGTTACAGCAGTTTGGAAAGAGGCCTTTTGTAGGATCTGCAAAGATATATTTTTGAGCCCACTGAAGCTTATGGTGAAAAAGGAAATATCTTCACATTAAAACTAGAAAGAAACCATCTGAGAAACATCTTTGTGATGTGCACTTTCATCTCATAGAGTTGAACCTTTCTTTTGATTGAGCAGTTTGGAAAAAGTCTTTTAGTAGAATGTGCAATTGGATATTTGGAGCGCTTTGAGGCCTATGGTGAACAACGAAATATCTTCACATAAAAACTAGACAGAATCTTTCTGAGAACCTTGCTTATGATGTGTGCATTCATCACACAGAGCTGAATGCTTCTTTTGATTGAGCAGTTTGTAAACAGTCTTTTTAAAGATTCTGCCAAAGGATATTTTTGAGCCCTTTCAGGCTTATGGTGAAAAAGGAAATATCCACTGATAAAATCTGGACAGAATCTTTCTGTGACACTTCTTTGTGATGAGTGCATTCAACTCACAGAGTTGAACCATTATTTTCATTGAGCAGTTTGGAAACAGTCTTTTTGTAGAATCTCCAAAGGGATATTTTAAGTGATTTATGGCTTAAAGTGAAAAAGGGAATATCAACAAATAAAATCTAGACAGAAGCTTACTGAGACACTTTTTTGTGATGGGAGCATTCATCTCACAGGGTTGAAACTTTCTTTTGATTGAGGAGTTTGTAAATTGTCTTTCTGTAGAATCTGCAAAGGGATATTTTTAAGCAGTTTATGGCTTATGGTGAAAAAGGAAATATCCACAAAGAAAATCTAGACAGAAGATTTCTGAGACAATTTTTTTTGATGTGAGCATTCATATCACAGTGTTGAAACTTTTTTTTGATTGAGCAGTTTGTAAAGTGTCTTTTTGGAAAATCTGCAAAGGGATATTTGTGAGCAGTTTGAGGCCTAAGGTGAGAAACTAAATATATTCAGGTAAAAACTAGACAGAATCTTTCTGAGAAACTTCTTTGTGATGTCAGCATGCATCTCACAGTTTGGAACTGATCTTTTGATTGAGCAGTGAGGCAACAGTCTTTTTGTAAAATCTACAAAGGGACATTTGTGAAAGCTTTGAGGCTAATGGTGAAAAAGGAAACACATTCACATAAAAACTAGACAGAAGCTTTCTGAGAAACCTCTATTTGATGTGTGCATTCATCTCAAGAGTTGAACCTTTCTTTTAAGTGAGCTGTTTGGAAAGAGTCTTTTGTAGATCTATAAATGGATATTTGTGAGCGGTTTGAGCCCTATGGTGAGAAGGGAAATGTCTACAAATACATACTAGAAAGAATCTTCCTGAGAAACTTCTTTGTGATGTCTGCGTTCATCTCATGGAGTTGAACCTTTCTTTTGATTGAGCAGTTTGGAAACAGTCTTTTTGTAGAATCTTCAAAATGATATTTGTGAACGATTTGAGGCCTATGTTGAAAAAGGAAATATCTTCATATAAAAAATAGACAGAACCTTTCTGAGAAGCTTTTTTGTGATGTGTGCATTCATCTCACAGATTTCAACATTGCTGTTGATTGAGCAGTTTGGAAACGGTCTTTTTGTAGATTCTGCAAAGGGATATTTGTGAGCAGTTTGAGGCTTATGGTGAAAAAGGAAATATCTACAAATAAAATCTACACAGAAACTTTCTGAGAAACTTCTTTGTCATGTGTGCATTCATTTCACAGAGTTGAACTTTTCTTTTGATTGAGCAGTTTGGAAACCATCTTTTTGGGGCATCTCGAAAGGGATATTTGTGAGTGTCTTAAGGCATATGGTGAGAAAGTAAATATATTCACATAAAAACTAGACAGAATATTTCTGAGAAACTCATTTGTGATGTGTGCCTTCATGTCACAGAGTTGAACCATTCTCTTGATTGAGCAGTTTGGAAAGAGTCCTTTTGTAGAATCTGCAAAGGGATATTTGTGAGTGATAGGAGGCTTATGGTGACAAAGGAAATATCTTCACATAAAAAGCAGACAGAAGATCTCTGAGAAACCTCTTTGTGATGTGTGCATTCATCTCTCAGAGTTGAACCTTTCTTTTCATTGAGCAGTTTGGAAACACACTTTTTGTAGAATCTGAAAACTGATATTTCTGAAGGCTTTGAAGCTTATGGTGAAAAAGGAAATATCATCCCATAACAACTAGACAGAAGCGTTCTGAGAAACTTCTTTGTGATGTGTGCATTTACCTCACAGATATGAACCTGCCTTTTGATTGAGAAGTTTCAAAACCGTCTTCTTGTAGAATCTGCAAAGAGACATTTGAGAGAGCTTTGAGGTCTATGGTGAAAAAGGAAATATCTTCACATAAAAACTACATAGAAGCTTTCTGAGAAACTTTTTTGTGATGTGTGCATTTGTCTCACAGAGTTGAACCTTTCTTTTGATTGAGAAGTTTTGAATCAATCCTTTTGTAGGACCTGCAAGGGGATATTTGCGATCCATTTTTGGCCTACAGTAAAAAAGGAAATGTCTTCACATAAAAACTAGACAAAACTATTCTAAGAAACTTCTTTGTAATGTGTGCATTCATCTCACAGAGTGGAACCTTTCTTCTGATTGAGCAGTTTGGAAGCAGGCTTTTTGAATAATCTGCAGAGGTATATATGTAGGAGGTTTGACATTTATGGTGAAAAATGAAATGTCTTCACATAAAAGCTAGACAGAATCTTTCTGAGAATCTTCTTTGTGATGTGTGCATTCATACAGAGTTGAAACTTTCTTTTGATTGAGCAGTTTGTAAACAGTCTTTTTGTAGATTCTGCCAAAGGATTTTTGTGAGCCCTTTCAGGCTTATTGTGAAAAAGGAAATATCCACTAATAAAATATGGACAGAATCTTTCTGTGAAACTTCTTTGTGATGGGTGCATTCATCTCATGGGTTTGAACCTTTGTTTTGATTGAGCATTTTGGAAACAGTCTTTTGGTAGAATCTGCAAAGTGATATATCTGGGCACTTTGAGGCATATGGTGAGAAAGGAAATATATGCAGATGAAAATTAAACAGAATCTTTCTGAGAAACTTCTTTGGTGTGTATGCATTCATTTCACAGATTTGAAGCTTCGTTTTGATTCAGAATTTTAGGAGCAGTTTTTTTATAGAATCTGCATAGGGATATTTTTGAAAATGTTGGGGCATATGGTGAAAAAGGTAATGTATTCACAAAAAAAACTATGGAGAAGCATTCTGAGAAACTTCTTTGTGATGTGTGCATTCATCTCACAGAGTTGAACTTGTCTTTTGATTGAGCTGTTTGGAAACGTCTCTTTGGAGAATCTGCAAAAATATATTTGTGAGCAGTTTGAGGCCTAAGGTGAAAAAGGAAATATCCACAAATAAAAGCTAGAAAGAAGCTTTCTGTGAAACTTCTTTGTGCTGTGTGCATTCATCTCACAGGGTTGAACCTTTGTTTTGATTGAGCAGTTTGGGAGCTTTTTGTATAATCTGCAAAGTAGTATTTGTGAACAATTTGAGGTTTATGGTGAAAAAAGAAACATCCTCACAAAAAAACTAGACAGAAATTTTCTGAGAAACTTCTTTGTGATGTGTGCATTCATCTCACAGAGTTGAAGCTTCGTTTTGATTGATCCATTTGGAAGCATTCTTTTTGTAGAATCTGCATAGTGATATTTGTGAACCCTTTGAGGCCTATGGTGAAAAAGGAAATATCTTCATACAAAAACTAGACAGAAGCATTCTGAGAAACTTCGTCATGTTGTGTGATTTCATCTCACCGAGTTGAACCTTTCTTTTCATTGAGCAGTTTGAAAACAGTCTTTATGTAGAATCTGCAAAGGGACATTTGTGAGCGATTTGAGGCCTATGGTGAAAAAGGAAATATCTTCACATAAAAACTAGACAGAAGCATTCTGAGAAACTTCTTTGGGATGTGTGCATTCAGCTCACAGTGTTGAACCCCTCTTTAGATTGAGCAGGTTGGAAACAGTGTTTCTATAGAATCTGCAAAGGGATATCTGTGAGCCCTTTGAGGAATATGGTGAAAAAGGAAATAGCCACAAATAATATCTAGACAGAAGCTCTCTGAGAAACTTCTTTGTGATGTGTGCATTCATCTCACAGAGTTGAATCTTCCTTTTGATTGAGTAGTTTGGAAACAGTCTTTTTGTCGAATCTGCATAGGGATATTTGTGAGCCCATTGAGGCCTATGTTGAAAAAGGAATTATCTTCACATGAAAACTAGACAGAAGCTTTTTGAGAAACTTCTTTGTGATGTGTGTGTTCATCTCACAGAGTTGAAATGCTCTTTTGATTGAGTAGTTTGGAAACAGTCTTTTTTAGAAACTGCAAGGAATATTTGTGAGCAATTTGAAACCTATGGTGAAAAAGGAATTATCTACAAATAAAATCTAAACAGAAGCTTTCTGAGAAACTTCTTTGTGATGTGTGCATTCATCTCACACAGTTGACCTTTTGTTTTGATTGAGAAGTTTTTAGAGAGTCTTTTTGTACAATCTGCAAAGAGATATCTGTGAATGCTTTCAGGCTTATGGTGGAAAAGGAAATATCTTCACCTAAACCTATAAAAAAGCTTTCTGAGAAACTTCTTTAGGATGTGTGCATTCACCTCATAGAGTTGAACATTGGTTTTGATTCAGCAGTTCAAAAACAGTATTTTTGTAGAATCTGTAAGGAGACATTTTTGAACTCTTTGAGGCCTATAGTGTAAAAGGAAATATCTTTACACAAAAACTATACAGAAGCTTTCAAAGAAACTTCTCTGAGATGTGTTCATTCATCTCACAGAGTTGAACCTTTGTTTTGATTGAGCAGTTTGGGAAGAGTCTTTTTGTATAATCTGTAAAGGGATATTTGAAGGCGTTTTGAGGCATATGGTGAAAAAGGAAATACCTTCACATAAAATGTAGACAGAAGCTATCTGAGAAACTTCCTTGTGATGTGTGCATTCATCTCACAGAGTTGAAACTTTCTTTTGACTTATCAGGTTGGAAACAGTATTTTTGTAGAATGTGCAGAGGGATATTTATGAGTGGTTTGAGGTCTGCAGTGAAAAAGGAAATATTTTCACATAAAACCTAGAGAGAAGCATTCTGAGAAACTTCTTCATGATGTGCACATTCGTCTCAGAGAGTTGAACCCTTCTTTTCATTGGGCAGTTTGGAAACCGTCTTTTTGTAGAATCTGCAAAGTGATATGTTTCAGTGGTTTGAGTCCTATGGTGAAAACGGAAATATCGAAAAATGAAATGTAGACAGCAGCTTTCTGAAAAACTTTTGGTGATGCGTGCTTTCGTCTCACAGGGTTGAAACTTTCTTTTGATTGAGCAGTTTGGAAACAGTCTTCTCATAGAAACTGCAAAGTGATATTTGTGAAGGCTTTGAGGCTTATGGTGAAGAAGGAAATATCTTCACATAAAAACTAGACTCATGTTTTCTGGGAAACTTCTTTGTGATGGGTGTATGCATCTCAAAGAGTTGAATCTTTCTTTTGATTGAGCAGTTTGGAAACAGTCTTTTTGGAGAATCTGCAAAAGGATGTTTTTGAGAGGTTTGAGGCATGTGGTGAAAAAGGAAATATCTTCATATAAAAACTAGACAGAAGTATTCTGAGAAACCACTTTGTGATGTGTGCATTCATCTCACAGAGTTGAATTTTCTTTCATTGAGTAGTTTGGAAGCAGTCTTTTTGTAGAATATGCAAAGGGATATTTGTGAGCTTTTTGAGGCCTGTTGTAAAAAAGGAAATATCCACAAATAAAAGCTAGACAGAAGCCTTCTGAGAAAATTCTTTGTGATGTGTGCATTCATCACACTGTCCTTTTGTAGAATCTACAAAGGGTTATTTATGAGCAGTTTGAGGTCTATGGTGAAAAAAGGAGTATCGACAAACAAGAACTAGATAGAAACTTTCTGAGAAACTTCTCTGTGATGTGTGCATTCATGTCACAGAGTAGAAAGCTTTCTTTGATTAAGCAGTTTGGAAACAATCTTTTTGTAGAATCTGTAAAGGGACGTATGTAGGTGATTTCAGGTCTATGGTGAAAATGGAAATATCTTCACATAAAAACTAGACAGAAGCTTTCTGAGAAAATTCTTTGTGATGTGCTCATTCATTTCACAGATTTGATGTGTTCTTTTCATTGACCAGTTTGGATAGAGTCTTTTTGTAGAACATGCTTTGTGATATTTGTGAGCTCTTTGAAGCCTATGGTGAAAAAAGAAATATCTTCACACAAAAACTAGACAGAAGCTTTCTGAGATACTTCATTGTGATGTGTGCATTCATCTCGAAGAGTTGAAACTGTCTTTGGATTGAACAGTTTTGAAACAGTCCTTTTGTAGAATGTACAAAGGGATAATTGGGATCCCTTTTTGGCCTATGGTGAAAAAGGAAATGTCTACACATAAAAACTAGACAGAAGCATTCTATGAAACTTCTTTTTGATGTGTGCTTTCTTCTCACAGCTTTGAACCTTTCTTTAGATAGAGCAGGTTGGAAAATGTTTTTGTAGAATCCGCAAAGTGATAATTTGAATGCTTTGAGACTTATGGTGAAAAAGGAAATACATTCAAATAAAAACTGGACAGAAGCTTTCTGAGAAACTTCTTTGTGATGTGTGCATTCATCTCAAAGAGTTGAAGCTTTGTTTTGGCTGGGCAGTTTGGGAACAGTCTTTTTGTAAATTCTGTAAAGGGACACTTGTGAGCACTTTGAGGCCTATATTGAAAAAGGAAACGTTATCAAATAAAAACTAGACAGAAGCTTTCTGAGAAACTTCTTTGTGATGTGTGCATTCACCTCACAGAGTTGAACTTTCTTTTGATTGAATAGTTTGGAAACAGTCTTTTTGTAGAATCTGCAAAGGGTTATTTATGAGTGGTTTGAGGCCTATGGTGAAAAAGGGAGTATCAACAAATAAAAAGTAGACAGAAACTTTCTGAGAAACTTCTCTATGATGTGTGCATTCATCTCACAGAGTGGAAACTTTCTTTGAGCCGTTTGGAAAGAGTCTTTTTGTAGAATCTTCAAAGGGATATATATAGGCAGTTTGAGGTCTATGGTGAAAAGGGAATCATCTTCACATAAAAACTAACTGCTCAATGGGAGGAAACTTTTACTTCTGTGTGATGAATGCACATGTCAGAAAGGAGTTACTCAGAAAATTTCTTTATACTTTTTATGTGAAGTTATTTCCTTTTTCACCATATGCCTCAACGTGCTCCCAGATATCCCTTTGCAAATTCTATGAAAAGAATGTTTCCAAACTGCTCAATAAACAGAGTGGTTCAACACTGTGAGACGAATGTGCACATCACAAAGAAGTTTCCCAGAAAACCTCCTTCTCGTTTTTATGTGAAGATATTCCCTTTTTGAACATAGTCCTCAATGCACTCCCAAATATATCTTTGCAGAATCTACAAAAAGACTTTCCAAACTGCTCAATCAAAAGAAAGTTTCAACTCTGTTAGATGAATGCACACATCAGAAAGTAGTTTCTCAGCAAGCTTCTCACTAGTTTTTATGTGAAGATAGTCCCTTTTTCAATGTGGGCCTCAAAGCACTCAAAAATATCCCTTTGTAGATTCTAGAATAACAGAGTTTACAAACTGCTCAATGAAAAGAAATATTTACCTCTGTGAGATGAATACACGTATCTTAAAGCGGCTTCTCAGAATGCTTCTTTCTAGTTTTTATGTGAAGATATTTCTTTTTTCACCATAGGCCTCAATGCGCTCCTAAATATCCCTTTGCAGTTTGTACCAAAAGGACTGTTTGCAAACTGCTCAATCTGAAGAATGTTTCAACTCTGTGAGATGAATGCACACATCCTGAAGAAGTTTCTCAGAAACTTTCTTTATAGTTTTTCTGTGAAGATATTTCCTTTTTCACCATAGGCCTCACCTCAAAGCTCTCACAAATGTCCCTTTGCAGATTCTACAAAAAGACTGTTTCCAAACTGCTCAATAAAAAGAATTGTTGAACACAGTGAGATGAATGCACACATCTCAAAGAAGTTTCTCAGAACCCTTTAGTCTAGTTTTTATGTGAATATATTTCCTTTTTCACCATAGGCCTCAAAGCGCTCAAAATATCCATTTGCAGATTCTACAAAAAGACTGTTTCCAAACTGCTCAACCAAAACAAAGGTTTAACTCTGTGTGATGAATGCACACATCACAAGGAAGTTTCTCAGAATGATTCTGTCTAGATTTTAAGTGAAGATACTTGCTTTTTCACCACTGGCCTCAAAGTGCTCACAAATATCCCTTTACAGATTCTACAAAAATACTTTTACCAAATTGCTCAATCAAAAGAAAGGTTCAACTCTGTGAGATGTATGCACACCACTAAGAGGTTTCTCAGAAAGCTTCTCTCTAGTTTTTATGTGAAGATATTTCCTTTTTCACCATAAGCCTCAAAAGGTTCACAAATATCCCTTTGCAGATTCTACAAAAAGACTCTTCACACACTGCTCAATCAAAAGAATGTTTCAACTCTGTGAGTTGAATGCTCACATCACCAGAATGTTTCTCAGAAAGCTTCTGTGTAGTTTTTATGTGAAGATATTTCCTTTTTCACCATATGCTTCAAAGGGCTCATAAATATCACTTTGGAGATTTTACAAGAAAAGAGTTTCAAATCTTCTCAATGAAAAGAAACAGAAACATCTGGGAGATGAGTGCACATATCACAAAGCAGTTTCTCAGAAACATTCTGTCTAGTTTTCATGTGAAGGTATTTCCTTTTTCACCACTGGATGCAAAGTGCTCAAAATTGTTCCTTTGCAGATTCTACAAAAAGTCTGTTTCCACACTGCTCATCAAAAGACAGTTTCAACTCTGTGAGATGAATGCACATGTCAAAAATAAGTTTCTCAGAAAGCTTCTATTAAGTTTTTATGTGAGTATTTCCTTTTTAGCCATAGGCCTCAATGCCCTCACAAATATCTCTTTGCAGATTCTGCAAAAAGACTGTTTCCAAACTGCTCAATAAAAATAATTATTGAACTTTGTGAGATGAATGCACACACCTCAAAGAAGTTTCTCAGAAACCTTCAGTCTAGTTTTTATGTGAATATATTTCCTTTTTCACCATAGGCCTCAAAGTGCTCCAAATAGCCTTTTGCAGGTTCTACAAAAAGACTGTTTCCAAACGTCTCAAGGAAAAGAAAGTTTCAAATCTGTGAGATGAATGCACACATCACTAAGAAGTTTTGCAGGAGGCTTCTTTCTAATTTTTATATGAAGACATTTCCTTTTTCACCATAGGCCTCCATCTGCTCACAAATATCCCTTAGCAGATTTTACAAGAACAGAATTTCCAGACTGATCAAAGAAAACAAATGTTTTCATCTGTGAGATGAATGCACACATCACAAAACTCTTTCTCAGAAACCGTCTTTATACTTTTTATGTGATGATATTTTTTTTTCTCCCTAGGACTCAAAGCACTCAAAAATATCCCTTTGCAGATTCTACAAAAAGATTGTTTCCAAACTGCTCAATCAAAAAATAGTTCAACTCCATGAGATGAATGCATACATCACAAAGAATTTTATCAGAAACCTTCTTTATAGTTTTAATGTGAAGGTATTTCCTTTTTCACCATAAGCCTCAAAGTGCTCAGCAATATCCCTTTGCAGATTCTGCAAAAAGACTTCTTCCCAACTGCTCAACGAAATAAATGTTTGAACTCTGTGAGATGGATGCACACATCACAAAGAGGTTTCTCAGAAATCTTCTGTCCATTGTTTATGTGAAGATATTTCCTTTTTCACCATAGCACTCAAAGTCCTGAAAAATATCCCTTGCAGATTCTACAAAAAGGCAGTTTCCAGACTCCTCAATCAAAATAATGGTTGAACTCTGTGAGATGATTGCACACATCACAAAGAAGCCACTAAGAAAGCTTTTGTCTAGTTTTTATGTGAAGATATTTTCTTTTTCACCATAGGCCTCAAAGCACTCACAAATATCCCTTTGCAGATTCTACAAGAACAGAGTTTCCAGACTAATCAGAGAAAATAAACATTTACCTCTGTGAGATCAATGCACACATCACAAAGCTGTTTCTGAGAAACCTTCTTTATACCTTTTATATGAATACATTTCCTTTTTTACCATTGGCCTCAAAATGCTCATAAATATCCATTTGCATATTTCACAAACAGATAGTTTCCATACTGCTCAATCAAAGGTAAGTTTCATCTTTGTGAAATGAATTCCCACATCACAAAGACGTTTGTCAGAAAGCCTCTCTCCAATTTTTATGTGAAGATATTTCTTTTTTCACCGTAGGCCTCAAAGGACTCATAAATATCCCTTTGCAGACTCTACAAGAACAGTTTCCAGACTGACCAGAGAAAAGAAAAGTTTACCTCTGTGAGATGAATGCTTACATCACAAAGCTGTTTCTGAGTAACCTTGTTTATACTTTTTATGTGAATATGTTTCCTTTTTCACCATAGGCCTCAAAGCACTCATAAATATCCCTTTGCAGATTCTACAAAAAGACTGTTTTCAAACTGTTCAATCAAAAGAATGGTTGAGCTCTATGAGATGAATGCACACATCACAAAGTAGTTTCTTGGGAAGCTTCTGTCTAGTTTTTATGTGAAGATATTTCCTATTTCATCATAAGCCTCAAAGCTCTCAAAAATATGACTTTACAGATTCTACAAAAATACTGTATCCAAATTGCTCAATCCAATGAAAGTTTCAAATCTGTGAGATGAATGCACACGTCACAAGGAGGTTTCTCAGAAAGCCTCTCTCTAATTTTTATGTGAAGATATTTCTTTTTTCACCATAGGCCTCAAAGGACTCATAAATATCCCTTTGCCGACTCTACAAGAACAGTTTCCAGACTGACCAGAGAAAAGAAAATTTCACCTCTGTGAGATGAATGCTTACATCACAAAGCTGTTTCTGAGAAATCTTGTTTATACTTTTTATGTGAATATATTTCGTTTTTCACCATAGGCCTCAAAGCACTCATAAATATCCCTTTGTAGATTCTACAAAAAGACTGTTTTCAAACTGTTCAATCAAAAGAATGGTTGAGCTCTATGAGATGAATGCACACATCACAAAGAAGTTTTTTGGGAAGCTTCTGTCTAGTTTTTATGTGAAGATATTTCCTATTTCATCATAAGCCTCAAAGCTCTCAAAAATATGCCTTTACAGATTCTGCAAAAATACTGTATCCAAATTGCTCAATCCAATGAAAGATTCAAATCTGTGAGATGAATGCACACATCACAAGGAGGTTTCTCAGAAAACTTCTCTCTAGTTTTCATGTGAAAATATTTCCTTTTTCATCATAGGCATCAAAGCATCACAAATATCCCTTTGCAGATTCTACCAAAATACTGTTTACAAACTGCTCAATCAAAAGGATGTTTCAATTCTGTGAGATGAATTCTCGCATCTCCAAGATGTTTCACAGAAAGCTTCTGTCCAGTTTTTACATGAAGATAATTCCTTTTTCACCATAGGCCTCAAAGCACTGACAAATATCCCTTTGCAGATTTTACAAGAACAGAATTTCCAATCTTCTTAATGAAGAGAAATGGTTAACTCTGTGGGATGAAATCACACATCACAAAGCAGTTTCTCTGAAATATTCTGTCTAGTATTTATGTAAAGATAATTCCTTTTTCAACATAGGACACAAAGTGCTAACTAATAACCATTTGGAAATTCTACAAAATACTGTTTCCAAACTGCTCATCAAAAGAAAGATTCACCTCTCTGGGATGAATACACATATCAAAAAGATGTTTCTCAGAAAGCTTCTATCTTGTTTTTATGTGAATGTGTTTCCTTTTTCACCACGGGCCTCAAAGTGCTCAAAAGTATCCCTTGCAGATCCTAAAAAAAGACTGTTTCCAAACTGCTGAGTCAAAGGAATGGTTCAACTCTGTGAGATGAATGCACACATCACAAAGAGGTTGTTCACAAACCTTCTTTATAGTTTTTATGTGAAGATATTTCCTTTTAACCATAGACCTCAAAGTGCTCACAAATATACCTTTGCAGATTCTACAAACAGACGGTTTCCCAACTGCTCAATCAAAAGAATTGTTGAAATATGTGAGATGAATGCATACATCACAAGGCAGTTTCTCAGAATTCTTTAGTCTAGTTTTTATGTGGACATATTTTGTCTTTCACCATAGGCCTCAAAGTGCTCAGAAATATCCCTTTACAGATTCCACAAAAAGATGTTTCCAAACTGCTCAATCAAAAGAAAGTTTCAATTCTGTGAGATGAATGCACACATCACTAAGAAGTTTCTCAGTAGGCTTCTGTCTAGTTTTTATGTGAAGAAAACTCCTTTTTCACCATAAGGCTCTATGCACTCACGAATATCCCTTAGCAGATTCTAAAAAAACAGAGTTTCCCAACTGACCAAAGAAAAGAATCATTTACCTCTGTGAGATGAATGAAGACATCACAAAACAGTTTCTCAGAAACCTTCTTTATAGTTTTCTTTGAAGATGCTTCTTTTTCTGCATAGGCCTCAAAGTGCTCAAAAATATCCATTTGCAGATTCTGTAAAAATACCATTTCCAAACTGCTCAATCAAAAGAGAGATTCAACTCTGTGAGATGAATGCACATATCTCAAAGAAGTATCTGAGAAACTTTCTTTTTACTTTGTATGTGAAGATATTTCCTTTGTCAACGTAGGCCTCAAAGTGCTCAAAAATACCCCTTTTCCGATTGTACAAGGACAGATTTTCCAGACTGAACAGAGAAAATAAACCCTTATCTCTGTGAGATGAATGCACACGTCACAAGGCTGGTTTTAGGAAACCTGCTTTACAGTTCTTATGTGAAGATATGTCCTTTTCCACCATAAGCCTCACAGCACTCCATATATCCACTTGCAGATTCTACAAAAAGAGTGTTTCAAAAATGTTCAATCAAAGGAAAGGTTCAACTCTGTGAGATGAATGCAAACAACAGAAAGAAGTTTCTCGGAATCCTTCTTTCTAATTTCTATGTTGAGGTATTTCCTTTTCCACCATAGGCATCAAAGTGCTCTAAAAATCCACATGCAGATACTACAAAAAGTCTGTTTCCAAACTGCTCAGTCAAAAGTGTGGTTTAACTCTGTGAGATGAATACACACATCACTAAGAAGTTTCTCAGAATGCTTCTGTCTAGTTTTTATATGAAGATATTTCCTTTTTCAAAAAAGGCCTCTAATAACAAAAAATATCTACTTACAGATTCAACCAAAAGAGTATTTCAAAACTGGTCAATAAAAAGAAAGTTTGAACTTAGTGAGATGAGTGCACACATCACAAAGCAGTTTCTCAGAATGCTTCTGTCGAGTTTTTATGTGAAGATATTTCCTTTTCCACTGGAATCTGCAAAGCGCTCGAAATATCCAATTTCAGATACCACAAAAAGAGTGTTTCAAAACTGCCAAATAAAAAGAAATGTTCAAATTTGTGAGGGAAATGCAGACATCACAAAGAAGTTTCTCAGAATGCTTTTGTCCAATTTTTACATGAAGATATTTCCTTTTCCACCACAGGCTTTAAAGCCCTCCAAATATCAATTTGCAGAAACTACAAAATGACTATTTCCAAACTGCTCAAACAAAACAGTTGTTCAACTCTGTGAGTTGAATGAACGCATCAGAAAGAAGTTTCTCAGAATGCTTCTGTCTAGTTTTTATGTGAAGATATTTCCTTTTCCATCGTAGGCCACCAATCGCTCCAAATATACACTTGCAGATTCTACAAAAAGAATGTTTCAAAACTGCTTAATCAGAAGAAAGGTTCAACTCTGTGAGATGAATGCAAACATCACAAAGAAGTTTTTCAGAATGCTTCTGTCTAATTTTTATGTTAAGGTACTTCCTTTTCCACCATAGGCCTCAAAGCGCTCCAAATGTCCACCTGCAGATTCTACAAAAAGAGTGTTTCAAAACTACTCAATCAAAAGAATGCTTCAAGTCTGTAAGAAAAATGTATCCATCACAATGAAGTTTCTCAGAATGCTTCTGTCTAGTTTTTATGTGAAGATATGTCCTTTTGAACGTAGGCCTCAAAGCACTGCAAAATCCAATTGCAGATTCTACAAAAAGAGTGTTTGAAAATTGCTGAATCAAAAGAAACGTTCAACTTGGCTAGATGAACGCACCCATCAAAAAGAAGTTTCTCAAAATGTTTCTGTCTAATTTTTATGTGAAGATATTTCCTTTCCCAGAAGAGGCTGCCAAGCTCTCCAAATATCCACTTGAAGATTCTACAGAAAGAGGGTTTCGAAACTGTTCAATGAAAAGAAAGGTCCAATTCTGTGGGATGAATGCACACATCACACAGAAGTTTCTCAGAATGCTTCAGTCTAGTTTTTGTGTGAAGATATTTCCTTTTCCACCATTGGCCACAAAGCACTCCAAATATCCACATGCAGACACTACAAAAAGATTGTTTCCAAACTGCTCAATCAAAAGAGTCTTTCAACTCCCCCAGATTAATGCACACATCACTAAGAAGTTTCTCAGAATGCTTCTGTCTAGTTTTTATATGAAGATATTTCCTTTTCAAATATAGTCCTCTAAGCGTTCCAAATATACATTTGTAGTTGCTACAAAAAGAAAGTTTCCAACTGCTCAATCAAAAGGTAGGTTCAACTCTGTGAGTTGAATGCACACATCTCAAAGAGGTTTCTCAGAATGCTTCTCTCTAGTTTTTATGTAAAGATATTTCCTTTTCCACCAGAGGCCGCAAAGCACTCCAAATATCCATTTGCCAATTCTGCAAAAAACTGTTTCCAAACTGCTCAATCAAAAGTAAGTTTCAGCTCTGTAAGAAGAAGGCACACATCACAAAGAAATTTCTCAGAAAGTTTCTATTTTTTATGTGAAATTATTTTCGGTTTCCCTAGAGGCCACAAAGGGCTCCAAAATATCCCTTTGCAGATTCTAGAAAACGACTTATTTGAAACTTTTCAAAATAAAGAAAGTTTCAGCTCTGTGAGATGAATGCACACATCACAAAGAAGTTTATCTGAATGCTTCTGTCTAGTTTTTACGTGAAGATATTTCCTTTTCAACTATAAGCTGCAAAGCACTCCAACTATCCACTTGCAGATTCTATAAAAAGAGTGTTTCAAAACTTCTCAATCAAAAGAAAGTTTCAACTCTGTGAGATGAACACACACAACACAAGGAGGTTTCTCAGAATGTTTCTGTCTAGTTTTTATGGGAAGATATTTCCTATTGTCCCAGAGGCCTCAATAGGTTCACAAATGTCCCTTTGCATATTGTACAAAACGACTGTTTCCAAACTGCTCCATCAAAAGAAAGGTTTACCTCTGTGATATGAATGCACACATCACAAAGAAGTTTCTCAGAATGCTTCTGTCTAGTTTTAATGTGAAGATATTTCCCTTTCCACTGTAGGGAAATATCCAAAGCCCTCCAAATATCCACTTGCAAATTCTACAAAAGGAATGTTTCCAAACTGCTCAATCAAAAGAAAGATTCAATTCTGTGAGATGAACACACAAGTCACAAGAAGTTACTCAGAATGCTTCTGTCTAGTTTTTACGTGAAGTTATTTCTTTTCCACTTTAGGCTACAAAGCGCTCCAAATATACACGTGCAGATTCTATAAAAAGAGGGTTTCCAAACTGCTCAATCAAAAAAAAGGTTGAACTCGGTGAGATTAATGCAAAAATCACAGAGAAGTTTCTCAGAATGCTTCTGTCTAGGTTTTAGGTGAAGATATATCCTTTCCTCTATATGTCCCAAACACTACCAATATCCACTTGTAGATACTACAAGAAGAGTGTTTCAAAACAACTCAATCAAAAGAAAGGTTCAACACTGTAAAATGAATGCACACATAAAAAAGAAGTTCCTCAGAATGCTTCTGTCAAGTTTTTATGTGAATAAATTTCCTTTTTCAATGTATGCCTCAAAGCATTCCAAATATCCATTTGCAGATAGTACAGAAAGAGAGTTTCCAAACTGCTCAATCAAAAGAAAGGTTCAACTCTGTGAGATGAATGCACACATCGGAAGGCAGTTTCTCAGAATGTTTCTGTCTCGTTCTTATCTGAAGATATTTCCTATTTCCCCAGAGGCTTCAGTGGTCTGACAAATATCCCTCTACAGAGTCTACAAAAAGACTGTTTCCAAACTGCTCAATCAATACAAAGGTTCAAGTCTGTTAAATGAATGCACACTTCAAAAAGAAGTTTCTCAGAATGCTTCTGTCTATTTTTTCTGTGAAGATATTTCTTTTTCACCATAGGTCTCAAAGTGCTCCAAATATCCACTTGCAGATTCTATGAAAAGACTGATTCCAAAGTGCCCAATCAAAAGAAAGTTTCAACAAAGTGAGATTAAAGCACACATCAGAAATAACTTTCTCAGAAATTTTCTGTTTAGTTTTTATGTGAAGATATTTCCTATTACCCCATAGGCCTCAAAGGGCTCACAAATACCCCTTCACAGATTCTACAAAACGACTGGTTCCAAACAGTTCAATCAAAAGAAAGTTCAACTCTGTGAGATGAATGCACACATCACAAAGAAGTTTCTTAGAATGCTTCTGTCTAGTTTCTGTGTGAAGATATCTCCTTTTTGACTATAGGTCACAAAGTGCTCCAAATATCCACTTGCAGATTCTACAAAAAGAGTTTCTCAAAGCTGCTCAATCAAAAGAAAGGTTCAACTCTGAGATATGAATGCACACATCACAAAGTAGTTTCTCAGAATGCTTCTGTCTAGTTTTTATGTAAAGATATATTCCTTTCCACCACAGGTGGCAAAGCACTCAAAATATCCACTTGCAGAATCTACAAAAAGAGTGTTTCAAAACTGCTCTGTCAAAAGAAAGCTTCAACTCTGTTAGTAGAATGCAGACATCAAAAAGAAGTTTCTCAGAATGCTTCTGTGTAGTTTTTATGGGAAAATATTTCCTTTTCCACCATAGGCCTCAAAGCGCTCTAAAAATCCCCTTGCAGGTTTTACAAAAAGAGTGTTGCAAAACTGCTCAATAAAAAGAAAGGTTCAACTCTGTGAGATGACTGCACACATCACAAAGAAGTTTCTCAGAATGCTTCTTTCTAGTTTTTATGTGAATATATTTCTTTTCAACCATAAGCCGCAATGCACTCCAAATATCCACTTGCACATTCTACAAAAAGAGTGTTTCAAAACTGATCAATCAAAAGATAAATTCAACTCTGTGAGATGAATGCACACATCACAAAGAAGTTTGTCAGAATTCTTCTGTCTCTTTTTTATGTGAAGATATTACCTTTTCCAACATAGGTCTCAAAGTACTCTAAATATCCAATTGCAGTTTCTACAAAAACAGTGTTTCACAACTGCTCAATCAAAAGAAAGGTTCAACACTGTGAGGTGAATGCACACATCACAAAGAAGTTTCTCAGAGTGCTTCTGTGTACTTCGTATGTGAAGATATGTCTTTTCCACCATAGGCCTCAAAGCGCTCCAAGTATTCACTTGCAGATTGTACAAAAAGAGTCTTTCAACAATGGTCAATTAAAAGAAAGATTCAACTCTGTGAGATGAATGCAAACATCACAAAGAAGTTTCTCAGAATGCTCCTGCTTAGTTTTTATGTGAAGATATTTCCTTTTCCACCATAGGCCCCAAGGCTCACAAAACATCCCCTTGCAGATCCTGCAAAAGGACTGTTTCAAAACTGCTCAATCAAAAGAAGGGTTCAGCTCTGTGAGATGAATGCACACATCAAAAAGAAGTTTCTCAGAATGCTTCTGTCAAGTTTTTATATGAAGATACTTCCTTTTCCACCATAGGCCTCAAAGCGCTCCAAATATCCATCTGCAGATTCTACAAGAAGAGTGCTTCAAAACTGCTTAATCAAAAGATAGTTTCAACCCTGTGAGTTAAATACACACATCACAAATAAGTTTCTCAGAATGCTTCTTTCTGGTATTTATGTGAAGATATGTCGTTTTCCACTATAGGCCTCAATTTCCTCCAAATATCCGTTGGCAGATACTACAAAAAGAGTGTTTCAAAACTCCTCAATCAAAAGAAATGTTCAACTCTGTGAATTGAATGCACACATCAAAAGGGAGTTTTTCAGAATGCTTCTGTTTAGTTTTTCTGAAGATATTTCCTTTTCCACCATAGCCCCAAAGAACTGCAAACATCCACAGGCAGATTCTGCAAAAGTGTGTTTCAAAACTGCTCAATCAAAAGAAAGTTTTAACTCTGTGAATTGAATACACTCATCACAAATAAGTTTCTCAGAATGCTTCTGTCTAGTATCTATGTGAAGATATGTCCTTTTCCACCGTATGCCTGAATCCGCACCAAATATACATTTGAAGATGCTACAAAAAGAGTGTTTCGAAACTGATCAAAGGAAAGGTTCCATTCTGTGAGTTGAATGCACACATCACAAAGAAGTTTCTCAGATTATTTCTGAGTAGTTTTTATGTGAAGATATTTCCTTTTCCATCATAGGCCCCAAAGTGCTCCAAACATCCAAAGCCAGATTCAACAAAAAGAGTGTTTCAAAACTGTTCTTCCAAAAGAAATCTTCAACTCTGTGAGATGAACACACACATCAGTAAGAAGTTTCTCAAAATGCTTCTGTCTAATTTTTATATGAAGATATATCCTTTTCCACCATTGACCTCAAGGTGCTCCAAATATCCACTTGCAGATTCTACAAATAGAGTGTTTAAAAACTGCTCAGTCAAAAGGAAGGTTAAATTCTGTGAGATGAACGCACACATCACACAAAAATTTCTTAGAATACTTCTGTCTAGTTTTTATGTGAAGATAATTGCTTTTCCTTCATGGGCCTGAAACGCTCCAAATATCCAATTGCAGATTCTACAAAAAGAGTGTTTTAAAACTGCTCAATCAAAAGAAAGGTTCAACACTGTGAGATCAATGCATACATCACAAAGAAGTTTCTCAGAATGCTTCTGTCTTGTTTTTATGTGAAGATATTTCCTTTTCCACTGCAGGACTCAAAGCGATCCATTTATGCACTTTCAGATTCTACAAAAAGAGTGTTTCAAAACTGCTCAATCAAAAGAAAGTTTCAACTCTGTGAGATGAATGTACACATCACAAAGAACTTTCTCAGAATGCTTTTGTCTAGTTTTTACGTGAAGTTATTTCCTTTTGCAACATAGGCCTCAAAGTGCTCCAATCACCACTTGCAGATTCTACAAAAAGAGTGCTTCAAAACTGCTTAATTAATAGAAAGGTTCAACTGTGTGAGATGAATGCACACATCACAAAGTAGTTTCTCTGAATGCTCCTGTCAAGTTTTTATGTGAAGATATTTCCTTTTCCAGTAAATATTGCATATCATGCAAACTATCCACTTGCAGATTCAACAAAAACTGTGTTTTAAAACTGCTCAATCAAAATAAAGGTTCAACCTTGTGAGTTGAATGCACACATCACAAAGAACTTTCTCAGAAAGCTCCAGTCTAGTTTTCACGTAAAGACATTTCCTTTTCTACCATAGACCTCAAAGCACTCCAAATATCCACTTGCAGATTGTAGAAAAAGAGTGTTTCAACACTGCTCAATTAAAAAAAAGATTCAACACTGAGAGATGAATGCAAATATCACAAAGAAGTTTCTCAGAATTCTCATGTTTAGTTTTTATGGGAAGATATTACCTTTTTCACCATAGGCCCTAAGGTGCTCCAAACATCCACTTGTGGATTGTACAAAAGGATTGTTTCAGAACTGCTCAATCAAAAGAAGGTTTCAACTCTGTAAGATGAATGCACACATCACAAAAAAGTTTGTCAGAATGCTTCTGTCAAGTTTTTACGTGAAAATATTTCCTTTTCCACCATAGGCCTCAATCCACTCCAAATATCCATTTGCAGATACTACAAAAAGACTGTTTCAAAACTGCTCCATCAAAAGAAAGTTTCAACTCTGTGAGTTGAATGCGAACAGCACAAAGAAGTTTCTCAGATTACTACTGTGTAGTTTTTATTTGAAGATGTTTCCTTTTTCACCATAGGCCCCAATGCGCTCCAAACATCCACCTGCAGATTCTACAAAAAGAGTGTTTCAAAACTGCTCTATCAGAAGAAAGATTCAACTCTGTGAGATGAATGCAAACATCACAAAGAAGTTTCTCAGAATGCTTCTGTCTAATTTTTATGTGAAGATATTTCCTTTTCCACCAAAGGGCTCAAAGTGCTCCAAATATCCACTTGCAGGTTCTAAAAAAACAGTGTTTCAAACTGCTCAATAAATAGAAATGGTCAACTCTTTGGGACAAATGCACACAAGAAAAAGAAGTTTCCCAGACTGCTTCTGTCTGATCTTTATATGAAGATATTTCCTTTTTCAGCGTTGACCTCAGAGATCTTCAAATATCCACTTGCAGATTCTTCAAATAGATTGTTTAAAAACTGCTCAATCAAAAGAAAGGTTCGACTCTGTGAGATGAAGGCAAATATCACATAGATGTTTGTCCAAATGCTTTTGTCTAGTTTTTATGTGAAGATATTTCCATTTCCAACATAGGTCTGAAAGCTCTCCAAATATCCACTTGCAGATTGTACAAAAAGAATGTTTCAAAAATGTTGAATAAAAAGAAATTTTCAAGTTGGTGAGATGAATGCACACATCAAAAAGAAGTTTCTCAGAATGCTTCTGTCCAGTATTTATGTGAAGATATTTCTTTTTCCACCTTAGGCCGCAAAGTGCTCCTCATATCCACTTGCAGAGTCTACAAAAAATGTGTTTCAAAACTGCTCAAACAAAATAAAGTTTCAACTCTGTGAGTTGAAACCAGACATCACAAAGTAGTTTCTCAGAATGCTTCTGTCTTGTTTTGATGAGAATATTTTTCCTTTTCCACAATAGTCCGTAATGTGCTCCAAATATCTACTTGCAGATTCTACAAAAGGAGTGATTCAAAACTGCTCAATCAAAAGAAAGATTCAACTCTGAGAGATGAATACACACATAGCAAAGTAGTTTCTCAGAATGATTCTGTCTAGTTTATCGGGAAGATATTTCCTTTTCCACCATAGGCCCCAAAGGGCTCCAAATATCCACTTTCAGATTGCACAAAAAGTGTGTTTCAAAACTGCTCAATCAAAAGAAAGGTTGAACCCTGTGAGATGAATGCACACGTCACAAAGAAGCTACTCAGAATGCTTCTGTCTAGCTTTTATGTGACGGTATTTCCTTTTCCACAAGAGGCCCAAAATCACTCAAAATATCTGCTTGCAGGTACTACGAAAAGAGTGTTTCAAAACTGCTCAAACAAAAGAAAGGTTCAACTCTGTGAGGTGAATGCACACATCACAAAAAAGTTTCTGAGAATGATTCTGTCTGGTTTTTACGTGAAGGTGTTCCCTTTTCCACCATAGGCCTCAAAGGGCTCCAAATATCCAATTGCAGATTCTACACAAAGATAGTTTAACAACTGTTCAATCAAAAGAAAAGTTCAACTTTCTGAGATGAATGCACACATCACAAAGAAATTTGTCAGAATGCTTCTCTCTAATTTTTATGTGAAAATATTTCCTTCTCCACCATAGGCCTCAAAGCGCTCCAAATATCCACTTGCAGATTCAACAAAAAGAGTGTTTGAAAACTTCTCAATCAAAAGAGAGGTTGAAATCTGTGAGATGAATGCATACATCACAAAGAAGTTTCACAGAGTACTTCTGTCTACCTTTTATTTGAAGAAATTTCCTTTTCCAACATAGGCCACAAAACGCTCCAAATATACAGTTGCAGACTCTAAAGAAAGAGTGTCTCAAGCTCCTCAATCTAAAGAAAGGTTCAACTCTGTGAGTTGAATGCACTCATCAGAAAGATATTTCTTATAATGCTTCTGTGTCATTTTTAAGTGAAGATATTTCCTTTTCTACCATAGGCCTCAAAGCACTCCAAATATCCACTTGCAGATTCTACAAAAAGAGGTTTCAAAACTACTCAATCAAAAGAAAGGTTCAACACTGTAAGATGAATGCACACATCACAAAGGAGTATCTCAGAATGCTTCTGTGTAGTTTTTATGTGAAGACATTTCCTTTTCCACCATAGGACTCAAAGATCTCTGAATCTCCAATTGCAGATTCTACAAATAGAGTGTTTAAAAGCTGCTCAATCAAAAGAAAGTTTGAACTCTGTGAGATTAAAGTGCACATCATGGAGAAGTTTCTCAGATTCTTCTGTGAAGTTTTTATGTGAAGATATTTCTTTTCCACCATAGGCCTCAAAGCGCTCCAAATATCCACTTACAGATTCCACAAAAAGAGTGTTTCAAAACTGTTCAATGAAAAGAGAGGTTCAATTCTGTGAGATGAATGCACACATCACAAAGAGGTTTTACAGAATGCTTCTGCCTAGCTTTTATGTGAAGATAGTTCCTTTTCCACAATAGTCTACAAAGCGCTCCAAATACACATTTGCAGATTCTGCAAAAAGAGTTTTTCAAAACCACTCAATCAAAAGAAAGGTTCACCTCTGTGAGATGAATGCACACATCACAAAGAAGTTTCTCAGAAAGCTTCTGTGTAGTTTTTATGTGAAGATATTTCATTTTCCACCATTGGCCCCAAAGCGTTCCAAATATCCCCAGCAGATTCTATAAAGAGTGTTTCAAAACTGCTCAGTCAAAAGAAATCTTCAACTCTGTGAGATGAACACACACATCACAGAGCAGATTCTCAGAATGTTTCTAATTTTTGTGTGAAGATATTTCCTTTTCCACCATAGGTCTCAATGCCCTCAAAATATCCACTGGCAAATTCTACAAAAAGAGTATTTCAAAACTGCTCAATCAAAAGAAAGGCTCAACTCCATGAGATGAATGAATACATCACAAAAAGTTTCTCAGAACGCTTCTGTCTAGTTTTTATGTGAAGATATTTCCTTTTCCACCATAGGCCTCAGAGCACTCCAATTATCAACTTGCAGATTCTACAAAAAGAGTGTTTCAAAACTGCTCAATCAAAAGAATGGTTTAAATCTGTGAGATGAATGCACACATCACAAAGAAGTTTCTCAGAATGCTTCTGTCTAATTATCATGTGAAGATATTTCCCTTTCCACTAGAGGCCACAAAGAACTCCAAATATCCACTTGCAGGTTCTACAAAAAGAGTGTTTCAAATCTGCTCAATCAAAATAAAGGTTCAGCCCGGTGAGATGAATGCACACATCACAAAGTTGTGTCTCAGAATGCTTCTGTCTGGTGTTTATGTGAAGATATTTCTTTTGCACCTTAGGCCCCTATCTACTTGCAGATTCTACAAAAGAGTGTTTCAAAACTGCTGTATCTAAAGCAGTGTTCAACGTTGTGAGATGAATGCACACATCACAAAGAAATTTCTCAGAATGCCTCTGTCTTGTTTTTAAGTGAAGATGTTTCCTTTTCCATCATAGGCCTCAAATCGATCCAAATATCCACTTGCAGACCCTCCAAAAAGAGTGTTTGAAAACTTCTCTGTCAAAAGAAAGTTTCAACTCTGTGAGATGAAGGCACACATCACAATGAAGTTTCTCAGAATGCTTCTGTTTAGCTTTTAAATGAAGATATTTCCTTTTCCACCATAGACCTCAAAGCACTTGAAATATCCACTTGCAGATTCTACAAAGGAGTGTTTCAAAACTATTGAATCAAAAGAAAGTTTCAACTCTGAGATGAATGCACACATTACAAAGAGGTTTCACAGAAGGCTTCTGTCTAGTTTTTGTGTTAAAATATTTTCTTTTTCACCATAGGCTGCAAATCTCTCCAAATATCCACTTGCAGTTTCTACAAAAAGAGTGTTTCTAAACTGCACAATCAAAAGAAAGGTTCAACTCTGTGAGTTGAATGCACATATCACTAAGAAGTTTCTCAGAACACTTTTATCTGGTTTCTGTGTGAAGTTATTTCCTTTTCCACCATACGCCACAAATCGCTAAAACTATCAAGTTGCAGATTCTACAAAAAGAGTGTTTCAAAACTACTCAATCAAAAGAAAGGTTCTACTCTGTGAGATGAATGCACACATCACTAAGATGTTTCTCAGAATACTTCTATCTAGTTTTTATGTGAAGATATTACCTTTTCCACCTTAGGCCTCAAAACGCTCCAAATCTCCACTTGCAGATTCTACAAAAATAGTGTTTCAAAACTGCTCAATCAAAAGTAAGGTTCCTCTCTGTGCGATGAATGCACACATCACAAACAAGGTTCTGTGAATGCTTCTGTCTAGTTTTTATATGAAGATATTTCTTTTCCACGTTAGCACTCAAACCGCTGCAAATATGCTCTTTCAGACACCACAAAAGGAGTGTTTCAAAACTGCTCAATCAAAAGAAAGGTTCAACTCTGTGAGATGAATGTGCACATCACAAAGAAGTTTCTCAGAATGCTTCTTTGTAGTAATTATGCGAAGATATTTTGTTTTCCACTAGAGGTCACAAAGTGCTCCAAATATCCACTTGCAGATTCTACAAAAAGAGTGTTTCAAAACTGCTCAACCTAAAGAAAGTTTCAACTCTATGAATTGAATGCACACTTCACAAAGAAGTTTCTCAGAATGCTTCTGTCTAGTTTTCATGTGAGGATATTTCCTTTTCCACCATAGGCCTCAAAGCGCTCCAAGTATCCAGTTTCAGAAACTACCAAAAGATTGTCTCCACACTGCTCAATCAAAAGAATGGTTCAACTGTGTCATTTGAATACACACATCACAAGGAAATTTCTCAGAATGCTTCTGTCTTGTTTTTATGTGAGGATATTTCCTTTTCCACCATAGACCTCAAAGCCCTCCAAGTATCCACCTGCAGGTTCTATAAAAAGAGTGTTTCAATACTGCTTAAACAAAAGAAAAGTTCAACTGTGTGAGATGAATGTATACATTAAAACAAGCTTCTCAGAAATCCTCTGTCAAGTTTTTATATGAAGGTATTTCCCTTTCAACTGTAGGCCTCAAATCGCTCCAAATATCCACTAGCAGATTCTACAGAAAGTGTGCTTCAAAACTGCTCAATCAAAAGAAAGTTCCAACTCTGTGAGTTGAATGCGCACATCAGAAAGAAGTTTCTCAGATTACTTCTGTGTAGTTTTTATGTGAAGATGTTTCCTTTTCCAGAATAGGCCCCAATGCAGTCCAAACATCCACGTACAGATTTTACAAAAAGAGTGTTTCAAAACTGCTCAATCAAAAAAAAAAGGTTCAACTCTGTGAGATGAATGCAAACATCACAAAGAAATTTCTCAGAATGCTTCTGTCTAATTTTTATGTGAAGATATGTCCTTTTCCACCAAAGGGCTCAAAGAGCTCCAAATATCCACTTGCAGATTCAACAAAAAGAGTGTTTGAAAACTTCTCAATCAAAAGAGAGGTTGAAATCTGTGAGATGAATGCATACATCACAAAGAAGTTTCACAGAGTACTTCTGTCTACCTTTTATTTGAAGAAATTTCCTTTTCCAACATAGGCCACAAAACGCTCCAAATATACAGTTGCAGACTCTAAAGAAAGAGTGTCTCAAGCTCCTCAATCTAAAGAAAGGTTCAACTCTGTGAGTTGAATGCACTCATCAGAAAGATATTTCTTATAATGCTTCTGTGTCATTTTTAAGTGAAGATATTTCCTTTTCTACCATAGGCCTCAAAGCACTCCAAATATCCACTTGCAGATTCTACAAAAAGAGGTTTCAAAACTACTCAATCAAAAGAAAGGTTCAACACTGTAAGATGAATGCACACATCACAAAGGAGTATCTCAGAATGCTTCTGTGTAGTTTTTATGTGAAGACATTTCCTTTTCCACCATAGGACTCAAAGATCTCTGAATCTCCAATTGCAGATTCTACAAATAGAGTGTTTAAAAGCTGCTCAATCAAAAGAAAGTTTGAACTCTGTGAGATTAAAGTGCACATCATGGAGAAGTTTCTCAGATTCTTCTGTGAAGTTTTTATGTGAAGATATTTCTTTTCCACCATAGGCCTCAAAGCGCTCCAAATATCCACTTACAGATTCCACAAAAAGAGTGTTTCAAAACTGTTCAATGAAAAGAGAGGTTCAATTCTGTGAGATGAATGCACACATCACAAAGAGGTTTTACAGAATGCTTCTGCCTAGCTTTTATGTGAAGATAGTTCCTTTTCCACAATAGTCTACAAAGCGCTCCAAATACACATTTGCAGATTCTGCAAAAAGAGTTTTTCAAAACCACTCAATCAAAAGAAAGGTTCACCTCTGTGAGATGAATGCACACATCACAAAGAAGTTTCTCAGAAAGCTTCTGTGTAGTTTTTATGTGAAGATATTTCATTTTCCACCATTGGCCCCAAAGCGTTCCAAATATCCCCAGCAGATTCTATAAAGAGTGTTTCAAAACTGCTCAGTCAAAAGAAATCTTCAACTCTGTGAGATGAACACACACATCACAGAGCAGATTCTCAGAATGTTTCTAATTTTTGTGTGAAGATATTTCCTTTTCCACCATAGGTCTCAATGCCCTCAAAATATCCACTGGCAAATTCTACAAAAAGAGTATTTCAAAACTGCTCAATCAAAAGAAAGGCTCAACTCCATGAGATGAATGAATACATCACAAAAAGTTTCTCAGAACGCTTCTGTCTAGTTTTTATGTGAAGATATTTCCTTTTCCACCATAGGCCTCAGAGCACTCCAATTATCAACTTGCAGATTCTACAAAAAGAGTGTTTCAAAACTGCTCAATCAAAAGAATGGTTTAAATCTGTGAGATGAATGCACACATCACAAAGAAGTTTCTCAGAATGCTTCTGTCTAATTATCATGTGAAGATATTTCCCTTTCCACTAGAGGCCACAAAGAACTCCAAATATCCACTTGCAGGTTCTACAAAAAGAGTGTTTCAAATCTGCTCAATCAAAATAAAGGTTCAGCCCGGTGAGATGAATGCACACATCACAAAGTTGTGTCTCAGAATGCTTCTGTCTGGTGTTTATGTGAAGATATTTCTTTTGCACCTTAGGCCCCTATCTACTTGCAGATTCTACAAAAGAGTGTTTCAAAACTGCTGTATCTAAAGCAGTGTTCAACGTTGTGAGATGAATGCACACATCACAAAGAAATTTCTCAGAATGCCTCTGTCTTGTTTTTAAGTGAAGATGTTTCCTTTTCCATCATAGGCCTCAAATCGATCCAAATATCCACTTGCAGACCCTCCAAAAAGAGTGTTTGAAAACTTCTCTGTCAAAAGAAAGTTTCAACTCTGTGAGATGAAGGCACACATCACAATGAAGTTTCTCAGAATGCTTCTGTTTAGCTTTTAAATGAAGATATTTCCTTTTCCACCATAGACCTCAAAGCACTTGAAATATCCACTTGCAGATTCTACAAAGGAGTGTTTCAAAACTATTGAATCAAAAGAAAGTTTCAACTCTGAGATGAATGCACACATTACAAAGAGGTTTCACAGAAGGCTTCTGTCTAGTTTTTGTGTTAAAATATTTTCTTTTTCACCATAGGCTGCAAATCTCTCCAAATATCCACTTGCAGTTTCTACAAAAAGAGTGTTTCTAAACTGCACAATCAAAAGAAAGGTTCAACTCTGTGAGTTGAATGCACATATCACTAAGAAGTTTCTCAGAACACTTTTATCTGGTTTCTGTGTGAAGTTATTTCCTTTTCCACCATACGCCACAAATCGCTAAAACTATCAAGTTGCAGATTCTACAAAAAGAGTGTTTCAAAACTACTCAATCAAAAGAAAGGTTCTACTCTGTGAGATGAATGCACACATCACTAAGATGTTTCTCAGAATACTTCTATCTAGTTTTTATGTGAAGATATTACCTTTTCCACCTTAGGCCTCAAAACGCTCCAAATCTCCACTTGCAGATTCTACAAAAATAGTGTTTCAAAACTGCTCAATCAAAAGTAAGGTTCCTCTCTGTGCGATGAATGCACACATCACAAACAAGGTTCTGTGAATGCTTCTGTCTAGTTTTTATATGAAGATATTTCTTTTCCACGTTAGCACTCAAACCGCTGCAAATATGCTCTTTCAGACACCACAAAAGGAGTGTTTCAAAACTGCTCAATCAAAAGAAAGGTTCAACTCTGTGAGATGAATGTGCACATCACAAAGAAGTTTCTCAGAATGCTTCTTTGTAGTAATTATGCGAAGATATTTTGTTTTCCACTAGAGGTCACAAAGTGCTCCAAATATCCACTTGCAGATTCTACAAAAAGAGTGTTTCAAAACTGCTCAACCTAAAGAAAGTTTCAACTCTATGAATTGAATGCACACTTCACAAAGAAGTTTCTCAGAATGCTTCTGTCTAGTTTTCATGTGAGGATATTTCCTTTTCCACCATAGGCCTCAAAGCGCTCCAAGTATCCAGTTTCAGAAACTACCAAAAGATTGTCTCCACACTGCTCAATCAAAAGAATGGTTCAACTGTGTCATTTGAATACACACATCACAAGGAAATTTCTCAGAATGCTTCTGTCTTGTTTTTATGTGAGGATATTTCCTTTTCCACCATAGACCTCAAAGCCCTCCAAGTATCCACCTGCAGGTTCTATAAAAAGAGTGTTTCAATACTGCTTAAACAAAAGAAAAGTTCAACTGTGTGAGATGAATGTATACATTAAAACAAGCTTCTCAGAAATCCTCTGTCAAGTTTTTATATGAAGGTATTTCCCTTTCAACTGTAGGCCTCAAATCGCTCCAAATATCCACTAGCAGATTCTACAGAAAGTGTGCTTCAAAACTGCTCAATCAAAAGAAAGTTCCAACTCTGTGAGTTGAATGCGCACATCAGAAAGAAGTTTCTCAGATTACTTCTGTGTAGTTTTTATGTGAAGATGTTTCCTTTTCCAGAATAGGCCCCAATGCAGTCCAAACATCCACGTACAGATTTTACAAAAAGAGTGTTTCAAAACTGCTCAATCAAAAAAAAAAGGTTCAACTCTGTGAGATGAATGCAAACATCACAAAGAAATTTCTCAGAATGCTTCTGTCTAATTTTTATGTGAAGATATGTCCTTTTCCACCAAAGGGCTCAAAGAGCTCCAAATATCCACTTGCAGATTCAACAAAAAGAGTGTTTGAAAACTTCTCAATCAAAAGAGAGGTTGAAATCTGTGAGATGAATGCATACATCACAAAGAAGTTTCACAGAGTACTTCTGTCTACCTTTTATTTGAAGAAATTTCCTTTTCCAACATAGGCCACAAAACGCTCCAAATATACAGTTGCAGACTCTAAAGAAAGAGTGTCTCAAGCTCCTCAATCTAAAGAAAGGTTCAACTCTGTGAGTTGAATGCACTCATCAGAAAGATATTTCTTATAATGCTTCTGTGTCATTTTTAAGTGAAGATATTTCCTTTTCTACCATAGGCCTCAAAGCACTCCAAATATCCACTTGCAGATTCTACAAAAAGAGGTTTCAAAACTACTCAATCAAAAGAAAGGTTCAACACTGTAAGATGAATGCACACATCACAAAGGAGTATCTCAGAATGCTTCTGTGTAGTTTTTATGTGAAGACATTTCCTTTTCCACCATAGGACTCAAAGATCTCTGAATCTCCAATTGCAGATTCTACAAATAGAGTGTTTAAAAGCTGCTCAATCAAAAGAAAGTTTGAACTCTGTGAGATTAAAGTGCACATCATGGAGAAGTTTCTCAGATTCTTCTGTGAAGTTTTTATGTGAAGATATTTCTTTTCCACCATAGGCCTCAAAGCGCTCCAAATATCCACTTACAGATTCCACAAAAAGAGTGTTTCAAAACTGTTCAATGAAAAGAGAGGTTCAATTCTGTGAGATGAATGCACACATCACAAAGAGGTTTTACAGAATGCTTCTGCCTAGCTTTTATGTGAAGATAGTTCCTTTTCCACAATAGTCTACAAAGCGCTCCAAATACACATTTGCAGATTCTGCAAAAAGAGTTTTTCAAAACCACTCAATCAAAAGAAAGGTTCACCTCTGTGAGATGAATGCACACATCACAAAGAAGTTTCTCAGAAAGCTTCTGTGTAGTTTTTATGTGAAGATATTTCATTTTCCACCATTGGCCCCAAAGCGTTCCAAATATCCCCAGCAGATTCTATAAAGAGTGTTTCAAAACTGCTCAGTCAAAAGAAATCTTCAACTCTGTGAGATGAACACACACATCACAGAGCAGATTCTCAGAATGTTTCTAATTTTTGTGTGAAGATATTTCCTTTTCCACCATAGGTCTCAATGCCCTCAAAATATCCACTGGCAAATTCTACAAAAAGAGTATTTCAAAACTGCTCAATCAAAAGAAAGGCTCAACTCCATGAGATGAATGAATACATCACAAAAAGTTTCTCAGAACGCTTCTGTCTAGTTTTTATGTGAAGATATTTCCTTTTCCACCATAGGCCTCAGAGCACTCCAATTATCAACTTGCAGATTCTACAAAAAGAGTGTTTCAAAACTGCTCAATCAAAAGAATGGTTTAAATCTGTGAGATGAATGCACACATCACAAAGAAGTTTCTCAGAATGCTTCTGTCTAATTATCATGTGAAGATATTTCCCTTTCCACTAGAGGCCACAAAGAACTCCAAATATCCACTTGCAGGTTCTACAAAAAGAGTGTTTCAAATCTGCTCAATCAAAATAAAGGTTCAGCCCGGTGAGATGAATGCACACATCACAAAGTTGTGTCTCAGAATGCTTCTGTCTGGTGTTTATGTGAAGATATTTCTTTTGCACCTTAGGCCCCTATCTACTTGCAGATTCTACAAAAGAGTGTTTCAAAACTGCTGTATCTAAAGCAGTGTTCAACGTTGTGAGATGAATGCACACATCACAAAGAAATTTCTCAGAATGCCTCTGTCTTGTTTTTAAGTGAAGATGTTTCCTTTTCCATCATAGGCCTCAAATCGATCCAAATATCCACTTGCAGACCCTCCAAAAAGAGTGTTTGAAAACTTCTCTGTCAAAAGAAAGTTTCAACTCTGTGAGATGAAGGCACACATCACAATGAAGTTTCTCAGAATGCTTCTGTTTAGCTTTTAAATGAAGATATTTCCTTTTCCACCATAGACCTCAAAGCACTTGAAATATCCACTTGCAGATTCTACAAAGGAGTGTTTCAAAACTATTGAATCAAAAGAAAGTTTCAACTCTGAGATGAATGCACACATTACAAAGAGGTTTCACAGAAGGCTTCTGTCTAGTTTTTGTGTTAAAATATTTTCTTTTTCACCATAGGCTGCAAATCTCTCCAAATATCCACTTGCAGTTTCTACAAAAAGAGTGTTTCTAAACTGCACAATCAAAAGAAAGGTTCAACTCTGTGAGTTGAATGCACATATCACTAAGAAGTTTCTCAGAACACTTTTATCTGGTTTCTGTGTGAAGTTATTTCCTTTTCCACCATACGCCACAAATCGCTAAAACTATCAAGTTGCAGATTCTACAAAAAGAGTGTTTCAAAACTACTCAATCAAAAGAAAGGTTCTACTCTGTGAGATGAATGCACACATCACTAAGATGTTTCTCAGAATACTTCTATCTAGTTTTTATGTGAAGATATTACCTTTTCCACCTTAGGCCTCAAAACGCTCCAAATCTCCACTTGCAGATTCTACAAAAATAGTGTTTCAAAACTGCTCAATCAAAAGTAAGGTTCCTCTCTGTGCGATGAATGCACACATCACAAACAAGGTTCTGTGAATGCTTCTGTCTAGTTTTTATATGAAGATATTTCTTTTCCACGTTAGCACTCAAACCGCTGCAAATATGCTCTTTCAGACACCACAAAAGGAGTGTTTCAAAACTGCTCAATCAAAAGAAAGGTTCAACTCTGTGAGATGAATGTGCACATCACAAAGAAGTTTCTCAGAATGCTTCTTTGTAGTAATTATGCGAAGATATTTTGTTTTCCACTAGAGGTCACAAAGTGCTCCAAATATCCACTTGCAGATTCTACAAAAAGAGTGTTTCAAAACTGCTCAACCTAAAGAAAGTTTCAACTCTATGAATTGAATGCACACTTCACAAAGAAGTTTCTCAGAATGCTTCTGTCTAGTTTTCATGTGAGGATATTTCCTTTTCCACCATAGGCCTCAAAGCGCTCCAAGTATCCAGTTTCAGAAACTACCAAAAGATTGTCTCCACACTGCTCAATCAAAAGAATGGTTCAACTGTGTCATTTGAATACACACATCACAAGGAAATTTCTCAGAATGCTTCTGTCTTGTTTTTATGTGAGGATATTTCCTTTTCCACCATAGACCTCAAAGCCCTCCAAGTATCCACCTGCAGGTTCTATAAAAAGAGTGTTTCAATACTGCTTAAACAAAAGAAAAGTTCAACTGTGTGAGATGAATGTATACATTAAAACAAGCTTCTCAGAAATCCTCTGTCAAGTTTTTATATGAAGGTATTTCCCTTTCAACTGTAGGCCTCAAATCGCTCCAAATATCCACTAGCAGATTCTACAGAAAGTGTGCTTCAAAACTGCTCAATCAAAAGAAAGTTCCAACTCTGTGAGTTGAATGCGCACATCAGAAAGAAGTTTCTCAGATTACTTCTGTGTAGTTTTTATGTGAAGATGTTTCCTTTTCCAGAATAGGCCCCAATGCAGTCCAAACATCCACGTACAGATTTTACAAAAAGAGTGTTTCAAAACTGCTCAATCAAAAAAAAAAGGTTCAACTCTGTGAGATGAATGCAAACATCACAAAGAAATTTCTCAGAATGCTTCTGTCTAATTTTTATGTGAAGATATGTCCTTTTCCACCAAAGGGCTCAAAGAGCTCCAAATATCCACTTGCAGATTCAACAAAAAGAGTGTTTGAAAACTTCTCAATCAAAAGAGAGGTTGAAATCTGTGAGATGAATGCATACATCACAAAGAAGTTTCACAGAGTACTTCTGTCTACCTTTTATTTGAAGAAATTTCCTTTTCCAACATAGGCCACAAAACGCTCCAAATATACAGTTGCAGACTCTAAAGAAAGAGTGTCTCAAGCTCCTCAATCTAAAGAAAGGTTCAACTCTGTGAGTTGAATGCACTCATCAGAAAGATATTTCTTATAATGCTTCTGTGTCATTTTTAAGTGAAGATATTTCCTTTTCTACCATAGGCCTCAAAGCACTCCAAATATCCACTTGCAGATTCTACAAAAAGAGGTTTCAAAACTACTCAATCAAAAGAAAGGTTCAACACTGTAAGATGAATGCACACATCACAAAGGAGTATCTCAGAATGCTTCTGTGTAGTTTTTATGTGAAGACATTTCCTTTTCCACCATAGGACTCAAAGATCTCTGAATCTCCAATTGCAGATTCTACAAATAGAGTGTTTAAAAGCTGCTCAATCAAAAGAAAGTTTGAACTCTGTGAGATTAAAGTGCACATCATGGAGAAGTTTCTCAGATTCTTCTGTGAAGTTTTTATGTGAAGATATTTCTTTTCCACCATAGGCCTCAAAGCGCTCCAAATATCCACTTACAGATTCCACAAAAAGAGTGTTTCAAAACTGTTCAATGAAAAGAGAGGTTCAATTCTGTGAGATGAATGCACACATCACAAAGAGGTTTTACAGAATGCTTCTGCCTAGCTTTTATGTGAAGATAGTTCCTTTTCCACAATAGTCTACAAAGCGCTCCAAATACACATTTGCAGATTCTGCAAAAAGAGTTTTTCAAAACCACTCAATCAAAAGAAAGGTTCACCTCTGTGAGATGAATGCACACATCACAAAGAAGTTTCTCAGAAAGCTTCTGTGTAGTTTTTATGTGAAGATATTTCATTTTCCACCATTGGCCCCAAAGCGTTCCAAATATCCCCAGCAGATTCTATAAAGAGTGTTTCAAAACTGCTCAGTCAAAAGAAATCTTCAACTCTGTGAGATGAACACACACATCACAGAGCAGATTCTCAGAATGTTTCTAATTTTTGTGTGAAGATATTTCCTTTTCCACCATAGGTCTCAATGCCCTCAAAATATCCACTGGCAAATTCTACAAAAAGAGTATTTCAAAACTGCTCAATCAAAAGAAAGGCTCAACTCCATGAGATGAATGAATACATCACAAAAAGTTTCTCAGAACGCTTCTGTCTAGTTTTTATGTGAAGATATTTCCTTTTCCACCATAGGCCTCAGAGCACTCCAATTATCAACTTGCAGATTCTACAAAAAGAGTGTTTCAAAACTGCTCAATCAAAAGAATGGTTTAAATCTGTGAGATGAATGCACACATCACAAAGAAGTTTCTCAGAATGCTTCTGTCTAATTATCATGTGAAGATATTTCCCTTTCCACTAGAGGCCACAAAGAACTCCAAATATCCACTTGCAGGTTCTACAAAAAGAGTGTTTCAAATCTGCTCAATCAAAATAAAGGTTCAGCCCGGTGAGATGAATGCACACATCACAAAGTTGTGTCTCAGAATGCTTCTGTCTGGTGTTTATGTGAAGATATTTCTTTTGCACCTTAGGCCCCTATCTACTTGCAGATTCTACAAAAGAGTGTTTCAAAACTGCTGTATCTAAAGCAGTGTTCAACGTTGTGAGATGAATGCACACATCACAAAGAAATTTCTCAGAATGCCTCTGTCTTGTTTTTAAGTGAAGATGTTTCCTTTTCCATCATAGGCCTCAAATCGATCCAAATATCCACTTGCAGACCCTCCAAAAAGAGTGTTTGAAAACTTCTCTGTCAAAAGAAAGTTTCAACTCTGTGAGATGAAGGCACACATCACAATGAAGTTTCTCAGAATGCTTCTGTTTAGCTTTTAAATGAAGATATTTCCTTTTCCACCATAGACCTCAAAGCACTTGAAATATCCACTTGCAGATTCTACAAAGGAGTGTTTCAAAACTATTGAATCAAAAGAAAGTTTCAACTCTGAGATGAATGCACACATTACAAAGAGGTTTCACAGAAGGCTTCTGTCTAGTTTTTGTGTTAAAATATTTTCTTTTTCACCATAGGCTGCAAATCTCTCCAAATATCCACTTGCAGTTTCTACAAAAAGAGTGTTTCTAAACTGCACAATCAAAAGAAAGGTTCAACTCTGTGAGTTGAATGCACATATCACTAAGAAGTTTCTCAGAACACTTTTATCTGGTTTCTGTGTGAAGTTATTTCCTTTTCCACCATACGCCACAAATCGCTAAAACTATCAAGTTGCAGATTCTACAAAAAGAGTGTTTCAAAACTACTCAATCAAAAGAAAGGTTCTACTCTGTGAGATGAATGCACACATCACTAAGATGTTTCTCAGAATACTTCTATCTAGTTTTTATGTGAAGATATTACCTTTTCCACCTTAGGCCTCAAAACGCTCCAAATCTCCACTTGCAGATTCTACAAAAATAGTGTTTCAAAACTGCTCAATCAAAAGTAAGGTTCCTCTCTGTGCGATGAATGCACACATCACAAACAAGGTTCTGTGAATGCTTCTGTCTAGTTTTTATATGAAGATATTTCTTTTCCACGTTAGCACTCAAACCGCTGCAAATATGCTCTTTCAGACACCACAAAAGGAGTGTTTCAAAACTGCTCAATCAAAAGAAAGGTTCAACTCTGTGAGATGAATGTGCACATCACAAAGAAGTTTCTCAGAATGCTTCTTTGTAGTAATTATGCGAAGATATTTTGTTTTCCACTAGAGGTCACAAAGTGCTCCAAATATCCACTTGCAGATTCTACAAAAAGAGTGTTTCAAAACTGCTCAACCTAAAGAAAGTTTCAACTCTATGAATTGAATGCACACTTCACAAAGAAGTTTCTCAGAATGCTTCTGTCTAGTTTTCATGTGAGGATATTTCCTTTTCCACCATAGGCCTCAAAGCGCTCCAAGTATCCAGTTTCAGAAACTACCAAAAGATTGTCTCCACACTGCTCAATCAAAAGAATGGTTCAACTGTGTCATTTGAATACACACATCACAAGGAAATTTCTCAGAATGCTTCTGTCTTGTTTTTATGTGAGGATATTTCCTTTTCCACCATAGACCTCAAAGCCCTCCAAGTATCCACCTGCAGGTTCTATAAAAAGAGTGTTTCAATACTGCTTAAACAAAAGAAAAGTTCAACTGTGTGAGATGAATGTATACATTAAAACAAGCTTCTCAGAAATCCTCTGTCAAGTTTTTATATGAAGGTATTTCCCTTTCAACTGTAGGCCTCAAATCGCTCCAAATATCCACTAGCAGATTCTACAGAAAGTGTGCTTCAAAACTGCTCAATCAAAAGAAAGTTCCAACTCTGTGAGTTGAATGCGCACATCAGAAAGAAGTTTCTCAGATTACTTCTGTGTAGTTTTTATGTGAAGATGTTTCCTTTTCCAGAATAGGCCCCAATGCAGTCCAAACATCCACGTACAGATTTTACAAAAAGAGTGTTTCAAAACTGCTCAATCAAAAAAAAAAGGTTCAACTCTGTGAGATGAATGCAAACATCACAAAGAAATTTCTCAGAATGCTTCTGTCTAATTTTTATGTGAAGATATGTCCTTTTCCACCAAAGGGCTCAAAGAGCTCCAAATATCCACTTGCAGATTCAACAAAAAGAGTGTTTGAAAACTTCTCAATCAAAAGAGAGGTTGAAATCTGTGAGATGAATGCATACATCACAAAGAAGTTTCACAGAGTACTTCTGTCTACCTTTTATTTGAAGAAATTTCCTTTTCCAACATAGGCCACAAAACGCTCCAAATATACAGTTGCAGACTCTAAAGAAAGAGTGTCTCAAGCTCCTCAATCTAAAGAAAGGTTCAACTCTGTGAGTTGAATGCACTCATCAGAAAGATATTTCTTATAATGCTTCTGTGTCATTTTTAAGTGAAGATATTTCCTTTTCTACCATAGGCCTCAAAGCACTCCAAATATCCACTTGCAGATTCTACAAAAAGAGGTTTCAAAACTACTCAATCAAAAGAAAGGTTCAACACTGTAAGATGAATGCACACATCACAAAGGAGTATCTCAGAATGCTTCTGTGTAGTTTTTATGTGAAGACATTTCCTTTTCCACCATAGGACTCAAAGATCTCTGAATCTCCAATTGCAGATTCTACAAATAGAGTGTTTAAAAGCTGCTCAATCAAAAGAAAGTTTGAACTCTGTGAGATTAAAGTGCACATCATGGAGAAGTTTCTCAGATTCTTCTGTGAAGTTTTTATGTGAAGATATTTCTTTTCCACCATAGGCCTCAAAGCGCTCCAAATATCCACTTACAGATTCCACAAAAAGAGTGTTTCAAAACTGTTCAATGAAAAGAGAGGTTCAATTCTGTGAGATGAATGCACACATCACAAAGAGGTTTTACAGAATGCTTCTGCCTAGCTTTTATGTGAAGATAGTTCCTTTTCCACAATAGTCTACAAAGCGCTCCAAATACACATTTGCAGATTCTGCAAAAAGAGTTTTTCAAAACCACTCAATCAAAAGAAAGGTTCACCTCTGTGAGATGAATGCACACATCACAAAGAAGTTTCTCAGAAAGCTTCTGTGTAGTTTTTATGTGAAGATATTTCATTTTCCACCATTGGCCCCAAAGCGTTCCAAATATCCCCAGCAGATTCTATAAAGAGTGTTTCAAAACTGCTCAGTCAAAAGAAATCTTCAACTCTGTGAGATGAACACACACATCACAGAGCAGATTCTCAGAATGTTTCTAATTTTTGTGTGAAGATATTTCCTTTTCCACCATAGGTCTCAATGCCCTCAAAATATCCACTGGCAAATTCTACAAAAAGAGTATTTCAAAACTGCTCAATCAAAAGAAAGGCTCAACTCCATGAGATGAATGAATACATCACAAAAAGTTTCTCAGAACGCTTCTGTCTAGTTTTTATGTGAAGATATTTCCTTTTCCACCATAGGCCTCAGAGCACTCCAATTATCAACTTGCAGATTCTACAAAAAGAGTGTTTCAAAACTGCTCAATCAAAAGAATGGTTTAAATCTGTGAGATGAATGCACACATCACAAAGAAGTTTCTCAGAATGCTTCTGTCTAATTATCATGTGAAGATATTTCCCTTTCCACTAGAGGCCACAAAGAACTCCAAATATCCACTTGCAGGTTCTACAAAAAGAGTGTTTCAAATCTGCTCAATCAAAATAAAGGTTCAGCCCGGTGAGATGAATGCACACATCACAAAGTTGTGTCTCAGAATGCTTCTGTCTGGTGTTTATGTGAAGATATTTCTTTTGCACCTTAGGCCCCTATCTACTTGCAGATTCTACAAAAGAGTGTTTCAAAACTGCTGTATCTAAAGCAGTGTTCAACGTTGTGAGATGAATGCACACATCACAAAGAAATTTCTCAGAATGCCTCTGTCTTGTTTTTAAGTGAAGATGTTTCCTTTTCCATCATAGGCCTCAAATCGATCCAAATATCCACTTGCAGACCCTCCAAAAAGAGTGTTTGAAAACTTCTCTGTCAAAAGAAAGTTTCAACTCTGTGAGATGAAGGCACACATCACAATGAAGTTTCTCAGAATGCTTCTGTTTAGCTTTTAAATGAAGATATTTCCTTTTCCACCATAGACCTCAAAGCACTTGAAATATCCACTTGCAGATTCTACAAAGGAGTGTTTCAAAACTATTGAATCAAAAGAAAGTTTCAACTCTGAGATGAATGCACACATTACAAAGAGGTTTCACAGAAGGCTTCTGTCTAGTTTTTGTGTTAAAATATTTTCTTTTTCACCATAGGCTGCAAATCTCTCCAAATATCCACTTGCAGTTTCTACAAAAAGAGTGTTTCTAAACTGCACAATCAAAAGAAAGGTTCAACTCTGTGAGTTGAATGCACATATCACTAAGAAGTTTCTCAGAACACTTTTATCTGGTTTCTGTGTGAAGTTATTTCCTTTTCCACCATACGCCACAAATCGCTAAAACTATCAAGTTGCAGATTCTACAAAAAGAGTGTTTCAAAACTACTCAATCAAAAGAAAGGTTCTACTCTGTGAGATGAATGCACACATCACTAAGATGTTTCTCAGAATACTTCTATCTAGTTTTTATGTGAAGATATTACCTTTTCCACCTTAGGCCTCAAAACGCTCCAAATCTCCACTTGCAGATTCTACAAAAATAGTGTTTCAAAACTGCTCAATCAAAAGTAAGGTTCCTCTCTGTGCGATGAATGCACACATCACAAACAAGGTTCTGTGAATGCTTCTGTCTAGTTTTTATATGAAGATATTTCTTTTCCACGTTAGCACTCAAACCGCTGCAAATATGCTCTTTCAGACACCACAAAAGGAGTGTTTCAAAACTGCTCAATCAAAAGAAAGGTTCAACTCTGTGAGATGAATGTGCACATCACAAAGAAGTTTCTCAGAATGCTTCTTTGTAGTAATTATGCGAAGATATTTTGTTTTCCACTAGAGGTCACAAAGTGCTCCAAATATCCACTTGCAGATTCTACAAAAAGAGTGTTTCAAAACTGCTCAACCTAAAGAAAGTTTCAACTCTATGAATTGAATGCACACTTCACAAAGAAGTTTCTCAGAATGCTTCTGTCTAGTTTTCATGTGAGGATATTTCCTTTTCCACCATAGGCCTCAAAGCGCTCCAAGTATCCAGTTTCAGAAACTACCAAAAGATTGTCTCCACACTGCTCAATCAAAAGAATGGTTCAACTGTGTCATTTGAATACACACATCACAAGGAAATTTCTCAGAATGCTTCTGTCTTGTTTTTATGTGAGGATATTTCCTTTTCCACCATAGACCTCAAAGCCCTCCAAGTATCCACCTGCAGGTTCTATAAAAAGAGTGTTTCAATACTGCTTAAACAAAAGAAAAGTTCAACTGTGTGAGATGAATGTATACATTAAAACAAGCTTCTCAGAAATCCTCTGTCAAGTTTTTATATGAAGGTATTTCCCTTTCAACTGTAGGCCTCAAATCGCTCCAAATATCCACTAGCAGATTCTACAGAAAGTGTGCTTCAAAACTGCTCAATCAAAAGAAAGTTCCAACTCTGTGAGTTGAATGCGCACATCAGAAAGAAGTTTCTCAGATTACTTCTGTGTAGTTTTTATGTGAAGATGTTTCCTTTTCCAGAATAGGCCCCAATGCAGTCCAAACATCCACGTACAGATTTTACAAAAAGAGTGTTTCAAAACTGCTCAATCAAAAAAAAAAGGTTCAACTCTGTGAGATGAATGCAAACATCACAAAGAAATTTCTCAGAATGCTTCTGTCTAATTTTTATGTGAAGATATGTCCTTTTCCACCAAAGGGCTCAAAGAGCTCCAAATATCCACTTGCAGATTCAACAAAAAGAGTGTTTGAAAACTTCTCAATCAAAAGAGAGGTTGAAATCTGTGAGATGAATGCATACATCACAAAGAAGTTTCACAGAGTACTTCTGTCTACCTTTTATTTGAAGAAATTTCCTTTTCCAACATAGGCCACAAAACGCTCCAAATATACAGTTGCAGACTCTAAAGAAAGAGTGTCTCAAGCTCCTCAATCTAAAGAAAGGTTCAACTCTGTGAGTTGAATGCACTCATCAGAAAGATATTTCTTATAATGCTTCTGTGTCATTTTTAAGTGAAGATATTTCCTTTTCTACCATAGGCCTCAAAGCACTCCAAATATCCACTTGCAGATTCTACAAAAAGAGGTTTCAAAACTACTCAATCAAAAGAAAGGTTCAACACTGTAAGATGAATGCACACATCACAAAGGAGTATCTCAGAATGCTTCTGTGTAGTTTTTATGTGAAGACATTTCCTTTTCCACCATAGGACTCAAAGATCTCTGAATCTCCAATTGCAGATTCTACAAATAGAGTGTTTAAAAGCTGCTCAATCAAAAGAAAGTTTGAACTCTGTGAGATTAAAGTGCACATCATGGAGAAGTTTCTCAGATTCTTCTGTGAAGTTTTTATGTGAAGATATTTCTTTTCCACCATAGGCCTCAAAGCGCTCCAAATATCCACTTACAGATTCCACAAAAAGAGTGTTTCAAAACTGTTCAATGAAAAGAGAGGTTCAATTCTGTGAGATGAATGCACACATCACAAAGAGGTTTTACAGAATGCTTCTGCCTAGCTTTTATGTGAAGATAGTTCCTTTTCCACAATAGTCTACAAAGCGCTCCAAATACACATTTGCAGATTCTGCAAAAAGAGTTTTTCAAAACCACTCAATCAAAAGAAAGGTTCACCTCTGTGAGATGAATGCACACATCACAAAGAAGTTTCTCAGAAAGCTTCTGTGTAGTTTTTATGTGAAGATATTTCATTTTCCACCATTGGCCCCAAAGCGTTCCAAATATCCCCAGCAGATTCTATAAAGAGTGTTTCAAAACTGCTCAGTCAAAAGAAATCTTCAACTCTGTGAGATGAACACACACATCACAGAGCAGATTCTCAGAATGTTTCTAATTTTTGTGTGAAGATATTTCCTTTTCCACCATAGGTCTCAATGCCCTCAAAATATCCACTGGCAAATTCTACAAAAAGAGTATTTCAAAACTGCTCAATCAAAAGAAAGGCTCAACTCCATGAGATGAATGAATACATCACAAAAAGTTTCTCAGAACGCTTCTGTCTAGTTTTTATGTGAAGATATTTCCTTTTCCACCATAGGCCTCAGAGCACTCCAATTATCAACTTGCAGATTCTACAAAAAGAGTGTTTCAAAACTGCTCAATCAAAAGAATGGTTTAAATCTGTGAGATGAATGCACACATCACAAAGAAGTTTCTCAGAATGCTTCTGTCTAATTATCATGTGAAGATATTTCCCTTTCCACTAGAGGCCACAAAGAACTCCAAATATCCACTTGCAGGTTCTACAAAAAGAGTGTTTCAAATCTGCTCAATCAAAATAAAGGTTCAGCCCGGTGAGATGAATGCACACATCACAAAGTTGTGTCTCAGAATGCTTCTGTCTGGTGTTTATGTGAAGATATTTCTTTTGCACCTTAGGCCCCTATCTACTTGCAGATTCTACAAAAGAGTGTTTCAAAACTGCTGTATCTAAAGCAGTGTTCAACGTTGTGAGATGAATGCACACATCACAAAGAAATTTCTCAGAATGCCTCTGTCTTGTTTTTAAGTGAAGATGTTTCCTTTTCCATCATAGGCCTCAAATCGATCCAAATATCCACTTGCAGACCCTCCAAAAAGAGTGTTTGAAAACTTCTCTGTCAAAAGAAAGTTTCAACTCTGTGAGATGAAGGCACACATCACAATGAAGTTTCTCAGAATGCTTCTGTTTAGCTTTTAAATGAAGATATTTCCTTTTCCACCATAGACCTCAAAGCACTTGAAATATCCACTTGCAGATTCTACAAAGGAGTGTTTCAAAACTATTGAATCAAAAGAAAGTTTCAACTCTGAGATGAATGCACACATTACAAAGAGGTTTCACAGAAGGCTTCTGTCTAGTTTTTGTGTTAAAATATTTTCTTTTTCACCATAGGCTGCAAATCTCTCCAAATATCCACTTGCAGTTTCTACAAAAAGAGTGTTTCTAAACTGCACAATCAAAAGAAAGGTTCAACTCTGTGAGTTGAATGCACATATCACTAAGAAGTTTCTCAGAACACTTTTATCTGGTTTCTGTGTGAAGTTATTTCCTTTTCCACCATACGCCACAAATCGCTAAAACTATCAAGTTGCAGATTCTACAAAAAGAGTGTTTCAAAACTACTCAATCAAAAGAAAGGTTCTACTCTGTGAGATGAATGCACACATCACTAAGATGTTTCTCAGAATACTTCTATCTAGTTTTTATGTGAAGATATTACCTTTTCCACCTTAGGCCTCAAAACGCTCCAAATCTCCACTTGCAGATTCTACAAAAATAGTGTTTCAAAACTGCTCAATCAAAAGTAAGGTTCCTCTCTGTGCGATGAATGCACACATCACAAACAAGGTTCTGTGAATGCTTCTGTCTAGTTTTTATATGAAGATATTTCTTTTCCACGTTAGCACTCAAACCGCTGCAAATATGCTCTTTCAGACACCACAAAAGGAGTGTTTCAAAACTGCTCAATCAAAAGAAAGGTTCAACTCTGTGAGATGAATGTGCACATCACAAAGAAGTTTCTCAGAATGCTTCTTTGTAGTAATTATGCGAAGATATTTTGTTTTCCACTAGAGGTCACAAAGTGCTCCAAATATCCACTTGCAGATTCTACAAAAAGAGTGTTTCAAAACTGCTCAACCTAAAGAAAGTTTCAACTCTATGAATTGAATGCACACTTCACAAAGAAGTTTCTCAGAATGCTTCTGTCTAGTTTTCATGTGAGGATATTTCCTTTTCCACCATAGGCCTCAAAGCGCTCCAAGTATCCAGTTTCAGAAACTACCAAAAGATTGTCTCCACACTGCTCAATCAAAAGAATGGTTCAACTGTGTCATTTGAATACACACATCACAAGGAAATTTCTCAGAATGCTTCTGTCTTGTTTTTATGTGAGGATATTTCCTTTTCCACCATAGACCTCAAAGCCCTCCAAGTATCCACCTGCAGGTTCTATAAAAAGAGTGTTTCAATACTGCTTAAACAAAAGAAAAGTTCAACTGTGTGAGATGAATGTATACATTAAAACAAGCTTCTCAGAAATCCTCTGTCAAGTTTTTATATGAAGGTATTTCCCTTTCAACTGTAGGCCTCAAATCGCTCCAAATATCCACTAGCAGATTCTACAGAAAGTGTGCTTCAAAACTGCTCAATCAAAAGAAAGTTCCAACTCTGTGAGTTGAATGCGCACATCAGAAAGAAGTTTCTCAGATTACTTCTGTGTAGTTTTTATGTGAAGATGTTTCCTTTTCCAGAATAGGCCCCAATGCAGTCCAAACATCCACGTACAGATTTTACAAAAAGAGTGTTTCAAAACTGCTCAATCAAAAAAAAAATGTTCAACTCTGTGAGATGAATGCAAACATCACAAAGAAATTTCTCAGAATGCTTCTGTCTAATTTTTATGTGAAGATATGTCCTTTTCCACCAAAGGGCTCAAAGAGCTCCAAATATCCACTTGCAGATTCAACAAAAAGAGTGTTTGAAAACTTCTCAATCAAAAGAGAGGTTGAAATCTGTGAGATGAATGCATACATCACAAAGAAGTTTCACAGAGTACTTCTGTCTACCTTTTATTTGAAGAAATTTCCTTTTCCAACATAGGCCACAAAACGCTCCAAATATACAGTTGCAGACTCTAAAGAAAGAGTGTCTCAAGCTCCTCAATCTAAAGAAAGGTTCAACTCTGTGAGTTGAATGCACTCATCAGAAAGATATTTCTTATAATGCTTCTGTGTCATTTTTAAGTGAAGATATTTCCTTTTCTACCATAGGCCTCAAAGCACTCCAAATATCCACTTGCAGATTCTACAAAAAGAGGTTTCAAAACTACTCAATCAAAAGAAAGGTTCAACACTGTAAGATGAATGCACACATCACAAAGGAGTATCTCAGAATGCTTCTGTGTAGTTTTTATGTGAAGACATTTCCTTTTCCACCATAGGACTCAAAGATCTCTGAATCTCCAATTGCAGATTCTACAAATAGAGTGTTTAAAAGCTGCTCAATCAAAAGAAAGTTTGAACTCTGTGAGATTAAAGTGCACATCATGGAGAAGTTTCTCAGATTCTTCTGTGAAGTTTTTATGTGAAGATATTTCTTTTCCACCATAGGCCTCAAAGCGCTCCAAATATCCACTTACAGATTCCACAAAAAGAGTGTTTCAAAACTGTTCAATGAAAAGAGAGGTTCAATTCTGTGAGATGAATGCACACATCACAAAGAGGTTTTACAGAATGCTTCTGCCTAGCTTTTATGTGAAGATAGTTCCTTTTCCACAATAGTCTACAAAGCGCTCCAAATACACATTTGCAGATTCTGCAAAAAGAGTTTTTCAAAACCACTCAATCAAAAGAAAGGTTCACCTCTGTGAGATGAATGCACACATCACAAAGAAGTTTCTCAGAAAGCTTCTGTGTAGTTTTTATGTGAAGATATTTCATTTTCCACCATTGGCCCCAAAGCGTTCCAAATATCCCCAGCAGATTCTATAAAGAGTGTTTCAAAACTGCTCAGTCAAAAGAAATCTTCAACTCTGTGAGATGAACACACACATCACAGAGCAGATTCTCAGAATGTTTCTAATTTTTGTGTGAAGATATTTCCTTTTCCACCATAGGTCTCAATGCCCTCAAAATATCCACTGGCAAATTCTACAAAAAGAGTATTTCAAAACTGCTCAATCAAAAGAAAGGCTCAACTCCATGAGATGAATGAATACATCACAAAAAGTTTCTCAGAACGCTTCTGTCTAGTTTTTATGTGAAGATATTTCCTTTTCCACCATAGGCCTCAGAGCACTCCAATTATCAACTTGCAGATTCTACAAAAAGAGTGTTTCAAAACTGCTCAATCAAAAGAATGGTTTAAATCTGTGAGATGAATGCACACATCACAAAGAAGTTTCTCAGAATGCTTCTGTCTAATTATCATGTGAAGATATTTCCCTTTCCACTAGAGGCCACAAAGAACTCCAAATATCCACTTGCAGGTTCTACAAAAAGAGTGTTTCAAATCTGCTCAATCAAAATAAAGGTTCAGCCCGGTGAGATGAATGCACACATCACAAAGTTGTGTCTCAGAATGCTTCTGTCTGGTGTTTATGTGAAGATATTTCTTTTGCACCTTAGGCCCCTATCTACTTGCAGATTCTACAAAAGAGTGTTTCAAAACTGCTGTATCTAAAGCAGTGTTCAACGTTGTGAGATGAATGCACACATCACAAAGAAATTTCTCAGAATGCCTCTGTCTTGTTTTTAAGTGAAGATGTTTCCTTTTCCATCATAGGCCTCAAATCGATCCAAATATCCACTTGCAGACCCTCCAAAAAGAGTGTTTGAAAACTTCTCTGTCAAAAGAAAGTTTCAACTCTGTGAGATGAAGGCACACATCACAATGAAGTTTCTCAGAATGCTTCTGTTTAGCTTTTAAATGAAGATATTTCCTTTTCCACCATAGACCTCAAAGCACTTGAAATATCCACTTGCAGATTCTACAAAGGAGTGTTTCAAAACTATTGAATCAAAAGAAAGTTTCAACTCTGAGATGAATGCACACATTACAAAGAGGTTTCACAGAAGGCTTCTGTCTAGTTTTTGTGTTAAAATATTTTCTTTTTCACCATAGGCTGCAAATCTCTCCAAATATCCACTTGCAGTTTCTACAAAAAGAGTGTTTCTAAACTGCACAATCAAAAGAAAGGTTCAACTCTGTGAGTTGAATGCACATATCACTAAGAAGTTTCTCAGAACACTTTTATCTGGTTTCTGTGTGAAGTTATTTCCTTTTCCACCATACGCCACAAATCGCTAAAACTATCAAGTTGCAGATTCTACAAAAAGAGTGTTTCAAAACTACTCAATCAAAAGAAAGGTTCTACTCTGTGAGATGAATGCACACATCACTAAGATGTTTCTCAGAATACTTCTATCTAGTTTTTATGTGAAGATATTACCTTTTCCACCTTAGGCCTCAAAACGCTCCAAATCTCCACTTGCAGATTCTACAAAAATAGTGTTTCAAAACTGCTCAATCAAAAGTAAGGTTCCTCTCTGTGCGATGAATGCACACATCACAAACAAGGTTCTGTGAATGCTTCTGTCTAGTTTTTATATGAAGATATTTCTTTTCCACGTTAGCACTCAAACCGCTGCAAATATGCTCTTTCAGACACCACAAAAGGAGTGTTTCAAAACTGCTCAATCAAAAGAAAGGTTCAACTCTGTGAGATGAATGTGCACATCACAAAGAAGTTTCTCAGAATGCTTCTTTGTAGTAATTATGCGAAGATATTTTGTTTTCCACTAGAGGTCACAAAGTGCTCCAAATATCCACTTGCAGATTCTACAAAAAGAGTGTTTCAAAACTGCTCAACCTAAAGAAAGTTTCAACTCTATGAATTGAATGCACACTTCACAAAGAAGTTTCTCAGAATGCTTCTGTCTAGTTTTCATGTGAGGATATTTCCTTTTCCACCATAGGCCTCAAAGCGCTCCAAGTATCCAGTTTCAGAAACTACCAAAAGATTGTCTCCACACTGCTCAATCAAAAGAATGGTTCAACTGTGTCATTTGAATACACACATCACAAGGAAATTTCTCAGAATGCTTCTGTCTTGTTTTTATGTGAGGATATTTCCTTTTCCACCATAGACCTCAAAGCCCTCCAAGTATCCACCTGCAGGTTCTATAAAAAGAGTGTTTCAATACTGCTTAAACAAAAGAAAAGTTCAACTGTGTGAGATGAATGTATACATTAAAACAAGCTTCTCAGAAATCCTCTGTCAAGTTTTTATATGAAGGTATTTCCCTTTCAACTGTAGGCCTCAAATCGCTCCAAATATCCACTAGCAGATTCTACAGAAAGTGTGCTTCAAAACTGCTCAATCAAAAGAAAGTTCCAACTCTGTGAGTTGAATGCGCACATCAGAAAGAAGTTTCTCAGATTACTTCTGTGTAGTTTTTATGTGAAGATGTTTCCTTTTCCAGAATAGGCCCCAATGCAGTCCAAACATCCACGTACAGATTTTACAAAAAGAGTGTTTCAAAACTGCTCAATCAAAAAAAAAATGTTCAACTCTGTGAGATGAATGCAAACATCACAAAGAAATTTCTCAGAATGCTTCTGTCTAATTTTTATGTGAAGATATGTCCTTTTCCACCAAAGGGCTCAAAGAGCTCCAAATATCCACTTGCAGATTCAACAAAAAGAGTGTTTGAAAACTTCTCAATCAAAAGAGAGGTTGAAATCTGTGAGATGAATGCATACATCACAAAGAAGTTTCACAGAGTACTTCTGTCTATCTTTTATTTGAAGAAATTTCCTTTTCCAACATAGGCCACAAAACGCTCCAAATATACAGTTGCAGACTCTAAAGAAAGAGTGTCTCAAGCTCCTCAATCTAAAGAAAGGTTCAACTCTGTGAGTTGAATGCACTCATCAGAAAGATATTTCTTATAATGCTTCTGTGTCATTTTTAAGTGAAGATATTTCCTTTTCTACCATAGGCCTCAAAGCACTCCAAATATCCACTTGCAGATTCTACAAAAAGAGGTTTCAAAACTACTCAATCAAAAGAAAGGTTCAACACTGTAAGATGAATGCACACATCACAAAGGAGTATCTCAGAATGCTTCTGTGTAGTTTTTATGTGAAGACATTTCCTTTTCCACCATAGGACTCAAAGATCTCTGAATCTCCAATTGCAGATTCTACAAATAGAGTGTTTAAAAGCTGCTCAATCAAAAGAAAGTTTGAACTCTGTGAGATTAAAGTGCACATCATGGAGAAGTTTCTCAGATTCTTCTGTGAAGTTTTTATGTGAAGATATTTCTTTTTCCACCATAGGTTTCAAACCTCTCCAAGTATCCAATTGCAGATTCTACAAAAAGAGTGTTTCAAAAGTCCTCAAAGTAAATAAATGTTGAATTCTTTGAAAGGAATGCAGACATCACATGGTATTTTCTCAGAGTGCTTCTGTCTAGTGTTTATGTGATGTTATTTCCTTTTCCACAATGGGCCTCAAAGTGCTCCAAATGACCTCTTGCGGATTCGACCAAAAGAGTGTTTCAAAACTGCTCTGTCAAAAGAAAGGTTTACCTCTGTGAGATGAATGCTCACATCACAGAGAAGTTTCTCAGAATGCCTCTATCTAGTTTTTATTTGAAGATATATCCTTTCCCACCATAGACCTCAAAGCTCTCCAAATATCCATTTGCAGATACTACAAAAGACTGTTTCCAAATTGTGCAATCAAAGGAAACGTTCAACTCTGTGAATTGAATGCACACATCACAACGAAGTTTCTCAGAATGCTTCTGTCTAGTTTTTATGTGAAGATATTTCCTTTTCCACTATAGGCTTCAAAGCACTCCAAATATCCAATTGCAGATACTACCAAAAGACTGTTTCCAAACTGCTCAATCAAAAGAAATGTTCAACCCTGTGAGATGAATGCACACATCACAAAGAAGTTTTTCAGAATGCTTGTGTCTAGTTTTTAAGTGAAGATATTTCCTTTTCCATCCTAGGCCTCAATGCGCTCCAAATATCCACTGGCAGATTCCACAAAAAGAGTGCTTCAAAACTGCTGAATCAAAAGAAAGTTTCAACTCCGTGAGATGAATGCACATATCACAAAGAAGTTACTCTGAATGCTTCTGTGTAGTTTTTATGTGAAGATATTTCCTTTTCCACTATAGGTCGCAAAGCTGTCCAAATATCCACTTGCAGATTCTACAAAAACAGTGTCTAAACTGCTCAATAAAAAGAAAGTTTCAAATCTGTGAGATGAATGCACACATCACAAAGAAGCTTCTCTGAATCCTTCTGTCTAGTTTTTATGTGAAAATATTTCCTTTTAAACTGTAGGCCTCAAAGCGCTCCAAATATCCATTTACAGATACTACAAAAAGACTGTTTTCAAACTGCTCAATAAAAGGAAAGGTTCAACTCTGTGAGTTGAATGCTCACATCAGAAAGAAGTTTCTCTGAATGCTTCTGTGTAGTTTTAATGTGAAGATATTTCCTTTTCCACTATAGGCTGCAAAGCACCCCAAATAGCCACTTGCAGATTCTAGAAGAGTATATCAAAACTGCTCAATCAAATGAAAGGTTCAACTCTGTGCGTTGAATGCACACATCATGAAGAAGTTTCTCAGAATGCTTGTGTCTAGTTTTTAGGCGAAGATATTTCCTTTTCCACCATAGGCCACATAGTGCTCCAAATATCCAATTGCAGATTCTGCAAAAGGGGTTGTTCAAAACTGCTCAATCAAAAGAAGATTTCAACTGTGTGAGATGAATGCAAACATCACAAGGAAGTTTCTCAGAAGGCTTCTGTCTAGTTTTTATGTGAAGATATTTCCTTCTCCACCATAGGCCTCAAAGCACTCCAAATATCAAGTTGCAGATTCTACAAACAGAGTGTTTCAAAACTGCTCAATCAAAAGAAAAGTTCAACACTGTGATTTGAATGCACACATCAAAAAGTAGTTTCCATGGTTTTAGGTCTAACGTTTAAGTCTTTAATCCATCTTGAATTAATTTTTGTATAAGGTGTAAGGAAGGGATCCATTTTCAGCTTTCTACATATGGCTAGCCAGTTTTCCCAGCACCATTTATTAAGTAGGCAATCCTTTCAGCTTTGCTTGCTTTTCTCAGGTTTGTCAATGATCAGATATTTGTAGATATGCAGCGTTATTTTTGAGTACTCTGTTCTGTTACATTGATCTATATCTCTGTTTTAGTACCAGTACCATGCAGTTTTGGTTACTGTAGTCTTGTAGTATAGTTTGAAGTCAGGTAGCATGAAGCCTCCAGCATTGTTCCTTTGGCTTAGGATTGACTTGGCGATGCAGGATCTTTTTTGATTCCATGTGAACTTTAAAGTAGATTTTTCCAATTCTGTGGAGAAATCATTGGTAGCTTGATGGGGATGGCATTGAATCTATAAATTTCCTTGGGCAATATGGCCATTTTCACGATGTTGATTCTTCCTACCCATGATCATGGAATGATATTCCATTTGTTTGTTTCCTCTTTTACTTCATTAAGCAGTGGTTTGTAGTTCTCCTTGAAGAGTTCCTTCACGTCCCTTTTAAGTTGGATTCCTATGTATTTTATTCTGTTTTAAGCAATTGTGAATGGGAGTTCACTCATGATTTGGCTCTCTGTTTGTCTGTTATTGGTGTATAAGAATGCTTGTGATTTTGGTACATTGATTTTGTGTCCTGAGACTTTGCTGAATTTGCTTGTCAGCTTAAGGAGATTTTGGGGGGTGACAGTGGGGTTTTCTAGATATACAATCATGTCCTCTGCAAACAGGGTAATTTGACTTCCTCTTTTCCTAATTGAATACCCTTTATTTCCTTCTCCTGCCTCATTGCCCTGGCCAGAACTTCCAACATTATGTTGAATAGGAGTGGTGAGAGAGGGCATCCATGTCTTGTGCCAGTATTCAAAGAGAATGCTTCCAGTTTTTACCCATTCAGTATGATATTGGCTGTGGGTTTGTCATAGATAGCTCTTATTATTTTGAGATACATCCCATCAATACCTAATTTATTGAAAGTTTTTAGCATGAAGGGTTGCTGAATTTTGTCAAAGGCCTTTTCTGCATCTATTGAGATAATCATGTGGTTTTTGTCTTTGGTTCTGTTTATATGCTGAATTACATTTATTGATTTGCATATATTGAACCAGCCTTGCATCCCAGGGATGAAGCCCACTTGATCATGGTGGATAAGCTTTTTGATGTGCTGCTGAATTATGTTTGCCAGTATTTTATTGAGGATTTCTGCATCAATGTTCATCAAGGATATTGGTCTAAAATTCTTTTTTGTTCTGTCTCTGCCAAGCTTTGGTATTAGATTGATGCTGGCCTCATAAAATGAGTTAGGGAGGATTTCCTCTTTTTCTATTGAATGGACTAGGTTCAGAAGGAATGGTACCAGATCCTCCTTGTACCTCTGGTAGAATTCGGCTGTGAATCCAAACCATAAAAACCCTAGATGATAACCTAATCAATACCATTTAGGATATAGGCATGGGCAGGGACTTCATGTCTAAAACACCAAAAGCAATGGCAACAAAAGTCAAAATTGACAAATGGGATCTAACTAAACTAAATAGCTTCTACAGAGCAAAAGAAACTACCATCACAGTGAACTGGCAACCTACAAAATGGGAGATAATTTTCACAACATGCTCATCTGAGTAAGGGCTAATATCCAGAATCTACAATGAACTAAAACAAATTTACAAGATAAAAAGAAACAACCCCATCAAAATGTGGTCAAAGGACATGAACAGACAGTCTCAAAAGAAGACATTTACGCAGCCAAAAAACGTGAAAAAATGCTCACCATCCCTGGCCATCAGAGAAATGCAAATCAAAACCACAATGAGATACCATCTCACACCAGTTAGAATGGCATTCATTAAAAGGTCAGTAAACAACAGGTGCTGTAGAGGATGTGGAGAAATAGGAACACTTTTACACTGTTGGTGGGATTGTAAACGAATTCAACCATTGTGGAAGTCAGTGTGGCTATTCCTCGGGGATCTAGAACTAGAAATACCATTTGACCCAGCCATCCCATTACTGGGTATATATGCAAACGAATATAAATCATGCTGCTATAAAGACACATGCACACATATATGTTTATTGTGGAACTATTCACAATAGCAAAGACTTGGGACCAACCGAAATGTCCAACAGTAATAGACTGGATTAAGAAAATGTGGCATATATACACCATGGAATACTATGTAGCCATAAAAAATGACGAGTTCATGTCCTTTGCAGGGACATGGATGAAATTGGAAATCATAATTCTCAGTAAACTATTGAAAGGACAAAAAACCAAACACCGCATGTTCTCACTTATAAGTGGGAATTGAACAATGAGAACACAAGGACACAGGAAGGGGAACATCACACTCTGGTGACTGCTGTGCGGTGGGAGGAGGGTGGAGGGATAGCATTAGGAGACATACCTAATGCTGAATGAGGACTTAATGCGGGCAGCACAACAGCATGGCACATGTATACATATGTAACTAAGCTGCACATTGTGCACATCTACCATAAATCTTAAAGTACAATAAAAAAAAGAAGTTTCTCAGAATGCATCTGTCTACTTTTTATGTGAAGACATTTCCTATTCCACCCAAGGCCTCAAAGCACTCCAAATATCCACATGCAGATCCTAGAAAAGGAGTGTTTAAAAACTGCTCAATCAAAAGAAAAGTTCAAATCTATGAGATGAATGCACACGTCACAAAGAAGTTTCTCAGAATGCTTCTGTCTAATTTTTATGTGAAGATATCTCCTTTTCCACTATAGGCCTCAAAGCGCTCCAAATATCCATTTGCAGATACTGCAAAAAGATTGTTCCCAAACTGCTGAATGAAAAGAAATGCTCAACTCTGTGAGTTGAATGCACATATAACAAAGAAGTTTCTCAGAATGCTTCTGTCTAGTTTTTATGTGAAGATATTTCCTAGCCCAACAAAGATCTCAAAGCATTCAAAATATCCACTTGAAGATTCAACAAAAAGAGTGTTTCAAAACTGCTCATTCAAAAGAAAGGTTCAAATCTGGAAGATGTATGCACACATCACAAAGAAGTTTCTCCAAATGGTTCTGTCTAGATTTTATGTGAAGATACTTCCTTTTCCACCATAGGCCACAAAGTGCTCTGAATATCCACTTGCAGTTTCCACAAAAAAGTGTTTCCATACTGCTCATTCAAAAGAAAATTTAAACTCCACAAGATTAAGGCACACATCACAAAGAACTTTTTCAGAAAGCTTCTGTGTAGTTTTTATGTGAAGATATTTCCTTTTCCACAATAGACTTCAAAGCACTTCAAATGTCCACTTGCGGATTCTACAAAAAAGTTTTTCAAAACTACTCAATCAAAAGAATGGTTCAAATCTGTGGGATGAATGAATACCTCACAAAGAAGTTTCTCTGAATGCTTCTGTGTAATTTTTATGTGAAAATATTTCCCTTTCCACCATAGGCCTCAAAGCGCTCAAAATATCCACTTGGAAGTTCTACAAAAAGAGTGTTTCAAAACTGCTTAATCAAATGAAAGTTACAACTCTGTGAGATGAATGCACACAACACAAGAAGTTTCTCAGAATGATTTTGTGTAGTTTTTATTTGAAGACAAATCCTTTTCCACAGTATACCTCAAAGTGCTCCAAATATCCACTTGGGGATTCTACATAAAGAGCGTTTAAAAACTGCTCCACAAAAAGAAAGTTTCAACTCTGTGAGATGAATGCACACATCAAAAAGAAGTTTCTCAGAAAGCTTCTGTGTAGTTTGTATGTGAAGATATTTCCTTTTCCACCATAGGCTGCAAATGGCTCCAAATATCCACTTGTAGATTCTGCAAAAAAAGAGTTTCAAAACTACACTATGAAAAGTTAGTTTCAACCTGTGAGTTGAATGCTCACATTACAAAGAAGAGTCTCAGAATTCTTGCGTGTAGTTTTTTGTGAAGATATTTCCTTTTCCACAATAGGCCTCAAAGTGCTCCAAATATTGACTCGCAGATTCTACAAAAAGAGTGTTTGAAAGCTGCTCAATCAAAAGAAAAGTTCCACTCTGTGAGATGAATGCACACATCACAAAGGAATTTCTTATAAAGCTTCTGTGTAGTTTTCATGTGAAGATATTTCCTCTTCCACAATGGGCCTCAAAGAGCTCCAAATATCCACTTCTGGATTCTCCAAAATAATGTTTCAAAAATGCTCAATCAAATGAAAGCATGAACTCCGTGAGATGAATGCCCACATCACAAAGATGTTTTTCAGAATGTTTCTGTAGAGTTTTCATTGGAAGATATTTCCTTTTCCACAATAGGCTGCAAAGGGTTCCAAATATCCACTTGCAGATTCTACAAAAAGAGAGTTTCAAAACTGCTGTCAAAAGATAAGTTCAACTCTGTGAGTTGAATGCACATATCTCAAAGCTGTTTCTCAGTATGCTTCTTTGTAGTTATTCTGTGAAGATATTTCCTTATCCACCATAAGCCTCAAAGCGCACCAAATATCCACTTGCAGATTCTACAGAAAGAGTGTTTCAAAACTACTCAATCAAAAGAAATGTTCAACTCTGAGATGAATGCACACATCACAAAGATGTCTCTCAGAATGCTGCTGTGCAGATTTATGTGAATATATTTCCTTTTCCACAACAGGTATTTAAGCATTCCAAATATTCACTTGGAGATTCTACAAAAAGAGTGTTTATAAACTGCCTAATCAAAAGAAAAATTCAACTCTTGGAGATGAATGCACATATAAAAAGGAGTTTCTCAGAATGCTTCTGTGTTGCTTTTATGTAAAGAAATTTCCTTTTCCACCATAGGCCTCTAAGTGCTCTAAATATCCACTTGCAGATTCTACAAAAAGAGTGTTTCAAAACTGCTTAATCAAAAGAAAAGTTCAACTCTGTGAAATGAATGCACACATCACAAGGAAGTTACTCAGAATATTTCTTTGTACTTTTAATGTGAAGATATTTATTGTTCCACAATATTCCTCAAAGCGCTTCAAATATCCACTTGCAGATACTAAAAAAAGAGTGTTTCAAAACTGCTCCATCAAAAGAAAAGATCAACTCTGTGAGAAGAATACACACATCACAAAGAAGTTTCTCAGAATGCTTCTGTGTAGTTTTTATGTGAAGATATTTCTGTTTCCATCATAGGCCTCAAAGTGCTCCAAATATCTACTTGCAGATTATACAAAAACAGTGTTTCAAAACTGATCAATCAAAAGAAAACTTCAACTCTGTGGATGAATGCACACCTCACAAGGAAGTTTCTCAGAATGCTTCTGTGTAGTTTTTATGTGAAGATATTTCCTTTTCCACAGTAGGCCTCAAAGCCCTTCAAATATCCACTTGCAGATTCTATAAAAAGGATGTTTCAAAACTGCTCAATCAAAACAAAGTTTCAACTCTGTGAGATGAATGCACACATCACAAAGAATTTTCTCAGAATGGCTCTCTGTAGTTTTTATTTGAAGATATTTCCTTTTCCACAATAGAACTCAAAGAACTCCAAATATCCTATTGCGGTTCCTACATAAAGAGGGTTTCCAAATTCCTCAATCAAAGGAAACGTTCAACTCTGTGAGATGAATGCTGATATCATGAAGAAGTTTCTCAGAATGTTTCTGTGTAGTTTTTATGTGAAGATATTACCTTTTCCCGTTAGGCCTCAAACTGCTCCAAATATCCTCTTGCAGATTCTACAAAAAGAGTGTTTCAAAACTTCTCAATCAAAAGAAATGTTCAACCCTGTTAGATGAAGACACACATCACAAAGTAGTTTCTCAGAATGCTTCTGTGTAATTTTTATGTGAATATATTTCCTTTTCCCTATAGGCCTCAAATCGCTCCAAATATCCACTTGCACACTCTACATAGAGTGTTTCCAAAATGGTCAATCAAAAGGAAGGTTTAACTCTGTGAGATGAATGCACACATCACAAAGAAGTTTCTCAGAATGCTTCTGTGTAGTTTTTATGGAAGAAAATTCCCTTCCAAAATAGGCCACAAGGGCTCTAGTTATCCACTTGCAGATTCTACAAAAAGAGAGATTCAAAGCTGCTCAATCAAGAGAAAGTTTCAATTATGTGTGATGAAGGCACACATCACAACAAGTTTCTCAGAATGCTTCTGTGTAGTTTTTATGAGTAGATAATTCCTTTTCTACAATAGGCTTCAAAGCACTCCAAATATCCACTTGCAAACTCTACAAAAAGATTGTTTCAAAACCGCTCAATCAAAAGAAAGCTTTAACTCTGTGAGACGAATGCACACATCACAAAGAAGTTTCTGAGAATGCTTCCATGTAGCTTTTATGGGAAGATATTTCCTTTTCCACTGTAGGCCTCAAATTGCTTAAAATATCCCCTTCCAGATTCTATAAAAGGAGTGCTTCAAAACTGCTCAATCAAAAGAATATTTCAACTCTCTGAGATGAATGTACACATCACAAAGGAGTTTCTCAGAATGCTTCTGTGTGGTTTATATGTGAAGATATTTCAATTTCCGAAATAGTCCACATAGGGCTCCAAATATCCTCTTGCAGATTCTACAAAAAGAGAGACTCAAAATTGCTTAATCAAAAGATAGGTTCAACAATGTGAGTTGATTGCACACATCACAAAGAAGTTTCTCAGAATCATTCTGTGTAGTTTCTATGTGAAGATATTTTCTTTTAGACAATAGGCATCAATGTGCTCCAAATATCCACTTGCACATTCTACAAAAAGAGTGTTTCCAAACTGCTGAATCAAGAGAAAGGTTCAACTCTGTGAGATGAATGCACACATCACAAAGAAGTTTCTCAGAATGCTTCTGTGTAGTATTTATTTAGAGATATTCCTTTTCCACAATAGGCCTCAAAGAGCTCCAAATATCTACTTGCAGATTCTGTAAAATAGTGTTTCCAAACTGCTTAATCAAAAGAAAGGTTCAACTCAGTGAGATGAATGCACACATAACAAAGAAGTTTCTCAGAATGCTTCTGTGTAGTTTTTATAGGAAGATATTTCCTTTTCGGCAATAGGCCTCAAAGAGCTCCAAATATCCACTGGCAGATTCTACAAAAAGAGTGTTTGAAAACTGCTCATCAAAAGAAAATTAGAACTCTGTGAGATGAAGGCATAGATCACAAAGGTGTTTCTCAGAATGCTTCTGTGTAGTTTTAATATGAAGATATTTCCTTTTTCACCGTAGGTCACAAAGGTCTCCAAATATCCTCTTGCAGATTATACAAAAAACAGAGTTTCAAAACTGTTCATTCCAAAGATAGGTTCAACTCCATCAATTGAATTTGCCTATCACAAAGAAGTTTCTCAGAATGCTTCTGTGTAGCTTTTGTGTGAAGATATTTCCTTTTCTAACATAGGCCTCAAAGCGCTCCAAATATCCACGTGCATATTCTCCAAAAAGAGTGTTCCCAAACTCCTCAATCAAAAGAAAGTTTCAATTCTGTGAGATTAGTGCACACATTGAAAAGAAGTTTCTCAAAATGCTTCTGTACAGTTTTTATGTGGAAATATTTCCTTTTCCACAACAGGCCACAAAGTGCTCCAAAAATTCACTTGCAGATTCTGCAAGAAGCATGTTTCAAAACTGCTCAATCAAAAGAAAGATTGAACTCTGTGAGATGAATACACACATCATAAAGTAGTTTCTGAGAATGCTTCTGTGTAGTTTTTATGTGAAGATATTTCCCTTTCCAAAATAGGCTGCAAAGGACACCAAATATCTACTTGCAGATTCTACAAAAAGAGTGATTCAAAACTGCTCAATTTAAAGATAGTTTCAACTCTTTGAGTTGAATGCAAACATCACAAAGAAGTTTCTGAGAATGCTACTGTGTAGTTTTTATGTGAAGACATTTCCATTTCTACTATAGGACTCAAAGTGCTTCAAATATCCACTTGCACATTCTACAGAAAGAGTATTTCCAAACTGCTCAATCAAAAGAAAGGTTCAACTCTGTAAGATGAATGCACACATCACAAAGAAGTTTCTCAGAATGCTTCTGTGTAGTTTTTATGTAAAGATATTTCCTTTTCCACAATAGGCCACAAAGGGATCCAAATATCCACATGTAGATTCTACAAAAAGACGGTTTCAAAATTGCTCAATCAGAAGAAAGTTTCAAAAAGAAGTTTCTCAGAATATTTCTGTGTTGTTTTTATTTAAAGATATTTCCTTTTCCTCCATAGGCTGCAAAGGGCTTCAAATATCCACATACAGATACTGCAAAAAGAGAGATTCAAAACAGCTCTATCAAAAGATAGGTTCAACTCTATGAGTTGAATGCAAATATACCAAAGAAGTTTCTCAGAATGCTTCTGTGTAGTTTTTATATGAAGATATTTGCTTTTCCACAGTAGTCCTCAAAGGGCTCAAAATATCCACATGTAGATTCTGCAAAAAGAGAGATTCAAAACTGCTCAATCAAAAGATAGGTTCAGCTCTGTGAGTTGAATGCACACATCACAAAGAAGTTTCTCAGAATACTTCTGTGTAGTTTTTATGTGAACGTATTTGATTGTCCACATTAGGCATCACAGCACTCCAAATATCCACTTGCAGATTCTACAAAAAGAGAGATTCAAAACTGCTCAATGAGAAGATAAGTTCAACCCTGAGAGTTGAATGCACACTTCACAAAAAGTTTCTCAGAATGCTTCAGTGTAGTTTTTACATGAAGATATTTCCTTTTCCACAATAGGCCTCAAAGCTCTCCAAACATCCACTTGCAGATTCTGAAAAAAGAGAGATTCAATACTGCTCAACTGCTCAATCAAAAGATAGATTCAACTCTGTGAGTTCAGTGCACACATCCCAAAGTAGTTTCTCAGAATGCTTCTGTGTAGATTTTATGAGAACATATTTGATTTTCCTCAGTAGGCTTCACAGCACTCCAAATATCCACTTGCAGAGTCTACAAAAAGAGAGATTCAAAACAGCAAAATCAAAAGATAGGTTCACCTCTGTGAGTTGAATGCATACATCCGAAGATGTTGCTGAGAATGCTTCTGGGTAGTTTTTATCTGAAGATATGTCCTTTTACACCATAGGGTGCAAAGGGACTCCAAATATCCACTTGCAGATTGTATAAAAACAGTGTTTCAAAACTGCTCAATGAAAAGATAAGTTCAACTCTGTGAGTTGAATGTAGACATCAAAGGAGATTCTCATAGTGATTCTGTGTAGTTTTTATGTGAACATATTTAATTTTCCACAGTAGGCCTCACAGCACTCCAAATATCCACTTGCAGATTCTAAAAAAGAGAGATTCTAAACTGCTCAATCAAAAGATAGGTTCAACACTTTGAGTTGAATGCACACATCACAAAGAAGTTTCTCAGAATCTTTCTGTGTAGTTTTTGTGTGAAGATATTTCCTTTTCCACAATAGGCCTCAAAGCTCTCCAAGCATACACTTGAAGATTCTGAAAATGAGAGATTCAAAACTGCTCAATCAAAAGATAGGTTCAACTCTGTGAGTTGAATGCATACATCACAAAAACGTTTCTCTGAATGCTTCTGTGTAGTTTTTATTTGAAGATATTTCCTTTTCCACAATAGGGTGTAAGGGTTCCAAATATCCACTTGCAGACTCTACAAAAAGGGAGATTCTAAACTGCTCAAACAAAAGATAGGTTCAACTCTGTAAGTTGACTGCACACATCACAGAGAAGTTTCTCAGAATGCATCTGAGTAGTTTTTATATGAAACTATTTTTTTTTAAATAGGCCTCAAAGGGCCCCAATTATCCACTTACAGATTCTACAAAAAGAGTGTTTCGAAACTAGTCAATCAAAAGAAAGATTCAACTCTGTTGGATGAATGCACAGATCACAAAGAAGTTTCTCAGAATCTTTCAGTGTAGTTTTCATGATGATATTTCCTTTTCCACAATAGGCCTCAAAGTGCTCCAAATATAAATTTGCAGATTCTAAAAAAACAGAGTTTCAAAACTGCTCCATCAAAAGTAACGTTCAACTCTATGAGATGAATGAACACATCACAAAGAAGTTTCTCAGAATGCTTCTGTGTATTTTTAATCTGAAGATATTTGCTCTTCCACGGTAGGCCTCAAAGTGTTGCAAATATTCACTTGCAGATTCTACAAAAAGAGATATTCAAAACTGCCCAATCATAAGATAGGTTCAACCCTGTGAGATGAATACACATCACAAAGAAGTTTCTCAGAATGCTTCTGAGTAGTTTTTATTTGAAGATATCTCCTTTTCCACAATAGGCCTCAAAGGGCTCCAATTATCCACTTTCAGATTCTACAAAAAGAGTGTTTCAAAACTGCTAGATCATAAAATAAGTTCAAACTTGTGAGATGAATGCACACATCACAAATAAGTTTCTCAGAATGCTTCTGTGTAGTTTTTATGTGATGATATTTCCTTTTCAACAATAGGCCACAAAGAGCTCCAAATATGTACATACAGATTCTACCAAAAGACTGTTTCAAAATTGCTCAATCAAAAGAAAGTTTCAACACTGTGAGATGAATCCACACATCAAAAAGAAGTTCTCAGAATGTTTCTGGGTTGTTTTTATTTGAAGATATTTCCTTTTCCACCATAGACTGCAAAGGGCTCCAAATATCCACATGCAGATCCTGCAAAAAGAGAGATTCAAAACTGTACAATCAAAAGATTGGTTCAACACTATCAGTTGAATACACACATCATGAAGAAGTTTCTTGGAATGCTTTTGTGTAATTTTTATGTGAAGATATTTGCTTTTCCACAGTAGGCCTCAAAGGGCTCAAAATACCCACCTGTATATTCTGCAAAAAGAGAGATTCAAAACAGCTCAATCAAAAGATAAGTTCAACTCTGTAAGGTGAATGCACACATTGCAAAGAAGTTTCTCAAAATGTTTCTGTGTAGTTCTTATTTGAAGATATTTCCTTTTCCACCATAGGCCAAAAGGGGCTCCAAATATCCATTTGCACATTCTGCAAAAAGAGAGATTTAAAACTGCTCAATCAAAAGATAGGTTCAGCTCCCAGTTGAATGCACACATCACAGTGAAGTTTCTCAGAACGCTCCTGTGTAGTTTTTATGTGAACATATTTGATTTTCCACATTAGGCCTGACAACGCTCCCAATATCCACCTGCAGATCCTACAAAAAGAGAGATTCAAAACTGCTCAATCAAAAGATGGATTCAACTCTGTGGGTTGAATGCACACACCACAGAGATGTTTTTGAGAAAGGTTCTGTCTAGTTTTTATTTGAAGATATTTCCTTTTCCGCCACAGGGCAAAAAGCACTCCAAATATCCACTTGCAGATTCTAGGAAAAGAACGTTTCAAAACTGCTCAATCATAAGATAGGTTCAACCCTGTAAGATGAATGCATGCATTCTAAAGGAGTTTCTGAGAATGCTTCTGTGTAGTTTTTATCTGAAGATATTTGCTTTTCCACGGTAGGCCTCACAGCGCTCCAAATATCCAATTGTAAATTCTTTAAAAAGAGTGTTTCAAAAGTGCTCAATCTTAAGATAAGTTCAAACCTGTGAGATGACTACACACATCACAAAGAAGTTTCTCAGAATGTTTCTGTGTAGTTTTTATTTGAAGATATTTCCTTTTCCACCATAGGCCGCAAAGTGTTCCAAATATCCACTTATCTGCAAAAAGAGAGATTCAAAACTACCCAATCAAAGGATAGGTTCAACCCTGTGACATGAATGCACACATTACAAAGAAGTTTCTGAGACTTATTCTGTGTAGTTTTTAGGTGAAGATATTTGCTTTTCCACAGTAGGCCACAAAGGGCTCCAAATATCCACCTGCAGATTGTGCAAAAAGCGAGATTCAAAACTGCTCAATCAAAAGACAGATTCAACACTGTGAGTTGAATGCACACATCACAAAGAAGTTTCTGAGAATGCTTCTGTGTAGTTTTTATTTGAAGACATTTCCTTTTCCACCATAGGGTGCAAAGTGCTCCAAATATCCACTTGCTGATTCTACAAAAGAGATATTCAAAACTGCTCAATGAGAAGATAAGTTCAACTCTGTGAGTTGAATTCACACTTCACAAAGAAACTTCTACGAATGCTTCTGTCTAATTTTTAGGTGAAGATATTTTCCTTTCCAAAGTAGGCCTCAAAGGGCTCCAAATATCCACTTGCAGATTCTACAAAAAGAATATATCCAAGGAGCTCAATGAAAAGAAAGTTTCAAACCTGTGAGATGAATGCACACATCACAAAGAAGTTTCTCAGAATTTTTTCTGTAGTTTTAATTGGAAGATATTTCCTTTTCCACCATAGGCTGCAAAGGGTGCCAAATATCCACTTGCAGATTCTGCAAAAAGAGAGATTCAAAATTGCTCAATCAAAAGATAGGTTCAACTCTGTGAGTTCAATGCACACCTCACAAATAAGTTTCTCAGAATGCTTCTGTGTAGTTTTTATTTGAAGTTATTCCCTTTTCCACAATAGGAATCCGAGATCTCTGAACATCCATTTGTAATTTCTACAAAAAGAGAGATTCAAAACTGCTCAATCAAAAGATTGGTTCATCTCTGTGTGCTCAATGCACACATCACAAAGAAGTTTGTCAGAATGCTTCTGTGCAGTTTTTATGTGAACATATTTGATTTTCCAGTTAGCCTCACAGTGCTCCAAATATCCACTTGCTGATTCTACAAAAAGAGAGACTCAAAACTGCTCAATCAAAAGATAGATTCAACACTCTTAGTTGAATGCACACATAATGAAGAAGTTTTTGAGAATGCTTCTGTTAATTTTGTTATTTGAAGATATTTCCTTTTCCACCATGGGCAAAAAGCACAAAAAATACCACTTGCATGTTCTATAAAAAGTGTGAACTGAAGATGGCCGAATAGGAAAAGTTCCAGTCTACAGCTCCCAGCATGAGCTATGCAAAAGACAGGAGATTTCTGCATTTCCATCTGAGGTACCAGGTTCATCTCACTAGGGAGTTCCAGACAGTGGGCGCAGGTCAGTGGATGCACGCACCGTGCAAGAACTGAAGAAGGGCAAGGCATTGCCTCACTCGGGAAGTGCAAGGGGTCAGGGAGTTCCCTTTCCTACACAAAGAAAGGGGTGACAGACGGCACCTGGAAAATCGGGTCACTCCTATCCGAATACTGTGCTTTTCTGAAGGGCTTAAAAAACGGTGCACCAGAAGATTGTATCCCGCACCTGGCTCAGAGGGTCCTATGCCCACGGAGTCTCATTGACTGCTAGCACAGCAGTCTGAGATCAAACTGCAAGGCGGCAGCGAGGCTGGGGGAGGGGCGCCCGCCATTGCCCAGGCTTGCTTAGGTAAGCAAAGCAGCTGAGAAGCTCGAACTGGGTGGAGCCCACCACAGCTCAAGGAGGGCTGCCTGCCTCTGTAGGCTCCACCTCTGGGGGCAGGGCACAGACTAACAAAAAGAGAGCAGTAACCTCTGCAGACTTAAATGTCCCTGTTTGACAGCTTTGAAGAGAGCAGTTGTTCTCCCAGCACGCAGCTGGACATCTGAGAATTGGCAGACTACCTCCTCAAGTGGGTCCCTGACCCCTGACACCCGAACAGCCTAAGAGGGAGGCACCTCCCAGTAGGGGCAGACTGACACCTCACAAGGCCGGCCGGGTACTCCAGCAGACCTGCAGCTGAGGGTCCTGTCAGTTAGTAAGAAAACTAACAAACTGAAAGGACATCCACACCAAAAACCCATCTGTACATCAGCATCATCAAAGACCAAAATTAGATAAAACCACAAAGATGGGGAAAAAACAGAGCAGAAAAACTGGAAACTCTAAAGAGCAGAGCACCTCTCCTCCTCCAAAGGAACACAGTTCCTCACCAGCAATGGATCAAAGCTGGATGGAGAATGACCTTGACGACCTCAGAGAAGAAGACTTCAGACAGTCAAATTACTCTGAGCTATGGGAGGATATTCAAACCAAAGGCAAAGAAGTTGACAACTGAAAAAAATTTAGAAGAATGTATAACTAGAATAACCAATACAGAGAAGTGCTTAAAGGAGCTGACGGAGCTGAAAGCCAAGGCTTGAGAACTACGTGAAGAATGCAGAAGCCTCAGGAGCTGATGTGATCAAATGGAAGAAAGGATATCAGTGATGGAAGATGAAATTAATGAAATGAAGTGAGAAGGGAAGTTTAGAGAAAAAAGAATAAAAAGAAACGAGCAAAGCCTCCAAGAAATATGGGACTATGTGAAAAGACCTAATCTATGTCTGATTGGTGTACCTGAAAGTGACGGGGAGAATGGAACCAAGTTCGAAAACACTGCAGGATATTATCCAGGAGAACTTCCACAATCTAGCAAGGCAGGAAAACATTCAGATTCAGGAAATATGGAGAATGCCAGCACCACACCACACCTATTCCAAAATTGACAACATAGTTGGAAGTAAAGCTCTCCTCAGTAAATGTAAAAGAACAGAAATTATAACAAACTATCTCTCAGTTCACAGTGCAATCAAGCTAGAACTCAGGATTAAGAATCTCACTGAAAACCGCTCAACTACATGGAAACTGAACAACCTGCTCCTGAATGACTACTGGATACATAACGAAATGAAGGCAGAAATAAAGATGTTCTTTGAAACCAACGAGAACCAAGACACAACATACCAGAATCTCTGGGATGCATTCAAAGCAGTGTGTAGAGGGAAATTTATAGCACTAAATGCCCACAAGAGAAAGCAGGAAAGATCCAAAATTGACACCCTAACATCACAATTAAAAGAACTAGAAAAGCAAGAGCAAACACATTCAAAAGCTAGCAGAAGGCAAGAAATAACTAAAATCAGAGCAGAACTGAAGGTAATAGAGACACAAAAAACCCTTCAAAAAATTAATGAATCCAGGAGCTGGTTTCTTGAAAGGATCAACAAAATTGAAAGACCACTAGCAAGATTAATAAAGAAAAAAAGAGAGAAGAATCAAATAGATGCAATAAAAAATGATAAAGGGGATATCACCACCGATCCCTCAGAAATACAGACTACCATCAGAGAATACTACAAACACATCTACGCAAATAAACTAGAAAATCTAGAAGAAATGGATAAATTCCATGACACATACACTCTCCAAAGACTAAACCAGGAAGAAGTTGAATCTCTGAATAGGCCAATAACAGGAGCTGAAATTGTGGCAATAATCAATAGCTTACCAACCAAGAAAAGTCCAGGACCAGATGGATTCACAGCCGATTTCTACCAGAGGTACAAGGAAGAGCTGGTACTATTCCTTCTGAAGCTATTCCAATCAATAGTAAAAGAGGGAATCCTCCCTAACTCATTGTATGAGGCCAGCATCATGCTGATATCAAAGCCGGGCAGAGACACAACCAAAAAAGAGAATTTTAGACCAATATCCTGGATGAACATTGACGCAAAAATCCTCAATAAAATACTGGCAAATCGAATCCAGCAGCATATCAAAAAGCTTATCCACCATGATTAAGTGGGCTTCATCACTGGGATGCAGGGCTGGTTCAATATACACAAATCAATAAATGTAATCCAGTATATAATCAGAACCACAGACAAAAACCACATGATTATCTCAATAGATGCAGAAAATGCCTTTGACAAAATTCAGCAACGCTTCATGCTAAAAACTCTCAATAAATTAGGAATTGTTGGGGCGTATCTCAAAATAATAAAAGCTATCTATGACAAACCCCCAGCCAATATCATACTGAATGGGCAAAAACTGAAAGCATTCTCTTTGAAAACTGGCACAAGACAGGGATACCCTCTCTCACCACTCCTATTCAACATAGTGTTGGAAGTTCTGGCCAGGGCAATTAGGCCGGAGAAGGAAATAAAGTGTATTCAATTAGGAAAAGAGGTAGACAAATTGTCCCTGTTTGCAGAACACATGATTGTATATCCAGAAAACCCCATTGTCTCAGCCCAAAATCTCCTTAAGCTGATAAGCAATTTCAGCAAAGTCTCAGGATACAAAATCAATGTACAAAAATCACAAGCATTCTTACACGCCAACAACAGACAAACAGAGAGCCAAATCATGAGTGAACTCCCATTCACAATTGCTTCAAAGGGAATAAAATACCTAGGAATCCATCTTACAAGGGAAGTGAAGGAACTCTTCAAGGAAATCTACAAACCACTACTCAAGGAAATAAAAGAGGATACAAACAAATGGAAGAACATTCCATGCTCATGGGTGGGAAGAATCAATATCGTGAAAATGGCCATACTGCACAAGGCAATTTACAGATTCAATGCCATCCCCATCAAGCTACCAATGACTTTCTTCACAGAATTGGAAAAAACTACTTCAAAGTTCATATGGAACCAAAAAAGAGCCACATCACGAAGTCAATCCTAAGCCAAAAGAACAAAGTTGGAGGCCTCACACTACCTGACTTCAAACTATACTACAAGTCTACAGTTACCAAAAGAGCATGGTACTGGTACGACAACAGAGATATAGATCAGTGGAACAGAATAGAGCCCTCAGAAATAATGCCGCATATCTACAACTATCCGATCTTTGACAAACCTGAGAAAAACAAGCAATGGGGAAAGGATTCTCTATTTAATAAATGGTGCTGGGAAACTGGCTAGCCATATGTAGAAAGCTGAAACTGGATCCCTTCCTTACACTTTATACAAAAATCAATTCAAGATGGATTAAAGACTTAAATATTAGACCTAAAACCATAAAAACCCTAGAAGAAAACCTAGGCATTACCAATCAGTACATAGGCATGGGCAAGGGCTTTATATCTAAAACACCAAAAGCAATGGCAACAAAAGCCAAAATTGACAAATTGGATCTAATTAAACTAAAGAGCTTCTGCACAGCAAAAGAAACTACCATCAGAGTGAACAGGCAACCTAGAAAATGAGAGAAAATTTTCGCAACTTACTCATCTGCCAAAGGGCTAATATCCAGAATCTACAATGAACTCCAACAAATTTACAAGAAAAAAACAAACAACCTCATCAAAATGTGGGCGAAGGATATGAACAGAGACTTCTCAAAAGAAGACATGTATGCAGCCAAAAAACACATGAAAAAATGTTCACCATCACTGGCCATCAGAGAAATGCAAATCAAAACCACAATGAGATACTATCTCACACCACTTAGAATGGCAATCCTTAAAAAGTGAGGAAACAACAGGTGCTGGAGAGGATGTGGAGAAATAGGAACACTTTTACACAGTTGGTGGGACTCTAAACTATTTCAACCATTGTGGAAGTCAGTGTGGCAATTCCTCAGGGATCTAGAACTAGAAATTCCATTTGACCCAGCCACCCCATTACTGGGTATATACCCAAAGTACTATATATCATGCTGCTATAAAGACACATGCACACGTAAGCAACCCAAATGTCCAACAATGATTGACTGGATTAACAAAATGTGGCACATATACACCACGGAATCCTATACAGACATATACAATGATGAATTCATGTCCTTTGTAGGAACATGGATGAAATTGGAAATCATTATTCTCAGTAAACTATCGCAAGAACCAAAAACCAATCAGTGCACATTCTCACTCATAGGTGGGAATTGACCAATGAGAACACACGGATACAGGAAGGGGATCATCACACTCTGGGGACTGTTGTGGGGTGGGGGGAGGGGAGAGGGACAGCATTGGGAGATATACCTAATGCTAGGTGAGGAGTTAGTGGGTGCAGCGCACCAGCATGGCACATGAATACATATTTAACTAACCTGCACATTGTGCACGTGTACAATAAAACCTAAAGTATAATAATAATAAATTAATTAATTAAAAAAAAGTGTGAACTGCTGAATCATAAGATAGCTTCAAACTTCTGAGATGAATGCACACATCACAAAGAAGTTTCCCACAATGTTTCTGTGTAGTTTTTTTTTTTTTGAAGATATTTCCTTTTCCACCGTAGGCCACAAAGGGCTCCCAATAGCCACTTGCAGATTCTGCAAAAAGAGAGACTCAAAACTGCTCAATCAAAGATAGGTTCAACACTGAGTTGAATTCACACATCCCAAAGGAGTTTCTCAGAATTCTTCTGTGTAATTTTTATGTGAAGGTATTTGGTTTTCCACAGTAGGCCTCAAAGGGCTCCAAATATCCACCTGCAGATTCTACAAAAAGAGAGATTCAAAACTGCTCAATCACAAGATAGTTTCAACCCTTTGAGTTGAATGCATACATCACAAAGAAGTTTCTCTGAATGCTTCTATGTTGTTTTATTGGAAGATATATTTTTTCTATCCACTTGCAGATTCTACAAAAAGGGAGATTCAAATCAGCTCAATGAGAAGATAAGTTCAACACTGAGTTTTGAATTCACACCTCACAAAGAAGTTTCTCAGAATACTTCTGTTTGGTATTTAAGTGAAGATATTTCCTTTTCCACAATAGGCCTCGAAGCTCTCCAAACATCCACTTGCTGATTCTGCAAAAAGAGATTGAAAACTGTTCAATGAAATGGTAGGTTCAATTCAGTGAGTTTAATGCAAACATCACAAAGGAGTTTTTCAGAATGCTTCTGTATACTTTTTCTGTGAACATATTTGATTTTCCTCAGAAGGCCTCACAGCACTCCAAATATCCACTTGTAGATTCTACAAAAAGAGAGATTCAAAACAACTTAATCAAAAATTAGGTTCAACTCTGTGAGTTGAAAGCACACATCAGGAAGAAGTTTCTGAGAATGCTTCTGTGTAGGTTTTATTTAAAGATATTTCCTTTTCCACCACAGAGTGCAAAGGGCTCCAAATATACAATTGCAGATTCTACAAAAAGAGAGATTCTAACCTGCTAAATCAAATGATATTTTCAACTCTGTGAGTTGAATGCACACATCACAAAACCTTTCTCAGAAGTCTTCTAAGTAATTTTTATGTGAAGATATTGCCTTTTCCACAATAGGCCTCAAAGGGCTGCAATTATCTACTTGCAGATTCTACAAAAAGGATGTTTCAATACTGCTCAATCAAAACAAACTTTCAACACTGTGAGATGAATGTATACATCATAAAGTAGTTTCTCAGAATGCTTCTATCTGGTTTTTATGGCAAGATATTCCCTTTTCCACAACAGGCCTCAAAAAGCTGCAAATATCCACTTGCAGTTTCTACAAAAAGAGAGTTTCAAAACTGCTCAATCGAAAGAAAAGTTCAGCTCTGTGAGATGAATGCACACATCACAAAGAAGTTTCTCAGAATCATTCTGTGTAGTTTTTATCTGAAGATATTTGCTTTTCCACAGTAGGCCTCAAAGTGCTCCAAATATCCACTTACAGATTATACAAAAAGATTGTTTCAAAACTGCTCAATCAGAAGATAGGTTCAAACCTGTGAGATGATGGCACACATCCCAAAGAAGTTTCTCAGAATGTTTCTGTGTAGTTTTTATTTGAAGATATTTCCTTTTCAACCACAGGCTGCAATGGGCTCCAAATATCCACTTGCAGATTCTGCAAAAAGAGAGATTCAAAACTGCTCAATCAAAAGATAATTTGAACCCTATGAGGTGAATGCACACATGCCAAAGAAATTTCTCAGAATTATTCTGTGTAGTTTTTATGTGAAGATATTTGGTTTTCCACAGTAGGCCTCAAAGGGCTCCTTTTCCACAATAGGTCAAAAAGGGCTCTAATTATCCCCTTGCAGATTCTACAAAAAGAGTGTATCAAAACTGCTCAATCAAAAGAAAAGTTCAACTCTGAGATGAATGCACACATCACAAAGGAGTTTCTCAGAATGCTTCTGTGTAGTTTTTATCTGAAGATACTGGCTTTTCCATGGTAGGCCTCAAAGTGCTCCAAATATCCCCTTGCAGATACTACAAAAAAAGTGTTTGAAAACTGATCAATCATAAGATATGTTCAACCCTGTGAGATGAATGCACATATCAGGAAGTAGTTTCTCAGAATGTTTCTGTGTAGTTTTTATTTGAAGTTATTTCCTTTTCCACCATTGGCTGCAAAGGGCTCCAAATATCCACTTGCAGATTCTGCAAAAAGAGAGATTCAAAGCTGCTCCATGAAAGAAAGTTTCAAATCTGGGAGTTGAATGCACACATCTCAAAATAGTTTCTCAGAATGCTTCTGTGTAGTATTCATGTGAAGATGTTTGCTTTTCCACCATTGGCCTCAAAGTGCTCCAAATATCCAACGGCAAATTCTGCAAAAAGGGAGATTCAAAACTCATCAATCAAAAGATAAGTTCACTTCTGTGAGATGAATGCATACATCACAAAGAAGTTTCTCTGAATACTTCTGTGTCGATTTTATTTGAAGATATTACCTTTTCCACCATAGGGCGCAAAGGGCTCCAAATATCCACTTGTAGATTCTACAAAAAGAGAGATTCGAAACTGCTCAATGAGAAGATAAGTTCAACTCTGTGAGCCAAATGCACACATCACAAAGAGCTTTCTCAGAATGCTTCTGTATGGTTTTTATGTGAAGATATAGCTTTTTCCACAATAGGCCTCATAGCTCTCCAAACATCCACTTGCAGATTCTGCAAAAAGAGAGATTCAAAACTGCTCAATCAAAAGAAAATTTCAGCTCTGTGAGTTGAATGCACACATCACAAACAGGTTTCCCAGAATACTTCTGTGTAGTTTTTATGTGAGCATATTTGATTTTCTACAGTAGGCCTCACAACGCTCCAAATATCGACTTGCAGATTCTACAAAAAGAGAGATTCAAAACTGCTCAATCAAACATAGGTTCAACTCTGTGAGTTGAATCTACACATCACAAAGAAGTTTCTCAGAATGCTTCTGAGTAGTTTTTATATGAAGATATTTCCTTTCCTGCAATAGGCTTCAAAGGTCTCCAATTATCCACTTGCAGATTCTACAAAAAGAGTGTTTCAAAACTGCTAAATCAAAAGAAAGGTTCAACTCTGTGAAACGAAAGCACACATCACAAGGAAGTTTCTCTGTATGCTTCTATGTAGCTTTTATTTGAAGATATTTCCTTTTCCACCATAGGGCGCAAAGGGCTCCAAATATCCACTTGCATATTCCACAAAAAGAGAGACTCAAAACTGCTCAATGAGAAGATAAGTTTAACTCTGTGAGTTGAATGGACACCTCACAAAGGAGTTTCTCAGAATGCTTCCATGTAGTTTTTTTGTGAAGGTATTTCCTTTTACACAATAGGCCTCAAAGATCCCCAAACATCCACTTGCAGATTCTGCAAAAGGAGAGATTCAAAACTGCTCAATCAAACGATAGATTCAACACTTTGAGATGAAGGAACACATCAGAAAAAGTTTCTCAGAATACTTCTGTGTAGCTTTTCTGTGAACGTTTGGTTTTCCAAAGCAGGCCTCACAACGCTCCAAATATCCACTTGCAGATTCTACAAATAGAGCGATTTGAAACTGCTCAATGTGAAGATAAGTTCAACTCTGTGAGTTGAATGCACACCTCACAAAGAAGTTTCTTAGAATGTTTCTGTTTAGTTTGCATGTGAAGATATTTCCTTTTCAACAATTGGCCTCAAAGCTCTCCATACATCCACTTGCAGATTCTGCAAAAAGAGAGATTCAAAATTGCTCAATCAAAAGATAGGTTCAACTCTGTGACTTGAATGCACACATCACAAAGGAGTTTATCAGAATGATTCTGTGTAATTTTTATGTGAACATATTTGATTTTCCCTAGAAGCCCTCAGAACACTCCAAATATCCACTTGCAGACTCCACAAAAAGAATGTTTCAAAACTGCTCAATCATAAGATAGGTTCAACCTTGTGAGATGAATACACATCACAAAGAAGTTTCTCAGAATGCTTCTGAGTAGTTTTTATTTGAAGAAATTTCCTGTTCCACAATAGGCCACAAAGGGCTCCAAATATCCATATGCAGATCCTGCAAAAAGAGAGATTCAAAACTGCTCAATCAAAAGATAAGTTCAACTCTGTAAGTTGAGTGCTCACATCCCAAAGAAGTTTCTCAGAATGCTTCTGTGTAGTTTTTATGTGAAGATATTTCCATTTCCACAATAGGCCTCAAAACTCTCCAAACATCCACTTGTAGAATTTGCAAAAAGAGAGATTCAAACAGATCATTCAAAAGAGAGGTTCAAGTATGTGAATTGAATGCACACATCACAGAGAAGTTTCTCAAAATGCTTCTGTGTAGTTTTTAGCTGAAGATATTTGCCTTTCCATGGTAGGCCTGAAAGCGATCCAAATATCCACTTGCAAATTCCACAAAAAGAGTGTTTCAAAACTGCTCAATCATGAAATAGGTTCAACCTTGTGAGATGAATGCGCACATCAGAAATAAGTTTCTCTGACTGCTTCTGTGTAGTTTTTATGTGAAGATATTCCCTTTTCCACAATAGGCCTCAAAGGGCTCCAAATATCCACTTGCAGATTCTAAAAAAAGAGTGATTCAAAACTGCTCAATCAAAAGATATGTTGAACTCTGTCAGTTGAATGCATACATCACAAATAAGTTTCTCAGAATGCTTCTGATTAGTTTTTATGGTAAGATATTTCCTTTTCCACAATAGGACTCAAAAGGCTCCAATTATACACTTGCAAACACTAGAAAAAGAGTGTTTAAAAACGTCTCAATAAAAAGAAAGTTTCAACTCTCTGTGATGAATGCACACATCAATGAGAAGTTTCTCAGAATTCTTCTGTGTAGTTTTTATGTGAAAATATTTCCTTTTCCACAATAGTCCTCAATAGGCTCCAAATATCCACTTGCAGATTTTACTAAAACAGTGTTTCAAAACTGCTCAATCAAAAGAAAGTTTCAATTCTGTGAAATGAATGCACGCATCACAAAGAGTTTTCCAGAATGCTTCTGTGTAGTTTTTATCTGAAGATATTTGCTTTTCCACATTAAGCCTCAAAGCATTCCGAATATCAACTTGCAGATTTTACAAAAAGAGTGTTTCAAAACTGCTCAATCATAAGATAGGTTCAACCCTTTGAGATGAATGCACACATCACAAAGAAGTTTCTGAGACTATTTCTGTGTAGTTTTTATTTGAAGATATTTCCTTTTCCACCATAGGCTGCATAGGGCTCCAAACATCCACTAACAGATTCTGCAAAAAGAGAGATTAAAAACTGCTCAATCAAAGCATAGATTCAACTCTGTGATTTGAATGCAGACATCCTAAAGAAGATTCTCAGAATTTTTCTGGTTAGTTTTAATTTGAAATATTTGCTTTTCCACAGTAAAGCTCAAAGGGCTCAAATTATCCACTTGCAGATTCTACAAAAAGAGTGTTTCAAAACTGCTCAATCAAAATAAATTCTCAACTCTGTGAAAAGAGTGCACACATCACAAAGAAGTTTCTCAGAATGCTTCTGTGTAGTTTTTATGTGAAGATATTTCCTTTTCCATAATAGGCTTCAAAGCTCTGCAAACAACCACTTGCAGATTCTTCAGATTCTTCAAAAAGAGAGATTCAAAACTGCTCAATCAAAAGATGGCTCAATCCTGTGAGTTGAATGCAGACATCACAAAGAAGTTTCTCAGAATGCTTCTGTGAAGTTTCTATGTGAACATATTTGATTTTCCACCATAGGCCTCACAGAGGTCCAAATATCCACTTGCAGTTTCTACAATAAGAGAGATTCAAAACTGGTCAATCAAAAGATAGGTTCAACTCTGTGAGTTGAATGCACACATCAAGAAAAAGTTTCTGAAAATGCTTCTGTGTACTTTTTATTTGAAGATATTTCCTTTCCCACCATAGGGTGCAAAGGAATCCAAATACGCACTCGCAGATTCTACATAAAGTGAGATTCAAAACTGTTCAATCAAAAGATAGGTTCAACTCTGTGAGTTGAATGCACACATCACGAAAAAGTTTCTGGGTTTATTTGGAGATATTTCCTTTTCCACCATAGGGTGCAAAGGGCTCCAATTATCCACTTGTAGATTCTACAAAAAGAGTGTTTCAAAACAGCTGAATCAAAAGGAATGTTCAACTCTGTGAGATGAATGCACACATCACAAATAAGTTTCTCTGACTGCTTCTGTGTAGTTTTTATGTGAAGATATTTCCTTTTCCACAATAGACCTCAAACGGCTCCAAATATCCCCTTGCAGATTCTACAAAAATAGTGTTTCAAAACTCCTCAATCAAAAGAAAAGTTCAACTTTGTGAGATGAATATACACATCACAAAGTAGTTTCTCAGAATGCTTCTGTGTAGTTTTTATCTGAAGATATTTGCTTTTCCAAGGTAGGCCTGAAAGCGCACCAAATATCCACTCGCAGATTCTGTAAAAGGAGTGTTTCAAAACTCCTCAATCATAAGATAGGTTGAATCCTATCAGATGAATGCACACATCACAAAGAAGGTTCTCTGAATGTTTCTGTGTAGTTTTTAATTGAAGATATTTTCTTTTCCACCATGGGACCCAATGGACTCCAAATATCCTCTTCCAGATTCTGCAAATAGAGAGATTCAAAACTGCTCAATCAAAAGATAGGTTCAACTCTGTGAGTTGAATGCACACGTCCCAAAGTAGTTTCTTAGAATGCTTCTGTGTAGTTTTTATGTGAAGAGATTTGCTTTTCCACTGTAGGCCTCAAAAGGCTCCAAATATCCACCTGCATATTCTTCAAAAGGAGAGATTCAAAACTGCTCTATCAAAAGATAGGTTCAACTCTGAGTTTTGATTGCATACATCACAAAGAAGTTTCTCTAAATACTACTGTGTAGTTTTTATTTGAAGATATTTCCTTTTCCACTATGGGGTGCCAAGGTCACCAAAAATCCACTTGCCGATTCTACAAAAAGAGAGATTCAAAACTGCTCAATGAAAAGATGGGTTCAGCCCTGTTAGTTGAATGCCTACATAACAAAGAAGTTTCTCTGAATTCTTCTGTGTAGTTTTCATTTCAACATATTTCCTTTTCCACCATAGGTCACAATGGGCTCCAAATATCCACATGCAGATTCTACAAAAAGAGAGACGCAAAACTGCTCAATTGGAAGATAAGTTCAACTCTGTGAGTTGAATGCACACCTCACAAAGAAGTTTCTCAGAATGCTTCTGTGTAGTTTTTATGTGAAGATATTTCCTTTTCCACAATAGTCCTCAAAGCCCTCCAAACATCCACCTGCAGATTGTGCAAAAAAAGAGCTTCAAAACTGCTCAATCAAAAGATAGGTTCAATTCTGTGAGTTGAATGCATACATCACAAAGTTTCTCTGCATGCTTCTGTGTAACGTTTATTTGAAGATATTTCCTTTTCCACCATAGGGTGCAAAGGGCTCCAATTATCCACTTGTAGATTCTACAAAAAGAGTGTTTCAAAACAGCTGAATCAAAAGGAATGTTCAACTCTGTGAGATGAATGCACACATCACAAATAAGTTTCTCTGATTGCTTCTGTGTAGTTTTTATGTGAAGATATTTCCTTTTCCACAATAGACCTCAAAGGGCTCCAAATATCCCCTTGCAGATTCTACAAAAATAGTGTTTCAAAACTCCTCAATCAAAAGAAAAGTTCAACTTTGTGAGATGAATGTACACATCACAAAGTAGTTTCTCAGAATGCTTCTGTGTAGTTTTTATCTGAAGATATTTGCTTTTCCAAGGTAGGCCTGAAAGCGCACCAAATATCCACTCGCAGATCCTGTAAAAGGAGTGTTTCAAAACTCCTCAATCATAAGATAGGTTGAACCCTATCAGATGAATGCACACATCACAAAGAAGGTTCTCTGAATGTTTCTGTGTAGTTTTTAATTGAAGATATTTTCTTTTCCACCATGGGACCCAATGGACTCCAAATATCCTCTTCCAGATTCTGCAAATAGAGAGATTCAAAACTGCTCAATCAAAAGATAGGTTCAACTCTGTGAGTTGAATGCACACGTCCCAAAGTAGTTTCTTAGAATGCTTCTGTGTAGTTTTTATGTGAAGAGATTTGCTTTTCCACTGTAGGCCTCAAAAGGCTCCAAATATCCACCTGCATATTCTTCAAAAGGAGAGATTCAAAACTGCTCTATCAAAAGATAGGTTCAACTCTGAGTTTTGATTGCATACATCACAAAGAAGTTTCTCTAAATACTACTGTGTAGTTCTTATTTGAAGATATTTCCTTTTACACTATGGGGTACCAAGGTCACCAAAAATCCACTTGCCAATTCTACAAAAAGAGAGATTCAAAACTGCTCAATGAAAAGATGGGTTCAGCCCTGTTAGTTGAATGCCTACATAACAAAGAAGTTTCTCTGAATTCTTCTGTGTAGTTTTCATTTGAACATATTTCCTTTTCCACCATAGGTCACAATGGGCTCCAAATATCCACATGCAGATTCTACAAAAAGAGAGACGCAAAACTGCTCAATTGGAAGATAAGTTCAACTCTGTGAGTTGAATGCACACCTCACAAAGAAGTTTCTCAGAATGCTTCTGTGTAGTTTTTATGTGAAGATATTTCCTTTTCCACAATAGTCCTCAAAGCCCTCCAAACATCCAACTGCAGATTGTGCAAAAAGAGAGTTTCAAAACTGCTCAATCAAAAGATAGGTTCAATTCTGTGAGTTGAATGCATACATCACAAAGTTTCTCTGCATGCTTCTGTGTAACGTTTATTTGAAGATATTTCCTTTTCCACCATAGGGTCCAAAGGGCTCCAAATATCCACGTGCAGATTCTACAAAGAGAGAGATTCTAAAATGCTCAATCAAAAGATAGATTCAACTCTGTGAGTTAAATGCACACATCACAAAGAAGTTTCTTAGAATGCTTCTGAGTAGTTTTTATCTGAAGATATTTCCTTTTCCACAATAGGACTCATAGGGCTCAAATTATCCACTTGCAGATTCTAGGAAAACATTGTTTCAAAACTGCTCAATCAAAACAAAGTTTCAACTCAGTGAGATGAATGCACACATCACAAAGAGGTTTTTCAGAATGCTTCTGTGTAGTTTTCATCTGAAGATATTTGGTTTTCCACGGTAGGCCTCAAAGGGCTCCAAATATTCACTTGCAGATTCTACAAAAAGAGTGTTTCAAAACTTCTCAATGATAAGATCAGTTCAACCCTGTGAGATGAGTGCATTCCTCAAAAAGATTCTCAGAATGTTTCTGTGCAGTTTTTATTTGAAGATATATCCATTTCCACCATAGGCCACAAAGGGCTCCAAATATCCTCTTGCAGATTCTGCAAAAGAGAGATTCAAAACTGCTCAATCAAAAGAAAGGTTCAACTCTGTGAGTTGATTGCACACATCCCAAAGAAGTTTTTCTGAATGCTTCTGTGTAGTTTTTATGAGAAGATATTTGCTTTTCCACAATAGGCCTCAAATGTCTCCAAATATCCACCTGCAGAATCTGCAAAAAGAGTGATTCAAAATGGCTAAATCAAAAGACAGGTTCAGCTCTATGAGTTCAATGCATACATCACAAGGAACTTTCTCTGAATGATTTTCTGTACTTTTTATTTGAAGATATTTCCTTTTCCACCATACGGCACAAAGGGCTCCAAATATCCACTTGCAGATTCTCCAAAAAGAGAGATTCAAAACTGCTCAATGGGAAGATAAGATCAACTGTGTGATTTGAATGTACACCTTGCAAAGAAGTTTCTCAGAATGTTTCTGTGTAGTTTTTATGTGAATATATTTCCTTTTCCACAAAGCCTCAAAGCTCTCCAAACATCCACTTGCAGATTCTCCAAAAAGACAGATTCAATACTTCTCAATCAAAAGATTGGTTCAACTCTGTGAGTTGAATGCACACATCATAAAGAAGTTTCTCAGAATGCTTCTGTGTGGTTTTATTGGAAAGTATTTTATTTTCCACAGTAGAAGTCACAGCGCTCCAAATATCCACTTGCAGATTCTATGAACTGAGAAATCCAAACGGCTCAATAAAAAGGTAGGTACAACTCATTGAGTTGAATGCACACATCACGAAAGATTTCTTAGAATGCTTCTGAGTAGTGTTCATTTGAAGATATTTCCTTTTCCACAGTAGGTCACAAAGGGCTCAAAATATCCAGTTGTTGATCCTTCAAAAAGAGATTCAAAACTGCTCAATGAGAAGATAAGTTCAACTCTGTGAATTGAATGCACACATTTCAAAGAAGTTTCTGAGAATGCTTCTGTGTAGTTTTTATTTGAAGTTATTTCCTTTTCCATCACAGGGCACAAAGTGGTCTAAATATCCACTTGCAGATTCTACAAAAAGAGAGATTCTAAACTGCTCCATCAAAAGATAGATTCAACTCTGTGAGTTGAATGCAAACATCACAAAGAAGTTTCTCAAAAATGCTTCTGAGTAGTTTTTATGTGAAGATATTTCCTATTCCACAGCAGGCCTCAAAGGGCTTCAATTATCCACTTGCAGATACTTCGAAAAGAGTGTGTCAAAACTGCTCAATCAAAAGAAAGTTTCAATTCTGTGAGATGAATTCACACATCACAAAGAAGTTTCTCAGAATGCTTCTGTGCAGTTTTCATGTGAAGAGATTTCCTTTTCCACCAAAGGCAACAAAGGACTGCAAATTTTCACTTGCAGCTTCTACAAAAAGAGTGTTCCAAAACTGCTCAATCAAAAGAAAGTTTCAACTCTGTGAGATGAATGCACGCATCCCAAGAAGTTTCTCAGAATTCTTCTGTGTAGTTTTTGTTTGAAGATATTTGTTTTTCCACTGTGGGCCTCATAGCGCTCTAAATATCCACTTGCAGACTGTACAAAAAGACTGTTTCAAAACTGCTTAAGCATAAGTTAGCTTCAACACTGTGAGATGAATGCACCTATCACATTGAAGTTTCTCCGAAAGTTTCTGTGTGGTTTTTATTTGAAGATATTTCCTTTTCCACCATAGGCCACAAAGGGCTAAAAATATCCACTTGCAGATTCTGGAAGAGACAGATTAAAAACTGCTCAATCTAAAGATGGGTTCAACTCTGGGAGTTGAATGCATGCATCACAAAGAAGTTTCTCAGAATCATTCTGTGTAGTTTTTATGGGAAGATATTTACTTTTCCACTATAAGCCTCAAAGGGCTCCAAATATCCACTTGCAGATTCTGCAAAAAGAGAGATTCAAAACTACTCAACCAAAAGACAGGTTCAACACTGTGAGCTGAATGCACACATCACAAAGTAGTTTCTCTGATTGTTTCTATGTAGTTTTTATTTGAAAATATTTCCTTTTCCACCATATTATGCAAAGGGCTCCAAATATCCACTTGCAGATTCTACAAAATGAGAGATTGAAAACTTCTCAATGAGAAGATAAGTTCAACTCTATGAGTTGAACGCACAGCTCACAAAGAAGTTTACAGAATGCTTCTGTGTAGTATTTATGTGAAGATATTTCCTTTTCCACAGTAAGATTCAGAGCTCTCCAAACACCCACTTGCAGATTCTGCAAAAAGGGAGATTCAAAACTGCTCAATAAAAAGATAGGCTCAATTCTTTGAGTTGAATGCACACATCCCAAAGAAGTTTCTCAGAATACTTCTGTGTTGTTTTTATGTGAAGATATTTCCTTTTCCATCACAGAGGTCAAAGAGCACCAAATATCCACTTGCAGTTTCTACAAAAAGAGTGTTTCAAAACTGCTCCATTAAAAGAAAGTTACAACTCTGTGAGTTGAATGTGCACATCACAAAGCAGTTTCTGAGAATTCTTCTGACCAGATTTTATGTGAAGATAATTCCCTTTCTACAAAGGCCTCAAAGCGCTTCAAAAGTCCACTTGCATATTCTACAAAAGGAGTGTTTCAAAACTGCTCAATGAAAAGTTATGTTCAACTCTGTGAGTTGAAAGCACACATCACAATGAATTTTCTGAGAATGCTTCTGTTTAGTTTTATGTGAAGATAATCCCATATCCAATGAAGACCTCAAAGTGGTCCAAATATCCACTTGCAGATCCTACAAAAAGAGTGTTTCACAACTTCTCTATGAATAGGTATGTTCAACTTTGTGAGCTGAATGCAAACATAACAAATAAGTTTCTGAGAATGCTTCTGTCTAGTTTTTATAAGAAGATATTACCTTTTCCACCATAGCCCTCAAAGCACTACAAATGTACATTTGCAGATTCTACAAAAAGAGTGTTTAAAAAGTGCTCTATCAAAAGAAATGTTCAACTCTCTGAGTTGAATGCACACATCACAAAGTAGTTTCTAACACTGCTTCTGTCTAGTTTTTATTCCAAGATATTTCCGTTTCCAATGAGGGCTTCAAAGGGCTTCAAATTTCCACTTGCAAATTCTACAAAAACAGAATTTCAAAACTGCTCTATGAAAAGTTATGTTCAACTCTGTGAGTTGAATGCACACAACAGAAATAAGTTTCTGAGAATGCTTCTGTCTAGATTTTATGTGAAGATATTTCCTTTTCAACCGAAGTCCTGAAACTGCTCAAAATGTCAACTTGGAGATCCTACAAAAAGTTTATTTCAACACTGCTCTATCAAAAGGAAGGCGCAACTCTGTGAGTTTACTGCAATCAAAACAAAGAAGTTTCTGAGAATGCTTCTGTCTAGTTTATATGTGAAGATATTCCCGTTTCCAACAAAGGATTCAAAACAACCCATGTAACCAATTGCAGAAATTACAAAAAGAGTATTTCAAAACTGCTCTATCAAAAGGAAGGTTCAACTATGTGAGTTGAATGCACACATCACAATGAAGTTTCTGAGAATGCTTCTGTCTAGTTTTAATGTGAAGATATTTCCTTTTCCACTGAAGGCCTCAAAGCTCTCCAAATGTCTACTTGAAGATTCTACAAAAAGAGAGTTTCAAAACTGCTCTACTAAAATGAAGGTTCAATTCCATGAGTTGAATGCACCCATCACAAGGAAGTTTCTGATAATGCTTCTGTCTAAATTTTATGTGAAGATACTTCCTTTTCCACCATAGGCCTCAAAGCGCTCCAAATATCCACTTGCAGACTCTGCAAAAAACTGTATCAAAACCGCTCTATGTAAGGGAATTTTCAATTCTGTGAGCTGAATGCGCACATCCCAAAGAAGTTTCTGAGAATGCTTCTGTCTAGTTTTTATGTGTAGATATTCTCGTTTACAAGGAAGACCTCAAATCGGTCCAAATATCCACTTGCAGTTTCTTCAAAAACAGTGTTTCCCAGCTGCTCTATGAAACGGTGTGTTCAACTCGGTGAGTTGAATGCAAACATCATAAAGAAGTTTCTGAAAATGCTTCTTTCTGGTTTTAATTTGAAAATATTTCCTTTTACACCAAAGCCCTAAAAGTGCTACAAATGTCCTCATTCAAATTCTACAAAAAGAGTGTTCCAAAGCTGCTTTATTAAAAGACAAGTTCAACTCTGTGAGTTGAATGCACAAATCACAACGTTGTTTCTGAGAATGCTTCTGTCTAATTTTTATTTGAAGATATTCCCATTTCCAACGAAGGCTTCAAAGCACTCCAAATATTCATTTGCAGATTCTACAAAAAGAGTGTTGCAAAAGTGCTCTATCAAAATGTAGGTTCAATACTGTCAGGTGAATGCACATATCACAGAGAAGTTTTGGAGAATGCTTCTGTTTAGTTTTTATGTAAAGATATTTCCATCTCTACAATAGGCCTAAAAGTGCTCCAAATATCCACTTGCAGACTCTACAAAACAAGTGTTTCAAAACTGCTCTATCAAAAGGAAGTTTCAAATCTGTGCGTTAACTGCACACATCACAAAGAAGTTTCTGACAATGTTTCTGTCTAGTTTTTATGTTTAGATATTCCAGTTTCCAAAGAAGCCCCTAAGTTTCCAAAGAAGTCCTAAGTTTCCAAAGAAGTCCTAATATGCCCTTGCAGATTCTACAAAAAGAGCGTTTTAAAACTGCTCCATGAAAAATTATGTTCCACTCTGTGAGTTGAATGCACATATCACAATGTTGTTTCTGAGAATGCTTCTGTCTAGTTTTTATGTGAAGATATTCCTGTTTCCAATGAAGGCGTCAAAGCGGTCCAAATATCCAGTTGCAGATTCTACAAATAGAGTGTTACAAAACTGCTCCATGAAAATTTATGTTCAACTCTGTGAGTTGAATGCACACATCAAAAAAAGTTTCTGAGAATGCTTCTGTCTAGTTTTTATGTGAAGATATTTCCTTTTCTAAAAAAGGCCTCAAAACGCTCAAAATGTCCACTTGCAGAGTCTATTAAAAAGTATCCCAAAACTGCTCTATCAACAGAAAGGTTCAACTCTGTGAGTTGCATGCACACATCCCAAAGAAGTTTTTGAGAATGCTTCTGTCTAATTTTTTTGTGAAGATATTTCCTTTTCTACCATAGGTCTCAAAGAGCTCCAAATATCCACCTGCAGACCCTACAAAAAGAGTGTTTCAAAACTGCTCTATCAAAAGGAAGGCTGAACTCTGTGAGTTGAATGCACACATCACAAAGTAGTTTCTGAGAATGTTTCTGTTTAGTTTCTATTTGAAGATATACCCGTTTCCAACAAAGACACCAAAACGGTCTAAATATCCCCTTTCAAATTGTACAAAAAGAGAGTTTCAAAACTGCTCTATCAAAAGGAAGGCTGAACTCTGTGAGTTGAATGCACACATCACAAAGTAGTTTCTGAGAATGTTTCTGTTTAGTTTCTATTTGAAGATAATTCCTTTTTCACTGAAGGCCTCAAAGCACTCCAAATGTCCTCTTGTATATTCTACAAAAAAAGTGTTTCAAAACTCCTCTATCAAAAGGAAGGTTCAACTCTGTGAATTGAATGCACACATCACAAGTAAGTTTCTGAGAATGCTTCTTTGTAGTTTTTATGTGAATATATTCCCGTTTCCAACGAAGGCCTCAAAGCGCTCCGAAGATCCACTTACAGATTCTACAAAAAGATTGTTTCAAAACTGCTCAATGAAAAGTTATGTTGAACTCTGTGAGTTCAATGCACACATCACAAAGAAGTTTCTGAGAATGCTTCTGTCTATTTTTTTGGTGAAGATATTTCCTTTACTACCATAGGCCTCAAAGCGCTCCAAATATCCATCTGCAGATACTACAAAAAGAGTATTTCAAAACTGCTCTATCAAAAGAAAGGTTGAACTCTGTGGTTTGAATGCACATATGAGAAAGTAGTTTTTGAGAATGCTTCTGTCCAGTTTTAAATTGATGACATTCTCGTTCCCAACGAAGGCTTCAAATATCTCCAAATATCTCATTGCAAATTCCTAAAAAAGAGTGTTTCAAAACTGCTATATGAAAAGGAAGTTTTAACTCGGTGATTCGAATGCATACATCACAAAGTACTTTCTGAGAATGCTTGTTTCTAGTTTTTATTTGAAGGTATTCCCATTTCCAAAAAGGCTTCAAAGTACGCCAAATATCTACTTGCAGATTCTACAAAAAGTGTGCTTCAAAACTGCTCTCTGAAAACAAAGGTTCAACTCTGTGATTTGAATGCACACATCACAAAGAAGTTTCTGAGAATGTTCTGTCTGGTGGTCATTTGAAGATATTCCCGTTTCCAACAAAGTCTTCAAAGCACTCCAAATATCCACTTGCAGATTCTACAAAAAGAGTGTTTTAAAACTGCTCTATGAAAAGTTATGTTCAACCCTCTAAGTTGAATGCCAACATCACAAAATGTTTCTGAAAATGCTTCTGTCTAGTTTTTATGTGAAGATATTCCAGTTTCCAATGAAGGCCTCAAAACGGTCCAAATAACCACTTGCAGGTTCTTCAAAAGGAGTGTTTCACAACTGCACTAGGAAAACGTATGTTCAACCCAGCGAGTTGAATGCAAACATCACATAGAAGTTTCTGAGAAAGCTTCTGTCTAGTTTTCTTTTCAAGATATTTCCTTTTCCACCATAGCCCTCAGAGCCCTTCAAATGTCCTCTTTCAGATTCTACAAAGATTATTTCAAAACTGCTCTATCAAAGGAAAGGTTCAACTCTCTGAGTTGAATGGACACATCACACGGTTGTTTCTGAGAAGGCTTCTGTTTCTTTTTTATTTCAAAATATTCCCGTTTCCAATGAAGGCTCAAGCGCTCCAAATATCCACTTTCAGATTCTACAAAAACAGTGTTTCAAAACTGCTCTATGAAAAGTTATGTTCAGCACCCTGAGTTGAATGAACACATCATGAAGAAATTTCTGAGAATGCTTCTGTTTAGCTTTTGTTAATATATTCGTGTTTCCAAGGAATGCCTCAAATTGGTGCAAATATCCACTTACAGTTTCTTCAAAAAGAGTGTTTGACAACTGCTCTATGAAAAGGAAATTTCAACTCTGTGAGTTGAATGCACACATCACAGAGAAATTTCTGAGAACGCTTCTGTCTAGTTTTTATTTGAAGATAATTCTTTTTCCACGCCAGTCCTCTAAAAGTTATAAATGTCCACTTGCAGATTCTACAAAAGTAGTGTTATAAAACTGCTCTAACAAAGGAAATGTTTAACTCTGTGTGTTGAATGCACATATCACAAAGTAATTTCTAAGAATGCTTCTGTCTAGTTTTTATTTGAAGATATTCCCACTTCCAATGAAGTATTCAAAGCGCTCTAAATGTCCCCTTGCAGATTCTACAAAAAATGTGTTTCGAAACTGTTACATCGAAACGAAGGTTCAACTTTGTGAGTTGAATGCACACATCACAAAGAAGTATCTGACAATGCTTCTCTTTAGTTTTTATATGAAGATATTCCTGTTTCCAAAGAAGGCCTCAAAACGGTCCAAGTATCCCCTTGCAGATTGTACAAAAAGAGTGTTTCAAAACTGCTCAATCAAAAGTTATGCTAAACTCCGTGAGTTGAATGCACACATCAAAAAGACGTTTCTGAGAATGCTTCTGTCTAGTTTTTATGTGAAGATATTCCCATTTCCAATGAAGGCCTCTAAGCAGTCCAAATATCCACTTGCAGGTTCTTCAAATAGAATGATTCACAACTTCTCTATGAAAAGGTATGTTCAACTCTCTGAGTTGGATGCACACATCACAAAGTAGATTCTGAGAATGCTACTGTCTAGTTTTTAGTTGAAGGTATTCCCGTTTCCAACAAAGTCTTCAAAACGCTCCAATTATCCACTTGCAGATCCTACAAAAAGAGTGTTTCAAATCTGCTCTATCAAAAGGAAGGTTTAATTCTGTCAGTTGAATGCACACATCACAAAGAAGTTTCTGAGAATGTTTCTATCTTGTTTTTATGTGAAGATATTTCCTTTTTTGCCGAAGGCCTCAAAGCGCTCCAAATGTCCACTTGCAGATTCTACAGAAAGAGTGTTTCAATACTTCTCTACCAAAAGGAAGTTTCATCTCTGTGAGTTGAATCCACTCATCACAAAGAAGTTTCTGAGCATGCTTCTGTCTAGTTTTTATGTGAATTTAATCCGGTTTCCAACCAAGGCCTCAAATCGGTTCAAATATCCCCTTGCAGATTCTACAAAAAGAGTGTTTCAAAACTAATCTATCAAAAAGGAGCTTCAACTCTGTCAGTTGAATGCACACATCATAAAGACGTTTCTGACAATGCTTCTATCTAGTTTTTATTTCATGATATTTACCTTTGGAGCACTGGCCTCAAAGTACTCACAATATTCACCTGCAGATTCTACAAAAAGAGTGTTTCAAAACTGCTCTATCAAAAAAAGTTCAAATTTGTTAGTTGAATGCACTCATCAAAAAGAACTTTCTTAGAATGCGTCTGTCTAGTTTTTAGGTGAAGATATTTACTTTTAGAGCATTGGCCTCAAAGCGCTCCAAATATTCACTTGCAGATTCTACAAAAATAGTGTTTCAAAACTGCTCTATCAAAAGGAAGGTTCAACTCTGTGAATTCAATGCAGACATCACAAAGAAGTTTCTGAGAATGCTTCTGTCTAGTTTTTAAGTGAAGATATTTCCTTTTCCAGCATAGGCCTCAAAGTGCTCCAAATATCCACTTGCAGATTCTAGAAAAAGAGTGTTTCACAACTTCTCTAACAAAAGGAATGTTCAGCACTGTGAATTGAATGCACTCATCACAAAGAAGTTTCTGAGAATGCTTCTCTATTGTTTCCATGTGACGATATTCCCTTTTCCAGTTTAGGCCTCAAAGTGCTCTAAGTATTCACACGCAAATACTACAAAAAGAGTGTTTCAAAGCTGCTGTATCAAAAGGATGGTTTAACTCTATATGTTGAATGCACACGTCACAAATAAATTTTTGAGAATGTTTCTGTCTTGTTTTTATGTGAAGATATTTCCTTTTCCAGCATAGTCTTCAAAGCACTCCATATATACACGTGCAGATCCTCTAAAAACAGTGTTTCAAAACTGCTCTATCAAAAGAAAGTTCAACTCTGGGAGTTGAATGCACCCATCACAAAGAAGTTTGAGAAAACGCTTCTCTCTAGTTTTTAAGTGAAGATATTTCCTTTTCCAGCATAGGCCTCAAAGCACTGCAAATAACCAATTGAAAATTCTACCAAAAAGATGTTTCAAAACAGCTCTATAAAACAGAAGGTAGAAGTCTGTGAGTTGAAAACACACACCAAAAATTAGTTTCTGAGAAGGCTTCCATCTAGTTTCTATATGAGGATATTTCCTTTTCCACCAGAGGCACAATCGCTCCAAATATCCACTTGCAGATTCTACAAAAAGAGTGTTTCAAAACTGCTGTATCAAAAGGAAGGTTCAACTCTATGACTTGAATGTAGACATCACAAAGAAGTTTCTGAGAATGCTTCTGTCTAGTTTTTATATGAAGATGTTTCCTTTTCCAGCATGGGCCTCCAAGCGCTCCCAATATTGACTTGGAGATTCTGCAAAAAGATTGTTTCAAAACTGCTCTATCAAAAGGAAGATTCAACTCTGCATGTTGAATGCACACAGAACAAAGAAGTTTGTGAGAATGCTGCTGTCTAGTTTTTATGTTAATATAATTCCTTTTCCAGCATTGGCCTCAAAACACTCCAAATATCCACTTGCAGATTCTACAAAAAGAGTGTTTCAAAACTGCTTTATGAAAACAAAGTTTTAACTTTGTTAGTTGAATGCACACATCAAAAAGAAGTTTCTTAGAATGCTTCGGTCTAGTTTTAAGGTGAAGATATTCCCTTTTCCAGCATAGGCCTCAAAGCACTCCAAATATTCATTTGCAGATTCTACAAAAATAGTGTTTCTAAATTGCTCTATCAAAAGGAAGATTCAACTCTGTGAATTGAATGAAGTCATCACAAAGAAATTTCCAGAATGCTTCTGTATAGTTTTTAAGTGAAGATATTTCCTTTTCCAGCCTAGGCCTCGAAGTGCTTTAATATCCACCTGCAGATTCTAGAAAAAGAGTGTTTCAAAACTGCTCTACCAAAAGGAATGTTCAGCACTGTGAATTGAATGCACACATCACAAAGAAGTTTCTGAGAATGCTTCTCTCTTGTTTGTATGTGAGAATATTCCCTTTTCCAGCTTAGGCCTCAAAGCGCTCCAAATATCCACTTGCAGATTCTGCAAAATGAGTGTTTCAAAACTGCTGTATGAATAGGGTGGTTCAGCTCTGTGAGTTGACCGCGAACATCACAAAGAAGTTTCTGAAAATGCAGCTCTCTAGTTTTTATGTGAAGATATTTCCTTTTCCAGCTTAGGCATCAAAGTGCTCTAAGTATTCACATGCAACTTCTTCAAAAAGAGTGTTTCAAAGCTGCTGTATCAAAAGGACGGTTTAACCCTATAAGTTGAATGCACATGTCACAAAGAAATTTTTGAGAATGCTTCTGTCTTGTTTTTATGTGAAGATATTTCCTTTTCCAGCATAGTCCTCAAAGCGCTCCATATATACACTTGCAGATACTCTAAAATCAGTGTTCCAAAACTGCTCTATCAAAAGAAAAGTTCAACTCTGGGAGTTGAATGCACACAACAAAAAGAAGTTTCTGAAAACATTTCTCTCTTGTTTTTATGTGAAGATATTTCCTTTTCCAGCATAGCCGTCAAAGCTCTGTAAATAACCAATTGAAAATTCTACAAAAAAAGGTGTTTCAAAACTGCTCTACAAAACAGAAGGTACAAGTCTGTGTGTTGAAAGCACACACCACAAATTAGTTTCTGAGACGGCTTCCGTCTAGTTTCTATATGAAGATATTTCCTTTTCCACCAGAGGCCGCAATCGCTCCAAATATCCACTTGCAGATTCTACAAAAAGAGTGTTTGAAAACTGCTCTATCAAAAAGAAGGTTCAACTCTATGAATTGACTGCACATATCACAAAGAAGTTTCTGAGAATGCTTCTGTCTAGTTTTTTATGTGAAGTTGTTTCCTTTTACAGCATAGGCCTTAAAGGGCTTCAAATATTCATTTGCCGATTCTACAAAAAGAGGGTTTCAAAACTGCTCTATCAAAAGAAAGGTTCAACTCTGTGAGTTGAATGCACACATCAAAAAGAAGTTATTGACAATGCTTCTCTCTACTTTTTATGGGAAGTTATTTCATTTTCCAGCATAGGCCTCAAAGCATTCCACATATATACTTGCAAATTCTGCAAAAAGAGTGTTTCAAAACTGCTCTATCAAAAGGAAGGTTCAACTCTGTGAGTTGAACGCACGCATCACAAAGAAGTTTCTGACAATGCTTCTGTCTAGTTTTTAGGTGAAGATATTTCCTTTTCCAGGTTTGGCCTCAAATTGCTCCAAATATCCACTTGCAGATTCTAAAAAAAGAGTGTTTCAAAACTGCTCTATCAAATGAAGTTTCAACTCTATAACTTGAATGTAGACATCACAAAGAAGTTTCTGAAAATGCTTCTGTCTAGTTTTTATGTGAAGATATTCCCTTTTCGAGCATTGGCCTCACATTGCTCCAAATATCCACTTGCAGATTCTACAAAAAGCGTGTTTCAAAACTGCTCTATCAAAAGGAAGGTTCAGCACTGTGAGTTGAATGCACACATCACAAACAAGTTTCTGAGAATGCTTCTGTCTTGTTTTTATGTGAAGATATTTCGTTTTCCTGCATAGGCCTCAAAGCGCTCCACATATACCCTTGCAAATACTACAAAAAGAGTGTTTCAAAACTGCTCTATCAAAAGGAAGGTTCACGTCTGTGAGTTGAATGCAAACATAAGAAAGACGTTTCTGAGAATGCTTCAATCTAGTTTTTATGTGAATTTATTTCCTTTTCCAGCATAGGCCTCAAAGCACTCCAAATATCCACTTGCAGATTCAACAAAAAGAGTGTTTCAAAACTCTTCTATCAAAAGGAAGGTTCAACTTTGTTAGTTGAATGCACTCATCAAAAAGAAGGTTCTGAGAATGCTTCAGTCTTGTTTGTATGTGAAGATATTTCTATTTCCATCATAAGCCACAAATCTCTTCAAATATCCAATTGTAGATTGTACAGAAAGGGTATTTCAAAACAGCTCTATCAAAAGGAATGTTCAACTCTGTAAGTTGAATGCACACATCACAAAGAACTTTCTGAGAATGCTTCTGTCTACTTATCATGTGAAGATATTTCGTTTTCAAGCATAGGCTTCAAATCACTCTAAATATCCACTTGCAGATTCTACAAAATAGTGTTTCAAAACTATTCTATCAAAAGGAAGTTTAAAGTCTGTGAGTTGAATTTATGAGGCACAGAGAAGTTTCTGAGAATGCTTCTGTCTAGTTTTTATGTGAAGATATTCCCTTTTCCAGCATTGGCGTCACATCGCTCCAAATATCCACTTGCAGATTCTACAAAAAGGGTGTTTCAAAACTGCTCCATCAAAAGGAAGATTCAACACTGTGATTTGAATGCACACATCACAAACAAGTTTCTGAGAATGCTTCTATCTTGTTTTTATGTGAAGATATTTCGTTTCCCTGCATAGGCCTCAAAGCGCTCCACATATACCCTTGCAAATTCTACAAAAAGAGTGTTTCAAAACTGCTCTATCAAAAGGAAGGTTCACGTCTGTGAGTTGAATGCACACATAAGAAAGACGTTTCTGAGAATGCTTCAATCTAGTTTTTATGTGAATTTATTTCCTTTTCCAGTATGGGCCTCAAATGGGCTCCAAATATCCACTTGCAGATTCCACAAAAAGAGTGTTTCAAAACTCTTCTATCAAAAGGAAGGTTCAACTTTGTGAGGTGAATGCACTCATCAAAAAGAAGTTTCTGAGAATGCTTCTGTCTAGTTTTTATGTGAAGATATTTCCTTTTCCGGCATAGGCTTCAAAGCGCTCCAAATATCCACTTGCAGATTCTACAAAAAGAATGCTCCAAAACTGTTCTATCAAAAGGAAGGTTCACATCCGTGAGTTGAATGCTCTCATCACAAAGAAGTTTCTGAGAATGCTTCTGTCTATTTTTTATGTGAAGATATTTCCTTTTCCAGTGTAGGCATCAAAGCGCTCCAAGTATCCACTTCCACAATCTACAAAGAGAGAGTTTCAAAACTGTTCTATCAAAAGGAAGGTTCAACACTATCAGTTGAATGCACTCATCACAGAGAAGTTGCTGAGAATGCTTCTGTCTAATTTATAAGTGAAGTTATTTCCTTTTCCATCATAGGCCTGAAATCACTCCAAATATCCACTTGCAGATTCTACAAAAATAGTGTTTCAAAACTGTTCTATCAACAGGAAGGTTCAACTGTGTGAGATGAATGCACTCACCACTAAGAAGTCTCTGAGAATTCTTCTGTCTAGTTTTTATGTGAAGATATTTCCTTTTCCAGCACAGCGCTCAAACACCCCAAATATCAAATTGCAGATACTACAAAAAGAGTGTTTCAAACCTGAACTATCAAAAGGAATGTTCAAGACTGTGAGATGAATTCATAAAGCACAGGGAAGTTTCTGACAATGCTTCTGTCTAATTATGATGCGAAAATATCTCCTTTTCCAGCATAGGCCTCAAGCGCTCCAAATACCCACTTGCCGATACTACAGAATGGGTGTTTCAAAACTGCTCTATCAACAGGAAGGTTCCACACGGTGAGTTGAATGCATACATCACAAAGAAGTTTCTGAGAATGCTTCTGTCTACTTTTTATGTGGATATATTTCCTTTTCCAGCATAGGCCTCAAATTGCTCCAAACATCCACTTGCAGATTCCACAAAAAAGTGTTTCAAAATTGCTCTATCAAAAGAAGGTTCAAGTCTTTGAGTTGAATGCACTCATCAGAAAGAATTTTCTGAGATTTTTTCTGTCTAATTTTTATGTGGAGATATTTCCTTTTCCAGCATAGGCCTCAAAGCCCTCAAAACATCCACTTGCAGATTCTATAAAAAGAATGTTTCAGAACTGTTCTATCAAAAGGAAGGTTCAATTCTGTGAGTTGAATTCATTCATCACAAAGAAGTTTCTGAGAGTGCTTCTGTCTAGTTTTTATGTGAAGATATTTCCTTTTCCACTGTAGGCCTCATAGTACTCCAAATATCCACTTGCAGATTCTACAAAAGGAGTGTTCCAAAACTGCTCTATCAAAAGGAAGTTTCAAGTCTGTGAGTTGAAGGCACTCATCACAGATATTCCCTTTTCCATCATAGGCCTCAAAGCGCTCCAAATATCCACTTGCAGATTCCATAAAAAGAGTGTTTGAAAAGTGTTCTGTCAAATGGAAGTTTCAACACTGTGATTTGAATGCACTCATCACCAAGAAGTTTCTGAGAATGCTTCTGTCTAGTTTCTATGTGACGATATTTCCTTTTTCAGCATAGAACACAAAGAGGTCCAAATATCCACTTGCAGATTCTACAATCACAGTATTTCAAAACTGCTGTATCAAAAGGAAGGTTCAAGTCTGTGAGTTGAATGCATAAATCACAGGGAAGTTTCTGTGAATGCTTCTTTAATATTTTTATGTGAAGATTTTCCCTTTTCTGGCATAGTCCTCAAATATCGCCAAATATCCACTGGCAGATTCTACAAAAATTGTGTTTCGAAACTGCTCTATCAAAACGAATGTTCAACTCTGTGAGTTGAATGGACACATTACAAAGAAGTTTCTGAGAATGCTTCTGTCTAGTTTTTATGTGAGGATATTTCCTTTTACAGCATGGGTCCCAAAGGACTCCAAATATCCCCTTGAAGATTCTACAAAGAGAGTTTTTCAAAACTCTTCTATCAAAAGGAAGGTTCGTCTCTGTGAGTTCAATGCACTCATCACAGGGAAGTTTCTGAGAATACTTCTGTCTAGTTTTTATTTGAAGATATTTCCCTTTCCAGCATAGGCCTCAAAGCGCTCCAAATATCCACTTGAAGATTCTACAAAAAGTGTCTTACAAAACTGCTCTATGAAAAGGAAGGTTCAAGTCTGTGAGTTGAATGCACTCATAACAAAGAAGTTTCTGAGAATGCTTCTGTCTAGTTTTTATATGAAGATATTTCCTTTTCCATAGTAGGCTTCAAAGCGCCCAAATATCCACTTGCAGATTCTACAAAGGGAGTATTTCAAAACTGTTCTATGAAAAGAAACGTTCAACTCTGCGAGTTCAATGCACTCATCACAAAGTACTGTCTGAGAATGCTTTTGTCTATTTTTTATGTGAAGATATTTCCCTTTCCAGCATAGGCCTCAAAGCACTCCAAATATCCAATTGCAGATTCCACAAAAGGAGTGTTTCAAAACGGCTCTATCAAAAGGAAAGTTCAAGTCTGTCAGTTGAGTGCACTCATCATGAAGAAGTTTCTGAGAATTCTTCAGCTTAATTTTTATGTGAACATATTACCTTTTCCAGCATACGCCTCAAAGCGCTCCAAATATCCACTTGCAGATACTACAAAACGAGTGTTTCAAAACTGCTCTATCAAAAGGAAGTTTCAAGTCTGTGAGTTGAATGCACTCATTTCAAATAACTTTCTGAGAATATTTCTGCTTAGCTGTTATGTGAAGATGTTTCCTTTTCCTGCATAGGTTTCTAAGCGCTCCAAATATCCACTTGCAGATTGTACAAAAAGAGTGTTTCAAAACTGTTCTATAAAAGGGAAAGTTCAACTCTGTGAGTTCAATTCTCTCATCACAGAGAAATTTCTGAGAATGCTTCTGTCTAGTTTTTATATGAAGATATTTCCTTTTCCATCATAGGCCTCAAAATGCTCCAAATATGCACTTGCAGATTCTACAAAAAGAGTGTTTCAAAACTGTTCTATCAAAAGTAATGTTCAACTCTGTGAGATGAGTGCACTCATCATAAAGAAGTTTCTGAGAATGTTTCTGTCTAGTTTTTATGTGAAGATATTTCCTTTTCCAGCATAGGCCTCAAATCGCTCCAAATATCCACATGCAGATCCCACAATAAGAGTTTTTTGAAACTTTTCTATCAAAAGGAAGGTTCAAGTCTGTGAGTTAAATGCCTAAAGCAAAGTGAAATTTTTGAGAATGCTTCTGTCTTCATTTTATGTGAAGATATTCCCTTTTCCAGCATAGGCCAGAAAGCACTCCAATTATCCACTTGCAGATTCTACAAAAAGTGTGTTTCAAAACTGCTGTATCAAAGGAAACTTCAAGTCTGTGAGCTGAATTCATAAAGCACAGGGAAGTTTCTTAGAATGCTTGTCTAGTTTTTATGTGAAGATATTCCCTTTCCCAGCATAGGCCAGAAAATGCTCCAAATATCCACTTGCAGATTCTATAAAAAGTGTGTTTCAAAACTACTCAATCAAAAGGAAAGTTCAAGTCTGTGAGTTGAATTCATAAAGCACGGGGAAATTTCTTAGAATGCTTCTGTCAAGTTTTTATGTGAAGATATTTCCTTTTCCATCATAGGCCTCAAAGCGATTCAAATATCCACTTTCAGATTCTACAAAAAGGGTGTTTCAAAACTTCCCTACCTAAAGGAAGGTTCAACACTGTGAGTTGAGTGCACATATCACAAAGAAGTTTCTGAGAATGCTTCTGTCTAGTTTTTATGTGAAGACACTTCCTTTTGCAGCATAGGCCTCAAAGCGCTCCAAATATCCAATTGCAGATTCAACAAAAAGAGTGTTTCAAAACGAATCTATCAAAAGGAAAGTTCAAGTCTGTCAGTTGAATGCACTCATCATGAAGAAGTTTCTGAGAATGCTTCAGCTTAATTTTTATGTGAAGATATTACCTTTTCCAGCATAGACCTCAAAGCGGTCCAAATATCCACTTGCGGTTTCTTCAGTAAGAGTGTTTCAAAACTGCTCTACCAAAGGGAAGGTTCAAGTCTGTGAGATAAATGCATAACGCACAGGATGTTTCTGATAATGCTTCTGTCTTGATTTTATGTGAAGATATTCCCTTTTACAGCATAGGCCTCAAAGCGCTCCAAATATCCACTTGCAGATTCTACAAAACGAGTGTTTCAAAACTGCTCTATCAAAAGGAAGGTTCAAGTCTGTGAGTTGAATTCATAAAGCACAGGGTAGTTTCTGAGAATGTTTCTGTCTAGTTCTTATGTGAAGATATTTCCTTTTCCAAAATAGGCCTCAAAGCTCTCCAAATATCCACTTGCAGATCCCATAAAAAGGGTGTTTCAAAACTGCTCTATCAAAAGGAAGGTTCAACACTGTTAGTTGAATGCACACATCACAAAGAAGTTTCTGAGAATGCTTCTGTCTAGTTTTTATGTGAACATATTTCCTTTTCCAGCATAGTCCCCAAAGCTCTCCAAATATACACTTGCAGATTCTACACAGAGAATGTTTCAAAACTGTTCTCTCAAAAGGAAGGTTCAACTCTGTGAGCTGAATGAACTCATTTCAGAAAATTTTCTGAGAATGTTTCTGTCTTGTTTTTATCTGATAATATTTCCTTTGCCAACATCGGCCTCTAAGTGCTCCACATATCCACTTGCAGATTCTACAAAAACAGTATTTCAAACCTGCTCTATGGAAAGGAAGGTCCAAGCCTGTGAGTTTAATGCACTCATCAAAAGATGTTTCTGAGAATGCTTCTGTCTAGTTTTTATGTGAAGATATTACCTTTCCCAGCATCGGCCTCAAAGCCCTCCAAATATCCACTTGCAGATTCTACAAAGAGAGTTTTCCAAAACCGTTCTACCAAAACGGAGGTTCAACTCTGTGAGTTGAATGCACACATCACAAAGAAGTTTCAGAGAAAGCTTCTACTTAATGTTTGTAAGAAGGTGTTTCCTTTTCCAGCATAGGCCTCAAAGTGCTCCAAACATGCACTTGCAGATTCTACAAAAGGAGTGTTTCAAAACTGATCTATGAAAAGTTAGGTTCAAGTCTGTGAGTTGAATCTACACATCACAGATACTTCCTTTTCCATCATAGACCTCAAAGCACTCTATATATCCACCTGCAGATTCTTTAAAAAGAGGGTTTCAAAACTGTTCTATTAAAAAGAGGGTTCAACTCGGTGAGTTGAGAGCACTCATAACAAAGAATTTGATGAGAGTACTTCTGTCTAGTTTTTATGTGAAGATATTTAATTTTCCAGCATAGGCCTCAAAGCGCTCCAAATGTCCACTTGCAGACTCTACAAAAAGAGTGTTTCAAAACTGCTCTAACAAAAGGAAGGTTCAAGTCTGGGAGGTGAATGCACTCATCACAAAGAAGTTTCTGAAAATGCTTCTGCTTATTTTTCATGTGAAGATATTTCCATTTCCAGCATAGGCCTCAGAGTGCTCCAAATATCCACTTGCAGATTGTACAAAAACAGTCTTTCAAAACTGTTCTTTCAAAAGGAAGGTTCAGCTCTGTGAGTTGAATGCACTCATCACAGAGAAGTTTCTGAGAATGCTTCTGTCTAGTTTTTATGTGAAGATATTTCCTTTTCCATTGTAGGCCCCAAAGTGCTCCAAATATCCACTTCCAGATTCTACAAAAAGAGTATTTCAAAACTTTTCTATCAAAAGGAAGTTTCAACTCTGTGAGTTGAATGCACTCATCACAAATAATTTTGTGAGAATGCTTCAGACTAGTCTTTATGTGAAGATATTTCCTTTTCCAGCATAGGCCACAAAGAGCTCAAAATATCCACTTGGAGATTCTAGAAAAAGAGTGCTTCAAAACTGTTCTATCAAAAGGAAGGTTCAAATTTGTGAGTGAAATGCAATCATCACAAGGTAGTTTCGGAGAATTCTTCTGACTAATTTTAATGTGAAGATGTTTCCATTTCCAGCATAGGCCTCAAAGCCCTCCAAATATTCACTTGCAGATTCTACAAAAAGAGTGTTTCAAAACTGCTCTATCAAAAGGAATGTTCAAGTCTGTGAGTTGAATACACTCATCACAAAGGAGTTTCGGAGAATGCTTCTGTCTATTTTTTAGGTGAAGGTATATCCTTTTAAAGAATACACCTGAAAGCGCTCCAAATATCCACTTGCAGATTCTACAAAGAGAGTGTTTCAAATCTGTTATATCAAAAGGAGGGTTGAACTCTGTGAGTTGCATGCACTCATCACAGAGAAGTTTCTGAGAATGCTTCTGTCTGGTTTTTATGTGAAGATATTACCATTTCCATCATAGGTCTCAATGCACTCCAAATATTCATTTGCAGATTCTGCAAAAATAGTGTTTCAAAACTGCTCTATCAAAGGGAAGGTTCAAATCCGTGAGTTGAATGTGCACATCACAAAGAAGTTTCTGAGAATGCTTCTGTCTAGTTTTTATGTGAAGATACTTACTTTTCCAGCCTAGGCATCAAAGCACTCCAATTATTCACTTGCAGATGCTACAAAAAGAGTGTTTCAAAACTGCTCTATGAAAAGCAAGGTTCAAATCTGTTAGTTGAATGCACTCATCATAAAGAAGTTTCTGAGAATGCCTCTGCTTAGTTTTTATGTGAAGATATTTCCCTTTCCAGCATAGGCCTCAAAGCACTCCAAATATCCACTTGCAGATTGTTCAAAAGAGTGTTTCAAAACCGTTCTGCCAAAAGGAAGGTTCAACTCTATGAGTTGAATGCAGTCGTCACGGAGAAGTTTCTGAGAATTCTTCTGTCTAGTTTTTATGAGAAGGTATTTCCTTTTCCATCATAAGCCCCAAAATTTTCCAAATTTCCACTTGCAGATTCTACAAAAAGAGTGTTTCAAAACTCCTCTAACAAAAGGAAGGTTCAAGCCTGTGAGTTGAATGAACACATCCCAAAGTAGTTTCTGAGAATGCTTCCATCTAGTTTTTATGTGAAGTTATTTACTTTTCCAGCACAGGCCTCAAAGCGCTCCAATATCAACTTGCAGATTGTACAAAAAGAGTGTTTCAAAACTGTTCTATCAAAGGAAGGTTGAATTCTGTGTGTTGAATGCGCACATCACAAAAAGTTTCTGAGAATGCTTCTGTCTAGTGTTTATGTGAAGATATTTCCTTTTGCAGGATAGGCCTCACAGCACTGCAAATATTTACTTACAGATTCTACAAAAAGAGTGTTTCAAAACTGTTCTATCAAATGGAAGGTGCAACTCTTTGAGTTGAATGCACTCATCACAAAGAAGTTTCTGAAAATCCTTTTGTCTATTTTTTATGTGAAGATATTTCCTTTTCCAGCATAGGACTCAAAGCCCTCCAAATATCCACTTGCAGATTCTACAAAAAGAGTGTTTGAAAACTGATCTATCAAAAGGATGGTTTAAGCCTGTGGTTTGAATTCACTCATCACAAAGAAGTTTCTTAGAATGTTTCCGTCAATTTTTTGTGTGAAGATATTTCCGTTTCCAGAATAGGCCTCAAAGTGCTCCAAATATCCACTTGCAGATCCTACAAAAAGAGTGTTTCAAAACTGCTCTATTAAAAGGAAAGTTCAAGTCTGTAAGTAGAATGCATAAAGCACAGTGAAGTTTCTGAGAATGATTCTCTCTAGTTTTTATGTGAAGATATTACCTTTTCCAGCATAGGCCTCAAAGTGCTCCAAATATTCAGTTACAGATTCCACAAAAATGATGTTTCAAAACTGCTATATCAAACGGAAGGTTCAACTACGTTAGTTGAATGCACTCATCACAAAGATATTTCTGAGAATGCTTCTGTCTAGTTTTTATGTGAAGATGTTTCCTTTTCCAGCATAGGCCCGAAAGCGCTCCAAATACCCACTTGCAGATTTTAAAAAAGGTTGTTTCAAAACTGCTCTATCAAAAAGAAGTTTAAACTCTGTGAGTTGAATGCACTCATCACAAAGAAGTTTCTGAGAGTGCTTCTGTCTAGTTTTTATGTGAAAATATTTACTTTTCCAGTATAGGCCTCAAAGCGCTCCAAATATCCACTTGCAGATTCTACAAAAGGGTGTTTGCAAACTGCTCTATCAAAAGTATGGTTCAACTCTGTGAGTTGAATGCACACATCACAAAGAAGTTTCTGAGAATGCTTCTGTTTAGTTTTTATGTGAATATATTTCCTATTCCAGCACAGGCCTTAAATTGCTCCAAATATCCACTTGCAGATTCTACAAAAATGGTGTTCCAAAGCTGCTCAATCAAAAGGAAGGTTCAATCTGTGAGTTGAATACAATCATTACTGAGAAGTTCCTTGGAAAGCTTCTTTCTAGTTTTTTGCGAAGATATTTCCTTTTCCATCATAGGCCTTAAAGCGCTCCAAATATCCACATGCAGATTGTACAAAAAGAGTGTTTCAAAACACTTCTATGAAAAGGAAGGTTCAACTGTGTGAGTTGAATGCACTCATCACAAAGAAGTCTCTGAGAATGCTTCTGTCTAATTTTTGTGTGAAGATACTTTCTTTTCTAGCATAGGCCGCAAAGCCCTCCAAATATAAATTGCTGATCCTACAAAAAGTGTGTTTCAAATCTCTTCTATCAATAGGAAAGTTCAACTCTGTGAGTTGAATGCACTCATCACAGAGAACTTTCTGAGAATGCACCTGTCTAGTTTTTATGTGACGATATTTCTTTTTCCATCATAGGTCTCAATGCGTTCCAAATATAAACTTACAGATTGAACAAAAAGACTGTTTCAAACCTGTCCTATCAAAAAGAAGATTCAACTCTGCGAGTTGAATGCACTCATCACAAAGCAGTTTCTGAGAATGTTTCTGTCTAGTTTTTGTGTGAAGATATTTCCTTTTCCAGCATAGGCCCCAAAGCACTCCAAGTATCCACTTGCAGATTCTACAAAGAGAGTGTTTCCAAAGTATTCTATCAAAAGGAAGTTTCAACTCTGTAAGTTTAATGCACTCTTTCTGAGAATGCTTCTGTCTAGTTTTCATGTGAAGATATTTCCTTTTCCCGCATAGACCTCAAAGCGCTCCAAATATCCACTTGCAGATTGTACGAAAAGGGTGTTTCAAAACTGCTCTATCAAAAGGAAGGTTCAATTCTGTGAGTTGAATGCACACATCACAAAGAAGTTTCTGAGAATGCTTCTGTCTAGTTTTTATGTGAAGATATTTCCTTTTCCAGCATTGGCCTCAAAGCGCTCCAAATATCCACTTGCAGATTGTACAGAAAGGGTGGTTCAAAACTGCTCTATCAAAAGTAAGCTTCAATTCTCTGAATTGAATGCACACATCACAATGAAGTTTCTGAGAATGCTTCTGTTTAGTTTTTATGCGAAGATATTTCCTTTTCCAGCTTAGGCCTCAAAGCATTCAATCTATCCATTTGCAGAATCTACTAAAAGTGTGTTTCAAAACTGCTGATTCAAAAGCAAGGTTCAACTCTGTGAGTTGAATGTGCACATCACAAAGAAGTTTCTGAAAATGCTTCTGTCTAGTTTTTATGTGAAGATATTTTCTTTTATAACATAGGCCACATAGCGCTCCAAATATCCACCTTCAGATTCTACCAAAAGAGTTTTTCAACTGCTCTATCAAAAGGAAAGTTCAACTCTGTGAGTTGAATGCACTCATCACAAAGATGTTTCTGAGAATTCTTCTGTATAACTTTTATGGGAAGACATTTCGTCTTCCAGCATAGGCCTCATAGTGCTCCAAATATCCACTTGCAGATTCTACAAAAAGAGTGTTTCAAAACTTTTCTATCAAAAGAAAATTTCAACTGAGGGAGTTCAATGCACTCATCACAGAGAAGTTTATGAGAATGCTTCTGTCTAGTTTTTATGTGAAGATATTTCCTTTTCCATTATAGGCCTCAAAGCACTCCAAATATCCACTTGCAGATTCTACAAAAAGAGTGGTTCAAAACCGTTCTATCAAAAGAAAGGTTGAACTCTGTGAGTTGAATGCACTCATCAAAAAGAAGTTTCCGATAGAGCTTCTGTCTTGTTTTTATGTGAAGATATTTCCTATTCCAGCATAGGCTTGAAAGTGCTCTAAATATTGACTTGCAGATTCTACAAAAAGAGTGTTTCAAATCTGCTCTATCAAAAGGCAGGTTCAAGCCTGTAAGTTGAATGCACACATCTCAAAGAAGTGTCTGAGAATGCTTCAATCTAGTTTTTATGTGAAGTTGTTTCCTTTTCCAGCAAAGGCCTCAAATCACTCCAAATAATAACTTGGAGATTCTACAAAAAGAATGTTTCAAAAGTGTTCTATCAAAAGGAAGGTTCAACTCTGTGAGTTGACTGTGCACATCACAAAGAAGTTTCTCAGAAGGCTTCTGTGTAGTCTTTATTTGAAGATATTTCCTTTTGCACCATAGGTCTCAAAAAGCTGCAAATATCCACGTGCATATTCTATAAAAAGAGTGTTTCAAAATTGTTGCATGAAAAGAAAAGTACAACTCTGTAAGTTGAATGCACTCATCATAGAGAAGATTCTGAAAATGCTTCTGTCTAGTTTTTATGTGAAGATATTTCCTTTTCAATCATAAGCCTCAAAGTGCTCCAAATATCCACTTGAAGATTCTAAAAAAAGAGTGTTTCAAATTTCCTCTATCAAAAGGATGGTTCAAGTCTGTCAGTTGAATTCAGTCATCACAAAGAAGTTTCTTAGAATGCTTCCATCGAGTTTTTATGTGAAGATATTTTCTTTTCTATCTTAGGCCTCAAAGCGCTCCAAATATCCACGTGTAGATTCTGCCAACAGAGTGTTTCAAAACTGCTGCATCAAAAGGAAAGTTCAAGTCTGTGAGTTGAATGCATAAAGCAGAGGGAAGTTTCTGAGAATGCTTCTCTCTAGTTTTTATGTGAAGATATTTCCTTTTCCTGCATAGGCCTCAAAGCACTCCAAATATCCACTTGCAGATTCCACAAAAATGGTGTTTCAAAACTACTGTATCAAATGAAAGTTCAACTCCATTAGTTGAATGCACTCATCACATAGAAGTTTCTGAGAATGCTTCCGTCTAGTTTTTATGTCATGATATTTCCTTTTCCAGCATAGGCCTCAAAGCGCTCCAAATATCCACTTGCAGATACTACAAAAAGGGTGTTTCAAAACTGCTCTATCAAAAGTAAGGTTCAACCCTGTGAGTTGAATGCACACATCACAAAGAAGTTTCTTAGAATGCTTCTGTTTAGTTTTTATGTGAAGATATTTCCTTTTCCAGCATAGGCCTCAAAACATTCCAAATATCCACTTGCAGATTCTACAAAAAGTGTGTTTCAAAACTGCTGTTTCAACACGAAGTTTCAACTCTGTGAGTTGAATGCGCACATCACAAAGAAGTTTCTGAGAATGCTTCTGTCTACTCTTTATGTGAAGATATTTCCTTTTCTTGCATAGGCCTCATAGAGCTCCAAATATCCACTTTCAGATTCTGCCAAAAGAGTGTTTCAAAACTGCTCTATTAAAAGAAAGTTCAAGTCTGTGAGTTAAACGCATTCATCATAAAGATGTTTCTGTGAATTCTTCCGTCTAGCTTTTTGTGAACATATTTCCTTTTCCAGCTTAGGTCTCAAAGGGCTACAAATATCCACTTGCAGTTTCTACAAAAAGGGTGTTTCAAAACTGCTCTGTCAAAAGGAAGGGTCGATTCTGTTAGTTGAATGCTCACATTGCAAAGAAGTTTCTGAGAATGCTTCAATCTAGTTTTTATGTGAAGTTATTTCCTTTCCCAGGATAGACCTCAAAGAGCTCAAAATATCCAACAATAGATTCTACAAAAAGAGTGTTTCAAACCTGCGCTATCAAAGGGAAGGTTCAACTCTTTGATTTGAATGCATAAAGCACGAGGAAGTTTCTCAGAATGCTTCTGTCAAGTTCTTATGTGAAGATATTACTTTTTCCAGTGTAGGCCTCAAAGCACTCCAAATATCCACCTGCAGATTTTACAAAAAGTGTGCTTCAAAACCGCTTTATCAAAACGAAGGTTCAAATCCGTGAGTTGAATGCACTCATCACTAAGAAGTTTCTGAGAATACTTCACTCCACTTTTTATGTGAAGATATTTTCTTTTCCAGCATAGGCCTCAAAGCGCTCAAAATATCCACTTGCTGATTCTGAAAAAAGGGTGTTTCAAAACTGCTCCATAAAAAATACTGTTCAACTCTGTGAATTGAATGCACACATCACAAAGAATTTTCTGAGAATCCTTTTGTTTAGTTTTTATGTGAAGGTATTTCCTTTTCCAGCATAGGCCTCAATGAGCTCCAAATATTCACTTGCAGATTCTACAAAAAGTGTGTTTCAAAACTGCCTATCAAAAGGAAGGTTCAACTCTTTGACTTCAGTGCACTCATCACAGAGAAGTTTCTGGGCATGGTTCTGTCTAGTTTTTATGTGAAGATATTTTCTTTTCCATCATAGGCCTCAAAGCTCTCCAAATATCCACTTGCAGATTCTACAAAAAGAGTGTTTCAAAACAATTCTATGAAAAGGAAGGTTCAATGCGTTAGCTGAATGTTCTCATCACAAAGAAGTTTCTCAGAATACTTCTCTGTAGTTTTAATGTGAAGATATTTCCTTTTCCAGCTGAGGCCTCAAAGAGCTACAAATATCCACTTGCAGATTCTACAAAAAGGGTGTTTCAAAACTGCTCTATCAAAAGTCATGTTCAACTCTGTGAGTTGAGTGCACACATCACAAAGAAGTTCCTGATAATGCATCTGTTTAGTTTTTATGTGAAGATATTTCCTTTTCCATAAAAGGCCTCAAAGCGCTCCCAATATCCACCTGCAGATTCTACTAAAAGTGTGTTTCAAACTGCTGTTTCAAAAGGAAGGTTCAACACTGTGAGTTGAATGCACACATCACAAAGAAGTTTCTGAGAATGATTCTGTCCAGTTTTTATGTGAAGATATTTCCTTTTCCAACAAAGGCCTCATAGCACTCCAAATATCCACTTTCAGATTCTACCAAAAGATTGTTTCGAAACTGTTCTATCATATAGAATGTTCAAGTCTGTGAGTTGAATGCACTCATCGCAAAAAAGTTTCTGAGAATGCTTCTGCTCATGTTTTGTGGAAAGATATTTCCTTTTCCGGCACAGGCCTCAAAGCGCTCCAAATAATCTCTTGCAGATTCTACCAATAGAGTGTTTCAAAACTGTTCTATCTAAAGGAATGTTGAACTCTGTGTGTTAAATGCAATCATCGCAGAGAAGTGTATGAGAATGCTTCCGACTAGTTTTTATCTGAAGATATTTCCTTTTCCAGCATAGGCCTCAAAGTGCTCAAATATCCACTTGCAGACCCTACAAAACGGGTGTTTCAAAACTGTTATATCAAACGGAAAGTTCAACTCTGTGAGTTGAATGCACTCATCACAAAGAAGTTTCTGAGAATCCTTTTGTCTAGTTTTTATGTGAGGATATTACCTTTTCCAGCATAGGCCTCAAAGCCTTCCAAATATCCTTTTGCAGTTTCTACAAAAAGTGTTTCAAATCTGCTCTTTCAAAAGGAAGGTTCAACTCTGTGAGTTGAATGCATAAAGCACAGGCAAGTTTCTCAGAATGGTTCTGTCTAATTTTTATGTGAAGTTATTCCTTTTTCCAGCATAGGCCTCAAATCCCTCCAAATGTTCACTTGCAGATTCTAAAAAAAGAGTGTTTCAAAACTGCTCTATCAGAAAGAAAGTTCAGGTCTGTGAGTTGAATGCACTCCTCACAAAGTTGTTTCTGAGAATTCTTCTATCTAGTATTTATGTGAAGATATTTCCTTTTCCAGCATAGACCTCAAAGAACTAAAATATCCACTTGCAGGTTCTACAAAAAGAGTGTTTCAAACTGTTCTATCAAAAGGAAAGTTCAACTCTGTGGGTTGAATGCAGTCATCACAAAGACATTTCTGAGAATGCTTCTATCTAGTTTTTATGTGAAGATTTTCCCTTTTTGCAGCATAGGGCTCAAATCGCTCCAAATATCCACTTGCAGATTCTACAAAAAGAGTGTTTCAAAACTGTTCTATCAAAAGGAAGGTTCAACTCTTTTAGTTGAATGCACACATCACAAAGAAATTTCTGTGAATGCTTCTGTCACTTTTTTTGTGAAGATATTCCCTTTTCCCGCATAGGCCTCAAAGTGCTCCAAATATCCACTTGCAGATTCTACCAAAAGAGTGTTTCAAAACTGCTCTTTCAAAAGGAAGGTTCAAGTCCGTGAGGTGAATCCACTCATCACAAAATGTTTCTGAGAATGGTTCTGCTTAGTTTTTATGGGAAGATATTTCCTTTTCCAGCACAGGCCTCAAAGCACTCCAAATAATCTCTTGTAGACTCTACAAGGAGAGTGCTTCAAAACTGTTCTATGAAAAGGTATGTTGAACCCTGTGAGTTGAATGCAATCATCACAGAGAAGTGTCTGAGAATGCTTCCATCTAGTTTTTATGTGAAGATATTTCCTTTTCCAGCATAGGCCTCAAAGCGCTCAAATATCCACTTGCAGATTCTACAAAAAGAGTGTTTCAAAACTGTTCTATCAAAAGGAAAGTTCAACTCTGTGAGTTGAATGCACTCATCACAAAGAAGTTTCTGAGAATGCTTTTGTCTAGTTTTTATGTGAGGATATTTCCTTTTCAAGCATAGGCTTCAAAGCCCTGCAAATATCTACTTGCAGATACTGCAAAAAGAGTGTTTCAAATCTGCTCTTTCAAAAGGAAGGTTCAAGCCTGTGAGTTGAATGCATAAAGTGCAGGGAAGTTTCTCAGAATGCTTCTGTCTAGTTTTTATGTGAAGACATTCCTTTTTCCAGCATAGGCCTCAAATCTCTCCAAATGTCCACTTGCGGATTCTATAAAAAGGGTGTTTCAAAACTGCTCTATCAAACGGAAGGTTCTACTCTGTTAGTTTAATGCAGTCATCACAAAGAAGTCGCTGAGGATGCGTCCGTCTACTTTTTATATGAAGATATTTCCTTTTCGAGCATAGGCCTCAAAGCCTTCCAAATATCCACTTGCAGATTCTACAAAAAGAGTGTTTCAAAACTGTTCAATCAAAAGGATGGTTCAATTCTGTGAATTGAATGCACTTATCACAAAGAAGTTTCGGAGAACACTTCCATTTAGATTTTATGTGTAGATATTTCCTTTTCCATCGTAAGCCTCAAAGAGCTCCAAATATCCACTTTCAGATTCTACAAAAAATAGTGTTTCACAACTGTTCTATCAAAAGGAAGGTTCGACACTGTGAGCTGAATGCATTCATCACAAAGAAGTTTCTGAGAGTGCTTCTGTCTAGTTTTTAGGTGAAGATATTTCCTTTTTCATCATAGGCCTCAAATCTCTTCAAATATCCACTTGCAGATACTACAAAAAGAGTGTTTCAAAACTGACCAATCAAAAGGAAGGCTCATGTCTGTGAGTTGAATGCATAAAGCATGGGGAAGTTTCTGAGAATGCTTCTGTCTAGTTTTTATGTGAAGTTATTCCCTTTTTGCAGCATAGGCCTCAAATCGCTCCAAATATGCACTTGCAGATTCTACAAAAAGAGTGTTTCAAAACTCTTCTATCAAAAGGAAAGTTCAACCCTGTGAGTTGAATGCACTCATCACAAAGAAATTTCTGAGAATGCTTCTGTCTAGTTTTTATGTGAAGATATTTCCTTTTCCAGCATAGACCTCATAATGCTCCAAATATCCACTTGCAGATTCTACAAAAAGACGTTTCAAAACTGTTCTATTAAAAGGAAACTTCAACTCAGTGAGTTAAATGCACTCATCACAAAGAAATTTCTGAGAATGCTTTTGTCTAATTTTTCTGTGAGGATATTTCCTTTTCCATCATAGGCCTCAAAGTGCTCCAAATATGCACTTCCAGTTTCTACAAAAAGAGTGTTTCAAATCTGATCTTTCAAAAAGAAGGTTCAAGAGTGTGAGTTGAATGCACAAGGCACAGGGAAGTTTCTCAGAATGCTTCTGTCTAGTTTTTATATGAAGATATTCCTTTTTCCAGCATAGGCCTCAAATCGCTCCAAATGTCCACATGCAGATTCTATAAAAAGTGTGTTTCAAAACTGCTCTATCAAAAGGAAGGTTCTACTCTGTGAGTTGAAATAATAAAACACAGAGAAGTTTCTGAGAATTCTTCTATCTAGTTTTTATGTGTAGATATTCCCTTTTCCAGCACTGGCCTCAAAGATTCAAAAATACCCACGTGCAGATTCTAAAAAAAGCGTGTTTTTTAACTGCTCTTTCAAAAGGAAGGTTCAACTCCGTGAGTTGAATACACACATCACAAAGAAGTTTCTGAGAATGCTTCTGTCTTGTTTTTATATGATGGTATTTCCTTTTCCAGCATAGGCCTCAAAGCGCTACAAATATCCACTTGCAGGTACTACAAAAACAGTGTTTCAAAACTGCTCAATCAAAAGGAAGGCTCAAGTCTGTGTGTTGAATTCCTAAAGCACAGGGAAGTTTCTGAGTATGCTTCTGTCCAGTTTTTATGTGAAGATATTCCCTTTTCCAGCCTAGGCCTCAAAGTGCTAAAATTATCCACCTGCAGATTCTACAAAATGGTGTTTCAAAACTGCTTTATCAAAACGAAGTTTCAAGTCTGTGAGTTGAAGACACACATCACAAAGATGTTTTTCAGAATACTTCAATATAGTTTTTATGTGAAGTTATTTCTTAATGCAGCATAGGCCTCAAGTGCTCCAAATATCCACTTACATATTCCACAAAAATATTGTTTCCAAACTGTTCTATCAAAAGGAAGTTTCAACCCTGTGAGTTGGATGCACTAATCACAAAGTAGTTTCTGAGAATACTTCTGTCTAGTTTTCAGGTGAAGATATTTCCTTTTCCAGCATAGGCCTCAAAGCCCTCCAAACATCCACTTGCAGATTCTACAAAATGTGTGTTTCTAAACTAGTCTATCAAAATGAAGGATCAACTCTGTTGGTTGAATGCACTCATCCCACAGAAGTTTCTGAGAATGTTTCTGTCTAGTTTTTAGGTGAAGATATTTCCTTTTTCATCATAGGCCTCAAATAACTCCAAATATCCAATTGCAGATCCTACAAAAAGAGTGTTTCAAAACTGCTCTATCAAAAGGAAGGTTCAAGAGTGTGAGTTGAATGCATAAAGCACAGGGAAGTCTCTGAGAATTCTTCTGTCTAGTTCTTACGCTCAGATATTCCCTTTTTGCAGCATAGGCCTCAAATCGCTCCAAATATAAACTTGCAAATTCTACAAACAGAGTGTTTCAAAACTGTTCTATCAAAAGGAAAGTTCAACCGTGTGAATTGAATGCACTCAACACAAAAAAATTTCTGAGAATGCTTCCATCTAGTTTTTATGTGAAGATATTTCCTTTTCCAGCATAGACCTCAAAATGCTCCAAATATCCAGTTGCAGATTCTACAAAAAGACTGTTTCAAAACTGTTCTATCAAAAGGAAAGTTCAACTCGGTGAGTTAAATGCACACATCACAAAGAAATTTCTGAGAATGCTTTTGTCTAATTTTTCTGTGAGGATATTTCCTTTTCCATCATAGGCCTCAAAGTGCTCCAAATATGCACTTGCAGCTTCTACAAAAAGAGTGTTTCAAATCTGCTCTTTCAAAAAGAAGGTTCAAGAGTGTGAGTTGAATGCACAAAGCGCAGGGAAGTCTCTCAGAATGCTTCTGTCTAGCTTTTATATGAAGATATTCCTTTTTCCAGCATAGGCCTCAATGAGCTCCAAATAATCTCTTGTAGATTCTTCAAAAAGAGTGTTTCATAACTGACTCATCACAGATAAGTTTCTGGGAATGCTTCCGTCTAGGTATTATGTGAAGACATTTCCTTTTCCAGCATAGGTCTCAAAGCACTCCAAATATCCACTTGCAGATTCTACGAAAAGAGTGTTTCAAAACTGTTCCATCAAAGGAAAGTTTCAACTCTGTGAGCTAAATCCATTCATCCCAAAGAAGTTTCGGAGAATGCTTTTGTCTCGTTTTTATGTGAGGATATTTCCTTTTCCAGCATAAGCCTCAAAGCGCACCAAGTATCCACTTGCAGATTCTACAAAAAGAGTATTTAAAATTTGCTCTTTCAAAAGGAAGTTTCGAGTCTGTGAGTTGACTGCATAAAGCACAGGGAAGTTTCTGAGAATGCTTCTATCTAGTTTTTATGTGAAGATATCCCCTTTTTCACCATAGGCCTCAAATCGCTCTAAATATCCACTTGCAGAGTCTACAAAAAGGGTGTTTCAAAACTGCTCTATCAAAAGGAAGGTTCAAGTCTGTGAGTTGAGTGCATAAAGCACGGGGAAGTTTCTGGGAATGCTTCTGTCTAGTTTTTATGTGAAGATTTCTCTTTTTGCAGCATAGGCCTCAAATCGCTCAAAATATCCAGTTGCAGATTCTACAAAAAGAATGTTTCAAAACTGTTCTATCAAAAGGAAAGTTCAACCCTGTGAGTTGAATGCACTCGTCACAAAGTAATTTCTGAGAATGCTTCTGTCTAGTTTTTATGTGAAGATATTTCCTTTTCCAGATTAGGCCTCAAAGCACACCAAATATCCACTTGCAAATCCTACAAAAGGAGTGTTTCAAAACTGCTCTATCAAAAAGAAAGTTCAAGTCTGTGAGTACAATGAGCTCATCATAGAGATGTTTCTGAGAATGCTTCTGTATAGTTTTTATGTGAAGATATTTCCTTTTACAGCGTAGGCCTCATAGCGCTCCAAATATTCACTTGCAGATACTACAAAAAGAGTGTCTCAAAACTGCTATATCAAAAGGAAGGTTTAAGTCTCTGAGTTGAATGCACTCATCACTAAGAACTTTGTGAGTATGCTTCTGCTTAGTTTTTATGAGGACATATTTCCATTTCCAGCATAGGCCTCAAAGCGCACCGAGTATCCACATTCAGATTCTACAAAGAGAGTGTTACAAAACTGTTCTAAAAAAAGGAAGTTTCAACTCTGTGGGTTCAATGCACTCATCACACAGAAGTTTCTGAGAATGCTTCTGTCTAGTTTTTAGGTGAAGATATTCCCTTTTTCATCATAGGCCTCAAATCACCCCAAATATACAATTGCAGATTGTACAAAAAGAGTGTTTCAAAACTGCTCTATCAAAAGGAAGGTTCAAGTCTGTGAGTTGAATGCATGAAGCATGGGGAAGTTTCTGAGAATGCTTCTGTCTAGTTTTTAAGTGAAGATTTCTCTTTTTGCAGCATAGGCCTCAAATCCCTCAAAATACCCACTTGCAGATTCTAGAAAAAGAATGTTTCAAAACTGTTCTATCAAAAGGAAGTTCAAGTCTGTGAGTTGAATGCACTCATCACACAGAAATTTCTGAGAATGCTTCTGTCTAGTTTTGATGTGAAGATATTTCCTTTTCCAGCGTAGACCTCAAAGTGCTCCAAATATCCACTTGCAGATTCTACAAAACAAGTGTTTCAAAACTACTCTATCAAAAGGAAGGTTCAAGTCTGTGAGTTGAATGCCCTCATCACAAAAATATTTCTGAGGATGATTCTGCTTAGTTTTTATGGGAAGATAATTTCTTTTCCAGCATAGGCCTCAATGAGCTCTAAATAATCTCTTGTAGATTCTACAAAGAGAGTGTTTCATAACAGTTCTACCAAAAGGAAGGTTGAACTCAGTGAGTTGAATGCACTTATCACAGAGAAGTTTCTGTGAATGCTTCCGTCTAGTTATTATGTGAAGATATTTCCTTTTCCACCGTAGACCTCAAAGCACTCCAAATATAAACTTGCAGATTCTACAAAAAGAGTGTTTCAAAGCTGTTCCATCAAAGGGAAGATTCAACTCTGTGAGGTGAATGCATTCATCACAAAGAAGTTTCGGTGAATGCTTTTCTCTAATTTTTATGTGGGGATATTTTCTTTTCCTGCGTAGTACTCAAAGCGCTCCAAATATCCACTTGCAGTTTCTACAAAAAAAGTGTTTCAAATCTGCTCTTTCAAAAGGAAGTTTTAAGTCTGTGAGTTGAATGCATAAGGCACAGGGAAGTTTCTGAAAATGCTTCTATCTCGTTTTTATGCGAAGATATCCCATTTTTCACCATCGGCCTCAAATCGCTCCAAATATCCACTTGCAGATTCTACAAAAAGGGTGTTTCAAAACTGCTCTATCAAAAGGAAGGTCTACTCTGTTAGTTTAATGCACACATCACAAAGAAGATAGGAGAATACTTCTGTCCAGTTTTTATGTGAAGATATTTCCTTTTCCAGCTTAGCCCTCAAATCGCACCAAATATAAACTTGCATATTCTACAAAAAGACTGTTTCAAAATTGCTCTATCAAAAGGAAATTTAAAGTCTGTGAGCACAATGCACTCATCACAAAGAAGTTTCTGAGCATGCTTCTGTCTAGTATTTATATGAAGAAATTTCCTTTTCGAGCATAGGCCTCAAAGCATTCCAAATATCCACTTGCAGATTCTACAAAAAGAGTGTTTCAAAACTGTTCAATCAAAAGGTTGGTTCAACTCTGTGATTTGAACTCACTCATCACAATGAAGTTTCTGAGAATACTTCCGTCTAGGTTTTATGTGAAGATATTTCCTTTTCCATCATAAGCCTCAAAGAGCTCCAAATATCCACTTTCAGACTCTACTAAAAGAGTGCTTCACCACTGTTCTACGAAAAGGAAGATTCAACCCTGTGAGCTGAATGCGTTCATCACAAAGTAGTTTCTGAGAAGGCCTCTGTCCAATTTTTATATGAAGATGTTTCCTTTTGCAGCATAGTCTTCAAAGCGCTCCAAAAACCCACTTGCAAATTCTACAAAAGGAGTGTTTCAAAACTGCACTATCAAAAGGAAGGTTCAACTCTGTGAGTTGAAATCATAAAACATAGAGTAGTTTCTGAGAATGCTTCTGTCTAGTTTTTATGAATACATATTTCCATTTCCAGCATTGGCCTCAAAGCGCCAAAAATATCCACCTGCAGATCCTACAAAAAGGGTGTTTAATAACTGCTCTTTCAATAGCAGGGTTCAACTCTGTGAGTTGAATGCACACATCACAAAGAAGTTTCTGAGAATACTTCTGTCTACTTTTTATGTGATGGTATTTCCTTTTCCTGCATAGGACTCAAAGCGCTCCAAATATCCACTTTCAGATTCTACAAAAATTGTGTTTCCAAACTGTTCTATCAAAAGGAACGTTCAAGTCTGTGAGTTGAATTCATAAAGCACAGGGAAGTTTCTGAGAATGCTTCTGTCCGGTTTTTATGTGAAGATATACCCTTTTCCAGGCTAGGCCTCAAAGTGTTAAAACTATCCACTTGCAGATTCTACAATATGGGGTTTCAAAACTCCTTTATCCAAAGGAAGTTTCAATTCTGTGAGTTGAAAGCACACATCACAAAGATGTTTTTGAGAAGGCTTCAATATAGTTTTTATGTGAAATTATTTCTTACTCCAGCATAGGCCTTAAGTGATCCAAATATCCACTTGCAGATCCTACAAGAAGATTGTGTCAGAATTGTTCTATCAAAAGGAACTTTCAACCCTGTGAGTTGAATGCACTCATCACAAAGAAATTTCTGAGAATGCTTCTGTCTAGTTTTTAGGTGGAGATATTTCCTTTTCCAGCATAGGCCTCAAAGCCCTCCAAACATCCACTTGCAGATTCTACAAAAAGGGTGTTCCAAAACTGCCCTATCAAAAGGAAGGTTCTACTCTGTTATTTGAATGCACACATCACAAAGAGGTTTTGTAGAATGTTTCTGTCTAGTTTTTACATGAAGATATTTTCTTTTGCTGCTTAGGCCTCAAAGCACAGAAAATATCCACCTGCAGATTCTACAAAAAGAGTGTTTCAAAACTGCTCTTTTGAAAGAAAAGTTAAAGTCTGTGAGTGAATGCACTCATCAAAAAAGAAGTTTCTGAGAATGCTTCTGTCTAATTTTTATGGGAAGATATTTCCTTTTCCAGTGTTGTCCCCATAACAATCCAAATATCCACTTGCACATTCTAGAAAAAGAGTGTTTCAAAACTGCTCTACCAAAAGGAAGGTTCAACTCAGTGAGTTGAATGCGCACATCAGAAAAGGTTTCTGAGAATGCTTCTGTCTAGTTTTATGTGAAGATAGTTTCTTTTCCAGCATAGGCCTCAAAGCGCTCCAAATAAACACTTGCAGAATCTCCAAAAAGAGTGTTTCAAAACTGTTCTGTCAAAAGGAAGGTTCAACTCTTTGAGTAGAATGCACTCATCACAAAGAGGTTTCTGAGAATGCTTCGGTCTAGTTTTTATGGGAAGAAATTTCCTTTTCCAACATAGGCCTCAAAGCGCAGAACTATCCACTTGCAAATTCTACAAAAAGAGTGTTTGAAAACTATTCTATCAAAGGAAGGTTCAACTCTGTGACTAGAATGCACTCATCACAAAGAAGTTTCTCAGAATGCTTCGGTCCAGTTTTTATGGGAAAATATTTCCTTTTCCAACGTAGGCCTCAAAGCGCTTCAAATAAACACTTGCTGATTCTTTAAAAAGAGTGTTTCAAAACTGTTCTATCAAAAGGAAGGTTCAACTCTGTGAGTAGAATGCAGTGGAATGGAATGGATTGGAATCTCCCATCCACTCTACACTGTTTTCATTGAATCTGCAAGTGTTTATTTAGAGCTCTTTGAGGCCTAGGTTAGAAAAGGAGTGTTTCAAAACTGCGCTTTCAAAAGGAAGGATCCTCTCTATGACTTGAATGCATAAAGCTCAGGGAAGTTTCTGAGAATGCTTCCATCTAGTTTTTATGTGAAGATATTTCCTTTTCCAGTGTTGGCCTCTTAACACGCCATATATCCACTTGCAGATCCTACTGAAAGAGTGTTTCGAAACAGCTATATCAAAAGGAAGCTTCAACTCTGTCAGTTGAATGTGCACATCACAAAGAAGTTTCTGAGAATTCTTCTCTGTATTTTTCAGGTGAAGATATTTCATTTCCCATCAAAGGTGTCAAAACGCTTAAAATATCCACTTGCAGATTCTACAAAAAGAGTGTTTTCAAAACTGCTCTTTCAAAACGAAAGTTAAAGTCTGTGAGTTGAACGCACTCATCACAAAGAAGTTTCTGAGAACGCTTTTGTCTAGTTTTTATGGGAAGATATTTCGTTTTCCAGCATAGGCCTCAAATCACTCCAAACATCCACTAGCAAATTCTACAAAGAGAATGTTTCAAAACTGCGCTTTCACAATTAAGGTTTCTCTCTGTGACTTGAATGCATAAAGCACAGGGAAGTTTCTGAGAATGATTCTATCTAGTTTTTATGCGAAGATATTTCCTTTTCCAGCATAGGCCTCAAAGAATTCCAAATGTCGACTTGCAGATTCTATAAAAAGAGATTTTCAAAACTTTTATATCAAAAGGAAGGTTCAACTATGTGGATTGAATGCAGAAAGCACAGGGATGTTTCTGAGAATGCTTCTGTCTAGTTTTTATGTGAAGATGTTTCCTTTTCCAGTGTTGGCCTCTTAGCACTCCAAATATCCACTTGCAGATTCTACTGAAAGAGTGTTTCAAAACTGCTCTATCAAAAGGAACGTTCAACTCTGTGAGCTGAAAGCAGTCATCATGAAGAAGTTTCTGAGAATGCTTCTGCCTAGTTTTCATGTGATGTTATTTCCTTTTCCAGCATTGCCATAAAACCCCTTCAAATATCCACTTACAGATGCTATTAAAAGAGTGTTTCAAAACTGCTCTATCAAGAGGAAAGTTCGAGTGTGTGAGTTGAATGCACGCATCATGCAGAAGTTTCTGAGAATGCTTCTGTCTCGTTGAAGATATTTAGTTTTCCATCACAGGCCTCAAAGCGCTCCAAATAAACACCTGCAGATTCTACAAAAGGAGTGTTTCAAAACTGTTCTATCAAAAGGAAGGTTCAAGTCCGTGAGTTGAATGCACTCATCACACAGAAGTTCCTGACAATGCTTCTGTCTAGGGTTCCAGTGAAGATATTTCCTTTTGCAGTATAGGCCTCAAATTGCTCCAAATATCCACTTGCAGATTTTACAAAAAGGCTGTTTCCAAACTGCTCTATCAAAAAGCATGTTCAACTCTGTGAGTTGAATGCACACATTGCAAAGTAGTTTCTGAGAATGCTTCTGTGTTGTTTGCAGGTGAAGATATTTCATTTCCCAGCAAAGGCCTCAAAACGCTCCAAATATCCACTTGCAGATTCTACAAAAAGAGTGTTTCAAAACTGCTCTTTCAAAATGAAGGTTCAAGTCTGTGAGTTGAATGCACTCATCACAAAGAAGTTTCTGAGAATGCTTCTGTCTAGTTTTTATGGGAAGGTATTTCGTTTTCCAGCATAGGCCTCAAATAGCTCCAAACATCCACTAGCAAATTCTACAAAAAGAGTGTTTCAAAACTGCACTTTCAAAAGCAAGGTTCCTCTCTGTGACTTGAATGCATAAAGTACAGGGAAGTGTCTAAGAATGCTTCCGTGTAGTTTTTATGTGATGATATTTTCTTTTCCAGTATTGACCTCTTAACACTCCAAATATCCACTTGAAGATTCTACTAGAAGAGTGTTTCAAAACAGCTATATCAAAAGGAAGCTTAAACTCTGTGAGATGAATGCGCACATCACAAGCAAGTTTCTGAGAATGCTTCTATCCAGTTTTTATGTGAAGATATTTCCTTTTCCAGCATAGGCTTCAAAGCGTTCCAAATGTCAACTTGCAGATTTTATGAAAAGAGTTTTTCAAAACTGTTCTATCAAAAGGAAGGTTCAACTATGTGAGTTGAATGCAGAAAGCACAGGGAAGTCTCTGAGAATGCTTCTGTCTAGTTTTGATGTAAAGATATTTCCTTTTCCAACATAGGCCTCAAAGCGCTCCAAATAAACACTTGCAGATCCTACAAAAGGAGTGTTTCTGAACTGTTCTATCTAAAGGAAGGTTCAAGTCTGTGAGTTGAATGCACTCATCACACAGAAGTTCCTGAGAATGCTTCTGTCTAGGGTTTCTGTGAAGATATTTCCTTTTGCAGCATAGGTCTCAAATCGCTCCAAATATCCACCTACATATTTTACAAAAGGCTGTTTCCAAACTGCTCTATCAAAAGGCAGTTTCAAATCTGTGAGTTGCATGCACACATCACAAAGCAGTTTCTGAGAATGTTTCTGTGTAGTTTTCAGGTGAAGATATTTCATTTCCCAGCAAAGGTCTCAAAACGCTCAAAATATCCACTTGCAGATTCTACAAAAAGAGTTTTTCAAAACTGCTCTTTCAAAATGAAGTTTCAAGTGTGTGAGTTGAATGCGCTCATCACAAAGAAGTTTCTGAGAATGCTTCTGTCTAGTTTTTATGTTAATATATTTCGTTTTCCAGCATAGGCCTCAAATCGCTCCAAACATCCACTAGCAAATCCTACAAAAATAGAGTTTCAAAACTGCGCTTTCAAAAGGAAGTTTCCTCTCTGTGACTTGAATGCATAAAGCACAGGGAAGTTTCTGAGAATGCTTCCGTCTAGTTTTTATGTGAAGATATTTCCTTTTCCAGTGTTGGCCTCTTAGCACTCCAAATATCCACTTGCAGATTCTACTGAAAGAGTGTATCAAAACAGCTATATCAAAAGGAAGCTTGAACTCTGTGAGTTGAATGCACACATCAAAAAGAAGTTTCTGAGAATCCTTCTATCTAGTTTTTATGTGAAGATGTTTCCTATTCCAGCATAGGCTACCAATCGCTCCAAATATAAACTTGCAGACTCCACAAAAAGAGTGTTTCAAAACTGTTCTATCAAAAGGAATGTTCAACTCTGTGAGTAGAATGCACACATCATAAAGGAGTTCCTGAGAACGGTTCTATCTAGTCTTCATCTGAATGTAGTTCCCTTTCCACTAGATGCCGCAGCGCACCAAATATCCACTTGCAGTTTCCACAACAATAATGTTCCAGAACTGCTCTATGAAAAGGAAGGTTCAACTCTGTGAGTTCAATCCCCAAATGACAAAGAAGTTTCTGAGAATGTTTCTCTCTAGGGTTTATGTGGAGATATTTCTTTTTGCAGCATAGGTCTCAAATCGCTCCAAATATCCACTTGCAGATTTTATAAAAAGGCTGTTTCCAAACTACTCTATCAAAAGTCAGGTTCAACTCTGTGAGTTGAATGCACACAGCACAAAGAAGTTTCTGAGAATGCTTCCATCTAGTTTTTATGGGAAGATATTTCGTTTTCCAGCATAGGCCTCAAATCGCTCCAAACATAAACTAGCAAATGCTACAAAAAGAGTTTTTCAAAACTGTGCTTTCAAAAGGAACGTTCTTCTCTGTGACTTGAATGCATAAAGCACAGGGAAGTTTCTGAGAATGCTTCCGTCTAGTTTTTATGTAAAGATATTTCCTTTTCCAGTGTTGGCCTCTTAGCCCTCCAAATATCCACTTGCATATTCTACTGAAAGAGTGATTCAAAACAGCTATATCAAAAGGAAGCTTCAACTCTGTGAGTTGAATGCCACATCACAAAGAAGTTTCTGAGAATGCTTCTGTCTAATTTTCAGGTGAAGATATTTCATTTCCCAGCAAAGGCCTCAAAACGCTCAAAATATCCACTTGCTGATTCTACAAAAAGAGTGTTTTCAAAACTGCCCTTTCAAAAGGAATGTTAAAGTCTGTGAGTTGGATGCACACAGAACAAAGAAGTTTCTGAGCATGCTTCTGCCTATTTTTTATGGGAAGATATTTCGTTTTCCAGCGTAGGCCTCAAATCGCTCCAAACATCCACTAGCAAATTCTACAAAAAGAGTGTTTCAAAACTGCGCTTTCAAAAGGAAGGTTCCTCTCTCTGACTTGAATGCATAAGGCACAGGGAAGTTTCTGAGAATGCTTCCGTCTAGTTTTTATGTGAAGATATTTCTTTTTCCAGTTTTGGCCTCTTAGACCCCCAAATATCCACTTGCAGATTCTACTAAAAGAGTGTTTCAAAACAGCTATCTCAAGAGGAAGTTTCAACTCTATGAGTTGAATGCCACATCACAAAGAAGTTTCTGAGAATGCTTCTGTCTAGTTTTCAGGTGAAGATATTTCATTTCCCAGCAAAGGCCTCAAAACACTCAAAACATCCACTTACAGATTCTACAAAAAGAGTGTTTTCCAAACTGCTCTTTAAAAAGGAAAGTTAAAGTCTGTGAGTTTAATGCACAGAGCACAAAGTAGTTTCTGAGAACGGTTCTATCTAGTTTTCATTTGAATGTATTTCCTTTACCACTGTATGCCGCAGTCACACCAAATATCCACTTGCAGTTTCCACAACAAAGGTGTTCCAGAACTACTCTATGAAAAGGAAGGTTCAACTCTGTGAGTTCAATCCCCAAATAACAAAGAAGTTTCTGAGAATGCTTCTGTCTATGTTTAAAGTGGAGATATTTCTTTTTGCAGCATTGGTCTCAAATCGCTCCAAATATCCACTTGCAGATTTTACAAAATTGCTGTTTCCAAACTACTCTATCAAAAGGCAGGTTAAAATTTGTGAGTTGAATGAACATAGCACAAAGAAGTTTCTGAGAATGCTTCTGTCTAGTTTTTATGGGAAGATATTTCGCTTTCCAATATAGGCCTGAAATCGCTCCAAACATCCACTTGCAAATTCTACAAAAAGAGTGTTTCAAAACTGCTCTTTCAAAAGGAAGGATCCTCTCTGTGACTTGAATGCATAAAGCACAGGGAAGTTTCTGAGAATGCTTCCGTCTAGTTTTTATGTGAAGATAATTCCTTTTCCAGTGTTGGCCTGTTAACACTCCAAATATCCACTTGAAGATTCAACTGAAAGAATGTTTCAAAACAGCTATATCACAAGGAAGCTTCAACTCTGTGAGTTCAATGTGCACATCACAAACAGGTTTCTGAGAATGCTTCTATCTAGTTTTCATGTGAAGATATTTCCTTTTCCAGCATAGGCCTCAAAGCGTTCCAAATGTCGACTTGCAGATTCTACGAAAAGAGATTTTCAAAACTTTTCTATCAAAAGGAAGGTTCAACTATGTGGGTTGAATGCACAAAGCACAGGGAAGTTTCTGAGAATGCTTCTGTCTACTTTTTATGTGAAGATATTTCCTTATCCAGTGTTGGCCTCTTAGCACTCCAATTATCCACTTGCAGATTCTACTGAAAGAGTGTTTCAAAACTGTTCTATAAAAAGGAACCTTCAACTCTGTGAGTTGAATGCACTCATCATGAATAAGTTTCTGACAAAGCTTCTGCCTAGTTTTATGTGATGATAATTCCTTTTCCAGCATTGCCATAAAAACGCTTAAAATATCCACTTACAGATGCAACTAAAAGGGTGTTTCAAAACTGCTCTATCAAAAGGAAAGTTCAAGTGTGTGAGTTGAATGCACTCATCACACAGAAGGTTCTGAGAATGCTTCTGTCTCGTTTTTATGTGAAGATATTTCGTTTTCCATCATAAGCCTCAAAACGCTCCAAATAAACACCTGCACATTCTACAAAAGAAGGGTTTCAAAACTGTTCTATCAAAAGCAAGTTTCAAGTCCGTGAGTTGAATGCACTCATCACACAGAAATTCCTGAGAATGCTGCTGTCAAGGGTTTCTGTGAAGATATTTCCTTTTGCCGCATAGACCTCAAATCCCTCCAAATATCCACTTGCAGATTTCACAAAAAGGCTGCTTCCAAACTGCTCTATCAAAAAGCAGGTTCAACTCTGTGAGATGGATGCACACATCACAAAGTAGTTTCTGAGAATGCTTCTGTGTAATTTGTAGGTGAAGATATTTCATTTCCCAGCAAAGGCCTCACAACGATCCAAATATCCACTTGCAGATTCTACAAAAAGAGTGTTTCAAAACTGCTCTTTCAAAATGAGGTTCAAGTCTGTGAGTTGAATGCACTCATCACAAATTAGTTTCTGTGAATGCTTCTGTCTAGTTTTTATGGGAAGATATTTCGTTTTCCAGCATAGGCCTCAAATCGCTCCAAACATCCACTAGCAAATTCTACAAAAAGAGTGTTTCAAAACTGTGCTTTCAAAAGGAAGGTTCCTCTCTGTGACTTGAATGCATAAAGCACAGGGAAGTTTCTGAGAATCCTTCCGTGTAGTTTTTATGTGAAGATATTTTCTTTTCCAGTGTTGACCTCTTAACACTCCAAATATCCACTTGCAGATTCTACTGAAAGAGTGTTTCAAAACAGCTATATCAAAAGGAAGCTTAAACTCTGTGAGTTGAATGCGCACATCACAACCAAGTTTCTGGGAATGCTTCTATCTAGTTTTTATGTGAAGATATTTCCTTTTCCAGCATACGCCTCAAAGCGTTCCAAATGTCAACTTGCAGAATCTAAGAAAATAGTTTTTCAAAACTGTTCTTTCAAAAGGAAGGTTCAACTATGTGAGTTGAATGCAGAAAGCACAGGGAAGTCTCTGAGAATGCTTCTGTCTAGTTTTTATGTGAAGGTATTTCCTTTTCCAACATAGGCCTCAAAGCCCTCCAATTAAACAGTTGCAGATCCTACAAAAGGAGGGTTTCAAAACTGTTCTATCAAAAGGAGCTTTCAACTCTGTGAGTTGAATGCACTCATCACGAAGTAGTTTCTGAGATTGCTTCTGCCTCGTTTACAAGTGATGATATTTCGTTTTCCAGCATTGGCATAAAATCCCTTCAAATATGCACTTACAGATGCTACTAAAAGAGTGTTCCAAAACTGCTCTATCAAAAGGAAAGTTCAAGTGTGTGAGTTGAATGCACTCATCACACAGAAGTTTCTGAGAATGCTTCTGTCTCGTTTTTATTTGGAGATATTTCCTTTTCCATCATAGGCCTCAAAGCGCTCCAAATAAACACTTGCAGATTCTACAAAAGGAGTGTTTCAAAACTGTTCTATCAAAAGGAAGCTTCAAGTCCGTGAATTGAATGCACTATTTACCCAGAAGTTTCTGAGAATGCTTCTCTCTAGGGTTTCTGTGAAGATATTTCCTTTTGCAGCATAGGCCTCAAAACCCTCAAAATATCCACTTGCAGATTTCACAAAAAGGCTGTTTCCAAACTGCTCTATCAAAAGGCAGGTTCAACTCTCTGAATTGAATGCACACATCCCAAAGTAGTTTCTAATAATGCTTCTGTGTAGTTTTCAGGTGAAGATATTTCATTTTCCAGCAAAGGCCTCAAAACGCTCAAAATATCCACTTGCAGATTCTACAAAAAGAGTGTTTCAAAACTGCTCTTTCAAAATGAAGGTTCAAGTCTGTGAGTTGAATGCACTCATCACATAGAAGTTTCTGAGAATACTTCTGTCTAGTTTTTACGGGAAGATATTTCATTTTCCAGCATAGGCCTCAAATCGCTCCAAACATCTACTAGCAAATTCTACAAAAAGAGTGTTTCAAAACAGTGCTTTCAAAAGGAAGGTTGCTCTCTGTGACTTGAATGCATAAAGCACAGGGAAGTTTCTGAGAATGCTTCTGTCTAGTTTTTATGTGAAGATATTTCCTTTTCCAGTGTTGGCCTCTTAACACTCCAAATATCCACTTGCAGATTCCACCGAAAGAGTGTTTCAAAACAGCTATATGAAAAGGAATCCTTCAAATCCGTGAGTTGAATGCGCCCATCACAAAGAAGTTTCTGAGCATGCTTCTGTCTAGTTTTCAGGTGAAGATATTTCATTTCCCAGCAAGGGCCTCAAAGCGCTCGAAATGTCCACTTGCAGACTCCACGAAAAGAATGTTTCAAAACTGTTCTACCAAAAGGAAGGTTCAACTCTGTGAGTAAAATGCACACATCACAAAGAAGTTTCTGAGAATGGTTCTATCTAGTTTTCATATGAATGTATTTCCTTTTCCACAAGATTCCGCAATCGCACCAAATATCCACTTGCAGTTTCCACAACAAGAGTGTTGCGGAACTGCTCTACGAAAAGGAAGGTTCAACTGTGTGAGTTCGATGCCCAAATGAGAAAGGAGTTTCTGAGAATGCTTCTGTCTAGGGTTTATGTGGAGATATTTCTTTTTGCAGCATAGGTCTCAAATCGCTCCAAATATCCACTTGCAGATTTTACAAAAATGCTGTTTCCAAACTACTGTATCAAAAGGCAGGTTCAACTCTGTGAGTTGAATGCACACAGCACAAAGAAGTTTCTGAGAATGCTTCCATCTCGTATTTAATGTGAAGATATTTCCTTTTCCATCATAGGCCTCAATGTGCTCCAAATAAACACTTGCAGATTCTACAAAAGGAGTGTTTCAAAACTGTTCTATCAAAAGGAAGGTTCAAGTCCGTGAGTTGAATGCACTCATCACACAGAAGTTCCTGTGAATGCTTCTGTCTAAGGTTTCTGTGAAGATATTTCCTTTTGCAGCATAGGCCTCAAATCGCTCCAATATCCACTTGCAGATATTACAAAAAGGCTGTTTCCAAACTGCTCTATCAAACGGCAGGTTGAAATCTGTGAATTGAATGCACACATCACAAAGAAGTTTCTGGGAATGCTTCTGTGTATTTCTCAGGTGAAGATATTTCATTTTCCAGCTAAGGCCTCAAAACGCTCCAAATAGCCACTTGCACATTCTACAAAAAGAGTGTTTCAAAACTGCTCTTTCAAAATGAAGTTTCAACTCTGTGAGTTGAATGCACTCGTCACAAAGAAGTTTCTGAGAATACTTCTGTCTAGTTTTTATGGGAAGATATTTCGTTTTCCAGCAGAGGCCTCAAATCACTCCAAACATCCACTAGCAAATTCTACAAAAAGAGTGTTTCAAAACTGTGCTTTCAAAAGGAAGGTTCCTCTCTGTGACTTGAATGTATAAAGCACAGGGAAGTTTCTGAGAATGCTACTGTCTAGTTTTTATGTGAAGATATTTCCTTTTCCAGTGTTGGCCTCTTAACACTCCAAATATCCACTTGCAGATTCTACTGAAAGAGTGTTTCAAAACAGCTATATCAAAAGGAAGCTTCAAATCTCTGTGGTGAATATGCACATCACACAGAAGTTTCTGAGAATGCTTCAGTCTGGTTTTTATGTGAAGATATTTCCTTTTCCAGCATAGGCCTCAAAGCATTCCAAATGTCGACTTGCAGATTCTCCAAAAAGTGATTTTGAAAACTGTTCTATCAAAAGGAAGGTTCAACTATGTGGGTTGAATGCAGAAAGCACAGGGAAGTTTCTGAGAATGCTTCTGTCTAGTTTTTATGTGAAGATATTTCCTTTTCCAGTGTTGGCCTCTTAGCACTACAAATATCCACTTGCAGATTCTACTGAAAGAGTGTTTCAAAACAGCTATATCAAAAGGAAGCTTCAACTCTGTGGGTTGAATGCGCACATCACAAAGAGGTTTCTGAGAATGCTTCTGTCTAATTTTTAGGTGAAGATATTACCTTTTCCAGCAGAGTCTTTAAAGCTCTCCAAATATCCACTTGCAGACTCCACAAAAAGAGTGTTTCAAAACTGTTCTATCAAAAGGAAGGTTCAACTCTGTGGGTTGAAAGCAGAAAGCACAGGGAAGTTTCTGAGAATGCTTCTGTCTAGTTTTTATGTGAAGATAATTCATGTTCCAACATAGTCCTCAAAGCCCTCCAAATAAACAGTTGCAGATCCTACAAAAGGAGTGTTTCTAAACTCTTCTATCAAAAGTAAAGTTCAACTCTGTGAGTTGAATGCACTCTTCATGAAGAAGTTTCTAAGAATGCTTCTGTCTAGTTTTTATGTGATGATATTTCGTTTTCCAGCATTGGCATAAAAACCCTCAAAATCTCAACGTACAGATGCTACTAAAAGAGTGCTTCAAAACTGCTCTATCAAAAGAAAGGTTCAACTCTGTGAGTTGAATACACTCATCACACAGAAGTTTCTGAGAATGCTTCTGTCTCATTTTTATGTGAAGATATTTCCTTTTCCATCATAGGCCTCAAAGCGCTCCAAATAAACACTTGCAGGTTCTTCAAAAGGAGTGTTTCAAAACTGTTGTATCAAAAGAAAAGTTCAAATGCGTGAGTTGAAGGCACTCATCACACAGATGTTTCTGAGAATCCTTCTGTCTAGGGTTTATGTAGAAATATTTCTTTTTGCAGCATAGGTCTCAAATCGCTCCAAATATCCACTTGTAGATTTTACAAAAAGGCTGTTTCCAAACTTCTCTATCAAAAGACAGGTTCAACTCTGTGAGTTGAATGCACACACCACAAAGAAGTTTCTGAGAATGCTTCTGTCTAGTTTATATGGGAAGAAATTTCGTTTTCCAGCAGAGGCCTCAAACAGCTCCAAACATCCACTAGCAAATTCTATAAAAAGACAGTTTCAAAACTGCGCTTTCAAAAGGAAGGTTCCTCTCTGTGACTTGAATACATAAAGCACAGGGAAGTTTCTGAGAATGCTTCCATCTAGTTTTTATGTGAAGATATTTCCTTTTCCAGTGTTGGCCTCTTAGCACTCCAAATATCCACTTGCAGATTCTACTGAAAGAGTGTTTCAAAACAGCTATATCAAAAGGAAGCTTCAACTCTGTGGGTTGAATGCGCACATCACAAAGAGGTTTCTGAGAATGCTTCTATTTAATTTTTAGGTGAAGATATTACCTTTTCCAGCATAGGCTTTAAAGCGCTCCAAATATCCACTTGCAGACTCCACAAAAAGAGTGTTTCAAAACTGTTCTATCAAAAGAAAGGTTCAACTCTGTGAGTAGAATGCACACATCACAAAGAAGTTTTTGAGAAAGGTTCTATCTAGTTTTCATCTGAATGTATTTCCTTTACCACTAGATGCCACAATCGCACCAAATATCCACTAGCAGTTTCCGCAACAAGAGTGTTGCAGAACTGCTCTATGAAAGGGAAGGTTGAACTCTGTGAGTTCAATCCCCAAATGACAAAGAAGTTTCCGAGAATGCTTCTATCTAGGGTTTATGTGGAAATATCTCTTTTTGCAGCATTGGCCTCAAATCGCTCCAAATATCCGCTTGCAGATTTTACAAAAAAGCTGTCTCCAAACTACTCTATCAAAACGCAGGTTCAATTCTGTGAGTTGAATGCACACAGCACAAAGAAGTTTCTGAGAATGCTTCTGTCTAGTTTTTATGGGAAGATATTTCGTTTTCCAGCATAGGCCTCAAATCACTCCAAACATCCACTAGCAAATTCTACAAAAAGAGTGTTTCAAAACTGCGCTTTCAAAAGGAAGGTTCCTCTCTGTGACTTGAATGCATAAAGCACAGGGAAGTTTCTGAGAATGCTTCCGTCTAGTTTTTATGTGAAGATATTTCCTTTTCCAGTGTTGGCCTCTTAACACTCCAAATATCCACTTGCAGATTCTACTGAAAGAGGGTTTCAAAACAGCTAGATCAAAAGGAAGCTTCAACTATGTGAGTTGAATGCGCCCGTCACATAGTAGTTTCTGAGAATGCTTCTGTCTAGTTTTCAGGTGAAGATATTTCATTTCCCAGCAAAGGCCTCAAAACGCTCAAAGTATCCACTTGCAGATTCTACAAAAAGACTGTTTCAAAACTGCTCTTTCAAAAGGAAAGTTAAAGCCTGTGTGTTGAATGCACTCATCACAAAGAAACTTCTGAGAATGCTTCTGTCTAGTCTTTATGGGAAGATATTTCGTTTTCCAGCATAGGCCTCAAATCCCTCGAAACATCCACTAGCAAATTCTACAAAAAGTGGGTTTCAAAACTGCGCTTTTAAAAGGAAGGTTTCTCTCTGTGACTTGAATGCATAAAGCACAGGGAAGTTTCTGAGAATGCTTCCGTCCAGTTTTTATGTGAACATATTTACTTTTCCAGTTTTGGCCTCTTAACACTCCAAATATCCACTTGAAGATTCTGCTAAATGATTGTTTCAAAACAGCTATATCAAAAGGAAGCTTAAACTCTGTGAGTTGAATGTGCACATCACAAAGAAGTTTCTGAGAATGCTTCTATCTAGTTTTTATGTGAAGATATTTCCTTTTCCAGCATAGGCCTCAAAGCGTTCCAAATGTCGACTTGCAGATTCTATGAAAAGAGATTTTCAAAACTGTTCTATCAAAAGGAAGGTTCACCTATGTGGGTTGAGTGCAGATAGCACAGGGAAGTCTCTGAGAATACTTCTGTCTAGTTTTCATGTGAAGATATTTCCTTTTCCAACATAGGCCTCAAAGCGCTCCAAATAAACAGTTGCAGATCCTACAAAAGGAGTGTTTCAAAACTGTTCTATCAAAAGGAACGTTCAACTCTGTGAGTTGAATGCACTCATCACGAAGAAGTCTCTGAGAATGCTTCTGCCAATTTTTATGTGATGATATTTCGTTTTCCAGCATTGGCATAAAAGCCCTCCAAATATCCACTTACAGATGCTACTAAAAGAGTGTTTCAAAACTGCTCTATCAAAAGGAAAGTTCAAGGGTGTGAGCTGAATGCACTCATGACACAGAAGCTTCTGAGAATGCATCTGTCTCATTTTTATGTGAAGATGTATCCTTTTCCATCATAGTCCTCAAAGCACTCCAAATAAACACTTGCAGATTCTACAAAAGGAGTGTATCAAAACTGTTCTATCCAAAGGAAGGTTCACTTCCTTGAGTTGAATTCACTCATCACACAGATGTTCCTGAGACTGCTTCTGTCTAGTGTTTCTGTGAAGAGATTTCCTTTTGCAGCATAGGCCTCAAATGGCTCCAAATATCTATTTTCAGATTTTACAAAAAGGCTGTTTCCAAACTGCTCTATCAAAAGGCAGGTTCAACTCTGTGAGTTGAATGCACACATCACAAAGTAGTTTCTGAGAATGCCTCTGTGTAGTTTTCAGGTGAAGATATTTCATTTCCCAGCAAAGGCCTCAAAACGCTCAAAATATCCACTTGCAGATTCTGCAAAAAGAGTGTTTCAAAACTGCTCTTTCAAAATGTAGGTTCAAGTGTGTGAGTTGAATGCACTCATGACAAAGAAGTTTCTGAGAATGCTTCTGTCTAGTTTTTATGGGAAGATATTTCGTTTTCCAGCATAGGCCTCAAATCGCTCCAAACATCCATTAGCAAATTCTACAAAAAGATTGTTTCAAAACTGCACTTTCAAAAGGAAGGTTCCTCTCTGTGACTTGAATGCATAAAGCACAGGGAAGTTTCTGAGAATGCTTCCGTCTAGTTTTTATGTGAAGATATTTCCTTTTCCAGTGTTGGCCTCTTAGCACTCCAAATATCCACTTGCAGAATCTACTGAAAGAGTGTTTCAAAACAGCTATATCAAAAGGAAGTTTCAACTCTGTGAGTTGAATGTGCACATTACAAAGAAGTTTCTGAGAATGCTTCTATCTAGTTTTTATATGAAGATGTTTCCTTTCCACAATACGTTTCAAAGCGCTCCAAATATCCGGTTGCAGACTCCACAAAAAGAGTGTTTCAAAACTGTTCTATCAAAAGGAAAGTTCAACTCTGTGAGTAGAATGCACACATCACAAAGAAGTTTCTAGAGAACGGTTCTATCTAGTTTTCATCTGAATGTATTTGCTTTTCCACTAGATGCAGCAATCGCACTAAATATCCACTTGCAGTTTCCACAACAAGAGTGTTGCAGAACTGCTCTATGAAAAGGAAGTTTCAACTCTGTGCGTTCAATCCCTAAATGACAAAGAAGTTTCTGAGAATGCTTCTGTCTAGAAAATATCTTCACATAAAAACTTCTTTGGGATGAGGGCATTCCACATTCCATTCCATTCCATTCCATTCCACATTCCATTCCATTCCATTCCACTCCACTTGACATTCCATTCCATTTCATTCCATTCCACATTCTATTCTATTCCACATTCCATTCCATTCCATTCCACATTCCAGTCCATTCCATTCCACATTGCATTCCACATTCCATCCCACATTCCGTTCCACATTCCATTTCACATTCCATTCCATATTCCATTCCATTCCATTCCACATTGCAGTCCACATTCCATTCCACATTCTGTCCACATTACATTTCATTCCATTCCATTACACATTCCATTCCATTACGTTCCAGATTCCTCTCCATTCCATGTCACATTCTATTCAATTTCATTCCATTCCACATTCCATTCCATTATACATTCCATTCCACTCCATTACACATTCTATTAAAATCCATTCCATTCCATTCCATTCCATTCCACATTTCATTCCATTCCTTTCATTCCATATAGTATTCCATTCCATATTCCGTTCCATGCCATTCCACATTCCATTCCATTCCATTCCATATTCCATTCCGTTCTATTTCAAATTACATTACAATTCATTCCATTCCACATTCTATTCCATTCCACATTCCATTCCATTCCACATTCCATCACAAACCATTCCATTCCATTGCATTTCACATTCTAATCCATTACACCTTCCATTCCATTCCATTCCATTCCACATTCCATCCCATTCCATTCTACATTGCATTCCATTTCATTGCATTCCATATTCTATTCCATTCCACATTACATTCCATTCCATTCCACATTCCATTCCATTCCACATTCCATTCCATTCCAATCGATTCCATTCCACATTCCATTACTTTCCATTAAATTCCATATTACATTCCATTCTATTCCACATTTCATTCCATTCCATTCCACATTCCATTGCATTCCATATTACAATTCATTCCATTCAACATTGCATTCCATTTCATTCCACATTCCATTACATTCCATTCCACATTCCATTCCAATTTCCATTCCACATTACCTTCCACATTCCATTCCATTCCATTCCACATTCCATTCCATTCCATTCCATATTCCATACCACATTCCATTCCATTCTATTCCACATTCCATTCCATTACATTGCACATTCCATTCCACATTTCATTCCACGCTCCATTCCATTCCATTCCAAGTTCCATTCAACGTTCCATTAGACGCTCCATTCCACGTTCCATTCCACTTTGCATTCCATTCCATTCCACGTTCCATTCCACATTCCATTACATTATATTCCATAATGCATTCCAATCCATTCCATTCCACATTCCATTCCATTCCATTGCACATTCCATTCCATTTCATTCCATTCAGTTGCACATTCCTGTCCACATTCCATTCCATTCCATTCCACATTAGATTCCATTCCATATTCCATTCCATTCCATTCAATTCCCTTTCCATTCCATTCCATTCCACTCCATTCCACATTCCATTCCATTCCACATTCCATTACATATTCCATTGAACTGCATTCCAGATTCCATTCCGCAATCCATTCCATTCCATTTCACATTGCATTCCACATTCCACTCCATTCCATTCCACATGCCATTCCACATTCCGTTCCTTTCCATTCCTTTGCACATTTCATTCCACATTCCCTTCCGTTCCATTTCACATTCCATTCCATTCCCTTCCATTCCATTCCTTTCCACATTCCATTCCACAATACATTTCTTTCCATTTGACATTCCTTTCCATTCCATTCCACATTCAATTCTGCATTCCCTTCCCTTCCATTCCACATTCCATTCCACATTCCATTCCATTCCATTCCACATTCCATTCCATTCATTCCACATTCCATTCCATTGCATTCCACGTTCCATTCTAATCCATTCCACCTTCCATTCCATATTCCATTCCATGTTCCATTCCACGTTCTATTCCACATGCCATTCCATTCCATTCCAAGTTCCATTACACTTTCCATTCCATTCCATTCCACATTCCATTCCTTTCCAATCCACTCTACAGTATACATTCCATTCCACATTCCAGTCCACATTCCCTTCCTTTCCATTCCACTTTTAATTCCATTCCATTCCATTCCAAATTCCATTCCACATTCCTTTCCGTTCCATTCCACATTCCATTCCAATCCATTCGATTACATTCCATTAAACTTTCCGTTCCATTCCATTGCATTCCTCAATCTATTCCATTCCTCATTCCTTTCCATTCCATTCCAAGTTCCATTTCATTCCATTCCATTCCACTCCACATTTCATTAAATTCCGTTCTACATTTCATTCCATTTCATTCCATTTCGCATCCTATTCAATTCCACAATCCATTCCATTCAATTCCACATTCCATTCCATTCCATTACTTTCCATTACACATTCCAACACATTAAATTCCAATCCATATTACATTCCAAACTATTCCACATTCCATTCCATACCATTCCATTCACTTCCACATTTCATTACATTCCAATCCATTCCATTCCACATTCCATTTCTTATTCCATTGCTTTGCATTCCACATTGCATTCCACATTCTATTCCATTCCATTCCATTTCACATTCCATTCCATTCCATCCCATTCCATTTCACATTCCATTCCATTCCATTCCACTCCATTCCATTTCATTCCATTCCATTGCACATACCGTTCCACATTCCATTACATTCCATTCCACTCCACATTCCATTCCATTCCATTCCACATTCCATTCCATTCCATTTCACATTCCATTCCATTTCATTCCATTCCACATTCTATTCCATTCCACATTCCATTCCATTCCATCCCACATTCCATTCAATTCCATCCCACATTCCATGCAATTCCAATCCATTCCATTCCACATTCCATTCAATTCCATTCCATTCCATTCCCCATTCCATTCAATTACATTCCATTCCATTCCACATTCCGTTCAACTCCATTGCATTCCATTCCCCATTCCATTCCATTCCTTTCTATTCCACATTCTGTTCCATTTGACATGCCATTCCATTCTATTCCACACTTCATTCCATTCCATTCCATTCCACATTCCATTCCATTCCATTCCACATTCCATTCCACTTCATTCCATTCCACATTCTATTCCGTTACACATTCCAATACATTCCATTCCCCTTTCCATTCCATTGCATTCTATTAAATTCCATTACACATTCCATTCCTTTCCATTCCATTCCACTTCCCTTTCCTTTCCATTCCACTTTACACTCCATTCATTTCCACATTTCATTGCATTCCATTCCATTCCATTCCACATAGCATTGCATTCCACATTTCATTCTACATTCCATTCCACGTTCCATTCCACAATCCATTCCATTCCATTCCACATTCCATTCCATTCCACTCCACATTCCATTCCACATTCCATTCCATTCCATTCCACATCCCATTCTATTCAATTCCACGTTCCATTCCATGTTCAATTCCATTACATTCCACAGTCCATTCCGCATTCCATTCCATTCCATTCCACATGCCATACCATTCCATTCCATTCCATTCCACAATCCCTTCCATTCCATTCGATTCCACAATCCATTCCATATTCCATTCCATTCCACAATCCATTCCACATTCCATTCCATTCCATTCCACGTTCCATTCCATTCCATTCCACAGTCCTTTCCATTGAATTCCACTTTCCATTTCACTTTCCATTCCACGTTCCTTTCCGCATTCCATTCCTCGTTCCATTCCACAATCCATTCCAGATTCCATTCCACGTTCCTTTCCATTCAATTCCACGTTCCATTCCACATTCTATTCAACTCCATTCCATTCCACTGTCTTTTCCACATTCCATTCCACTTTAAATTCCACATTACAATCTGTTCCATTCCACATTCCATTACAAAATCCATTCCACATTCCAGTAAATTCCATTCCACTTTCCATTCCACATGCCACTCAACATTCCATTCCACATTCCATTACATTCCATTCCACATTCTATTAAACATTCCATTCCATTCCATTCCACATTGCATTCCACATGCCATTCCATTCCATTCCACATTGCATTCCACATTTCGTTCCATTCCATTTAGCATTCCATTACACATTCGATTCCACTCCATTCCACATACCATTCCACATTCCATTCCAGGTTCCATTAGGCGTTCTATTCCATGCTCCATTCCATGTTCCATTCCGTTACATTCCACTTACCATTTCATTCCACCTTCCATTCCATTCCATTCCACATTCCATTCCACAATCCATTGCATTCCATTCAGCATTCTGTTCCATTCCATTACACATTTCTTTCCACATTCCATTCCATTGCGTTCCACATTCCATTCCACATTCCATTCCAACTTCCATTCCATGTTCCATTCCAGGTTTCATTGCATGTTCCATTACATTCCATTCCACGTTCCATTTCATTTATTTCCACATTTCATGCCACATTCCATTTCACATTCCATTCCACATTCCATTTCACCTTCCATTCCATTCCATTCCATTCCACATTCCATTCCATTCCATACCACATTCCACTGCATTCCATTACACAGTGCATTCCACATTCTATTCCTCATTCCATTCCTCATTCCATTTCATTCCATTCTATTCCACAATCCATTCCATTCCATTCCCTTCCATATTCCATTCTACAATCAATTTCTTTCCATTTGACATTCCTTTCCATTCTATTCTACATTCCACACCTCATTCTTTTCCATTCCATTCCATTCCACATTCCATTCAACATTCCATTTCATTTCATTCTACATTCCATTCCACATTCCCTTCCACATTATATTACATTACATTCTGCATTCCATTACACATTCCATTCTACTACATTCCACGTTCCATACCACTTTCGATTCCATTCTCTCCACATTCCATTCCATTCCATTAAACATTCCATTCCACATGCCATCTCACATTCCGTTCCATTCCATTCCAAGTTCCATTCCACCTTCCTTTAGATGTTCCTTTCCACGTTCCATTCCATGTTCCATTACATTGCATTCCACGTTCTATTCCACATTCCATTCTATTCCTTTCCATATTGCATTCCATTCCATTCCACATTCCATTTCATTCCATTCCATATTCCATACCATTCCATTCCTTTCAATTGCACATTCAATTCCACATTCCATTCCATTCCATTTCACATTCCATTCCATTCCACATTCCATACCATTCCATTCCATACACTTTCCTTTCCACTCCATTCAACATTCCATTCCATTCAACATTCCATTACATTCCATTCCTTTCCATTTCCATTCTATTCCATTCCACATTCCTTTCCATTCTACATTCCATTACATTCCATTCGACATTCCATTACATTCCATTCCACATTCCATTCAATTCCATTCCATTCCACATTCCATTACATTCCATTCCACATTCCTTTCCATTTCACATTCCATTCCATTCCGTCCCATTACACATTGCATTCCACATTCCGCTCAACTTTCCATTACACGTTCCATTCCAAGTTCCATTCCACATTCCATTCTGATCCATTCCACATTCCTTTCCATTCCATTCCACATTCCGTTCCATTCCATTCCATTCCACTTTCCTTTACATTCCATTCCAATCCATGTTCCATTCAACGTTCCATTCCACATTCCATTCAACATTTCTTTCCACGTTCGATTCCACATTCCATTCCACATTCCCCTCCATTCCATTCCTTGTTCCATTCCAATCCATTCCACATTCCATTCCACATTCCATTCCACATTCCATTCCATTCCATCCCACATTCCATGCAATTCCATTCCATTCCATTCCACACTCCATTCACTTCCATTCCATTCCATTCCCCATTCCATTCCATTACGTTCCATTCCATTCCACATTCCGTTCAACTCCATTGCATTCCATTCCCCATTCCATTCCATTCCTTTCTATTCCACATTCTATTCCATTTGACATGCCATTCCATTCCATTCCACACTTCATTCCATTCCATTCCATTCCATTCCACATTCCATTCCATTCCATTCCACATTCCATTCAACTTCATTCCATTCCACATTCTATTCCGTTACACATTCCAATACATTCCATTCCCCTTTCCATTCCATTGCATTCTATTCCATTCCATTCCACATTCCATTCCTTTCCATTCCATTCCACTTCCCTTTCCATTCCATTCCACTTTACACTCCATTCATTTCCACATTTCATTGCATTCCATTCCATTCCATTCCACATAGCATTGCATTCCACATTTCATTCCACATTCCATTCCACGTTCCATTCCACAATCCATTCCATTCCATTCCACATTCCATTCCATTCCACTCCACATTCCATTCCACATTCCATTCCATTCCATTCTACATTCCATTCTATTCAATTCCATGTTCCATTCCAGGTTCAATTCCATTACATTCCACACTCCATTCCATTCTATTCAATTCCATGTTCCATTCCAGGTTCAATTCCATTACATTCCACACTCCATTCCACATTCCATTCCATTCCATTCCACATGCCATACCATTCCATTCCATTCCATTCCGCAATCCCTTCCATTCCATTCCATTCCACAATCCATTCCATATTCCATTCCATTCCATAATCCATTCAACATTCCATTCCATTCCACTCCACGTTCCATTCCATTCCATTCCACAGTACTTTCCATTGCATTCCACTTTCCATTTCACTTTCCATTCCACGTTCCTTTCCGCATTCCATTCCTCGTTCCATTCCACATTCCATTCCACATTCCATTCCACGTTCCTTTCCATTCAATTCCACGTTCCATTCCACATTCTATTCAACTCCATTCCATTCCACTGTCTTTTCCACATTCCATTCCACTTTCCATTCCACATTACATTCTGTTCCATGCCACATTCCATTCCAAAATCCATTCCACATTCCAGTAAATTCCATTCCACTTTCCATTCCACATGCCACTCAACATTCCATTCCACATTCCATTACATTCCATTCCACATTCTATTAAACATTCCATTCCATTCCATTCCACATTGCATTCCACATGCCATTCCATTTCATTCCACATTGCATTCCACATTTCATTCCATTCCATTTAGCATTCCATTACACATTCGATTCCACTCCATTTCACATACCATTCCACATTCCATTCCAGGTTCCATTAGGCGTTCTATTCCATGCTCCATTCCATGTTCCATTCCGTTACATTCCACTTACCATTTCATTCCACCTTCCATTCCATTCCATTCCACATTCCATTCCACAATCCATTGCATTCCATTCAGCATTCTGTTCCATTCCATTACACATTTCTTTCCACATTCCATTCCATTGCGTTCCACATTCCATTCCACATTCCATTCCAACTTCCATTCCATGTTCCATTCCAGGTTTCATTGCATGTTCCATTACATTTCTTTCTGCGTTCCATTTCATTTATTTCCACATTTCATGCCACATTCCATTTCACATTCCATTCCACATTCCATTACACCTTCCATTCCATTCCATTCCATTCCACATTCCATTCCATTCCATACCACATTCCACTGCATTCCATTACACAGTGCATTCCACATTCTATTCCTCATTCCATTCCTCATTCCATTTCATTCCATTCTATTCCACGTTCCATTCCATTCCATTCCCTTCCATATTCCATTCTACAATCCATTTCTTTCCATTTGACATTCCTTTCCATTCTATTCTACATTCCACACCGCATTCCTTTCCATTCCATTCCATTCCACATTCCATTCAACATTCCGTTTCATTTCATTCTACAATCCATTCCACATTCCCTTCCACATTATATTACATTACATTCCGCATTCCATTACACATTCCATTCCACTACATTCCACGTTCCATACCACTTTCGATTCCATTCTCTCCCACATTCCATTCCATTCCATTGCACATTCCATTCCATTCCATTCCAAATTCCATTCCACCTTCCTTTAGATGTTCCTTTCCACGTTCCATTCCATGTTCCATTACATTGCATTCCACGTTCTATTCCACATTCCATTCTATTACATTCCATGTTGCCTTCCATTCCGTTCCACATTCCATTTCATTCCATTCCACATTCCATACCATTCCATTCCACATTCCATACCATTCCATTCCTTTCAATTGCACATTCAATTCCACATTCCATTCCATTCCATTTCACTTTCCATTCCATTCCACATTCCATACCATTCCATTCCATACACTTTCCATTCCACTCCATTCAACATTCCATTCCATTCAACATTCCATTCCATTCCATTCCTTTCCCTTTCCATTCTATTGCATTCCACATTCCTTTCCATTCCACATTCCATTACATTCCATTCCACATTACATTCAATTCCATTCCACATTCCATTCAATTCCATTCCATTCCACATTCCATTCCATTCCATTCCACATTCTTTCCATTTCACATTCCATTCCATTCCGTCCCATTACACATTGCATTCCACATTCCGCTCAACTTTCCATTACACGTTCCGTTCCAAGTTCCATTCCACATTCCATTCTGATCCATTCCACATTCCTTTCCATTCCATTCCACATTCCGTTCCATTCCATTCCATTCCACTTTCCTTTACATTCCATTCCAATCCATGTTCCATTCAACGTTCCATTCCATGTTCCATTCAACATTTCTTTCCACGTTCAATTCCACATTCCATTCCACATTCCCTTCCATTCCACTCCTTGTTCCATTCCACATTCCATTCCACATTCCATTCCACATTCCATTCCATTCCATTCCAATTTCCATTCCAATCCATTCCACTTTCCATTCCATTCAATTACATTCCACATTCCATTCGATTCCATTCCATTCAACATTCCATTCCACGTTTGATTCCATTCCATTCCACATTGCATGCCACATTCCATTCCATTCCATTCCTCATTCCATTCCACATTCTATTCGTCCTTCCATTCCACATTCCATTTTGTTCCATTACACCTTCCATTCGACATTCCATTCCGTTCCTTTTGACATTCCATTCCACATTACTTTCCATTCTATTCCATTCCACATTCCATTCTGTTCCATGCCACATTCCATTCCACATTGCATTTCACATTCCATTCCCTCAGTTCCACACTCCATTGCACATTCCATTCGACATTCCTTTCCATTCCATTCGATATTCCATTCCACATTCCATTCCATTCCATTGCATTCCACATTCCATTCCATTCCATTCCATTCCACTTTCCATTCCACATTCAATTCCATTGCATTCCATATTACAATCCATTCAACATTGCATTCCATTTCATTCCACATTCCTTTCCATTGCATTCCACATTCCATTCTACATTCCATTCCACATTACCTTCCACATTCCATTCCACATTACCTTCCACATTCCATTACATTACATTCCACATTCCATTCCATATTCCATACCACATTCCATTCCATTCTATTCCACATTCCATTCCATTACATTCCACATTCCATTCCACATTTCATTCCACGCTCCATTCCATTCCATTCCAAGTTCCATTCAACGTTCCATTAGACGTTCCATTCCACGTTCCATTCCACTTTGCATTCCATTCCATGCCACGTTCCATTCCACATTCCATTACATTATATTCCATAATGCATTCCAATCCATTCCATTCCACATTCCATTCCATTCCATTGCACATTCCATTCCATTTCATTCCATTCAATTGCACATTCCTGTCCACATTCCATTCCATTCCATTCCACATTCCATTCCATTCCATATTCCATTCCATTCCATTCAATTCCCTTTCCATTCCATTCCATTCCACTCCATTCCACATTCCATTCCATTCCACATTCCATTTAATTCCATTCCATTTCCTTTCCATTCTATTGCATTCCACATTCCTTTCCATTCCACATACCATTCCTTTGCATTCCCCATTCCATTGAATTCCATTCCATTCCACTTTCCATCCCATTGCATTCCACTTTCTATTCCATTCCACATTCCATTCCATTCCATTCCATTGCATTCCACATTCCACTGCAATTTCCATTCCACATTCCATTACACGTTGCATTCCACATTCCTTTCCATTCCATTCCAAATTCCTTTCCGTTCCTTTCTATTCCACTTTCCATTAAATTCCATTGCATTTCACGTTCCATTCCACGTTCCCTTCCACTTTCCATTCTATATTCCATTCCACCTTACATTCCATTCCATTCCTCTTTCAACTCCTCATTCCATTCCATTCCACGTTCCATTGCAATCCATTCCACATTCCATTCATCATTCCATTCCATTGCATTCCACATTCCATTACACCTTCCATTCCATTCCATTCATCTTTCCATTCCATTCTATTCCATTCCACATTCCACTGCATTCCACATTCCATTCCATTGCATTCCACATTCTATTCCATTTCATTCCTCATTCAATCCACATTTCATTCCACATTCCATTCCATTCCATTCCATTCCATTCCACATTCCAGTCCACATTACATTCCACATTCCATTCCATTCCATTCCACATTCCATTGCATTCCATTCCACATTGCATTGCAGTCCATTCCACATTCCTCTCCGTTTAACATTCCATTCCACATTCCGTTAAATTTCATTCCACATTCCATTCCATTCTACCTTCCATTTCATTCCCCATTCCATTCCATTCCATTCCATTTCACATTCCATTATATTCCTTTCCACATTCCATTCCATTCCACTTTCCAATCCATTCCATTCTACCTTCCATTCCATAGCATTCCATTCCTTTCCACATTCCTTTCCTTTCCATTCCATTCCACATTCCCTTCTACATTCCATTCCACTTTCCATTCCTTTCCATTCCACTTTCCATTCCTCTACTTTCCACCTTCTAATACTTTCCATATTCCATTTCACGTTCCATTACACATTCCATTCCATTCCATTTTACGTTCCATTCCACATTCCATTCCGCATTGCATTCCACTTTACATTCCGTTCCATTTTACATTCCATTCCACACTTCACTCCACATTCCATTCCACATTGCATTCCGTTCCACTCCACATTGCATTCCACAATCCATTCCACATTTCATTCCACATTCCATTCCATATTCCATTCTACATTCCATTCCATTACATTCCACATTCCATTCCACATTCCATTCCATTCCATTCCATTCCACATTCCATTCCACATTACATTCCATTCCATTCCACATTACATTATTTTCCATTCCATTCCCCTTTCCATTCCACATTCCAGTCCATTCCTTTCCATTACATTCCACATTCCATTCCACATTCCATTCCACATTCCATTCCATTGCGTTGCACATTCCATTCGGCTTTCAATTCCATTCCACTTTCCATTCTGCATTCCATTCCATTCCACATTCCATACAAAATTCTATTCCATTCCATTCCGCATTCCATTGCACTTCATTCCACTTTCCATTCTAATCCATTCCACGTTCCATTCCACGTTCCATTCCTAGTTCCATTCCACGTTCTATTAACCATACCATACCATTCCACTCCACGTTCCATTACACATTCCATTCCAATCCATTCAACATTGCAGTCAACTTTCCATTCCACATTCCAGTCCACATTCCATTCCATACCATTCCATTTCACATGCCTTTCTATTCCATTCCACTTTCCATTCCATTCCATTTAACATTCCATTACACTTCATTCCACTCCAAATTGAATTTTATTCCATATTCCATTCCATTCCATTCCACATTACATTCCTATCCATTCCGTTCCATTCCATTCCAAATTCCGTTCCATTCCATTTCATTTCACTTTCGATTCCATTCCATTCCATTCCATTGAAAATTCCATTTCATTCTATTCCACATTCCATGCCATTCCCTTACACATTCCATTACACATTCCATTTCACATTCCACTCCACATTCCATTTCACTTTCGATTCCATTCCATTCCATTCCATTGAAAATTCCATTTCATTCTATTCCACATTCCATTTCATTCCATTCCACTTTCCATTACATTCCATTCCATATTCCATTCCACATTTCATTCCACATTTCATTCCAAGTTACATTCCATTCCTTTCCATTCCACATTCTATAACATTCCTTTCCAGAGTCCATTCCATTCCATTAAACATACCTTTTCATATTTCGTTTGATTCCATTCCATTCCGCCTTAAATTCCACATTCCTTTCCATTGCATTCCACATTCCATTCCACATTCCATTCCGTATTCCATTCCCCTTTCCATTCCACGTTCCATTCCATTCCATTCCACGTTCCATTCTACGATCCATACCATTCCATTCCACGTTCCTTTAGATTCCATTCCAGGTTCCATTCCAAATTCCATTTCAAATTTCATTCCACCTTCAATTCCTTTCCATACCCCATTCTATTCCAAATTCTATTACATTCCATTCCACTTCCCATTCCGTTGAATTACACATTCCTTCCCAATCCATGACTTCCATTCCAAATTACATTCCATTCCATTTCATATTTCATTCCATTCCATTCCACATTCCATTCCATTCCATTGCATTCCATTTCATTTCAATCCGTTCCACATTAAATTCCACATTCCATTCCATTCAATTTCCCATTCCATTCCATTCCACTCCACATTCCTTTCCATTCCATTCCGCATTCTATTCCATTCCATTCCATTCTATTCCATTCCACATCCCATTCCACATTCCTTTCAACATTCCATTCCATAGCATTCCACATTCCATTCCATTCCATTCCACATTCCATTGCACATTCCATTCCATTCCATTCCATACCACATTCCATTCCACCTTCCATTCCGTGTTCCGTTCCACATTCTATTGCAGATTCTATTTCATATTCCACTCCACATTCCATTTCACCTTCCTTTCCATTCCATTCCAGTCCGCATTCCATTCCATTCCATTGCAAATTCCATTCCATTCCATTACACATTCCATTCCACATTCTATTCCACATTCCATTCCATTTCATTCTATTCCACATTCCATTTCATTCCATTCCACATTACATTCCACATTCTATTCCACATTCCATTCCACTTTCTATTCCATTGCATTCCACATCTCATTCCTCATTCCATTCCACATTCCATTCCACCTTCCATTCCATTCCATTCCACGTTCCATTCCCCATTCCATTCCACATTTCCTTTCCTCGTTCCATTCCAAGTTCCATTCCATGTTCCATTCCAATCCATTCCACGTTCCATTCCACTTTCATTTCCATTCAGTTCCACATTCCATTGCACATTCAATTCCACGTTCCATTGCACAATACTTTCCACGTTCCATTCCACGTTCAATTCCACGTTCCATTCCAAATTCCATTCAGTTCCATTTCACGTTCCATTCCACATTCTATTCCGTAATCCATTCCACATTCCATTCCATTCCATTACACATTCCATTCCACATTCCATACCACATTCTATTCCATGCAATTCCACATTCTATCCCACATTCCACACCATTCCATTCTATATTCTATTCCACATTCCATTCCATTCCTTTCCATTAAACGTTCCATTCCAAACCATTCCATGTTCCATTCCACATTCCATTCCACATTCCATACCATTCCATTCCACATTCCATTCTTTCCATTGCACATTAAATTACACATTCCATTCCACTTTCCATACCACATTCCATTCCATTCAATTCCACCTTCCAGTCCACATTCCAATCCATTCCATTCCACAGTCCATTGCACATTGCTTTCCATTCCATTACACATTCCTCTCCATTACATTCCACGTTTCATTCCACATTCCATTTGGCATTCCATTCCACATTCCATTCCGCATTCAATTGCTTTCCATTACACATTCCATTTCACTTTCCATTCCACGTTCCATTCCACATTCCATTCCATTCCACATAATATTCCATTCCATTTCATTCCATTCCACATTCTATTCCATTCCACATCCCATTCCGTTGCGTTCCACGTTCCATTTCACATTCCATTCCACATTCCATTCCACATTCCATTCCATTCTATGCCACATTCCATTCCACGTTGCATTCCACATTCCATACCATTCCTTTCCACGTTCCATTCCACATTCCATTCTTTTCCATTACACATTCCATTTTACTTTCTATTCAACATTACATTCCACTATCCATTCCACATTCCATTCCACATTCCATTCCACAATCCATTCCACATTACATTCCATTCCATTCCAAATTCCATTCCATTCCATTCCACATTCCATACCAAATTCCATTCCATTTCATTCCACATTCCATTCCACATTCCATTGCACAATACCTTCCACATCCTATTCCATTGCATTCCACATTCCTTTCCATTCCATTCCAAATTCTTTCCACATTCCATTCCATCTCATTCCACATTCCATTCCTCATTCCATTCCACATTCCCTTCCAAATTCCATTACGTTACATTCCACATTCCGTTGCATACTCCATTCCTTTCCATTCCACATTCCATACCACATTCCATTCCATTCGATTCCACTTTCCATACCATTATATTCCACATTGTATTCCACATTACATTCCACGTTCCATTCCATTACATTCCAAGTTCCTTTCCAGCTTCCATTAGACGTTCCATTCCACATTCCATTCCATGTTGCCTTCCAATCCATTCCACGTTCCTTTACACATTCCATTCAATTCCATTCCATATTTAATTCCATTCCATTTCATTCCATATTCCATTCCATTCCATTCCACATTCCATTCCAATCCATTCCATGTTACTTTCTATTCCATTCCACATTCCTTTCCACTCCATTCCATTCAATTGCACATTGCATTCCACATTCCATTCCCTTCCATTCCACATCCCATTCCATTGCATTCCATTCCACATTCCATTCCCTTCCATTCCACATTCCATTCCATTGCATTCCACATTCCATTCTATTAAATTCCACATTGTATTTCATTCCATTCCACAATCTATTGCATTGTATTCCACATTCTATTCCTCTCCATTCCCCATTCCATTCCACATTCCATTTCATTCCATTCCACATTTCCTTACACGTTCCATTCCATTGCACTCCACATTCATTTCCACATTCCTTTCCACGTTCCGTTCACCGTTCCATACCAGGTTCGATTCGACGTTCCATTTCATTCCTTTCAACCTTCTATTCCATTCCATTCCACGTTCCATTACTTTCTGTTCCACAATCCATTCCTTATTCCATTTCACATTCCATTACACATTCCATTTCACTTTCCATTCCATTCCATTTCACATTCCATTCCATTTTTTTTCACATTCCATTGCATTCCATTCCGCGTTCCATTACATTCCATTCCACATTCCATTCCACGTTCCATTCCATATTCCATTCCATGTTCCATTCCATTCCATTCCATTCCACATTCCATACCATTCCATTCCACTTTCCATTCCATTCCATTCCATATTCCATTGCACATTCCGCCCCATTCCATTCCATTCCACCTTCAATTCCACATTCCATTCCATTGCATTAAACATTCCATTCCACATTCCATTCCACATTCCATTCCACATAACATTCCACGTTCCATTCCACGTTCCATTCCATTCCTTTCCACGTTCAATTCCACGGTCCACACCTTTCCATTCCACGTTCCATTCCATTCCATTCCCTGTTCCATTTCATTCCATTCCGCGTTCCATTCCATTCCATTCCATTCCATGTTTCATTCCACATTCCATTTCACATTCCATTCCCTTTCCATTCCTTTCCATTCCGCATTCTATTACCAATTACTTTCCATTCCAGTTAACTTGTCATTCCATTCAATTCCACATTCCATTCCATTCCATTACATTCCATTCCACACTCAATTCCATTCCATTCCACAGAGAATTCCATTCCATTCCACATTCCATTCCATTCTACTCCATTCCATTCCACTTTCTATTTAGTTCCATTCCACATTCCATTCCATTCCATTACTCATTCCATTCCATTTCATTGCATTCCACGTTCCATACCATTCCATTCCATTATATTTTCTATTCCATTCCATTCCACATCCCATTCCAGTCAAATTCATTCCATTCCATTCCACATTCCATTCCACCATGCACTCCCTTCCACTACACATTCCATTCCATTCCATTCCATTCCACATTCCATTCCATTCAATTCCATTCCTTTTCATTTCAATCCATTCCACATTAAATTCCACATTCCATTCCTTTGCAATGCACATTCCATTGCATTCCATCCAAGCTCCTATTCCATTCCACATTCCATTCCTTTCCATTCTACATTCGATTCCATTAGATTCCACATTCCATTAGATTCCATTCCACATCCCATTCCACATTCCATTCCATATTCCATTCCATTCCATTCCACATTCCATTCCATTCCATTCCATTCCATTCCAGATTCCATTCCACATTCCATTCCACATTCCATTCCACGTTCCTTTCCATTCCACTCCACATTGCATTCCATTCCAATCCACATTCCATTCCATTGAATTCTACATTTAATTCAATTCCATTACATTCCTCATTCAATTACATACCATTCCGCCTTAAATTCCATTCCATTCCCTTCTATTCCACATTCCATTCCATTCAATTCCACATTCCATTCGATTCCATTCCACATTCGATTCCATTAGTTTCCACATTCCATTACCTTCCATTCCACATTCCATTCCACATTCCATTCCATTCCATTCCACATTCCATTCCATTCCATTTCATTCAATTCCAGATTAAATTCCACATTCCATTCCACTCCACATTGCATTCCATTCCAATCCACATTCCATTAAATTGAATTCTACATTTAATTCAATTCCATGGCTTTCCACATTCAATTACATACCATTCAGAATTAAAATCCATTCCATTCCCTTCTATTCCACATTCCATTCCATTCCATTCCACTTTCCATTCCTTTCCATTCCACATTCCATTCCCCATTTCATTCCACATTCTATTCCATTCCATTCCACATTCCATTCCACGTTCTATTCCATTCGATTCCACATTCCATTCCATTCCATTCCACATACTATTCCATTCAATTGCTTACTTCTTTCGATCCCTTTGCATTCCACTTTCCATTCCATTCTTTTCCAATTCCATTGCACACCATTCTATTCCTATCCACATTCCATTCCATTCCATTCCACATTCCATTCCACAATCTATTCCACTTTCCATTCCGTTTCATTACACATTCCTTTACTTTCCAGTCCACATGCCATTCTATTCAATTCCACATTCCTTTCCACATTCCATTCCACATTCCATTCCACATTCCATTCCATTGCATTCCACGTTCCATTCCACATTTCTTTCCATTACATTCCACATTCTAATCCACATTCCATTCCTTTCTATTCCACATTCCATTCCATTCCATTCCATTCCACTTTCCACTCCATTCCATTGCAATCCACATTTCTTTCCATTCAATTCTGCTTTCCATCACATTCCATTGCATTTCATTCCACATTCCTTTCCATTCCATTCTATTCCACATTGCATTTCATTCCATTACACATTCCATTCCGTTCCATTCAAATTTCCATTCCATTCCATTCCACATTCCATTTCATTCCATTCCATTCCATTTCATATTCTATAGCATTCCATTCCACATTCTATAGCATTCCATTCCTTTCCACATTCCATTACTTTCCGTTCCGCATTCCATTCAATTGCATTCCACATTCCATTTCACATTCCTTTCCATTCCATTACACATTCCATTCCACGTTCCATTCTCCATTCCTTTCCACGTTCCATTCTACGTTCCTTTCCTCATTCCATCAAATATTCCATTCCATTCCTTTCCATATTACATACCATTCCATTGCATTCCATTCCACATTACATTCCGTTATATTCCACATTGCATTCCATATTCCAATCCATTCCATTTCACATTCCATTCCAAATTCAATTCCATTCCATTACACATTCCATTCCGTTACATTCCACATTCCATTCCACATTCCATTCCTTTCCAATCCACATCCCTTTTCATTCCATCCAAGCTTCCATTCCATTCCACATTCCAATCCATTCCATTACACATTTCATTCCATTAAATTCCACATGCCATTCCATTCCATTCCACATTCCATTCCACATTCCATTCCACATTGCATTCCATTCCATTCCACATTCCATTCCATTCCATTCCATTCCATTCCAGATTCCATTCCACATTCCATTCCACATTCCATTTCACGTTCCATTCCATTCCACTCCACATTGCATTCCATTCCATTCCACATTCCATTGCATTGAATTCCACATTTCTTTCAATTCCAGCGCATACCACATTAAATTACGTACCATTCCACCTTAATTTCCTTTCCATTCCCTTCTATTCCACATTCCACTCTATTCCATTCAACTTTGCATTCGATTCCATTCCATTCCACATTCCTTTCCCCATTGCATTCCACATTCTTTTCTGATTTCCATTCCATTTCATTCCACATTCCATTCCATTCCATTCCACATTCCTTTCCACATTCTATTCGTTTCGATTCCACATTCCATTCCAGTCCATTCCATTCCATATTCCATTCCATTCAATTGCTTATTTATTTCTATTCCATTGCATTCCACTTTCCATTCCATTCCATTCCAATTCCATTCCAGTCAATTCTATTCCAATCCACATTCCATTCCACATTCCATTCCACATTCTATTCCAAGCTCCATTTGATTTCATTCCATATTCAGCTACATTCCATTTCACATGCCATTCCATTCGATTCCACATTCCTTTCCACATTCCATTCCACATTCCATTCCATTCCATTCCATGTTCCATTCCACATTCCATTCCATTCCACTTTCCTTTCTACATTCCATTACACATTACATTCCTTTCCATTCCACATTCCATTCCACTTTCCATTCCACATTCCATTCCATTACATTCGACATTCCATTCCATTCCACTACTCAATTCCATATTCCATTCCGTTCCATTCCACATTCCATTCCACAATCGATTCCAAGTTCCATTCCACATTCCATTCCTTTCCATTCCTCATTCCATTGCATTGCATTCCACATTCCTTTCCGCATTCTACTCCACTCCATTCCCCGTTCCATTCAATTCCATTCCACGTTGCATTCCACATTCTATTCCACATTCCATTCCACCTTCTATTCCATTCCATTCCACTTTTCATTCCACCATCCATTACACGTTCCATTCCACTTTTCATTCTACGTTCCATTCCATTCCATTCCACGTTCCATTCCAAATTCTATTCCACATTCCATTCAATTCCATACCGTTCGATTCCACCTTCCATGCCATTACTTTCCACATTCCACTCATTTCCATTGAACATTCCATTCCACATTCCATTCCAATTTCTATTCCACATTCCGTTCCACATTCAAATCCACGTTCCGTTCCATTCCTCCTTCCATTCCACTTTCCCTTTCATATTCCATTCCACGTTCCATTCCAAGTTTCATTACAAGTTCCATTCCACGTTCCATTCCACATTCCATTCCATTCTATTACACTTTCCATTCCACATTCCATTCCATATTGCATTCCACATTCCGTTACATTCCTTTCCACATTCCATTTCACTTTCCATTCCACATTCCATTCTATTTTCCATTCCACATTCCATTCCGTTCTATTCCGCATTCCATTCCACATTCCTTTCCACATTGCATTCCACATTCCATTCCATTCCATTCCACGTTCCATTCCACGTTCCATTCCACGTTCCATTCCACGTTCCTGTCCATTCCATTCCACGTTCCTTTACACATTCCGTTGCACATTGCATTCCACGGACCTTTCCATTCCATTCAACGTTCCAGCTCAATTTTCATTCCGTTCCATTACACGTTCCATTACACATTCCATTGCACATTCCATTTCACATTCCACTCCATTCCATTCCACTATCCATTCCACATGCCTTTCCACGTTCCATTCCACATTGCTTTCCACTCCATTCCACGATCCATTCCACATTCCATTCCACGTTTCATTGCCCATTCCATTCCGTTAAATAGCACGTTCCTTTCCACATTGCATTCCACGTTTCATTCAGTTCAATTCCACATTCCACTCCACATTCCATTCTACATTCCATTCCACCATCCAGTCCTCATTCCATTCCATTCCATTCCACATTCCATTCCACATTCCATTCCATTCCATTGCATTTCATTCCACATTCAAATCCACATTCCATTCCACGTTACATTCCATCTTCCATTCCATGTTCCATTCTGCATTCCATTCCATTCCATCCCACTTTCCATTCCACTTTCCATTCCACATTGCATTTCACATTACATTCCGTTCCATTCCACATACCATTCCACATTCCATTCCACATTCTGTTCCATTCCATTCTACTTTCCATTCCACATTCCATTTCATGTTCCATTCCATTCCATTCCACGTTCCATTCCATTCCATTACACATTCCATTTCATTCCATTCCACGATCCATTCCCCATTCCATTCCACAATCCTTTCCATTCCATTCTATTCCACATTCCATTACATTCTATTAAACCATCAATTCCACATTCCATTCCACAATTTTTCCATGTTCCATTCCATTCCATACCACATTCCAATCCATTCCATTCCACATTCCATTCCATTGAATTCCATATTCCATTCCACTTTCCAATCCATTACATTCCACATTACATTCCACATTCCTTTCCATTCTATTCCACATTTCTTTCCACATTCCATTCCGCATTCCATTCCACATTCCATTCCATATTACATTCCGCATTCCATGCCATTCCATTCCATTTCCTTCCACATTCCATTCCATTCCATTAATTTCCACATTCCATTCCATTCCATTCCCCTTACCATACCACATTCCATTCCATTCCATTCCACATTCCGTTCTCATTCCATTGCACTACATTACACATTCCATTCCACATTCCATTCTATTCCATTCCACTTTTCATATCGCACTCCATTCCATTCCATTCCACATTCCATTCCTCTTTCCACTCCATGATCCATTACACGTTCCATTTCACTTTCCATTCCATTCCATTCCACGTTCCATTCCATTCCATTCCTCGTTCCATTTCATACCATTCCACATTCAATTCCACATTCCTTTCCAAATTCCGTTCCACATTCTGTTTCACTGTCCATTCCATTCCATTCCATTACACGTTCAATTCCATTACATTGCACATTCCATTGCATTCCATTCCACCATCCATTCCGCATTCCATTGCACATTCCATTCCATTCTAAACTATTCCACATTCCATTCCGTTCCATTAATCCATCCATTCCACATTTCATTTCACAATCCATTCCACGTGCCATTCCATTCCTTTACACCTTCCAATCCATTCCATTCCACATTCCATTCCATTCAATTCCACATTCCATTCCATTCCATTCCACATTCCTTTCCATTCCATTCCACATTCCATTCCATTCCATTCCATTCCATTCCCTTCCACACCATTCCACATTCCAATACATTGCATTCTACACTTCATTCCCTTCAATTCCATTCCATTCCACATTTAACTCCATTCTACTCCATTCCACATTCCATTCCACATTCCATTCCTTTGCATTTCACATTCCATTCCATTCCATTCCACATTCCATTCCACGTTCCATTCGACCTCAAAATTCATGTTCCATTCCACATCCCATTTTACGTTCCGTTCCTTTCCATTTCACATTCCATTCCATTCCCTTCCATATTCCATTCCATTCCATTCCACATTCCATTCCACGTTCCATTCCATTTCTTTCAATGATCCATTGCATTCCATTCATCGTTGCATTCCACATTCCAATCCCCATTCCATTCCACATTTTATTCCAAGTTCCATTCCATTGCATTCCACATTCCATTCCATGTTCCATTCCACGTTGCATTCCCTGTTCCATTCCACGTCCCATTCGACGTTTCATTCCTTTCCATTCCACATTCCATTGCATTCCATTCCACATAACATTCCAATCAATTTCACATTCCATTCCAAGTTCCATTCCACTTCATTCCACGTTCAACTCCACCTTCCATTCCACATTCCATTCCACATTGCATTCCAAGTTTCATTCCATTTCTTTCCACATTCCTTTCCATTCCATTCTACGTTCCATTCCACTTTCCATTCCAGATTCCATTCCACATTCCAATTCAAGTTCCATTCCATTCTTTCCGAGTTCCATTCCACTTATCTTTCCATTCCATTCCATGTTCCCGTCCACATTCCATTGCCCTTTCCATTCCACAATAAATTCCTCGTTTCATTCCATTTTCATTTCACATTCCATTCCACATTCCATTCCATCCCATTCCACGTTCCATTCCAAATTCCATTCCATTCCATTCCACTTTCCTTTCCATATTCTGTTCCTTATTCCATTCGATAACATTCCACGTACCATTCCACATTCCATTCCATTCCATTCCACGTTCTATTCTACATTCCATTCCATTCAATTTCACGTTCCATTCCATATTCCATTCCACATTCCATTCCACTTTCCACTTCACGTTCCATTCCATTTTCCATTCCTCATTCTGATTCACGATACATTGCACGATCCATTCCACATTCCATTCCAATTCTTTCCGTTACATTCCACATTCCCTTCCACATTCCATCCCACATTCCATTCTACGTTCCATTGCACGTTGCTTTCCACGTTCCATTCCATGTTCCATTCCGTGTTCCTTTCCATTCCATTCCACGTTCAAATCCATGTTCCTTTACACATTCCATTTCACATTCCATTCCATTCCATTCCACCTTCCATTCCACATTCCATTGCATTCCACTTTCCATTCCACATTCCATTCCACACTCCATTCCATTCCATTCCACATTCCATTTCACATTCCATTGCATTTCAATTCATATCCCATTCCACACTCCACTCTCCTTCTGTTGCATTTAATTCCACATTCCATTCCGCATTCCATTGCATTCCAATTCACATTCCATTCCACATTCCATTCCATTAAATTCCACATTCCATTCCATTCCATTCCAAGTTAAATTCCACACTCCATTCTATACCATTTCACGTGCCATTCCTCATTGCATTCTGCATTCCATTCCACCTTCCATTGGAATGTGGAGTGAAATGAAATGGAATGGAATCGAATGTGGAATGGAAACAGGAATGGAACGTGGAATGGAATGGAATGGAATGTGGAATGGAATGTAGAATGCAATGTGGAATGGAACGTGGAATGCTATGGAATGGAACGGAATGGATTGTGGAATGGAATGTGGAATGGAAAGTGGAATGGATTGTGGAAAGTTATGGAATGGAACGTGGAATGCAATGGAATGGAATGAGGAATGGAACGTTGAATGGAATGCAATGGAACGTGGAATGGAATGTGAAATGCAAAGTGGAATGGAAACGAATGGAAAGTGGAGTGGAATATGGATTGGAATGGAATGTAACTTGTAATGGAATGTGGAATGGAATGTGGAATGAAAGGTGAAATGTAAAGTGGAATGGATTGGAATTGAATGTGGAACGGAATGTGGAATGGAATGTGGAATGGAATGCAAGGCAATGTGGAATGGAAAGTGGAATGCAATGGAATGGAATGTGGAATGGAATGGAATGGAATGTGGAATGGAACGGAATTCAACTTGAAATGGAATGTGGAATGGAATGTGGAATAGACAGTGGAATGGAATGGAATGTGCAATGGAACATGGAATGAAATGGAATGGAACGTGGAATGAAACTTGGAATGGAACATGGAATTGAAGGTGTAATGGAATGTGGAATGCAACGTGGAATACAATGTGGAATGGAATGTGTAATGGAATGGAATGGAATGTGGAATGGAATGGAATGGAATGTGGAATGGAATGGAATGCAAAGTGGAGTGGACAGTGGAATGGAATGTGGAATAGAAAGCAGAATGGAATGGAATGGAATGTGGAATGGTATGCGGAATTCAACGTGGAATGGAACGGAATGGAATGTGGAATGGAAAGTGGAATGGCATGGAATGGAAGTTGGAATGGAATGTGGAATGGAACGTGAAATGCAATGTGGCATGGGACCTGGAATAGCATGGGCAATGGAATGTAGAACGGAAATTGGAATGTAATTTAATGGAAAGTGGAATGGAATGTGGAATGGAATGGAACATGGAATGGAGTGTGGAATGGAATCTGGAATGGCACGTGGAATGGAATGGCATGGAATGTGGAATGGAATGGACTGTAATGTGGAATGGAAAGTGGAATGGAATGTGGAATGGAATGGAATGGAATTTGGAATGGAATGGAATGGAATGTGGAATGGATTGCAGAATGGAATGCGGAAAGTAATCTGGAATGGAATGGAATGCAAAGTGGAATGGAATGGAGTGTACAGTGGTATCGAATGTAATGTAATGCGTAATGAAATGTGGAATGGAATGGAATGGAATGTGGGATAGAATGCGAAATGTAATGGAATGGAATCCGGAATGGAATGGAATGGAATGGAAAACGAAACGGAATGTGGAATGGAAAGTGGAATTGAATGGAAAAAATGTGGAATGGAAGGTAATGGAATCTGGAATCGAATGTGGAATGAAATGGAATGGAATGTGGAATGGAAGGTAATGGAATGTGGACTGGAATGTGGAATGGAATGGAATGGAATAGAATGGAAATGAAGGGAATGTGGAATGTTATGGAATGGAACGTGGAATGGAAAGTGGAATGGAATGGAATGGAACGTGGAATGGAACTTGGAATGGAAGGTGGAATGGAATGGAGTGGGACGTGGAATGAAACATTGAATGGAATATGTAATGGAACGTGGAATGGAACGTGGAATGAAATGGAGTGGAACGTAGGAAAGAACATGGAATGGAATGTGGAATGGAACGCGGAATGGAAAGGAATGGAATGTGGAATGCAATAAAATGGAATGTGGAAAGGAATGGAAAGGAAAGTCGATTATAAAGTGGAATGGAATGGAAAGGAATCCAGAAAGGTAAGGAATGGAATGGAATGGAATGGAATGGAATAGAATGGAACGAGGAATGGAACGTGGAATGGAACGTGGAATGGGATGTGGAATGCAATGGAAAGTAATGTGGAATGGAAGGGAATGGAATGTGGAATGGAGGGTGTAATGGAATGGAATGGAATGGAATGGAACGTGGAATGGAACTTGGAATGGAACGTGGAATGGAATGTGGAATAGAATGGAATGGAAGGTGAAATGGAAGGGAATGGAATGTGGAATGGAATGTGTAATGGACTGGAATGTGGAATGGAATAGAATGGAAAGTTGAATGAAATGAAATGGTATTTGGAATGGAATGTTGAATGGAATGTGGAATGGAATACAAGGCAATGTGGAATGGAATGTGGAATGGAATGGAATGGATTGTAGAATGGAATACGGAATGGAATGTAATGGAATGTGGAATGGAATATGGGATGGAACGTAATGGAATGTGGAATGGAACGGAATGGAATGTGCAATGGAATGTGGAATGGAATGTGGAATAGAAAGTGGAATGGAATGGAATGGAATGTGCAATGGAACGTGGAGTGGAATGGAATAGAACTTGCAAAGGAATTTTGAATAGAACGTGTAATGGAATGTGAAAAGGCATGTGGAATGCAAAATGGATTGGAAAGTGGAATGGAATGGAATGTGGAATGGAATGTGGAATGGAATGGAATGGAAAGTAGAATAGAATGTGGAATGGAAAGGAATGGAATGTGGAATGGAATGGAATAGAATGTGGAATGGAATGTGGATTGCAATGGAATGGAACTTCGAAAGGAACGTGGAAAGCAACGTGAAATGGAATGTGGCATGGAAAGTGGAATGCCATGGTCAATGGAATCTGTAATGGAACATGAAATGTAATCGAATGGAAAGTGGAATGGAATGTGGAATGGAATGGAATGGAACGTGGAATGGAAAATGGAATGGAATTTGGAATGGAACGTGGAATGAAACGTGGAATGCAAAGGAATGGATTGTGTAATGGAATGCAATGGAATGTGGAATGGAATGTGGTATGAAACGTGGAATGGAATGGAATGGAATTTGTAATAGAATGGAATGGAATGTTAAATGGAAGGTGGTACAGAATGTGGAATGTAACGTGGAATGGAATGAAATGGTATGTGGAATGGAATGGAGCGAAATGTGGAATTCAATGGAATGGAATGTGGAATGCAGCGTAGAATGGAATGGAATGTGGAATAGAATGTGGAATGGAATGGAATGGAATGCGGAATGGAATGGATTGGAATGGAATGGAATGGAACGCGTAAAAGAACGTGGAATGCAACGTGGAATGGAATGTAGAATGGAATGGAAAAGAATGTGGAATGGAAGGTAATGGAATGTGGAACGGAATGTGGAATGGAATGCAATGGAATGGGATGTGGAATGGAATGGAAAAGAATGTGGAATGGAAGGAAATGGAATGAAAAATGCAATGTGGAATGGAATGGAATGGAATGGAATGGAACGCGTAAAAGAACGTGGAAGGCAACGGGTAATGGAATGTGGAATGGAATGGAAAAGAGTGTGGAATGGAATGGAAAAGAATGTTGAATGGAAGGTAAAGGAACGTGGAACGGAATGCGGAATGGAATGGAATGGAATGGGATGTGGAATGGAATGGAAATGAATGTGGAATGGAAGGAAATGGAATGTGAAATGGAATGTGGAATGGAATGGAATGGAATGGAATATGGACTGTTATGGAATGGAACGTTGAAGGGAATTGCATGGAATCTGGAATGGGACTTGGAATGGAATATGGAGTGGAACGTGTAGTGGAATGTGGAATGGAATGGAATGGAACGTAGAATGGAACGTGGAATGGAATGTGGAATGAAACGTGGAAAGGGAAGTGGAATGTAAGTTGGAATGGAAAGGAAAGGAACGTAAAATGAAATGGAAAGGAATGTGGAATGAAATGGTATAGAATGTGGAATGGAATGGAATGGAATGTCGAATATAATTTGGAATGTATAGGAAAGGAATCTGGAATGGAATGGAATGGAATAGGATTGAATGGAATGGAATGGAATGGAACGTGGAATGGAATGTGGAATGGAATTTGGAATGGAATGGAATGGAATGTGGAATGGAAGGGAATGGAAAGTGCAATGGAACGTGTAATGAAATGGAATGGAATGGAATGGAATGGAGTGGAAAATGGAATGGAATGGAATGGAAAATGGAATGGAATGGAATGGAAGATGGAATAGAATGGAATGGTATGAGGAATGGAATGGAATGGAATGTGGAATGCAATTGAATGGAATGTGAAATGGAATGCGGAATGGATTGGAATGGTCTGGAATGTGGAATGGAGTGGAATGGAACCTGGAATGGAATGCAATGGAAGGTAGAATGGAATGCAATTGAACGTGGAATGGAATGGAATCGAATGTGGAATGGAATACAAAGGAATGCAGAATGGTACGGAAAGCAATGTGGAATGGAATGGAATGGAATGCAATGGAATGTGGAATTGAATGGATGTAAACTGGAATGGAATGGAATGGAAAGTGGAATGGAATGGAATTGAATGGAATGGAGTATAGAATGGAACGTGGAATGGAATGGAATGGAACGTGGAAAGGAACATGCAATGGAACCTCTAATGAAATGTAGAATGGAAGGTGGAATGGAATGGAATGGAACATGTAATGGAAAGTAGAATGGAACGTGGAATGGAATGGAAAGGAACGTGTAATGGAATGAGGAATAGAATGTGGAATGAAATGGAATGGAATGGAATGTGGTATGGAATGTGGAATGGAAAGGAATGCAATGTTGAATGCAATGTGGTATGGGATGTGGAATGAATAGGAATGGAATGTGGAATGGATTGTGGAATGGAATGGAATGGAATGTAATGAAAAAGGGAATGTGGAATGCAATGTGGAATGCAATGAGGAATGGAATGTGGAATGAAATGGAATGGAATGGGGAATGCAATGAGGAATGGAATGGAATAGATAGTTGAATGCAATGGTGAATGGAATGGAATGGAATGTGGATTGGAATATGGAATGTAATGAATGGAATGTGGAATGCAATGAGGAATGCATTGTGGAATGGAAAGTGGAATGTAATGTGGAATGGAATGTGGAATGGATCGTGGAATGTAATGGAATGGAACATGTAATAGAACGTGGAATGGAGTGGGGAATGCAACGTGGAATGGAATGTGCATTGGAATGTGGAATGGAACGTGGAATGGAATGGAAAGGAATATGTCATGGAACTTGGAATGGAATGGAATGGAAAGTGGAATGGAATGTGGAATGGAACGTTGAATGGAATGTGGAATGGAACTTGGAATGCAAAGTACAATGGAAAGTGGAATGGAACGTGGAATGGAATGGAATGGAAAGTGGAATGGAACGTTGAATGGATCGTAGAATGGAATGTGGAGTGGAAATTGGAATGTAAAGCACAATAGATTGTGGAAAGGAAAGTGGAATGTAATGGAATGGAAAGTGGATTGGAAAGTGGAATGGAATGGAATGGAACGTGGAATGGAATGTGGAATTCAATGTGCAATGGAACGTGGAATGGAATGTGGAATGCAACATGGAATGGAATGGAACAGAATGTGGAATGGAATGTGGAATGGTATGGAATGGAAGATGGAATGGAATGTGGAATGGAATGTGGGAGGGAATGTGGAAGGGAATGCAAGGCAATGTGGAGTGGAATGTGAAATGGAATGGGATGGAATGTGGAATGGAATGTAATGGAATGTGTAGTGGAAAGTGGAATGGAATGTATTGGAATGGGAATGTAACACAATGGAATGTGGAATGGAATGTGGAAAGTAATGTGGCATACAAAGTGGAATGGAATGGAATGGAATGTGCAACGGAACGTGGAATGGAATTGAATGGAAGGTGGCACGGAATGTGGAATAAAATGTAGGGTGGAAAGTAATGGAATGTGTAATGGAATGGAATGGAATGTGGAATGGAATGTGAAACGGAATGTGTTGGAGTGTGGAATAGAATGTGAAATAGAATGGAAAGGAGTCAGGAATGGAATGGAACGGAATGGTATGGATTGCGGAATGGAATGGAATGGAACGTGGAATGGAGAGTGGAATGGAACGTGGAACGGAAAGTGCAATGGAATGTAATGGAATGTGGAATGGAAGGGAATGGAATGTGGAATGGAAGTTGAAATGGAATGTGGAATGGAATGTGGAATGGAATGGAATGGTATGGAATGTGGAATGGAATGGAATGGCATAGATTGGAATGTGGAATGGAAAGGAATGGAATGGAATGTGGAATGGAATGCAGTGGAGTATGGAATGAACGGAATGGAATGGAATATGGAATGGAATGGAATGGAATGGAATATGGAATGGCATGGAAAGGAATGGAACATGGAATGGAATGGAATGGAATGGATTCAGGAATGGTATTGAATGGAACATGGAATGGAAACTAGTGCCATGGAATGGAATGGAGTAGAATTGAATGTGGAATTGAATGGAATGGAAAGTGGAAGGGAATGGAAAGGAATGTTGAATGGAAAGGAATGGTATGGAATGGAAAGTGGAATGGAATGTGAAGTGGAATGTGGAATGAAAGGTGTAGTGGAAAGAAATGGAACATGGAATGGAATGCAAAGTGGAATGGAATGGAATGGAATGTGGAGTGGAATGGAATGGAATGTGGAATGCAAAGTGGAATGCAACTTCCAATGGAAAGTGGAATTTAACGTGGAATGGAATGGAATGGAAAGTGGAATGGATGTCGAAAGGAATGTGGATCGGAATGGAATGGAGTGTGCAATAGAATTTGAAATAAAATGGAAAGGATTCAAGAATGCAATGGAATGGAATGGTATGGAATGGATTATGGAATGGAATGGAATGGAATGGAATATTGAATGGAATTGCATGAGGAATGCTATGCAATGGAATATGGAATGGAAAGTAGTGCAATGGAATGGAATGGAATAGAATGGAATTTGGAATTGAATGGTATGGAAAGTGGAATATAATGGAATGGAATGTGTAGTGGAAAGGAATGGAATGGAATGGAAGGCGGAATGGAATGTCAAATGGAATGTGGAATAGAACGTGTAATGGAATGAAATGGAACGTGGAATGGAATGGAAAGCGGAATCGAATGGAATGGAATGAGGACTGGAACATGGAATGGACAGTGTAATGGAATGTGGAATGCAACGTTGAATGGAATGAAATGAAACATGGAATGGAATGGAATGGAATGAGGACTGGAACATGGAATGGACAGTGTAATGGAATGTGGAATGCAACGTTGAATGGAATGAAATGAAACATGGAATGGAATGGAATGGAATGTGGAATGGAATGGAATTGAACGTGGAATGGAATGTGGAATGGAACGTGGAATGGAACGTGGAAAGAAATGGAATGTTGAATAGAATGCAATGGAATGTGGAATGGAATGGAATGGAATATGGAATGTAACGTGGAATGGAAAGAAAGGGAACGTGGAATGGAACGTGGAATGGAACCACTAATGGAATGTAGAATGGAACGTGGAATTGAATGGATTGGAACGACTAAAGGAAAGTAGAATGGAACATGGAATGGAATAGAATGGAACGTGGAATGGAATCTGGACTGTAATGGAATGCAACGGGGAATAAAATGGAATGGAATGTGGAATGGAATGGAAGGTGGAATGGAATGGAATGGAATGGGAAAGGGAATGTGGAATGCAATAAGGAATGAAATGTGGAATGGAATGTGGAATGAAATGGAGTGGAAAGTGGAATGGAATTTGGAATGGAATGGAATGGAATGTGGAATTGAATGTGGAATGTAATGGAATGGAATTTTGAATGGAATGGAATGGAATGTGTAATGGAAGGTTGAATTAAATGTGGAATGTAGCGTGGCATGGAACGGAATGGAATGTGGAATGGAATGGAGTGGAATGTAGAAAGGAATTGAATGGAATGTGGAAAGGAATGGAATGGAATGTGGAATGGATTGTGGAATGCAACATGGAATGGAATGTCGAATGGAACCTGGAATGGAATGGAATGGAACGTGTAATGCAATGGAATGGAAAGTGGAATGGAATGGAATGGAATGTGGAATGAAAAGTGGAATAGATCTTGGAATGCAATGGAATGGAATGTGGAGAGGAACGTGGAATGGATCTTGGAATGGAACGTGGAATCGAATATGGAGTGGAACGTGGAACGGAATGGAATTTAATGTGGAAAGGAATGAGGAATGGAATGGAGTGGAATGCGGAATTGAATTCAATGGAATGTGGAATGGAATGTAATGGAATGTGGAATGGAATAGAATGGAATATAGAATGGAATGTACAATGGAATGTGGAATGGAATGTGGAAGGGAATGCAAAGGAATGTGGAATGGAACGTGGAATGGAATGGAATGGAACATGGTTTGGAATGTGGAATGGAACTTGGAATCGAAAGCGGAGTGGAATGTGGAATGGAAAGTGGAATTGAACGTGGAATGGAATCGAATGAAATGTGGAATGGAATGTGGAATGGAATAGAAAGGAATGTGGAATACAATGTTGAATGGAATGGAATGGAATGCAGAATGGCAGGAAATGGAATGGTGTGGAATGAGGAATGGAATGTGGAATGGAACGTGGAATGGAATGGAATGGAACGTGGAAAACAATGTGGATTGGAATGTGGAAGGTAACGTGGAATGGAACTTGGAATGGAATGAAACGGAATGTGGAACGGAAAGTGGAATAGAATGGAACGGAATGTGGAATGGAATGGAACGGTATGGTAGGTGAAATGGAATGTGGAAAGGAATGGAATGGAATGTTTAAATAGAATGGAATGGAATGTGGAATGCAATGTGCACTGGAAAGGAATGCAATGTGGAATGAAATGTGGAATGGAATGGAGTGGAATTCGGCATGGACTCTTTAATGGAAAGTGGAAAGGAATGTGGAATAGATTGTGCAATGGAATTTGGAATGGAATGTGAAATGCAGTGTGGAATGGAATGTGGAATGTAATGCAAAGGAAAGTGGAAGGGAATGTGGAATGGACTGTGGAACGGAACATGAAATGGAACGTGGAATGCATTGCAATGGAAAGTGGAATGGAATGTGGAATGCAAGGTGGAATGGAACGTGGGATGTAATGGAATGGAACATGGATTGGAATGTGGAATGAAACGTGGAATGGAATGGAATGGAAAGTGCCATTGAATGTGGAATAAAATGTGGAGTGGAAAGAAATGGAGTGTGGAATGGAATGGAATGGAATGTGGAATGGAATGTGGAATGGAATGTGGAACGGAATGGAATTGATCATGGAATGGAATGTGGAATGGAATATGGAATGGAACATGGAATGAAATGGAATGTTGAATGGAATGGAATGGAATGTGGAATGGAATGGAATGGAATGTGGAATGGAATGGAATGGAATGGAATGGAAAGGAATGTGGAATGGAATGGAATGGAATATGGAATGTAACGTGGAATGGAAAGAAATGGAACGTGGAATGGAACGGAATGGAAAGTCGAATGGAACGGAGTGGAATGTGGAATGGAATTGAATGGAATGTGGAATGGAATGTAATGGAATGTGGAATAGAATGTGGAATGCAATGTGGAATGGAATGTGGAATGGAACCTGGAATGGAATGGAATGGAACGTGTAATGCAATGGAATGGAAAGTGGAATGGAAGGTGGAATGTAATGAAATGGAATTTGGAAAGGAACGTGGAATGGATCATGGAATGGAATGGAATGGAACGTGGAGTGGAACGTGGAATGGATCTTGGAGTGGAACATGGAATGGATTGTTGAATGGAACGTGGAATGGAATGGAATTTAATGTGGAAAGGAATGAGGAATGGAATGGAGTGGAATGTGGAATGGATTAGAATGGAATGCGGAATGGAATGGAATGGAACATGGATTGGAATGTGGAATGGAACGTGGAATGGAACGTGGAATGGAATGGAATGGAATGTGGAAAGGAATGGAATGGAATGTGGAATGAAATGGAATGGGTTATGGAATGCAACGTGCAATAGAATATGGAATGTAACAAGGAATGGAATGGAATGGAACGTGGAATGGAATGTGGAATGGAACGTGGAATGGAATGTGGAATGGAATGGAATGGAATGGCATGGAACTTGGAATCTAACAGGGAATTGTTGGGAGTGGAATGTGGAATGGAATGTGGAATGGAATACAAGGCAATGTGGAATGGAATGTGGAATGGAATGGAATGGATTGTGGAATGGAATATGGAATGGAATGGAATGGAATGTGGAATGGAATATGGTATGGAACATATTGGAATTTGGAATGGAACAGAAAGGAATGTGGTATGGAATGTGGAATCGAATGTGGAATAGAAAGCAGAATGGAATGGAATGGAATGTGCAGTGGAACGTGGAATGGTATGGAATGGAACGTGCAAAGGAATTTGGAATGGAATGTGGAACGGAATGTGAAACGGAATGTGGAAAGCAACGTGGAATGGAATGTGGAATGCAATGGAATGGAATGGAATGTGGAATGGAATGGAATGTGGAATAGAATGTGTAATGGAAAGGAATGGAATGTGGAGTGGAATGTGGAATGGAATGGAATGGAATGTGGAATGGAATGTGGATTGCAATGGAATGGAACACCGAAAGGAATGTGGAATGCAACGTTAAATGGAATGTGGCATGTAACGTGGAATGCCATGGGCAATGGAATCTGGAATGGAACGTGAAATGTAATCGAGTGGAAAGGGGAATGGAATGTGCAATGGAATGGAATGGAATGTGGAATGGAAAGTGGAATGGAATATGGAATGGAATGTGGAATGAAAAGTGGAATGCAATGTAATGGATTGTGTAATGAAATGCTATGCAATGGGGAATGGAATGTGGAATGGAAAGTGGAATGGAATGGAATGGAATTTGTAATAGAATGGAGCAGATGGAATAGAATGGAATGGAATGATATAGAACGTGGAATGGAATGGAAAGTGGAATGGAATGGAATGGAATGTGGAATGGAACACGGAAGGGAAAGTGGAATGGAATGTGGAATGCAACGTGGAATGGAATGAAACGAAACATGGAATGGAATGGCATGGAACGTGGAACGGAATGGATTTGAACGTTGAACGGAATGTTGAGTGGAACGTGGAATGGAACGTGGAACGAAATGGAATGTTGAACGGAATTTAATGGAATGTGGAATGGAATGGATGGAATGTGGACTCTAATGTGGAATGGAAAGAAACGGAACGTAGAATGGAAAGTGGAATGGAACGTCTAATGGAAGGTAGAATGGAAAGTGGAATGGAATGGAATGGAACGTGTAATGAAAAATAGAATGGAAAGTGGAATGGAAAGGAATGGAACGTGGAATGGAATGTGGAATGGAATGGAATGAAATGTGGAATGGAATATGGAATACAAGGAGGAATGGAATGTGGAATGGAATGTGGAATGGAACGGAAAGGAATGTGGAATAGAATGGAATGGAGTATGGAAGGGAAAGTGGAATGGAACGTGGAATGGAATATGGAATGGAATGTGGAATGGAATGGATTAGAATATGGAATGGAAAGGAAAGGAATGTGGAATGGAATTTGGAAAGGAATGGAATGGAAAGTGGAATCGAATGTGGAATGGAATGGAGTGGAATGTGGAATGGAATGTGGAATGGAATGGATTAGAGTGGAATGTGGAACGGAATGGAATAAAATGGAATGTGGATTTGAATAGAGTGGAATGGAATGGAATGTGGGGTGGAATGGAATGGAATGTGGAATGGAATGAGGAATGGAAAGTGGAATGGAACGTGGAATGGAATGTGGAATTGAACGTGGAATGGAATGTGGAATGGAACATGGTATGGAACTTGGAATGGAAAGTGGAATGGAAAGGAATGGAATGCGGAATGGAATGGAATGGAATGGAAAGGAATTTGAAATGGAATGAAAGGCAATGTTCAATGGAAAGCAGTGTGATGTGCAATGGAATGTGGAATGGAATGCGGAATGAAAAGGAATGGAAAGTGGAATGGAACTTGGAATGGAACGTGGAATGGAACGTGGAATGGAAAGTAAGGGAATGTGTAATCGAATGGAACAGAATGGAGTGGAATTGAATGGAATGTGAAACGGAATGTAATGGAATATGGATTGGAATGGGATGGCATGTAAAATGGAATGAAATCTAATGTTTGATGGAATATGCTATGGAATTGTATGGAATGTGGAATGGAAGAGAATGGGATGTGGAATGGATTTGAATGGAATGGAACATGAAATGGAAGGTAATAGAATGGAATGTGGAATAGAATGTGGAATGGAAAGGAATGGAATGTGGAATTAAACGAAATGGAACGTGGAATGGAAAGTGGAAAAGAATTTGGAATGGTACGTGAAAGGAAAGTGGAATGGAACGTGGAAGGCGAAGTGTAATGGAATGTGGAAGGGAATGTGGAATGGAATGGAATGCCATGTGTAATGGAATGCAATGAAATGTGGAATGGGATGGAATGGAATGTGGGATGGAATTTTGAATGGAAAGGAATGGAATGTGGAGTGGTATGCAATGCAATGTGGAATGGAATGCAATGAAATGTGGAATGGGATGGAATGGAATGTGGGATGGAATGTTGAATGGAATGGAATGGAATACGGAATGGAATGCAATGTGGATTGGAATTCAATGGAATGTGGAATGGAATGGAATAGAATGGAGTAGAATTTGTAATGGAATGGAATTGAATGTGGAATGGAAAGGAATGGAATGTGGAATGGAATAGAATGGAATGTGGAATTTAAAGTGGAATGGAAAGGAATGGAACGTGGAATGGAACACGGAATTGAATGTGGAATGGAAGGTGGAAAGGAACGTGGAAAGGAAAGTGGAAAGGAAGGTGGGATGCAGTATGGAAATACTGGAATGGAATGTGGAATGGAATGTGGAATGTAAGGGAATGGAATGTGGAATGGAATTGAATGGAATGTGGAATGGAATGTGGATTGGAATGGAATGGAATATGGAGTGGAATGGAGCGGTGTGGAATGTTGAATACATGGTAATGGAAAGTGGAATGGAATGCGAAATGGTATGGAGAAGAATGATTAATGGTATGTAGAATGGAATGTAGTTGTATGTGGGTTGCAAAGGAATGGAATGTGAAATGGAATGCGGAATGGAATGGAATGGAACGCGGAATGGAGCATGGAATGGAACGTGGAATGGAACGTGGAATGGAACGTGGAAAGGAACATGGAATGGAAAGTGCAATGGAACGTGGAAAGGAATTTGGAATGGAATGTGGAATGGAATAAAATATAATGTGGAATAGAATGCAATGAAGCGTGCAATGGAATGGAATGGAATGTGGGATGGAATGTGGAAAGGAATGGAAGGTGGAATGGAATGTCGAATGAATTGGAATGGAAAGTGGAACGGAACGTGGAATGGAACGTGGAATTGAATGGAATATGGAAGGGAATGGAATGGAATGGAATGTGGATTGGAATGCAATGGAAACTGGAATGGAATGGAATGGAATGGAATGGAATTTGGAATGGAATATAACAGAATGGTATGGAATTTGAAATGGAATGGAATGGAATGTGGAATGGAATGGAATGCAATGTGGAATGGAATGTGTAATGAATGGAATAGAATGTGGAATGGAATAGAATGGAATGTGGAATGGAATGGAATTGAAGGTGTAATGGAATGGAATGGAATGTGGAATGGAATGTGGAATGCAATGGAGGGGAATGTGGAAAGGAATGTAATGGAATGTGGAATGGAATGTAGAATGGAAAGGAATGTGGAATGGAATGGATTGGAATGTGGAATGGAATGGAATGGAATGGAATGTTGAATTGAATGGAAACAAATTGAATGTGGAATGGAAAGTGGATAAGAATGTTGAACAGAATGCAATCGAGGGTGAATTGGAATGCGGAATGGAATGGCATGGAAAGTGGAATGGAATGGAATGTAGAATGGAATGGATTTGAATGGAATGGAATGTGGAATGGAATGGAATGTGAAATGGAATGGAATGCCATGTTAAACAGAATATAATCGAAGGTAGAAAGGAATGGAATTGAATGTGGAATGGAATGGAATGGAATGGAATATGGAATGGAATTTAATATGAAATAGAATGTGGAAAGTAATGGAATGGAATGTGGAATGTACTGAAGTGGAATGTGGTATGGAATGGGATGCCATGGAGTGGAATGTGGACTGAAATGCAATGGAATTTAGTTTGGAATGGTATGGAATTGAATGGAATGAGGACTTGAATGGAATGGAATGGAATGAAATGTAGAATTGAAAGGAATCGAATGTGGAATTAAAAAGAATGGAATGTGGAATGAATTGGAATGGAAACTGGATTAGAAAACGGAATGGAATGGAATGGAAGGTGGAATTGAATGCAATGAAATGTCAAATGGAATGGAATAGAATGGAACGGAATGTGTAATGGAAATGAATGCAATGGAATGTGGAATGGAATGTGGAATGCAATGGAATAGAATTTGAAATACAATGTGGAATGCAATGGAATGGAATGTTGAATGGAATGTGGAATGGAATGGGCAATGGAATGTGGAATGGAAAGGAATGGAATGGAATGTTGAATGGTATGGGGAAGAGAATGGAGTGGAATGGAATGCAATTTGGAATGGAACGTGGAATGGCATGTGCAATAGAATGTGGAATGGAATGAAATGGAATGTGTAATCAAATGTGTAATGGAATGTGTAATGGAACGTGGAATGGAACACTGAATTGAAAGTGGAACGGAATCTGGAATGGAACATGGAATGGAATGCGTAATGGAAATGAATGGAATGTGTAATGGAATGCAATGTGTAATGGAACATGGAATGGAATGGAGTAGAAATTGGAATGGAATGGAATGGAACGTGGAATGAAATAAAATGGAACATGGAATGGAGTGGAATGGAATGTGGAATGGAATACGGAATGAAGTGGAATGGAATTAAATCTGGAATGGAATGGAATGGAATGAGGAATGGAATGGAATGGAATGTGGAAGGGATTGTGGAATGGAAAGAATAGGAATGTGGAATGGAATGGAATGGAATGTGGAATGGAATGGAAAGTAATGGACTGGAATGAGGAATGGAATGGAAGGGAGTTGGAATGGAATGGAATAGAATGTGGAATCGAACGGATTAGAATGGAGTGTGGACTGGAATGCATTGGAATGGAGTTTAATGTGGAATGGAATGGAATGGAAAACGGAAAGGAATGTGGAATGGATTGGAATGGAATGTGGAATGCAATGGAATGCAATGTGGCATGGAATGTGGAATTGAATGTGGAATGCAATAGAATGGAATGCAATGTGGAATGGAATGGAATGGAATGTGGAATGTAATGGAATGGAATATGGAATGGCATAGAATGGAATGTGGAATGGAATGTGGAAAGGAATGTGGAATGGAACTTGCAAGGTAACGTGGAATGGAATGGAATGGAAAGGGGAATGGAACATGGAATGGAACATGGAATTCATCGTGGAATTGAATGGAATTGGATGTCGAATGGAAGGTGGAATGGAACATGGAGTGTAATGGAATGGATCGTGGAAACGAACATGGAATGGAAAGTGGAATGGAACGTGGAATGAAACATTGAATGGAATGGAATGGAAAGTTGAATGTAATGGAATTGAACGTGGAATGAAACAGAATGGAATGTGCAATGGAATCGAATGGAATTTGTTATGGAATGGAATGGAATGTGTAATGGAATGGAATGGAATGCAATGTGGACTTGAATGGAATAGAATGGAATGAAATGTGGATTGGAATATAATGGAAAGTGGAATGGAATGTGGAATGACACGGAATGGAATGTGGAATGGAATGGACTGGAATGTGAAATGGAAATTGAAATGGAATGGAGTGGAATATGAAATGGAATGGAATGCAATGAAATGTGGAATGGAATGAAATGGAATGGAAACTGGAATGGATTGTGGAATGGAATCGAATGCAATGTGGATGGAACGTGGAATGGAATAGAATGGAACGTGGAATGGATAGAATGGGACGTGGAATGGAACACGGGATGGTACGTGGAATGGAACGTGGAATGGAACGTGGAATGGAATGTGGACTGTGGAATGGAAAGGAATGTAATGTGGAATGGAAAGGAATGGAATGTGGGTTGGAATGGAATTGAATGTGGGAAGGAATGGAATGTAATGTGGAATGGAATTGAATGGAATGTGGAATGGAATGTGGAATGAAATGGAATGTGGAATGGCATGGATTGGAATGGAATGGAATATGGAATGGAATGCATTGGAATGGAGTGTGGACTGGAATGCATTGGAAAGGATTAAAATATGGAATGGAATGGAATGGAAAGTGGAAAGGAAAGTGGAATGGATTGGAATGGAAAGTGGAATGGAATGGAATGGAATATGAAATGGAATGTGCAATTGAATGTGGAATGCAATGGAATTGAATGTGGAATGGAACCAGGAATGGAATGGAATGGAAAGTTGAATGGAGCGTTGAATGGAATGGAATGGAAAGTGGAATGGAATGGAATATGTAATGAAATGGAATGAGGTATGGAATGGAATGGAATGTGTAATGAATGGAATGGAATGTGGAATGGAATAGAATGGAATGTGGAATGGAATGGAATTGAAGGTGCAATGGAATGTGGAATGGAATGTGGAATGGAATGTGGAATGCAACGGAGGGGAATGTGGAAAGGAATGGAATGGAATGTGGAACGGAATGTAGAATGGAAAGGAATGTGGAATGGAATGGATTGGAATGTGGAATGGAATGGAATGGAATGGAATGGAATGTGGAATTGAATGGAAACAAATTGAATGTGGAATGGAAAGTGGTTAAGAATATTGAACAGAATGTAATCGAGGGTGAATTGGAATGCGGAATGGAATGGAATGGAAAGTGGAATGGAAAGGAATGTAGAATGGAATGGATTTCAACGGAATGGAATGTGGAATGGAATGGAATCTGAAATGGACTGGAATGCAATGTTAAACGGAATATAATCGAAGGTAGAATGGAATGGAATGGAATGGAATGTGGAATGGAATGGAATGGAATAGAACATGGAATAGAATTTAATATGGAATGGAAAGTGGAAAGTAATGGAATGGAATGTGGAATGTACTAAAGTGGAATGTGGTATGGAATGGGATGCAATGGAGTGGAATGTGGACTGAAATGGAATGGAATATAGTTTGGAATGGAATGGAATTGAATGGAATGAAGACTTGAATGGAATGGAATGGGATGAAATGTAGAATTGAAAGGAATCGAATGTGGAATTAAAAGGAATGGAACGTGGAATGAAATGGAATGGAAACTGGAATGGATTGTGGAATGGAATCGAATGCAATGTGGATGGAACGTGGAATGGAATAGAATGGAACGTGGAATGGATAGAATGGGACGTGGAATGGAACACGGGATGGTACGTGGAATGGAACGTGGAATGGAACGTGGAATGGAATGTGGACTGTGGAATGGAAAGGAATGTAATGTGGAATGGAAAGGAATGGAATGTGGGTTGGAATGGAATTGAATGTGGGAAGGAATGGAATGTAATGTGGAATGGAATTGAATGGAATGTGGAATGGAATGTGGAATGAAATGGAATGTGGAATGGCATGGATTGGAATGGAATGGAATATGGAATGGAATGCATTGGAATGGAGTGTGGACTGGAATGCATTGGAAAGATTTAAAATATGGAATGGAATGGAATGGAAAGTGGAAAGGAAAGTGGAATGGATTGGAATGGAAAGTGGAATGGAATGGAATGGAATATGAAATGGAATGTGCAATTGAATGTGGAATGCAATGGAATTGAATGTGGAATGGAACCAGGAATGGAATGGAATGGAAAGTTGAATGGAGCGTTGAATGGAATGGAATGGAAAGTGGAATGGAATGGAATATGTAATGAAATGGAATGAGGTATGGAATGGAATGGAATGTGTAATGAATGGAATGGAATGTGGAATGGAATAGAATGGAATGTGGAATGGAATGGAATTGAAGGTGCAATGGAATGTGGAATGGAATGTGGAATGGAATGTGGAATGCAACGGAGGGGAATGTGGAAAGGAATGGAATGGAATGTGGAACGGAATGTAGAATGGAAAGGAATGTGGAATGGAATGGATTGGAATGTGGAATGGAATGGAATGGAATGGAATGGAATGGAATGTGGAATTGAATGGAAACAAATTGAATGTGGAATGGAAAGTGGTTAAGAATATTGAACAGAATGTAATCGAGGGTGAATTGGAATGCGGAATGGAATGGAATGGAAAGTGGAATGGAAAGGAATGTAGAATGGAATGGATTTCAATGGAATGGAATGTGGAATGGAATGGAATCTGAAATGGACTGGAATGCAATGTTAAACGGAATATAATCGAAGGTAGAATGGAATGGAATGGAATGGAATGTGGAATGGAATGGAATGGAACATGGAATAGAATTTAATATGGAATGGAAAGTGGAAAGTAATGGAATGGAATGTGGAATGTACTAAAGTGGAATGTGGTATGGAATGGGATGCAATGGAGTGGAATGTGGACTGAAATGGAATGGAATATAGTTTGGAATGGAATGGAATTGAATGGAATGAAGACTTCAATGGAATGGAATGGGATGAAATGTAGAATTGAAAGGAATCGAATGTGGAATTAAAAGGAATGGAACGTGGAATGAAATGGAATGGAAACTGGATTAGAAAACGGAATGGAATGGAATGGAATGTGGAATGGAGTGGAATGGAAAGGAATGGATTGGAAGGTGTATGGAATGGAATGGAAAGTGGAATGGAATGGAATGGAATGTGGAATGGAATGGAATGTGGAATGGAAAAGAATGGAATGTGAAATGGAATACAATGTGGAAGGCAATGGAATGGAATGTGCAATGGAAAGTGTAATGTAATGGAATGGAATATGTAATGGAATGGAATATTGAATGGAACGTGGAATGGAATGGAATAGAACGTGGAATGGAATGGCATGGAAAGTGGAAAGAAACAAAATGGAATGTGGAATGGAATGGAATGGAATGTGGAATGAAATAGGGAATGGAATGTTGAATGGGGTGGAATGGAATGTGGAGTGGAAAGTGGAATGGAAGTTGGAATGGAATGGAATGGAAAGTGGAATCGAATGTGAAATGGAATAGAACGGAATATGGAATGGAATGTGTAATGGAACAAAATGGATTGGAATAAAATGTGTAATGGAATGGAATGGAATGGAATTTGGAATGAAATGGAATGGAATGGAATGTGGAGTGGAATGTGACATGGAGTGGAATGGAATGGAACATGGAATGGAATGCATGGAACGTGGAATGGAATGGAATGTGGACAGGAATGTAATGGAATGCAATTAAATGTGAAATGGAATGGAATGGAATGTGGTATGCAATGGAATGGAATGTGCAATGAAATGGGGTGAAATGTAGAGGAGAATGTGGAACTAAATGGAATGGAATGTGGAGTACAATTGATTGGAATGTGGAATGGAACGGAATGGAATGTAGAATGGAATATGGAATGGAATGGAATGTGGAATGGAATGTGGAATGGAAAGTTTAATGGAATGGAATGGATAGTGGAATGGAATGGAATGGAATGGAATGTGGAACGGAAAGTGGAATGGGAAGGAATGAAAGGTGTAATGGAATGGAATGGAACATGGAATGGAATAGAATGGAATGTGGAAAGGAATGGAATGGAATGGAATGGAAAGTGGAATGGAGTACGAAATGGAATGGAATGAAATGTGGAATGGAACGTGGAATGGAACGTTTAATTGAACCTGAAATGGAATGAAACGAAAAGTGGAATGGAACATGGAATGGAATGTGGGATTGAAAGTGGAATGGAATGTGGAATGAATGGAATATTAAATGGACTGCAATGGATTGGAACGTGGAATTGAATGGAATGAAATGTGCAATGGAATGTGGAAAGGAATGTGGAAGGGAATTTGGAATGGAATGGAATATGGAATGGAATCTGGAAAGGGATGGAATGATATGGAATGGAATGGAATGGAATGTGGAACGGAACGTGGAATGCAATGGAATGGAAAGAGAAATGGAAAGGAATAGAACGTTGAATGGAATGGAATGGAATGTGAAATGGAATGGAATTGAAAGGAATGTGGAATAGAATGGAATGAAATGTGGAATGGAAGGTGGAATGGAATAGAATGGAATGCGGAATGGAATGGAATGCGGAATGGAACGTGGAATGCAAAGGAATGGATCGTGGAATGGAATGGAATGGAATTTGGAAAGGAATGCATGTGGAATGTAATGAAATGGAATACGGAATGGAATGTGGAATGGATTGTGGAATGGAATATGGAATGGAGTGTGGAATGGAATGCAATGGAATGTGGAATCGAATGTGAAATGGAATGCAATGGAATGTGGAATGGAATGGAGTGGAAGTGAAAGCAATGTGGAATGGAATGGAATGTGGAATGGAAAGTGGAATGGAATGAAAAGGAATGTGGAATGGAATGGAGAGGAGTGGAATGTGGAATGGAATGGAATGGAATGGAATGCAATGTATTGGAAAGGAATGGAATGAGGAATGGAATGGAATGGAAAGTGGAAAGAATTGGAAATGGAATGGAATGGATTGTGTTGGAATGGAATGGAATGGAATGTGGAATGGAATGGAATGGAATGTGGAATGGAATGGAATGGAAAGCGAACGCAATGGAATGTGGAATGGAATTGAGTGGAAAGTTGAATCGAATGTGTAATAGAACGGAATGGAATGGAATCTTTAATGGAATTTAATGGAATGTGGAAGAGAATACAATGGAATGTGGAATGGAACCGAATGGAATGGAATGTGGAATGGAATCTTAAATGGAATGTGGAATGGAATGGAATGGAACGTGGAATGGGAATGTGGTATGGAACGGAATGGAACATGGAATGGAATGCGAAATGGAATGGAAAGTGGAATGGAATGTGGAAAGGAATGGAATGCAATGTGGAATGTTGAAAAGAATCGAATGGAATGGAATGTGCAATGGAATGTGGAATGGAATGGAATGTAACGTGGAATGGAAAGGAATGGAATGTGGAATTGAACAAGGAATGGAATGGAATGGAACGTTGAATGGAACATTGAATGGAATGGAATGGGAAGTGGAATGGGTTAGAATACATAATGAAATGGAATGAGGTATGGAATGGAATGGAATGTGTAATGAAAGGAATGGAATGGAATGTGGAATGGAACGTGGAATGGAAAGAATGGAAGGTGCAATGGAATGGAATGGAATGTGGAATGGAATGGAAACAAATTGAATGTGGAATGGAATGTGGATAGTAATGTGGAACGGAATGGAATCGAGGGTGAAATGGAATGCGGAATGGAATGGAATGGAAACTGGAGTCGCATGAAATGTAGAATGGAATGGATTTGAATGGAATGGAATGTAGAATGGAATGGAATGGAATGTGGGATAGAATGGAATGGAATGGAATATGGAATGGAATTTAATATGGAATGGAATGTGGAAAGGAATGGAATGGAATGTGGAATATACTGAAATGGAATGTGGAACTGAATGGGATGGAATGGAGTGGAATGTGGACTGGAATGAAAGGGAATATAGTTTGGAATGGAATGGAATTGAATGGAATGAGGACTTGAATGGATTGGAGTTGAATGCAATTTAGAATTGAATGGAAACCAATGTGGAATTAAATGGAATGGAACGTGGAATGAAATGGAATGGAAACTGGATTAGAATACGGAACGGAATGGAAAGGAATGTGGAATGGAGTGGAATGGAATGGAATGGAATGGAATGGATTGGAAGGTGTATGGAATGGAATGGAAAGTGGAGTGGAATGGAATGGAATGTGGAATGGAATGGAATGTGGAATGGAAAAGAATGGAATGTGAAATGGAATACAGTGTGGAATGCAATGCAATGGAATATGGAATGGAAAGTATAATGTAATATAATGGAATATGTAATGGAATGGAATGTTGAATGGAACGTGGAATGGACTGGAATACAACGTGGAATGGAATGGAATGGAACGTGGAATGGAATAAAATGGAATGTGGAATGCAATGGAATGGAATGTGGAATGAAATAGGGAATGGAATGTGGAATGGGATGGAATGGAATGTGGAGAGGAAGGTGAAATGGAAGGTGGAATGGAATGGAATGGAATGTGGAATCGAATCTGAAATGGAATGGAACAGAATGTGGAATGGAAAGTGTAATGGAATGGAATGGATTGGAATAAAATGTGTAATGGAATGGAATTTGGATTGAAATGGAATGGAATGGAATGTGGAATGGAATGGAATGGAATGTGGAATGGAATGGAATTGAATGCAATTAAATGTGAAATGGAAAGGAATGGAATGTGGTATGCAATTGAATAGAATGTGCAATGAAATGGGATGAAATGTAGAAGAGAAAGTGGAACTAAATGGAATGGAATGTGGAATACAATGGATTGTAATGTGGAATGGAACGGAATGGAATGTAGAATGGAATATGGAATGGAATGGAAGGTGGAATGGAATGTGGAATGGAATGTGAAATGGAATGGAATGGACAGTGGAATGGAACGTGGAGTGGAATGTGGAATGGAAGGGAATGGAATAGAATGGAATAGAACGTGTAATAGAATAGAATGGTATGTGGAATGGATTGGAATGGAATGTGGAATCGAGGAATGGAATGGAATGTGAAATGGAATGTGGAATGGAATGGAACGTGGAATGGAAGGTGGAATTGAATGGAATTTAATGTGGAATGGAACGTGGAATGGGAAGGAATGGAACGTGTGATGGAATGGAATGGAACATGGAATGGAATAGAATGGAAAGTGGAAAGGAATGGAACGGAATGGAATGGAATGTGGAATGGAGTATGAAATGGAATGGAATGAAATGTGGAATGGAACGTGGAATAGAAAGTTTAATAGAACGTGAAATGGAATGAAATGTGGAATGGAACTTGGAATGGAAAGTTTAATAGAACGTGAAATGGAATGAAATGAAAAGTGGAATGGAACATGTAATGGAACGTGGGATTGAAAGTGGAAAGGAATGTGGAATAGATTGTGGAATGAATGGAATAGAAAATGTTCTGCAATTGATTGTAACGTGGAATGGAATGGAATGGAGTGTGCAATGGAATGTGGAATGGAATGTGGAATGGAATGTGGAATGGAAAGTTGAATGGAAGATGGAATGGTATGGAATGGAATGTGGAATGTAATCTGGAATGGAATGGAATATTGAATGGAATCTGGAAAGGGATGGAATGATATGGAATGGAATGAAATGGAATGTAGAATGGAACGTGGAATGGAATGCAATGGAACATGAAATGGAATGGAATACAACGTTGAATGGAACGGAACGGAATGTGGAATGGAATGGAATTGAACGGAATGTGGAATAGAATGGAATGAAATGTGGAATGGAAGGTGGAATGAAATAGAATGGAATGTGGAATGGAATGGAATGCGGAATGGAACGGGGAATGCAATGGAAGGGATCGTGGAATGGAATGGAATGGAATTTGGAATGGAATGCATGTGGAAAGTAATGCAATCTAATGCGGATTGGAAAGTGGAATGAAATATGGAATTGAGCATGGAATGGAATGCAATGGAATGTGGAATGGAATGCAATGGAAAGTGGAATCGAATGTGAAATGGAATGGAAAGGAATGTGGAATGGAATGGAGTGGATGCGAATGCAATGTGGAATGGAATGGAATGGAATGTGGAATGAAATGTGGAATGGAATGAAAAGGAATATGGAACGGAATGGAGAGGAGTGGAATGTGAAATGGAATGGAATGGAATGGAATGCAATGTATTGGAAAGGAATGGATTGAGGAATGGAATGGAATTGAAAGTGGAAATAATGGGAAATGGACTGGAATGGAATATGGAATGGAATGGAATGTGGAAAGGAATGGAACGGAATGTGGAATGGAATCGAATGGAAAGCGAATGGATTGGAATGTGGAATGAAATGGAACGGAAAGTGGAATGTAATGGAATGGAATGTGGATTGCAATGGAATGGAATGTGGAATGGAATTGAATGTAATCTGGAAAGGAATATGGAATGCAATGGAACGGAAAGTGGAATGGAATGGAATGGAATACGGAATGGAATGGAATGGAACGTGGTATTCAACGTGGAAAGGAACGTAGAAAGGAATGGGTAATGGAAAGTGGAATGGAATGTGGAATGTAACGTGGAGTGGAATGTGGAATGGAAGGGAATGGAATAGAATGGAATAGAACGTGTAATGGAATAGAATGGTATGTGGAATGGATTGGAATGGAATGTGGAATCGAGGAATGCAATGGAATGTGAAATGCAATGTGGAATGGAATGGAATGGAATGTGGAACGGAATGGAAATGAACTTGTAATGGAATGGATTGGAATGTCGAATGAAATGGAATGGAAGGTGAAATGGAATGTTGCATGAAATGTGGAATGAAGATGAATGGAATGTGGAATGGAATATGGAATGGAACGGAATGGATTGTGGAATCGAATGTGAAATGGAATTGAATGTAATGTGGAATGGAATGTGCAATGGAATGGAATGGATTGGAATGCAATGTGGAATGGTATGGAATGGCATGGAATGTGGAATGGAAAGAATGGAATGGATTGGAATGGAATGGAATGTGGAATAGAATGGAATGGAAGGTGGACTGGAATCGGATGCAATGGAATCGAATGTGAAAAGAAATGGAATGGAATGTGATATGCAATTGAACGGAATGTGGAATGGAATGAAATGGAATGTAGGACGGATTGTGCAATGGAATGGAATGGAATATGGAATGGAATGGAATGGAATGGAATATTGAGTGGAATGCCTACGAATGGAATGGAAAGGGGAATGGAATGGAAATGAACGTGGAATGGAAGGGAAGGGAATGTGGAATGGGAAGTGGAATGGAACGGAAAGGAATGTGGAATTGAATGTGGATTGGAATGGAAAGTAATGTGGAATGGAATATGAAATGCAATGGAATGGAATTTGGAAAGGAATGTGGAATGCAATCGAATGGAAAGTGGAAAGGAATGTGGAATGTAATGGAATGGAATGTGAAATGGAACGTAGAATGGAATGGAATGTGAAATGGAATTTGGAATGGAAAGTGGAATGCAATGTTTGGAATGGAATGTGTAATGGAATGGAATGGAATGTGGAATGGAATGTAGAATGGAATGGAATGGAATGTGGAATGGAACGTGGAATGAAATGGAATGGAAAGTGGAATGGAACGTGGAATGGAACGTGGAATGGAAAGTGGATTGGAAAGTGGAATGGGATGTGGAATAGATTGCGGAATGGAAAGTGTAATGGAATGTGCAATTGATTGTGGAATGGAATGGAATGGAAAGCGTAATGGAAAGTAAGGGAATGTGTAATAGAAATGACTGGAAAGTGGAATGGAATGGAAAGGAATGTGGAATGCAACGGAATGTGGAATGGAAGGGAATGGAATATGCAATGGAATGGAATGGAATGGAATGTGGAATGGAATGTGGAATGAAATGTGGATTGGTATGGAATGGAATGTGGAATGGAAAGGAATGGCATTGAATGGAATAGAATGTGAAATGGAACGGAATTGAACGTGGATTGGAATGGAATGTAATGTTGAATGGAATGGAATGGAATGGAATATGGAACGGAACGGGATGGAATGCGGAATGGAATGTAAAGGAATGCGGAATGGAATGTAATGGAGTGGAATGTAGAAAGGAATGGAATGGAATGCAATGTATTGGAAAATAATGGATTGTGGAATGGAATGGAATGGAATGTGGATTGGAATAGCATGCAACGTTGAATGAAATGGAACGTAATGGAAAGTAGATTGGAATCAAATGCAATGTTGAATGAAATATAATGCAATGGAATGTGAAAAGGAATGGAATTGAATGTGGATTGGAATGGAATGCAATGTGGAAATGGAATGGAAAGCAATAAGGAATGGAATTGAATGGAATGTGGAATGTAATGTGGAATATAATTTAATGGAATGCGGTATCATATGTGGAATGGAATGCAATGGAATGTGGAATGGAATGGAATGGAATGTGGAATGGAACGTGGAATGCAATGTGCTATGGAATGTGGAATGGAACACGGAATGGAATGTGGAATGATATGCGGAATGTAATGTGGAATGGAATGTAAGGTGGAATGGCATTTGGAATGGAATTGAATGGAATACAATGTTGAATGGAATGGAATGGAATGGAATGGAATGTGGAATCGAATGGAATTGAATGTGGAATGGAATGGAATGGAATGCAATGTGGAATTCAATGCAGTGGAATGTGGAATTGAATGGAATGGAATGTGGAATGGAATATGGAATGGAATGTGGAATTGAACGTAGAATGGAATGAAATGTAACGGAATGGAGTGTGGAATGGTATGTGGAATGGAGTGGAATGGAATGTGGAATGGAATGAAATGGAATGGAACGTGGAAGGGAATGTGCAATGGATTGTGGAAGGGAACGTGGAATGTAAAGGAATGGAAAGTGGAGTGAAACGTGGAAAGGAATGGAATGGAACGTGTAATGGAATGAGGAATAGACTGTGGAATGGAAAATGAAATGGAACGTGGAATGGATTGGAATGGCATGTGGAATGGAAAGTGGAATGGCATGTGGAATAGAATGCAACACAATGTGGAATGGGATGTGGAATGGAATGGAATTGAATGCCGAGTGGAATGTGGAATGGAATGGAAAACAAAGTGGAATGGAATGCAATGGAATGTCGAATAAAATTTGGAATGGAATGCAAAGATATCCAGAGTGCAATGGACTGGAATGGAACAGAATCGAATGGAGTTCAATGGAATGGAAAGGAACGTGGAATGGAACGTGGAATGGAAAGTGGAATGGAACGTGGAATGGAAAGTGGAAGGGAATAGAATGGAATGTGGAATGGAAGGGAATGGGATGTGGAATGATATGTGTAATGGAAAGGAATGGAATGGAATGGAATGGAATGGAATGGAATGGAACGTGGAATGGAAAGTGGAATGGAATGTGGAATGGAATGTGGAATGGAATGTGGAATAGAAGGGAATGGAATGTGGAATGGAATGAGTAATGGAATGGAATGGAATGGAATGGAAAGCGGAATGGAATGCAATGGAAAGTGGAATAGAATGTGGAATGGACTGTGGAATGGAATGTGGAATGGAACGGAATGGTCTGGAATGTGGAATGGAATGCAATGTGGAATTCAATGGAGTGGAATGCGGAATTGAATGGAATGGAATGTGGAATTGAACGTAGAATGGAATGAAATGTAACGGAATGGAGTGTGGAATGGTATGTGGAATGGAGTGGAATGGAATGTGGAATGGAATGAAATGGAATGGAACGTGGAAGGGAATGTGCAATGGATTGTGGAAGGGAACGTCGAATGTAAAGGAATGGAAAGTGGAGTGAAACGTGGAAAGGAATGGAATGGAATGTGTAAAGGAATGTGGAATAGACTGTGGAATGGAAAATGAAATGGAACGTGGAATGGATTGGAATGGCATGTGGAATGGAAAGTGGAATGGCATGTGGAATGGAATGCAACACAATGTGGAATGGGATGTGGAATGGAATGGAATAGAATGCCGAGTGGAATGTGGAATGGAATGGAATACAAAGTGGAATGGAATGGAATGGAATGTCGAATAAAATTTGGAATGGAATGCAAAGATATCTAGAGTGCAATGGACTGGAATGGAATAGAATCGAATGGAGTTCAATGGAATGGAATGGAACGTGGAATGGAACGTGGAATGGAAAGTGGAATGGAACATGGAATGGAAAGTGGAATGGAAAGTGGAAGGGAATAGAATGGAATGTGGAATGGAAGGGAATGGGATGTGGAATGATATGTGTAATGGAAAGGAATGGAATGGAATGGAATGGAATGGATTGGAATGGAATGGAACGTGGAATGCAAAGTGGAATGGAATGTGGAATGGAATGTTTAATAGAAGGGAATGGAATGTGGAATGGAATGTGTAATGGAATGGAATGGAACGCGAAACGGAATGCAATGGAATGTGGAATAGAATGTGGAATGGACTGTGGAATGGAATGTGGAATGGAACGGAATGGTCTGAAATGTGGAATGGAATGGAATGGAATGGAACGAAATGGAAAGGAATGGAATGTGGAATGGAATGGAATCGAAAGAGGAAAGGAATGGTATGGAATGGAATGCGCAATGGTATGGAATGGAATGGAAAATGAAACGGAATGGAATGGAATATGGAATTGAATGGAATGGAAAATGAAACGGAATGGAATGGAATGTGGAATGGAACGTGGAAAAGGTTGGAATGGAAAGTCGAATGGAACGTAGAATGGAATCTGTAATGGAATGTGGACAGGAACGAGGAATGGAATGTGGAATGGAATGTGGAAAGGAACGTGGAATTGAATGGAATGGAACGTGGAATTGAGTGGAATGGAATGTGGAATGGAATGGAATTGAATGTGGAATGGAATGTGGATAGGAATGGAATGCAATATAAAATGGAATGTAGAATGGAATGCAGTGGAATATGGAATCGATTCTGGAATGGAAGGTGGAATGTTACGTGGAATGGAATGGAATGAAAGGTGGAATGAAATGTGGAATGGAATGTGGACTGGAATGGAATCGAATGTGGAATGGAATGAACTGGAAAGTCAATTAGAATGTGGACTGGAATGGAATGCAATGTGGAATGGAAAGTGGAATGAAATCGAATTGCACGTGTAATGCAATGTGGAATGGAATGGAATGGAATGTGGAATGGATTGTGGAATGCAACGTGGAATGGAACGGAATGGAATGTGAAATGGAATGTGTAATGTAAAGTGGAATGCAATGTGGAGTGGAACCTGGAATGGAATGGAATGGAACGTGGAATATAACTTGCAATAGAATCTGGAATTGAACATGGAATGGAATGTGGAATGGAGCATGGAATGGAAAGAGGAATGGAGTGTGGAATGGAACTGGGAATGGAATGGAATGGAATGTGGTATGGAACGTGGAATGGAATGTGGTATGGAACGTGGAATGGAATTGCATGGAAAGTGGAATGGAATGTGGAATGGAACGTGCAATGCAACGTGGAATGGAATGGAATTGAACGTGGAATGGAATGTGGAATGAAATGTAGAATGGAAAGGAATGGAATGTGCAGTGGCATGGAATGGAATGTGGAATGGAATGGAATGGAATGTGGAATAGAAAGTGAAGTAGAATGGAAAGGAATCAGGAAAGGAATGGAAAGGAATGGTATGGAATGCAGAATGGAATGTAATGGAAAGTGGGATGGAAAGTGGAATGGAACGTTGAATGGAATGTGGAATGGAATGGAATGGAATGTGGAATGGAAGAGAATGAAGTGTGGAATGGAATGTGGAAGGGAATGGAATGGAATGTGGAATGGAAGGGAGTAGAATGTCGAATGAAATGTTCAATGGAATGGAATTTAAAGGACAGTAATGTAGAATGGAATGGAAAGGAATGTGGAATGGAAGGGAATAGAATGTGGAAAGGAATGCGGAAGGGAATCGAATGGAATGGAACGGAATGTGGAATCAAAAGGAATGCAGTGTGGAATGGAAAGAAATGGAATGTGGAATGGAAAGGAATGCAATGTGGAATGGAATGCCATGGTAGGGAATGTGGAATGAAAAGGAATGGAATGGAATGGAATGTGGAATTGAATAGAATGGAATGTGGAATGGAAAGGAACGGAACGTGGAATGGAAAGGAATGGAAGGCGGAATGGTATGGAATAGGATTTGGACTCGAATATAATGGAATGGAATGGAACGTGGAATTGAATGGAAGGTGAATTGGAATGGAATGGAATGGAATGTGGAATGGAATTGAACGGAATGGAATGGAATGCAAGGTGGAATGGCATGTCAAAAGGAATGTGGAATGGAACGTGGAATGGAATGAAATAGAACGTGGAATTGAATGAAATGGAAAGTGGAATGGAAAGGAAAGGAACGTGGAATTGAACGTGGAATGGAAAGTGAAAGGTAACGTGGAATGGAATGGAATGGAATGCGGAATGGAATGGAATGGAATGTGGAATAAAATGGAATGGAATGGGGAATGGAATGAAATAGAACTTGGAATGGAAAGTGGAAAGGAATGGAACGGAACGCGGAATGCAACGTGGAATAGAATGCCTAATGGAATGTTGAAGGGAAGGTGGAATGGAATGGAATGGAAAGTGGAATGGAATGTGGAATTGAATGTCGAATGTTATTAAATGGAATGTGGAATGGAATGGAATGGAATGTGGTACGGAATGTGGAATGAAAAGGAATGGAATGTACAATGGAAAGGAATGAAATGTCGTACAGAATGTGGAATGGAGTGGAATGGATTGTGGAATGAATGAGGAAAGGAATGGAATGGAATGTGGAAAGGCATGTGGAATGGAAAGGAATGAAATGTGGAATGGAATGTGGGGTGGAAGGTGGAATGGAATGGAATATGGAATGGAATGTGGAATGGAATGGAAAGGAATGGAATGAGGAATGGAATGAAATTGAATGGAATGTGGATTGGAATGGAATGGAATGGAATGGAACGTGGAATGGAATGGAATGGAATGTGGAATGAAATGGAATATGGAATGGAATAAGGAATGGAGTGGAAGGGGGAATGGAATGGAATATAATGGAATGTTGAGTGGAATGGATTGGAATGGTATGGAATGAAATTTTTAATGGAAGGGAATGGAATGTGTAATGGAATGTGCAATTGAATGGAATGGAATGTGAAATGGAATGTGCAATTGAATGGAATGGAAGTGAATGGAATTTGGAATGGAATGGAATGGAATGTGGAATGCAATGGAATGTACAATGGAATGGAATGTGGAATGGAAAATAATGGAATGTGGAATGGAATGGAATTGAATGTGGAATGCAATATGGAATGGAATGGAATGGAATGGAACGGAATTTGGAATGGAATGGAATGTGGAATAGAATGGAATGGAAATTGGAATGGAATGTAATGTGGAATGCAATGTGGAATGGAAAGAAATGGAATATGGAATGGAATGTGGAATTGAATGGTGAATGGAATGTGGAATGGAATGTGGAATGCAATGTGGAATGGAAAGTGAAATGGAATGGAATGGAATGTGGAATGGAATGGAATGGAATGGAAAGTGGAACGCAACGTGGAATTGAATGGAATGAACTTGGAATGGAACTTGGAATGGAACATGGAATGTGGAATGGAATGGAATGGAATGTGGAATGGAATGGAATGCAAAGTGGACTGGTATGTGGAATGGAATGGAATGGAGTGTTGAAAGGAATGTGAAATGGAATGTGGAAAGGAAAGGAATGTGGAAAGGAATGTGGAGTGGAATGTAGAATGGAATGGAATGGAATCTGGAATTGAAGGGAATGGAATGTGGAATGGAATGTGAAATGGAATGGAATGGAATGTGGAATGGAATGCAATGGATCATAGAGAGGATCGTGGAATGGAAAGTGGAATGGAATATGGAATGGAATAGAATGGAATGTGTAATGGAGAGGAATGGAATGTGGAATAGAATGGAATGCAATGGAAAGTGGAATAGAATAGAATGGAATGGAAGGTAGAATAGAATGTAGAATGGAATGGAATAGAATGTGGAATGGAATGTACTGAAAGTGGACTGGAATGGAATGGAATGTGGAATGGAATGGAAAGGAATGTGGACTGGAAAAGAATGGAATGTGGAATGGAATGGAATGGAATGGAATGGAATGGAATGTGGAATGAAATGGAATGGAATGTGAAATGGAATGTGGAATGCAATGTGGAATGGAGCGGAATGGAATGTGGAATAGATTTTAAAAGAATGGAAAGTGGAATGGAATGTTGAATGGTATTGAATGGAAGGAGGAACGCAAGGGATTGGAATATGGAATGGAATGGAATGGAATGGAATGTGAAATGGAATGGCATGTTGATTGGAATGGAATGGAATGTGAAATGGAATGTGGAATCGAATTTGAAATGCAATGAATTGTAATGTGGAATGAAATGAAATGGAACGTGGAATGGAAAGAAGTGGAATGTGGATAGCAATGTAATTGTATGTAGAAGGGAAAGTGAAATGGAATGTGGAATGGAATGTGGAAAGGAATGGAATGGAATGTGGAAAGGACTATTGAATGGAATGCAATGGAATTTGTAATGGAATGTGGAAAGGAATGGAATGGAATGTGGAATGCAATGGAATGGAATGTGGAATTTAATGGAATGGAATTTGGAATGGAATGTGGAGTAGAATGTTTAATGGAATGGAACGGAATGTTGACTGGAATGTCGAATTTAATGGAATGGAACGTGGTACGGAATGTGGAATGGAAAGTGGAATGGAATGTGGAATGCAATGGAATGGAACGTCGAAAGGAATCTGGATTGGAATGGAATAGAATGTGGAAAGGAAATTGGAATAGAATGTGGAATGGAATGGAATGGAATGTGTATTGGAATGCAATGGAATGCGGACTGCAATGCGGAATAGAATGAGGAATGGAATCTGGAATGGAATGTGGAGTGGCATGTGGAATTGAACGGAATGGAATGTGGAAAGGAATATGGAATGGAATGTTGAATGGAACGTGTTACGGAACGGAATGGAATGTGGAATGTATCATGGAATGGAATGAAATGGAATGTGGAATGGAATGGTATGGAATTTGGAATTGAATGTGGAATAGAATGTTTAATGGAATGGAACGGAATTTTGACTGGAATGTGGAATTTAAAGGAATGGAATGTGAAAGAGAATGTGGAATGGAAATTGGAATGGAATGTGGAATGGAATGGAATGGAATGTGGAAAGGAATCTGGATTGGAATGGAATAGAATGTGGAAGGGAAAGTGGAATATAATGTGGAATGGAATGGAATGTGTAATGGAATGTGTAATGGAATGTAATGGAATGTGGACTGCAATGCGGAATAGAATGAGGAATGGAATGTGGAATGGAATGTGGAGAGGAATGTGGAATTAAACGGAATGGAATGTGGAAAGGAATATGGAATGGAATGTGGAATGGAAGGCATTAGGGAATGAAATGGAATGTGGAATGTATCATGGAATGGAATGAAATGGAAAGTGGAATGGAACGTGGAATGGAATGTGGAATGGATTGTGGAATGGAATGGAATAGAATGTGTAACAAAATGTAGAATAGAATGGAATGGAATGTGGAATACAAAGTGGAATGGAGTCGAATGGAATGTGCATTGGAACCTGGTAATGGAATGTGCAATGGATGGTGGAAAGGAATGGAATGGAATGTGTAATGGAACATGGAATGGAATGGAACAGGACGTGGAATGGAACATGGAATGGAAAGTTGAATGGAATGTGAAAAGGAATGTGGAATGGAATGTGCAATGGAATGTGGAATGGAACGTGTAACGGAATGGAATGGAAAGTGGAATGGAAAGTGGAATCGAACTTAAAGGAACGTGGAATGGAATGTGCAATGGAATGTGGAATGGAATGTGGAATGGAACGTGGAATTTAATGGAATGGAACGTGGAATGTAACAAGGAATGGAATGGAATGGAACGTGGAAAGGAATGTGGAATGGATCGTGGAATTGAAAGTGGAATGGAATGGAATGGAACGTGGATTGGATTGTGGAACGGAATCTGGAATAGAAAATGGAATGGATTGTGGAATGCAATGTGGAATGGAATGGGAATGGAACGTGGAATGGAATGGAATGTGGAATATATTGGAGAATGGAAAGAGGAATGTAATGTGGAATGGAATGGATTGGAATGTGGAATGGAATGGAATGCAATGGAATGTGGAATGTAATGTGGAATGGAATGGAATTGAATGTGGAATGGAATGGAATGGAATGGAATGTCGAATGGAATATGGAATGGAATTGAATGTGATGTGGCATGGAATGTAGAATGGAGTGGAATAGAACATGGAATAGAACGTGAAATGTTACGGAATGGAAAGTCGAATGAAACGCGGAATGGAACGTGAAATGTTATGGAATGGAAAGTCGAATGCAACGCGGAATGGAACTTGGAATGGAACGTGTAAGGAAACGTAGAATGGATCGTGGAATGGAATGTGGAATGCAATGGAAAGGAACGTGGAACGGAATGTAGAATGGAACGGAAAGAAATGTGGAATGGAATGGAAGGGAACGTGAAATTGAATCGAATGGAATGGAATGTGGAATGGATTGGAATGGAGTGTGGAATGGAACGGAAAGAAATGTGCAATGGAATGGAATATAATGTGGAATGGAATGTGGAATGGAATGGAATGTAACGTGGAATGGAATGTGGAATGGAATGTAAAGGAATATGGAATGGAATGTGGAATGGAAATGAATGGAATGTGTAATGGAATGTGGAATAGAATGGAATGGAATGTGGAAAGGAACGAGGAATGGAATTGAATGTGGAATGCAATGTGGAATGGAACGTTGATTGGAATGGAATGTGCAATGGATTGTGGGATTGATTGAGGAATAGAAGGTTGAATGGAATGGAATGGAATTTGGAATGGAATGTGGAATGACATGGAGAGGAATGTGGAACGGAAAGGAATGGAATGTGGAAGGGAACATGGAGTGGAGTGGAATGGAATGTGGAATGGAACGTGGAATGGAATGGGGAATGGAATGTGGAATACAATGGGGAATGGAACGTGGAATGGAATGGAATGTGGAATGGAATGTGGAATGTAAAGTGCAATGCAGTGTAATGGAACGAGGAATGTATTGGAATGTGGAATGCATTGTGAAAGGGATTGTGGAATGGAATGTGGAATAGAATATAATGGAATGTGGAATGGAACGTGGAGTGGAATGGAATGGAATGTGAAATGAAACGAGGAATGGAATGGGGAATGGAATGTGGAATGGAATTTAATGTGGAAGTGAATGCGGAATGTAAAGAGGAATGCAGAGAAATGTAATGAGGATTGTAATGGTATGTGGAATGGATTGTGGAATGCAACGTGGAATGGAATGGAATGGAATGTTAAATGGAATGTGGAATGAAATGGAATGGAAAGTGAAAAGGAATGGAATGGAATGTGGAGTGGAATGTGGAGTGGCATGGAATTGAATCTGGAAAGTAACTTGGAGTGGAAAGTGGAAAGGAACGTGGAATGGAATGGAATATGGAATTGAATGGAATGGAATGTGGAATGCAATGGAATGGAATGTGGAATGGAATTGAATATAATGTGGAATGGAATGAAATGAAATGCGAAATGGAATGAAATGCAATGTGGAATGGAATGGAATGGAATGTGGAATGGAATATGGATTGCAGTGGAATGGAATGTGGAATGGAATGTGGAGTAGAATGGAATGGAATGTGCAACGGAATTCAATGGAATGTGGAATAGAATGTGAAATGGAATGGAATGGAATGTGGAATGGAATGTGTAATGAAATTGAATGGAATGGGGAATGGTATGAGGAATGGAATGGAATGGAATGTGGAATGGAACGTAGAATCGAATGTGTAATGGAATGTGGAATGGAACGTGGAATGGAATGGAATATGGAATGGAATGTGGAATGGAATGGAATGGAATGCAATCTGGAATGGAAGGGTATAGAATGTGGAATGAAATGGAATGGAATGTGGAACAGAATGGAATGTGGAATGGAATTTGAAATGGAATGGAATGGAATGTGGAATTGAATGTGGAATGGAACGTGGAATAGAATGGAATGGAATATGGAATGAAATGGAATGGAATGTGGAATGGAATGGAATGCAATGTGGAATGGAATGGAATGGAATATGGAATGTAATGCAATTTGCAATGGAATGTGGAATGGAATGGAATGGAATGTGGAATGGAATGAAAGGGAAAGGAATCTGGAATGGAATGTGGAATGGAAAGTGGAATAGAATGGAAAGGAAAGTGGAATGGAATGGAAGGGAATGTGGAATAGAATAGAATAGAATATGGAATGGAATGGAATGCAATGTGGAATGTAATAGAACAGAATATGGAATGGAATGAAATGCAATGTGGTATGGAATGGAATGGAATATGGAAAGGAATGGAATCTGGAACGAAATGTGGAATGGAATGGAATGTAATGGAATGTGGATTGGAATGTGTAATGTAAAGTGCAATGGAATGTGGAATTAAATGGAATGAGATGTGGAATAGAATGAGGAATGGAATGTATTTGACTGTGTAATCGAATGGAATAGAATGTGGAATAGAATGAGAAATTGAACGGAATGTTATGTGGAAAGGAATGTCATGGAAATTTGAATGGAATGTGGAATTGATTGCAGAACGGAATGGAATGGAATGTGGAATGGAATGGAATGGAATGTCGAATGTAATGTGGAATGGATTGTAATGGAAAGTGGAATGGAATGGAACGAATGGTTGAATGGAATGTGGAATGCAATGGAATGGAATGTGGAATGGATTGCGGAAAGGAATTTGGAATGGAATGTGGAATGGAGTGGAGTGGAATTCAATGGAATGGAAAGTGGAATGGATTGTGGAAAGGAATGGAATGGAATAAGGAATGGAATGTGGAATGGAATGGAATGGATGCAATGGAATGTGAAATGGAATGGAATGGAATGTGGAATGCAATGTTGTATGAAATCGAATGGAATGTACTGAAGCGTGTAATGGATTGTGGAATGGAATGGAAGGTATAGTGGAATAGAATGTGGAATGGAATGGAATGGAATGCAGTGCAATGTGGAATGGAATGGAATTGAATGTGGAATGGATTGTGGAATGGGATGGAATGGAAAGTGGAACAGATTGTATAATGGAATCTGGAACGGAAAGCTGAATGGAATGGAATGAAATGTGGAATGGAAAGTGGAATGAAATGAAATAGAATGTGGAATGGAATGTTGTATGGAATGGAAAGGAATGTGTAATGGAAAGTGGAATGGAATAAAATGCATTGTGGAATGGAATGGAATACAATGTGGAATGGAACACGGAATAGAAAGGAATGCAATGTGGAATGGAACATGGAATGGAACGTGGAATGGACCGTGGAATGGAATGGAATGTGGTATGGAATGTGGAATGGAACGTGGAATGGAGTGGAATGGAACGTGGAATGTAGTGGAATGTGGAATGGATGGTGGTTTGGAAAGTGGAATGGAATTAAATGGAATCTGGAATGGAACATGGAATGGAATGGAATGGAATATGGAATGGAAAGTGGAATAGAATGTGGAATGGAATGAAATGTGGAATGGAATGTGGAATGGAAGGTGGAATGGAATGGAATGTGGAATGGATTGTGGAATGGAATGGAATGGAATGGAATGGAATTTGGAAAGGAATGGAATGGAATGTGGAATCGAATGTGGAATGGAATGGAATGGAATATGGAATGGAATGTGGAATGGAATTGAATGGTATTTTGAATGGAATTGAATGGAATTTGGATTGCAATTGAATGCAAAGTTGAATGGAATCGAATGGAATGTGGTATGGAATGGAATGGTATTTTGAATGGAATTGAATGGAATTTGAATTGCAATGGAATGCAATGTAGAATGGTGTGGAATGGAATGTGGAATGGAATGGAATGGAAAGGAATGTCAAACGGAAAGAAGAATGGATTGGAATGGAATGCAATGTGGAATGGATCAGGGAATGGAAAGTGGACTGGAAACTGCAGTAGAACGTGGAATGGAACGTGGAAAAGATAGTGGAATGGATGATGGAATGGAATGTGGAACTGAAGGGATTGCAATGTGGAATGGATTGTGTGAAGGAATGCAAGGGTACATGGAATAGAATGTGAAATGGAATGCAATGGATTGTGGAATGGAATGAGTAATGGAAAGAGGAATCAAACGTGGAATGTAACGTGGAAAGGAAGATGGAATGAAATGTGGAATGGAATGTGGAATGGAATGTGGAAGAGAACATGGAATGGAAAGTGGAATGGAATGGAATGGAATGTGTAATGGAATGGAATGGAATGCGGATTGGAATGGAATGGAATGTAGAAAGGAATGGAATGGAATGTGGAAGGGAATGTGGAATGGAATGGTATGGAATGTAATGGAATGTGTAATGGAATAGAATGGAATGGAATGGAATACGGAATGGAATGGAATGGAATCTGGAATGGAATGGAATGGAATGCCAAATGAAGTGGAATGGAATTTGGAATGGAATGGAACGGATTGCTGAATGAAATGGTATGGAACATGGAATGGAATGGAATGGAATGCAATGTGGAATGGAATGGAATGAAATGTGGAATGCAATGGAATGGAATGGATTGTGGAATGCATAATGCAATGGAATGGAAAGGAATGGAACGGAAAGTGGAATGGAATGGAAATGAGTGTGGAATGCAATGGAAAAGAATGTTTAATGGAATGGAATGTGGAATGGAATGTGGAATGGATTGGAATGTAGAGAGGAATCCAATGTGGAATGGAATGGAATGGAATGTGGAATGTATTTTGGAATGGAATGGAATGGAACGTGGGAAGGAACGAGAAATGGAATGTGGAATGGTACGTGAAATGGAACGTGGAAAGCAACGTAGAATGGAACGTGGAAAGAAATGTGGAATGGAACATGGAATGGAACGTGGTATGGAATGTTGAATGGAATGTGGAATAGAATGGAATGGAATGTGGAATGGAATGGAATGTGGAATGGAATGGAATGGAATGCATAATAGAATGTGGAATGGAATGGAATGGAATGATGAATCCTATGGGGAATGGAAAGGAGTGGAAAGTGGAATGGAATGGAAGGCAATATGTAACGAAATTTAAAGGAATGTGGAATGGAATGGAATTGAATGTGGAATGCAATGGAAAGTGGAATAGAGTGGAATGGAATGCAGAATGGAATGGAAAGGATTGTGGAATGGAATGTGGAAAGGAAAGGATTAGAATGTGGAATGGAAAGCAGAATGGAATAAAATGGAATGTGAAATGCAATGCGGAAAGGAATGGAATGGAATGTGCAATGCAATGGAATGGAAAGGAATCTGCTATGGAAAGTGGAAAGGAACGTGGAATGGAATGCGGAATGGAATGGAATTGTATGTGGAATGGAATGGAATGGAACTTGGAATGGAATGTGGAATGGAATGTTGAAAGGAACGTGGAAAGTAATGTGGAATGGAAAGGAATGGAATGTGGAATGGATTGTGGAATAGAAAGGAATGAAATGTGGAATGGAATGGAATGCAATGCAATGTTGAATGGAATGTGGAATGGAAAGTGGAATGGAATGGAATGGAATGTGGAATGGAATGGAATGGAATGCAATGCAATGTGGAATGGAATGTGGAATGCAAAGTGGAATGGAATGGAATGGAATGTGGAATGGAATGTGGAATGAAATTGAATGGATAGTGTAAAGGAATGGAATGGAATGTGGAATGCAATGAGGAATGTAATGGAATGGAATGTGGAATGGAAGGAAATGGAATGTGGAATGGAATCTGTACAGAAATGGAATAGAATGTGGAATGGAATGAAAGGGAATGTGGAATGGAACGTTCAATAGAATGGAATGGCATGTGGAATGGAACGTGGAATGCAAAGTAGAATGGAACGTGGAATGGAATAGAATGTGAAATGGAACGTGGAAAGAAACTTGGAATGGAACGTGGAAAGAAACTTGGAATGGAATTGAAGGTGAAATGGATTGTGGAATGGTAAGGAATGGAATGGAATGGGGAACGGAATGGAATTGAATGTGGAATTGAATGGAATGGAATGTGTAATGGAACGTAGAATGGAATGGATTGAAATGTTGAATGCAACGTGGAATGGAACGTGGAATGGAATGGAATGTGGAATGGAATGTGGAATGGAACGTGGAATGGAATAGAATGTGGAATATATTGTGAAGTGGAAAGAAATGTGGAATACATTGTGGAACGGAATGGAATGGGATATGGAATGGAATGGAATGGAATGTGGAATGGAGTGGAACAGAATGGAATGTGGAATGGAATGGTATGGAATGTACAATGGAATGCAATGGAATGTGGTAAGGAATGCAATGCAATGGAAAGTGGAATGGAATGTGGAATGCAATGGAAAGGAATATGGAATGGAACATGGAATGGAATGGAATTCAATGTGGAATTGATTGGAATGGAATATGGAATGGAATGGAATGGAATGGAATTGAATGTGGAATGCAGAGGAATTGAATGTGGAATTTAATGAAATGGAATGTGGATTGGAATGAACTGGAATGGAATGTGGAATGCAGTGGAATGGAATGTGGAATGGAATGGAACGGAATGTGGAATGGAATGTGGAATGGAATGGAATGGAAAGTGGTATGGAATATGAAATGGAATGGAATAAAATGAGTAATGGAATGTGGAATGGAACATGGAATGGAACGTGGAATGGAATGATATGGAATGTGGAATGCAATGTGTAAAGCAATGGAATGGAATGTGGTATGGAATGGAATTGAATGTGAAAAGGAATGGAATGAACTGTGGAATTTAATGTAATATAAAGTGGAATTGAAAGTGGAAAGGAATGGAATGTTTAATGAAATGCAATGGAATGTGGAATTTAATGTGAAAGGAATGTGGAATGGAATGTTATGGAATGTGGATTGGAATGTGTAAGGCAACAAAACGGAATGTAGAATGCAATGGAATGGAATGTGGAATGGAATGTGGAAAGCAATGCAAAAGAATGTGGATTGGAATATGGAATGGAATGGAATGCAATGTGGAATTGATTGGAATGGAATGTGGAATGGAACGGAATGGAATGGAATATGGAATGCAATGGAATGGAATATGGAATAAAATGGAATGGAATGTTGAATAGAATGCAATGGGATGTGGAAAGGAATGTGGGATGGAATGCAATGGAAAGTGGAAAAAAATATGAAATGGAATGGAATGAAATGTGGAATGGAATGTGGAATGGAACGTGGAAGGGAACGTAGAATGGAACCTGGAATGGAATTGGAATGTAATGTTGAATGGAATGGAATGGAATGCAATGGAATCTGAAAAGGAATGGAGTGCAATGTGGAACGGAAGGTGGAAAGAATGGAATGGAATGGAATGTGGAATGGAATGTGGAACAGAATGGAATGGAATGGAATGTGGAACGGAATAGAATGGAATGGAATGTGGAATGGAATGGAATGGAATGGAATGCAATGCAATGGAAACTGAAATGGAATGGAGAGGAATGTGGAATGGAATATGGAATGGAATGGAAATGATTTCGAATGCAATGTGGAATGCAATGGAATGGAATGTGGAATGGAGTGCAATGGAATGTGGAATGGAACGTGGAATGTTATGGAATGAAATGTGGAAACGATCGTGGAATGGAATGTGTAAGGGAGGGGAATGTGAAATGAAATGTAAAATGGAACGTGGAATAGAATGCAATGTGGAATCAATTGTGGAATCGAATGTGGAATGCAATGTGGAATGGAATGGAAAGGAATGTGTAATGGAACGTTGAATGAAATGGAATGTAACGTGGAATGGAATGTGGAATGGAAAGGGGAATGTAACGTGTAATGGAATGGAATGTGAAATGGAATGTGGAATGGAAACTGGAATGGAATGGAATGTGGAATGGAATGTGGAATGGAATGTGGAATGGAATGGAATGGAATGTCCAATGGAATGGAAAGGAATGTGGAGTGGAATATAATGGAATGTGGAATAGAATGTGGAATGGAATGTAATGGAATGTGGGGTGTAACATGAAAAGGAATGTTCAGTGGAATGTGGAATGGAACGTGGAATAGAACAGAATGTGGAATGGAATCTGGAAAGGAATGGATTGCAATGCAATGTGGAATGGAATGGAATGGAATGTGGAAGGTAATGGAATGGAATGTGGAATGGCTTGGAAAGGAATGTGGAATAGAATGTGGAATGGAATGGAATGGAATTTGGAATGGAATTCAATGGAATGTGGAATGGAAAGTGGAATGGAGTGGAATGAGATGTAGAAGGGAATGTGGAATACAATGTGGAATGGAATGTGGAATGGAACGTTGAATGGAATGGAATGTGGAATGAAATTTGGAATGTAATGGAATGGAATGCTCTTTGGAATGGAATGCGGAATGGAATGTAACGGAATGTGTAATGGAATGAGGAATGCAATAGAATGGAATGTGGAATTGAATGCGGAATGGAATGTGGATAGGAATGTGGAGTGGAATGGAATAGAATATGTAATGGAATGTTGAATAGAACGGAAAGTAATGTGGAATTGAATGTGGAATGGAATGTGGAATGGAATGAGTAATGGAATGGAATGTAACATGGATTTTAACGCAATAAAAAGTGGAATGGAATGAAATAGAATGTGGGATGGAATTTGGAATGGAATGGAATGGCATGTGGCATGGAATGTGGAATAGAATGGAAAGGAATGCGGAACGGAAAGTGGAATGTATCATTGAATGGAATGGACTGGAATACGGAATGGAATGCAATGGAATGGAATGTGGATTGGAATGCAATGGAATGTGGAATGGAATAGAATGGAATGGAATGGAATTTGAAATGGAATTTAATGGAATGTGGAATGGAAAGGAAAGGAATGTGGAATGGAATGTGGAATGGAATGGAATGGAATGAAATGGAATGTGGAATGCAATGGAATGGACTGTGGAATGGAAAGCAATATAATGTGGAATGGAATGTGGAATGGAATGGGATGTTTAATGGAACGGAAAGGAATGTGGAATGGAAGGTGGATGGAATGTGGGATGGATTGGAAAGGAATGTGAAATGCAATAGAATGGAATGGAAAGGAAATTGGAATGGAATGGAATGGAACGTGGAATGGAATTGAATGCAACTTTGAATGGAATGTAATTAATGGAATGTGGAATGGAATGGAATGGAATGTGGAATGGAATGGAATGGAATGTGGAATGGAATGGAAAGGAATGTGAAACGGATTGTGGAATGGAATGGAATGCAAAGTGGAATGGATATTGGAATGGTTCGTGAAATGCAATGGTTTGAAATGTGGAATGTAATGGAATGGAATGGACTGTGGAATGGAATGGAATGGAATGGAATGCAATGTGAAATTGAAGGTAATGGAAAGTGGAATAGAATGCAGAATGGAATTTAATGGAATGTGGAATGGTATGTGGAATGAAATGGAATGGAATGTGGAATTGTACGTGAAATGGAACGGAATGGAATGCTATGTGGAATGGAATGGAATGGAATGTGGAATGGAATGGAATGGAATGTGGAATGGAATGGAATTTAATGGAATTGAATGGAATGGAATGGAATGGAATGGAGTGGAATGGAATGGAGTGGAATGTGGAATTCAATGGAAAGGAATGAGGAATGGAAAGTGGAATGAAACGTTTAATGGAATGGAATGGAATTTGGAATGGAATGGAATAGAATGTGGAATGGAATGCAGTGGAATACGGAATGAAATGGAAGGCAATGTGGAATGGAATGGAATCCAATGTGGAATGGAATGGAATGGAATCAGGAACGAAGTGGAAAGTGGAATGCAATGTGAAATGTCATGGAAAGAACTGTAGAATGGAATGAAATGGAATGTGGAACGGAAAGTGGAATGGAAAGAGGAATGGAAAGTGGAATGGTACAGGGAATGGAATGCAAAGTGGAAAGGAATGTGGAATCGAATGGAATGAAATGTGGAATGAAACGTGGAATGGAATGTGGAATCGCATGTGGAAGGAATGGTATGTAACGCGGAATCAAATGGAATGGAATGTGGAATGGAATGAAATGGAATGCGGAATGGAATGGAATGGAATGAGGAATGCAATGTGGAATGGAAAGTATAATGGAATGGAATGGAAGATGCAATGGAATGGAAGGGAAAGTGGAATAGAACGCAATGCAATATGGAATGGAATGGAATGAAGTGTGAAATGGAAAGGGCTGGAAAGTGGAATGGAATAGAATGGAATGTGGAACGGAATAGAATGGAAAGTTGAATGGAATGGAATGTGGAATGGAAAGTGGAACAAAATTAAATGGAATGTACAATGGAATGTTGAATCGAATTGAATGGAATGTGGAATGGAATGGAATGGAATGGAAGGTAGAATAGAATGTGAAATGGAATATGGAATGCAATGTGGAACTGAATGGAATGGAATGTGGAATTGAATAAGGGGTTGAATGGAAAGCGATGTGGAATGGAATGTCGAATGGAACGGAATGGAGTGTTTAATAGAATGTGAACTGGAATGCAATGGAATGTGGAATGGAATGGAATGGAATGTGGAATGGAATGGAATCAATGGAATGGAATGGAATTTGGAAAGAAATCGAATGTGGAATGTAATATGTAATGTAATGGAATGAAATGTGGAATGGAATGGAATGGAATGTTGAATGGAATCGAATGTGGAATGGAATATGGAATGTAATGTAACGGAATGTAGAATGGAATGGAATGGAATATGGTTTGGAAAGTGTAATGTAATGGAATGGAAAGGAATGTAAAATGGAATGCAATAGAATATGGAAAGGAATGGAATGGAATGGAAAGTGGAATGGAATGGAATGTGGAATGGAATGTGGAATGCAATGGAAAGGAATGGAGTGGAATGTGGAACGGAATGGAATGGAATGTGGAATAGAATGGAATGGAATGTGGAATGGAATGGAACGGATTGTGGAAAGGAATTGAATGGAATGGAATTGAATGTGGAATGCAATGCAATGGAATGGAATGCAATCTGGAATGAAATGGAATGGAATGGAATGTGGAATGGAATGGAAAGGAATGTGGAAAGGGATGGAACAGAATGTAGAATAGAACGTGGAATGCGATGGAATGGAATGGAATGTGGAATGTAATGTGAAATGGAAAGTGGAATGGAAAGGATTGCAATGGAAGGTGGAATGGAATGCAATGGAATGGAATGAGGAATACAATGGAAAGTAATGGAATATGGAATGGAACGGAATGCAATGTGGAATGGAATGCAATGGAATTGAATGAGGAATACAATGGAAAGTAATGGAATATGGAATGGAATGGAATGCAATGTGGAATGGAATGCAATGGAATGTGGAATGGAACGTCTAATGGAATAAAATGGAACGTGGAATGGAATGGAATGGAATGTGAAATGGAACGTGCAATGGAATGGAATGGAACGTGGAATGGAATGGAATGGAACATGAAATGGAATGGAATGGAACTTGGAATGGAGTGCAACGGAACTTGGAATGGAATTAAACGGAATGGAATGTGGAATGTGCTGGAATTGAAAGTGAAATACAATGGAATGGAACTTGGAATGGAATGCAACGGAACGTGGATTGGAGTAAAACGGAATGGAATGTGGAATGTGCTGGAATTGAAAGTGAAATACAATGGAATGGAATGTGGAATGGAATGGAATGGCACGGAATGCGGAATGGAATGGAACGGAATGTTGCATTGAATGGAATGGAAAGTGAAATGGAATGTGAATGGAAATTGAATGGAATGGAAAGTGAAATGGAATGTGCAATGGAGTGGAATGGAATGTGGAATGGAATGGAATGTGCAATGGATTGGAATGGAATGTGGAATGGGATGTGGAATGGAATGAAATGGAACGTGGAACGGAATACAATGGAATTTCGAATGTAATGTGGAATGGAATGGAATGGAACGCGGTATGGAATGTTGAATTTAATGGTTTGAAATGTGGAATGGAATAGATTGGAATGTGGAATGGAACGTGGAATGGAATGGAATGTGGAATGGAATGTGGAATGGAACGTGAAATGGAATGGAATGTCGAATGGAATGTGAAATGGAATTGAACGGAATGTGGAATGGTATGTGGAATTAATTGGAAAGGAATGTGGAATGGAACGTGGAATGGAATGTGCAATGCAAAGTGGAATGGAATGGAATAGAATGTGGAATGGAATGGAATGTAAAGTGGAATGGAATGGAATGGAATGTGGAATGGAATGGAATGTAAAGTGGAATGGAATGAAATGGAATTTGGAATGGAATGTGGAATGGAATGGAAGGCAATGTGAAATGGATAGTGGAATGGTACATGGAATGCAATGGTATGAAATGTGAAATGAAATGGAACGCAATGGACTGAGGAATGGAATGGAATGGAATTTGAAATGGAATGGAATGGAATGTGAAATGAAATGGAATGGAAACTGGAATGGAAAGTGGAATTTAATTGAATGGAATATGGAATTGTATGTGGAATGGAATGGAATGGAATGCAAGGTGGAATGGAATGGAATGGAATGGAATAGAATGTGGTATGGAATTGAATGGAATGGAATGGAACTGAATGAAATGTGGAATGGAATGGAATAGAATGTGGAATGGAAGGAAATGCAAAATGGAATGAAATGGAATGCGGTGTGGAATGGAATGGAATGGAATGTGGAATGGAATGGAATGGGATGTGGAATGGAAAGTGTAACGGAATGGAATGGAATGTGGAATGGAACTTGAAATAGAATGTGGAATGCAATGTGGAATGGAAGGTGGTATGGAATGGAATGTGGTATGCAGTGGAATGGAATGCAATGTGGAATGGAATGGAATTGAATGTAGAATGGAATGGAATGGAATGGAATGGAATGGAACGGAATGTGGAATGGAAAGAAATGGAATGTGGTATGGAATGTGGAATGGAACGAGGAATGGAATGGAAAGGAATGTGGAATGGAATGGAATGGAATGTGGAATGGAAAGGAATGGAATGTGGTATGGAATGTGGAATGGAACGTGGAATGGAATGGAGTGGAATGTGAAATGGAATGGAACGGAATGTGGAATGGAAAGAAATGGAATGTGGTATGGAATGTGGAATGGAATGGAATGGAATGCGGTATGGAATGTGGAATGAAATGTGCAATGGAATGTGTAATTGAATTGAATGGAATGTGGAATGGAAGGTGAAATGTAATGGAAAGGACTTTGGAATGGAACGTGGAATATAATGTGGAAAGGAATTGAATGGAATGTGGAATAGAATGTGGAATGGAATGGAATGTAGAATGGAACGTGGAAACGAATGTGGAATGGAAAGAGGAATGGAACGTGGTGTGGAATTGAATGTGGAATGGAATATGGAAAGGAATGGAACGGAATACAATGTGGAATGCAATAGAACGGAATGTGGAACGGAATGTGGTATGGAATGTAATGTAATGGAACGGAATGTGGAATGAAATGTGGAATGAAATGGAATGGAATGTGGAATGGAATGGAATTGAATGTTGAATGGTGGAATGGAATGGAATGTGGAATGGAATGTTGAATGGAGGAATAGAATGGAATTTGGAATGGAATGTGGATTGCAATGGAATTGAATGGAAAGGAATGTGGAATGTAATGTGAAATGAAATG